>NC_083404.1:53654420-54967336 GCF_020745735.1 Hemiscyllium ocellatum
ATGGGCTGTTCCAATGTTAACATTCCGATGATCCTTCTGTGTTCAGTATTAAATATTATCCTCAGTCAAGACACCTTCCAGAGTCCGAGATCATTGGACTTTGTATAACTATTTTGTTCAGGTAAGATTCTAGGCTCTCGTAACATTCTCAGGTTACTATACTGTATGGCCATATCATGACTGTGCAGCCATATAATCCTACTTTTGTCATATCAGAGCTAAAGTATCCATTTTAGAGAATCTGTCCCATTTATTTTTCAACTAGTCAAGTAAAACTTGAAGTCGAGAGTAGAATCTTACGCAGGCCTGAAGGCTTAGTGAGGAATGTGGTAAAATTATGTGACAAACCAATGAGGTCTGACTGAACATCAAGAACAACTCAGTGCATCTTTTAGCTAGGGCCTGAGTGTCAAAGCGAGATTTGTGACAGGCAGCAGCAAATTGCTTATTGAGAGGGATTATTGCTTGTTAACAGCCTTATTATTTGCACATTTCATCTCAGTAATATGCAACGTCCTATTCCACAGTCTGCCTCAACCAAACTAGATTCTGAGAATTCTTGACATGTAAGTCAAAGTGGGTACCTGGCTCACGGTTTACTTTGAAGGTCCTCTTACCAGGCAACAATATCTTAGGCCATGATCCACAGGCACTGGACACACATAGTCCACATCCACAAGATGTGACAACGTCTAACAACCCTCATGCCAGATCGCCAATCCACTTACAGGACACTTCCACACTTCAATGCTGCAACTTGGGCTACACTGGCAACTCTCATTGTACTGCTGCAAGCAAGGACACTATGCAGAGAGGGAAACGCACCCAGCTCAAGAACTGGGTCAGGCTGCATCTCCAGGCTGTTCACTTTCTCTCTTCGCACTCATTCACTTTGAGTTCAGTTGGACCCTCAAAGCTCTGCCACAGATTTTTCAGAAGCGTTTATGGATTGATAACCAAACTACTCGGCTTCATGATGACTCACCTTGTATGACCTTAAATTCCTGAGCTGGAAATTGAATCCAGAACCTCTGGCTCAGAAGGAAGGGTACTACCACTGCACCAGTGTCCTACCTGAAATATTTGAAGGCCTGCTTCACATCTTGGCATGGTCTGATGTTCAATGCCACCACATAATCTGAATCAAGATTATGTAGTGGCAGCAAACATCAAGATTATGGAACTCAGCAAAACACCAAGCCTGACAGAACAACCTGGCAGCAAACAGCAGTGTGGCCCAAAGCGGCAACCATTCATGTTAATCTGGACCTTATCTTTGGATGCTCTTTAAGCCAGCATGGACAGCAAAACTCTGCTAGATCTCCATAGCATTAAACTTGCCATCATCTACAGAAAACCCTGAATGATGTTTACTTTGTGCACAGTCGATTTCACGCATTTTCACACATGCTCAAATCCAGAATGACACCAGAAAATGTTAGAAAAGCTCAGCAAATTTAGCAACATCTGTTGTGACAGAAACAGAGTTACCATTTCAAGTCCAATCTTCTTTGGATCTGAAAGTAAACAGAAATGTAAAGGAGATTAGGCTGATGGAATAGATGGTGTGTGTTACACAGAAGTAAGGATCACAATAGGCTTGTGTTATGATTCCAGCTGATGTCATTCCTGGACAAGTCAGATCCCAGACAGAAACCCAGCTTGATAGATCATACTTAGATTGGTTTTAGTTTTAACAAAGTCATACTTCATTGAAACATAAGCTTGCAATTTGCTGCAGGATTTCCTTCACCAATCACAAAAGGAATGTAGGTAAAATACAATAATTCAAATGACCGACCTAAAAGACAAGTTCCAAGATTTTAAAAACACACACACACACACACACACACACACACACACACACACACACACACACACACACACTCTCTAAATGGACCTGAGTCCCTGTACTTAGTACCTTGATAGGTTTGCAACTTCTGTGATTTCAGTTTCACACCTAATGGAACTATTAGTTTCTCAGTTATAGACATTTCTCTTAAAGTTAAAAAGAACAGATTCCAGAAATATAGGAAAAATAGAAATATAGGAAATAGGAGGACCAATCGGCTATTCTGCCTTCCAAGCCAACTCACCATTAATATGACCATAGCTGATCATTCAACTCAGTACCACATTCCACTTTCTCCACAATAATCTTTGATTCCCTTTAGCCTGAAGAATGATATCAAACTCCTTCAAACCATTCAAACTGTAGCTGAGAATTCCACAGGCTCAGCCCCACTCTCTGAATGAAGACGTTTCTCCTCATTTAAATGACCTACCCCATATTCTTAGTTGATGCCTTTTGATTCTGGACACCCCAGACATTGGGAACATTCTTCCTGCATTTGTATTGTCTTGTAATGTTAGAATTTTATAGGTTTCTATGAAATACCTCCTTATTCTTCTAAATTCCAGTGAATATAGTTCTAACTGATCCCGTCTCTCTTCATACATCTGAACTGCCATGTGCATTTCCTCCATAGCCAGAACATCCTTCACCAGATAGGGAGGCCAAGACTGCACCCAAAATACTCATCAAGTACTGCAGCAGGACATTCCTGCTCCTGTGCTTGAATCCACTTTCTATGAAGGCCATTACATGATTCATCTTCTTCACCACCTGATACACCTGCATGCTTACTTTCTTATGTATAAGGACGCCCAGGTCTCATTGCACCCATTCCCAATCTATCACCATTCAGATAGAACATAGAATGTTACAACACAGTACAGGCCCTTCAGCCCTCGATGTTGTGCCGACCCCTGGAACCAATCTAAACCCATCCAACCTACATGACTCCATTTTCGTCCATATACCTATCCAATGACCATTTAAATGCCTTTAAAGTTGGCGAGTCTACCATTGTTGCAGGCAGGGCATTCTATGTCCCTATTACTTTCTAAGTAAAGAAACTACCTCTGACGTCTGTCCTACCTGATAATTATCTGCCTACCTATTTTTGGAACCCTGGTAGATAACCTCAGATTTATCCACATTATAATGTCTGCCATGCATTTGCCCACACACTCAACTTATCACAAATAACCTAAAATGAACAAAAGTCCAATAGTATGCAAAATTCATTCAGTTTATAGACAGGCTTCAAAAACCGTGTTTCAAAGAAATTATCTCGGTTACAGAAATACTTACAAGTTAACAATTAATTCCAGGTACATAACTTACTGATTCAAAACCAGATATCCAAACTTATAGCAAATAACGTTTAAACTTATATATATATGAATTCTGCAGCTGACATCACAGCCTGGAATGCAGCTTACACCCCTGTCATCGTAACCCCAACCAGCCTTAGCCCCCACCCATTGCGATGCAATGAGGTGGATAATCAAATCAATGCTAAGGAAGAGGAAAACATTTTTGATCCATCTAATGTCATCTTCTTAATGCCCACATTGTTCTAATCTAGCAACCAATTACATTTTGATTTTTACAATGCCCATGTGTCATCATCTTGCCCATCAGATTATTCCAGCTCATTTAAGATCTTTGAGCAAAGAAATTTTTCACATGATATGATAAGCTTTAAATTTGTGTTTCACGAAGTGAAAAACTGAATTTCACCAGATGGATTTGGAGATAGCAAAGAATTGGGGATTGTGAAGAGGGAGAGCAGGTCAGAAAAGAACAGTCAGAGGACAGTGAGGTATCAGAGATCCTGATGGAGTGTTGGAGATTAAAAATAGACTCAGACTTTGAGGATGGAATCAAAGAGTGATCAAGACAAATGAAGGTCAGGGGCATGGGAGATTGAATTGGGGGAGATGGTGGTGGAAATTGAGGCTTCCAGAATTTACAAGAGGCTTGTATCTTAGAGGCTGGTATTCCAAAGAATTCGGAAGGTTAGTCATTGGGAACTTCGGCATTGGAGTGTTGATGGGAGGACGTAAAGGATTTAGTGGAAACTAAATGGGACAAATAGATGATTGGGAGGGGGAAGTCAGAGATAATGGACAGGTCTGAGATGCTGCGAATTTGTGTTGGGTTGGGTGGAGGGGAGTCTGATATCTGGGTGAGGCAGTTGAAATTAGAGATTGGAGGTAGGGATTAGAATGAGTCACAGATTGTGGAGTTAGGTGGGATTTAGCTGATTTCAGGAAATGTAATTGAGTTAACTTGTTGCTCATATTCCTTCTAACAAAAGCAGCATTGTAAACGTAATTATTTCATGAATTCCAGCCTTCCTGACTCGTAGAGTCTTAGAGTCATACGGCACAGAAACAGACTCTTCAGTCCAACCAGTCCATGCCAAATATGATCCCAAACTAAATTAGTCCCACCTGCCTGCTCATGGCCCATATCCCTCCAAACCTTTCCTATTCAAGTATACATCCAAGCGTCTTTTTAACATTGTAATTGTACCTGCATCCATCACTTCCTCAGGAAGTTCATTCTACACGTGAACCACCCTCTGTGTAAAAAGTTTGACTCTTATGACTTTTTGAAATCTCTCTCTTTAAATATGTGCCCCAGGTCTTGAAATTCTCCATCTTAGGGAAAAGACAACCACCATTAACTCTGTCTGTACCGCTCATTATTTTATAAACTTCGATCAGATTGCCTGTCAACCTCCTATGTTCCAGTAAAAAAGGTCCCAGCCTATCAAGCCTTTCTTTATAACTCAAACCTTCCATTCCCAGCAACATCCTGGTAAATCTCTCCTGGACCCTCGCCAGCTTAATAATATCCTTCCTATAACTGGGTGACCAGAACTGGTCACGGTACTCCAGAAGAGGCCTCACCAATGTCCTGTATGACCTCAACATAACATCCCAACTCCTATACTCAAAGGACTGAGCACTGAAGGCAAGGGTGCCATATGCCTTTTTAACCACACTGTCTATATGTGATGCAAACTTTAAAGAATTATCTGCCTGCACCCCTAGATTCCTTTGTTCTACTGCACTATCCAAGACTTTACCATTAATTGTAGATGTTCTACCCTTGTTGCATTTATTCAGATTTAACTTACTCTGCCATTTTTCAATCCGCTGACCCATTTGATCAAGATCTCTTTATAATCTTAGAAAACCTTCTTTGCTGTCTACCATGCCACCAATTTTGCTGTCATCTGCAGACTTATTAACCATGACTTCTATATTCTCATCCAAATCATTTATGTAAATGACAAACAAAAGATGATCCAGGATTGATCTCTGTGGAACACTGCTGGCCACAGGCCTCCTGTCCAAAAAGCAACCCTCCATCATTACTCTCTATCTCCTACCATTAAACCAATTCTGTATCCAATTTGCAAGCTCACTTGCAAAGTAAAAGACCTAATTTTACTAATTAGTCTACTGTGCAGAACCTTATCAAAGACTTTACTAAAATCCAAATGAACAACAACTACTGCTCTGCCATCATCAACATCTTTGGAAAACTCAAAAGATTCGAACAAGTCTGTGAGACTCCTTTATCCTGCTGCTACTTCTAAGACCTGGGAATCTGACTGCCATGAATTATAAATTCTATTAAAATGGAGGCAAGCAGCCTCCTTTAAAGTCTCCAATCCACCTCCGAAGAACAGATTTGTCACCAGGTCCCCTCCTAGTCAATCTTAATACCACGAGTGGTTGAATTGAAACACTTGTAATTTGAAAGTCTTTTATCTTCTGCTACCCACCCACAACCTAACCAACCTTGGGAATGAGAATACTTGTTTTGAGTTATCTCAAATTCCTCTCATAGCTCATTCTCTTTCTGTTTGGAATCTGTAGAGCATTTCAATGATTGGCATCATCTCTGCAGACAGCCCTTAGCTATTTTGCCAAGCAGTCCAGCACTCGATTTGGTTTGTTACAATGAAACTGACAAGTCTACAATTATTTCCATGTCCCTTAATGCTTTTCTTATTTTATTCAGTGTGTACTTTAGGGGCATATTAATTCATCCAATGTACAACACTTTGTATTTACCACTATAAAGTTCCACGTGCCAATTATCTGTCCAGTTATATAACTGATCTCGGTCATCCTGCAAATCTATAATGGCATTCCCTGTGCCCACTGTTCACCCTTGTTTAGCATTGTCTGTGAATCTGACAAGCCACTAGTGAGTTTCAGAATTTGGGTTCTCTCTGTAGATTAATAGAACATCACAGTTCCAAACATGAATCGTAATGGCATTCCACTCATCAGTTTGACACCATACCTCTCTTGAGTGCGGTGTTTTCTATTTATTTTAATCAACCTCTTTTCTATTTCCATGGATTCTCATGGCTTTCAGTTTAATTAAAAACCTTTCATGTGGAACTTTATAAATAGCTTTTTCAAAGTCCAAATAAACCTTAATATAGGGAGTTACACTGTCTCATTTGTTTATAAAATTCACAAAGGAACTGAGATGGACTGCCAGATATAATTCTGACTTCCAAATCCATTTGTCTTCTACTAATTTACTGCCAACCAGTCATTTCTTCAACCTGCACTGTGAATGGTTTCTACAGTTTTAACTGTTACTGATGCTAGTCTGATAGATCTGTAGTTTTCTGGCTCTATTTGACTTTTTAAATTCCAACTCTAGCCATGAATTGTTGAAACCACAGCATTGCAGTCATCTCACTCTGGCAATATCCTTCAGTACTGATTCCCCAACCCAATCTCTAGTCCCCTCTGGCATATGGCTCATTATGAGGAGAGGACATGTCACAAACACATCTTGTTGCATGTAGACCATTCAGTTGAGCTTTCCAAGTTCCCATTCCCAGACTGTGACCGTACTGTCCCCATAACTGTGATTCTTTCCCCAATGGATTCCACTTGCACTGTCCCAACGTGCTGAGACATCTCACCCTAACCTTGAAACTTGCTTGACTGAGATGAAAGGCGAGGGTTCTCAATCCTTGGCTTTGCCCACACTTCCTGTAATATAAGGAAAGATGCTTGGGTGGGGGAGGATGGAGGTTCAATTCTAAACAAAGACCCACAGATTCTGCTATCGAAGGCTAGGACCTGGTAAATCTGAGTCCTGAATAAAGTCTGAATACTCACAGTACAGCTACAACTGGCATGTGTTTAGAAGATCCGTGTAATGTTGGGGCCATTACATTTGTTTGATACCTATCCTGTAAAGTTTCACATGTTTCCCATTGGTTCTTTCATGACTAATAGCCAGTATCCCTCACATTCACTCTCTTGTTTACCTCAGCTCATTGGAACATATACCAAATAACCCAAAGGTGGTTAATTTTATGAGTTGCTGAAAAAGGGTTGCACTCTCCAGGCACTGAAGTTTCTTTTGGCTTGCTTTTCTTACTCAGTTGGCTCAGTTCCTTGTTGCTTTTAATGCTTGTGTCATTATTACGAGATGTATTTGTAATAAGTCCACTTTTGCTGAGTTGCCTGACTGCACCTTTTAAAGTCATTATTGCTGGCAGCTGCTGTGTGTGTAAGGGGAGAAAACGCAACCTGGATTTTGTAACGACAAACAGCGACCACCAGCTGAAAGTTGTGAATGGGAGAAGGTGAATGGTTCTTCATGGCTAAGTCTCAACTCTTTTACCATTCAAACCAACCTCCGACAGATACAAGGTTGCTTTAATATGAAATCTAGAACACTACCACAGTTGGAGAACTCTTGTAAAGCATCTTTTAAATCCTGGAATGCTTAGTGCAGAAGGAGGTCATTCAGCCTGTCATTTACGTGCTGGCTCTCTGCCTGCGCAATTAATCAGTCATGTTCCTTTGCCTTTGCTCTGCAGACAATTCTTTCAGGTCCCTTCAGGTTTAATTCTCTTTTTAAAGCTTTAATTGAGTCAGCCACCTCCCCATTCTCAGGTAGTGCATTCCAAATCTTGACCAGTTAATGAATAAAACAAATTTTCCTCATGTCACTGGGATTTCTTTTATCGTGCACCTTAAATTGGTGTTCACTGGCTTCTGACACTATCTCCAATGGGAACATTTCTTCTTTATCAATCTGTCTTGTCTCGACCAGTCATGATTTTGGATATCTTTTTCAAATCTTCTCTCAACCTTTTCTTTTCCAAAGGGAATAAAAAACCCTACTAGATCCTATCTGTTGAGGTTCATGAGGTCCCTCTTGTCTGGAACCATTTCCATAAGAAGTCTCTACAATCACTTCACATCCTTCTTAAAAGCACACAGGATCAGGCACAGTACTCCAGTTGAAGCTGGGCCAGTATTTTATCAAGATACATCATGCCTTCCCTTTTGTATTCTATGCTTTTAGTTATGTAGTGCTCAGGATATTTAATATGACTTTTTCACCACTCTCTGACTGCCCTGCTGCCCTCAATAATTTGCATCTGTAATTTCCCCTGGTGTCTCTGTTCATTGTAAGCTCATTAGATGTGAATGCTTGCTTTCTGATAAACATTTGAGAAACATGGATACAAATTGGTATCGAGTGTGTGACCTGTATGCACCGATTAGTTTTATCACCTTTCGGTAAAGAAAAGGCCCAAATAAGGTAAGTGAAAAATTATTATTGTGAAGCCTGATGGTACAGGAATAGTTCACTTGATGCTGGGTCAGTCTCCATACATAACACTGAGGCAGTATTTATGGATTGAGTGAGCAAGATGTGTGATTGGTGGCTGCAGCTGTCTGTTGCTGTAGTAATCTGAGTTTGTTTTGACCTGGTGTCGAGTAGGCAAATGACTGAGTGAAGAGGTGGCAGTGGCCAACCTGGCACCGATTTCAAAGAGATTCAAGAAACATCAGCATTGGATGTACCTTACTGGGCTCTGAGGTTCCACACAAGTTCATGTACCTTCATCATCTTACTTCACGTAGATGTAGCAATAACATCGAGATCACCAGTCTTCAAAGAAAAGTGTTTGCTGCAAGAGTTCATTGTGCTCTGATCAATAATACCCTTTGTTTCTTCAGGCAGCATTTCTGGCTTTTACTTTGAGTACTACTTTCATTTCTTTCTTTTATTTGTGTTCAATGCAGCACACGTGTCTTCACTGATGGTGAAAGGTCACAGTCTTAGCAGATACAACGGTAGGAAGAAAACAATTCGAGTCCAAAGGTTGACAACATTTGCTAAAGCTCAGTGGATAAGAAAAGCTTTCCAAACAAATGAAAAGAATTTTGTCAGAAGAAGTGACTGCAAAGATAATGGTTTCCAAGGAGATGATGCATTTTAAGGGAAACTATGCCCCATGTTGAAATCATTATTTCCCATTACTCATTTTCTACATTTCTAGATTTAGCCACTATGAACAGTTCCTGAAGGCTTAGCAAGGCTATCTGCAACTTATTTCAGTCATTACTGTTCCAAGGACATTTACTTCCTTTGAAGAATTATGGGCAAGTGCTTCACTGTAGATTTCTAAGGCAGATTTTTTTTTTGTTTTCTGGATGTTGAGATATTAGTATAATGTTTAGTGCCAATTCTGAAGGATGTGAGGGAGAGGATAAATATGAAGATCAGTCAATAAAGAGTCCTAAAAAAAATATAAACTGTGGCCTGTGATTTGCCGCATTGATTCTGTTGTCCGTAGCCTCTGTTCCACCTCCCTCTCATAATGCACATCCAGAGGCACTTTCACTAATGCCCCCATACGTCACAATTGTTATAGTGTAGAATGAAGCCACTTGATCCATTGTGTCTGCACTGAGTTTCTGAGCATTTTACCTTGGTGCCAATTTCCTGCCTGTTCCCTGTAACCCTTCACATTGATTCTATTTAATTAATCATTCAATGTTCACTTGAACGCCTCAATTGTCTCCACTATGCTTCCAGGCAGTGCGTTCCGTAGCCTAGCTTCTTGCTATGTGAAAAACAGTCTGAGAGCCTCGAATCTGCCTTCACAACCAAAGTTTCTCAACCTTGGAACCATTCTCAGAAATCTTTCTGCTCTTCAACACATTCATATTCCTTCAGTAGTGCAACACCCAGAACTGAACAGAATACCTGAGCCTTATGTAAGTTTATCATGATCACCTTGCTCTTGCATTCTCTGCCTCTATTAATGAAGCTTAAAATACTGCATGTTCTATTAACAGCTCTCTTCACCTGTCTAATTCTCATTAGTGACTTACATACACATACACCCAGGTCCCTCTGCTCCTGCAAACCTTTTGATAATAGTACGCTTTATTCGATACTGTCTCTCCATGTTCTTTGTATCAAATGACAATATTCTGCATTGAATTTACTTGCCATCTATCGTCCATTCCACCAACATGTGAATGTCCTTTTGAAATTCTCTGCTGTCCTGAATATAGCTTACAATTCTCCCAGGTTTTGTGTTGTCTGCAAAGGTTCAAATTGCCTTTTGTATGCCAAGATCTAGGTCACCTATCAGGAAGAGCAACGTTCCCCTTGGGGAGCTCCATTACAAACCTTCTTTTAGCCCAAAAAAATACCCATTCACCATCATTTCCAGTTTCCTATCATTCAGGCAATTTTTATATCTATTTTATTTCATGAACTATGACTTGCCTCACAAATATGAGGAGCAGCATTATGTCAAATACCTTTTGGAAGTTGATGTACACCCATTCAACAGTCTTCCCTTCATCAACCCTGTCTGTTACCTGTTCAAAAATCTCCAGTAGTTAGACATGACAAATCCCTTAACAAATCCATAGCAACTCTTCATACACATTTTTCCAGGTGACTATTCACTGTATCCCGAATAATCGTTTCTATGAGTTATCCCACCACTGAAATTAAACTGACTGGTATATTGTGTGTGGACAGGACAGGAGATCCATTGCTATCCCTGTGAGGATGCAGGAATACTTACCACAACTCCTATAGAAACCGTTAATAGTACATCCAGACACTTTGCCATAGCAGGAGTGCTGGACCCATCTCAGAGCAGAGCAGGCAACATTCAAGGAGCAGGAGAGTCGATGTTTTGGGCATTAGCCTTTCATCAGGAATGTGGAGAGGGATGGGAGCTGAGAGATAATTGGGGGCGTGGGGATGGGGCTTGAGGACAGGTAAGTGGGATGACAATAGGTGGACGGAGGTAGGAGGTGATTGTGATAGGTCGGTGGGGAGTTTGGAGCGAATAGGTGGAACGTCTATGGTTCCCACCAACCCAACCTCCACACCTGGTCCCTTCACCCACCTCCCAAGGAAGAACACCTCATCTTCCACCTCAGGACCCTACACCCACACGGCATCAACAATGACTTCATCAGTTTCCATAATTATCCACACTTCCCACCTCATCCCAGATCTAACCCTCCAAGTTGACACCGCTCTTTTGAACTGTCCTACCTGTTCCTTCCCACCTATCTGCTCCACCCTCCCCTACGACCTATCACAATCACTTCCTATTTGCATCCACCTATTGCCATCTCACCTACCTTTCCCTGAAGCCCCAGTGCTGCTGCCTATTTATCTCTCAGCCCCGTTCCCCCCACATTCCCGATGAAGGGCTAATGCTCGAAACATTGACTCTCCTGTTCCTCGGATACTACCTGACCTGCTGTGCTTTTTCCAGTACCACACTTTCGACTCTGACTTGCCAGCATCTGCAGCCCTCACGTTCTCCTAATTTGTGACCTGGAACTGTATGATTCAATCAGATACTGTGATGCCATATCAGCTGACTTGGATGTGGGATATTAGGACAGTGCTCCTCCATGACTTCATGATGCACTCAGGAGACATTGTATGCCCACCATACTAAAGCACGGGCTGGCATAGTTTACCATGGAAAAATGTCATGCGGCTTCCAAATCACAAGTGGAGGCAGAGCTGTGGAGATGCTTTTCTCACCCATAACAGTTACACAGAGGAATGTCAAGATGCTTCACAAATGCTAAGCCATAGAAAGAAAGATTAGGATAGGACAGAGGAGGATGTTTTTGACAGGCCTTGAGGGTAAATATGCAAACTTTTAATCAAGAGGCGAAGTCAAAAAATATTTAAAAGGAGCAACGCCAGGCAAATGCTTAGAGAGAGAATTTCAGATATCACAGAAAACATTGTTGCTAATGATAGGTCCAAAGATGGGGAAGACACTAGAAGCCAGGTTTAAAGCAATGTCATGTTCAGGTCCAAAGAATGTCAGAGACAAGAGAAAGGTGAGGCCATAGATTTAATTTGAACTTCCTCTTTATATATATTGATACGTATAGATTTGTTCAATTATGGTTGAGAAATCATTGATACAAAGAGACGGAGTTGGATATGGAGGCTTCTCCAAAGAAGAGGTCTAATGCCCTATGCCTCTTTGGGATCTGGAAAGCTTCACCTGAGTTCTTGCCAGGCACTGCCCCTCAACATGTGATGCATGTAAATACTATCTGGGGGTCTGGGTGGAGTCCAGACCTTGAACTCCTGAAAATCAGAAAACAAGTACAAGTGGCATTGCCACACTGTCTCAGAATAGTAAAGAATGACCTCATTAGTGGAAGGAGGAATGAGCCTAAAAGCTAAAGGGCAACTCCTTAAGATTCCCACCTCAACATTGTGATCTGTGGTGGGGACTGTGGCAAGGGTTACAAGGAATGTAAGTGGACTTTTGAAGCACCTCGTAGGTTGCACGCTGTTGGAGCAGTGCTGCCATCTTTTAGTGAGGCTACTCTTCAGCCATCACTTTGGTCTTCCAATTGGGCTTTGCATATCCATGCCCTGCCCACCATCTTTAATTGGACAGCATTTTATGACCATACAATGGCTTTAAGAGGTATATTTTGTCCTGATTTTTTTTATGAAGAGGGGTTAAGACAGAAGTATCAAATGATCTGCTCAATACCAATAAAGTGAACATCTTGTGAGGTCTTGTGTTTTGTTTTAAGTTAGAACAGTAGAAGCAACATGAGGAGGTGTGATCAAGCTCCCACAGAAGTAGAATTTTAGTTTTAGTTTTCAGTAGTTTCTGAACTCTTGAAGCTGAATGTGGAAACTATTATTCCTCTCTCTGTTACAGCTAAAAGCTTGCGTTCTCTTCATGCTGCTAGAATTGCATGTGAGACAATTTATTTTATGGAATTTGCCTTTGTCAAGAGTGTGTTTATGGGAAGTTACGATATTGAAACAATTGTTGTTTAGTAGTTAAACAATTTATTATTCCGTAAAGTTTTCCAATAGAATTAAGTAATTCTAATTCTTCTTTGTTTTGTTTGTATTTTAACTACAGTTAACTACATCTTCTTAATATATTGGAGGGGCTTGGTCTGGTCCCCAACAATACATTGAGCTGAAGATTAGCAGGCTGCCTACTGTACATATATGCTAGCAGACATACTGCCAAGAAGAATTGGTTTAATTAATGCCAATGGCCTAAACATCAAGTTACAGATGCTCAAAGGAAAATATTTGGCCTCTGTAGGTACATTTTTTTTTATTTTCACAGATTATGAGCAGCACAAGTAGATTCTTGCATTGACAGAGGATCTGTGACACAGCTAAGTTGTCAACAATCAACATCATGCTTGACCTTATATCGAGAAGATCATTAACGAAGCAGCTGGGGGTAATAGGGCCTAGGATGGTGCTCTGAAGAGCTTCTGCTGTGATGTTGATGCACACTCCAGAGAGTTGAGCACAAAGTCCAGCTTGCCATTTTAGTGCAGTGTTTAACTAGAGGTGCCATTCTGTGAATGAAATGTTAAACCAAGGCCCTATCTCCACAGTTGTATTCAATCCAGAATGAGTATGGTCACTATAGAATGGAACAGTAGAGTTTTTTCGAGCACAAGAAGAGCCCAATTATCCTGCCCAGTCCACTTAGATACTCTCCAACCTTTTCTCTGTAGCCTGGCAAAATGTTTCTTTTCAGGTGCTGTTCTAATTCCCTCTTGAAAGCCATGTTTGAGTATGCTTCCACCATGTTCTCACTCCCTCCATCAAGTGCACAAGTAGCAGCAGTGAGTATCATCTACAATGTGCACTGTAGCAACTCACCAAAGCTTCTTGGACAGTTTGAAGGACCAGGATCGCAAATGCATCGGGGTACCATGTCCTCTCCATGTAAGCTCCTCTCCATGCATCATCCTGACTGAAAATATAATGTTATTCCTTCTTATTGCTTGGTCAATTTCTTGAAAATTTCATTCTAATAGCACTGTGGGTGTCCCCACACCACATGGACTGCAAATATTCACAAAGGTAACTGATAATCACCTTCTCAAGCAAATAGAAGTGGACAATACAAGGTAAAAATATTTGATATAGGATAAAAATTTATTTGGGGGATGATTAATAAAATCTTCAGATGGGATAAGCAAAGCCATTAGAAATAAGGAGGGAATTTAGTTAGCCTGATTAAGTAATGTTCAATGGACAATACTTTAATTTTTATCCAAGAGTGGTTGTCAGGCTAAAATATATTAAAACATGCAATCAAGCTCAAAATGCAGCTGATATTGGCAGGCACGAACATAATTCTGTAAACATGGAATGTGGTTAAACCTGTGAACCTCATCAGAGGCTGGTAGGTGCTAGAAGGTCAAATGGGATCACACCATAGCAAGTATTCACCAGGTACTGTTATGGGCACCTCAAGGCTGAGGCAGTAGTACAGAAGATGGAGGAGGAGATTAGATAAGAGACTTCAGGAAACTATGCCTTTTCTTTTAGATTCTCCACAGTGTGAAAACAGGCCCTTCAGCCCAACAAGTCCACACCGCCCCTCTGAAGAGAAACTCACCCAAACCCATTCCCCTAACCTATATTTATCCCTGACTAATGCATCTCACACTGTGGGCAATTTAGCATGGCCAATTCACCTGACCTGCACATGTTTGGATTGTGGGAGGAAACTGGAGCACCTGGAAGTAACCCACGCAGACACAGGAAGAATGTCCAAACTCCATACAGGCAGGCAGGAATCAAACCCAGGACCCTGTTGCTGTAAGGCAGCAGTGCTAACCACTGAGCCACTGGGCCACCCATTTTGATATGCGGGAAAGAAGTTATTTGTCAGGAAGTGCTTCTTTACAGAGAGAGTGAGTAATGTGAGGAATAGACCTCTAAGTAGGCCTGTGGCACAAAAATCCTTGGAAATATTTAAAAAGAAATGTTAGTACCTTGTAACCTTTGAAGAAAAGTTCTGCCATTGGATACCTGCTGTTCTCGCATAAAGTCAGCATTTATGACCACAAAAATGCTCATTTTGTCATTCTCACTCTGCACCTGATGACTTATGAACTTGAGACATGTGTAGCTGTCTGGGAAGTTTACCAAAGATAAACATTAAAATGTTTAATTTTCCAAAGGACCAATTGCAAAATTCTGGTGCATTGTCAGTAAGGGAAGCTAGTTCCCATTCAGCCTATTAACATCAGGTGCTGCGTATCCTAATTCAACATTTCTTAAAGGAGTCAGTGTAGGCCTTCTCATGAAAACCACAGGAAATTTCAAAAATTATTTTGTGGCCCAGTAGATGAAAGAGGTTTACTCTTGAGCTGACCTAAGGAGCTCCAGCCAACTGTCATCCCATCGCTTGGATCATGTCAATGTGCCAAGCATCTCAATGTCAGAAGCCATTCAAGCTTCACCACTGCTCACTAATCTAGCCTGATAATGCCACTTAAATCTTGCCAGGTGCACGAGAGCCAAAACACAGAGAGGCTGCTCTGTCAAATTATCACCCAATCTAAACAAGTTAAATTTCTCTTCGTTATTTTTAACTATGCACTTTGATTTCAATTTCCAACAGGTTAGGGCTTGATAACATACCCATTTCCATAATAACATCAATAATTTAGCTGAAGTGAAACAATGCAGGTGCTGGAAACCTGATGAAACAGAATTCACATTTCAAAATGATGCATTTTCATCAGAACCCGAAGTAGTTAATGATTCGTTGGTTGCTAAGTTAGTTCAAGACCAGGAAAGCAGGAAGAAAGAACAAAAGAAATCTGCAATAGAACTGATTCAGTGACAAAAGAAATAATTGTCCAAAACATCGGTGGGTGGTAATAAGACAAGTGAACAATGAAAGGATAGGCCTAGACACTGCGTAAATGACAACAGCATTTAATGCTTTATTAACCTTCTGTAGTAACTAAAAGGAGGCAATATAATTACGTATAAGCATGATTAGAGTTAATGTACCAGTACTGGCCATTCTCTTTTGCTAATATTTATTTTTGAAACTTATTTTTATTTATCATGCCATCATCCATTAACAAAATGTTTCATGGAAATATTAGTGCATTTTGCTTTTATTGCCATTTGCTCACTTAGATCATAGAACATAGCACATTGAACAGCACAGCAACAGGACCTGGACCTTTGGCCCACGATTTGTGCTGAACGTGACGCCAAATTAAAGTAATCCCTTCTACCTGCCTTTGGTCCATATCCCTCCATTCTTTGTATATTCATGTGCTTGTCCAAATGTCCCCTAAAAGCCCCTATCCTTTCTGCCTCAAACACCACATCTTGCAACGCATTACAGACATCTACCATTCTCTGCATCAAAACCTTGCCACCCACATCTCCTTTGAGCATTCCACTCTCACCTGAAATGCATGCTGCCTAGTATTAGATATTTTAACTCTGGAGAGAAGATTCTGATCATCAACTCTATCTATGCATCACATAACTTTATGGACTTCTATCAAGTCTCACCTCAGCCTCCACCACTCCAGAGAAAACAACCTGAGTTTTTCTTAACTCTCCTTATAGCTCATAGCCTGTAATCCAGGCAGCATCCTGGCAAACCTCTCCAGCACCTTGTCCAAAGCCTCCAAATCCTTCCTATAATGTGGTAACCAAAATTGAATGCAATATTCTAAATGTGGCCTAACCAAAGTCTTACAAAGCCGCAACATAACATCCTGACTCTTGTACTCACTTCTATGACTAATAAAGGCAAGCATGCCATATGCCTTCTATATCATCCTCTCTACTTGCGTGGCCATTTACAGGGAGCTATGGACTGATTCCTGAGATCCCGCTGTATATAATGCTGTTCAAGGTCCTACCATTAACTGTATACTTTTCCCTAGCATTGGATCTCCCAAAGTACTTATCCTGAATAACTTTCAACTGCCATTTCTCTGCCCATATCTGCAACTGATTTATATCCCATTGTATCCTTTACCAACCTTCTACACTATCCACAACTCCATTGATCTTTGTATCATCTGCGAACTTGCTAATGTGCCCATCAGCATTTTCATCCAAGTCATGAATATAAATTACAAACAGCACAGGTCTCATTACAGATCCCTGTGAAATGCCACTAGTCATGGACTTGCAGCCAGAAAAACACCCTTCCAGCATTATACTCGGCCTTCTATGGGCAAGCCAATTCTGAATCCAAGTAGCCAAATCACTATGGATCCCATGCATCTTAATCTTCTGGATGAGTCTACCGTAAGGTACCTTGTTGAAAGCCTTACTAAAATCCATGTATACCACATCCACTGCTCTGCCCTCATTGATAATCTTCATTACCTTCTTGAAAAATTCAATCAAGTTTGTAAGATATAATCTGCCCCATACAAAACTATGCTGACTGTCCCTCAGTAGGTCATACTTTTCCAAATTCACTTAAATTCTAGCCCTGAGAATTCTCTCCAATAGCTTCTCAATCACCAATGAAAGACTCAAATTTCTATAGTTTCTTGGATTATCCCTATTTCCTTTCTTGAACAGAGGAACAACCTTAGGAACTTGCCAGTCCTCTGCAACCTCTTCCATCTAGCGAGGATACAAAGATTAGATTAGATTAGATTAGACTTACAGTGTGGAAACAGGCCCTTCAGCCCAACAAGTCCACACCGACCCGCCGATGCGCAACCCACCCATACCCCTACATTTACCCCTTACCTAACACTACGGGCAATTTAGCATGGCCAATTCACCTGACCCGCACATCTTTGTGACTGTGGGAGGAAACCGGAGCACCCGGAGGAAACCCACGCAGACACGGGGAGAACGTGCAAACTCCACACAGTCAGTCGCCTGAGTCGAGAATTGAACCCGGGTCTACAGGCGCTGTGAGGCAGCAGTGCTAACCACTGTGCCACCGTGCCGCCCAATCTTGGGCAAGGCCCAAGCAATCTCCTGTCTTGCCTCTTTCGATAACCTGGGATAGATACCATTACATCCTGGGGACTTGCCCACCTTAATTCTCTTCAATAGATCCAACATCACTTCTTTCTTGCTCTCAAAATGCCCCAGCACAGTAGCATGCTCACACTAACCTCAATATCCTTCATACCCCTCTCTTGGGTGAATACCAATGTAAAATACTCATTCTCAGCCTCCAGCATAAGTTCCCTCCTTTATGCTTGAATGGCCCTACCTTCTCTCCCATTGTCTTATTTTTAATATATGCATAGAATGTCTCAGGATTCTCCTTAATCCAACTTGCTAAGGTCATTTCATGGCCCCTTCTTGCTGTCCTAATTCCCTGCTTGAGTTCTTTCCTGCTTTTTTTAATATTCCTTACAGGCCCTGTCTGATTTTAGCTTCCTAAACCTGTGAGTGACCCTGAAAATCTTACATAGTCTGCAAATCAACAGTGTAAAGTTATGTCCCTCTGATCTGCATCTAGGATAGACCGACAATCTTTTATCTTTTCGCTCAAATAACTGTTATTTTTAATGTCATATAGCAAGACCTTAAAATAGATCCACATTGCAAAACCAGGGAAGAGTTAGAGAGGGAGTAATCTAATAACCCATCACAGAATTGTGGCTGCAGCCAGGTTAATAGCCTTATTGGAACTGTTTAACATTTCAGCTCAACAGCAGGTGTTTTGATGCAGTTTATTTCCTTCAGGAATATAGTGACGTGATCGCACACTTCATTCAACAGTATTGAATCCGACAAGTCAAATGACTCCTTCTTCACTTTTGCAGAAGGTAATTCTTGGCATCACACATAAACCCCCTCTTTATTCATATTGTCAATTTTCACTTAATGACAATGTACTGGTTAGAGACTGTGATCACTTGCTTTAACATTTCAGAACTCTTATAGTTTTGTGGCTGTGCACCTGCTGAGCACAATAAAGTCAAGCTAATGAAACTGGGAGGCACCACAAGGAGCCTAAAGGACTGGCATCAGTAGTAAATCTGCTGTTCTACAGCCCACTGCAGATGACACTTATAAAGGAGCATGATGTTGAGAAAGCTACAGGACTCCTGTCAATTGTCATCAGATTCAACGTAGTCTGTCTTTGTTAAAGGTGTTTATAAAAGTAATCTCTTTCCTTTGTGGTGTTCTGAACTGATTTTTCATCATGAAACATGCCAAGTCCAATACGTCAGCAATTATTTCCCACCCTGTTTTGGTTTATAACTTTCCCATACAACTGCACTCCATCTGGCACAGAAGCAATCACAGTGCTGTTGGGAAGGGAATTGAGGATTATATTACTATTCATTTAATGGTTCAGGTGAGGGTAGAGTCATTGAAATATATAGGATTATTAAAGGGCTTAACAGGGTAAATTCTGAGAGGATGTTTCCCCTCATAGGAGAGTATTGGACCACAGGGCATAGTCTCAGAGTAAACTGTTTGGGTTCAGGCCAATTTACGACTAGGAGGAGGAGGAATTTCTTCTCTCAGAGAGTTGTGAGTCTTTGGAACTCCTTGCCACAGATAATTGTTGGGAGTGGAATTCTTGTGTATATCTATAGCTGAGATAGATAGATTCTTAACCATTTGAGGAATCAGGAATTATGGGAAAAATGCAAGAAAATGGGAAATGTCAGATCATCCATGATTCTATTGAATGGTAGAGCCGGCTTGAGGGACAGAGCAGCCTATTCCTGTTCCTATTTCGTATGGTCTTATGGTACATGATGGGATGAAGATGACCATGCTGTGTTGCCATTGCTACACTACCTAGCTGGATTCCTTTTCAGTTCTTTCATCACAACTAAACATTCAGCAGGGCACATAACAGCTTCAGTGTTCCTACCAAGGATGGATTTTACCTCTGAAGCATGCCTCTCTATTTCAGTACTATTTTCTGAAGAAACATACCCCCCCTCTGTCTGCATGGATTTCCTCTGGTGCTCTGGCTTCCTCCCACAGTCCAAAGATGTACAAGTTAGTTGAATTGTTCATAGTGTCCAGGGATGTCTAAGTTAGATGCATTAGTGATGGGAGTAGGGTAGGGGAATGAGTTGGGGTGGAGTATTCTTTGGAGGGTCGGTGTGGACTTGTTGGGCCAAATGGCATATTTCCACATTGTAGGGATTCTATGAATATCCATGGCATTCCTTTTAATTGATTTGACTACTGCTCTCAGTATGATGTTGTATCTTCATTTTTTCCTTAAGCAATATCCTGTTACTGCTGCCAATTCACAGGTCCTGCTTTGAGAGTGGCTTGATTTAATCTGAGTTGTATTCCTGTGTAAACTGAGACCTGGAAAAGTGTTTGAATTCAGGCTGTCTGTTATGATTATAGACAGCTCACTGAATATTCTGAACTTTGCTTGTTTTCTTTTGGCTGCAGGGAATAAAGACACGAGACATAACTAGGAAGAGCTGAAATACAATGTGACACCAAGTGATTACAACATTAATAACAAGAAGAAATTTTCTCTTGTTTTCTTTCTTTATGTTTGCACTGTATGTAATTAAAGCCCTTCAAAGTTTGATGCCTCAAGGGTAGCACTGTTAGCTGAAGCAAAAAAGTAACTTGACTTGCAACCAGAAAGTATTGGTTTCCAATCCCTTGGCTATCTGGTACTCCGACTCATTTTCCATGGTTCACTGGATTGCTGAACTTCTGTCAGATGATGTAAAATAGGTTATAAGATGATAAGGTGTCTTGGTGAAGTAAAGTAAGCAATAATATGTACTGAATCACCCTTGTCAAGCTGTATCACCCTGATCAGCCGTGGACTACCATTAACCTTGAACCACAGAGATGTCCATCATCCTTGAGCTTCCAATTCTCATCATTGGAAAGCAATTTACAATTTGTCTTCAGGAAATGTTTGGGGAGAATTTGAAGGATAACAGTAGGAACATTTCTTTGCATTCGTTATTCAAGCAATGAAAGCTATTTTATCTTTTCACATCTCAGAAAAGTGAGACTTTAATTTATCTTCAGATGTGAAGATATTTTAAACAGCAATGGTAAAAGCTGAAGTTACCCCTCTCTTTTCCAGTTCTTCAGCTTGTTAATGTATTTTGAATCAATCTTAATAGACTGGGTATCATTGATACTTAATATTTGTGGCTATGATGCACAAGCAGTGCTATGAAGACAGCTACCTGGAACATGTCAGAGTGTCTTCGAAGAGAGGAGACTCTTAATATTTTGAATGCTGACCCAGCCTTTCTTACTTATTAAAATACAAAAGGTATGTGTAATAATGCAATCAGAACAGCCACAAGAATTACTCTAAATAAGGGGAGTGATGATATGCATTTGCATATAGTTTTTCTCACGACCAGCCCAGGAATTGAAAGTGTAATGAAACAACAGATTACCTCAATCAAACTGAAAATAAAACAGTAAACAGCTTTTAAAACAGCATTGTGGAAATAGCAGCAACCAAACAGACATATAGAAACACACCAGAAGAGAAGACTGAATCATCAGGAAATTTTATAAGTCGAGACCAGCAGATGAATAAATGGCAGAAGTGACATAGGTGTGAGAAAACTAGGAGGCTTCGTGATAAATATCAAAGGAATTAAAGCTATTTATAAAAGCAGAGAGCATGCGAATAGCAGAGGGACTGAAGTTATGAATTAGAGTAGACTTAGAGTTAGAAAAACAAATTGAACACATTCATGGCAGACTGTTCAAATCTTAGTCACTCCCCTTCCCTTTCAGGGAACTGTGAATTGAGGGGGAAAAAACGACAGCATATCTCAGACCTCAGAGACAGTACTAAGACTCCTCCAATACAACCTCCATTCCACAGCTGCTATTATGGTCTTGAAGGTTGTAACTGGGTATCATTGATACTTAATATTTGTGGCTATGATGCACAGGCAGTGCTATGAAGACAGCTACCTGGAACATGTTGGCAGTGTCTTCGAAGAGAGGAGACTCATTAATATTTTGAATGCTGACCCAGCCTTTCTTACTTATTAAAATACAAAAGGCATGAGCAATAATGCAATCAGAACAGCCACAAGAATTATTCTAAATAAGGGGAGTGATGATATACATTTGACCATTTTGGGGGATGTGACCTACTGTTTGAGGACCCCTGAACTGACAGATCAAATTTCTGATAGGCCATTCCTTTGTCAAATCTTTAGAAGTGTCATCCAATCTCATTGAAATGAAAAATAAAACCTTTACATTGCTGCAGTGATAGTGAGGCTGAAAAGATATTAAAAAAATCTGGTAAAGTGGATTCTTTCACAACTCTCAAGAAATGTATGCAGACCTATTCTACATTACAAAAACCAGGAGCCATAGTTAGGGTCCAAGTTTATTCAAGTCAATATTATATTCAGAGGACTGCAGAGTACATAACATAGAAAGAGGTTACAAAGGGAAAATATTGCAGGTAATCTGAAATAAAAACAGAAATTGATGGAAATGCTGAGAAACAAGCAGTATCCATGGAGAGAGAAACATGGCCCTGTAGCAACATCTCTGGGTACACTCCATGGGCAGTAACTGCAAGCACCCCTTGTCCACAGACATTGGCATCCAACACGTACCCATCTCACTGGATCACCATGGCATATCTCCAATCCACTTATAACACTTTCCACACTTTAAGGTTGCACTTTGGAGTACACCAACACCTCACATTGCATTGTTGTAATGAAGGGCACTTTGTACACAGGATCGACACTCGTCTAACTGATTAGACAAAGGAACATTTTAAGTTGCCATTTGCCCTCTAAGTGGACACTCACTTTGCACTCACCTGGATGGTCACAGCATTTCGGCCTTGTCTCGTCCTTTTGTATTTGCTCCCTCTACAAGAGATGAAAGTGCACAATACTTTTGTCTTGCCTTGCTGTTCAATGCAAACAGAAAGCCAAATAGCTTGTTATGGTTGTCAGCAGTCATCAGTCAAGAGAATACAAGAATTAGCTTTACTGTCACTGAACTCGCTTGAGTGCAGTGAAAAGTTTGCAAGTCATCACTTATGGAGCCATCTTAGGTACCAAGGTACCTTGGTACAAATTCTTAAATACAAATTCTTAGGGAAAAATTAGAAAAATAAACAAGTAACAAGTCCAGCAACAAATCAGAAAAATAGAGCAATAAGAGTTCGCAATAACAGTCCTTCCAACTCAGACCACGCTGGGCTCCACCTCAAGGCCAGGAGTCTGAGTTCACGCTGAGAACAGAAGTCTATATTCACACTGAGGCCAGGATTTCAAATCCACGCTGAGGCCTGGATTCCGTGCTGGATTTCACACCAGATATTGCTGAGACCGCCCAAGGACAGGAGGCAAAAAGGAAAAAAAAACACGAGAAAAGAGGAAACAAAAGAAAAGAAACAGACTGAATGGGTAAACTCAAGTTCAGGAGTCCTACTCTGCTGCCATCTTGGACATGTTTGCTGACAGTTGGCTAAATGATACCATTCTAGCTCAATGTCACACCAACAGCTTGGACAGGCAGCTTACACAGCAAGCAGACTACTCACTTTGGCTTGTCTCAAAGTTGAAGGGG
Source organism: Hemiscyllium ocellatum (assembly GCF_020745735.1). Classification (NCBI taxonomy): domain Eukaryota; kingdom Metazoa; phylum Chordata; class Chondrichthyes; order Orectolobiformes; family Hemiscylliidae; genus Hemiscyllium; species Hemiscyllium ocellatum. The sequence continues at coordinate 53,677,966 of NC_083404.1, forward strand.
AATAGCCTTTTGAAAAGTCTATGGGGTTGCCTCCATAGAGGTTGGGGTGGGGAGTGGGGAGGAGGGGAGGTGTGAGGCAAATGTTCCCATACCTCCAATCTTCCCAAGGCCTTCAACTGACATCAGTCCAGGCACAATCAGTTTGCCACTTGGGGAGGTCATGGGAGTGAGAAACTGGATTATAGGAACACCACCAGTGTCTTGGCTCTTTCAGTTCTATTGTCGGCCATTTATTCCGGGAGTGAGACACGGAGAGGAATTGAGTGAGATGAAAGTGACTGGCCCAGCAGTTAATGCTGGTGCAGGCGGGAGAAAATTAGTGAGGCATCCCACATTAGTGAGTGAGTAGAATACCTAGAAGCCACACAGGATTAGCAGTGTGAGATAATTTGGCAGTTGAGAGTGGGTGAGGGGATGTGTTGCATGCAAGACGGACAGTGGTAGGACATGAGACTTGGCGGGAGTTGGTGTAATAACAGAGACAGAGTGGGGTAACAGGTAGCTGCATATATCCTGGAAAAGCAGCAAAAGTCATTGACCTTCTTGGGGAATACCTGTGTGTACATCTGTACAGGTGAGACTGCACTGATTTAGGTGGCAAACTTGGACCAGCTTAGCAGGGTCTGGAGAATTGGATATCCACTGCTGCACCACTACATCCATAAAAAGATCTCCAGGCCCCTGTCTGCAAGGCTTTACTCCAATTTCCCCTTCGCTGCAATGTCTGGGTGCAAATGTCATCAACCTTGTAGGGTAGCTCTGAACTGACAGAGCTTGACTGGGGGCAAAGTTGCTTTTTAAAAATGGCACCAATGCCAGAAATTCTGGGATATCCCAATGATGGCAAGTACTTCTGATGTGTGGGGGAATCAATTTAGTATTGAATGGAAGAAGTGCCTTAGGGATGTGATAGGGAGTTAATGAGTCACATTTGGGACAATTCTGGGAGAAACTATGCTACTCTTTGCAGACAGACACCCTTCATGAAAAAGAATGAAAATTACACTTTGCTTAAATGTGGGTAGATGCAGCCCTCTGACCCTACAATCACTCACAATGAGTTCCCCCAACTAGTTCTCATTCTAAACCTGCCCCCAATGCTGAATTGCCCTGGCTGTCCCTCTTACCCATCACCTTCCACCCAAACTCTGACCTGCTCACCCACTTAGCTTCTCTCTGTAGCTTATCAAACAATCTTTGGGTCATTTAAATGCCTCACTATATGGAATATGGCAGCTGCTGCCAGAAAAAGAGGACATGGCTTCTGCTCAGAATCCCATGCTGCCCCCACCAGATATTACAGCATTGCATGCGTTTGGAAGGATCCTCCAATGGAAACCAGACTTGAAAAGTGCTAGGAAACTAATTGTATAACCTTTTGTCAGAAATAGGAGTTCTGACCCAGATTGATTAGATTAGATTAGACTAGATTAGACTTACAGTGTGGAAACAGGCCCTTCGGCCCAACAAGTCCACACCGACCCGCCGAAGCGCAACCCACCCATACCCCTACATTTACCCCTTACCTAACACTACGGGCAATTTAGCTTGGCCAATTCACCTGACCCGCACATCTTTGGACTGTGGGAGGAAACCGGAGCACCCGGAGGAAACCCATGCAGACACGGGGAGAACATGCAAACTCCACACAGTCAGTCGCCTGAGTCGGGAATTGAACCCGGGTCTGCAGGCGCTGTGAGGCAGCAGTGCTAACCACTGTGCCACCGTGCCGCCCATTGAGTCAGCAAGATATTGCTAAATTTCATAGCATCTTTCCCTGGAAGATCACTTTCTTTCAAATGTTCAGGAAAGGAAATCTGGTATAGTCTGACCAGTTAGAAGCCTTCAGCTTTCAATTCATGATATTAGGCTGATTTCTCACCTTCTTCCTAATTTGAATGTTTGAGTGAGTTTTTTTTTCCTTTGGGAAATATCGCAACCAAACATTTCATTGTCTGTGTGTCTCTTCAATGACTGCTTGCTGATTGTTGTCTTTTTGGGTATGGATAATTTTGCTCCTTTTCATTTTCATTCTCTATTGTAGTTCCTCTTTGTTCTGAACATCTTTTTCCAGTGTTTGGGGTTTCCAAAAGCCCTGCGATTTGACCTGTGTATGGGACATATTCTTTTGACTATGAACTCATGTGGTCATCCACACTTGTTCCATATCTTCCTCTTTCCTTTGTTGCCTCAACCCTGTTGTCCTTCCCTTGATTTTAAGTGACAGCTAGCCATTTAGTTAGTTAGTGACTTCATTTGTGTATTTGTTACTTCATGCACTCCAGCAGTGCCAGCAGCCTGCAACATTACAGCTTGTCTTTTCCAGTTAGACCGTCTGTACAACTGGGTCCAATCAGACTCTAAATGAGGTGATCTATCACTCTTTCATCAGATTTCTTCAATTTATATTTAGAGTCTGGATGATTCCAAGATGGAGGAAAGAAAAATGTTATGGCTGTGAGAGCTGCTCCTTTTTTGAGGTATTTTCAGTGTTGGAGCTGATTTCATCAAACTCTAGGAGCAGTAATTACTGTTGGATAAGCTATTGTATTGTTTTGGAACTTTGTGAAAAAAAACAATCAAAACAACAGCACTTTTAAAAGGAGGAAGAGAGACAAAGGGAAGTGATTCAAACAGAGAAAGAAACCTCACACTGCTCTCTGACCCAGGAGTAAATCTGCACAGCTTTGCCTTTGCTGTTTGGTTTCAAGTATCTCTGGATAAAATCTATAATCGTGAGTCGAGTTGACTCTTTTACGATTATACGTTTTTATTGACATCTGTCTCTTGAATAAACTTTGAAAATATAAAAACATAGGTACCAACCTAGCCTGGGTCAGAGCTTTTAGAGCTGTAAGACTGTGCTATTTACTGGGACTGTAGATTGTTAAAGTGCAAATATAGCCTTTAGTAGAGTGAGGTGCTCATCTTACTGGATGTGGGAGATTAGGGAGAGATTCCATTTTACATATGATTAGGTCTGCAGCAAGTGCATTTGGTTGCGAATCTTATCAGATTGCATGGATCAGTTGGAGTGGATGTTAAAGGCAATGAGGAATTTACAGAAGCTAGTGGGTGTGATGGGTGGCACTTGGAGGGAAGGAGATAAACCAAAGATACAGTCCGGTTGATCTCCCGGAAAGGTAAGAAGAAGAGGCAGGTAGTGCAGGAATTTCCTCTGGCTATCTCCATCTCAAACAAGCATGCTGTTTTGCACTTTTAGGGGAATGTAGTAGTGACAATGAGGATTCTGTTACTGAAATTGGCTCTAATGTAACAAGGGGTACACCAGATTCCAAGCGATCGATTATGATCGGGGACTCTCTCACCAGAGGCACAGAAAGAGACATTTCTGTGGCTGCCAGTGAGATAGCAGAATGGCATGTTGCCTCCCTAGAGCTAGGATCAAACATATCTTGGAGAGGATGCAGAGTATTCTCACAGGGAGAGGGACCTGCAAGCTGTCTTTGTACACATCGGAACTAACGACATAGGAAGGGAAAAGGATGCAATCCTGAGGAGACAATATAGGATGTTGGGCAGGAATTTAGAAAGTGGATCCTTGAGGGCAGTGATAGCTAGATTACTCTCAGTGCCATGAGTTCGTGAGGGTAGATGTAGGAGGATAGGACAGATGAATGTGTGGCTGAGGAGCTGGTGCAGGGAAGGAAAATTCTCATTTTTGGATAATTGAAATCTCTTCTGGGGTAGAAGTAACATGTATAAGAATGATGGATTGCACCTGAATGGGAAGGGACTAACATACTGGCAGAGAGATTTGCTGGAGCTGCGTGGGAGGATTTAAACTAGTGGGGGGTGATGGGAATCAGGGACACACTGAAGAAAGAGATTGGTCTGAGTCTTGGAAAAACAAATACTTCAAATAGTCAACGCAGTCAGGGACAAAGCAGAGACCAAGTTAGGACTGATAAATTAAACTGCATTTATTTCAATGCAAGGGGCTGAACAGGTAAGGCAGATGAACTGAGAGCATGGTGGGAACATGGGACTGGGATATCATAGCGATTACAGAGATGTAGCTCAGGGATGGACTGAACTGGCAGTTTAATGTTCCAGGATCTAGGTGCTACAGAAAGGATAGAAAGGGGGGGCAAGAGAGGAGGGGAAGTCACATTTTTGGTCAGGAATAACATAATGGTTATACTTAGGGAGGATATTCCTGGCAAAATGTCCAGTGAAGTTATTTGAGTGGAACTGAGAAATAAGAAAGGGATAGTCACCTTATTAGGATTGTAGTATAGACCCCACAACAGTCAGTAGGAAATTGAGAATCAAATTGATACAGAACTGGCTCAAAGGTAGAAGACAGAGGGTGGTGGTGGAGGGTTGTTTTTCAGACTGGAGGCCTGTGACCAGTGGAGTGTCACAAGGATCAGTGCTGGGCCCTCTACTTTTTGTCATTTATATAAATAATTTGGATGCGAGCATAAGAGGTACAGTTAGTAAGTTTGCAGATGACACCAAAATTGGAGGCGTAGTGGACAGCGAAGAGGATTACCTCAGATTACAACAGGATCTGGACCAGATGGGCCAATGGGCTGAGAAGTGGCAGATGGAGTTTAATTCTGATAAATGCGAGATGCTGCATTTTGGGAAAGCAAATCTTAGCAGGACTTATACACTCAATGGTAAGGTCCTAGGGAGTGTTGCTGAACAAAGAGACCTTGGAGTGCAGGTTCATAGCTCCTTGAAAGTGGAGTCGCAGGTAGATAGGATAGTGAAGAAAGCATTTGGTATGTTTTCCTTCATTGGTCAGAGTACTGAGTACAAGAGTTGGGAGGTCATGTTGCAGCTGTACAGGACATTGGTTAGGCCACTGTTGGAATATTACTTGCAATTCTAATCTCCTTCCTATCAGAAAGATGTTGTGAAACTTGAAAGGGTTCAGAAAAGATTTACAAGGATGTTGCCAGGGTTGGAGGATCTGAGCTACAGGGAGATGCTGAACAGACTGGGGCTGGTTTCCCTAGAGCGTCGGAGGTTGAGGGGTGACCTGAAAGAGATTTACAAAATTATGAGGGGCATGGATAGGATAAATAGGCAAAGTCTTTTCCCTGGGATCCGGGAGTCCAGAACTAGAGGGAATAGGTTTAGGGTGAGATGGGAAAGATATAAAAGAGACCTAAGGGACAACTTTTTCATGCAGAGGGTGGTATGTATATGGAATGAGCTGCCAGAGGATGTGGTGGAGGCTGGTACAGTTGCAACATTTAAGAGGCATTTGGATGGGTATATGAATAGGAAGGATTTGGAGGGATATGGGCCAGGTGATGGCAGGTGGGACTAGATTGGGTTGGAATATCTGGTTGGCATGGACAGGTTGGACCGTAGGGTCTGTTTCTATGCTGTACATCTCTATGACTCTATGGCTCTATGAGATCTCAGTTATCTGGAATAATAATAGAGTGGTTATGGGAGGGATTTTAACTTTCCAAACATAGACTGGGACTGCCATAGTGTTAAAGACTTGGACGGAGATGAAGTTGTTAAGTGTGTACAAGAAAATTTTCTGATTCACTATGTAGATGTTTCCACTAGAGAAGGTGAAAAACTTGACCTATTCTTGGGAAATAAGGCAGGGTTGGTGACTGAGGTGTCAGTAGGGGAACACGTTGGGGCCAGTGACCATAATTCTATTAGTTTTTAAATAGTGATGGAAAAGGATTGACTGGAGCTAAAAGTTAAAGCTCTAAACTGGAGGAAGGCCAATTTTGACGGTATTAGGCAAGAACTTTCAAAAGCTGATTGGGTGCAGATGTTCATGGGTAAAGAGATGGCTGGAAAATGGGAAGCCTTCAAAACTAAGATAAGGAGAGAGACAGCAACAGTATGTTCTTGAAGAGCAAAGCTGGGAGGTGTAGTGAATGCTGGATGACTAGAGAAATTGAGTAAGAATAAAAAGGGAGCATATGTTAGGTAAAGATAGCAGAGATCAAGTGAATCCCGAGAAGAGTATGAAGGCAGTAGGGAATATATTTAAGGGGGAAATCAGGAAGGTAAAACAGGGACATGAAATAGCTTTGGCAAATAAAGTTAAGGAGAATCCAAATGCATTCTCCAAAACACGCTGATCAAAAGTTGAAGTTCACCATTTGCACTGCTGTTTGATGACCAGTGGTTTTTGGTATTGAAAACGGTAGTATAAGTAATTAACAAATTGCTTTTTATTCAGGGAATTCAAGTCCTGACATGAAACTAATGGTTATTACCTCATTGAGAAAAGATGCGGTTGAATGTCGAGTGACCCACTTTTGGGGAAACAAAACTCAAATGAAGATATTCATGGTGCGGTGTTAATAAATTTTTGATCCGTCATTCTGTGTTCGACTTGAATATAGTGACAATGGTAAGATGTATCCTTTGCATGCAAGTCTTTTTTTAAATTGATGCCTTGAGTATGGGAGAGGAACTCTAATCATAGAAGGACAATAGGCAAGTTGACTGAATATTAAATCAGTATTAAATTTGCTTTGTTAAATTGAGTGCTAGAAGTTTTCTTTAAAAATGGCGTTATTAATTCCCATCTTACCCTGATGGTGTTTACTAGTTTACTATACGCTGCACAACTTTGATTCCCCTGTGTGGTGTCCATTAATCTTGTGTGATCCTTGACAGTAAGTACCAACTAGCTCATTGATAGACTGTGTGATCCTTAAACAATTTCTTTACCTTATACGTCTCCAAAACCTGGACTGCTAAGATCAATAAAAATGCCCTGCATGTTATTGCGGGTTAAAGTATCTATCTAGCTGGCACCTTGCTGTTCTGTATTCTTCAACTGGTTAAACCTCACAAATCATGAGGAAAGCATTAAATTTAATATAATTACTGATGTGCAAAACTGTTTCTGCTGATCCTTCACAATTTTAATTAATCACTGTTTTAGTTGCCATTGCCCTAATCTTAACAATTTATTGCAATGCAATCATTAAATGCTACATGACAAATAACCATTATCATGGTACTTAAAACTGCCAGTAACTCTACAAAAATAGAATGTATTCAGACAGAGTACATGTACTTTATGTGTTACGGTTTAGGACAGTGTGTTAATTTATACAATTTGTAGGGAAGCCATCATTACTGAAAACCCATTAACTGATCAGTTGGACGGCTTCAGTTTTTAACTGAACCTTTGAAATAAGGAGTGGAGGATACTTGTTGTGAAAGAATATATATTATTTCTAATGCACCTCCTATATTCTGTCAAGGAGTGTGAGAGAAATGTCTGAATATCTTAATACACAGAAGGAGCCCATCTTGTCTGTGCTTGTTTTTTGTTAGAGTTAATCAATTAGCTGTACTTTTCAGTTCTTAGAACCTTGCAATGTTTTTCTCTTCAAATATTTATCCATTTTTCATTAATCACTAATAAAACTTATATAATCTATTCCCCTCGCCCTTTCAAGATGTGCATTCCTGATCTCCATAATCTGCTGTGTTGTTTTAAAAATAAATCCTCACTTTACCTCTGGTTCTTTTGTTAAAGGCTGTTTAGTCTGCATCCAATGACTACAGATGCTGCTGTCATTGGAAACAGTTACCCTTTGTTTACACTAACGAAACTATTCATGATTTTGAATGCTTCCATCAAGTCTTAACCTGCTCTCCTGGAAGGTGAATAACCCCAGCTTATCCATGTCTCTTGATGTGAGAGACCTTCCCAGCTATTTCAACAAATTCAAGTCCAAGGTTTATAGCATAACTGAAGAAAAAGAAGAGTTAAATGTGAAAGTGAGGGTAAGAGCAGGAGGATATGGCAGATGAATGTATGGCTAAAGAATTGGTGCAGGGGACAGGGATTCAGATTCTTAGACCATAGGGGTCTTTCCTGGGGCAGAGGTGACCTATTCGAGGGAGACAGGTTGCACCTGAACTGGAGGGGGACCAATATCCTGTCAGGCAGATTTGCTAGTGATACAAGAGAGGGTTTAAACTGGATTAGTGGGGGGATTGGGACCCTCAACAACAGGGAGGCATGCACGAGGTTGGAAGGAGACACAGTAATCAGAAATAACAAGTTGAAGAGACAGTTCAGGCTGGAACACGACAGGGAGCCAGGAATGTTGTTGGATTAAATTGCATCCGTTTCAATGCAAGAGTGCTGACAAATAGGCTGATGATCTTAGGCTGATGATCTGGATAGGTATGTGGGCAGGGGGTGCAGTAGTCATTGCAGAAACATGGCTAAGGGACGGACAGGACTGGCAGCTTAATGTAGGGGAGGGGGTATTTTGCTTTTGTTTAAGGGGAATATCACAGCAGTAGCCAGAGATGAAATAACTGAGGGATCATCTAGTGTGGCTTTGTGGATGGCGTTAAGAAACAATAAGGAGATGGTGACATTATTGGGGTTGTACTATAGGCCCCCAAATAGTCAATGGGAATTAGAGAAACAAATATGCAGGAAAACTGGGGAGACTTTCAGGAGCAACAGGGTTCTCATAGACGGTTATTTTAATTTTCCTAACATTGAATGGGACTGCCATTGTGTGAAGGACTTAGATTGGGTGGAATTTGTTAAGTGTGTTCAGGAAAGTCTCCTCAAGCAGAATATAGAGAGTGCTACTTGGGAAGGGGCAAAACTTGACCTACTCTTGGAATATACAACAGGGCAGGTGGCAGAGGTGACAGTGAGGGAATACTTTGGGAACACTGACCATAGTTCTATTAATTTTAAAATAGCCATGGAGAGGGACACAACTGGTCCATATGTTCAAGTTCTAAACTGGGGCATGATGTATTATGATGGAATTAGACAGGAGCTTGCAGGGGTTGATTGGAGTAGTTTGTTTGCAGGCAGACGGACTTCCAGCAAGTGGGAGGCCTTTAAAAGTGCGATAGCTAGAGTTCAAGGTCTATTTGTTCCTTTGAGGGTGAAGGAAAGGTTAGCAGGAGTGGGGTACCCTGAATGACAAGAGATATTGAGGCTTTGTCCAGAAGAAAAGGAGGCATGGCTCAGATACAGGCAGCTGGGATCAAGGGGATCTCTGAAGGTATACCGGTAATACAGGAGTTTACTGAAGAAGGAAATAAGATTGACAAATAGGAGCATGAGATAGCTTTGGCCAGAAGATTAGGGTAAATCTAAAGAGAATCTTTAAGTATATTAAAGGAAAAAGAATAACTAGAGAGAGAATAGGACCCCTCAAGGACCAAAGTAGACATGGACGTGTGGAACTGCAGGAGATGGGCTAGGTGCTCAATGAAAAGTTTCCTCTGTGTTTACTGTGGAGAAAGACATGAAGACCTGGGAACTTGGTGAAGTTAGTGATGACATTTTGGGGACAGTCCATATCACAGTAGAGGAGGTGTGGTGACGTATTAGAATGTCTGAAGGTGGATAAATTCCTGGTCCTGACCAGATATATCCAAGAAACATGCAAGAGGTTAGAGAAGGAATTTGGGGTGCCCTGGCAGATACATTTGCATCATCGTTAGCCATGAATGAGGTCCTGGAAGACTGGAGGGTAGCAAATGTTGTGCCCTTATTGAAGAAGGGTAGTAACTTCAGACCAGTCAGCCTAACATATGTAGTAGGTAAGTTACTTGAGAAGATTATGAGGGATAAGAAAAACATGCATTTGAAAAGACAAGATTTGATTAGAAGCAGTCAGCTTTACTTTGTGTGTGGAGATTATGCCTCATAAATTTGTTATAATCTTTGATGAAGTGACCAGGAAGGTTAATGAGGGTAGAGTGATAGTCCATATGGATTTTAGTAAGGCCTTTGATAAGGTTCCACACAGTAGGCTGCTCTGGAAGGTTAATTCACATGGAATTCGGAGGAGCTGGCAACTTGGATACACAATTGGGTTGATGGTAGGAAGCAGAGGATAATAGTGGAAGGATACTTGTTGGACTGGAGGCCTGTGACTAGCAGAGTGCCTCAGGGGTCAGTGCTGGGCCCATTATTGTTTATCAATGCTTTGGATGATAATGTACAAGGCATGATCAGTAATTTGCAGATGACACTACAATTGGGTGTATCATGAATAGTGGGGAAAGTTATCATAAATTGTAGCAGGACCTTGATCTGCTGGGGAAGTGGGAAATGGCAAATAAAGTTTAATCCAGACATGTGTGAGGTCTTGCATTTCAGAAAGTCAAATCAAGATAGGAGCTTAACGGTGAATGGGAAGGCCTTCAGGAATGTAGTGGAACAGAATCACTTAGAACATAGAACATAGAAAAGTACAGCACAGTACAGACCCTTCAGCCCACAATGTTGTGCCGAGGATTAATCCTAATCTAAAGTAAAATAACCCTTGAGTGGAGACCTCTGTGTTCAGGTTCATGATTCTCTGAAAGTGGAGTCACAGGTAGACAGGGCAGTGAAGAAGTTTTTTGGCACACTGGCCTTCATCAGTCAGGGCCTTGAGTAAAGAGGTTGGGAAGTTATGTTGTAGTTGTACAGGATGTTGGTGAGGCCGCACTTGGAATTGTGTTCTGTTTTGGTCACCTTGCTACAGGAATGATATGATTAAACTGGAAATAGTGCAGAAGACATTTACAAGGATGTTGCCAAGACTCAAGGGATTGAGTCATAGGGAGAGTCATAGAGTCATAGTGATGTGCAGCATGGAAACAGACCCTTCGGTCCAACCTGTCCATGCCGACCAGATATCCCAACCCAATCTAGTCCTTCCTGCCAGCACCCGGTCCATATCACTCCAAACCCTTCCTATTCATATATCCATCTAAATGCCTCTTAAATGTTGCAATTGTACCAGCCTCCACCACTTCTTCTGGCAGCTCATTTCATACATGTACCATCCTCTGCATGAAAAAGTTCCCCTTAGGTCTGTTTTATATCTTTCCCCTCTCACCCTAAACCTATACCCTCTAGTTCTGGACCCCAGCCCCCAAGGAAAAGACTTTGCCTATTTACCTGATCCATGCCCCTTATAATTTTGTATCCCTCTATAAGGTCACCCCTCAGCTGCCGATGCACCAAGGAAAACAGCCCCAGCATGTTCAGCCTCTCCCTATAGCTCAAATCCTCCAACCCTGGCAACATTCTTGTAAATCCTTTCTAAACCCTTTCAAGTTACACAACATCTTTCCGATAGGAAGGAGACCAGAATTGCACGCAATATTCCAAAAGTGGCCTAACCAATGTCCTTTACAGCCGCAACATTACCTCCCAACTCCTGTATTCAATACTCTGACCAATAAAGGAAAACATACCAAACGCCTTCTTCACTATCCTATCTACCTGCGACTCCACTTTCAAGGAGCTATGAAACTGCACTCCAAGGTCTCTTTGCTCAGCCACACTCCCTAGGACATTACCATTAAGTGTATAAGTCCTGCTAAGATTTGCTTTTCCCAAAATGCAGCACCTCGCATTTATCAGAATTAAACTCCATCTGCCACTTCTCAGCCCATTGGCCCATCTGGTCAAGATCCTCTTGTAATCTGAGGTCTTTACAGTGTTGGAGACTGAGGGGGAATCTTGTTGAAGTGTGTAAGATCATGAGATGCATGGATAGGATGAATGCGCTCAGTCATTTTCCCAGAGTTGGGGATTCAAGGACTAGAGGGTTTCAGTTTAAGATAAGAGGGGAAAGAATAAATGAGAAACTGAGGAGTCGCTTTATGACAGAAAGGATGGTATGCATATGGAATGAACTGCCAGCAGAAGTGGTTGAGGTGCGTATATTAACAACATGTAAAAGGCATTTGGACAAATACGTGGATAGGAAAGGTTTAGAATGATATGGAGATAGTGAGGACTGTAGATGCTAGAAAGTCAAAGTCAATAAATTATGGAGCTGGAAAAAGCACAGCAGGTGAAACAGCATCAGAGGATCAAGAGAGTTGACATTTTGGGTTGGGACCCTTCAACAGGATCTAGCCCAAAACATCACTCTTCCTGCCCCTCCAATGCTGCTTGACCTGCTATGCTTCTTCCAGCTGCACCCTTTATCAACTCTGAAGGATATGAGCCAAGTTCAGGGAATTGGGGTTAGTGTGGATCGACATTTTGATTGGCATGGACCAGTTTGAGCCAAAGAGCCTGTCTTCATGTCGTAGGACTCGATGATTCTATGACAAAAAAAGTTAACTAGAGAGAGAATAAGGCACCTTAAAGATCGACCGCGTATATGTGGAACTGTAACAGATGGGGGAGATACTAAGTGAATATTTTGCATGAGTGGAGAAGGATATAGAAAATAGAGAATGTGGGGAAATAAACAGTGATATCTTTAAAACTGCCATATTATAGAGGAGGAGGTGCTTGATTTCTTAAAACCTATAAAAGTGGATAAATGTACATCTCTATGACTATAAATCCCCAGGACCTGACCAGCTGTACCCTAGAACTCTGTGGGAAGCTAGGGAAGTGATTGCTAGGCCACTTGCTGAGATATTTGTATAATCGATAGCCACAGGTGAGGTGCTGGTAGACTGGAGGTTGACTAATGTGGTGCCACTTACTGTTTAAGAAAGGTGGTAAGGAAAAGCCAGGGAACTATTGACTGGTGAGCATGACTTCAGTGGTGGGCAAGTTGTTGGAGGGACAGAATTTACATGTATTTGGAAGATCAAGGACTGATTAGGGATAGCCAACATGGCTTTGTGTGGGAAATTGTGTCTCGCTAACTTGATTGAGTTTTTTGAAGAAGTAGCAATGAGGATTAATGATGGCAGAGCTGATGGACATGATCTATATGGACTTCAGTAAGGCATTTGACAAGGTTTCTCTTGGATGACTAGTTAGAAAGGTTAGATCTCATGGAATACAGGGAGAGCTAGCTGTTTGTAAAAGAACTGACACAAAGGTAGAAGACAGAGGGTGGTGGTAGAGAGTTGCTCTTCAGACTAGCGATCTGTGACCAACGATGTGCCACAAGGATCGGTGCTGGGTCCACTGCTTTTCATCATTTATATAAATGATTTGGACACATACATAGGAGGTATAGTTAGTACGTTTGCAAATAATACCAATATTATAGTTACCTCCAGCGAAGAAAGTTACCTCAGAGTACAACAGGATCTTGATTGATTGGCCATAGGACCAAGGAGTGGCAGATGGAGCTTAATCTAGATAAATGTCAAGTGTTGCATCCTGGAAAGGCAAATTAGGGCAAGACTTATACACTTAATGGCAAGGTCCTGGGAATGTTACTAAGCAAAGAGACCTTGGAGTACAGGTTCATAGTTCCTTGAAAATGGAGGTGCAGGTTGATCGGATAGTGAAGAAGGCTTTTCTTTATTGGTCAATGCATTGAGTATAGGAATTGGGAGGTTGTATTGAGACTGTACAGGACATTAGCTCAGCCACTATTGGAATGCTGCATGCAATCTGGTCTCCCTGCTGCAGATAGGATGTTGTGAAACTTGAAAGGGTTCAGAAAACACTTACAGAAAAGTTGCCAGGGTTTATAGGGTTTGAGCTATTGGAGAGATTGAAAAGACTGGGGCTATTTTCCTTGGAGCATTGAAGGCTGAGGGGTGGATTTATAGAGGTTTATAAAATTATGAGGGGCATGGGTAGGATAAATAAATAAGTATTTTCCCCAGGGTAGGCGAGGCCAAAACTAGAGGGCATTGGTTTAAGGTGAAAGGGGAAAGATATAACAGGGACCTCAGGAGCAATGTTTTCACACAGAGGGTGGTGTGTACATTGAATGAGCTGCCAGACGAAGTGGTCGAAGCTGGTACAATTACAACATTTAAAAGATATTTGGATGGATACATGAATAGGAAGGGGTTAGACTGATATGGGCCAAATGTTGGCAAATGGGACTAGATTTATTTAGGATATTTGTTTGTCATGGACTGAAGGATCTGTTTCCATGCTGTACATTTCTATGACTCTATATAAGATTACAGAACGGAAATAGATCCTTTGGTCAAACTCGTCTGCATCTACCAGATATTCTAACTTAATCTAGGCCCATTTGCCAGTATTTGGCCCATATCCTGCTAAACCTTTCCTATTCATGTAGCTATCCAGATGCCTTTTTTGTGTTGTGATTGTATCAGCCTCCACCATTTCTCTGGCAGTTCATTCCATACATGCACCACTGCATGAAAACGGTGTCCCTTAGGTTCCTTTTATATCTTTCTCCCATCACCTTAAACCTATGCTCTCTAGTTTTGGGCTCCCCTACCTTGGGAAAACAGACCTTGGTTATTTATCCTATCCATGCCCCTAATGATTTTATAAACCTCTATAAGGTCACCCCTCAGCCCCTGACATTTCAGGGAAAATACCCCAAGCCTATTCAGCCTCTCCCTACAGCTCAAACTCTCCAACCATGGCAACATCCTTGTAAGTCTTTTATTTGCTGCCTCATATTTCAATTTCTTTAGGAAGTTATCAACAGTATCATCTGGTTTGTACCTCAAGAAGTGAAATTCATTTTGGTGGTCAAATAATTTGCTTTTGCTGGAGATGTGCGTTAAATTTCTTGAGTATGTTGTCTGTGTTTTCATCATTAACCTTACTGTTCTCTCAGCCATCGAATAAATCCAGAACTTTGTCTCCTGTCCACAAGATGATGTTGCTGACTCTCTCTGTTCCACCAGTGTATTTTTAGAAAGCTTTTGAATCTTATTCTGCAGTCTGTTTAAACTTTGCAAATGCTCATGAGCCATCATCAACCTTTCAATACACCCAGGACTGGAGCTGGGAATTTGTTGCTGCATAAGGGATCGCTTTATTAATACAATTCACTCAGTTTCTCACCTTCTTTGGCATTAATTTTGGTTGTATTTTTCCTCAATCTAAATCACCTGTAAACCGATTTAAATTGTTTGGGCTTTGAGCTCAGATGCCTGCTGCTACAGCACTATGTCTTGTAGCTCCCAGAAGTTTAAAATAATCACACTTTTAAACTCAAATACTGGACCTTCATCAAGTGTATTGTTCAGATCACCCTACGTGTTGTAGCCTGATATATTGTTAGTTTGATATCCTGACAGTAGTATAACAATAATAGATTTGACACTTTTCATGGTTAAGTGTACATTTCTACATGTAATTGCACATATTCAAACACAAAGCTTTAAATCATAATATAACAATGTAGATAAAGAGTGGAGCTGGAAAAAGCACAGCAGGTCAAACAGCATCAGAAGAGAAAGGGAGTCGATGTTTCAGGTCAGAACCTTTCATCAGGGCTAGGGGAGGGGAATGGGGCCTCCCCCAGTCCTGATGAAAGATTCCAACCTGAAGCTTCGATTCCTCTTCTCGTCTAATGCTACTTTACCAGCTGTGCTTTTTCCAGCTTCACTCTTTATCTACTCTGATCTCCAGCATCTCGCTATCGCCATAATATAACAAAGTAACACCCTTGTGATGACACATGTGCTTTGAGAAAAATTGCATTTTAATGTACATAATATCCCCTTTATAACTCGTGTAATTGGGGGTATTCTGAAAGGGATAACTAACTGGATTTCACAGCAGACAGTTTATTTGAATGAAATGCTCATGTCCCGATAATTTCCTTTGGAATGGAAGGCTAGGAAGCAACATTTTAGTGTGGAATTTAAGTGTGAAGCTATCATATTTCAAACTAAGTTTGTGGCAGCTAGTTCAGAACAAATTCTGATGTTGAAATTCAGCAGAGAATGCATTGCTGCATGTGTTATACAGTTGGAAAAGGCAAAGAGTTGAAGACAGGCAGAACTAGGGATTATGACATTTGTCAAGACCCACTATTGCTGTTTTTGTTTGGCCAGAGTCAACCAAACTAACTTAAAGGTGTTGGAGGATGGATTCTCTAACATTTGTACCAATCTGTACCATCAGGACTATTATGACCTGACTGAGAGAGAGAGAGAGAGAGAGAAAGAGAGAGTTCAAAAGCATGTACCTTGTCAGTGTTAATCATTGCATGTGAGCTTTAGATAGAATATAATTTATGGTGGATGTGACTTCAACATCAGAAAAATTGAGTTTGAAGTGAGAAATTCTACATAACGGAGGCCAAATTGGAAATACTGTGAGATTGAATTTTGTGCCACATTTGTGTGTGTTAAAATATGAGTTCTTGTTTCTCTAAGGGGCGCATCTTTATTATATCAATTGTTTTAAAATATATTTATTTGAAATATCCTCTTAATGTTTGAACTATATTGGTTTGACACAGTAAAAACATTAATAAAACATTAGTAAATAAAATCTTATGTTTTCTGCAGTTTGTGGAGCCTCTCATGCCATAGAAAATAATAATCAATGGCGTTGGGTTTCTTGTGATGAGAGATTCTGAAAACTGAAAGGAACAGCTAACAGATATTTCAAAACTCATTCTGTCTGTCTATTCTCAATGAAAATAACGATAAACAGTTGTAACATTGCTCTGTTTGATAAAGAACACAGCCGTTTTCAAACTGATACTGCAATGTGTTCTATGGCAAGCGCTTGTAAACTGTTCCTTAAACATGTCCACATTGATCAGTGCAATGCGTCAGGTTTTTGTCTGTGGAATTTCACTTCCCAATTGTCTGAGGAGCATCTTAGCCCCCAGGCTACATGTAAATTCCTCAGAGACAAATGAATGAGGATAAGGACATAGCTCTTTTTAAAGACTCCATTAATAAGGAGACTGTAACTGAGGATTTGGGGATAGCTAAATTCATATTGATATTAAATGGAAAGTGAGTTGTGAATCTGTTAGTTATTCAGCATTTAGTCCAGCATCAGCCATTGGGAAGATATGCATGACCAGTTCTGTGGAATGTTCTTATTGCTCAAATTATACAGTGAAGCATTCAGTATGATTTAATAGATAGTGTTGCTCAACAAAAGGTTTCATACAATCCTGGAAGAGGCTGATAGCAATCTAGACATGATACTAAGCTCAGTTTAAACCAGACTGAGACTTTAAAGATGGTAATCAGCAAAGTGAACAGAATGCTGAATTTATTGCAAACTCAGAAGAATAATTATCTACAGATATTGTACTGAAGCATCTAATGTTCTCGTTGTTTGTAGCTTGTAACCCTGGTCACTGATCCACGTAAGAAACTTGCAGGGCCTTGAAACAGCAAGTACTGAGAAGGGTAATGAGGGTGATCAAAGGTTGAGTTATCAGGAGTGGTTAGAAAATGTAAAGGTTTCATTTTGTAATGAGGTGATTGCAGGAGGACCTTGGAGACATTTATAAGATTCTATTCGAAAGCTAGATGTGAAGCTGAATGTAGGGAATGTAGGAACAAAATTGTTAAAGTTGAATCCAAGGCTGATGCTCTATAAAGACTGATTACTTCTTGAATAAGATGGAGATTTGTGTGAGGTGTGGTGGTAAGGCTGGGAATGGTAAAAACCGGGGAATCATTGAAGAGATAGTTAGTTACTGAAGAATGATGGAAATTTACAGTACAGATTCCGGACAATCTGATCAACAAGTCTGTGCTAGTACCTTTCTCCACATTAGTCATGCTATCTAATTCGACTTTCCTGCTTGCTCTCATTACCCTCTTTTTCAAGCGATTATCTATTTTCTTTAAAAAGAAGTGATGTACTTCAAAGTTTTAGCATTAACAACAATATTTCTAACCACCTTATTTCAAAGCTTCTCTTTAATTATTTTTCTGATTGTTTTAAATGTTCCTCCTTTGTTGTCTCCTCAGCCACAAGAAACAATTTATGGCTCTGTGTCTTATCATAACCTTCACAAGATTCACTGATATCATTAGATCATCACTTAATCATCTCAGGTTGTGCAATTAAGATCTATCTTTTATTAAGTCTCCTTTCAGGACTGTAAATCCTTATCCCCATTTGCACCCAAATGGAGCCGTGCCACATTTCTTTTGCTTTAATATCCTTCCCATTAAGGCTGTTTTAAAATTTGCATGATATTCCAACTGTGGCCTAAATCCAAGTGTGGCAAAAGTTTAACATCATGTCTTTGATTTTCTAATAAGTGAAAAATACGCTCTCATGGATATCTCCATATTTAATTTTATATTCATCTACAGATGAAGGTTCTGCTGTCCCTCAATTTCTTCAAAGATTTAAGGTGTTTTTCCTTTTCATTTGCTTCTTTCCTGAGGGTTTGTGGCAGAGTGGCAGTATCCCAATGTCACTATGATTTCAGCCAGGACTTGTTGGTCATCGAAGATGTGTTTGTAATGTGGTCAAACAGGCCAATTATCAGCCTTAAGCCCTTTCATTATGCCTGATGGCAGGCAATAAGTGCAGGACAGTCTCCTGTTCAGAGGTCATGCAGAAGCCAATGGAAAATCTTGCCCATTTTTGCCCATAAGCATGAAAATATCCAATGAGAATCCATTTCCCAACTCTCAGAAGTGAGGACACAGAAAAGACAGATATATCTTTCCATTTTTCTATGTTGAACTGAATACAAGCATTCCTGCAATCTTCCCGATTTGTCTTACCTCTGGTTTTATGGTGTTAGCAAATTTTTGCAGTCTTGTTCATTTACCTAACGTTAGTTGCCATCTGTCTTGTAAGACACTGGGTGTATAACTTCAAATGTATGTTACTTTTGGATTAAGTATCATCTGCTGTAGCTATGGAGGTTGTCTCATGGGAGATTGTTCCAAAATTGGCAGACATAAAGTGCTTGGCCTAAAGTTGACTGGACATTTTTCTTCCATTGTATTTTCGTTTCTGCCATTTTGCTGTTTCATTTGTCTTCTGCTTCTTCCATGTTCTTCCTGATTGCTTGTCTCCAGGGAAACTCCTGTCTAGAGTAAAGATTTCTCGTACAACATGAAATCGCACTTGCAGATATCCTATACCAGAGATATTAATGGTCTTGTGTCAATAGTAAGCTCCATATAGAGAATGTCATTGGGAATAAGTCCTTCATTCTGGTACACAAGCCCCAGGCAATGGAGTGACTTGTAACTGAAGAAGGAAAACATGCTGCGGATCCTTGCACACTGGTAAATTGCTATATTCAGCACTTTAATTTAGTAGGAAATGTTCAATATTTGATGTAATACATATGTAGCCCACACTTCACTGCTATATGTGTGTGTGGTGGGACTGTGAAAACTTCTGGTATACAACAACTTTGTGTTTTTGGTTAGTTTGCTGTTGGTCCATACTCAACTTTGACATGAAAGTTGTGGCCTTGGCAATGGAAGTGCTGATATTGAAATCAAGGGACAGGCTGTTGATAATTATCAATCCAAGATGAATGGGTGGCTGAGTGGTTTCGCATTGCTGCCCCACAGCACCAGGGAATCTGAGTTCGATTCCAGCCTCAGGAATCAGTCTGTGTAGAGTTTGCACACTCTCCCCATATCTGCGTGGGTTTCCTCTGGGTATTCTGGTTTCCTCCCACAGTCCAAAGATGTGCAGGTCAGGTGAACTGGCCATAGTGTTAGATGCAATAGTCAGAGGGAAATGGGTTTGGGTGGGTTACTCTTCGATGGGTCAGTGTGGACTTAATGGGCCTACTTCTACTCTTTAGGGAATCTAATCTAAAAGATGTGTGAAGCTGTTAGTGACTTCCAGAGTGAGGTTGTTGAAGTTAATGGAAGGTAGAGTGGCCACATCCTAGCCCATGACATTAGCCTTCCTGACACTATTGTCAGCCTAACCTCCTTGTTGGCCTAGGAGAACTGATCTACTGTAGCAAATTAACTTCAGTAAAGAATATTAGTGTCACTAGTTGACTCTGATTTATGGAGGTAAGTTTGCTTGCTGAGCTAGAAGGTTTGTTTTCAGATGTTTTGTCACCATACTAGATAACATCATCAGTGAGAGTCTCTGGGGAAGCGTGGGTGTTGTCCCACTTTTTAGGTTTCCTTGGGTTGGTGATGTCATTTCCGGTTCTTTTTCTCAGCGGGTGGTAGATGGGGTCCAAATCAATGTGTTTGTGAATAGAGTTCCCGTTGGAATAATATGCTCCAGGGGATTCTCGTGTGTGTCTCTATTTGGCTTGTCCTAGGATGAATGCGTTGTCCCGGTCAAAGTGGCGTCCTTCCCCATCTGTATGTAAGGATATTAGTGACAGTGGGTCATGTCTTTTTGTGGTTAGTTGATGTTCATGTATCCTGGTGGCTAGTTTTCTGCCTATTTGTCCAATGTAATGTTTGTTACTGGCATAAAATTCACAAAAGAGAAAGGGAAAAAAACAACAAACTGCCATTCCTAGATGTCACAGTAGAGCATACAGCCAATGGGGAACTTCAAACCAGTGTCTACAGGAAAACAACGCACACGGACCAAACACTGAACTACAGAATCAATCATCCCAGCATCCACAAATGAAGCTGGATTAGAACATTATTTCAATGAGCCATCATACACTGCAGCACAGAGAAAATATGAAGAGCAGAGGAAAATCACGTATACAGTTTATTCAAAAAAAAAGAGTACCCAATGAACACAGTCCGCTGATTTCTCAGCAACAAACCAAAACAAACAGCCATAATGCACCCAGAAACCCTAGCCACTCTCTCCTACATCAAACACATCTCAGAAATGACTGCTAGACTTCTTGGCATCATAGTAGCCCACAAACCCACCAACACACTAAAACAGCAGCTAATGAAATTAAAGAACCCTATACATTGAACAAGCAAAACGAACGTTATTTACAAAAAACCGTGCAAGAATTGCAGCAAACACTACATTGGACATCAGGCAGAAAGCTAGCCACCAGGATCCATGAACATCAACTAGCTGCAAAAAGACATGATCCACTATCACTAGTATCCTTATATGTAGATGTGGAAGGACACCACTTTGACTGGGACAAGACATCCATCCTCAGACAAGCCAAACGGAGGCATGCATGAGAATTCCTCGAAGCACGGCATTCCAACCAGAACTCTACCAAAAAATATATTGATCTGGACCCCATCTACCACCCACTGAGAAAAGGAACTGGAAATGACATCACCAACCCAAGGAAACCTAGACACATAAATAGAAAGTGGGACATATCACTAGTGCTTCACTGGAGGCTTGCTGATGATGGGATGGTAGCGAGATGTCTGAAAATGGACTGTCCAGCTCAGTGAGTAAACTTACATCCAGAACCTCAAACTGAGCTGCAAATCTTCTCAAAACATGCTAACTCTGATTTATATACATGATAATTAAAAGCAGGTCTCAAAGGATCACCACTTCGTTGCATAAGCTATTGGATTTGAAAGAGTTAATGTTGAAGATGTATTTGCTCCAACCAATCTGATGATGTCACACCATCTTTGGGTGAAGAAACAGTTAGCCTTGCATGAAGGAGACTTCAATGACGTACTTGACTCCTGGTAACTGTATTAAGCTCTAACTCGTTATTGAGTTAATTGAAAATATTGCTATCATTGCTAACCACACCTTATGCCAAATAAATGCCTGCCCTTATTAAAAGATTGTCTATCCTGTACCACTAATAATTTAAGAGGCTCCTATACTCAGCTTGGAAAGGAGGATTTGTGACAATGAGTTACTCCAGCAAAGCCCTATCAGGGGTTGGTAACCAAATGATGTGACATTGCCAGCACAGGTCTGATAGCCTTATCTATTATGTCTGAGAAACATTACCTAACTTAATTTTTCCACTCACCAACAATTAATAATAAAACTAGTAGGATTTAATTAGATGCACATGTTATTTTTGAATGAATTAATAACTTCAAAATGAATAGAACAGGCAGCCATTGTAAGAGTCTATACTGAGACAGGATACATACGATGCTAGACTCAAATCCATATGGGTCTTCGTATTCTTGTATTCCTGAAATTCTGGAAGGGTTTCCAAAAAACAGAAGGAGGCTAATGCAGTTTTCATATTTTAAAATGCTGACAATATAGACCCACCATCTAACAACAATTAGTTGGACATCAGCAACAGAAAGGATGCTTGAAGAAATTATGATTAGTGGATAGAAAAAGACATAATAGGAAGACCAAACATGGCTCCATAGTAAAGAGGTTATGCCTACAAATCTAAACACTTTTGGAAGAAGCTACAAAGTTTAAGATTGAGAAAATCCAAACAGATTTAGATGAACATCCAAAAGCTTTTCATAAGGCATTGCTTAAGAGATTTTTCTACAATACTGAAGTCTTTGACATTACTGGTATTTTTTGTAGTTGGATTGAGAACTGCCAGGAGGAGCATGACAAAAAACAAACAGTTGTAAAATGAAGTTAAATCTATTGTGACATTGGTCACCAGCAGGATACCCTGGGTTACTATTTACTATTTGTGATATGATCTAGATACAGGTATGAGAGCTCAATCAGCAAATTTTCACATGACACTGAGCTTTTGGTAGTACAGAACCTGAAATGGCTGAAGAGCATATTGCTAATTTTGCTCAAGAATTTCCACTTCACTTATCAGGATTAACACAAAAATGCCTGGCTTCAAGCAAACACAATAGTTTAAGTTACAAGAAAAAGGAGTACTGATTGTCTTGCAGACCAGCTCTAATAGGCTGAGGCATTGCCATGGAGACCACAACAGAGAACAATTGACTCTAAGGTAATTTGGGAATGGTGCATGACTTTGACACATTCCTTTTGTTTGCAGAGAACACTTGCCAGTGTGTTAAGGATGTCATTTTTAGCAAAGTTTGAGAGGTGATTTGATTTTTTTTAGCATTGCTATTGATGCACTTTGGGTTGCTTGGAAAGTACCGCCCAATTGAATAATTTTGAGTTTTACAATCAGTCTGGTTGGGACACTCTCTCAAATAAGTTTGCACCTTACATTTTATTGACTAGAAAGCTGTCATCCCGATTCCAGTTCATCTCCCATTGCTGGCTGAAGGACTTTTGGTACCTTTTAATTTTTACAAGGCCAAGTTGCCTCGGAACACCCATTTCAGATTATCAGCTGACTGGCAGAATGCAATGTGGACTGGCGATCCCTCCCACAGCTGTACATCGAATAGAACCAAAGCTCAATTTTAATATTTGTAATTGTAATCTAATTATCTTGTGAAGTGATTGCTGGGCCCCTTGCTGAGATATTTGTATCATCGATAGTCACAGTTGAGGTGACGAAAGACTGGAGGTTGGCTAATGTGATGCCACTATTTAAGAAAGTTGGTAAGGACAAGTCAGGGAACTATAGACCAGTGAGTCTGAAATCGGTGGTGGGCAAGTTGTTGGAGGGAATCCTGAGGGAGAGGATGTAAATGTATTTGGAAAGGCAAGGACTGATTAGGGAGAGTCAACACGGCTTTGTGTGTGGGAAATTATGTCTCACAAACTTGATTGAGTTTTTAGAAGAAGTAACAAAGAGGATTGATGAGGACAGAGTGGTAGACATGACCTATATGGACTTCAGTAAGGCATTTGACAAGGTTCCCCAGAGAGACTGATTAGCAAGGTTAGATCTCATAGAATACAGGGAGAACTAGCCATTTGGATGCAAAACTGGCTCAAAGGTGGAAGATAAAGGGTGGTGGTGGAGGGTTGTTTTTCAGATTGGAGGCCTGTGACCTGTGGAGTTCCACAGGATCTGTGCTAGATCCACTACTTTTCATCATTTATGTAAATGATTTGAATGTGAACATAGGAGGCATATTTAGAAGTTTGCAGATGACACCAAAATTGGAGGTGTAGTGGACAGCGAAGAAGGTTACCTTAGACTACAACGGGATCTCGATCCGATGGGCCAGTGGGCTGAGGAGTGGCAAATGGAGTTTAATTTAGATATATGCGAGGTGCTGAATTTTGGGAAAGCAAATCTTAGCAGGACTTACACACTTAATGGTAAGGTCCGAGGGAGAGTTGTTGAACAAAGAGACTTTGGAGTGCAGGTTCACAGCTCCTTGAAAGTGGAGTTGCAAAGATATAAAAGAGAGCTAAGGGGCAACTTTCTCATGCAGAGGATGATAGTTTATGGAATGAGCTGCCAGAGGAAGTGATGAAGGCTGGTACAATTGTAACATTTAAAATGCATTTGGATAGGTATATGAATAGGAAGGGTTTGGAGGGAAAAGGGCCAGGTGCTGGCAGTTGGGACTAGATTGGGTTGGGATATCTGGTCAGCATGGATGAGTTGGACCGAAGTGTCTGTTTCCGTGATGTACATCTCTATGACTCTCTGACTCTATATTGGTTAAGGGTGATATTGAGCTATTTCCAAGCCAAAGTATGTCAGCGGCAAAATTAGAAAATAAATAATATCTGACTAAGATTGTCACCCAGTAGGTCCAATTATCTATAATTTGAATGGCAAGATTCAGTTAATATAAGTCTGTAGACAACAGGTCAATTATATAATTGAAAGCATCAGAGGAAACATTAAATTATAAGGTGATAGCTATTCTGATTCTGTGTAATTATGTAATGGGATACATCTGAAGTGAATTGTATTTAATTACATGTCAGACAATTTATTTCACCCTGCTAAGATCACATTTGAGGTATTATGAATAGTTTTGGGAACCCCACTGTTGAAGTAACAGTAATGCATTGCAAAGTGTACAGAGAGGATTGACAATAATGATTTTGGAAGTTAACTTTAAGTCATGAAGGGAAAGTTTATCGATTTGAACTTGTTGACATTGAAGAAAATAAAACTGCGGGAAAGATTTAAAAACTGTCAAATCCAACTGGCTAAAATTCCAGAAAGTATAGTTAAGGTGGATATTGTTTAATTTTAATTATGATTATACAAGTTGAGGACGTGATTTTTTAAAAAAATGACAAATTTTAAGCCAGCAAAGAGATTAATTTTCCTCAAGGAGCTTATATGATCCACATGGAGAAAGTGAGGACTGCAGATGCTGGAGATCAGAGCTTAAACATGTGTTGCTGGAAAAGCGCAGCAGGTCAGGCAGCATCAAAGGAACAGGAGAATCGACGTTTCGGGCATAAGACTGAAGTAGGGCTTATGCCTGAAACGTCGATTCTCCAGTTCCTTTGATGCTGCCTGACCTGCTGCACTTTTCCAGCCACACATTTTTAAGTACATGATCCACATGTCAATATATGTTTTTTTTTGCCTCATTTGAAACAAAAACTGGACAAGTATGATAAAGATTGAAGAATGCTGAACTAGAATTATTTCTAAAACCCGTATTGTGCAGGATCTTCTACATGCCCGAGATGTCCTCACAAGTGAACTTACAGGTTCGGCAGGTTATTCTTGACTGCCTGGGTTTGATTATGAGGAGAGATTGCATTTTCTGGAATATAGAAGGCCAAAAGTTGATTTGATTGAGAATTTTAGGTGTCGGAAAGTAGTTAACTGAGTAGAGAGAGTTTTTCTCTGCTGGTAGGGTGAGTCTATGTCTGGTCAGAGGTTAAATAATTAAATCAGAGCCAGGCTACGCAGTAGAGAAATGAATAAAAATGTCTTCAAGTAAATGCTGGTAGTCATGTGGAATTCTCTCCTTAAAGCAGTGGATGTTAGTTCAAATAATGATTTCAAAGCTGAGTTTATTTGCTAGACATTGATATAAGCTGGACATGGAGCTAAGGCAGAAGGCTGGAGTTAAAGTAACGATTGACCCTGATCTCATTAAATGGTGGTGCAGACTCAAAGAACTGAGGAATGTGGTTCCATGTTCGTAATGTTTGTAGCTAGTGAATCATCAAAGTTTTTTGGAACACCACAGGAAAAAATAATACCAATTTGTAGCGTCTTTAACTTATTAAATAACCCCCAATCCTCTTCATAGGAGTGTTATAAATAAATCTGACATTAAGTCATGGAAGAAGCTTCAGGATATGCAACCAAAAGCTTGGACCATAAGTTCAGTTTTTAAGAATTGTTTTTGAGCAGAGAGAACTTTACTGAGGAGCATAGAGTGCTTCGGGCTTAAGTGATACATTTTGAGGTCAAGATTTCTATTATCCCTTATTATGAAATAAGTATATTTTATCTTTGTACTTCTCCTTCAGCAATATTTTATCAATAGTTTTAGATTAGATTACTTACAGTGTGGAAACAGGCCTTTCGGCCCAACAAGTCCACACCGACCTGCTGAAGCTCAACCCGCCCATACCCCTACATTTACCCCTTACCTAACACAATGGGCAATTTAGCATGGCCAATTCACCTGACCTGCACATCTTTTGACTGTGGGAGGAAACCAGAGCACCTGGAGGAAATCCACGCAGACATGGGGAGAATGTGCAAACTCCACACAGTCAGTCGCCTGAGGCGGGAATTGAACTTGGGTCTTTGGCACTGTGAGGCAGCAGTGCTGACCACTGTGTCACCGTGCCACCCTTTAGTTTTATTTTCTAATGAAAATATTGTGGTCATTTAGAATATCTAAAATTGAGATCTCCTGATCATTAGAAATGTTATTTATGTAATATGGTTTTGCCACATTAATAACACTGATCTCCATCGCCCCTCCCCCAAGTCCCTCCTCCCTACCTTTTATCTTAGCCTGCCGGGCACCCTCTCCTCATTCCTGATGAAGGGCTCTGGCCCGAAACGTCGAATTTCCTGTTCCTTGGATGCTGCCTGACCTGCTGTGCTTTAACCAGCAACACATTTTCCACGGTGAAACGTTGCCAAATTTATTAAAATAAATAGTCTTTCAGTATTCCACAGCTTCTCATGCTCATATCTCAACTTGTTCTTGCAACAATTCCCTCGACCACTACTATGCAACTGAACAAATTGAACTGACAATGTGTGATACCTTGGGAAATGCCTGGCTCTCAGTACAGGGCTGAATAAAATTGCCAAGCCATTCTTTTCAATTTTACAATATCAAGTAAGCAGAGAAAATTTCCCACACAACTCCTAACTCACCCACAATTTCCACAACCTTGCTTTAGATAATAAACGTTTTCCATTTCAAGGAATGCATCTTTCAAGACACATTTTCCTCCAGCAGAATAGACCAGTATTTGGCAAATGGTTTGAAAAATACAGAATTGGCTGGAACTTTCCTGGTATTGGTAAAGTCCTGAGGGTTACAGGTAAGTCACAAACACATGCTGTTGCCCAGAGAGACTGCAGTGCTAATTCATGCCAATGGTAAACAAATCACTTGGATGTGAATACAGGAGGTATGGTTGTAAGTTTGGAGATAACTCCAAAATTGGTGGAGGCCCATATCCCTCCAAACCCTTCCTATTCATATACCCATCCATGTGCCTTTTAAATGTTGCAATTGTACCAGACTCCACCACTTCCTCTGGCATCTCATTCCATGCACATACCACTCTCTGTGCAAAAAGGTTGCCCCTTAGGTGTCTTTTATATCTTTCCTCTCTCACCCTAAACCTATGCCCTTGAGTTCTGGACTCCCCCACCCCAGGGAAAAGACCTTGCCTATTTATCCTATCCATGCCCCTTATGATTTTATAAACCTCCATAAGGTCACCCCTTAGTCTCCGATGGTCCAGGGAAAACCCCCCAGCCTATTCTGCCTCTCCCTTTAGCCCAAATCCTTCAACCTGCCAACAGCCTTGTAAATCTTTTCTGAACCATTTCAAGTTTCACATCTTTCCGATAGGAAGGAAACCAGAATTGCACACAATATTCCAACAGTGGCCTAACCAATATCCTGTGCAGCTGCAACATGACCTCCCAACTCCTGTACTCAATACTCTGACCAATAAAGGAAAGCATACCAAACATCTTCTTCACTATCCTATCTACCTGCGACTCTACTTTCAAGGAGCTATGAACCTGCACTCCAAGGTCTCTTTGTTCAGCAACACTCCTTAGGACCTTACCATTGAGTGTATAAGTCCTGCTAAGATTTGCTTTCCCAAAATGCAGCACCTCACATTTATCTAAATTAAATACCATCTTCCACTCCTCAACCCATTGGCCCATCTGATCAAGGTCCCGTTATAATGTGAGATAACTTTCTTTGATGCTATCTGCAAACTTACTAACTATACCTCTTAAGCTCACATCCAAATCATTTATATAAATGACGTAAAGTAGTGGACCCAACACAGATTCTTGTGGCACTCCAATGGTCACAGGCCTCCAGTCTGAAAAACAATCGTCTACCACTGCCCTCTGTCTTCTACCTTTGAGCCAATTCTGTATCCAAATGGCTAGTTCCCCCTGTATTCCATGAGATCTAACCTTGCTAACCAGTCTCCCAGGGGGAACCTTGTCGGATGCCTTACTGAGGTCCATATAGATCACATCTAGTGCTCAGCCTCATCAATTCTCTTTGTCACTTCTTCAAAAAATTCAATCAAATTTGTGAGACATGATTTCCCATGCACAATGTTGACTATCCCTAAACAGTCCTTGTCTTTCCAAATACATGTACATCCTGTCCCTCAGGATTCCCTCCAACAACTTGTAAATACTGGCAAATGGGAGTAGATCAGTTTAGGATGTCCGGTTAATGTGGCCAAATTGGACCGAAGGGTCTGTTTCTATGCCGGATAACTCTATGACTCTTTGACTCTATTTAAGGACAGCGGGCTGGGTCTCCACACTGTGTGCCCAATCAGAGTTTCAGCAGCTCTGGGGCTTGAGACAGGTATCTGCTGTTGAGGCTACAAGGAGAGCTACAGGCCACCTCCAACTGATGGTGTTCTAGCACGAAATGAAGGTTTTTGACTCCCGGTAGTGCTTTCAGAACCACAGGGATGACCGTTTAGAACTGAGGTGAGGAGGAATTTGTTCAGCCACAGGGTGGTGACTTTGTGGAGCTCATTGTCGCAGAGGCTTGTGGAGGCTAAGTTATTGAGCGTATCTTAGACAGAGACAGATAGGTACTTGATTAATAAGGAGATCAAAGTTTTTGGGTTGGAAGCAGGAGAATGGGGATGAGAAGAATGTCAGCCATGATCAAATTGTACAGCAGAATTGATGGGCTAAACGGCCTAATTTTGCTCCTATATCTTACGATTTTATTGTTGCTGGGAACCTCTCCTCCTTATCATAGATCTTGAAAGTACTCAGCTTCTGCCATCTGAAGGAAATTATTCCAGCTGGTGACATCTACAATGTAATGGTGGTGTGTGAGGTTCACAGAGTCATAAAGATGTACAGCACAGAAACAGACCCTTTGATCTAACTTGTCATTGCTGACTGGATATCCTAAATTAATCTAGTCCCATTTGCTAGCACTTGGCCCATATCCCTCTTAACGTTTCCTAGCCATATACCCATCCAGGTACATTTTAAATGTTGTAACTGCACCTGCCTCCATTACTTCCTCTTGCAGCTCATTCCATTCATGCATCACCCTCTGCATGAAAGAATTACCCCTTTGGTCCCATTTAAATCTTTCCTCTCTCACCCTAAACGTATGGTCTCTCGTTCTGGCCTCCCCTAACACAGCAAAAAGACCTTGCCTATTTGTTATAATTTTATAAAGCTTTATAAGGTCACCCTCAGCCTCCAATGCTCCAGCCTATTCAGTCTCCCCTTATAGCTCAAATCCTCCAACCCTGGCAGCATCCTTGTTAATCTTTTCTGAACCCTTTCAAATTTCACAACATCCTTCCTTTTGGGGGGAGACCAGAATTGCACACAATATTCCAAAAGTGACCTAACTAATGTCCTGTACAGCCACAATATGACCTCCCAACTCCTTTTCTGAATGCTCTGGCCAATGAAGAAAAGCATGTGAA
Source organism: Hemiscyllium ocellatum (assembly GCF_020745735.1). Taxonomy (NCBI): domain Eukaryota; kingdom Metazoa; phylum Chordata; class Chondrichthyes; order Orectolobiformes; family Hemiscylliidae; genus Hemiscyllium; species Hemiscyllium ocellatum. The sequence goes on from NC_083404.1 coordinate 53,707,472, forward strand.
ATGCATTCTTCACTATCCTACCTACCTGAGACTCCACTCCTAAGGAACAATGGACCTGTACTCCAAGGCTTCTTTGTTCAGCAACACTCATTCTGCCTTTGGCAACATGTTAGCAGTCCAGGAAAATGGTGTTCAGTTGGACCTTAAATTCCTCAATTAGTGATTCCCATTGTTGGTGAAATAGTTTGGCAGAGCAACCACATTGGAGCCCCACACCTCCCATTCCAAGTCAGCCATCTAAAATATCACTAACCCTGCACATTCTGGACCATCACATCAGGGTTGGTTAAAACTCGAGGTTAGCAGTCAATTTGGATTGATATGATCAATGTGGTGGTCTCAAACCTATTGGGGAAGATTGCAGCAGATCCTGGATAATATTTAAGCTTGAGCAGCCAAGTGGCAAGTAGAATATTCACATTACACAAGTGCCAGGCAAAGACTATATTCAACAAGAAAAAAATCGAACCATTGTCCCATGATAATCAATGGCACTGCCTTTACTGAATCTCCGACTATCAACATAAGGGGTTAGTCTTGACCAGAAACTCATTTAGGTACTGCAGCTTCAAGAGTAGGTCAGAGGCAAGGAATCTTGCAGCAAGTAACTCAGTTCATGATTCCTCAAAACCTTTCCATCATCCAAAAAGGCACAAGGTAAGAGTATGATGGAGTACTCCCTACTTGCCTGGGTGGTTGCAGCTCCAAAAACACTCAAGTAGCTTGACACCATCCACGACAAAGCAACCTGCTTGATTAGCACCACATCCACAAGCATTCACTCCCTCCACCACTGATGCTCAGTCACAGCAAGTGTACCATCTACAAGATACACCACAGAAATTCACCAAGCTCTTTAGGTAGTACTATCTCCATTCAGAAGGACAAGAACATTCTAGTAATAATACTGAAGACTTGTGCTCCAGAACTTGCCGCTCCCCTAGCCAAGCTCTTCTAGTACAGGTACAACAGGTACCTGTCTCACAATGTGGAAAATTGCCCAGTTATGTCTTGTATATAAAAGCAGGATAAATACAATCCAGCCAATTAGCGCCCCATTAGTCTACTCTTGATCATCATTAAAGTGATGGAAGGTGTCATCAACAGTGATATCAAGCAGCACCTGCTCAGCAATAACCTGCTCAGTGATGCCCAGTTTGTGTTCCACCAGGACCATTCAGCTCCTGACCTCATTACAGCTTTGTATCAAACATGGATAAAAGAGCTGAATTCCAGAGGTGAGGTGAGAGTGACATTCCTTGACATCAAGGCTGCATTCAATCGAATATGGCATCAAGTGGCCCTGGGGGTAAATCCACAGGTGGTTAGAGTCATACCTGACACATAGGAAGATGATCATGGTTGTTGGAAGCCAGGCCATGTCTGCAGGGGTCTTCAGGGTAGTGTCCTCGGCTTAACCATCTCAGCTGCTTCATCAATGACCTTCCCACCATTATAAGGTCAGAAGTGGGGATGTTCGCTGTTGATTGCACAATGTTCAGCACCATTTGTGACTTCTTAGGTACTAAAGCAGTGTATGTCCAAATGCAACAAGACCTGGTCAATATCCAGGCTCGGGTTGGCAAGTAGGAAGTAACATTTGCATCATATAAATGCCAGGCTACGTCATCACCAGTAAGACATTATAACCACCACACCTTGACAGTCAATGGTGTTACCACCATCACTGAATCCCTCACTGTCAACATGCTAGGTGTTATCATTGACCAGAAACTCAACTGGACTGACCACATAAACACAGTGGCTGCCAGAGCAGGCCAAAGGCTAGGAATACTGCCACAAGTAACACACTTCCTAACTCCCCAAAGCTTGTCCACCTCTACAAGGCACAAGTCAGGAATGTGATGGAATACTTCCCACTTGCCTGGATGAGTGCAGCCCCAACAACACTCAAGAAGTTTGACACCATCCAGGACAAAGAAGCCTGCTTGATTGACACTGAATCCACAAGCATCCACTCACTCCACCAATGATGTTCAGTAGCAGCAGTGTGTACTATCTATAAGACGCACTGCAATAAATCACCAAAGATCCTCAGACAGCACCTTCCAAACCTGTGACCACTTCCATCTAAAAGAACAAGGGCAGCAGATACATGGGAACACCACCACCTTCAAGTTTCCTTCCAAGCCACTTGCTATCCTGACTTGGAAATATATCATCATTCCGTCACTGCTGCTGGATCAAAATCCTAAAATTCCCTCCATAAAGGCATTGTGGGTCAACCCACAGCAGGTGGACTGCAACAGTTCAAGAAAGCAGCTCCCCATCACCTACTTAAGGGCAACTAAGAACTGGCAATAAATGATGGCCAGCCAGCGGTGCCCACATCCCATATATGAATTTTTAAAAATAGGAATACCATCATCGGCAAGTTTCCCTGCAAGCCCCTCAACACTCTGACTTGGAAGTACATTGTTGTTCTTTCAGTTCCTTGTATCTAAATTCTGATCTTCACTGCTAATGATGTTGTGGATATACCTACATGAAATGGACTGCTTGCTGTCACCTTCTCGAGGGCCACTAGGGATAAGCATTAAATGCTGGCACAGCCACTGATGCTACATCCCATGAATGCATAGAAAAAATACAAGTTGAAACATACTTTTGGTCATTTACATAAATGATTTATGTAAATGATGCGAGCATAAAAGGTACAGTTAGTAAGTTTGCAGCTGACACCAAAATTGGAGGTGTAGTGGACAGCGAAGAGGGTTCCCTCAGATTACAAAGGATCTTGACCAGATGGGCCAATGGGCTGAGAAGTGGCAGATGGAGGTTAATTCAGATAAATGCGAGGTGCTGCATTTTGGGGAAGCAAGTCTTAGCAGGACTTATACACGTAATGGTAATGTCCAAGGGGGTGTTGCTGAACAAAGGGACCTTGGAGTGCAGGTTCATAGCTCCTCGAAAGTGGAGTCACAGGTAGATAGGATAGTTAAGAAGGCATTTGGTATGCTTTCCTTTATTGGTCAGAGTATTGAGTACAGGAGTTAGGAGGCTATGTTGCAGCTGTACAGGACATTGGTTAGGCCACTGTTGGAATATTGCATGCAATTCTGGTCTCCTTCCTATCAGAAAGATGTTGTGAAACTTGAAAGGGTTCAGAAAAGATTTACAAGAATATTGACAGGGTTGAAGGATTTGAGCTACAGGGAGAGGCTGAACAGGCTGGGGTTGTTTTCCCAGGAGCGTAGGAGGCTGAGGGGTGACCTTATAGAGGTTTACAAAATTATGGGGGCCATGGATAGGATAAATAGACAAAGTCTTTTCTGTGGGGTCAGTGGTCCAGAACTAGAGGGCATAGGTTTAGGGTGAGAGGGGAAAGATATAAAAGAGACCTAAGGGGCAACTTTTTCACGCAGAGTGTGGTACGTGTATGGAATGAGCTGCTAGAGGATGTGGTGGAGGCTGGTACAATTGCAACATTTAAGAGGCAATCGGATGAATATATGAATAGGAAGGGTTTGGAGGGATATGGGCCGGGTGCTAGCAGGTGGGACTAGATTGGGTTGGGATATCTGGTCGGCATGGATCGGTTGGACCAAAAGGTCTGTTTCCGTGCTGTACATCATTATGACTGTTGTGAATATACATATATAAAACTTACCAGGAAAATAAATTGTAGAGTCTGAGTGGGTGCGTCCTCAGCGTTCGGAGGTCACGTGGTCCTCTGATGCTTTCGAGTGGGCGTGTCCTCGGCATTCGGAGGTCACGTGGTCCTCTGATGTGTGCGCAGAGGATGATCACGTGATGCTCCGAGACGCAGGCGTGGTCACGTGGTCTCCCCGTTTCTCGTTCCAGAAGAGTGCCGGGAGGTCACATGATCGGCTGTTTCGCGCCCGAAAGGAGGCCGCGTGGTGCTCTTTTTCAGAGACAAAGGAGTGTCATGTGGGATCGGACATCCGGGAATGCGAGGAGGCAGGGAATGGAGTCAGAGCAACAGCCAATTAGAAGACAATTTCACTTGTGTGATGGTATGATGTTTTGTATGGTATAAAAGACTGTGTCAGGGACAGATATGCGTCTTTTGTTCTTTCTGAACTGACTGACTGAGTAGTTTGTCAGGGACAGAAAGGTTTAGACCCAGAGCTCTGTATACTTTATCCACTTAATGATAGAATAAAACTAAAAGTGTAGGATTAGATATTTTTCCTACTGCTTTATTTAAAGAGCACGCAGGACTTGGCTCACACATAAAAGATTCGAGTAAAAAATGAGGTCTGCAGATGCTGGAGATCACAGCTGCAAATGTGTTGCTGGTCAAAGCACAGCAGGTTAGGCAGCATCTCAGGAATAGAGAATTCGACGTTTCGAGCATAAGCCCTTCAGATAATAAGTTTGTAGATTGAGCCTAAAGTCCGTCAGATGGTGACCCCGACGTGATCCAAACTGAGCGACATAAACGTGAGAAAAATAGAAACAACGGACACTGACGTCTGGTGATGACAATAAGCGGCGCCGCAAAAACAAAAGGTGTGCAGACACCTGTTTATATTGAAGTTCTGCGATTGGAGATACTAAATTGATTGTTGTCACTAGACTGCAAGTGTCCTAGTAATAGTAAGTGGATAAAGTATTGATTTAATACATACGGGTTTAAAGTCTTCATAAAAGCACCGAGGTACGTAAATGTAAGAAAGATTGGTTAAATACGTATGGGTTTAAAGTCCCATGGGGTTAGAGTCCTCATAAAAGCACCAAGGTAAGTATGTGTGAGAAGGTTTAAAGTCCTTTGAGCAGGATCTCATAAAAGCACCGCTCACGAATTTTGGTTGATAATTGATGTGTTGTAAGTTTTAAAATTACATTGGGAATGTACGGAGGGTAGTAGAAAAGCCAGTGATGTCTCTGAGACAAAGACAGTGGTGTCTCAGTGAGAAAGAGTAGGCAGTAGAAACTTAAAGGTGATAACGAAACTGCTGATAACTTTAACTGTAAGAGTAAGTTGTTTGGGTGTATTTCATACAGATTGATTCGCAACCGGATTTGTTTTAATTGGGTTGGGTGCTTGGCTAAATTAAATATAAACTGATTGGTTATTGGACAGGAGGATTTTAAAAAAAACAGAAATACATAAAATGATAGGGATTTGATAAAGAGTGTGAAGAAAACGGAGGATGTTCTTCTGATTTAGTGTTGTCCGTAAAACAGCAGTGGGGTAAAGTTGGAGGTCAGTTAATTAGTGGGCTTGCAAAGAACAAACAAAAAAACAGTGATGCAGAAATATGGGAAGATTTATAAAAGCAGGGCAAAGTCCCTAAAGAAGAGGAGAGGAAGAAATTGTCACCGTTTTTGGGAAAAGCAGAAGAGGAGGTTAGATTAGAAGTAGAAGAGCATGGGAAGGGAAACAAAGGGTCAATACTGGTTGGAAGACAGTGGACAAAAGATGCCAAAGAGAAAGAAGAGAGGAGGAGTCAAGGAGTAGCACAGATAGTGAAGACGAGGAGTCCCGCCCAGGGGGCAGTCCAAACACGTACCCTGTCACTTTAAAAGGCTCACTTACCATGTATACCGAACAGGGCTTCTCAGGGGTACAGCCTCCGTTTGAAAACAGTTATGATTTGTGACGGATGGAGATATTGCGGCTGCCCATAAAATATCAGCACCAACTGCCTCTAGATTATAAAGGCTCTTTTATGGGGGATGTGTATCAGCCCTTTACCTATACGGATATGAATTGTATTTTGGATAAAATGTCCCCACCCATGGAGGGAGGTGGACCCTGGATGACTAAATTTTGCCAATACACACTAGGCTTCAAGTTGGCCATGGGTGATTGGAGAGCATTCGTGGGCAAACAACTGAGTATGTGGGAGGTACAGCAGATTGAAGTGTCTGCGGGGACCACCTTAGTACCTGACTCGGACCCATTTGCGCAGCATGCCAATTGTGTGGGAAGGGCAATGAGGGATAGATTCCCGATTCCACCGGGAGTGATGCACTCGCTCACCTTCACAATGAAGGAGGGCGAGAAGATGCTTGCCTTTTTGGCTGGATGTAAAGGCACGTGGATAGATACTGCGGGGAGCCAGCCAGGGTCAGGTCAGCTACAGACCACGTAGTTTAGGAATGCCGTTATGGCAGGGATGCCTAAGGAAGTAAAAGAGGTAATGGAGAGTAATCCTGATATCCCAGGGTGTTCTACAGAACAGTGGGAAAAACATTTGATGCATCATATGAAGCGATATAGGACAAAACAGAATGAAGATAAACAGAGCAATGAGTCAGCACAAGTGCAGTTGCTGAAGTTACAGCTTGATGAGGCTAGACAGAAGGTTAATGAGACAAAGAAGGCCTCCCAAAAGATGACTAATCAGATGGTGCAGCAGCCGTTGCCACAAAATAACCAGCAGAGTCTAGACCCGGCACCTGATTCGATGCCATACTACCCCCTTTTAGGGGGGCAGGCCAAGGGGTGTTCCAGGAGGAATGCGTGGTAGAGGAAGGGGCCGTGGAGGAGTCAGAGGTTAGCCACCGGACACTTGTTTTGAATGAGGCCAACCTGAACATTGGAGAAGAAAATTGTCCCTGGCTGTGCGGCCCCCAGGGACGCCAGGGATTGATCCGAGGACAGTATGTCCCCTTAAATCAGCCTCCTAATCTGCCTTTGACATCGCCACTGATCACATCAGTGGCCGGGCAGACTTTTTATCACCAATATATTTCATCACCTGCATGCCCTGTGAATTTGATGGGACGTGACTTGCTGGAGAGATGCGGGGTCCCGGTTCTGTGTGGACCAGACGGACTCGTAGCGACCTTTCCAATTGGCTATTCTGTTAATTGTTCTATGTCAATGATTCACTCTGGACCCCAAGTGATATTATCACCAGACGCATCACCAATGGCAGAAGGGCAGTGGGCAGATATATACTGGGGACTCCTTGAACCTGAGAAAGGGCAGAATAATGGCATACAGTCTTTATATAACCAAGGGCGACCCTGGGTTCAGATGCTGCATCCCTATGCTCCTCCTGCAGATCCCCTTCATGTGACCCTATATTACGACAGATGACAATAAAATCTATCCGCATGCATTCTATCAACACCTGGAAGGTGCGGTGGGTGTTGTGGAACTAATTCTGGAACAGTTGGAATGGTATGAGATATCTGAAGAAGCTATACCGCATTTCACATTGGCAGTGCATGCTGAATATCAGGCCAAAGATCTGGGACTCATGTCTAAACGCTTGATACAGCTAACTGATTGGGTTTGGACTCAGTTACCCGGTTTGCAATATTCACCCTCAGTTGAAGCTTATAGACCTGTGCGCAGAACAACTGACAAGGTGTTGCTGAAACATAGGTTTCATGGCAGGGAAAAGACGGATTATCCACAGACTGCAGCGATGCTTGATACACTACCGGGTGCCTTGTGGTCAGCAGGTTCGACGGACGTTGGTTACTGCAAACACGTCGCACCAATCACATTCGAGTTAATAGACTACACTCCGATTTGGCAGAGACAATACCCACACAAACCAGAGGCTGAAGCCGGCATCGCCAACACAATTGAAGGATTGGTAGCAGCAGGGGTGCTAGAACCCTCTCAATCAGCCTGGAACACTCCTATCTTACCTGTAGAGAAGCAGAATACAGGCAAATATAGGATGGCACATGATCTTAGACGGATCAACAGTGTGTTTCTACTCCAACAATTTCGGTCCAAACCCCTACACTGCGATGTCTGTGCTGACCCCTGACCATAAGTGGTTCTCGTGCATTGATCTGGCTAACGCGTTCTTCTGTTTGCCCCTAGCTGACCATTTCAGGGACATTTTTCGTTTACCTATAAAGGCCAACAACTTCGTTATACAAGGGTCCCTCAAGGGTTCATTTTGTCACCTGGGGTGTTTAATCAGGTACTGAAACAGCAGCTGAAAAATCTGATGCTCCCAAAGGGGGTGGTATTGATCCGATATGTGGATGACATTCTAATGGCAGCACCCGACAATGTTTCTTGTTTGGCAGCTACAAACTCATTGCTGTTACTTTTGTATAACGTCGGTTTCAAAGTTTCATGGGCTAAATTACCATGCTGCAGACGAACGGTGTCTTTTTTGGGCAGAGTTATTTCCAGTAAGGGAACAGGTGTGTCTCCATCCCATAGATCCTCCATTCTGCATCATGCCAAACCAGTCACTGTAAAAGACATGCTCTCATTGTCTTGGATTGGCAGGATACAGAAGACAATTTATTCCCTCATATAGGGAGCTTACTTTCCCTCTAAGGGCCATGGTAAATGAGCAAGGCATGAGAAATTTGTTTGCCCATTTGCAGTGGACCATGGAGGCAGGCGACAGTTTTATACCTCTTAAACAGGCCCTAACGCGGGCTGCTGATTTAGCGGTCCCGGATTACAAAGAGCCATTTCTCCTCGATATTTCTGAAAAAGAACACACAGTAAATGGTGTTCTTTTCCAGAAAAAAGGGGGAGGCAGGCAGGTGCTGATGTATGTAAGTGTTACCCTTGATTCAATAGAAGGCGGCAAAGAATCAGCCCAATTGGCTGAACTACAGGCAATGAGTGAAAATTATATCAGAGAATGTAAAACGTGTTCAGAATATAATGTAAAAGCAACAGTGAAACCACACGAGGGAAAATTTCCTCCCCCAAGAATGCCAGGTCAGGAAAGAGTGATTGACTACACTGACATGGTAGAGAGAGTAAACGGATGCAGGTACCTTTTGGTACCAGTGGATGCATACACTGGTTGGCCAGAAGTGATACCTGCGAAAAAGGAAGATGCGAAGACAGTGATCAAATTTTTGATAAACCAACATATTCCAATGCATGGGTTTCCAAAGAAAGTCAGGTCAGATAATGGCACACATTTTAAGAATAAAGACCTGCAAGAAGTAGAAGCAGCTTTAGGACTGAAACATGCATTTGGAACGTGTACCATCCTCAGTCACAGGGAAAAGTGGAGAGAATGAACCAGTTCATAAAGGGAAAAATAGGAAAAGTGTGTGCACAAACGAAGTTAAGCTGGGTGGATGCCCTACCTTTAGCCTTAATGTCCATTAGAAGCTCAGTAAACTCTATTATAGGGGTTACCCAGTACGAGCTAACAACAGGGCAGCAGTTTCCGGGACCAGGAGCTGGAATACAGATGTTAGAGGGAGGAGTCTCAATAAGGTACAAACCTTATTATGATCAACTAACAGCTTTGGTCTCAGCTTTCTCTAAACAGGTTGAATCGGAAAAGGGGGACCTACAGAGCCAGGCGCCATCCACCATAGAGTGGGTCCTGCTGAAGGTGATCAAATGGAAATGATCGGAGCCACGGTAGACAGGACCTTACAAAGTGGTGGAAAGGACATTTCATGTGGTTCGACTACAAGGGAAAGGAGACACTTGGTACCATTGGAGCCAGTGTGCAATCACAGAACCGCCAACAAGAACTCTAGAACAAATAAGAACAGAAAAAGAGTAGAAGGGTCTTAAACTTTTAATTTCTGTGTAACGAATGTCATGTTTATTTTAGTAACTAGCCCACATTATCCTAGGCCGTTAAGGTTGGGAGTTTTCACTATTTTATGTATACGTGTTATGATCCTGTTAATAATGGCATCAACCGCGAGGGACAAACACACAGACGAGGTAGAGAGTCCCAGGAATAAGAGATCAACAGGACAAGAGATGGACAAATGTTAAGGGAGCCAAGTAGACATTAGACATGATAAAAAGTGTGATACAATATACCGATATACCAGTTTGACTTATGTCAAGTAATTGACTGTGGCCAAAATACAGGGAACTTTTGTATCTACACTATCGACTATGTCCCATGCCCGTCGTGGGATAATGTAATAACATGGACTAGGGGACAATGGACACCTAGGAAGTCGTCACCCTCGGATAATAGATGGAAGGTTAGAGACGATGTGAGCCTGACAAAGGGGCAACTTGATCAATTCTCAGAGCTAAAAAATCCACTCTTGTTAACCCTGACAAGATTCAACATTAATCCTGGTTCTGAAAAGGTACAGATTTACTGTGGAATTGATGACAGAAGCTTTTATTTTGTAATAGGGGTTCCCCGCGGCGTACCTCATGAATATAAGTTGGTAGACCAGGTAACAACAGGATTTGAGAATCTCCCAATCATTAGTGCTTTATTCCCAGTTACGCCGAATAAAAACGTTGATCGAATTAATTATGTACATTACAATGTACTCAGGCTAGCCAATAGAACTAGAGATGCCATGGCGGGACTCTCTGAACAACTGGCAGGGACCGCATTGATGACAGTACAAAATAGAATGGCCTTAGATATGTTGTTGGCAGAAAAGGGGGGAGTGTGCTCTATGTTTGGAGATCAATGTTGTACGTTCATCCCCAACAATACAGCACCCGATGGCTTGGTAACGAGAGCCCTGGAAGGATTAAGAACGTTGTCTGAAGAAATGCATGAACATTCAGGTATTGACAACCCTCTAGGAGGCATTTTCGATTCCTGGGTAGGGAAATGGAAAGGATTAATTGTGTCGGTGTTTATGTCCCTCGTTGGTATGACCATTGTGTTCGTATTGTGTGGATGTTGTTGTATCCCCTGTATCAGATCTTTGTTGAACAGGGTAATTATTACAGCACTTGAAGGTGAGGGTCCACCGCCCTACCAAATGCCACAAATAATGGCGGAAACCATGGCACTGGCAAGAGGGGAGGACTATGCGTCGGAGAGCGAATGTGATACATAAAACTGGTTTGTTGGTCTCATTTTCATGAGACCAAAAGGGGGAGTTGTGAATATATATAATATATATATATATATATATAAATATATAAAACTTACCAGGACAATAAATTGTAGAGTCTGAGTGGGCGTGTCCTCGGCGTTCGGAGGTCACGTGGTCCTCTGATGCGTGCGCAGAGGATGATCACGTGATGCTCCGAGATGCGGGCGCGGTCACGTGGTCTCCCTGTTTCTCGTTCCGGAAGAGTGCCGGGAGGTCACATGATCGGCCGTTTTGCGCCCGAAAGGAGGCCGTGTGGTGCTCCTTTTCAGAGACAAAGGAAGGTCATGTGGGATCGGACATCCGGGAATGCGAGGAGGCGGGAAATGGAGTCAGAGCAACAGCCAATTAGAAGACAATTTCACTTGAGTGATGGTATGATGTTTTGTATGGTATAAAAGACTGTGTCAGGGACAGATATGCGTCTTTTGTTCTTTCTGAACTGACTGACTGAGTAGTTTGTCAGGGACAGAAAGGTTTAGACCCAGAGCTCTGTATACTTTATCCACTTACTGATAGAATAAAACTAAAAGTGTAGGATTAGATATTTTTCCTATTGCTTTATTTAAAGAGCACGCAGGACTTGGCTCACACATAAAAGATAATAAGTTTGTAGATTGAGCCTAAAGTCCGTCACTCTATGTAAGATTCTGAATTTTCTTGACTAGGTAAATGCTGAGAAATTGTATTGCCTCTTGGAGGAAATTCAAACTGGGGCTATAGATTCAACATAAGGGATCTTTGAATGAAGAAGGAAATGAGGAGGAATTTCTTTTTTCAAAGGGTCATCAATCTGTGAAATTCTTGACTACGAAGAGCAATGGAGCTTGGGTTGTTGAATATCTTCAAGGTTGGGTCATACAACCTTTTGATCAACAATTTGTGTGTCAAAGGTTATAGGAGACCTGCAGAAAACAAGAGTTAATCAGACCAGACATGATTACATTCTGTAGTGCAGCAGATTTGATTGGCCAAATGGCCTCCCCATGCTGACATTCCTTCTCAAACAATAAGCAATAAACAGGTGCTACTTATAGGATCTGAAGTTTCACTATCTTCTCTCACACACACATACACATTCAAAGAATTTTAGTCCATTCCGATCAAGTTGTGTGATAGATGCGGTTTCCTGGAGAGTTGACTCAGAGAAAAGTTCAAAGTGTCAGGATATGCAACTGTGCATGATATCTGAGGTATATTAAACAGAAGCATGCTTGATTCTTTGGTCAGCACAGGGCATATATGACATTTAAAAACGTTTGTTTTACAGTCACATTTTCCATTGTCGTAGCAGAAAGAAAAGCTTGCGAGCTTCCTAGCTGTCAATCTGGAGATCATTTCTGTGACTGATAGTTTCAGAAAAGATCTCTGAAGGCAATAATAGGATTAAATAAAAGTATCATGTGCAAAGTGTATGACGATTGTGAGGTCAGTAATTGGAGTGACATCGTTTTAAGCTTCTCAGTCTCTCGATAAAATGTAATTAATTGCAGACTTTCCCAGTATCACAAGCATTACTTTGTTTAAGCATTCCATAGCTACATTTCACACAAGATGGTATTTGGGATTTGGAATAGGGCTATGTTTCATAAAAAAGGGATCTGGAATTACCTGGATATGTTAAAAATGGAAGTGATCACAATGTATTTTGTGTGCAAGGAGGAAGGAATATTATTTGCATCATCAGTGACATAGTATTTTTAGATTTTGGTCAACAAATCTACAAACATTAAAACACTAATTCTTAAAATTTTGAATGCTTACAAAACCCAAATTGATGGGAAAAATATGATAATGATTTTTATTAACCATTCCAAATTTATAGGCACACTGTTGATAAAATGTATGACAGAATCCCTCATCTAACTAAAAAAAATTAAGATATGTAACATTGATACAAAGATTATATGTTATGAGGAATATTATAATCATTAACAAGTTTAAATGAAATGACAATCCAATCTTCAACTCAAACTGTGTGCAGAATTTAAAGTGATTGTATTCATTATTGTAATAATTGTATTAGTTTTTTAATGCAAACTTTCTCCACTGGAGTTTGCATCTCCTCAATGGTGAGAGATTAGCAATTGCGACAGTCAGAGAGATTTGGCTATCCATTTACATAAATCTTTAAAAACTGGTGGGGCAGGTTAAAAAAAGTAATCAAATAGTCTGTGCTTTGTTTTGCTTTCAGTCAGAATGCTGTAAATTCAAGCCTTGAAAACAGAAGTCAAGACTGGAACTCCAGCACACTACTGACAGAGTGCTGCATTATTGAGGTGCTGCCTTTTTATATTTATGCCATTATCAAGACAGCATCTTTCCATTTCTGTCACATCGTTCAACTTCACTCCTGACTGAGCTAATCTGTAGCTGAAACCCTTGTCTATACCCTTGTTATGTCCAGACTGGGTTATTCTAGTGGACTTCAGGTTGTTCTCCCCCATTCTAACCTCCATGAGGAAACTATTCAAAGTTTTGCGATCCTTGTCTTAACTTGCAGCAAGTCTTGCTTTCATAACATTCTTGCATTTGCTGATCTAAATTGGCTTTCAGTCCAGCAACATGTTGATTTAAAAATATTCATCTTTGTTTTCCAAACCTTACATAATCTCACACCACCGCTTATCTGTATTCTCCTCCAATTTTACCATAATTGCTTTACCATTAGTAGCCATGCCCAAGCATTCTGAAATTTCTTGCCACCATCTCTCTGCCTCTGTATAATGTTTTCATCAATTAAGGCACTTCTTAATACCTACCACTATGTCCAAACTTTTGTGTCATCTAGTTAATTATTCCGTTGTAGCTTGGTATTAATAACCAGTTTTACAATATTCCTGCAGGTTGAGATACTTCATTACATTAAAAGTGCTATACGAGTCCAAGTTGTTGTTGAGACATGAAAATGAGGTCTGATCAGCCTTTAAAGTGAATGTAAATTCCTCAATCAACATCACAATGGATTGCTGGGTCATTATCTCATGTTTATATGTGGGAACATGCAGTGTGGTTGTGTTTCTAACATCACATGAGGTTCTATACTTCACTGGCTCTAGGACATTGACTTTAGGGCATCAATGATTGTGAAAGGTGCCCTATTAAGGTTACCTTCCCCTAGCCTCACACCCTCCCATTTATCTCTCAGCAGCCCTCCCTCATCTCACCCCCGCACCCCCCCCCCCACCTCACCCCCGGCCCACAAGCCTCATTCCTGATGAAGGGCTTCTGCCTGAAAAGTCAATTCTCTTGCTCCTCGGATGCTGTCTGACCTGCTGTGCTTTTCCAGCACCACACTCTCAACTCGGATCTCCAGCATCTGCAGTCCTCACTTTCTCCCTGGATTATGGAAAGCCCTTTTTTTTTAAAAAATAGAATCTTGGTCGTAATCTGAAAAAGTGACTGGAATTCAAAAGTCAGAGAAAATGCTGGATGAACTCAACAGGTTTGGAGAGAAAAAAGGGAGAGTTTACATTTTAAATCCAATTTAACTTCTTCAGAACTGAAAGATGTTGGGAATTTTTTGCAATACTTTTGACAGAGATGGAGGAATGGAAGAGGGAACAGATGGCATTCAAACTCTGTGCAAAAGGCAAGGGGGCTAGTAATTATGGTGAAAAGAGAAATAAAAATGTAAAAGGGGTGTATATTAAGGAGTGAAAGTTTACTGACAGCAAAGTAAACAAGACACAAACAAGACAAAAATCAGTGTTGGGGATGGGGGCAGAAAGTCCGAGTGGGTGGCACGGTGGCATAGTGCCTCACAGCGCCTGAGACCTGGGTTCAATTCCCGACTCAGGCGACTGACTGTGTGGAGTTTGCACGTTCTCCCCGTGTCTGCGTGGGTTTCCTCCGGGTGCTCCGGTTTCCTCCCACAGTCCAAAGATGTGCGGGTCAGGTGAATTGGCCATGCTAAATTGCCCATAGTGTTAGGTAGGGGGTAAATGTAGGGGTATGGGTGGGTTGCGCTTCGGCGGGTCGGTGTGGACTTGTTGGGCCGAAGGGCCTGTTTCCACACTTTAGTAATCTAATCTAATCTAATCTAAAAAAGTAAGAAAAATGGAGAGCAGACATCATGCAGTCAGTTTCTGATGATATGTGATTTAATATCGAGATCTTAAGGCTGGAAAGTGCCTAAATGTGGAAAAGGAGGTGTTGTTCATTGAGGTTGTATTGCGCCTCATTAGAATACTCCAGCAAGCTGAGGACAGAAATGTTAGCCTGAGAACAAGGTGGCAAACAACTCAGAGGTCAGTGTAACTCTGAAGGGCAGACAGAGGTGTTTGACAAATAGGTCACCCAGTCTATGTTTGGTCTCACCATTGTAAAGGAAACTGGATTGACAAAAGTACAAGTAAAATAATGCTTCACATGGAAGGTGTGTTTGTCATCTTGGACAGTGAGGAGGGAGGAAATGAATGGGCATATATTATTACACTGTCTGTAATAGGGGGGTGCAATGGAGGACTGAGGTGGTGTTTGGAGTGACAGAGGAGTGGGACATGGTGTTGTGGAAGGAGCAGTCCCTGAAAAATGCTGACAGTCAAGGGGAGGGAAGATTTTCTCGAGGAAATGTTGGAGGCTGATCTTTTGAATGAGGTGACTAATACGATGGAAAAGAAGGACAAGGAGTACCTGACTATTGTTCTGTGAAGGAGGGGATGGTGTGAGGGCTGAAGAGTGGATCATGGGTCAGCCACGGCAGAAGGCCCTACCAAGCATGATGGTTGAGGAAAATGGAAGTTATATCAGAGGCAGTTCGATTGAAAGTAGCATTGTCAGAACAGATGAGATTGAGAAAGAGAAACTGGGAGAATAGAACGGAAGCTTATAGGAAGCAGAATGCAAAGGTGTGTAGTCAATTTCTGAGGCCGCTGTTTCGTTCCTCCTCTGGCTGGGAGCATCGTAGTACTACCCTCTTTCCCTTTTGAGGAAGGGGCATGTGGAGTGTCTGCCAAGTCTTGGAGACCAATGGCTGGGGCAATGAAAGGCAAGTGTATGTGTCACTCCAGGAGACCTGGAGGATGCTGAGCCTGGCTCTTCATGGCAACTGCCAACCTGTCCATGGAGATAGCCAGACTGTCGTTATACTGCTGCAGTTTCTGGACAATGAAGGCCACTGAGTCTCTGCTGTTATTGCTGCTCCTCCCTGTGTATGTGACAAAATACCTGATTGCCAATGCCACAGGGTTCTTTCTACCTGGGCTAAGCAGATGCCTGGTCTCTGGCAGTCTTCTAAGTGCCAGTAACAGTTTCTACATCAACCAGCTGTGAAGCTGTCACTGTGGGGTGTTCACTGTCTTATGATCGCATACTCTTGAAGTTTGACATTTTCATCAAGGTGCCAGTATCTGGGCTGGCCAGAGTCAACCTCGCTAACACTTCCTCTGAGACATTGGGAGTCTCTTCCTCAGAAGTCAGGAAGGTGTCTTTTGCAGGAGGCTTCCCTTTCCAGATCTGAGGTGCTGGACATTATGCTAGTGCCTGCAAGACACACGAGAGAGAAGCAGCTGCACCCAATAATTACAAGTGGTGTGCAATGACAGGAGGATAACTGTGAGAGTTGCAATGGAATGAAGAGTTGTATTCATTTTTTTGATGGGACCTGGGATTGGCCCAAATTTTCTCATGCGACGGTAGGATTCCCTCTTTGTAGGGGCTGAGGAGAAGAAATTTGGACACACCCTATCCATCCACGCCCTTATTCATGTGCCCTTCTCAAGAGGGCAGAGCTTGCAAGTGATGGCTGCCAGGCAAAGGAGGTCCATCCTACTGCCCAGTGGATAGAAGACAGTTTCATTTCTCTCTTTAGCCTGTTTTATATCAGCTATTCAATCACAGTTGACCATAATCACTGAAAACATGATTGCTGAGGAAATTTGGCATGACGGCAAATATCCTTGCCAACTTTTGTAGGTGCTCCATCGAGAACATTCTGTCTGGATAGGTCACTACCTGGTATGGCAACTGTACCATTCAAGATTGGATCTGGTTACAGAGAGTGGTGAACTCAGCCTGCACAATCACAAAGACCAACCTCCCATCTATAGAATCCGTCTACCAGGCACACTGTGAAGGAAAGGCCACCAGCATTCTTAAAGATCCATCCCACCCTGGCAATGCTTTTCTACAACCTCTACCACTGGGGAGAAGGTACAGAAGCCTGAACACACCCATCAGCCAGTTTTGCAACAGTTTCTACCCGACTGTTGTTAGAATACTGAATGGACTCACAAACTCTTAACATTCACCTGTACCTGTGGTTTTGTTTTTGTCGCTGTTTGCCTATTATTTACTATCTATGTTACCTAATTCTGTGATCTGCCTGTATTGCTTGCAAGATAAAGCTTTTCACTGTGCCTCAGTACACGTGACAAAAAATTCAATTCAATTCAATTCAATTTAAAAACAAACTAGTGACTCGTCCAAAGACATACCCGAGGGCGAGTTTAGTTTGTTGAAGTGGATATTAATGCTGTGAGGTATGGAATGGTAATTAAATCAATGCCTAAAAATAATTCATATTTCGACAGTGAGAGACAGAAATTTTATTCCTGAGTCTTCTAAGTGCAGGGTGAACTAACTCTCCTAAAGGAGTTCACATGGATCAGCCTTAAAGTGGAGGATTGTAGCATGCTGAAAGGAAGATAAACTTGCAGAATCTTATACCCTTTATTTGTGTGCTGCAGTTAATCTGTCACGGTGGGGCCAATTTCACATATTTTGTTTCCATTCAAAAAACATGAGAAAATAACTGAGAGTATAAATATTATAGAAGCTATGAATGAACCTCATGAAGAGTTGAGGAAAAATATTTTTCAATCAGAGTGCCAGTGTATGGAACTCACTTCCTAAAAAGGGTGTTGAAGGCTGGAGATCTCATTACATTTAAAACAAAGAGAGCTGAGCATGCAAGTGCTGTAGTCAGAGTTTACAGACTTGGGAGTCAGATTAAACTGGATAGCTGTTTCAACTGGCAGAGACATGATGGCCTGAATGATCCACTTCGATCTGAACTTCTGTGATTCTGTAATGCTTTCTAACAAGTGTTTTGAGGAATGCATTTGTACATTGCATACAGGCTGGCTTGCTGCAAGCATGTGACATCTACATTTACCGCAGGAAGTTTCCTGGTCATTTGAGATAGCCATTAACCATGTTACTTGGAACATGGTGTCAGATGTGTCTCGCTGAAATCATGTAGATTTTCAGAGCTGCAAAAGAGGCTAAGGACGAGAGGGAAGAACTAAAACAATAGCCTGAACTTTGAAAAAAATGAGTCAGAATGCCTGTGAATTTTAAACTCTCAGTTACAGTGAAAATGAAAGGAGATATGTGACACAATTGGATTTTCTGTCATCCTCAATGAAAACTAAGTAACTACAAATTTAAATAAGAGGCTTAAGTAATTAAGAGTTGCTACCAGTGTTGAGTAAAGGCAATTAAAGGAATTTCACCTAAATCCTACTGGAGAGCAAAGGAGCTAAACTGTTGAAATTCTAAGGCTTTGAAGGCATACTTTGAACTACATAATAACGTCCCTAATGGATTGTATGTGTTTGACATCAAAATTCAGGTGGAGAGGGAGAGTATTGATCAATACGTGATAACACTGAAACATCTAAACCACTGAAAGATGTTCTCAGCAGAGTTAGGATTGTCATGGCTGCAAGAGATCCTGCATACCGACTAAGAGTACCTTACTCTCAGGAAAGTTGTTGACAGATGCAAAAGATTTGAGATTGCCAATCATCAGCTGGAACATATTAATGGAGACCAGATGAGGCACATTCTCGGCTAAATGATAACATTTTGGAAAACAGAAAGAAATGCTCGCAGAAAAGAAGAGAATAGGATGTAAATATTATGGAGCGACATCACACAATAGGAACATATCTGTCATGAAGGCAGCAGTGTATTAGCTGGAAAGAGCTGAATCAATCTACACACAGGTAGAATCACAGAGTCATGGAGCTGTACAGTATGGAAACAGACCCTTCGGTCCAATTCATCCATGCTGACCAGATATCTTAAATTAATCTAGTCCCATTTGCCAGTACTTGTCCCATATCCCCTTAAACCCTTCCTATTCATATACCCATCCAGATGTCTTTTAAATTTTTTAATTGTACCGGCCTGCACTAATCCCTCTGGCAGCTCATTTCATAGTGCGTGCAAAAGATGCCCCTTACGTCCTTTTTAAATCTTTCACCTCTCAGCCTTAACCTTTTGTCTTCTAATTCTGGACTCCCCCATCGCAGGGAAAAGACCTTGGCCATTTCCCTTATCTATGCCCCTCAAGATTTTATAAGCCTCTATAAGCTCAACTCTCGGCCCTGATGCTCCAGGGAAAACAGCCCCAGCCTGTTCAGCCTCTCTTGCACCTCTGCCCTTGAACCCCACCCCTCCAACCACAACAAGGACAGAACTGCCCTGTCCTCACCTTCTACCTCACCAACCTCCGTATACATTGCATCAACCTCAACCATTTCCACCACCTGCAAATGGACCTCACCACCAGAGATATATTTCCCTCTTCATTCCTCTCCACTTTCCAAAAAGACCATACTGTCCACGACTCCCTTGTCAGGTCCATGCCCCCCACCGACGCATCTTTCCCTTCCAGCACCTTCCCCTGCCAGCACAGGAATTGCAAAGCCTGTGCCCACACCTCCCCCCTCACATCAGTCCAAGACACTAAAGGAGCCTTTCAAAACCATCAGGGGTTTACCTGCACATATCATTTATTGTATCCGTTGCTCGCGACGTGGTCTCCTCTACATTGGGGAGACAAGATGCGTACTGGCAGACTGCTTCAGAGAACGTCTTTGGGACAAGTGCACTAATCAACCTCACTGCCCCATGGCTGAACACTTCAACTTCACTCCCACTCCTGCCATTCCCTAACCTCCCAATTCCTGGAGGAAGAATGCCTCATGTTCCACCTCAGGACCCTCCAACCATATGGCATCAATGTAGATTTCACCAGTTTCCACAGTTCCCCACACCCCCCACCTGATCCCAACCTGGCACTGCCCTCATGACCTGACCCACCTGTCCATCTTCCTTCCCAACTACCCACTCCACCCTCCTCTCTGACCTATCACCTTTACCCCCACCTCCATCTATCTATCACATGCTCGACAACTTCCCCCCCGTCCCACCCCCCTACCATTTATCTTTCCATCCCGTCGACTCACAACCTCATTCCTGATGAAGGGCTTTTACCCAAAACTTTGATTCTCCTGCTCCTTGGATGCTGCCTGACCTGCTGTGCTTTTCCAGCGCTACATTTTTGACTCCTTTTCTCAATGTTCTGACCAATAAAAGAAGGCATACTAAACACCTTCCTCACTATCCTATCTACCTGTGACTCCACTTTCAAGGAGCTATGAACCTGCATTCCAAGGTCTCTTTGTTCAGCAACACTCCCTAGGACCTTACTATTAAGTGTATAAGTCCTGCCGTGATTTGCGTTTCCAAAATGCAGCACTTCACATTTATCTAAAGTAAACACCATGTGCCACTCCTCTGCCCATTCGCCCATCTGATCAAGATCCCGTTGTACTCTGAGGTAACCTTCTTTGATTCCACTGCACCTCCAATTTTGGTGTCATCTGTAAACTTACTAAGTATATCTCCTATGTTCACATCCAAATCATTTCAATAAATGATGAAAAGTAGGACCCAGTGCAGATCCTTTTTGCAAGGAAACAAAACAAGCTATAAAGATGGAAAGGTGCCAGCTGATGATTCTAACGAATCACTCGACACCATCTCTGCAAGTTGGCAACATCAGGAACAAGAAACAACCAGAACAACATGTAATGATTAGAATGAGGTTAGCCAGGTTGACCTTATAGAAAATAAGTTCCATGATTGGGGCTGTTAATCTGGTCCAATCAGGGAGCCCTGGCTGATAGATGAGAACAGGAGTATCGATTTAATCCCTGCCCTCCCCTTCACTGTTTTGATCACACAGCATTGCCCTTTGATGAGAAGGGCACTGCTTGTCACTGGCCACTCGGGTGTTTTCCTATCTTCCTGGTGGTGGAAATTGAATAAAGATTTGTGCACTTTGTGTCTTTCACTGGGTCTCACACCTGCATACACACACCATGGGTGCTGGGGAAAGAATAAGCACTACCGCAGTTAGGTGGTAGTATGGGGGTTAATTGAAAAAAAAGAGAAAAGAAAAACAGGGAATTAAGAAAAAAAAATTAACTGGGCAGATGCAATAATAAAAAAGAACAGGAGTGTCGATTTAATCCCTGCCCTCCCCTTCACTGTTTGATCACACAGCATTGCCCTTTGATGAGAAGGGCACTGCTTGTCACTGGCCACCCGGGTGTTTCCTTTCTTCCTGCTGGTGGGAATTGAATAAAGATTCGTGCACCTTGTGTCTTTCACTGTGTCGCACAAAAAAAAGAACAGGAGTGTCATTCTGACACTCTGAGAGGTGGCTCTAAGGGAGCTAGATCAGAGTCAAGAGCTCTCCATGTGTAAATAAAGGGTGATTGGTTCCAGGATACCAGTCTCTGAGGACTTATTTCAAACTGACAAGGGATTGCAAGTGCACCTTTAAATACCGGAATACTCCAGAGATACTGGATGAAATGCATGTGCAGAAACTAAGTGGGACAGACATGAAAGACATGAATGATCATAGTCTGGTTGGTGCATAATAATGTGCGTTTGCTGATCATGCATGTAGGGTAACTTGTATCTGTAAATTATAGTGCATGCAATTTCTTTGTTGTTTTGTATGGAATTAGAGAGCAAATGTCTGCAGGAATGCACTTGTACATAGTTTACTGGCTGAATTGTTGTGTTCAGGTGAGGTCTATTTGTGCTTTTAAAGGCTTCACTTTATTTTGAAGCAGCCATTAAACACATTATTCTTAACAAAGAAGATACTCCCTATTTTAATAAAGCTGGAACTCAGGAGTGACAGGATGTAGCCTGAAGCCAATCAATATTCTATCCACAAAAGATTCAGGTGAAAACAAAATCTTCTCCAATTCTTTCAAGGTTTCTGCAGTGATTTTTAAACGAATAATGATTCAAAATACCGATGATAATATTGGAATAGGGTAGTTTGAATTCAGGCAAAAGTTTGAATTTAGATCTGGCAAATTATAAAGGTTGAGATGGCCAAAGTAAGGAGAAGAGTGAGGTTGATACGGTGGGGCAAATACGGGTCAGAAGATTCCTAACTTTTAGTCTAACCAGGAATATATAGGCAAGCCTAGGCTATGTCCAGTGGCTGGTAACCTGTAAACAGGGCATTGATTGCTTGGCTTACTGTCCCTATCCTATCCACAGCTTGATATCTATCTTTTAAAATGTAAAGGAGTGGGGAAAGGGAATGGCATTGGGGTTCTAGTTGCCACATTCTCGTATTTCAACCCTCCTAACCCTCTCCTGTCATTCAGTAACAATGGGGTTAAAAGTGAGGCCTTTATGCAGTAGTGGGATATTTCCACTATTGCATCTTCCAACCACAAGTTACAGACTCAGCAAGCCAAATGACCCATTCTGGTGCTATAATTACTCCCATAATTTAACAAACTTTCACTTAAAGAGCATGAAAAGTAAGTGATTAGAAATATAAATTGAAATAATGTTCTATTTCTAGCCCAACTTAAAGGGCATATACAGATTGAAGAGAAAAATGACCAATTCCAGTAATTAACAATAATTTTCATTTCTCCTAAAATCACACCAATCAGGAAATTAATTGGCATCTCTACAGATACTGAATAGGAGTTAAGTTGTGCATCAGTGATTTGATGACAACTAGATGGAACATTCCACAATCCAGCCTGTGGTTTTCCTGCTGTAGAATACATGATGTTTATATTGTGGTATGGATTTCAAGGCAAGACATACATGGCAACACTGGCTGGTGCTCCTTCCTCAGTGCTATTGTATATTACTGAAGCCTATAGTTGGGTTTTCAGTCACTGGAGGTAGCAATGTAACCGCATTTTCCTTCGGAGATGGATGTTTAGCTTGGGCTTCTTTTGAAAACAGTGAGGTAATTAGCATGTGCTGCATAACCTGCTAGAATTGTTTCACTGCTTGCCAACATTTCAGTTTTCATCAAAAGCAATCCCTTTACTATTCTAAAGGCACATTTCCTGGATTTGCACAGATTTCATGATTAATAATTTATTTAAATTTCATTAATAATTAAGAATTATAATAAATAATAATAATTAATAATTGAGTTAGGGGTTGGGACGTTGTGTTACAGCTGTACAAGACATCGGTAAGGCCACATTTGAAGCACTGTGTATAATTCTGGTCACCCTGTTATTGGAAAGGATTAAACTGGAAGGAGTGCAAAAAAGATTTACAAGGATGTTACTGAGGCAGGAGGGTTTGAGTTATAAGGAGAGGCTAGATAGGTTGTGACCTTTCTTCCCTGGAGCATAGGAATGACCTTATAGAGGTTTATGAAATCATGAGAGGCATAGATAAGGTGAACAGCCAAAGTCGTTCCTCCAGGATAGCAGAACACAAAACCGGAGGGCATAGGTTTAAAGTGAGAGGGGAAATATGTAAAAGGTACCTGAGGGCCAACAGTTTCACACAAAGGGTGGTGCATATTTGGAACGAGCTGTCAGAGAAAGTGCTAGACTTAAAAAATATTAGCACAGGCACATGGAGAGGAAAGGTTCAGAGGGAAAAGGGTCAAATGCAGGCAAATGGGACTAGTTCAATTTAGGATATCTGGTCAACGTGAATGAGTTGGGCTGAGGGGTCTGTTTCCACACTGAATAACTATATGACTCTTATCCAAAAGCTGTAAGTTTCAGTTTTCAAACCCTGATCACTACAGGGAATCTTGAAAAATTGTCAAAGTTTGAATCGATTTGAATAACATGTTTTTAGTTAGTGACAAAAAATGTTATTCATTTTTCAGGTGCTTGGTGAGGATGCCATCTTTGAAACACACTGCACATGTGCTTCAACTTTCCAACCACTGGTGCATGGCTTTATGTTTTAAGGTAACTGACCAGAATTTTCAGATGTCACTGCTCCTCTAAGTGAAGTATTTCCCTGACATTGATTTTAGTAACTCACTTGTTCAGCTGATATCTTTTCACTTTTTGGAGGCTTTGAGCTTTATTCATCCCTTAGCATTAGTGACATTCCTTTCTAGGTAATAGATTTTTTTTAAAATTAAAAGCCGTGTGACTATGCAAGGGGGCTTTTTGCTGTAAATAATCATTGGCACTGGCATTAGATGGAAAGGTTGATAAAAGTTCAACTCTGCTTCAGTGATAGGGACGCTCCATGGGTGAGACAGTCTCATACAGAGTCTCACTTAACAGCAGGTCAGATAGACAATGTGCTGCAAGTGCACGCTGGTCCAATTTGGGTCATCCAATTGTCAGTTAGTTTAATTAGTAGATTTGTAAATTAATTACTGGAAACACAGATGTCTTGTCATTTCATAATAGTTCATTTTAAGAGCTTAGCTTTGTCCTTACTACTGTACAGACCTCAGTGCAATAGACTCTGGGATGAGCGGTGTCAAAGCTCTGAGTTAAAATCTGATAGTACGCAATACATTAATAAGTTAATTACATTGAAGCAGCATATTTACCAACAGTGGAGGTAAGTCCTGGAGTCATAGAATCATAGAGATCTACAGCACAGAAACAGCCCCTTCAATCCAATTCGTCTATGCCGACCAGATATCTAAATTAATTTAGTTCCATTTGCCAGCACTTGGCCCATATCCCTCAAATCCCTCCTATTCATATACCCATCCAGATGCCTTTTGAATGTTTTAATTATATCAGCCTCCACCACTGACAGCTTATTCTATACATGCACCAGCCTTTGCATGAAAAGGTTGACCCTTAGGTCGTGTTTAAATCTTTCTTCTCTTATCCTAAACCTATGCCGTCTAGTTCTGGACTCTCCCAACTCAGGGAAAAGACCTTGTCTCTTTACCCTGTCCATGCCCTTCATGAGTTTATAAACCTCCATAAGCTCACCCCTCAGCCTCTGGTACAGGGAAAATAGGACCACTAGACATCAGAACAGAATTTAGGCCATTCAGCCCATCGGGTCTGCTCTGCCATTCAATCACAGCTGATAAGTTTCTCAACCCATTCTCCTGCCTTCTCCCTGTAACCCTTGATCCCCTTGACAATCAAGAACTTATCTATCTCAGTCTTAAGTATACTCAATGACCTGGCCTCCCCAGTCTTCATCGGAAATAAATTCCTTAGATTCACCACCCTCTGGCTGAAGAAGTTTCTCTTTATCTCCATTTTAGAAGCTCTTCCCTTTACTCTAAGGCTATGCCTTTGGGTCCCAGTCTCTCCTACCAATGGAAACATCTTCCCAACATCTACTTTGTCTTGTCCATTCAGTATTCTGTATGTTTCAATTAGATCCCCTTTCATCCTTTAAACTCCATCAAGTACAGATCCAGAGCCCTGAAATTTTCTTCACATGTGGTGGCTTGGAGAGGAAATTGCCGATGGTCGGTGTTCCAAATATCCAGTGCCCTTGTCCTTCAAAATAGTAGTGCTGATCAGTTTAGAAAGTGCTGTCTAATGATCTTTGGTGAATTTCTGCATAGCATCATGTGTGTGGTACCCCACGCTGTGACTGAGCTTCAGTTACAGAGGGAGTAACTGCTTAACGTTGTGATGCTGACTGAATGGGCTGCTTTATCCTCAATGGTGTCAAACTTCTTGAGTGTTATTGGAGTTGCACTCAGCCAGCCCTGGAACACACCCCTGAGTTGTGCCTTAGGGAGTTAGGAGCTGAGTTATTTGCTGCAAGATTCCTAGCCTCTGACCTCTTCTTGTAGCCGTAGTAATTATGTGGCTAGCCCACTTCATTTTTTTAGGTAAAAACAATGACTGCTGATGCTGGAAACCAGATTCTGGATTAGAGTGGTGCTGGAAAAGCACAGCAGTTTGGGCAGCATCCGAGGAGCAGGAAAATCGATGTTTCGGGTAAAAGCCCTTCATCAGGAATAGAGGCAGAGTGCCTGCAGGGTGGAGATACCATTGAATGTGAAGGGGTGATGTTTTGAATCTCCCTTATTAGAGCTAGTCCTTGTTGGCACTTGTGGCACAAAGGTTACTTGCAACCAGTCAGCTCGAATCTGGATATCAACCAGGTCAGGGTCCTGAACATCTGTGCTGCTGATCTCATGATAAAGTGAAGGTCATTGTTGAAGGAACAAAAGATTATTAGACCTGGGACCTGAAGACCTCTCACAGAGTTGACTTATTTCAGCAACTACACAGTTGTGCTAGGCATGACTCCAATCAGTGGAGTTCTACTCCAATTACTATTGAGCCCAATATTCTCATGCTCTTTGATGCCACAGTAGGTCAAATGCTGCCTTGATGCCAAGGGTAGTCACTCTCTTCTCATCTCTGCAATTCTACTTTTTTTGTCCATGTTTGAACCAAGGCTGTAATGAGGTCAGGAATTGAGTGGCCCAGGTGGCATACTAACTGGGTGTTAGTGAACAAATTGTTGCTGAGCAAGTGCTGCGTGATGGCACTATTGATGCCATCTTCCATCACATTACTGATGATCAAGAGAGTAGACTGATAGGATGGTGATTGGCCAGGTTAGAGATTTTGCACATTTTGTGGACAGTATGTACCTGGACAACCTTTCATATTTGTGAATAGATGCCAGTGCTGTAGGTATACTGGAACAACTTGGCTTAAGAGTGGAAGGAGCAAAAGTCTTCAGTACTATTATTGAAAGGGTGCAGAGTCTCTGTGGTATCCATTACCTTTAGCCATTTATTGATATCATGTGGAGTGAAGACTGGTATTTGTGATGCTGTAGAGGAGGCCAAGATGGATCATCCACTCAGCATTTCTGGCTGACGTTGTTGCAAATGCTTCAACCTTATTTATTGCACTGATATTCTGGGCTCCCCACCATTAATGACAGGGCTATCTATGGACCACCTCGTCCAGTGAATTGTTCCATTGTTAACCACCGTTCCTAACTGGGTGTGGCAGGACTGCAGAGCTTAAATCTGCTCTGGGAATTATGGGATCACCTAGCCCTGTCTATCATTTACTACTGTTCTGGGACCAAGTGAGAATTGCAGATGCTGGAGATCAGAGTTGAGAGTGTGGTGCTGAAAAAGCACAGCAGGTCAGGCAGAATCCGAGGAGCAGGAGAATCGATGTTTCAGGCATAAGCCCTTCATGAGAAATCCTTGACTACTTGTATAGTTCGGCATGCAGGTAGCCCTTGAATTGCAGCTTCCCCAGGCTGACAGCACGTTTTTATGCATGTCTGGTGTATTACTGTCTAACTTAAAATTTTTGATGCTCTACTTTGTTTTCGTAAGTTTTTGGTTATTAAATGTTATTAATAATAAATTTTAAAAATGGACCATTCAACTTCCATCATGTTAAATTTCATAGCTGGTACATTGCCTCTGCTAAGATATTTTTGGAAAGGGAGAAAGAAATCACTAAATTAAAATGGTTGTAGCAATCATCTGACCATGGGTTAAGCCAGTTCATGAAAGCACCAATAAACAAGGAGTATGAACTGAAATTAATATCAAATATAAAGGTAAGGAAGTACAGTTGTAATGACACAAGATATTGGTGAGACCGCACCTGGAGTATTGTGCACAGTTTTGGTTTCCTTATTTGAGGAAAGATGTAGTGGCATTGGAGGCAGTTCAGAGGAAGTTCACTGGATCGATACCAGAGGGGTTTGTCTTAAGAGGAGAGATTGAACAGTTTAGGCCTATAACCTTCAGAATTTAGAAGAGTGAGTAGAGATCAAATTGAAGTATTTAAGATGCTCAAAGGTATGTATGAAACAGGCGTAGACCGGATGTTTCCTCCTGTGGGACATTCTATAATGAGAGTGCATAGTCTTAGAGTAAGGTGTAGCAAATTTAAAACAGAAGTTGAAGAGGAACTATTTCTCCCAAAGAGTTGTGAATCTGTGGAATTTACTACCCCAAATTGCAGTAGATGCTGGAACTGAACAAATTTAAGGAGGAGTTAAACAGATTTTTAATTGGTAATAGATTGAAGGGATGTGGAGAGAAGACAGGAAAATGGGAGTCAAGAGCATATTAGCCATGATTGAATGGTGGAGCAGACTCAATGGGCCAAATGGCCTGATACAGCTCCTATATCATATGAAGTTGTGGATTGCTACACCTACAAAATGACTGAAACTAGTTCCTCAGATTTACATTTCATGTTTGATTTAAACCTTGTTGCAAGTTTCATGTATGTGAACAAAAGACTCAGCTGTCGGCATTTGGCATGAAAAAGCTAATGAAACCAGACATAGGAATGCACAAATGAACTATATTTCCAGACAACAAACTTTGGAGAGAGTAGAGAGAAGAGTTGGCCGTGTAAAAGCAGAATTAGAAGGACTTTTTAAATTACCTATTGTTGAGTTTTCCTACTGGACAATCTCTCCTTTTTAATTTTAATGTCTCTGTTTGATGTTATTAGATTAGATTCCCTACAGTGTGGAAACAGATCCTTCAGCCCAACAAGTCCACACCGACCCTCCGAAAAATAGCCCACCCCAGACCCATTTCCCTCTGACTAATATACCTAACACTATGGACAATTTAGCATGACCAATTCACCTTCACCTGACCTGCACATCTTTGGACTGTAGGAGGGGACCAGAGCATCCCGTGTAAACCCATACAGACACAGGGAGAATGTGCAAACTCCACACAGACAGTCACCCGAGGCTAAAATCAAACCTGGGACCTTGTTCTGTGAGGCAACAGTGCTAACCACTGAGCCACCGTGCCACCGTGATAGAGTTTTTTGCCCTCAAATAATTGTCGGCTGCCTTTTGGTTGCATCCTGATTAATTAGTCCAGTACGTAGAACCAAGAATAGATTCCCCTCCATGTGGAAACAGGCCTTTCAGCTCAACAAGTCAGCATCAACCCTCTGAAGAGTAACCCGCTCAGATCCACTTCCCTCTGACTAGTACACCTAACATTATGGACAATTTAGTATGACCAATTAACCTGTCTGCACGTCTTTTGGACTGTGCGAGGGGACCAGAGCATCCGGAAGAAACCCACGCAGAGCCAGGGAGAATATGCAAACTCCATATAGACCTTCACCCGAGGCAGGAATTAAAGTCCCTGGTGCTGTGAGGCAGCAGTGCTAACTACTGAGCCACCTTTTCTTAGGATTCACAAGTAATAAGAATCCTCTTTCTTTCACTCAAGAAAATTTTGTAATTGTGTACTTGATTTTGATTAGTGGCCCATTTTAATTGAAGTGCCATATAGCTGTGTGTGAAAAAGAATTTAAAATCTTTGAAACCGATTGAGGAGGTTAAAAAGACAGGAACTATTTCACCATTCCTCATCAACTCATAAACCATTCATCGCCACAGACGGAAACATATAGTTTAACCACTGCTCCAAATCACAATTCATTTGCAAACATAATGTTTCAATTCTTTGCAGTTCAACTTTAGATCCACTGAATAATTTCTTTGTTGTGCTGAATATGAGTGCGACAGTATCAGTGAGTAATGACAAGCTCAGAGTAGCTGTTAACAGCCTTCAATTCATGTCTATGTGGGTTGATCTTAACTCTGTTGCTAGAACCAGGCTCATTTCATGGAGACTATACAATAAAAATAATAGCTGAGAGATGATTTTTAACCTTGTGATAAAGATTACATCAATAAACTACTCCTCTGCAATGCCCTTACAATATCATCTGAGAAACATGATTAAATTAGAAGGCCATAACTCCTCACCTCCATAACTTTATACATCAAAGGCGTTCCTTGTTCCACATTTTTTATGCAAAAAGAATACCAGCTTTGCATTTATTGAGGGCATTTTATAGCTTTGAGAAATCCCAAAGAATTTTACAGCTAATAAAGTAATTTTTTAGTTAATACTTTTGCATTTTAAGAAATACAGCAGCCAATTAGAACACAGCAAGTTCCCACAAAAGTAATGTTAACGTGATCAGATCGTCTGTTCTTAGCAATGGTGGTTGAGGAAATTATATTGACATATCGGGCTGTTTTCCCTGAAGTGTCAGAGGTTAAGGTATGACACTATAGAAGTTTATAAAATCATGAGGGGCATGGATAGGATATATAGACAAGGTCTTTTCCCAGAGTTGGGGGAGTCCAAAACTAGTGGGGCATAGATTTAGTGTGAGAGGGGAAATATATCAAAGAGACCTAAGGGGCAACTTTTTCCATGCAGAGGGTATTGCGTGTTTGGAATGAGCTGCCAGAGGACGCGGTGGAGGCTGGTACAATAACAGCATTTAAAAGGTACCTGAGTGGGTGTATGAATATGAAGGGTTTAGAGGGATATGGGCCAAGTGCTGGTACATGGGACTAGATTAGTTTAGGATATCTGGTCGGCATGGACAAGTTGGGCCAAAGGGTCTGTGACCCTTATAGTCTATACAGAATTATCAACTTGCATTTGAGATCTTTTAAGGCGGACATGGTCTTGTTTGAGTGTTGCATCCAAAAGACTGCATGTCTGGCAGTATAGCATTCCCTCAGTACTACACTCAAGTGTTAACCTAGGGGGTGTAAAGCAAAGCCATTACTTACTCTGTGTTTGGTCCTCTCATTGTGGAACCCAGGTTATTGGCTGGTCTATGAATAATGAGAAAGCAACCTACTGATTGGGTAAAGGATCTTCCAAAAGAGTTCATTCACTGGGCAAGACATCATGAATTGTCAGTGTTATGATTGCACCTTGCACTATTTGAAGGAAGTGTATTGTTGTATCATGAATTACCTGAGAACACTTTATTCACAATGCATGAACCCATTCAGTACAAATTTATTGATTGAACAATGTGCTATTAAAATATATTCTGGTATCTGGATAATGCATTAAGAGTAATTTATTAATTGGATTGTTCAGGAAGCTCCTAGATTGAATTAGACAAGACTCGAGAACAGTTTATTGACTGGGATTTAATAGCAGTTTATTCACTATTTCACAATTTATGCATCATTTGATGAATTAGATTATACCTTGCAGGAAGAGGTGCACTGGCTGTACAAAGGAGTAAAGAGAACAGTTTTCACAGTGATTCTAGAAGGCAATCTATTGGCTGAACAGTGTATCACTTAAGAAGAATTTATTGAGTGAATACACATTCAAGTGCTGTTTACTGATTCCACTAGTCTGCTAATAGAAGATTCTCTATTAACTAGATAAAGCAACATTCAACTGTAGTTTATTAATTGGACTATTATTCAAAGACAGTCCATTAGTAGGGTTTCATTTGAGAGTGGTTTGCTAAGTCAATTATAGCCTTATTATGGGTGTTAACAATGATTCAAGAGTGATACCATTGAACCAAAATCATCAGGTGCTGGTTTTATGTCTTGCTTGAGTACATAACCTTGGCAGATGCTTCAAAATGGCATTAAGAGAGTGCTGAAGCAGAAGGTTTATGGGTTGGAGTTGAGGTTGGAACTACAAAGTAATAAAGCTGTTTTAAAAGGCATTGGAGTTCCCTAGCATTACAAATAGAAGCATGCGGGCTCTTTAATATGAGGGAATGTGGGACATTTCATTTCTATTGGGAAGTTGATTCTAACCTACCAGGATCTTTGCTTCACTGACTAGAAATGGGTGGGCTACCTGCTCCCAGGAGCCATATGGCATTTAAAACACAACAATGAAGCTGGAAGACTGGATTTAACCTGCTTTGCAGGTCGAACTATTGTTGGCCAAGTCGTCCAAGGTCTAGGAAAACCTGATAGCTGCATTGAGGTGAATTCAGCCTCAGGGCAATGTTAGGAAACTTTTCAGGACTCCTCATGGGTTAAAGGGAGCAAACATGCTTCCTTCCTTACTGTCTAAATACCTAATAAATGCAATTGTCCCCTGAGGGGTCTTACATTTCTCACAAGACACTGACTGATGACTGTGCAGCTCCTCAACTGACTTAACACATCCCCAGACTGGTGCTGTGGACCTACAGGACTGACCATGGGTCAATTCTCAGGTTGTCATGATGTAGAATGCCTGAACCTCACAGTTCTAAATGGTTGACTGACTGTGTCCAAGCTCCTAGACTGAAACTTGGCGTTGCTCTTGAATGATTGTGGAGGGACCCCATGACAGTCCCCCTGGGGACCAATGTCCTTTGACCTTGAGACATAGCCATTGGTTGAAGCACGTATAATGTGTTTTTTTGAAGAGTGTGATATTAACAGTTTGATGCCATATTGCAACATTCCATACTCATGACTGCTCGTTGCTGACAAACATCACAAGCTAAGAGAAAGTGAGGACTGCAAATACTGGGCAGTCAGAGTCAAAAAGTGTGGTGCTAGAAGGCAGCATCTGAGGAGCAAGAGAGTCGAGTTTCAGGATTAAGCCCTTCAACATCACAAGCTTCCTGGCTTTTTGTCTGCACTAAGAGGCAACACAAGACAGAGGTTCTGTGAGCCTCTATGTTTTGAATGAAGGGCAATGTACAAAAAGGTAAGGCTGGGTAGTGATGCAGTTAGCAAGTATGCAAGTGAGTGCAAAGTGAGGCAGTATTAGGAGAGTAAGCTAACAGTATCATAGTTGTGATGCATAAGCAGGCTGTCTGTCCCTGTACATAAACCAGTCTGGTAACAGCAATGCTATGAAAGATGTTCATGTATTTTAAAGTGAAGGAGTGAAATAGTTTCAAATTGAATTGGAGATGTGCCATGAGGTTGGTTTGTGCCTAATGCCAAAAACATGTGGACAAGGGACACAGGCAGTATACATGGAGTATACACTGAGATGTTGGGGAATGTTGCCCAAGATGGAGGCTCTGGAGGAGCAAGTGTCAAACTGAAGCTGCTAGGTACCCACTCAGACTTTTATGTTGTCTTCTACTTTCTCTTCACCATGTGGGAGAATAGCAAACTACATATAAGTAAGGTGAAAATAGCTAATAATGAGACTTTAATGCATGTAAATTGATTCCTCAACATTTGCAAGTGAGACTCTCACCTTAGCATTTAAACATTGAGTTGAAAATTGGACATCTTTTTGTCAACGTTAAGAATCTCATTTTCCCATCTTGAATTATCTTTCCAACTGACTTGTTGTGGCGCATGTCATTCAGAAACTGAAAAAATTCACTGGGGTTTTCTGAATTTCCTTTGTATTAGCAAAAATCAAGTCCCAGCATGTTTCTATGTAAAACATCACTGTGTAGAGTACAATAACAAGTCAGTATAGTAAACCATTATAAATTAATGTTTAGACCTCAGCTGAAGTATGGTGGATACCAGGATGACAATTTTAGATAGCATGTGCTGAGGAGATTATGTGGAATTAGTTTACATCCCAACTCCTGAGTGTGCTTCCTGCTTCCCAGGATAAGAATTGCCTGGTTGGAGAGGGAGAATGCTGCTCGATGTGTCTCTGAGCATCTTTGGTATGTGCAAAGACAGCACAGTACACATGGATAGGCACTCAGCCTCAAGGAAGCGGAGGGCTAGCCCATATTGTGGTCTTTTTGGGTTTCAGCAGGTGATTTTTGGAGTTGGGGTCTCTGGGAGGTTCTGGGGGGTGTCTAGTGCTGGGCAGAGTAATGGTGTCTCAGGCAGCAGCAGCACCCAGAAACCTAAGTCTGGAGTTTGGGTCTGGGTAGGCCTGGGCCAAGACGTGATGATTCAGGCAGAACCAGTCTTGGCAAGGCCTGGCAGATGTCTGGTTGGAGCCTAAAAATGGTGGAGGAGTCTAAGTAGGCTTGGAGATTCCGAACATGCCTAAAGGTGGGGTTCCAGTCAGGCCTAAGGGAGAGGTGTGGGTATCTGAGCAGGCCTCAGCAGAGGGAACTGGATAGTCTTGAGGGCAGGTTTTAGGTGGTGTCTAGGAAGGCCTGAAGGGGTTTCTGACCTGCCTGATTTGGGAGGGGGTGTATTCTGAGCAGACCTAAAGGTGCCTTTGGGCAAGCCTTTGGGGGAGAGGGAGTGTCACAACAGATCTTGGTGTTGGGGGTGAGGGGAATAGTGTCATGAGTGGGGCTGGGATTGTCTTGAGAGGGCAGATCCAGCAAAGTCCTCGGGGGTATCGAGTAAGATCTGAGGGATTGATGTTTGCAAGCATCCTGGTCCTGAGGCCTCGGTAGTGTCCAATGCTCCTCTAACCTTGTGAAACCCCAGCCTAAATCCAGTTCTCTGGTGAACTTCTTTCTTTTTCCTAGCTTTGGGAAGAACTTTAGTTACATGAACTAAAAAGATTGTGATGACATCCTTAAAGGGAAGCTTTCACCGAGAATTTATTTTTGAAATTATGATGTGTTTTGATAAAGTTTACGAAGCTGTCTCTGCTGGAATTACTTAATAATAAATGGATTTCTGATAATTGGCAAAAACAACTGGTGAAGAATATTTTTTTGATGTAAGTTTTTATGATCTTGAATGCATTGTCTGAGGTTATGGTCGAAGTTCGGAAGATCAGATTAAAGAGTAATTCTGAAAAAGGAAGTGAACGTATATGTTAATAGGAATTTTCAATGAAACAGGGAAGTGAGACAAATTTGATCACATAATTAAAACTAACTCTTCAGTGCAGTACTGGGAGGAAGTACTGGGGAGGTGCTGCATTGTCAAAGGCACTATCTTCTGGGTGAAATGTTAAAACATGTGCCCACTCTGGAACATATAAAAGAGCCCAGTATCTTGATCAATATTTATCCATTACCCACAATTCCTGAAGTGTCTGGTTATTATCACATTGCTATTTGGGGGACTTGACTGTGTAAGAATTACCTGCTGTCATTTCCGTTAGTGCAGCCACACCTCAATACAGCTCATTAGCTTTGAAGTGGTTTGAAACAACCTAAGGTTATATTCTTGCTTCCTGGAAGGCATTCTATTAATTTGGTGATGTATCATTTGAACCATTCAGGAGATCTCTTTAGTAGACTGCAACATTAGAGGATAGTCTAATGAATGGATAATGTACCCATTTAGGAAAAAATAATAGAGGATATCATGTACCAGTTGAGAACAATTTATTGAGTGAGTTGTGTTTCATTGGAAACCAATCAATTGACTTTCAAATACATCATTCCAAGGTAGTTCATTGAGCAGACAGTGTACATTCAAGAACAAGTGATTAACTGACCCAAGACCATCTGAGAGCCATTTTCACATAATTGACAAACAATTTCCTAATTGCAGTTTACGCCATTCTAGAGCCGTTTATAGACTAAATAGTGCATTCTTCAGGAGTAGTTTGTTAACTAATGTGCACCATTTGAAAATAACTTTAT
This sequence comes from Hemiscyllium ocellatum, assembly GCF_020745735.1. NCBI lineage: Eukaryota > Metazoa > Chordata > Chondrichthyes > Orectolobiformes > Hemiscylliidae > Hemiscyllium > Hemiscyllium ocellatum. Next base: position 53,742,529 of record NC_083404.1, read on the forward strand.
TGATGAGACACAGATTATGGGAAAGCTATTTGTTAGTATCATTATCGGTTTTCAGAAAACAGCCAGTGAACATGGAAAATTTATCAGCAGTTTTCCCTAAAATCAGTCATTCGACAACAGATGATAGACTGGCCATTGGGGAAATTATTCACTGACTGGATAATAGGTCACTTTTGGAGCAATTTTACGTGCAGCATTTTAGCACAGGTTATGGATGCATTTGTACTATTCAATGTCAGTTTCTTGATTATAATATCAAGAAAAATCAATTCACCATTGTGAATTGATTGAATTAAGCATGATTTTGACAATTTAATCACTAAAATGTATGTCATGAGAGAGCTTATATTTACTGATCTTCAGACCACAAGAAAGTTGCTCATTGACTGGACAACTCACTTTCTGAGAATGGTTTATCAAATACTCCATTCACCAAGAGGAGAAGTTTATTGGCTGTTTTTTTTCACCAAAAGGTGGACCAAAATTTGCTCCATTTTAAGAGCAAGCTGAACTATTTCTTTCGCATTTTGATGTATCTAAAACGCAGTCGATTGACAGGGTCCCCAGAATCTAGACAGAATCAAAAACAGTTTATTGCCTGGATAATGCTTGGATTATATACCATTGGGAAGAAGTGATTCAATAATGGATATAATACAATATTGAAAAGTAAGGTACTGGCTGCTTTTTGGACTAATGAATAGGACAGCACTTTAAAAAGACAAACCTGTTTTTTCTCTTTATTAGAAGCAATTAAGTAAATAGATCTTTTTATAATATTTTTTATTAAGAAAAAAATAGATTTTTAAATATTACAACAAATACAAAACAATGCAATTCAAAACAGTACAACAATAGTACAAAACTAAACCCAAATAATAAAAAAATTCTTCAACCCACCCTCCTATACAAATGTATAAACATATATAGAGAAGTATAAAATTTAAAAAAACCTAAACTAGCTATTTAACTAACTAAATAAATACCTAACAACAAACAAATAAATAGTAATAACTCAGCCCAGCCAAACAAAACACTCATACATTCACAGTTCCTCCTCCCTGAATATTGGACTCATGAAACACAATCGTTGCGGCTATATAAAAGCCCTGTTAGTGTGGCAGATAAATCTGTGTCCAGGTATTTCAAAAAAGGTTGCCATGTCTTGTAAAAATTCTCAGTTTTGTGGTGTACCATATTTGCGAGAAAATCCAGGGGAATATGCTCCATAACAATCTTTCGCCAACACGACAGGCTTGAGGATTTTTCTGATATCCAACCTAGCAAGATATTCTTCCTTGCACAGAATGTAAGGAAGTTTTGCCTTATGCGAGTCTGCAGAAAATACAATGGGTAGGCCCAAAAGGAGCGAAATAGGGTCCTTCTCCACCCCTCCACCTAAACTCCTCTCCATTGCACCCACCTCAGTGCTCCTATATGTTTGAAGCCTGTCACAAGACCAAAAACAATGGGTAAGAGTACCCGTACAGACCTTGCACTTGGGGCATGCTGAAGATACCCCTGGTTTAAATTTTGACAAACGGTCTGGGGCTAAGTGGACCCTGTGGAGAGTCTTCAACTGTAAAGCATGGGTCTATTGCAAATTGATATCTTCCTTGCATTCTCCCAAATATCCTCCCATGTCTCTGAAGACACCTCAACACCCAGCTCTCTTTCCCACATCTTGCAGAGTTGATCAGACTCATCTGAGGTGGCACCCCCCCAATTGGTGATATAGAGTATTGACAGAGAGTGTATTCTTATCCCTTAGTACCCCTCTTTCTATGTCAGATTTGTAGGGATCAGTCAAAAGTGTGGTCTTTTTTTTGAATAAAATCCCTAACTTGAAAAAAACGAAAGACGTCTCTATTAGGTAACTCGTACTTCTGTACTAACTGATCGAAGGACATTATTACATCTCCCTCAAATAAATCACCCATGCAAGATATACCCCTAACGTTTAAGTCCTGAATCTATCATACCTGGCTGAAAACTCGGCATACCCACTAAAGGTGTAAACAAAGATGTTTTGCCAATATTACCTTCGCTCTGCCAAATTGCCCTCCATGCTTTAACAGTATTGATTACTATTGGGTTATGGCAATATTCCCTAACTGTCCTCACCTTGTCCAAAAACAGCAAACTGGTAAGTGGGCACCTTGCCTGGGAGACTTTGATATCTAGCCATAATGAAAGAGGGTCCCCACAAACCCAATCACTTACATAGGTCTAAAGTGAACTTAATTGGTAATTTTTAATGTCTGGAAGGTCTACTCCCCCCAGTCTGTGAGGCAACTGCAGTTTGGCTAATTTAATGAGGGGCCTTTACAGTGCTAGATAAAGGAGCTGAACCAACTGTTCAGTCTCCTGAGTGTTTGTTTTTTGAAAATCAGGGGGAGCATCCATATAGGGCACAGCAAACGAGGAAGAATATTCATCTTAATAAGCGCAATCCGACCCAACCATGAGACTGGAAATGCCTCCCATCTTTGGAGATTTTGTTTAATTTTTTTCAAATAATTGAGTAAAATTAGCTTTGAACAGCCAATCCAGAATTGGAGTAATGAATATGCCCAAATACACAAAACCCCCCTGTGACCATCTAAATGGGAATCTATAGTCACTATCAAGAGCCAACTCTTTCATACGACCACCCATAGGCATAGCCTCTGATTTAGCAAAATTAATCTTATACCCTGAAAAAGCACCAAACGCGTGAATGCATTGTATCAGGCAAGGCACTGAAACTGCTGGATTTGTCAAGAAAATTAGAACATCATCTGCATACAGCGAAATCTTGACCCCACTTCTGATCCCACTTCTGGAACTGATATATTGAGATCCCCACGAATGGCCTCTGCCAATGGTTCAATCACCAATGTAAAAAGTAATGGTGAAAGGGGACAGCCCTGCAAATATTAAAATTGCTTGATCGTACCCTGTTGGTAATGACCGCAGCGAGGGGTACACTGTAGAGAACCTTTACCCATCTTATGAAAACTTCGCCCAGACCAAATTGGTCTAGAGTATAGCAAGGTCAAATGCCTTCTCTGCATCGAAAGAAATCACCAATCCCTGTATTGACTGCTGTTGACATGCTTGAATTACATTAAGCAGCCTCCTAATGTTATTGGAGGATCTGCGACTCTTTATGAAGCCCATCTGATCCTCTTTAATAATAAAAGGTAACACAGTCTCCAGCCTTAACGCAAGAGCCTTAGAAAGGATCTTAAAGTCCACATTTCAGAGTAAGATGGGCCTATATGAAGCACCTTCTTCCAGATCCTTCCCTTTATTAAGGATAAGTGAAATATTGGCCTCTCCCAGAGATGGTGGGAGACAAACATGACTGTATGAATCATTAAACATATTCAGCATTGGGCCTGACAGTATACTTATAAATTCCTTATAGAATTCACTGGGAAGTCCATCAGGACCGGATGCCTTTCCACTCTGAAGCTGCCTCACAGCTTCCTGCACTTCTTGCTCTGATAATGAGACATTGAGAAAGGACTGTTGTTCGGGAGTCACACCCAGGAGCTTCAGATCTCTAAAAAAGGATTTCATTTTGGCCTGCCCCTCCTCACAATTCTCAGACTGATATAACTTAGAGTAGAATCTCTGGAGTGCCACATTAATCTTTTTAGAATCACGTTAGGTTCCCAGACCCTTCCCTAATCACTGTAATGGTTTGTGGGGCACTTCTCTTTCTGGCAAGGTATGCTAAGTATTTGCCTGGCTTGTCACCATACTCGTATGACCTTTGCTTTGCAAAAGCCAGCTCCTTCTTTGCCGTCTGCATGAGCACAGAATTTAATGCAGACTGCAGTCCAATGACGGTCTGTCAAAATAGGCCTTCGCGGCTGCCTTCAACTGTGCTTCAAGGAGACGTTGCTGCTCACCCTTCTGCCACTTCCTACTGATGGAATATGAAATAACTAACCCTCTGGCATAAGCTTTAGCAGTTTCTCAGAGTACAGATGAGCTATCAACCAACCTATGTTGACGTCCAGGAATCCCCGGAATTCCCTAGAGAAATACTCCATAAATTTGCTGTCCGTGAGAACAAAGGGGCCCATTCGCCAGTACCTTGAATCTGTAACATCCTTAATTTTAACCATGAGGTACACTGGAGCATGATCAGAGATGGCAATATTACCAATCGTACAGGATGCCACCAGATCCAGGAATACCACAGGGGTCAGAAAAAAAAATCAATCCTCGTGTGACATCTGTGCGGATTGGAGAAAAACGTGAAATCCCTACCTGCAGGGTGGAGATACCTCCAGACGTCCACCAATCCCAATTCCCCACACAAACCCAATAACTGTTTAGTTTGTGCAGAGGGTATCGAGGGACCTTTCGGTAACCTGTCTCCTGTGGCGTTGATGAGGCAGTTAAAATCTCCCCCTATAATGATGTGTCGAGAATTGAGACTTATCAGTTTAGAAAAAGCACCTACCAAGAATTTAAGAGGATGAACTGGGGGACAATAAACATTTAAAATGCCATATTCTTCCCCATTTATCAAGGCTTTAAGAATTACAAACCTCCCGTATATGTCTTTAACACACTCCAACAATTTAAATCAGAGATTTTTCCTAACCAATATAGCCACTCCCCTACTTCTAGTATTAAATGATGAAAAATAAACTTGGTCAAAGCCATTCTGCTGTAATTTCAGATGCTCCTTGTCATCCAAATGTGTCTCCTGTAACAAAGCAATATCCACCTTCTCCTTTCTAAGACTCAAGAGTACCTTTTTCCTCTAAATTGGTGAGTGACTTTCCTTGATATTCCAGGTACACCATTTAATCAAATCATTAGCCATAATTAGATTAGATTACTTACAGTGTGGAAACAGGCCCTTTGGCCCAACAAGTCCACACTGACCCGCCGAAGCGCAACCCACCCATACCCCTACATTTACCCCTTACCTAACACTACGGGCAATTTAGCATGGCCAATTCACCTGACCCGCACATCTTTGGACTGTGGGAGGAAACCGGAGCACTCGGAGGAAACCCACGCAGACACGGGGAGAATGTGCAAACTCCACACAGTCAGTCGCCTGAGGCGGGAATTGAACCCAGGTCCCTGGCGCTGTGAGGCAGCAGTGCTAACCACCGTGCCACCATGCCGACCTTGCGTGCCACCATGCCACCCTTCTTCTGCTGTAACATTTAAATTCCAGAGAAGAGGAACCCGAACCACAAATTGCTGAGCCTTAGTGTCACATGATCCACCAAATATAAAAACTACATAAACTAAAACCACTACATTTAACAAACATACAAAATTATTAAAAATAAAAAACAACAAAAACCAGGAAACAAACCAACATATAAAGTTCCAATAGCGCTGAATAGGGGAACTCACCCCCTGCCCAGAGGGGGCAACTACCTGTCCTGAACTGGCCATAAATAGGCATCTAACCATCTCAACCACCTTCACTTCTCCCAGCTAGAGCTGCATCGCAAGCACAAGCTAAAAAGAATAAACACCCTATAGAATATCAATATGAAGAAAAAGAACATTCTTTTATTAAAAAAAAGGGGAATAAATACCCCACCCATCCTTTGGTATGTCCTAACTTAGAAATTTAAAATGTACATCTTAACCACTGCCAGGCATAGTTTAAACCAAATTATTATCAATAGAGGTTAAAAAAAAGGGGAAAAACAAAGCTCCAAATAGATTTCCTCCATTCCTTTTACAGAATGATAAACGCATACCCAGGCAACGACATTTATACATACTACAATTGTTTAAATTAGGTTAGTTTGTCCACAAAGTCTCTTGCCTTCTCTGATATGTCAAAGAGAAGCATGGATCCATCTAAGGTGATTCGAAGCACTGCTGGATATCTCAGGGAGTACTGAATCCCAAGCTCCTTCAATCTTCTCTTGACACCATCATACAATTTTCGTTTCTGGATCACTGCCGCTGAAAAGTTCTGAAAAAACATGATCTTAGACCCCTCATAAATTAGGGCCTTCGGATCCTTCCCCTGGAGTCTGGCAGCCTCCAATACTTTCTCCTTATCCCAGTAATGATGGAACTGCACCATGAAAGGACGAGGGCTTTGACCCAGACCCGACCTCTGTGCTTCGACCCGGTGAGCCCTCTCTATCTTCAATCCTCTCATGCCAGTCTCCAAGTCAAGGAATTTTGGAAGCCAATCTTCAACAAATTCTGCAGGCGCCCACCTTCCTTACCCTCGGGCAGACCGATGATCCGAATGTTTTTTTCTCCTGCCCCTGTTTTCAAAATCATTCACTTGGTCACGAACCTGAGTCTTCAGGGCTTGAAAATACAGGTAAATCAATTTTTAAATGTTTCTTGGGGCTCCACAATCTTTCCAACACCCCAAAAAAATCCTGATGACCTGGGTTGGGTGGGTTAAAGGACCATCCTGCTCCTGCTGCGATGCGAAGCTCTGCAGTGTGATCTTCTCAGATCGCCGCCATCTTAGATCCCCCTAAGTAAATAGATTTTAAACCTCAGGAAACAGTTTATTGTTTAGATTGTTTGAATGTAATTTACTGATGGGATAAATGTGCACGAGATTTTATTGGGTAAACAATATTCTATGAAATGATCTGATAATTTTTCACTGCTTCCGATTGGATAAAATAATGATGGGCAGAATTTAATGTAGGTGAAGTAATGTGGGCAACGACAAGATATGTGCCTGATTTAAATGAGAAGTCCAGTGAGGCCCAACTCGACATCGTGAGCAACTCATTTCATCTTATTCTTTTCACGAGCAGTCTGGTGAAATTCTTATGAGGTGGGATGAAATGTCAATTAATGAACATTTAGTCTTGTCAAACACCTTGTTAGAATCAGAGTCATAGAGTTGTCCAGCATTGAAACAGAACCTTTGGTCCAACTCCTCTATGTCGACCAGATATCCTAAATTAATCTAGTCTAATTTGCCAGCACTTAGCCCATGTCCCACTAATCCCTTCCAATTCATATACCTATCAAGATGCCTTTTAAATGTTGTAATTGTAGCAGCCTCCATCACTTCCTCTGCAGCTCATTCCATACACGCACCATCCTCTATGTGAAAAAGTTGCCCTTTAGATCCCTTTATATCTTTCCCTTCTCACCTTAAACCTGTGCCCTCTAGTTTTGGACACTCTACCCAGGGAAAAAGACCTTGGCTATTCACACTATCCAGGCCCCTCATGATTTTCTAAACCTTGATAAGGTCAAACACTCTAGGGAAAATAGCCCCAGCCTGTTCAGCCTCTCCCTATAGCTCAAACCCTCCAACTCCAGCAACATCATTGTGAATCTTTTCTGTACTCTTTCAAGTTTAACAATATCTTCCTATAACAGGGAGACTGGAAATGAACACTCTGTTCCAAAAGTAGCCCAACTAATGTTCAATACAAATGCAAAATGCCATTCCATCTCCTATATATAATGCACTGAACAATGTAGGCAAGCATACCTTCTTCACTACTACTATCTACCAATTTACTGATAGGGTTAGTTTTTATTGTGTAATCAATATTCTATGAAGTGATCTGACCATTTTTACACTAACGTCAGATTGTCTGAAACTTTAATGGGTGGAATCTAATTTGTATAATGACAAGATATGTGGCTGAGTCAGGCGAGAAAGTCCAATGAGACCCAACTTCATGTAAGATCATTTCTCTCCATATTTTACATTTTTCACAAGCAGAATGTCAAATTCTCACCAGGCAGAAGCCAGATGCCAATTAATGGGACTAATATATGTTAAATGCCTTGATAAGGCCTTGCTAACTTCATTGATATTAAGAGTTCCATTTTACCAACCTCACCAAACAAGCTCAATATCAGGAAAACTCGCCAATGAAATGAAAGCAGATACCTGGTGGATACAGTTCACCACTGGCTCTTAATGACCTCCATGTTGGACACTGGGCAGTAACATCTTGGAGTATGATAAATGGGCACCAGCTACATTTGTTCTATATTCAAGGACATTGGATCTGGCTTCTGTCAATTTGCCACAACTATCTGGTACTTCTGCTATTCACTGGCAGTGAGCTCAGGAAGCACAGACCTAAATTGCAGGGCTCACCAGTAACTGATGCTGAAAGGGTACAAAGGGGACACTTTGTAGACAGGGACAGCGACCCAACTAACAGACTGGATTATGTATAAACATTTTCTTCTGTGTTTGGTGCCCACCCCCACATCTTGATGTCCTGCTCTGTATGAGTCACCCCCAGAACAGACAACCTATTTTCAACCATTCACACGTCTCGGTGGCAACCAGTCAGCATTTACCTCTCTTGATACTAACCAACAGCAATCCCTCTGTCTGCATCTCCTTCATCTCTCTTTCTCTCTGGGCACTATCTTTATCTATTCATCTCACTCCTTTCCACTGCCATCTTTCCCACCCCCATCAACACAATACAGTAAATGCCACCGTTTCCAAGCTACTTTCCATTCTGCTGTTGGGTCATGAAACTCAACTCTGTTTTACCCCATTGATTTCAGTTTTGCTGGAGTTTCTTGATTCTACACTCAACCAAATGATGTCAAGGAAGATCACTCTCACCTCACCTCTACTGTTCAGTTTTTTTTGTCCATGATTGAACTAAGACTGCAATGAGGTCAGGCCTCAGTAGCAATGGGAGGACCCAAACTGAGCATCAGTGAGCAGGTTATTGCTGACTAAGTGCTGCTTGACATTGTCAACAACGTTATCCATCACTTTTGCTGATGATCAAAAATAGATTGATAATTTTCTGGTCGATTAATTACTCCCCACTTGCCTGGATGAGTGCAGCTCCAAACACATTCAAGAAGCTTGACACAATCTAGGAAAAAGCAGCCAGTTTGATTGGCATGTCATCCGCAAACATCCAATCCCCCCACCAGCAATGCTTAGTAGCAGCAGGGTGTTACTGCCAACAAGATTCAGTTCAGAAATCTATCACGGCTCCTTAAACAAGTATCTACAAACCTATAAATGACCAGATAGAAGGAGAAGGACAGCAGATGCATACGAACACCATTCCTTGCAAGTTCCCCTCCAAGCCACCCGTCACCCTAACTTAGAATTATATTGCTGTTCTTTCACTGCTGTTGTGTCAAAATCCTTGAACTTCCTCCTTCTCAGAGGTAGTTAGGGATGGGCAATTAATTTAAAAAATGGGCAGATTGAATATTAAAGTTAGGGTTCAGTTTAGTTTTTTTTTGACAGGTTGGATGCTAGTATTGTAACTGTGCCAAAACAGCTTAGTAAGGAGAATGTCTAGCTCTGGACCTCTCCAGCACTCTTACCAGACTGTTGTTAGGGTCCCTAGCCTTTGTAGCATCCAGTGCTTTCAATCATTTCATGCAATGAACTAAATTGGCTGAAAGCTAGACCCTGTGATGCTGGCAACGTCTGGAGGAGGTTGAGATGGATCACCCACTCAGCCCTTGCGACTGAAAATAGTTGCATGTGCTTCAACTTTGTGTTTTGCACTCATGCGGTGGGCTCCCCCGCCAGTGAAGATGGGGATATTTGGGAGCATCATCCTCTGTCTGGATGTATTACTACCTGGTATGGCAGTCTGTACCATTCAAAATCGGAGACAGTTGTAAGAGTGGTGAACTCGGCCCAGACAATCACAAAGGCCAACCTCCCATCTATAGAATCCATTGACCAGGCCTGCAGTCAAGGAAAAGCCGCCAGCATTCTCAAAGATCCATCCCAACCTGGCAATTTTGTTTTACAACTTCTATCATCGGGGAGAAGGTACAGAAGCCTGAACACATACACCAGCAAGTTTCGAAACAGTTCCTACCCTACTGTTATTTGAATACTGAATGGACTCACAAACTCTTAACATTTGCCTGTACCCGTGTTTTTGTTTTTGTTATTGTTTACCTATTATTTACTTATCTATGCTACTTAACTATGTAATCTGCCTGAATTGCTCGCAAGATAAAGCTTTTCACTATGCCTTAGTACACATAACAATAAATTCGATTCAATTCAAATCAATTCAATTCTAGGTTGTCAACTGATTATTAGTTTTGCCCAGTGTTACCAGTAGCATACCGTACTCACTCTTCACTAAACCAGAGTTGGTTTTCTAGATTTAAGTTTATGGTAGAAAAGGTGATCTGCCAAGCCAGGAAGTTACAGATTGTGGTTGAATACAATTTTGCTACTTCTCCTCTCACAGTGCCTCAACAATGTCCAAATTTGAGTTGCTAGATCTGTTCAAAATCTATTCCATTTATTACAGTGTTAGTGTGAAACACCACAATGGGAGGGGGCTAACCTCAAAGTGAAGATGAGACTTTATCTCCACTAGGAAAGTGCACTTGGACACTCCTATCAGTACTGTCATAGAGAGTTGCATCTGTGACAGGTGAATTTGTTAGGAAAACAAGAAATAGGTGTTTCCTTTTTAGAAGAGAACGCATGTTTGTCCCTTTCAACGTTATAAACTGAAATCGAAGTTCAACTGTTGCATACATAAAAGCCGAGATAGCTTTGCAATGAAAGGGCATGAGCGAACCAAATAAGTTTTTTTTTCCCCTGGTAATGGTCATTATGAGACCATTGAAATTAAATGCCACATAACAGGATTTGAACTCAGGACCTCAGAACATTAGAGTAAAGAGATCAGACTGCAAGGCTATCAGCTCCCCTTTGCTGAGTTGCAGTTTGCTGCAAACCTGTTGGTGCAGAGCAACCAAAGACATCTAGAATTGTACATATCTCTCTCACATTCTGTAGACAAAAAGACTACAAAAAGAAGAAAGCTTAAGAGAAATAATTCGAACAATAAAAGTCCTGCATCCTTCCAGATCAGCTGTCAAAGTGAAGAATGATCATATCTTTACAGACAACAATGTGTCATCATTGCTGAAATGAAAAGGAATTGTGAAAGACAATTTAACCTTGAGATCTGGACTAATGACTTTCAGAGGCTTGTTCCCTGTCTATTTTTTTTCCATTATGATATGTGTCAAACCACTTGTCTGTTGTCTATCTTAATTGTGAATGTATTTGTATTTCTAAAGGATTCAGTCTTTATATAGATTCTCTTAGAAATGTTTCTACCTTTGCCTATGAATCTTTAAAGAGGACGTGATTTGATACTCTGAACGCTACTGAAGACATTGGGACCATGTAGGAGGGCATAAGAGAAGGTCTTTAGACAGACAACAATTAATGGGTCTTGGTAATTAATTTCAGTAGAAATTGACCCTTTTCAGACTACTTATGTTTTATATTGACTGAAGTAAGCTAACAAAGTGAAGGGAGCCATTTTAAGGTTAATATTTAACTGATGAAGAGATCCTGCAATTAACGAAATATATTAATTAGTCACCAGTCAGAAACATGTAACTGAATAGGTTGTGAGTGTCAATTCATTATAATTGAAGAACTAATCATTAATCAGTGATTATGTTGAACGACTGGGTCATATACATCAAACACAATCAGCCTGCTTTAAATTCCATACTACAGATCCTGGCAGAAGGAATATGTGATCTGATAAGGTGGTTAGCAGCAAGTCCATCAGGAGTATTGTTTAAGTTACTAACTAGTAGATTCAGAATCCTGTATTTTCCCTGCTTTTTGTTAATGTTTTTATGCCACAATAAATAGAATTACTTTCTGTTCATGATGAAACCTGGTGTTAATTGCTTCAGTCCTGAATAGCAGGCAGTTAGGTAGGCAAATTAATCATCTTGGTAGTCTAATTAGGGACTTTATCCATTTTGTGATGGCTTGCAGAAGAATGAATACTTTTCCCAGTTTAGTCACAGAGTCATACAGCACAGAAACAGGCCCTTCCATCCAATCAGTCCATGCCAAACGTAATCCAAAACTAAACCAGTCCAACCTGCCTGCTCCCGGCCCATATCCCTCCAAATCTTTCCTATTCATGTATATATCTAAATGTCTTTTAAACCTTGTAAATGTACCTGCATCCACCACTCACTCAGGAAGTTAATTCCTCAAGTGAACCACCCTCTGTAAAAAATAAATTGCCTGCATTTTAAAAAAAACTCTGTCCTCTCACCTTAAAATGTGACTCCTAGTTTTGAAATCCCCCATCTTAGACGAATACATTAACTATCTATACCTCTCATTACCTTATAAACTTCTATCAGATCATCTCTCAATCTCCTATGTTTCAGTGAAAAAAGTCCCAGCTTATCCAGCCTTTCTTTATAACTCAAACCTTCCATACCTGGAAACATCCTGGTGAATCTCTTCTGAACCTTCTTGAGCTTGGTAAAATCCTTCCTGTAATTGGGTGACCAGAACTGGACACGGTACTCTAGAAGAGGTCTCATCAATGTCCTGTACAACCTGAACATGATTTCCCAACTCCTATACTCAAAGGACTGAGCAATGAAGACAAACATGCCAAACATCTTTTTAACCACCTTGCCTTTGTGCGATGCAAACTTTAAAGAATTATGTACCTACACCCCTTGGTCCTTCTGTTTTACAACAGTACCTAAGGCCCTACCATTAATTGTATAAGCTCTACCAATAAACAATACCTCGCATTTATCTAGAATGAACTCCATTTATCATTTTTCAGGCTATTGACCCACAGATCCTTTTGTAACCTTAGAAAACCTTCTTCAGTCTCTACAATACCACAAATTATGGTGTTGTCCACAGATTTACTAACTATGCTTTCTATATTGGTCACAGATCTCCAGTCCAAAAAGCAACCCTCCACCGTTACTCTCTGTCTGTTGCCGTTAAGCCAGTTATGTATCCAATTGACAAGCTCACCTTGAATCCCATGTGACCTAACTTTACTAATTTATCTACCATGTGGAACCTTGTCAAAGGCTTGACTAAAATCCAAATAAACAACGTCTATTGCTCTGTCATCATCAACCTTTTTGGTAACTTCCTCAAAAAACTCAATCAAGTTTGTGAGACATGATTTTCCTCACTCAGAGCCACGCTGACTATCTTTAATCAATTTTTGCCTCTCTAAATGTCTGTATCCTATATTTTACAATCACCTCAAACAATTTACCCACAACCTAAGCCAGACTCTCAGGTCTATAGTTCCCCAGTTACTCTTTACAGCCTTTCTTAAACAAAGGTGCAGCATTAGCCACCCTCCGGTCATCAGGCACCTCACTTGTAGCTATAGATAATGCAAATATTTCTGCAAGTGGCCTCGTAATTTCCTCTCTTACTTCCCACAATGTTCTGGGACACATTAGATCAAGTCGCAAAGATTTATCTACCTTTATATTCTCTAAGACCTCCTGAACTTCCTCTTCTATAATGTGAACTGTTTTTAAAACAGCAAAGTTTATTTCTCTGCATTCTCCAGACTTTATTTCTTTCTCCACAGTGAAAACTGATGTGAAATATTCATTTAATATCTCTCCCATGTCCTGTGGTTCAACCACAAAGACAACCTCCTTGATCTTTAAGAGGCTCTACCCTCACTCTCTCATTACCCTCCTGCTTTTAAAGTATTTCCTTGGATTATCCTTAACCTTATTTGTAATGCTATTTCATATCTCCTCTTTGCCTTCCTAATTTCTCTCTTAAGAATGCCTCGACATTATTTATGTTGATGAGGAGATTCAGTTGAATCAAGTTGTCTAAATCTAAAGTAAGATTCCCGATTATTCTAGATTAGAACCTCAATATCTTTATTCATCCATTGTTCTTTAATCTTACCAGCCTTATCCTTCACTCTAATAGGAACAAACTCTCATCACACTCTTGAACACCTGCCACTTGTCAGATGACCTTTCAATTGCAAACAATCTACTCCAATCAATTTTTGAAAATTCTTGTCTTATACTATTAAAATGTGCCTTACCCGAATTAAAAACTTGAACGTTTATGGAAGACTTATCCTTATCCATAACCATTTGAAACAAGTAGAATTATGATCACTAGGCCCAAAGTGTTCCCCACTTTTACTTCAGTTGGCTGTCCTGCCTTATTGCCCAAAAGGTCTAATTTTGCTCCTTCTGTAGTAGGAGCATCGACATATTGAGAAAGAAAGTTTTCTTGAACACATTTGACAAATTCTTAATCATCCAAACATTTAAAGCTATGATAGTCCCAGTTAATATTTGGAAAATTAAAATTCCCCATTATTACAACCTTATTATGCTTACGTATACCTGATAATTCCCTACATATTCTTTTCTCAATTTCCCTCTTAATTTTGGGGGACCTATAGTATAATCCCATCAAAGTGATCTTTCCTTTCTTGTTTGTAATTTCTACCCATACATTTGCTTTGGATGAGTTTTCAGAAATATCTTCCCTATTTATAGCAGTAATGTGTTCCTTAATCAAAAATGCCACTGCCACCCACTCGCAACCTTTCTTGCCTCCTTTTCTATCCTTCCTAAAGCATTTAAAACCTGGAGCACTGAGTTACTAGTCTTGTCCATCTCTCAGCCAAGTTTCTGTCAAAGCTATGAAATTCCAATCTCATGTTCTTAAACATGCCCTAAGTTCATCAGCCTTACCTGAAAGACCCCTTGCATTGAAATAAATGGAATTTAGTTCTTCAGAGTTATTATATCTCGTCTTTCTGTTCTAAATGAAGTGCTGTCTTCACATTCAGAACCTTCTCCATCAATCCTTCTGTTTACACTGCTACATAGAATTCCCCCACTCCCCCTCTCTATCAGTATAGGGTCTCCCTTAATGGAATGACTAAATGTCCCAATTAAGACATTGATCCCTTTCCAGTTTAGGTTAGATCTATCCTTTTTGAATAGGTGTTTTCTATCCCAAGAGAGATTCCACTTGAATCCCTGAACATTACACCAGCTCTTCAGCCATTTATTTATGCCTTTTAACCTTTGTTTCTTCCCTTATTTTAGTTTGGCATTGGGAATAAACCAGAAATTACTACGTCCAAGGTTCTTCTTTTTAATCTTCTACCTAAGTTCTTAAATTCACTCTGCACTGTTTTAATCATTTTCTTAAAAATGTCATTCTTCCCAATGTGTAAATAATTATTAGTTTCTCAATCTCACCTCTAACAATATGCTTGAAATGTTTCGGGATGTCCTTAATCCTAGCACGAGGAAACCAACAAACCATCCAAAATTAACAGTCACTGCCACAGAATCTCCTGTCTGTGCCCCTGACAGAAAAGTGCCAATAACAATCATTCTATTAAATCTTGTCAGATGCTGCCTAATGTTATGAAGGGGAAGGCATGTACTGTACCTTTGAGAGAGTGAATGCTTTCTGCATTGAGAGCTTACAAGCACCTGTCATATGACTAGCCAGCAGTCTCAACGTGTACTGGAAAATTGAAAATATGTAACATTAGGCTGTGAAATGGATAATTGAGTTGGTTGCTGTTTTGAAACCAATTTGAATTTAACCAGTTTAAATTAAGCCTTAGGAATACTAAAACACAAACGAGTTTGAATTTATTGTTTTGCAAACATTGAACCAATAAGATGATCCATTGTTGGATGCATATTAAAGACAGGAATTTTGAAAGTCAGACAGAGTAACTGCCATCAAGAGTGCGGCACGCAAGAGAGATTAGATTCCTTACAGTGCGGAAACAGGCCCTTCGGCCTAACCAGTCCACACCGACCCTCCGAAGAGTAACCCACCCAGACCCATTTCCCTCTGACTAATGCACCTAACACTATGGACAATTCACCTGACCTGCACATCTTTGGATTGTGGTAGGAAACCAGAGCACCCAGAGAAAACTCACGCAGACATAGGGAGAACGTGCAAACTCCACACAGACAGTTGCCCAAGACCAGAATCTAATGTAGATCCCTGGTGCTGTGAGGTAGCAGTGCTAACCACTGAGCCACCGTACCACCCCTGCTGAGAGAGAAAGAGAGAGCCCCAAAACATTGAAACACTTTGTATTAAAAGTACCTTTTTCATACGAAACATCTCCATAGTAAAAAAGAAAGATGACGATCCAGGGAAATCTTCAGCTGAAGAAAGAAAGACAACTATCGAAAACAGCTGCTGTCTGTTTTAAAACTAAGTCGATGTAATTCTAATAGGACTTTTATTGGAACAGTATATTGTTATAGGGTTGGAGGCAGATAATAAGCAGTTAAGAGAAAGAGAGGCTTAGAGTTGTGAATAGTTGTTGTTTAATGTTCACTTTTAGAGTTCAAGAATAAATTGATATGATTTCATTTATATTGTGGAATTTGGGAGTTCTCTGTCACTCATGTTTTAAAATCTGATTGAAGATTGTAGCTTGGGTATCCGTTGTTGTGGTTCTGCTCGCCGAGCTGGAAGTTTTTGCTGCAAACGTTTCGTTCCCTGGCTAGGGAACATCATCAGTGCTGTTGGAGCCTCGTGTGAAGCGCTGCTTTGATGTTTCTTCCGGTATTTATAGTGGTTTGTCACCATATACAAACCACTACAGCTGAAACTGACACCCGGAAATGGCAAGAACATCCATCAACAGACACATCGACCTGGACCCCACATACAAATCACTGCAGCTGAAACTGACACCCAGAAGCGGCAAGAACAAACCACTATAAATACCGGAAGAAACATCAAAGCAGCGCTTCACACGAGGCTCCAACAGCACTGATGATGTTCCCTAGCCAGGGAACGAAACATTTGCAGCAAAAACTTCCAGCTCGGCGAGCAGAACCACAACACTCATGTTTTAACAGAATATGAGGCAAGGTGAGCTTTTCTGGGTTTAATTAACAGATGGGTTCACCGCCATGTTGCAACACTAACGTAAGAATCTTTCCAAGCGTCCAATAACTGACTGCCATTTTCAATTTCCCAGGAAATGCTATCCCCTTCTGCAGTCCCAAAAACTAAATATCTTTCATAACATTTTAGTTGGTTACCTCGGTCTAAGAGGTATGGTATTAGGTGTCAGACATCTCAGTCATTAGGTGGTCTTATCAAGTTACTTTTGTGTTGGGTAATGATTACCCCTCCCCATCCCCCACTCCAGTATTCTGTGCACTTTCCACTCTCACTAGAGATCACTAAATTTCCAATTGGGTGTTCAACATGGAGGAATACCGATCCATCAGCTGAGAAGATGGATAGTAATTGACATGATGTTTCCTTGCCCATATTTGACTTGTGGTGTCTGGAGTCAATGCCAAGGACTCGCTAGTTATAATTGATTAACCTGTCTGTCAGTGGGACAAGACATATCTTGAGAGTGTGATGATGTCCGTAAAGTGTAATTCCATGTGCATTATTGTATTTAGATTATTGTTTGGCTAGTTCATTTGGGAGAGCTTTCCTACTTTTGGAATTGTGTTAATGAAGAGTTGTCAGAATTGTGCTTGCTGTTGTTGTTCCCAATGCCTACATTAAGGTCGGGTGGTCCATCTGATTTATTTTTTATCTTAAACATGATTGTGATTTAATATTATTATGTGGCCAGATATACCATTTCAGCAGGCACGTAACAGATTGCTGTAGATCTGGAACCACACATAGACCTGACCAAGTGAAGTTGGCAAATTTCCTTCACTCAAGGATTTACTTATCCTGGTAGGTTTTAACAGCTTTCGTTCAATGGTTTCATGGCCACCATAAGACACAATCTACTGGGATGGGATTTCAGAACATTTACCTGGGCCTTGGGATTATCTATTCAGTGGTATTACCACAATATCACTGCATTGCTCATTTCAATGAAACTAATTAGTTAAGCTTTAAGTGGTGTCACTATTGGTTAAGGGGTAGCAATCTCACATCCAAGTCAGCGATTTGTGGGTTTAAATTCCTCTCCTGACACTTGAACACAAAATCTATGTTGACGTTCTAGTATTATCCCTCTTGCCCTGCCAAAACTTATCATTCATTCACCATCACCAAAATAGTCTATCTGGTGTTATGGACCCGAACAAACCCCCTCAAAATATGTGGAGAACATATCCTAGACTCTAACTTTATCTTGTTCTAAAGGTAAGTGTAAGGTTTTGCATTCCAGATGCAACTTAATTAGTGAAACTATTTGATTTTAAGCAATGACTTGGAGGTGCCGATGTTGGATTGGGGTGGACTAAGTTAAAAATCACACAACACCAGGTTATAGTGCAACAGGTTTATTTGGAAGCACCAGCTTTTGGAGTGCTGCTCCTTCAACTGGTGATTGTGGAGAACAAGATTACGATCACAGAATTTATAGCCAAAGGAGTCCAGTGTCATGGAGATGTGATACATTAAACAATTTTAGCTTAAATCTTTCATCTTTTAAAATTGGACATATTGGTTTCAGTTCTTTGATATGTAAATCCCAGAACTTCTTTGAAATTACATTCTCGAGACAGTTCAGCTTTTCTAACAATACGTGTGAAGTCTGTCTGTGTTCCAATGTTGAATCAGACTGACAAGCCTTCTACATAATTATACAGCATTTTACATGGATTAATGTAGTTTTTGAACAAAATAAAATGCAATTCTGCAAAAACAAAGTCACCCTGTAAACTTTTATGTGTGCGTGTGTAGGAGCGACAGAGTGAGTGCGCATGTGAGGTGTGTGCATGTGAGGTGTGAGTGCACATGATAGAGTGTGTGTGTGTATGAGGGTGCATGTATCTGTGAGAAGGTAGGTGTGTGGGTGTGAGTGCGGGAGGTGTCTTGTGTGTGCATATGAGAGAGAGAGCCTGTGTATGAGAGGGTCTGCATAGATGTGTGACTATGTAGGAGTGTGTGTGCGTATCGTGCAGTGGGATCATCTGTAGTGTAACATGAACCCAAGGTCACAGTTGAGGCCATTCCCATAGGTACTGAAGTTTGCTATCAACTTCTGTTCAGCCACTCTGTGTTGTTGCTTGTCCTGAAGTTTGCCTTGTAGGATTTTAAGCAAAACATGCTTTATTTTTTTCACTGCAGTTAAAATACAGACAAAACAAAAATAAAAGAATTGGATGAACTGTAACTCCATCAAAATGCTTAACAAAATAATTAATACAAATAAATATATATTTTTAAAAAGATTAACCATTAATAACACTTCCAATATAGTAAGATCCCACAAACACACCTTTGGCAAAGGTAAATTCCACAAAATAGCTTGTCTCTCATGCAATTCCTGCTGCAGGAAGAGAACCCTAGATTTTAGCTGTAACAGAGAGAAGAATAAGAGTTTCCACATCCAGCTTCAAGATCCAATTCAAGCTGCTTCTTTTGTTCTAACCTCTTATAAAAAAAACCCAAGTCCTCACAAGCTGTTTACTGGCTTGAAGCAGCCCACTTGCTACCTCAGTTTTAACCTTTCCTTTATAAAAAAAGGACTAAATAAATCTTTTAAAGCTGTAGGACCATCACAATAGTCATAGAATCCCTACAGTGAGAAAGAGCCATTCGGCCCATTGAGTCTGCACCAACCCTTGGAAAAGCATCTCATCCTATCCCCATAATCCTGCATTTACCGTACCCAAGACATCTTTATTTTTGTACTCACTCTATGAAGGTTATGTTTAACTTTCTAAACTTTGTTTCTTTTACTACTTTATACTGAAATACCTTTGTACGCAAGGTAGTGTCATATGTGGTCACATTATATGCTGTTCACTGTACTCCTATATTCAAGATTAGAGTGGTGCTGGAATAGCACAGCGGGTCTGGCAGCAACTGAGGAGCTGGCAAAAGCCTTTCATCAGGAAATGTACTCCTGTACTTGAGTACATTTGACAATAAAGTCTAAATCTAGCCTATACATCCCTGGACACTATGGGCAATTTAGCTGGCCAATCCACCTAATGTGCACATTTTTGGACTGTGGGAGGAAACTAGATTACCCAGTGGAAACTCAGACAGACACAGAGAGAACATGGAAACTCCACATGGACAGTTACTGAATTGAACGCAGGAACCTGGCGCTGAGATGCAATAGTGCTAACTGCTGAGCCACCTTGCTGCCATCACTTTTTGTAGGAGCTTGTTCTGTGCATATTGGTCATTTCATTTCCTGTACTACAACAATGACTGTATGGAATATGGACACCACAAAACAATCAACAGATAGGAGTGTTCCCTCCCAGTCAGAGAACACTTCAGCAGTCTGGGACATTTGACCTCAGCCCTTCAGGTGACCTTCCTCCAAGGCGGACTTCGGGACAGGCAACAAAGAAACGTAGCCGAGCAGATGCTGATAGCCAAGTTCGGTACCCATAGGGAGAGCCTCAACCAGGACCTTGGGTTCATGTCATACTACAGGTGACCCCACTGCACTATATACACATACAGACAAACAGACAAACGGACACTCAGACAGACAGACAGACAGACACACACACACACACACACACACACACACATTCCTACACACCCTCTCACAAACCACTTTACACTCACACTCACACACATACACACATCCTCTCACAGACGTTCATAATCCTCTCCCGCGCCACCACCTCCTCACCCCCCCCCCAACACACACGCAATCACACATGCACCCACATGCACACATACACATATACGTTTGTGGAGTGAATTTGTATTTGCAGAATTACATTTTACTTTGCTCAAAAACTGCATGAATCCATGTACAATTCTGTAAATCCGCTTTTTAGATTAGAATCAGTCTGACCATTGTGGCACAGACAGTCTCACAGGGAGTTAACACCTTCAATACTTTACCTAGGCCGACATGACATCAATTGTTAAAGCGCACTTGAGAATGTAACTTGTAAAAACCATTTTGCGATTTACGTATGAAAGAACTAACAAACAATCCAGGTCTTTTGCAATATATAATTTCAGATGCATCACACTGTAAACTTTTACTGTATATTCTGTTTCTTACAATCTTATTCTCCATAATCATCTGATGAAGGAGCAGCGCTCCAAAAGCTAGTGCTCCAAAAAAACCTTTTGGGCTATAACCTGGTATTGTGGGATTTTTAACTTTGCATGGAATATACTTTGCTGCAAATGTGTTGCTGGTCAAAGCACAGCAGGTTAGGCAGCATCTCAGGAATAGAGAATTCGACGTTTCGAGCATAAGCCCTTCATCAGGAATAAGAGAGCTGAGATGCAATAGTGCTAACTGCTGAGCCACCTTGCTGCCATCACTTTTTGTAGGAGCTTGTTCTGTGCATATTGGTCATTTCATTTCCTGTACTACAACAATGACTGTATGGAATATGGACACCACAAAACAATCAACAGATAGGAGTGTTCCCTCCCAGTCAGAGAACACTTCAGCAGTCTGGGACATTTGACCTCAGCCCTTCAGGTGACCTTCCTCCAAGGCGGACTTCGGGACAGGCAACAAAGAAACGTAGCCGAGCAGATGCTGATAGCCAAGTTCGGTACCCATAGGGAGAGCCTCAACCAGGACCTTGGGTTCATGTCATACTACAGGTGACCCCACTGCACTATATACACATACAGACAAACAGACAAACGGACACTCAGACAGACAGACAGACAGACACACACACACACACACACACATTCCTACACACCCTCTCACAAACCACTTTACACTCACACTCACACACATACACACATCCTCTCACAGACGTTCATAATCCTCTCCCGCGCCACCACCTCCTCACCCCCCCCCCAACACACACGCAATCACACATGCACCCACATGCACACATACACATATACGTTTGTGGAGTGAATTTGTATTTGCAGAATTACATTTTACTTTGCTCAAAAACTGCATGAATCCATGAATATACTTTGTTGGGTGCGAGGTGCTATGAGAAATCCTGAAGTGGTGAAAGCTGCTGCATAAAAGACAAATATTCTTATTTTCTGTTTAAAGGTGCTGCGCCAGTACCTTGGAGCATTTTTGATCCCTTTCAGTTAGAAAAATATTATCTAGTCAGCAGCAACCCGAAAAGCTGAAATATTTGGGAAGTGTATTGAAAACTTGGCTGCACAACCTCCACTATGGGCAACAGACGAGCATAGGTGTACCAGCTGTAGGAAGCACTTTGATAGCTGACCATAGTATCTTTTTTCCCGATCATTTGTTTATTGCTCAAGAAACCTTATCAACATTCTTTTGTTTCTTCTATTAGCAGTATATTGTTAGAAGTTCATTTCCTATAAAAGTTTTGATCCCTTTAGATTTTTGAAAACTATACAAGATCTTATTTAATTACTTGCATGATTACAGTTTTTACTTCTTTTTACAACACATTTTTACTGACTTTTTTTTGCTTATCACTGAACTTAAAGGACAGTCAGAAAAAAAAGTCAAAGACAGGAAAGTGAGTGAATTTTCCAAAAGTGCACTTGCACACCATCTAGTGGTCATGTTAAAAAATTAAGGTCAAGCATTTTATTGAAAAGTTTGATTAGCCAATTCAGAGACATACCACAGCTCTGGAGTAGATGGGACTTAATCCCAGACCTCCTAGCCCAGAGATGGGAATGTTACCACTGTACCACATGGGCCTTCAAATATCTTATATCATCCAAATATGTCAGCTAACTGGAAGTGATCTACAAAATGCTTGACACCATTAGGGATTATGCAATCCACTTGATTAACACCATATCCCCAAATATTGAGTTCTGCCTCTACTGACACACAGTAGCAACAATGTACACCAGGTACAGAAGTTCACTGAAGCTCCTTAGACAAATACATTCCAAACCTATGACCACTACCAAGTGGAAGAGCAAGAACAGCAAGTGTGTGAGAATACCAGCACCTAAAAGATCCCTGCAAGACATTCATCATCCTGACTTGGAAATATATATATATATATATATTTAAGTGTCTCTGGGTCAAAATCCTGGAAGTCCATCCTGAATGACATTGTGGATATTCACACTTTGCCACTCTTTCTCCCAGTCTTATTCACAAAAGTGAATAAGACTGGGGGAATGAAATATTTGACCAATGAAGTGGAAGATGCTTCCAAGTTTTGGCTGAAGAAAGATATCATGCGACTGTATTTGGATTTATTCCTGGACTATTTGTGCCGTATCTGATTGAGCACAAATCCTGATACAAGGTGATGGGAACAATAATGACTAACATTAAACAGACCCCATAATACATGACCACTGCTGGTGGGAGGCTGGAATCCCTCAGTTTTGAATGAAAGAGTTGATCAAGTTAATCCGACCTGATCCTATTTTGTCTAAAGCGTAAGAGGAATCTATTGTCGTCAGGCACTTGGTCAAAATAAGCATTGACAACCTTACATTCTGGGAGATTTCATCACATGGCCTGCCAAGCACCTTAAGTGCATATTACTGCAATCAGCTGTCCAATGCAGGAATTAGTTAATAATGGCAGCTGTAATCCCCACAATCCTCTGTGCTGTAGAAATCACTCTGTTGTTTTGTATAATTTTACCAGACAGAACATATTAAGCAGTCCTATTAGTTGCTGTGAGTCTGCTTAGATTGAGACAGAAGAAGAAAGTGCAACTTTTCTTTGGAATGTTTATTGGAATATTTAGGAGGTTAACCTTTATTTCTGGGAAAGTCAAGGATGGTACAGGAGGGTTAGCAATTAAAACTTGGATATATATAGAACCTATAACATTGCTTATTGTCCCAAGGCTCCCCATAGCAACACTTTAGTGCACAAACTTGTACCAAGCCACACAACAAGATATTATGAAGGATGTCCAAAAACTTGGTCAGAGATGGGTTTCAAAGAAGGATAGAGGAGTGAAGAGTCTGAAAGATGTAGGGAGAAATTCCAGATTATAAGCTATCACCAATTGATGCAACAGTCAACAATAGTGGAATGATTAGAATTAGAACTGTCAAGAACCAGTAGCTGCAAAGGTAGAGCTGGAGAAGGTTACAGAGATAGGAAAGGGTGAGACACCTGAGGGAAATGAAAGCAAAGGCCTTCCTTAGGTTTTTGAAGGAATGAGGCATAACGTCTGTTTCTGCTCAAAATCTCTGCAACACTGTTCATTAAATCAAGTAATTTACATCTAGTTCTTAGCATTCAATAATCTACATCTTGTTAACTACAAAGGACTCTTCTAGTGAGACCAGGAAGTGGTTTTCCTCCAGCGTATAAGACCAAGCTGGTCCTATAGTTTACGATAATTCAACAGGATGGTAGCAGCAAATGTCATCATGAGCAGCAGCTCAGATTGGGTAGTGACTGGCCTGCCTATACAACAGGGACCTTTGGAATAGTTATGTCGAGAGGCAAGGAGTGGGTTTTAGCAGCAGATAATCAGAAACATGGACTAAAATGGGCCATGTTACAGAAATGGCAGTGGATGGTTTTGTTTCCTAAGGGTCCTCAGGGGGAAATAATAATACATACGCAAAGATAATACATATGCAAAGATTTTCCCAGTTCTGACACAGGAATTACCTTTCACACATGATGACTATAGACAGCAGGGAGAAAGTGAGGACTGCAGATGCTGGAGATCAGAGTTGAAAATGTGTTGCTGGAAAAATGCAGCAGGTCAGGCAGCATCCAAGGAGCAGGAGAATCGACGTTTCGGGCATGAGTCTGAAGAAAGTTTCCTGAAGAAGGGCTCATGCCTGAAACATCGATTCTCCTGCTCCTTGGATGCTGCCTGACCTGCTGCACTTTTCCAGCAACACATTTTCAGCTATAGACAGCAGGGGTCAATAGAGTTTTTCACTCAAACCCTGCGTTCAGTTTGTACAATAAATGCCGAAAGGAGTTAGAGTTGATCATTAATATTCCCTCAGCCTGTTGGTGCTTACTTTAAAATTATTTCCTTTTCAATTGTTGTTACTTTAAATTGATGATGGATCATTTTACAAAATGTAAGTATGTTTACAATTCTTTATTGTAGCATTTGTGATTGGCAGTCCATGGAGAAAAACTTTCCAGTCATTTGCAATTCAATACAGAGAACACAATAATGGAGGGTGACAGCACAGTAAACAGTTTAATCAAACCATTCAGACAACATTACAAAGAGAGCCTTTGGCTGGATAACTGTTATTTTAAATTAGTTGTTGCATCTTTTTACATATCTGTCTACAATAGAGATTGTGGACCAATTTCCTTTGGATTCTCCCTTTATTTTCTCTTTAGTATCTAGGATTGGACAATGGTCATGCAGAAGGTAATGCATTCATAGATATTGTACACTTGGGCCAGATTTTCCTGATGTAAATGAGAAGGGAACACAAGCACAGCAGTAAAGAAAATGGTTACCAAGGAGTCTGGCCTGATGTTCGGCCTCTGATTCTGTCCTCCATGATTTTTCTGAGGTTGGATGAGGGAAATGGGTCCATATTTTTGTGGGGAGGCAGTGGGATAGTGATATAGTCAGTTGACTAGTAGTCCAAAGTCCCAAGTTAATTTTGTGGATGTATGGGTTCAAGTCCCATCATTGTAGATACTGAACTTGCAATCAAATAAAAGTCTGGGATTAAAATCTAGTCTAATCATAACCATGCCTTTAATATGAATTGTAATAAAAAACAATTTGCTTCACTAATGTTCCTTAAGTTGGAAAAATTTGTCATCCTCTCCAGGTTGGCCTATGTGTGATTCCAGATCCACAAGGAAATGGTTGACTCTTAACTGCCTTCTGGGTAATAAATATGGCCCCAGCCAGCAATTCATATATCCCTAAGTGAATTGCAAAAATCTAATCATGAGGCACTTAACATGGGTGGCACAGTGGCTCAGTGGTTAGCACTGCTGCCTCACAGCATCAGGGACCCAGGTTCGATTCCAACCTCAGGCAATTGTCTGTGTGGAGTTTGCACATTCTCGCTGTGTCTGTGTGGGTTTCCTCCCACAATCCAAAGATACGCAGGTCAGGTGAATAGGCTATGCTAAATTGTCCATAGTGTTAGGTGCATTAATCGGGGGGTGGGTTGCTCTTCAAAGGGTCAGTGTGGACTTGTTAGGCTGAGGGGCCTGTCTCCAAACTGTAGGGAATCTAATCTTATCATAACGTCATTTACAATATGGGCTCACTAAGAGTCTATCCCCAATAATGATATTGAGTTTATTTGAGTACCTGGACTTTAGCAGCTGGCTGATATTGGAGTGCAATGAAGGCGCCTTGATGGATGAAAAGACATGACCAACTGTAAGTTAACATAACAAGATGCACTCAAAGTGACGCTTGCATGGCCGAGAATGGCAGTAGGGTCCATTATATAAAAATTCACTTGCTTCAAAGCACGCATTCCTACTCTTTCCTGTCCCACATTCCACTGCCCTGTGGGAAATTTAACAGTGCCAACTTTTATCTTAAGAAATTAAGAGCAAGGGTTGTCAAAACAAGTCACAAATCTGCCCAGGTTTTATTGGTCATTTTCATTCCCAATATCCTACCAGTTGGATGGTAGACCTGTCACTTAGGCATGAACTCCTTGACTCCATTAAAATAGTGATTTCCTTTTACGCATTTAGCATGGATTCATGACTTTGAATTGGACTCAATTTCCAGCTGAGGTTATCCACTTTGATCACAAAAACAGGAAGGCAGAATATTATCTGAATGGTGGCAGTTTAGAAAATGTGAGGAGCAATGAGACCTGGGTGTCATGGTGGAACAGTCACTGAAGATTGGCATGAAGGTGCAGCAGGCGGTGAGGAAAGCTGATGGCTTGCTGGGCTTTTTAGAGAGATGGTTTGAGTATCGAGTAAGGGTGTCTTGCTGCAGTTATACAGGGCCTTAGTGACGCCATACCTTGAGTAGTGTGTGCAATTTTGGTTTCCTAGCCTGAGGAAGGACATTCTTGCTATTGAGAGAGTCCAGCAAGAAGATTCACCAGACTGATTACCGGGATGGCAGGACTGGCATATGAAGAAAGACTGGGCTTGTATTCACTAGGACTTAGAAGAATGAGGGGGGAATCTCAAAGAAACATATAAAATCCTGATGAGACTGGACAGACTAGATGCGGGAACAATGCTCCCAATGTTGGGGAAGCCCAGAACTAGGGGTAACAGTCTAAGGATAAGGGGTAGGCCATTCAGGACTGAGATGAGGAAGGTGTTCTTCACTCAGAGAGTTGTGAACCTGTGGAATTCTCTCCCACAGGAAACTGTGAGGGTCAGTTCAATAGAAATATTCAAGAGGGAGCTGGAATGGCCCTTGTGGCTAAAAGGATCAAAAGGTATGGAGAGAAAGCAGGCATGGAATACTGAGACTGCATGGTCAGCCATGATCAGATTGCATAGTGGTGCAGGCTCAAAGGCCTGAATAGCCGACTCCTGAATCTTTGTTTCTATGTTTCTCACCTCCAATGGGGAAGGCAACACTTTGGTTAAAGTCATCTCCTGTACTTGTTTCAATAAACTGATTGGGACAGAGATAATTTATTTAGCGATTTTTAATGGAAGTCTGCATGGCATATGATGAATGAAATCATAGATAGAAACCTGGGAGATGTAACTGATGATTCCTCGTAAAGGAGGATGTTTGAGCAACTGTCTCTCTCAGGATGTGCGGCAAATACCAGAACATAGAATCCCTACAGTGTGGAAGCAAGCCATTTGGCTCATTGAGTCCACACTAATCCTCAGCAGAGCATCCCACCCAATCCCTGTAAACCTGCATTTCCCATGATTGATCCACCTAAGCTGCACATCCCTGGCCACTATGCACAATTTAGCAAGCCCAATCCACCTGACCTGCACATCCTTGAACTCTGAAAGAAAACCAGAGCATCCGGAGGAACCCCACACAGACACCGGGAGAATGTGCAAACACCTCACCAACAGGTGCCCAAGGGTAGAATCGAACCCAGGTGCCTGGTGATGTATGACAGTAGTGCTAACCATCAGCCATTGTGCCACCCCTCACATCACCTTTGAAATTACAATGCACATTTCATGCTGAGTAAGGGAAGCTTTGATTTAATTGAAGTGAAATATATATCTTATTCGATGTACCAAGAACCCAAGCCCTAAGTAAAATTTCTGGGTGAAATTCCATATCTGCGTAAGAGCAAACAAGCCTCTCTAGTCTCCTAGACACTTGTAGGGACAATTCTGGTCAATTGTCGAGTGAATGAAATCTGATGATACAAGCTATGATTTTTTTTTAAAAGACCTTGTAATGCTTTTATGCAATTTAAACACTGATCTGAGTGAAGAAAGACAATTGCAACAGATACCACTTGTAAAGTCAGGATTTGCTTACTCGATTTTGGAAGGTGCATGTCTAACAATTCTGAATCAAGATTAGAAAACCTGTTGGTAGATGTGCTGGTAATGTTGTTACTGACCTAGATCAGAAGGAATCAGTTTGATTACTTAATGGTGCTTCTTTGATCTGGTCTGCAGGTGCGATAGATATTTTGAGCTTTGACAAAGGGCAGCATGATGGCTCAGTGGTTAGTACGGCTACTTCAACAGCATCAGGGACCTGGGCAGCTTTGATTCCAGCCTTGGGCAGTTGTCTATGTGAAGTTTCTCCCCTTAGCTGCGTGGGTTTCCTCCTAGTCCTCTGGTTTTCTCCCTTAGTCCAAAGATGTGCAGGTTAGGTGGATTAGCCATGGGAATGCAGGGTTAGGGGCATAGTGAGTCTGGTTGGGATGCTCTTTGGAGGGTTGGTGTAGACTTGATGGATCGAATGGCCTCCTTTCACACTATAGGGATTCTATGATGACATGTACTGGCACAATTAGTATTTTGAAGTGTAATGTAGTTTGATTGATGGATTCATGAATATCAATGTAGCAATATTGTGATTATTGCATTGCATTGCATTGATTTATCACCCACTTCTAAGTGCTCACTGCTAAATGTTTACATGTAGCCAAAATATAAATTGAGGCGAAATCCTTTTAAACCATTTACTGATGATATGTATTTAGAAAGCAGCAATAACAGCAATTCACTTCACAATAAAAATGTGTTCCTCAGGGAAATATCCCCTGAACATGTTGCTGGCACATGGAATTTAGTTATGGAAATATTCTTTGTCCAGAAGATTCCCGTTTCCCTCCATTAGATTTTTATTTTACTCTATGCTTACATAGTCTCTGTAGAAAGCAGCCAAATTATTTTTTAAAATGTCCACTGCTGCAAATGGACATGATCATAACAGTAACAAAGTATATATCCATGTAGTGAAGAAGGCAGTTGGTATGTTTGCCTTTACTGATCAGTGCATTGAGTATAGGAGTTAGGAGATCATGTTGCAGCTGTATATGACACTGTTTAGGCCATTTTTGGAGTATTGTGTAAGTTCTGGTCTCCCTCTTATAAGAAGACTGTTGTGAAACTTGAAAGTGTTCAGAAAAGATTTACGAGGATGTTGCCAGGGTTGGAGAGTTTGAACTAAATGAAGAGGCTGAATAGGCTGGGGATATTTCCCTGGAGCACTGGAGGCTAAGAGATAACCGAATAGAGGTTTATAAAGGCATGAGGGACACCGCTAGGATAAATAGACAAGGTCTTTTCCCTGAGGGGCGTGGATAGGATAAATATGCATGGACAAGATAAACACTCAAGGTCTTACCCCCGGGTTGGGGGAGTCCAAAACTAAATGGCATAAGTTTAAGGTGAGAAGGAAAAGATATAAAAGGGACCTAAGAAACAAATTTCTCACGCAGAGAGTGGTGCATGGATTGAGCTGCCAGAGGAAGTGGTGGAGGCTGGTACTACTACAACATGTAAAAGGCATCTGGATGAGTGTATGAATAGGAAGGGTTTAGAGGGATATGGGCCAAGTGCTGGCAAATGGGACTAGATTTATACAGGATATTTGTTCGGCATGGAAAAGTTGGACCAAATGGTTTGTTTCCGTGATGTATATCTCGATGACTGTATAAATGTTTTGGTACTTACCTGTCACACATTAAACCTAACCCTAACTGTACCTTGTCATGCACATACTTAACAAAAGTTTCTGTCGCAGTTTTAGTAAGTAGCTCATTTAAATGCTAAAGAAACTCAACTACTTGCTATAAGGGTTAAATTTCATGACCTCTATGATGTGAAATTGTCTAGAAGTAAGTGCTGTCCAAAAGACCAAAGTTTGTGCTTGCTTCCATTTAGAAGCAACATATAGTGTGTTACATGGCTCACCACGGAAAATAAAGCACTCTCCTGCTAATTCTAAGTGATCACATTTAAGATGCACAGATAGCTGTAAGAATAGCAGGAAACTGGAACTGACAAAAATGACTTAGAAGAAAAAAGCGAATAGGAGGACTGAGGTATAAAACAAATGTTCCTGGTGAAATGTTTGAGTGAGTAGAAGGTGATACAAATAGAAAAATTATAGAAATGTTAAACTTAAAATTAAATTTCCATGATGTTCAACTGACAAAACAAACTAATGAAATGCTAATTATCAGACACTTTTGTATTCATTAATGGTACCATAATGTCACTTATCCCATTCCACTTGACGAGAAAATCAGTCAGGATAGGAAACAATGTGCGTGCTCCAACATTGCATCAGTTGTGACCCTTGAATACTTGAGTGTATCATAAATGTTCATTCAACCATTGATTGGATTAATTGCTTGGTGATGACTTTTATATTCTACATCCCCTAATATTGCAAAGGCCTTTGCACAACAGAATACAAGGACATGGCACAAACTTAAAAAACATATTCACATTTGAAAGTTTAATTTTCTCTTTGTTTTGATGTTCTTTCCCTAGTACTTTGACACTCCCATCTTATAGAATCTTATAGAAACATATAAAATTATGAAGGGAATAGACGAGAAAGAAGCAGGGAGGTTGTTTCCAATGGCAAGTGAAACTAGAACTGGGGGGCATAGACTCAGACTTAGCGGGAGCAGATTTAAGATTGAGTTGAGAGGAACTTCTTCACCCAAAGGGTTGTGAATCTGTGGCATTCCCTGCTCAGTGAAGCAGTTGAGGCTACCCCATTGAATGATTTTAAGGCAAAGAGAGTTGGATTTTTGAACTGCAAAGGAACTAAGGGTTTTGTTGTCCAGGGAGGTTAGCAGAATCGAGTCCTCAAAAAGATCAGCTCTGACTTCATTGAATGGCAGAGCAGGTTCAAAGGACCAGATGGCTTACTCCTGTTCCTAGTTCTTAAGTTCTTATGTTTTGAATTGACCTTCTCAATGCTTATCTCAGGGTGGAGATCAATCTTTCAATTTTGTTTTTGTTATTATTTCCACTGAGTGCAATGGCAGATCAGTTTTTTATGGAGACCTTTAAGTTTTTAGAGATTTAATGTTAGCTGTGGCTCTCAACACACTTACCTCCAGATTAAAATATTAGGTGTTTAGATGCTGCTCCAAAATGTGGGTTGAAAATTTATATTAATATTCCATGTCAAAGTTGTGAGAACGCTGTCCTGTCCTTCAGGTGAATTATCTATATTGGTGAACTCATCAAAATGAGCACCTTTGAAGCTTTTCATTCTTTTAATGTTGTGACTCTGAAATAAAGTTCACACTTTGGGATCCTCAGTTATCAAACTTACTGTTTTGAATCATGTGATAGTCAGTTAGCAGTGCGTTTGACATCTCCTGTGTTTTTGTATTCCTTGAAATTCATTGTAAACTCACCATCTCTCATTTAATACATCCTCAAAATTACCCCTGCAATCCTGTTATGCGAGCTTTCTTGGGAGTTTGGCATTTTGAAGGCCATTAATAACATTCAAATTTGTTCTTTCCTTTGATTGTCATAGATTGCATGATCAGATTGAAGAGTATCTGACAGGAAAATAAGACTCCTCCATGCTGACAATAAATGAACTGACATATTTATGCAGTGTCATTAAGTTCAAACACACGTCACAGGAATGTAATCAAATGAAACTTGATGCTGAACCACATAAGTAGACATTAGGATAGATGACAATAATCTCAGTCAAAGAGGTAGATTTTACTCAGC
This sequence comes from Hemiscyllium ocellatum, assembly GCF_020745735.1. Classification (NCBI taxonomy): domain Eukaryota; kingdom Metazoa; phylum Chordata; class Chondrichthyes; order Orectolobiformes; family Hemiscylliidae; genus Hemiscyllium; species Hemiscyllium ocellatum. The sequence continues at coordinate 53,774,292 of NC_083404.1, forward strand.
ATCTTAAAGGACGAGGCAGAGGTAGAGACATGGAAATGTTAAAAGGAAGGAATTCCAGAATTTAGAGGAGCACATTGATCTTGAAAGTAGCATCTAATGAGTTGACCAAAAAGCAGAATTGACAACAATTATACCGAGTTTGGTGCCTGAATCAATCAAAGTCTTAGGAATGGAGTACCTACATTCCTATCCTCTCTGATGAAAGGAAGAAAGATAATTATAGAACAGCACATCTGGGGTATCCTTCCAAGCACCTGGTATTCATAATTAAGTAAACTGAACAAATTTTGCGAATCTTACCAATTGTTCAGGGCTGTAGACCTGCTGTTCCAAATCTACATGCTCAGATCCCCTGAGGGAGAAAAAGCGAACAACAAACTGTTTACACAGTGGGATACATCGAGCAACCCAGCTGGACGTATGACACAGCGACTGGCTGGCCCCAGTTTACTTCAATAGATGGAGCTGCAGGCATAGAGATCACAAGTGGAGGAAAAGACAAACAAGTATGGGAGTTAATATAGAATGTTAGTTTTCTAGGTTTACGAGTATTGATAACACAAACCTGTTGACGGGTAACAGGGGAGTAAATGAAACCTACACTGAATCTGAAACTCCTACTTTTATTAACCAGACATTAGCCCAAAGCCTTGGTCCTGGTCAATGAACAATTTGTTCCCATTTAGAAAGAGAAGCTGCCAAACATAGTTTCTATTTTATACAGAAATTTGATCCTTCTAATGTGCCTTTTTTATTCTCCTTTTTTCCCTCCCTGCACTGATATTGTTTTGGGCTGATTTTAAATCAGATTTGAGAATAGCAGTGAGTGTTGCCTACTGATTGCTTTATGCCCCTGATAGATTAATATCTCCTGATGTTCACTCTGTTTCAGTGCCTGTAGGAAACTTCAGTTAATCATTTATTTTTGCATCCTATGCTTATTCCACAGCCGTTCATTTCCAATGTATTGCTGCAGGCTGTTTGCATCGGAACAATTTGATTGTTGGTTGTGACTAGCATTTCAAATACAAACAGAAACAAGGACAAATTGTATTGTACATTAAATTAGACTCACATCTGTGATTTGTTTCAATGCTAGTCTGCTTTTCTTTCAACTGTAACAAAATCTTGATATAATTTAAATGCTATTACATTTTCTCAAATAAAACTTTGGATATGTTGCCCTGATGCAGAATATAATGCCTTCTTTGCCACTTTCTATTGGCAGGCCAAAATTAACTCACAAACAAAAAACAAAATCACAGGAGAGGTAATTGGCTGGGGATGAAACTGCAGTTACAAATAAAGGTCAAATTCTGCATCAATGCTACTTTTTCCCAGCAGACCAATAACATTGGCTTATGGCAGCAATCAGCCGACCCACCCACTCAACATCTTATCACCATCTCAGTCTGCCAGCTGACTACACTGCCATGCTCCCCATTCCCCTGACTCACACTCGTTCATTAACAATATTACAAAGCCACTCAAATGCCCCAATGTTTTCCAATGTGTCAGTAACTGAATGAACTTTTCAGAAACTGGCAGTTATCGCTGTGAAAATGGAATGTGGTTTGCCTCTCCTGTGCTGCATACAAGGACGTCAATATCAGACAGAGTTCACACTTCTGAACATCCGGGTTCAGAATTCCTGACCATAGGCACACAGCCATCAATGGAAAATAGTAAAAGCAGGAGCAATGGTCTGATTGTGATTACCCCTCTCAGAAGCTTTGGCCAGTTTGATAGGTGGACTGTGGTGCAGTAGTAAATGAAATGAAATCTAAGATATACATCATTATGCTTAACACCATAATTGCTAAAACATTTCAAAATAATAAACCAACACAACAGTTGATTTGATTTATCATTATCACATGTACCTAGGTACAGTGAAAAGTTTGGTTTTTACATGCAGTACAGACAATATCATACCGTACAAAGTGCATTAGGGTAATAGAACAGAGTAGAGAAGATCACAAAGAGCAAGGTCAGTATTAAATTTTAAATTTGAGGTCCATTCAGAAGTCTGTTAATGGCCAGGAAGAGGTTGCTCTTGAATCTGTGGGAAGTTTTGTGTCATGCAGGATAGGGTCTGCACCAGAAGCTCCAGATTGATGTCCCATATCAGAATGTTTTGGCTCTGAAAGATGGGTTTGTAACATGATCAAAAAGATTGAGTGTCACGTGCAAATCCTTCTAACACAAATATTAATCTTTTGAAAGATAATCCCTGAAAAAAAATGCAACACTACAAAATTGGGAGTCCTATGAGTCTGGCTGTACAGAGTTCCTATCTACACTCCCAAGGTTCTGTGCAAGGTGAAAGAACGAGGGAAAGAAAAATTTACATTGATTTTACCCTATTACCCAGTTCCCAAGTGACGTTCCTGATTTACAGTTCCAAATGGGATATACCAAATTATTAAACTTCGGAGTGGGGAGGGATAAATTAGCTCCCCTTCTTTATTCATCTGTTCTCTTGCTCAGTCATAACAAGGTTAATTTACAAAGGTTCTCTTCCCTTGTAGGCATATTTCTTCCAAAACAAATCAACTTATATTTCAAAAAAGAGTGAGGGTTCAACTGGTTTTTAACAGTTGCATTTATTTTTGAAAGGGGAAGACATAACACATGCCATCTTTCCTTCCATCATGTTCACAGTCAGATAACTCTCAGATGGTGAAGGGTCACTAGACCAAATTAGTGACTCTGCTTTCCCTCCACAGATGCTGCCAGACCTGCTAAATTTCTCCAGCAATTTTTGTTTCAGATCTCTAGCATCTGCAGTTCTTGGTTTTATTTTAGTGCTTAACTCACTGCCACATTTCTTCCAGGTATTCACACCTTGCCAGACGCCAATGCCCATGGACGTGGGGTGTGTGTGACTGGTAGAGCATACCTTAAGGTTTTGTTGTCCAGTACCCATTGTGGATGTCATTTAGAGCAAACAGCAAACTGGATTCGCTAGGTACCTATTCTGGTTTGGGTTTTGTCAACATCAAGCATGTTTGGTGTACTTGGTAGAAATGTGAATATTAATTAAGTGAGTTGTTACAAGATTTTTGACATATTTTAATCACCATCACTTGGCAATTTGTTGTTGCGTAGCAAGAGTTTCTGCTTGTGGAAAGCATGAAGGATGGTGTGAGATGTTCCCAATTACTGGGAGGCCTCGCTGGACTGATCACTCAATTCTGCCACATATCTTGCCATAGCTTGTGTCACTCCGACCCCTATAAGATTCTTCTTTAGTTTCTGAAAAGCCTTTCAAAGGTTGATTTCTTTGCCAGTCTGTTATTATAAATGGCACACATGTCTTGTCTTCTTTCAATTCAAAATGAAAATGCTATCAGTACCTATGGACTTGTCCATGTTTCTACAACTGCTAATTCCTGATGGTTGTTTTTTTAATAGGATTTCCCCAATGTTGGTGGAATTGCAGTTGCAAATCCAAACCACTGGGTGACAGTAAAGAGCAGTGTATGGCCTCTGGTGTCTTTTAGGAGAAAGTGAGGTCTGCAGATGGTGGAGGTCAGAGCTGAAAATGTGTTGCTGGAAAAGCGCAGCAGGTCAGGCAGCATCCAAGGAACAGGAGATTCGACATTCCGGGCATAAGCCCTTCTTCAGGAATGAGGAAAGTGTGTCCAGCACGCTAAGATAAAAGGTAGGGAAGAGGGACTTGGGGGAGGGGCATTGAAGATGCGATAGGTGGAAAGAGGTCAAGGTGAGGGTGATAGGCCGGAGTGGGGTGGGGCCGGAGAGGTCAGGAAGAAGATTGCAGGTTAGGAAGGCGGTGCAGAGTTCGAGGGATTTGACTGAGACAAGGTGGGGGGGAGGGGAAATGAGGAAACTGGAGAAATCTGAGTTCATCTCTTGTGGTTGGAGGGTTCCTAGGCAGAAGATGAGGTGCTTTTCCTCCAACTGTTGTGTTGTTATGGTCTGACGATGGAGGAGTCCAAGGACCTGCATGTCCTTGGTGGAGTGGGAGGGGGAGTTAAAGTGTTGAGCCACGGGGTGGTTGGGTTGGTTGGTCCGGGTGTCCCAGAGGTGTTCTCTGAAATGTTCCGCAAGTACGCAAGTGGCCTCCTCTATATTGGGGAGACAGGCCGCCTACTCCACTCCGGCCAATCACCCTTACCTTGACCTCCTTCCACCTATCGCATCTCCAACGCCCCTCCCTACCTTTTATCTTAGCCTGCTGGACACACTTTCCTCATTTCTGAAGAAGGGCTTATGCCTGAAACGTCGAATGCCCTGTTCCTTGGATGCTGCCTGACCTGCTGCACTTTTCCAGCAACACATTTTCAGCTCTGGTGTCTTTTAGCAGACTAACAAAGTTAGCTTCATATTTTTGAGATAACCCTTGTCCAAATATTATTCTGTTTAAGAATGAATGGCAAATATAATTCATTAACTCAGGATGTATCAAAGATACAGATAATCCACTGACTTGTTTTGTCACCATAGTCTTACCAGACCATAGGGGCTGCTCTTATTTTGAGAGAAGCGACTGGTAGTGATTTAACTTGAGGGCCACCAGACCTCAGCTGAGGGAAGGGGTTGAGAAGGCAAGTCCTTCATGGTAACCTCAAACCATGATGGGAATCGAACCCATGCTGTTGTCTTCACACTGCTCTGTAAACCAACAACCAGCCAACTGAGCGAAATCAATGCTCTTTGAGAAGCAATCCCTTTTGGAGTGTAGGAAGCATGGCAGCTAATCTGAGCATTGCAAAGTCTCATAAGCAGAAATTAGATTGTAACCTATCACTACAATTTGAGTTGAAGGATAAATATTGATCGGGACACTGGTGTGAAGTCCTCTACTTTTCTTCAAAATAGTGCCGTGGGACCTAACCAGAGGGGGCAGACTGGATCTTCATTTACCATCTGATCTCAAAAACAACATTGTACTATTCCCTCACTACCACACTGAGACACCAACATTGATTGATTGCTCAAGTGGCTGGAGTGGACTTGAAACAATAATCCTTCAAATCAAGCTGTGAAAGTGTCATCAACCTATGTGATTGATTTACCGAATTAACTTAAAAGAATGAGATAAGTTGGACATAAGACAAAGGAGCAGAAATTAGGCCAATCAGCCCAACCAGTCTGCTCCATCATTCAATCATGTTTCTCAAGGAGGAGAACTGCAGATGCTGGAGATCAGAGTCAAAAGGTGTGTTGTTGGAAAAGCACAGCCGATCAGGCAGCATCCGGGGAGCAGGAGTTTCTCAACCCCATTCTCCCACTTTCTCCCCATAGCACATGATCCCTTGATACTCAAGAACCTATCTACCTCAGTCTTAAATATACTCAATGACCTGGCCTCCACAGTCTCCTGTGGCAATGAATTCCATAGATTCACCACTCTTTAGCTGAAGAGGTTTCTCCTTGTCTCCCATCTGAAAGGTCTGCCCTTTACCTGAAGGCTATGCCCTCGGGTCCTAGTCTTTTCTACTAATAGAAACATCTTCCCAACATCTACTGTGTCCAGGCCATTCAATATTCTGTATGTTTCAATTAAATTCCCCCCTCATCCTTCTAAACTCCACCAAGTATAAACCCAGAGTCCTCAAATATTCCTCATATGTTAAGCTTTTCAATCCTGGGACCATTCTCATGAGCCTCCTAAAGGAATAGGTCCTGGATGCAACAAAGAATCAATCAATAAGGGATTTAGTAGTGAGTAATGAGCTGGATTTAATTAGTAATCTAACTGTGCATGAACATTGATCAAATAGTCATCTCAACATGATTGAGTTAAATGTAGTGTTTGAAAGGAAAAAGCAGGAATCAGCTGTTAGGATTTTATATTTAGGTTCAGCTGACTTTAATGAGATGAGATGGGCAGTGTTCATGGTAAACTCAGAAAATCTGATGGGTAAAACAACTGAAGAACAGTGGAGGATGTTTGAGGAACATTTAACTCTGCAAAGCCAGTTTAAAGCCATAAGAGGAAATGGCTTCAGCTAGTAACAGCTAAGGAAGTCAGGGACAACACAAAACTAAGAGAACGGGTTTACAAAAATGCAACAAAACAGCACAGAATGTGCTGAATGGGAAAGATGCAAAGACCAGCAAAGGACCACAAAGCAGTTTATAAGAGCTACTAATAGGAATTATGAAAGGAAACTTGACAGGGACATCAGTTAGTAAAAAGAAATTTCTTATTTACATAAAGGGGAAGCAGGTGGCAAGGATCAATGTTGACCCAAAAAAGATTGAAAGTAGGTATATTGTTAATGATTATGGGATGAGGCAGATGTTTTGGGTAGTTACTTTGCCTCAGTGTATACAGTAGAAATGGAGAATAGCTTGCCGGTAGACCTGACGAAACTAATAGATTGCAAACAGGAATTGAATAAAATTAACATTAGTGCAACATCAATGGGGAAATTAATGGAATTAAGGAGTGACAAATCTCAGGACCTGATTGTTTTCATCTGAGGGTGTTAAAGGAAGTAAGGGGACACATTGTTGATGCTGTAACTATAATCTTTCATCATTCTCTAAATACAAGAGTTCTCCCTCTGGATTGGAAAATTGCATGTCACTCATTTTTTAAGAAAGCCAAAAGAGGAAAACTAGGGAAGTACAGGCCAGTTCGCCTAATATCTGTGGTGGGGAATCTATAATCAAGGATGCTGTAACCCAACACCTCAAAATGTTTCAGTTAATCAGGGAGAGTCAGCATGGATTAATGACATACAGGTCATGCCTGATAAGTCTTACTGAATTTTGAATAGTTGAGTAAATTAGTGGACATGTGAATGTTTATGGATGTTGTTTATATGGACTTCCTGAGGTATTTGGTAAAGTCCCACAAAAGAGACCACTAACTAGGCTAGAAGTCCATGGAACTGAGGGCAAATTGCTGACATGGCTGTTTGAGTGACAGAAAGGAATGGCAAGCGACAAAGTAGGGAAAATGGATAGGTACTCAAATTGTTAGGATGTGACCAGTAGTGTCCCACAGGGCCTTAAATATTCACATTATTTATTAACAACTTGGATAATGGCATTGAAATTCATATATCCAAATGTTCTGAAGACACAAAGTTAAGACAGCAAAAGTGTAGATTATAGCATAAAATTACAAAGGAAGAAGTGAGTGAGCAAAACTGTGGCCGATAGACTCCAATGTAAACAAATGTGAGGTTATCCATTTTGGACCAAGAAAGGATAGATCAACGTACTTTGTGGATACAATGAAATTAAATACATTGCATGTCCAAAAAGACTTGAGGATTCAGGTGCACAGATCTTTAAAATGCCAATGAAGAGCTGTGGAAAATAATCAAAAGATTTAATGGAATGCTAGCCTTTATAACTACAAGACTGGAGTAAAAGATTGCAGAAGTTATACTGCAGTTATACAAGACCTGACTTGGAATACTGAGAGCACATCTGGTCACCAAGTCCAAGGAGGCATCTGTTGGCATTGGAGAGAGTTAAGTGTACATTTACAAGAATGATACTGAGACTTCAGCAGTTAAGTTATGAAAATAGATTGTACAAATAAAGCCTATTTTCTGTTTAATTCTTTTACATTTTTATTTAGCAAAGGTATTAAGGGATATGGGCCAAAGGCCACAGGCCAGCTATGATGTCATTGAATGGTAGTACAAGCTGAAGGGACTGAATAGCCTATTCCTGTTCCTATGTTATTAAAGCAAACATGATCCTGAGGGGACTTGACAGGGTAGATGTAGGGTGGGTGTTTCCCTTATATGTGAGTCTAGAACTAGGGCCCACAGCTGAAAATTAACCTGTTTGAGGCCGTGACATTAAAAACTTCTCTCAGAGGATTGTTCGACTGCGGAATTCTCTTTCCAAATCAAGGTTGGTCACTGTATATATTCAAAGATGAGTTGGATAGATTTCCATTCCACAGTCAAGGGGTATGACGATCAGACAGGAAGGTGGAGTTAAGGCCACACACAGATCAGCCATAATGTTATCGAGTGGCAGAACAAGCTCAAGAGGCTGAATGACCTACTCATGCTCCCTAATATACATGTTCTTGTGAACTCCATCTGCTCCAAGTGTATCTCAATGAATTAATGGTCTCTGATCATCAAAACTACTTGGAAATCCCTGATATACGTTTAGGAGGGTCCCTGTGGGAAAATTATTGACGAGGTTTTGTTGCTTCCAAGTACAAGGTTGGAACTCGACATCTCACTGTGACATTGCAGTCGTCACTCAACTGACAAAAATTCAGGAGCACTTTCCAGTTTTGTCTACTCCATTAGTCTGTCTGATCCTTTGTAGTGTTCTGCTCCAATTGCCCAATTGTGTAATGGCTACAAAACTGTATGTACAACACTCCATCCAAGTCATTGAGAGATGATGAAAGGGTGAATTTTCAGTACAAATCCCTGCAAAACACTTCTCTGGGTAATCCAAGATGGAGGACGGAAAAAATTTCTGGCTGTAAGAGCTGTTCCTTTTTTTTTGAGGTATTTTAGGTGACGGAGGTGATTTCCTCGAATTCCAGGAGCAGCAATTACTGTTTTATATGCTGTTGCATTGTTTTGGAACTTTGGAAACAAAAAAGTTAAAACAGCAGTAGTTTTAAAAGGAAGAAGAGCAGACAAAGGAAGCACATGGTGAGGTCAGTGCAGGAGAGAGAGAGAGAAAACCTGCACAGTTACTGCCTTTGCTGTTTGAATTTGTGTATCGCTGGACATCGGAGTGCATCTGGGAAAATTAACGAACAGTGAAATTAACAACTAATCTTGGAGGAACTGTTGGGCGAAGTTCACAACATAGAATCAGATAAGTTTGTCCTAGAGAAAGTCTGTCCTAGAGAAAGGCTGCAGTAGTGGCTACAGGGGATTCTATCTTCATTATATGTTTTTGGAAATAAGTCTCTTGATTAAACTTAAAATACAAGCCACAGCTATTAATTTAACCTGTGTCAGTGTTTGTAGAGGAATAAGACAGTGTTATTTTCCGGATCTGTAGATTGTGAAGGAGGAAAAATGGCCTTTACAGTGATATGTACTTCTTGTCAGATGTGGGAGTTTACAGAGAGTTTAAGGGTTACTGTGGATTATATCTGCCATAAATGCTGTTGGATGCTAATCTTATCAGATCAAGTGGATCGGTTGGAGAGACAGATAGAACTGATGAAGAATTTGCAACATCAACAGTACGTGATGGATGGTAGTTATAGGAAGGGAGGAAAGTCTCAGATACCGTCACATAGATGGGTTAACTCCAGGAAGGGTAAGAGAGGTAGGCAGCTAGAGTAGGAGTCTTTTGTGGAAATACCCAATTCAAACAGGTATGTTGTTTTGGAAAATGTAGAGGGTGATGGATTCTCAGGGGAACGTAGCACAAACAGCCAAGTTTCTGGTGTTGAGACTGGCTGTAATGCAACGAAGGTTATGTCGGCTTCCAAGAGATCAATTGTGTTCGAGGATTATGTAATCAGAGGTACAGTCAAACGTTTCTGTGGCCAACAGAGAAAAAGCAGAATGGTGTGTTGTTTTCCTGGTGTCAGGATCAATGATGTCTCAGAGAGGGTGCAGAATGTTCTTATGGGGGAGAGGGGCCAGCAAGAGGTCATTGTCCACATTGGAACCAACGACATTGGAAGGGAAAAGGTTGAGACTCTGAAGGGAGATTACAGAGCGTTAGGTAGAAATTTAAAAAGGAGGTCCTCAAGGGTAGTAATATCTGGATTACTCCCAGTGCTATGAGCTAGTGAAGGCAGGAATAGGAGGATAGAGCAGATGAATGCACGGCTGAGGAGCTGGTGTATGGGAGAAGGATTCACATTTTTGGATCATTGGAATCTCTTTTGGGGTAGAAGTGACCTGTACAAGTAGGACGGATTGCACCTAAATTGGAAGGGGACTAATATACTGGCAGGGAAATTTGCTAGAACTGCTTGGGAGGATTTAAACTCTAAGGTGGGGGGATGGGCACGGTGGGCCCAGGGAGATAGTGAGGAGAGAGATCAATCTGAGACAGGTACAGCTGAGAAAAGAAGTTGGTCAAACAGTCAGGGCAGGCAGGGACAAGGTAGGACTAATAAATTAAACTGCATTTATTTCAATGCAAGGGGCCTAACAGGGAAGGCAGATGAACTCAGGGCATGGTTAGGAACATGGGACTGGGATATCATAGCAATTACGGAAACATGGCTCAGGGATGGGCAGCTGCAAATGTGTTGCTGGTCAAAGCACAGCAGGCCAGGCAGCATCTCAGGAATAGAGAATTCGACGTTTCGAGCATAAGCCCCTCTTATTCCTGATGAAGGGCTTATGCTCGAAACGTCGAATTCTCTATTCCTGAGATGCTGCCTGGCCTGCTGTGCTTTGACCAGCAACACATTTGCAGCTGTGATCTCCAGCATCTGCTGACCTCATTTTTTACTCAGGGATGGGCAGGACTGGCAGCTGAATGTTCCAGGATACAAACGCTACAGGAAGGATAGAAAGGGAGACTAGAGAGAAGGGAGAGTGGCATTTTTGATAAGGCATAGCATTACAACTGTGCTAAGGGAGGATATTCCTGGAAATACATCGAAGGAAGTTATTTGGGTGGAACTGAGAAATACAAAAGGGATGATCACCTTATTGGGATTGTATTATAGACCCCCCCAATAGTCAGAGGGAAATTGAGAAACAAACTTGTAAGGAGATCTCAGCTATTTGTCAGAATAATATGGTGGTTAATGTTGGGGATTTTAACTTTCCAAACATTGACTGGGACTGCCATTGTGATCAAGGTTTAGATGGAGAGGAATTTCTTAAGTGTGTACAAGACAATTTTCTGATTCAGTATGTGGATGTACCTATTAGAGAAGGTGTAAAACTTGACCTACTCTTGGGAAATAAGGCAGGGCAGGTGACTGAGGTGTCAGTGGGGGAGCACTTTGGGGCCAGCAACCATAATTCTATTTGTTTTAAAATAGTGATGGAAAAGGATAAACCAGATCTAAAAGTTAAAGTTCTAAATTGGAGAAAGGCCAATTTTGATGGTATTAGGCAAGAACTTTCAAACGCTGATTAGAGGCAGATGTTTGCAGGTAAAGGGACAGCTGGAAAATGGGAAGCCTTTAGGAATGCGATAGCAAGAATCCAGACAAAGTATATTCCTGTCAGGGTGAAAGGGAAGGCTGGTCGGTATAGGGAATGCTGGATGACTAAAGAAATGGAGGGTTTGGTGAAGAAAAAGAAGGAAGCATATGTCAGGTACAGACAGGATAGATCGAGTTAATCCTTAGAGTATAAAGAAAGTAGGAGTATACTTAAGAGGGAAATCAGGAGGGCAAAACAGGGACATGAGATAGCTTTGGCAAACAGAATTAAAGAGAATCCGAAGGGTTTTTACAAATATATTAAGGACAAAAGGGTAACTAAGGAGAGAAAAGAGCCCCTCAAATATCAGCAAGACAGCCTTTGTGTGGAGCCACAGAAAATGGGGGAGATACAAAATGAATATTTTGCATCAGTATTTACTGTGGAAAAGGATATGGAAGATATAGACTGTAGGGAAATAGACGGTGACATCTTGCAAAATGTCCATATTACAGGAGAGGAAGTGCTGGATGTCTTGAAATGGTTAAAGGGGGATAAATCCCCAGGACCTGATCAGGTGTGCCCGAGAATTCTGTGAGAAGCTAGAGAAGTGGTTGCTGGGCCTCTTGCTGAGATATTTGTATCATCGATAGTCACAGGTGAAGTGCCGGAAGACTGGAGGTTGGCAAACGCGATGCCACTATTTAAGAAGGGTGGTAAGGACAAGCCACGGAATTATAGACCAGTGAGTCTCACCTCAGTGGTGGGCAAGTTGTTGGAGGGAATCCTGAGGGACAGGATGTACATGTATTTGGAAAGGCAAGGACTGATTAGGGATAGTCAACATGGCTTTGTGCGTGGGAAATCATGTCTCACAAACTTGATTGAATTTTTTGATGAAGTAACAAAGAAGATTGATGAGGGCAGAGCAGTAGATGTGATCTATATGGTCTTCAGTAAGGCATTCGACAAGTTTCCCCGTGGGACACTGATTAGCAAGGTTAGATCTGATGGAATAGAGGGAGAACTAGCCATTTGGATACAGAACTAGCTCAAAGGTAGAAGACAGAGGATGGTGGTGGAGGTTTGTTTTTCAGACTGGAGGCCTGTGACCAGTGGAGTGACACAAGGATCAGTGCTGGGCCCTCTACTTTTTGTCATTTACATAAATGATTTGGATGCGAGCATAACAGATACAGTTAGTAAGTTTGCAGATGACACCAAAATTGGAGATGTAGTGGACACCGAAGAGGGTTACCTCAGATTACAAAGGATCTGGACCAGATGGGCCAATGGGCTGAGAAGTGGCAGATGGAGTTTAATTCAGATAAATGCGAGATGCTGCATTTTGGGAAAGCAAATCTTAGCAGGACCTATACACGTAATGGTAAGGTCCAAGGGACTGTTGCTGAACAAAGAGACCTTGGAGTGCAGGTTCATAGCTCCTTGAAAGTGGAGTTACAGGTAGATAGGATAGTGAAGAAGGCGCTTGGTATGCTTTCCTTTATTGGTCAGAGTATTGAGTACAGGAGTTGGGAGGTCATGTTGTGGCTGTACAGGACATTGGTTAGGCCACTGTTGTAATATCGCATGCAATTCTGGTCTCCTTCCTCTTGGAAAGATGTTGTGAAACTTGAAAGGGTTCAGAAAAGATTTACAAGGATGTTGCCAGGGTTGGAGGATCTGAGCTACAGGGAGAGGCTGAACAGGTTGGGGCTGTTTTCCCTAGAGCATCGGAGGCTGAGGGGTGACCTTATTAGAGGTTTACAAGATTATGAGGGGCATAGATAAGATAAATAGGCAAAGTCTTTTTCCTGGGGTTGGGGAGTCCAGAACTAGGGGGCATAGGTTTAGGGTGTGAGGGGAAAGATATAAAAGAGACCTAAGGGGCAACTTTTTCACGCAGAGGGTGGTACGCTTATGGAATGAGCTGCCAGAGGGTGTGGTGGAGGCTGGTACAATTGCAGCATTTAATAGGCATTTGGATGGGTATATGAATAGGAAGGGTTTGGAGGGATATGGGCCGGGTGCTGGCAGGTGGGACTAGATTGGGTTGGGCTATCTGCTCACCATGGACGGGTTGGACCGATGGGTCTGTTTTCATGCTGTACATCTCTGTGACTCTATGACTCTACTCATCAGATTGCACACACTTTTGTGCTACACTCTGACTCCTGCCCTTCCAACTAATTACCAAATAATGCCACAAGTCTCTTCCCATTCCATTCATGCCAATTTTGCCCCTCCCCACAAATAATCAAGTTTATAATTCATTAATCCAAAGGCAGAAATCCTGAATCCTGATGCTTTGGAAAATTGTGCCACTCAATGGGGAACTTTCCTTCCCCATTTCTCTGCTCGGTTGAAAATATGTATGTCTTAAGGCCTATTATTTTCTGGCTATTTTATTTATTGACATTAAATATGCAAAGTTCCTCCTGTTGACCAGTTATAGTTACTTTACACACTCAGTGTGTGTCAAACATCCACGGCTTTGAATTGATAGTTCTAACCCACAGCATAGAAACACTGTCTGTACATCATGGAAGGGTCCTGTCTATTCACTGTGTGCCTCTCAAAATTAAATCAAAACCCCCTCTCCGAAGTCTTATGTTTTAAAAATGTCCTCCCTTCCAGAAATGTGTTTATTCCCCCAATATATTTTGTGCATGTCAATGATTACAATACTGGCTGCTTGTCACTCAGTTGAATAGATGCTGTTAATCTGATTAAAAGGCTCTGTCTATTACACACATTAATATGCTGTCATAGCTGCACTTGATAGATGCTGGCCCGGGTTCCATTCATCTCATTGAATTCTCTGCAGCAGTCCTAGTGATATACCCTGTGCACTATACAATGCTTTGGAAATTCTCTGCTTTTTCCACTTGGAGTATATGTTGCAGCAAAGAAGCATTTTTATTCAGCTGTGGGATATGGGCATCGCTGGCTAGACCAATATTTATTACCCATCTCTCGTTGCACTTGAACAGCTGGTGGTGAACTGCCTTCTTAAACTGATTTAACTTTGTTGCAGTAGTTGTGAGCCTTGACAAACATATAACAAATCTCTTAACGCATGAAAGTAAAAGAAAAATCACAAGAATCACCAGGTCAAAGATTTATCGAGCCCTCACACTCTTATTATCAATCCAGTGTTTGGAAAATGAGGTTGGTTTTATAATAGGCTATTGAAAAATAGGTTTGATCTTAGAAGGAATAACTACAAACTTTCAAATGGAGGTGGGCAAGGGAACAAAGGTTGTCATGAGTAGCTGCCCGCGGTCAATCGTCAAAGGGATTCAGAATGCCAGCATAAGTTGCTAGCCCCTTGAAATAAAGTGTACCAACAAGGTGCAGGCTCAGTTGAGGGAATCTCATCAGCCATGGGGAGTCAGCTTTGTAGACAGGAATACGTTGAATGTTTCATGCCAGTTTTACTTCCCAAGCCGTTCCAGCCTCTGGAGGAAGGTGACCATGAAAACTGCAAGCTCATCCATACAGTCATTGAGGGCAAGTGGAGGTGCACTTTGGGATCATTTTCAGAGGCCCTCAGCATCTTCCTGGAGTTGAGGGTGTCCTCCATTGATACCAGAGACTCATTACTATCTGGAGACAGTCATGCAGTGGGGGAATGAGCTATTTCTTTTCTTATTTCAAAGATAAACTTTAGTCATAAAAACTCTTTATGTATACACACACATAGTCACTAAAAAGAGTTTGGTTCTATACAGTCTTAGCTGTAAAACAAATAAACATTGATGTTTGACTTTCTCAACAGTTCCAACAAACCAAAGGCATTTCTTACTTGTACAAGACTACATTTACATATAGTTGGAGCATCGGGAAGGCCCAATAACTGGATGGACCACCATTTAACCTTGACAGAAAGATGGTGATCTTTCCCCACTGTGCCTTGGCAGCAGCAGCCCTGAGCTTTAGTGTATTCCTCAGCATATTGTCCTGGACCTTGGTATGTGCCAGTCTGCAACTCTTGAGTGAGATCAACTCATGTCTTTTTGCCTCCTTGCTCTAGAAGACCAACGAGTTTCAGGCAGACCAAAGAAGGCCTTTCACCAAGTTGATGATCCTCCAGGCACACTTGATGTTTGTCTCAGTGTGCATCCCATAGAGCACAGACTGTACAGCGCAGAAACCTGCGTCATGGTGCTGCTTAGGACAAGCCTCAATGAGAACCATTACGTCAACTGGAGGAAGAATGCCTCATCTTCCACATTGGGACACTCCAACCACACGGGATCAATGTGGATTTCACTAGTTTCCTTGTTTCCCCTTCCCCCACCTCATCCCAGATCCAACCTTCCAACTTGATACCGCCCTTTTCAATGTCCATCTTCCTTCCCATCTATCCGTTCCACCCTCCTCTCCAACCTATCACCTTCACCCCAATTTCATCTACCTATTGCATTATCAGCTACCTTGCCCCCAGCCTCACCCCCCCCCCCACCCTCCCATTTATCTTTCAGAGGATATTTGAGTCCCTCAAATTTGTTCCACCATTCAATGAGATCATGGTTGTCTTGTAACATAATTCCATTTCCCACTGTTCCCAAATATTCTCTAACACCTTTGAATAATAAAATCGAGCAATCTCAAATGTAAAATATACAATGAATCTCACATTATGCCATTTGTGAAAGGAATTACAAACTCGTTCCATGAAGTGTTGCCTAATTTCTCTCTGAAATGTCATGGCTCTATTTTTTTTAAATGATGCCCATAGTCCAAGTCTTGACAACCAGTGGAAATAGTTTCTCTCTGTTTACCTAATCTGTTATACTTAATCTCTCAAAGATTTTAATCAAATCACCCATGAACCATCTAAATTCCTGGGAAACAAACCTTGTGTAAGCTGATCTGCTCATTTATCCTTGGAACGAGGTATCATTCTGGTATACACTGTCTCCTTCCTGAGACCAGAACTGCTTAGTGTTCATGTGTGGTCCATTATTGACTAAGAGAAAGTGAGGACTGCAGAAGCTGGAGATCAGAGCTGAAAAATGTGTTGCTGGAAAAGCGCAGCAGGTCAGGCAGCATCAAAGGAGCAGGAAAATCGATGTTTCAGACATAAGCCCTTCTTTAGGAATCTTCGAAGAAGGGCTTATGCCCAAAACATCGATTCTCCTGCTCCTTTGATGCTGCCCGACCTGCTGAGCTTTTCCAGCAACACATTTTTCAGCCATTATTGATTAACCCTTGCAGCTGAAACTGACGATTTTCCATGCATCTTTAGATTGCTTAGAGGACAATTCAGGATCTGCAGGTATTACAGAATGTAGGGAACTTGTCACATGGGCTCTAGTCGTCTCTTATTAGCTTGAGTCAAGCCTTGTGTTTTTCTCCTCTCTTATTTTCCTTTTCACTTTGTCATCTTTGAGTCTCAAGTAGATGGGATTCTTTCCATAGCCTTTGCCTTCATCTGGTTCAGTTCAGGGTAATGGTCTCCTCCGACTCAACATGTATGTTGCATTTCTTCATGATTACTTTCAGTACTGTCCTACTCTTGTATGATTACCCTAGCTAAGCTAGGAGGAGATGACATGGTTTGGGACTTCAGTTTTAGATTAGATTAAATTCCCTATTGGCCCAAGTCCACACCAACCATCCGAAGAGTAACCCACTCAGACCTACTCACCTACATTTACCCCTGACTAATGCACCTAACTCTATGAGCAATTTAGCACATCTATGGAATGTGAGAGGAAACTGGAGCACCTGGAGGAAACACATGCAGACACGGGGAGAATGGGCAAACTCCACACAGACAGTGACCTGAGGCAGGAATTGAACCTGGGTCCCTGGTGATGTGAGGAAGAGTAGAATCTTCCATGAGCAGTGCTGTTCATATAGCTTTGTGGTTCTCCTTTTCGGTCCTTCTAAGGTAGGGATCTCACCACCTGGGAAACCTACACTGCATTCCCTCCTTCCTGAAGCTTGGTGACCGGAACTACACACACCATTCCAGATGTGGCCCAAGTTGGGCTTTGCACAGCTGAGGCATGACGTCTACCTCCTTGTTCACTATGTAAAATGATTAGCATTCCATTTGCTTTTTGATTATTTTCTGTACTTATTCATGACATTTTAACAATTTATGTGTATGAACTCCCTCTTCCTCCACATAACATCCCACTAAGTCTGCTTGAACCCAACATGTTTCTCGCTTTCCACTATTTAGAAATTATCCTATTTGATCATTTTTAGGTCCAAAGTGGATGGCCTCACATTTTCCTCAGACTGAAACTCACTTGTCATAGTTTTGCTATTTGCTCAATCTATTGGAATATTCCTGACTTTTATAGTATACATTGACGCTGCCATCTATCTTTGTATCATCTGCACATTTGGGTAAAGTGACTTTCTTATCATCTTGATCTTAATTAAATACTGAGAATAATTAAGGTCTTGAAAATAGATCCTTGCAAGACACTACTAATCGCATCCTGCCTATTAAAGGGCCTGCAATTACATTACAACAAGTTTTAGAGGATGCTGGAAACAAACACAGAAAATGCTGCACATACTCAACAGGTCTTGCTGCATCTGTGGAGAGAGACAGATAATGACTGTTTGAGTGTGGTATTATTCTTCAGTTCTAATTGGACAGGAATTTGCTGCTGCATTTCTCTCTAAGTTCATTCAGGGCTAAACTTCAGAATCAGAAATGCTTCATTTGGCTGTGCAATGCGTTATGACATCCTGAGGTTGTGAAAGCTGTGTACAATCCGTAAAGCTTTCTTTGTTGTTTTGATTATCAGAATGAGAGTGTCACCACGATTCTTAAAGCTGCTTCAGAATTTGTTACTGTAAGCTAATTCACATTGTGGTTATTTGTTTTGCATGACTTCCTATATTTTATTCAGCTTGGGGTTAACAGGCATGAGTAAAAGGTCAGCTGTTTGGGAATAATCAACCTTTCACCTCTGGTTCTGTTCAATAGATGACTTCTGGTGAAAGCTGTTTGGAATATTATTCCAACACTGTGTTGAACTTATCATTTTTTGAGGTAGAAAAACATCAGATAATCATACTTGTATCAATGCTATTTTAAACATAATAAATGAAGCTTTTTAAAATTAATGCTGATGCAAAAATAAAATTATTTGAGGTAAGTACAAGTTAAAGTGCAAGTTTACGAAAGTGTTGCTGAAGGACTGCTCAAGAACTTTAATGAACTAGATGAAGCCTTTCTTTGGATATCTGGACTATATCAATTATAGTAGCAAATATTCTGAAAAACTAGACGTCCTATTGATCCCTATTGAAATCTATTTGTTATGCCACTGTTTCGCAAGGTAGTCCTGTGCACTTTATTTGTCTACCAGAAATCACAATTGCAGTTGGTGTTCCAATCCTGAGGTCCCTGTCACCCATTCCCAGGCCCTACCAGCCCCTGTAATGTTCCATCAGCAGAGAAAATTCCTGCCATCGAGCCCACAACATTTCTGGTATCTCCTACCAAAATATTTCGACTCTGAAAACCAATTATAGATAATTCAGCCTCCCACATGAACATTAACTTTCCTTGTGTGTGATTCCAGGGAAAGTGAATGTTTGCATGAGAAAACAATAAAAGTTTCAGCTCATTTATCAAAGTTGGAGTTACAGACGGGGTTTAGTAGATGAAAGAAGAACATACTATTTAGTACAGTAACAAAGTTCTTTTAACATGGTTACATATCTAAGCCCTTTCTGAGGAAGCATTAAGTTTGGCTAAAATAATTGCTCTTCAATGATCACAACATCCTGGTTTGGTGCTTGGTAAAATTCAACTAACGGAGAGTTTTCACCCTGATTCTCATTGACAATTTTACTCAGACTCCTTAATGCTTTGGTGTCATGTGCAGCCTTTCCTACCTACTTGGAGGCCTCAGGAAATTTTATGCTTTTTTGAAAGCGCACCCTTCTGAGGGTTCCCCTTCCAGTCGTCTAGGCCACGATCATTTATTTTCACTTACCTTGCTCAAGGCCTTTTTTGTTTAAAATGTTCTCTTTCTCACAACACAAGTCACAGGGGAAGGGAGACCGTAGCCATTCTTTATTTATTTTACCCTCAAATCCAGGCCCTTTTGTTTACAGTGGTTGTTGGTCGCAGAGAAGTTTGGGAGGTTGCACATAGCAACAGGTATGGGTATCAGCAGGTGGACGCTAGGGATGGGGGTGGAATTGGGACTGGAGGGAGTTGGGTGAGAGTGGTACAGGATGGGGTTGGATGCTGGGTGTGGGGTTGGAGGGAGCTGGTGGGGGCAGTTGGTGGCTAGAGGAATTTGGGTGCTGGGTGTGGAGTTTGAGGGTTCTGGGGGTGGAGCTAGGGGGAGTTGGGTAGTGGAAGGTGGAACGTGGGGGGGAAATTAGGTGCTGGGGTGGGGCTGGAGGGAGTTAGGTGTGGGGGGTGGCTGGAGGAATTTGGGTGCTGGGGAGTGCTGGATGTGGGGTTTAAGGGTGAAGCTGGGAGGAAGTTGGATCCTGGGAGGTAGAATGGGGAGGGGGGGAGTTGGGTGCTGGGGGAGGAGAGTTTAGTGTTGGTGCTGGGAGTAAGAGCGGCTGGTGGGGTAGTTTGGGACTGGGGATGAGTTTGGTGCTGAAGATGGAGCTGGAGGTGGAGTTTGTTGCTGAGGATGGGGCTGGGGAAGTTTGTTGCTGGGGATGGGACTTGGGGAAGTTTGTTGCTGGGAAAGAACTGGGGCGGTTGGTGCTGGGATGGTGGGGGGGCTGGGCAATGCTGTTTGCTGGGAGCTTTTATAATTATTAGGACTTTATAGACGTGCATACAGTTAACTACATAGAAGGGCAGCACGGTGGCTCAGTGGTTAGCATTGCTGCCTCACAGAGACAGGGACCCAGGTTTAAATCCAGCCTTGGGCGACTGTCTGTGTGGAGTTTGCACGTTGTCCCTATGTCTGTGTGGGTTTCCTCTGGGTGCTCTGGTTTCAGCCCACAACCCAAAGGTGTGCAACTGGCCGTGAACTGATCATGCTAAATTGCCCATTGTGTTCGGTGCAATAGTAAGAGGGAAATGGGTCTGGCTGGGTTACTCTTCGGAGGGTCGGTGTGGACTGGTTGGGCCAAAGGGCCTGTTTCCACACTATAGGGAATCTAGTCTAAATAAAAGGTATGCGTTTAAGGTGAGAGGGGAAGATTTAAAAGGGACCTGTGTGGCAATGTTTTCACACAAGGGGTGGTGCATATGTGGAATGAACTGCCAGAGGAGATAGCGGCAAGTACAATTACAGCATTTAAAATACATTTGGACAGGAAGCTAAATATGACAGGTTTAGAGGGATATGGAACATGCAGGAAAATGGATCTAGTTTAATTTTGAAAATCTAGTCAGCATGGATGAGTTGGACCAAAGTGTCTGTTTCCATGTTGTTTGACTCTGAGTATCACTTTGAGTATCTGAGTACTTTAGCTGAGGTAGTAACGAAGCTGAGAGGTGAGTAATGAGGTGAAACCCATACTAGGCACTGGTGTTAGATGATTTCTCTATAAATTGCACTGATAACTGTATTGACACTATTTTTCATCACTTTGCATGAAGATTGAGTTTTAGAAATTGGTTTGGTGCAATTGACCAGATTGGATTTGTGCACAGGACATTCCTAGATATCTTTCAATGTGAGCAGGTAGAATAATTATTTTAAAAATCTGTCAGATTGCTAAGTCTGTCAAATGGGGTAGTGCACAGATATGGTTTAAAGAGTTTGTGGTTTAAGTGAGGAGCAGGAGAATTGACATCTCGGGCATAAGCCCTTCACCAGCCCTTCATTAAAGAGTTTGTGGATGAGCTTGTGGGAAATGCTGAGTTGTTACTGTGACCTCAGTAGTTATGGTCTCGGGGATTCTGTTTCAGCAATGGCTTCCTCTCCATCATATGACCATGAGGTCCGATGTGTGCTTATGATTGATCTTTGGACAGTCTTAATCCCATGAATTCTGCCGGTTAGAATGCAGAGGTAGCAGCCGCGTGGTCGCATCCACCTGCTTCATTTACCTCTCAAAACTGCATTTTGAAAGGACAATGGTAGGGCTGAAGGGTGGTGTGCGATACTTGTTTTAAAATGGATTCTCCTATTCTTCATATGTATTCAGGTGAGATTTCTTTAAATGTTGTTTCTTAACAATAGGTACAAGATGCTTTGACAGCAGAGCTCCATGCTTTGAGCTGCATTAGTTTCAATTTGCCAGCAGCATCTCTAACATAGTCACTGTTATGGCACAAAATACCTCAGAGCCTCATCTGCAAAATTATTAAACCATATCTTGGTAGTCTTGGTAACATGGCAGAGTTCAATAGGTTGAAAGACGATGGATTTTATAATGGAGGTCTGATCAGCTTGCCAACTTACGACACAAGAGATAAAACTAAAATTGAGTCTTAAGTCATTTATTCAATGTGCTATTTGGTCCCCTCCATTTGAAACATTTTATAATTATTAAAAATTTCAGTTGATATCAATGGCTCCTGTGCTACCCCCAAGAGTCAGGATATTTGCTATATAAAAGTTAGACAAAATAAGTTGCCCTTTTGAATTATCTGGCATTTTCTCTTTGCAGTCTGCAGTGTTTGTTGCTTGGGTTGAACCAAGAGGTTTTTGGTTTATAGAGAGTGCCAAGTTCATTTATTTTAATAAAAACAACTTTTTCTGTCTTAATTAAGAATATGGTTCTCTCTGTGTGAAATATGGCAATTATTTCTTTGGATTTAGAAGCAATTCCTACACTTTTCCAGCTGTTTGCAATACACATTAACAAAGGTTAAGTGGTTCAGTTATGGTTATTCATGTGGCAGATTTGCATAGTTTAATTTAATTTAACATTAGATGGCTTAATTTACCCATGGCAGTAGATTAATATGCAAAATGTGAAGACTATCATAATTACATTTTTCAATAGCATCTGCTATCTGGGCACATTTACCCTTACCTTCTCCTGGATGACAGTTCCTCATCAGGTACTTGAGCTTTTCAATGATTCTGTAATGCTTCTGTCGAAGGTAAACAGTTAACTAGAAAAACATGCTTCAAGCTGTTCAATATAGGAAATTATACAGAGAAACACTGAACATTTCACCCCATTACTCAGATAGATGTGATTTAGGCTGCAATTTTTATCAGCTAATTGACTTCCAATTATGGGGAGACAGAAGTGAAGGAGTTGGAAAGGGTACATTCCCAGGATTAGAAAAGCACAAAGTAATTTGAAGGTTACACATGGTCTTTAATTACGGCTTTGTTTGACTCAAGCATAATTTAATTACACGGGGCCCACTTTGAGGTTGTTTAGCTCACCACTCTGGCTCAGTGCATTGGGTGATCAGGAGAAAACTGGATGGACAGAGAGATGGATAGATACATTCTTTCTGTTTGTTCTGTTGAGGGCTTCCAGCACTTTCCTTTTTTTTTATTACAGATTTAGGAATGTAAGAAGAGGTGTGAGTCATTCAGTTCCTTCAGTCTGTTCTGTTTTTCAATCACGTGGATCTGTATTTTAACTCAGTTTACCCAAGTTTAACACCTTGGCCCAAAAAAATGTCTAGCAAGCTTAATTTTAAAAATTTCTATTGACTGATCCTCAACAGTTGTTTTATGTTTAGACTTCTAGGTTTCCAATACCCTTTGTATGAAGGAGTGCTTTCTGAGAGTGACCCCAGGAAAGGTTTAATCCTTAATTTCAATCTTATGCTCACTTGTTCTGAACCCATTGTCTGTGGAAACAATTTTTCTCTAATAGTCATTTAATTATCATGTTAATCTGTCTCCTGCTGCTCTGGTTATGCCAGAATCACAGACTGAAAACATTTTTGATGATATACGTGGTTAGCAACATGATATTGATCAAATACACTGCTTTCATGATATTGATTGAGGGATTGACATTAGCCAATACACTAGAGACAACTGCCCAGCTCATCTTTGAAATGGGATGTTTTACATCCACTGAACAGGCAGATAAGGCCTTAGTTTAAATGTGTCTTCCAAAAGATACCATTTCTAACAGCCTTGCATTACTGTGCTGGAGTAACAACCTTGGTTTTTAATGCTCAAGCTCTATACTGGGACTTGAACTCAGGACCTGTAGGTTCAGATGCAAAGGAACAGCTGACTAGAAAATAGAATCCCCAATGCAGTGTGTGTTCTTAATTTAAACTTTTTAGCCCCAGCAGCATTTTGTGAATCTCCAAGGTCAACATAGCTTTACGTAAGAGCATATGTAACTTACAAACAGGTGTAGGCCTTTAGGGCCTCAAGCTTGTCCCACCATTCCAAAGATGTACTTATCCCAGATTCAAAACTAAAACCTGATTGAGCACCAACTTTCATTTGTGGGTGAGTGTATCAAGCATCTACCAGCCTTTATCTGTAAAAGTGTTTCCTAACATCTCTTGCTCCTAAAATATGATGCACAGAACCGAACTCAGTACTCCAAATGGAGTCCAACTCAAACTTTAAAAAACTGGTACATTATAAATGCCCCTTTATATTCTCCATGAAAGATCAACTTTTTAGTGACTGCTTTACTTGGACCCCAAAATCTCTGCCCTTCCACAATATCATATTGTGTAGCACTAACGCTGTGCTAAATGGGAACGGTCTTGAGCAGATCTTGTAATTCAAGACTAGGCGGCCATGAAGCAGCATGGACTATTTAGCAGCAGCAGAATCAAACTCCAACACAATTTTCAACCTTGTGGCATGGCATATCTGCCACTCAACCATTACCATCAAGCTTGGGGATTGAGCCTGATTCAGTGAAGAGTGCAAAAGGGTATGCCAGGGGCAGTGCCAGACCTATTTAAAAATGAGATGTCAACCTGGTGAAGCTACAAAACAGGACTATTTGTGC
This sequence comes from Hemiscyllium ocellatum, assembly GCF_020745735.1. NCBI lineage: Eukaryota > Metazoa > Chordata > Chondrichthyes > Orectolobiformes > Hemiscylliidae > Hemiscyllium > Hemiscyllium ocellatum. The sequence goes on from NC_083404.1 coordinate 53,798,204, forward strand.
CATCATCACAGGTAGCAAATGATAGACAGAGTTCAGTGATTCCACAATCAACAGATCAAATCTAACACACAGTCCTGCCACATCCAGTTATGAATGGTGGTGACAATTAAACAACTCAGTGGGGGAGAAGGCTCCACAAATTTTCCCATCCTCAATAATGGGGAGCCCAGCACTCAGTACAAGAGATAAGACTGAAGCATTCAGATCCATTTCAGCCTCCTCCACTGGTCCTCAGCACCACAGGTACCAGTCTTCAGCCAACTTCAATTCTCTCCACATGATATCAAGAAACGGAAGGAGACACTGGTTACTGCAAATGCAATTGGCCCTGACAACATTCAGCAATAGTGCTGAAGAGTTGTGCAGTACAGCTTCAACACTGGCATTTACCTGACAACGTGGAAAATTGCCCAGGTATGTCCTGTACTCAAAAAATCAGGCCAACTCTAACCAGGCTTAATTCAATCCACTATTGATCATCAGTGAAGTGATGGAAGGTGTCATCATGAACACCAGCTCAGCAATAACCTGCTCAGTAACACCAGTTTAGGTTCCATCAGGGCCACTCAGCTTTTGACCTCATTACAGCCTTGGTTCATACATGAACAAAAGAATTTCACATGTTAAGTGTCAACCCTTAACATCATTGCTGCAATTGACCAAGTGGGGAATCCAGGAGCTCTATCAAAAATAGAATAAATATAAATCGGGGAAAACTATCTACAGGCTTTAGTCATATTTGGCAACAAGGTTGTTGGAGGCCAGCCATCTAGGCTTCAGGACATGTCTGCAGCAATTCCTCAGGATAATGTCCTAGGCTCAAACATCTTTAGTTGCTTCATCAATGACCTTCCCTCCCTCATAAGATCAGAAGTGGGGATGTTCACTGATGATTGCACAATGTTCAGCACCATTCATGAGTCCTCAGATATTAAAGCAGTCCATGCTCAAATGCAGTAAGACTGTGACAATATCCCGATTTGGGCTGAAACGTGGCAAGAAATATGCACACCATACAAGTTCCCCAGCAATGACCATCTCCAACAACAATCAATCCAAACATCATCTCTTGATATGCCACGGGTGTTACCACATTGAATTTCCCACCAGCAACAGGTTACCATTGATCAAAATTGAAGTGGACTCACCATAAAAATACAGTGGCTACAAGAGCACGTTGGGGGCTAGGAACACTGAACCGAATATCTCATATCCTGATTCCTTCAAGCCTGTTTGCATCCACATAACACAAGTGAAGATTGTGATGGAATACTCACCATTTGCCTGGATCAGTGTAACTCCAGTAACACTGAAGAATCTTGACATTATCCAGGATAAAGCAATGCACTTGATTTGCACCACATCCTCAAATATTTACTCCCTCCACCACCAACATTTAGTAGTGCTAGTATGTGCTTTCTACAGGATTAGCTGCAGAAAATCCCCAAGAGTCCTTAGACAACACCTTCCATAGCAATGACCGTTATTATCTAGAAGCACAAGGGTAGCAGATATCATGGGAACACCACTACCTGTAAGTTTCCTTCCAAGCCACTCACCCCCATGACTTAGGAAAATCGCATCATTCATTCAATAACAATGCATCAAATTCCAGAATCCCCTCCCTGGTGGCATTGTGGGTTTACGTACAGCATGTGAACCACAATGGTTCAAGAAGGCAGCTCAACATTACCTTCTCAAGGCAAACTAAGGACAAGCAACGAATGTTGGCTGAGCCAATAACATGCACATCCTATGAGCGAATAAATTAAAAATGCCCATCTTCTCACTATTTAAAAAAATCAAATCTACTGTTCTTCAGTCCACTGAATGATGTCTAGTTTGTGCTCAATTCACTGGGTAATGGCACATTCTGGTCACACATGCAGTGATAGCTGACAGCTTCACGAGTAGGCCATGCCACAGAAACATCAGCATCAGTAGAAGACATTTCCATCATGGGATGTCAAAAAATAATTCACTGAGAGGATTAGCTTATGGGATCATATCAGTTAAGAAATAATGTTTTAAAAATTCCTGTACTGTTGCTTATTTCTTAATGCATGGTTTTCCATTCATTCTATTAGAAATACTTCCTGTTGTGAATGCCACAGGTCACTAATTTTCATATATGAGTGCATTGTTTAATGGACGGAAGGCAATTTTTTGTTGGAGATCTGTCTCACATTCCACAGCCAAAGCAATCATTAATATCCAAGAGTAATAATGCTTTAATTATTTGTTACCTAATCCTTTTACTATGCTGTTGAGGCCCTGCATTCGCAGAGATAACCATCTCTGTTTGGATGGAACTCCCAACCTGAAATGTTAACCCCTGATATGTAGGACCAGTTTAGTCATGATTTATTATGGTCAATCTACTGGGGACTTATTGATGCTTAATGCTTTCACATTAAAATCTGAACCTGTTCTTTCTCCTGTCTGTTGCTGATTGGCTTGTTTTGTGTCAACAGCATTTTCTGCTACTTTTAAGAATATCTGACATTGAAAAGAGAAGAGAATCCCTACAGTGTGGAAACAGGCCCTTCGACCCAACAGGTCCACACCGACCCTCCAAAGATTAACCCACCCAGACCCATTCCCCCACACAATATTTATTCCTAACTAAAGCATCTAACCTATACATCCCTGAACACTATGGGCAATAAGCACAGCCAATTCACCTAACTCGCAAATCTTTGGACTGTGGGAGGAAACCGGAGCACCCGGAGGAAACCCATGCCCACATGGGAGCATGTGCAAACCCTACACAGACAGTCGTCTGAGGCTGGAATTAAACCTGGGTCCCCGGCATTATGAGGTAGTGGTGCTAACCTCTGAGCCACTGTGCCACTATGGTTTTTTTTTGTAATGTTTCCTCTCCAGTGTATTTTTAAAATCCAACAAAGAAAAACAATAAAATCAAAACATTTGTTGCAGTACCACAGTGATTACTTTACAAAACAAAATCAGTGGCTTTGAAGCTTTTTGAGACATCTACTGATTGTGAAAGGTTCTATATAAATGCAACTTATTTAAGCAATAGAAATTCTGCTTACTAAAAGAGTTGTTATGCAGTTTTCAGCTGGTCATGTCCCCTTGGCCGTCAGGAGCTGCTTCTTGTGCCCTGGCCTCCTCACCCACTCCAGCAATTGCTCAAGAACAGCCCCTCTGGTGGGGACAACCTCTAGGTTAATCTTTAAGATGAGTGGATGGTCAAGCTCTGGAGATGCTCAATCCTTGGGGAGTTGATGATTTATTCAAATAAAAATGAAAGAAATTCCTTTCAGAACATAATAATCTGTGGCCAGATACATCAGTCATCTCAGATGCGAAGTTTACAAGGTTTAGACGTTTGGGGAAAAGAAAGATGATGCAAAACACAAAGCAAACAACCTCTCTGCTTTTATTCGTATGATTTCTGGACATGCTTTCATCTAACAGAGGAATAGTTATTGCTCTGATCAGTCAAGGAATTCCTTGTAATTGCTTCATGCGGCTATCAGGTTGATGGAAGGCAAACTAGATGGCCAATGAAACACAAAAACAGAAATTGCTGGAGAAACTCAGCAGGTCTGGCAGTATCTGTGGGGAGAAGACAGAGCTAATGTTTTGAGTCCAGTGACCCTTCTTCAGAACTGAATGGACATTCAGAACCAAAACTCAGAACTAGATGGACATTGGCCTCTCTCTGTCAAGTATTTCCCAAGTGACTTGTGTATTGATTGAGCTCAGCAACTCCAGCAGCACCTGATGTCACTGAAACAGAGTTAGCATTTCAAGTCTGAAATGGACTCTTCTTTGGATCTAAAGGCAAATAGAAATGGAATGAACATTATGCTGATGGAATCGAGGGTGGGTTGGGGTGTATGTTAAACAAAAGTAAGGATCTGGGATTGGCTTTTGTTATGATTCTAGGTGATGCATTCCTGGACAAGTCAGATCTCAAACAGAAACCCTAGAAACCCAGTTTTAAAAATCATGCCATGATTTCTTTTGGTTTTAACAATGTAGTATATAATTGAACCATAAGCATGCAATACTGCAGGATTTGCTTAATCAATAACCTGGAAGTTTATTGCAAATGGGATGTGGATTAAATAGAATAATCCAAATGACCTACTAATAATTTCCACTCACACACAAACACACACTCACATACGATTTACAGAGACAGAACAAGTTGCCATGACAGGACACAAATAATGACAGAGTGAAGGATTGAGATGAATGTAGCTGACATCAGTGAGACCTTCCTATTGAAATGTGATCACACTGAAAATTTTGATGACACTGTAAACCCCATGAATAATGTTGATGATACTTATTATCAACTGAATCAGCAGATGTGTTAATGACTGAGGAGTTCCAAATAATTACTCTTAACAAGTTCAGTTTTTCAATTTAATAAATGCAGGTAGAATTTGTGAGAAGTTTTTATTGCACTTTTGACTGAGCGAAATATCATGTTGGACTTGTAATCACTGAACAGAAATAAATTGTGCTCCTTGGTACTGTACTTAAAAGAAACCCTTCATTTCTATAGCACTGTCTACAACCTCATCCAAGGCATTATGCAACCATTAAAAACTTCTGAAGTTTGTCGCTACAATAATGTGGGACTCCTATAGCACAATGATTTGATTTATTTTGTATGCTTGCTTTGAGTTATGCTGCCAATTCCCATTCTAACTTCAATTAGGTCAACGTAAAACATATTTTCAAAATAGATCAGGTGACTCCTTGGTTATGTTGTCTGTCGTGAGTTAAACAGTATTGATGTTGTATTAAATGATCCACTCTGGGGTTTATTTCACTGTGCCTTGTGGGAGAATATCAAGTTCTGTCAAGTTACTTTATCAGGTCTTTACGTTTAACTAAATTCCCTTATTCAAGTTATTGGAAGGGTACAACAATAGGTGGCAGTGTCATTCCACCATTTTTACTCTTTTGCAAATTGCCCTGCAATTTTCAACCATTGCTACAGTTGAGAATGTTAGTCTGATATCACAAAAGTCTAATAGCACAGGCGAAGCTGAACAGCGTGACCAAAAAGAAAGACAGTTTCATCGCGGTAGTATCGAAGACAGCAGTAGAAAGACAGGCCCACACATCTTTACTGAAAAAAAAACTCCAAAGCATCAGGTTAATTTGAAAACTGGAAATTTGAGTTGACTGAAGACATGCATCACAAAAAACATCTGTTGTAAGGATCACCCCCACACATTCTTGCTCTCAGTCACATTGACACCATTATTCATGCAATAGCAATTTTTGGTTGAAAATTAGCAAAAAAATCATGATGAAATTGCGTAAGTGTTTTCATCAGTGAAACTAAAAATCTAGGCTGTGTTCCATGTCGTGTCAGACTAAACAATTGTGAAAATAACAAATGTCTTTGGGGCTTTTACAAAACTAAAAGATACTATTACCATGAATAGCAGTGCAACTGTGCAGGAATGAAAGGATTTGCTATGACGCTCACAAACACTTGAAAAAAATATTGCACATCATATAAGGGTGCAATTATACTAGAACTACTCATCTGAGGCCAGTACTGGTTCAGACTGAAGAACAAATAATAGGCTCAGGTTGTGCTGCCAGTCAGGCAGATAACTACCAGTGAATATCAAATGGTCAGTAGCAAAGTGATACAGGCTCCTTAAAGTGTTTTCCTACTCCATGATTATTGCTAAGTTCAAATCACATTTGCTTTATTGGCAAATTGCACTTATTATTTTTATCATGTGTGTCTTTCCATGCCTCCTTATCCTGTATCAGTCGCTGCATGCTTTCATTTTTCATGTGATCTAACATTGATATTCTCTTCCTTCCTCTTCCTCTTTTTTTTCCCTTTAAGTCTTCTCTTTATAACATCTCTTACAAGGCTTTCCCTTGCGATGTTCTCTGTTCCTGATTATGTTCAGCAAATTTCTTTGTTCAGTTTCCACAGGAATTACCTAGAATCCTCACTGTCAAACCATTTCCGTACCTATAATTTTTCAGGTCCATTTTCTCTTGGTTGATCATGCAGAAATCTGTAAATGCAGGGCAGCATGGGTCATTGTTGCTGCTGTTACAACCGAATTAGGAGCAGACAACTCATTCCTTTCCTTGTCTGACTTCTCCAATAGTCACAACAAAGCTTGAATTTTAAAGGGAGATGGTATTGCCATTTACCTTTACGTCAGACTCCGTGTAATTCAGTCAGCTAGGTTCCTTTAATAATAATCAAGGACCAACTTATTTCAAACAAATTTACTTCAAAGGATTAAATAAAGATTATTAATAAAAGGTTTAAACTGTATAAATATATATACAACTCTGCTTCTTGAAGAATGTCATGCCCAACCTTCAAGTCTGGGGAGAAAACCTGATTCCATCTGTCGGATTTCTGCTCAGGAGGTGGGGATAGGTTGCGTACTGGAGTCAGACTTGCTGCCCTAGAAGCAATGTAGATGTAGCCACAGAGACTGCTGAGTGCTAAGGAAGGCTGCTAGTTAAAAGGCTGACTTTTGTACTGTGCAACTTCATCTCAGTGATGCATTCTGGCCCTTACCTCTCATGACACTTGTCCCCTGCACCTGACTCCCATCCTTCCCATTACATGCCTCCACTGTTCCCCGTGGCTGTATAGAGCACCTATGCACAATTAGTTTTTATCCATTCCAAATAATGCCCCCACAAAACACCCTTTTCTTTTTTATTCTCTAGGCCTACTCAGCAAATATCCACCTTGGGTAGGCTGCATGAGGAAAGCTGAGATTAAATAATATTAAGTTCTAAGTATCTTTTAGTACATTCAAATAGCATCGTTCTGATAAAAGTCTGTACAATACTTTTTAAATCCCTTCTTGTTCTTAATATGCTTCAAAAGCAAACAATTGTATTCTTGACCCTAATCTTTTAATAACTACTTGGATCTAACCCTAACTCTATCACATCCACTGTGAAAAGATAGGTTATGGAAGCAGTCAAAAAGTAATAATACTATAATGATAACCAAAAGATTTACGTCAACAAACTAGGGAACGAGAAACACATATTTCAAAACTGACACAATTTTGTGTATAATTTATACCAGAATCAAAATGCTTTGCAAGATGGGAATTTAACTTATAATTACTTCTGCCTACTTTATGCTTTCAAAAAAAACCGTTCTGCAGTCTTGTCATGAAGTAAGATTCTCATGAATTATTGCCTCAAGGCGGACTTAGCAGGTTTGGTACAAAAGTCGAATTCTATTTTAACTGAAGTGGAATCCAATAATTTTAGCATAGTATCTGAAAACAAGACTTGTCCCTCTCCCCAAAAGAAAATAAAGGCTTTTGACAATCTCAAGGATTCTATTCTCCCCAATTCCATTCCTTATTTGCAGATTGCACTTTTTCTGTGAATTCTGGTTAAATGAAGAAAGCTTGAGATGTACTTATGGACTTTGGAGGAAGTATGCGATCAGAGCAGTAATGGGATTGGAAGTTTGATGTTGCTCCTTTAACTGCACATAGCAACTGTTCTCTTCTGGTTCTGAAATCACAAACGGTATATTGATGACATAATTTCAGCTTAAAAGGATTAGTTTAAAATTTGAATAGATGCTTACATTCTTTTTGCCTACGGCAAACTCTTGAACGCAGCACTGACTTGTTTCTGTGGAGAAACCTACATAATGACAGCGCTATGCAAGACTTCCTTTTTAATCATGTCTTAGTGCTTAAATCCACTCCATGGTCACACCCCTTCATATTTCTGTGTGTTTTTTAGCCTGACAATCCTCAAAGTTTCCTGTGCTTCTTCAATTCTGGCATCCTACACATCCCTAATTGCGTTCATCAGACTATTTGTGGCCTTGTCATCGGGTATCTGGACTCTAAGCTCTGGAATTCTTTCGATTAACCCCTCTCTCTCATTTAATGCACTCATTAAAAAGAACAACCTGTTTGACCAGGCTTTAAGTTATGTGTCCTAATATCTCCTTACATGGCTCAGTGCTCTACCTGATAATATTCCTGCAAATTGCCTTCAGATTTACTACTTTAACGGGGTTGTATACACCAGAGTTTTTGTTGTTGAATAAGTCAGTTTTAATGAGTTAATCAACGGCAGCGAAGAGGTGACAAACTGTATGGCCGTGAGTATTATTTCTGCGTTGAAGCAATAAGTGTATTATAAACGCATTGTGAATCTAGTTCATAGCATCATAACTTTGCTGTATAATGTTTACTTTTCTCTTTGATGACTTTTATTGCTCAGAAGTCTAAGAACAGAATTCAAATAAGTGTAAAATTAGTAGAAGGAAGGTGGGGCTGAACATGAGGAGATTGTAGCTTACTACAGATGGCTGTTAAAGAAAATGCTGACTGCTGTCAAAATTACAGCACTGTAACCAGAATGAGGGTGAGGAGAGATGTTTCTGGTTTTGTCCTCAGATCCTGTTATTGTATGCCTGGATTCAGTCTGTCCTGACCTGAGTCATAATTTGTAATACTAACTATTATGGTTATGTAGGATCATGTTCATAACATTGTTTGCGTACTATGGATATGTCAACCAATGCAGAGTGGAAGGGATTTGAATCTGAGAGGCTGGTAAATGTGTTATTATCAGCTGTTTTGTCTGTTAAATAGGCTTCCTCTATTTCCATGAAGCTTGCCCAGAGGCATTTTGGGAGGTTAAAGATTCCATCATATATTAGTTAGAGAAATATTAATGCCTTACTAGTATCATAAAAATGATTTTGTCTTTATAAATTGCAGCTATGTACTGTGCACATTTTTGACTGATTTCAGAGGTATAGCTAGTGTCTGAGTGGAAGAATACTTAGTGTGAAATAAAATAGCTTTTAATTGAAACAATAGGATCTACAAAGATATTACAAATAGATATTTCAAATGGACAGCTCAGACAACTGAATTAGTTGGAGTGACCAATCGTAAAATTTGGTTTAACCACAACCAGTGTTGTGGGAGGGGAGAAGGGAGCATGTGGTGATGCTGAGGCTGTATCGAGTGTATATTTCTGGGGTCATTGGGGATTTCCCAAAAACAACATTTGGAGAATGCATTCAGTCAGGCCAATATAGATAAACCTACACTTGTATAGCCTTTTTTGCTTCTGAGAAAGTTCAAAAATAGTTTACCACCAATTAAACGCCTTTGAAGTTCAGTCAATGTTGGCATATAAGAAAAGTAGCAGTTAATTTGCCCAGACCAAACATCCAAAAATGGCAACTTGATGACTCCCTGCAGATAGACTGCTTTCTCACTTGAGAAAAATTGAGCAAAAGTATTAGCTAGCGCTCTTAAGTTAACTCCCCTGTAAAGAAATGAGATGGGAACTGGACGAATGTGTTGTTTAAAATTTGGCACCAACAGTGCTAAACTAGATGTCAAACATTCAACTCCTCATTGCTTATGGCACTCACAGGAGAACTGAGACTGCTCCTGCAGTGATACAGAGCCATGATGACCACCAATCAAGAAAGTACGATTATACAGTAAACTTAAACTTTCACATTAACCATGCTGACAGGTTCATTCAGTGTACACTGCTTTTAACCAATGGCTGCAACACCTTCTTTCTCCCATGTCTTGCAGGTACAGCCAGCACCTCCACCATCTCAAATAAGAAACATCCAACTCCCCATGAAACCACCTCCTCGACCACTGAGGACAGAAGTACTGAAGCTTAAGAGAAAACATGGCTGCCTCCTGCACCCCATCAGTCCAAATTCTGATGTTTCCAGTGGGAATGTCGGGCTTAGAGGCTGCAGGACCATAAGCGGGTGAGCAGCTCACAATGGCAGCTGTACAGCTGGTCAAGGGAGAATCATAGCCAGGCTCTTGGCACTCAAAGAAATATTGGAGACCAGGCACCTGCTCAGGCCAAGGAGGAGGCGTTCCTGGCTGCCATTGAGATACAGGTCCAGCACCCTCAGGGTCTGCTGAAGAGGGGTCACTAACATTCCATCGTACCAACCATTGATCCTTTGACCCGAGGTCATAGTTGCACTGGGGGTATCCCTGGCACATACTGGAGGTATCCTTTCCTCACAAGGAGATAGGACAGTGCCAAGATGCACCGAGCCAGAAGTGAGTCAAACACAGTCTCCTCAGAAGTCTCCATTTAGTACAGAGGTGGCTGGGCCTTCCATCTCCACTGTACATGCTCCCTGAACCCTCAGAAGTGAGCAGCCCTGAGATACAGCTTGGTCAAGTGTGACTGCATGAGCTGGGTCCTTGTCCGTACAGAGAGTGTTCAATCCACAGCTTTTTAATTCTTATATTGGTGCACCCTGCAATGGAGGCATGTGTTTCTTGAGTAGCCTGCTAGAGTAGTAGAGAGGTGTCACGATGATTGTGAAGGGTTGGCAGGTGCCAATGTCTATGGGGAACGGATTGCATGTGGCTGGTGCTCGTGAATCAAGCTCAGAGATGATGATTGGTCATTGGCAGCATGGTGGTACTTGGAACAAGCAGTTATCTAAATCTGCCTGGTACCACTCAGACTTCCATGAAGTTTCTCACATCAAGGTTGTTTGGCACATTTGCTAAGATAGGAAGCTAATATTAATGTGGTGAATTGGGACTGAAAACAGGGTATTTAAAAATTAATGACTCTCCTTTTACACCCCCCCCCCCCCCCACCCCCCCATGACGCTAGCAAAGAGCATTTAAAAAACATGTTCCTCTTGATATTAAAATGGGTTTTGCTGAACTGCTGGTCTGATTCTGCCACAAATCTCACCACAACCAATATTAATCAGACCCTAGAAAGATTCCACCCATGACTTGAGATCAATGATCTTTCACCCACACTGCAGAGAGACTCTCAAGCTGAAATGTTGTGGAGTGTTTAATGAAGGTTGTTTTGTGCACTGCTAAACAAATGGTGAAAGGCATCATCACTTTGTGTTGATGACCACAACATGAACTCCAAATCAGGCACTCAACTGGGCTGCTGTAGGCCTTTCCCTAAGTGAAGGAATTCCCCATGTGAAGGACCCCTAGGAGGGCATCACTGGGGGAGGACAGGGGGAGGTAAATAATCTGTCTGTTCAAAAGCTGGTAGCTCTGGATTGTCCTTCAGTTCCAATGTACTCATTCACCAGAGACCTAGAATTGCCACGGGCCGTGGCATCGGTTGTGCGATGGCAGTAATGGGTGACGAGGGGTGGTGGGACACATCAGCAAGGACAGAGGGTTGGTTCACAATCGTCCCCTCTTCCCAACGTCAAGGGGTTGCCCCTCAGGTGCTCATAACTGTACACCAGGAATTGATTTTCAAGCTCCCCACATAAGGGCATTAATTGCTCACTTAATGGCATTATTTGGTGGTGGATCAGAAAGATTATCCATTAGCTTCCCATCTTGGAATGCAAGAGGACAGTAGCCTGAAAGGGGCAAGGTCTCCACCAACTCCTCTTCCAGCTGATTAAATTCCCCATCACTACCAAACCAGCCGTGAAGGAAAGCATTAAATTCTATGACCTGACCTGAATTTCATCATTTTGATTCTGAGGTCCTTGCTTTGGGGCTAGTTTCAGGAGAAGATTTCAGAGCAAGGGATAGAGGCTGCCTCCTGGTTTTATGCCTAGGATACATTCCACAGGAGATGCAACATTGTCCTTGGACCTCTACTTCATGATGACATACCACTTGAAAACATCAGATGCAAGTAACCCAACTGCATATCAATCTATTAAACTAGGACTGTCCACAGTAGGGTTAGAGACTTATACTTTTGCTTAGAAGCAGGAGCATGATCACAGAGTTAATGGTTTCCCTGCCTGCACACGATTCCACTGCCAGATATCAATGAAAACAATACTTTGGTTCCTGGCTGGCTGATATATTCGGCTCGAATCCACCACCTCCTCAATCAAAGAGAGGAATGCTACCACTAAGTCAAAGTGCCTCGTGCCCCACAAAATGATAGGCAAATAATGTAATAAACATATGTGCGGGTCCTGTGTAAAGTGCATTATATTGTTCACTTGAATCAGATATATGAGCCAGTGATGTCTGCACCAGTGCTAAACAGTTCTTTCACTTTAATGTGTAGACATTACAATCTGGTGAGCATTGAAGCAGGAGCCCCTAACTTGATACCAATGCAGAGAGGCAGCATTTTGCTGGGACAATTGATGGCAAGGCTAATGGTGCAGTAGTGAACTTTGTTCACAAATGCTCACAGTCATGACTTACTGCTGACAGGCTCTCTCTTCCTCACTAACCTCTTCCAAGTTGTCAGACATTCACTAATAATGACGAGCTCTGTTAAAATTAAACTGAGTGCCATTTTGTCAGCCAGTTTTGACTCAGTGCATTGGTAAATTTACTGGCATTACATGAATGACAAAACTGTTGGGCTGTTCAGACAGCATCAGTTAACATCCAAAACCATTCAACAGATCCTGAATCACCAAGTAAAAAGCAATCATTGAGACTGGACTGCCCATTTCTTTTCAGACCACCCTTGGATTCAGCTCATGCTATGTTGCATAAATAAGTATTTCCTTTCAATCCAAAATATGATTTGCATTGAAATGTCATCCAACGTAAATGTCATAGTTTAAGTGATCAGTGTTTGTTCTCTGATTTGCATAAATGTTCAATGGATTTAAGTTGTAATAACATCCTGCTATCAGTATTCCAGTACTCGTTGCCTGGGAACAAAAAGCAGATAGTTTCAGCACACTGAGGAACTACGTTGATAAATGAAAATGTTGGTGTCCCAAACAGAGTGGGGAGGGTAACTCTTCTCCTCAGGAGTCACTGCTGCCGCTCCTGCTGCTTGCAGCTCCTCCTGCTAGGAGATCTGCTGTGATGGTAAATCATACTCATCTGTTTTACACATCCCCATAAATTCACTGTACCTTGCATGCACTGTACTTCTCTGTTATATCCCTCATCCAAACAAACCCAGGTAAGACCCACTTTCTGTTGGCCTCCACTTTACCTTGTAGAACAGCTCTTGGTAGCTTATCAGATCTGATCAAAGAGCTGAAATGCTGTAATTTTCTGTCCCACTTCTTAGAGGTCCTTTGGCTTTGCAATTTTAAGCACCTCTTCATGAGACCTGTGGACTGTATATGGAGTTACTAGCCTCTTTTTAGCATTGACATGTCAAAAGCTTCTGGTTTCTTCCAAAGAACTTCACCTATTATGTAGATTTCTGAGACTAACAGGAAAGTGGATAGAAGATAGTATCTAAATAAGTTTTACAAGCTTGACTTTTCCTGTTGTTAACACATCCCTCCTCTTCACAAAAGTAGTTGTGGCAACCTCTGTCTGAAAGAGATTCTTGGGTGAAACATCACAGTTTAGACCATATGCTCTTAAGTTTTGCCGTATATGAGCTCATATACTGTATGCCACAAAGATGGGTTTATTTGTTGAGACAATGTCTCAAAATTTATTAGTGACATTAACTATTTACAAAGCTACTATATCATAGACTTACATGTAGTCTACCTTTTGTGCTTTCTGATATTATTACAGTAGTGCACACACATGCACAGCAATGCAGGATGATGAAGTGGGTATCCACCAGCAACATTTAGCCTGCACATACAGCACTGTTCTCCACCGAGGCAAATGCCAGGGCAGTGACACACTGGAGAACTTCTTCACCAGGAAAGGAAGCTTTGCTTTGGCCCGAGCCTACCTGGCCACATCTTCCCCAACTTTTGTCCAGAGGAACAATGTTGGGTGCTGTCGATGTATGCACAGGTGTCGACGGCACTGCAGATGGGACCTGGTGATGTCAGTGGTACATGTGAAGATCCTTTCTGCAGTCTCTAATGACCAGCTGACATCAAACCCTAGTTCAGCACAAGTGCAGGTGGCCATTTTGTACATTTGGTGTTACCATTCCCTACTTTACATTGCACATAGCATAGTGGGCGGCACGGTGGCACAGTGGTTAGCACTGCTGCCTCACAGCGCCTGAAGACCCGGGTTCAATTCCCGACTCAGGCGACTGACTGTGTGGAGTTTGCACGTTCTCCCCGTGTCTGCGTGGGTTTCCTCCGGGTGCTCCGGTTTCCTCCCACAGTCCAAAGATGTGCGGGTTAGGTGAATTGGCCATGCTAAATTGCCCGTAGTGTTAGGTAAGGGGTAATGTAGGGGTATGGGTGGGTTTCGCTTCGGCGGGTCGGTGTGGACTTGTTGGGCCGAAGGGCCTGTTTCCACACTGTAAGTCTAATCTCAAACTGTCTCACCGAGAGCTTGACTAAAGGTAAAGCAAGTACATTTGTATTGAAACATCACATGTCATAATATCATATAACTTTATCAAAAGTGCACATCTTGTCTAGTCTAAAATCCATGCAGTAATAATAAAACATTATCCATTTTCTGACTTCTACATCGTGCGAACCCATGTTCATTATCACTTTTCCTAAATGGACAAAGTTAGCTTTTTGTTCTTGTGTTACACTGACTATTTCAATCTTTTTCTACTTTCTTCTAATGTTTCCCTTCTAAGCACCATTGTTTTTGTTTTTTTCTTGCAGTCTTCTCTTCAACTGGAACACACTTCAGGAGCACAGGCTCTTAAAATATCACCTAATATTGCTGTCCTCTCTCTAATTCCAACTTTTACTTTTCCTTTCTCATCAGATCATACATGAGGCAGATATTTAGGATATGTGCAGACATTCCCTGAGATTATGGATCCAATGCATCACTTTGGTCACATTCTCACATAATTGTAATGATCTTCTCCTGTTTGTTATCCTAAGACAGGAGCTAACCTGACTATTTGAAATGAGTGCTTTAAGTAGGTTAACTGCTGTCCTAAAGTAGGACAAACAAATTGCGTATCAATATCTTAAGCTTTCTTCTGCTACTAATGCCATGTAATCTTTGCCTGAAGTGCTTGATCTCACAACTTCTAACTTCAAATCTAATTAAGTACTTTCAATCTACCCATAATGAATGTAAAATTAGATTGAGAAAAGTACTATTGTAGCAAAACTCTAAGTGAGATTAGCACAGAATAAGGAGTTGGTGAGGATGTCATCTTTTCTCCTTTATATATCTTACTTCACATCTACGGAAAGTGATAACAAAAGTAAAAAAAAGACCATTGCCTGTTGTCATCATGCAACAAAGGTGTGTGCAAAATAATAAAATCAGGCAAAAATGTATGTAGTGTAGTAAAGGATGATAACAATTATTAACTGAATATTTGGGGTTATCAAGATTAATTATTGCCCCTCTGGTTGCAAATATGTTTTTAAAGCAAAATAAAGCTTTCAGTCTTCGGGTTGACTTACATGTAGTCTGCATTTGTTTATTGTAGTGGTGCTTATTGTAAAACAGTTAACAGGCCATATTTGAAGGGCCATGGAGCAAAAGCATGGAATGAATTAGACAGCCATTACTACAAACAGCACAAGCATATAGGGCCAAATCGTCTTGTTAAATACAGTATGATTCAGTTACTGATTGTATTTTCCAGGTTTGTTGACAAGACTATTGCTAAGCCATCCTTCTCCAATATAGGCAAAAATTATATAAAGCAAGAGTAGATAGGCTCATTGTTGTCACATTTAGTGTTTCAATGGATCTCATTCAGTGATCTCATTCATTCAATCAGTGAAAAACCAGGCTCCAGAGCTCAACACCCATTCCAGTAAAATTATTTTTAAACTCTTCAAAAGCTCAATCAGCACTGGCTGTTCTGATGCTGATTAAAACAGTCAGGAAAAGTTCTACATGAAATGCCAAGTTCCTGATGTCAGTTAAGTTTACAAAGCTGCAATAGTGGCATTTTTGCTAGGATATTATTCCAGGGACCCAGGTAATATTCAAATTCTGCCAAAGCAGTTGGTGGAATTTGAATTCAATAATCATCAGCAAATAACTAATAACAAAGGCATTGTTGATTGTCAGCAAAAACCCATCTGGTTCACTAATGTCCCTTTAGGGAAGAAAATCTGTCATCTTTACCTGGTATAGCCTACATCTGACTCCAGGCCTACAACAATGTGATTGACTCTTTATTGCCTTCTTGGCAATTAGGGATAGTCAATAAATGTTGGTCTAGCCAACGGTATGGTGGTTTTGATAGGAGATTTTAACTTTCCAAACATAGACTGGGACTGTCATAATGCTAAGAGCTTGGATGGAGAGTAATTTGTTAAGTGTGTACAAGAAAATTTTCTGACTCAGTATGAAGATGTATTTACTTGAGAAGGTGCAAAACTTGGCTTACTCTTGGGAAATAAGTCAGGACAGGTGACTGAGATGTTAGTGGGGGACCACTTTGGGGTCAGTGACTATAATTCTATTTGTTTTAAAATAGTTATAGAAAAGGATAGACCAGATCTAAAAATTAAAGTTCTAAATTGGAGGAAGGCCAATTTTGATGGTATTAGGCAAGACCTTTAGAAAGTTGTTTAGGGGCAGATGTTCGTAGGTAAAAGGACGGCTGGAAAATGGGAAGCCTTCAAAAGTGAGGTAACGAGAGTCCAGAGAATTCCTGTTAGGGTGAAGGGCAAAGCTGGTAGTTGTAGGGAATGCTGGATGATTGAAGAAATTGAGGCTTTGGTTAAGAATAAGAAGGAAGCATATGTCAGGTATAGACAGGATAGATCAAGTGAATCCCTAGATGAGTAGAAAGGCAGTAGGAGTATATTTAAGAGGAAAATCGGGAGGTCAAAAACGGGACATGAGATAGTTTTGGTAAATAGAGTTAAGGAAAATCAAAAGGAATTCTATCGATATATTAAGGACAAAAGGGTAACTAGGGACAGAATAAGGCAGCTTAAAGATCAACAAGGCCTCCTATGTGTGAAACCCCAGGAGGTGGGGGAGATACTAAATGAGTATTTTGCATCAGTGTTTACTGTGGAGAAGGACATGGAAGATAGAGAATGTGGGGAAATAGATGGTGACATCTTGAAAACTATCCATATTACAGAGGAGGAGGTGCTGGATGGCTTAAAACACACAAAGGTGGATATATTCCCAAGGCCTATTAAGTGTACCTTAGAACACTGTCGGAAACTGGGGAAATGTTTGCTGGGCCTCTTGCTGGGATACTTGTATCATTGTTAGCCACAGATGAGGAGCCAGAAGACTGGAGGAGTTGATTAACATAGTGCTACTATTCAAAAAAGCTGTCAAAGAAAAGCCAAGGAACTATAGACCAGTGAGCGTTTCATCAGTGGTGGGCAAGATGTTGGAGAGAATCCTCACTCCAATATCTTGACCTCCCTGCTACATATTCCCAGTGATGTCTCACAATGTATTTGGTGCCTTCCCAAATGAGCCTTCTCTATTTTGGTTGGTCAGCATGAGTCAGTGTGGGGATGTTTTCTGGGATGCTTTATGGACATCCCTGAAGCTTTTCAGTGAAGGTGACTTTGCAACACTGGGCATGTTGAATTGGGAGAAGGTGTAGCTGTGGGGTCACATTTCTTGGCAGTGAATTAGGGAAATCATGTGTAGGCATGATGGGTGCTTTATGGAGCTTGCTGCTGGTTGTCCCAAGTACCAGAAACATAGGTAGGAGTGTGAATATCAGTGCTGCCCACAGAGAAGCATGATCCCTGGGTTGGGTTGCCATGCTGACCCTCACACACCCTAATCCTTGATTGGCTGAAGGCTAAGTTGAATCTGTGGAAGTGAGGTCATCTGTGATGGCCTTCTTCAAATGGAGACCTGGTAGGTATGGAGAATGATCCACATTTTCCATGATCTCACCATTAGGCGGCACATGCACAAGCATCTTCTACACAGAGAAGATCAATGATTGACATTGGAGTAATTTTGAACTCAAGATAGCATAGGTTAGACAGTCAGGTCCTGTTGGATTTAATAGGACAAAGGATGAGGATCTTAAATGACCTGGAGAAATTCATTCAATGACTCTTGGATACTTTTCTTCTTCTGCCAGTTGATGCCCTTGCTGTCAGCAACTGTCCAGTTTATTTCAACACTGTGCCCTTAGTTTGAGTCATCCTCGATAAATGCTTCCACTATCTCACTGATGAGTGGGAATGTTCCTGACAGTTGTTTTATGAGACAACTCAAAGGGGTGATGCTTCAGTTTAGTTTTCTCCAGCTTGTTGACTCGAAAGACATACAGTTTTCATTAGACAAATCCTCTCCATGGAAACCAAGCCTCATAGTTGGATCAAAGCCAGTTGTCTTCAGCCAGGTGATGATTTCATGTGGAACCTTAGGAACAGAGTTGTGAAATTCTCATGAGCGCCGGATATTTTAAATTGTAGAGATTGGGATGTGTCTCAAAATGTTTGAAACATCCAATAAGTTGTACTGGAAATTTCTGACTGAGAACTGTCAGTCTGCTCATTCTGCACATTTCATTCGGCCTTCTGTTTGTTCTTGGATTATCCCAAGAGGTGCCTTCAATTTTGGTCTTCAACTCAATCTGTCAGAGTCTTTTCATGTTTTCCGTTATTCTGTTTCTAGTTCAACTCACCCTGTCAATTCTTAAAATGTGATACTTGTTTCATTTTATCAGCATTACTGTGGATTGGTCTAACTGTTGTTATACATGCTCTGCCAATATCCATTTGAAGTCCCCAACCAGAAAACATTCTAATGCATCCAGTGTAATAGCCAAAGTGATAGTTTTCTTATTTTCTTAGCAGCATTACTTTTACACAGATTTTAAAATTACCATTCTACTTCATCCATTGTGTAGTTCCATACGCCTGGAGCTCCAATATTAAACTAGGATTGTAGAGTTAAAGGTTGCACTTTGTACTGTACAATTGTTTTGAATGGGCCAGTGTTACACTACCTTTATTCACTGCATTTGGTCAATGTCAGCATTCAGCCTATTTATATAATCCTCCAACTCAATGTTAATGCATGCCGTGTACCTGTCCAGCACATTTCTTAAACCCCCAGTTTTAAGTTCATACTTCAAAAAAATACTACTGCCAATTTGTAAAAATTCCTTCATGGAATATGGGCATCACTGACTGGCCAGCATTCATTCTTCATCCTCTGTTGGCCTTGAGAATGTGCCTTCTTGAACCATTGCAGACCGTGTGCTATAGGTAGATCCACAATTCCACTGGGGTCAGATTCAGGATTTCGATTTAGTGACACGAAAGAAATGATAAATTTCTTGTGGCTTGGAGGCAAACTTGCAGGTGGTGGTGGTGTTCCCATCAGTCTGCTTCGCTTGTCCTTTGAAGCTGTCATGGGTTTGGAAGGTTCTGTCAAAGGATCTTCGGTGAATTTCTGCAGTGCCTTTTATAGGTAGTACTTACTACTGCTACTGAGTGTCGCTAGTGGAGGTCTGTATGTTTGTGGATGTGATGCTGATTAAGCAGGCTGCTTTGTGTGGATGGTGTGAAATCTTTTGAGTGTTGAGGCTGTACCCATCCAGGCAAGTGGGGAGTGTTCTGTAACGCTCCTGACTTGTGCCTTGTAGATGATGGACAGGCTTTGAGGAGTCAGGAAGTTTATTTGCTGTTGAATTCCTAGCCTCTGGCTAGGAATGAGTTTCTGGTTAAAGGTAACCCCCAGATCATTGTCTGGCATTTTTGTAATGTAATTATTGCTTGCTACTTCTCAAACCAATCTTATATGTTGTCCAGATCTTGTTACACGCAGAAAGTGAGGACAGCAGATGCTGGAGGTCAGAGTCAAGAGTGTGGTGCTGGAAAAACACAGCAGGCCAGGCAGCATCCGAGGAGCAGGAGAATCCATGTTTCAGGCATAAGCCCTTCATCAGGATTTATGCCCGAAACGTCAATTCTCCTGCTCCTCAGATGCTGCCTGACCTGCTGTGCCTTTTCAGCACCACACTCTCGATTCAGATTTGTTATAGTTTAGCATGGGCTGCTTCAGTTTCTGAGAAGTTACAAATGGTACTGAACATTTCGTAAGCATTGATGAGCATCCTCACTGCTGACCTTATGAAGGAGGGTAGGTCATTGATGAAGCAACTGAAGATGATTGGGCTGAGGACCTCCTGCAGAAATGTCCTGGAACTGAGATGACTGGCCTCCAAAAACCTCAACCATCCTCATTTATCCCAGGTATGACTCCAATGGACAATTTTCTTCTTGATTCTCATTAATTTCAGTTTAGCTGGGGCTCCTTGATGCTACACATGGTCAACTGCAGCCAAATGAGGAGGGCTATTGGTCCCAACTCACCTCTGGAATTCAGCTCTGCTGCCCATGTTTGAACCAGGTCTGTGATGGGATCAGGGGCTGAATGGCCCTGGTGGAACCCAAACTGAGCATCACTGAGCAGGCTATTGCTGAGCAGGTGCTGCATGATAGCACTGTTAATGACAAGTTCCATTAGTTTACTGATGATCAAGAGTATCCTTTTGGGGTGGTAATTGGTCTGGATGGATTGTCCTGGTGGTTTTGTACAGGGCATACCTGAGAAATTTTCCACACTTTCAGGTAAATGCCAGTGTTGTAGCTATATTGGAATAGTTTAGAGACTAAAAAAAACTGCAGATGCTGGAATCCAAAGTAGACAGGCAGGAGGCTAGAAGAACACAGAAGCCAGGCAGCATCAGGAAATAGAGAAGTCAATGTTTCAGATGTAACCCTTCTTCAGGACCGGAGCTGGATGTAAAGGGAGCTGCAGAAAAAGTGGGTGGCTGGGGCAGGGTGAAGTGAGGATAGGTGAAGACAGGCAGAGGGTATGACCTGGTTAATCAATGGGAGGAATGAATCTGGTAGGTGGCTGGGAGGAGTGGAAGGGAGGGAGAGGGCCTGGGAAGGGAGTCAGGGGATGGGAAGGGAGGTTACTTGAATAGGGAGAACTCAACGTTGAGTCCTCCAGACTGTAGGCTGCCCAGGCAGAAGATGAGGTGTTGTTCCTCCAATGTGCGATTTGGTTTGTCCTAGCAATGGATGAGGCCAAGGATGGCCATATCAGAAAGGGAGCAGGAAGGGGAGTTAAAATGGACGGTGACTGGGAGGTCTAGTTGGCTCCTGCGGGCCTGGCTGAGATGCTCAGTGAACCGTTACCTAAGTTTACATTATATGGGAATAGCTCGGCTAGGGGAGTGGCAAGTTCTGGAGCACAACTCTTCAGTATGATTGCCAGAATGTGTCAGGACCCATAGCCTTTGCATTATCAAATGCCTTCAATCATTTTTTGATATCACATGGAGTAAACCAAATTGAATGAAGACTGGCATCTATGTTATTGGGACATCTGGAGGAGACTGAGATGGATTATCCACTCAATAATTCTGGCCAAAGATTGTTAAGAATGCTTCAGTCTTATTTTTTGCATTGATGTGCTGGGCTACCCCATAATTGAATTGGGAAATATCTGGGGAGTGACCTCCAATGCATTGTTTAATTGTCTCCCACCAATCACAAGTTGATGTGGCAGGACCAAGTCTGATTGCTTGGTAATGGAACTGCTTAGCTCTACCTATGACTTGCTACTTATGCTGTTTTGCACACAAGTAGTCCTGTTGGTAGTTTCAGGTTAACATCTCAGTTTTGGTGTGTCTGGAACAGTACATGGCATTCCCTCTTCCACTCTCCATTGATCCAGGGTTGATCCTCAGGCTCGGCGGTAAAGGTAGAGAGCTGGGCCATGAGGTTGTAGATTCTGTTGGAGTATAATTTAGCTGCTATTGATTGTCCATAACTCCTTGTGGATGGCCAGCCTTCAGCTGCAAGATCTGTTCAAAGTCTATCCCATTTAGTAGAGTGGAAGTGCCACATTAAATATTGAAAGGTGTTCCCAAAGTGTAGTTAAGACTTTTTCTCACAAAGATCGCTTGAAGATCACTCTTACTGGTGCATCTGCAGCAGGCAGATTGGTATGGATGAGGTCAGGAATGTTTTTCCCTCTTGATTAGTTGTTGTAAACCCAGCCTAGCAGTTACATCCTTTAGGACTCAAACAGCATGGTCAGTAGTGCTGCTGCTAAGCCAATTTTGGCCACAGCGAGGAAAATCATCCCACTACACCCTCCTCTCCCACCCCACGACCACCTCCATCCCAGAGTACTTTCTGAGCCCTTGCTTTCCTTGGTGCTTCCCCAAATGCTGATCAGCATAGAGTAGAGCTGATTCACCAGCTGAGAAGTGGTGGTATATATTAATTAGCAGGAGGCTTCCTTGACCTTGTTTGCTCTGAAGCTATGCAACTCTGGAGTCAATGTTGAGGACTCCAGGAGTAGCAATCATCTGACTGTGTAGCATTGTGCTGCCAAATCTGTGGGATCTGTCCTGCCAGTGGGTCAGGACATATTCAGTAATGGTGATGGTGGTATTTGGATCTCTAACTACGTTAAGATTGTTGCTTGACTAGTCTGTGAGATGGCTCTCCCAATCTTGGCACCAGGCCCAAGACGTTAATAAGGAGGACACTTCAGTGTCAACAAGGTTATGTTTACCATAATTGTTTCTGGTACCTTAGTCGATTCTTCATTCAAAACAGCATAGTTTTAAGACATCTTCGAGTGGGATCAAACCTCTCTCTTCGTACTAGGTCTAAGATGAATCAGTGCACTCCAGGCCCCCGGCACAGAAGAAAACAAATCAAGAAGGACTGTAGGTTGATACCACTGTTGCTAACCCTTTCCATCACTGAACTGTTTGTTGAGATTAGACTGATGGGATTGTAATCACCAAAGTCCCACAGGTGGGGAGGTGCCTACTTTGCGTTATGTTGTTGGCTGTTGTAGGGATCCAATATATTTGGCATTTCCAAGAGCATTGAAGTTGTCACTATATTCCTGCCACACACCTCACCTTCATTCTTCTACCCAGCTTCAAGGAAAACTGTGAAGAATGTCCCACTGGCAATGCTATCCTCACCTTTAATGTGAGGCTGCAGGTCCCACCTACATTACTGGTGCCCACTGCTCCTGGTAAGGCTTTTAGAGTCTGGGAACAGTTACTGGTTGTTGTACATATAGAGCCCACTCACTGTCCTCAACTGGATGGGGGTCCCTTACTTGACAGTCACTGGGTAGATTGTGCAGCTGAGTGAGGTTCAGGCACCACCAGGGTCAGTACCTCCAAAAATTCCCAAAACCCAAGAATCCTTCAGGAGGAGAAGATTCTACATGTAATATCGATAAACATCCGTACTTTAAAATATTAAACAAACATACTGTTTCTGAACATCCTTGACAGTAGCTTCTGTGATTTGCTTCACATATTTATATTCAATTTGACAAAACAAAGTTATTTAGCACTATGAGGTGAATTCTGTCACACCTCAGTCCTGCCTTAGATGTTATTTATCTCCTTTGCATATCATTTGCTTGCACTGTGCATCCCAGTTGCTACCTCTTCAGCACAAGAACAAAACAGTTTATTGTCAAACAATGAATTTAGGAATTTTCTGATGAGTAGTCTCTATGCCCACAAGCACCTGGTGTGTACAGTTTGCCTTCAGGTTAACCTGCCATTCAGTTGGACTGAAGTTAAGAGATGCTTATGCAAATCCTTCCTGAGCCCATCATTAAATACACATATCATCTTTATAACATGTTTAATCTACTTTGCATGATGTTATCCAGAACAATGTACACACATTTATTTCTCTTCTTTTACTGAGTGAGCTTTCCCATGAACTTTCTGAATCACATGCTCCCAGCAACAGACATTTTATTAATTTTAATCATTCACCTTCAAACCAGCTCCCTGGGTATGAAATGCTGTCTGCTCTGTTTGTCATACATCACCACCACACCCTTCCCCACACAAAGCTGCCCCATTAGACTTGTTTTATTTATTTTGCTGTCAGTAGAGAGGACCCATCTCCAACTTCCACACCTAATGCACACCCCATTGTACAACTTTATTTCTCTTTCACAATTAGCAATCCTTTTGTGTTTTGCACTGGGCCTCCAGACCATCTGTTATCCTTGCCTCTCCTCTGCCTCTGTCAAGAATGGTTAAAAAAGAAATTTCAACCCTCTTTCAGTTTTGAAGATCGTAGTAGACTCAAAGTTAATTCTGTTTCACTGTCCACAGATGCTGCCAGACCTGCTGAGTTTCTCTAACATTTTTCTGTTGTATGATGTGATAAACAACCACTGTTCCTTTTACACCTCTTTCCACCTATGACACTGCTCCATCAATCAACAGCGATGGATTGAACAATAATACTTCAATACAAAACAAATCGAAACCATAGAAGCTGTCTAGGATCTACCATTTGTGTTAAATTTATAGCCTACAGAAAAATAGAAAAATTGAAAGATAAAAATTGGAGGTTCTCCCAATCTCCTTGTGTGTAGGGGCAAGAGATTGACAGAACCTCTGGGGAAACATGTAGAGTGCAGATTCAGGTCCAAATTCAAGATTTGAAAGTCATATGTTGGGATGTACTAATATGCACTTTCTGGTGAAAATCTAATCAACAACTCTTGCTTATGTTAATTGCTTGTCACACTCAAATTCCTTAATTTCATTTCATAAAGGAAGCCTAAAGGAACAAAGAACATTCCTTTGGAGACTTAAAATATGAAGAAAGTGAACACCTTTCATCCCAAAGTGACCTTGCCATAAACATATCCAATTTCACTTAACAGTTACACTCTGTTGTTTCAAAGAGGAATACCCCAACACTGCTGCAAAGGTATAAAATGTTTGACATGAAAATCCACACATCCTGTCTGCTGACCTCAGTTTTCATGGTGGAGAACGATAGTGCCATTCAGATTGGAATGGACAAGTCAAAGGCAATAGAAAAGATAGACCTTAGAACAACCAACATTGATAGGGAAAAGGTACTAAGCAAACAATTAGAATTGAGGACAGACAAGCCCCCCAGACCTGATGGCCTACATCCGAAGTTATTAAAGGAAGTGGCAGTGGAGATAATGGATCCATTGGTTACAATATTCCAAAATTCCCTGGACATTGGAAAGATTCCAGTGGATTGGAAAATGGCTAATGTAACTCCCTTATTCATAAAGGGAGGGAGGCAGAATGTGGGAAATTACAGACCAGTTATAGGTTCACGAGAACAAGCCCAGGAATGAAAAGTTTAACAGATGAGGAACATTTGAAGACCTGTGGGTCTACATGCTCTGTGTCAACCCACACAGACACAGGGAGAATGTACAAACTCCACATTGACAGTTGTCCAAGTGTGTAAATAAGCCTGGGTCCCTGGCGCTGTGAGGCAACTGTGCTAACCATTGATCCACTGTGTACATTTATTGAGTGGTGTTATATGCTTGACACTAACGTCTTTCTTTGGAGGAAAATCCAGACTAGCCCGTGAAGATGATCAGTGATTGTTGGTTGATTGATCATATGTGAAATACATTCAGGCAACAAAAAATCATAAGGAAGGAGAAGATTAAATATGAGGGTAAGCTAGGCAGTAATATAAAGGAAGACTTGAGATATATGTAAAGGGCAAAAGAGAGGCAAAGTGGACATT
Organism: Hemiscyllium ocellatum; assembly: GCF_020745735.1. Classification (NCBI taxonomy): domain Eukaryota; kingdom Metazoa; phylum Chordata; class Chondrichthyes; order Orectolobiformes; family Hemiscylliidae; genus Hemiscyllium; species Hemiscyllium ocellatum. Next base: position 53,823,594 of record NC_083404.1, read on the forward strand.
GGACCACTGGAAAATGATGCTGAAGAGATAGTAGTGGGGAACAAGGAAATGGCTGAGAAATGAACAATTACTACATGTCAGTCTTCACGGTGGAAGACATGAGTACTCTTCCAAAAATTCAAGAGAGTCAAGGGGAAGAGCTGAGTATGGTGGCCATCACAAGGAGAAGGTGCTAGAAAACGGAATGGTCTGAAGGTGAATAAATCATCTGGACTAGATGGACTACACCCAGAATTCTAAAGGAGATAGCTGAAGGGATTTTGGAGGCATTAGTAGTGATCTCTCAGGAATCGCTAGAGTCAGGGAGGGTGCCAGCGGACTGGAAAAACACTAACGTGACACCCTTGTTTAAAAAGGGAGTAAGGCAAAAGACAGAAAATTACGGTCCGATTAGCCTAACCTCTGTTGTGGGAAAGACTTTGAAGTATATTGTAAATGATGAGATTTCTGAATACTTGGAAATGTCTGGTAAAATAGGGCAAAGTCAGCATGGTTTCATCAAGGGATGTCATGCCTGACAAATCTGATAGAATTCTTTGAGGAAGTAACAAGCAATTTTGACCAAGGAAGGCTAAGGGATGTTATCTACCTGGGCTTCAAAATGGCCTTTGACAATGTGCCACACAGATAAGTAAGTTAAGTGCCCATTGTGTTAGAGGCAAAGTGGATAGAAGACTGGCTATCTGGAAGGAAGTAGGCCATGGGGACAAAAGGGTCTTTCTCAGGATAGCAGCCAATGACAAGGGTCAGCGTTTGGACTACAACTTTTCACTTTATACATCATTGATCTAGATGAAGCACGTGAGGGTGTTCTAGCTACGTTTGCAGATGATATAAAGATAGATAGAGGGAGAGATAGTATTGAGGAGGTGGGAGGCTTCAGAAGGACTTGGACAGGTTAGGAGAGTGGGCAAAGAAGTGGCAGATGGAGTACAACATGGGAAAGTTAGATGTCCTGCACTTTGGTAAGAAGAATAGAGGCATGGATTATTTTCTAAATGGGAAGAAAATTCCAAAGTCTGAAGTGCAAAGATGTTTTGAGTTCTAGTCCAGGATTCTGTCAAGGTAAACTTGCAGGTTGAGTCAGTACAGAGGAATCTTGATTATCCAGCATTCGATTATGTGGATTTCAGATTATTCAGCAAGATCGCAAGGTCCCAATGCTTGGGTAAATTGTGTTATCCTACATTTGATTATCTGAACATTCAATTATCTGAACAAAATACTCCCTGCCTGTATTGTTCAGATAATCAGAGTTTCTCTATAGTTAGAAAGGCAAATGTAATGTTGGCATTTATTTTGAGACGACTTGAATATCGAAGCAGGGATGTACTTCTTAGGCTCTGCAAGGCTCTGGTAAGACCACATTTGGTGTATGTGCACAGTTTTGGGCCCCATATCTCAGGAAGGGTGTCGTGCATGCTCAGAGCAGGTTCACGAGAATGGTCTCTGGAATGAAAAGCTGAAAAGATGAGGAACATTTGAGGACTGTGGGTCTACACTCAATGGAGTTCAGAAAGATGAGGGGGGATCTAATTGAAACTTACAGAATACTGAATGACCTGGACAGAGTGAATGTTGGGAAGATATTTCCATTGGTAGGAGAGACTAGGGCCCAAGGGCATAGCCTTAGAGTAAAGGGAAGACATTTTAGAACGGAGATAAGGAGAAACTTCTTCAGCCAGAGAGTGGTGAATCTATGGACTTCACTGCCACAAGAGGCTGTGGAAGCCAGGTCATAAGTATATTTAAGACGACGCAGATGGATAGGTTCTTGAGTATCAAGGGGTTCAAGGGTTATGGGGAGAATGTAGGAGAATGGGAATGAGAAACTTATCGGCCATGATTAAATGGAGGAGCAGACTTGATGGGCTGAATGGCCTAATTTCAGTTCCTATGTCTTCTGGTCTTATGGCCTTTCTGCAGGCTTTCTCTATCTAAATAATATTCAGCTCCTCATTCTCCCTGCCAAAGTGTATAACTGCACATTTTCCCACATGATATTCTATCTGCTAAGTTTTTGACCACCAACATAACGTGTCTATATTTTTTGCGGACTTTTGCGTCATCCACACCTAGCAGCTTCCCGTCTATTTTTGTCTGATCCACAAACTTGACAATATTAAATTCACTTCCATTATCTGAACAATTCATATATATTGTAAATATTTGTTGTCACAGCATTGGTCCCTTTGGCACTCCACTAGTTACGGGTGATCATCCTTTAAATGCCACCATTATCCCAATTCGCTGTCTTCTATTGATTAGCCAATTCCCTCTCCATCCTATTTATACCTTCAATGCCAGGGCCTCTTATTAAATAGCCTTAGGTGTGATATCTTATGGAACAGCTTTTGAAAAACCAAATATGCTACATTTACTGAAACAAAATAGTATGTGCTGGAGAAACTTGGCAGGTCTGGCAGCATCTGTGGAGAGAAAAATAGAATTGATGTTTCAAGTCCAATTACATTTTGGCAGTTGCAGTTCAACAAGGACAACAACAGAGTAGAATATCAGAATGCTGAATGCGAAGTTCCACTATGTGGCCCACTCATGTAGAGTGCTTCAGTACTCTGCTCAGAGAATCTGAGATCATTGTGAGCACTTTGGATGCTGTCTGAACTGCTGTGCTCTTCTAGCACCACTAATCCAGAATCTGGTTTCCAGCATCTGCAGTCATTGTTTTTTCCTATCTGTTACACCCTACGCAACCATGCATAGCACAGGCATGAGGAATCTGTATGCAGGGAGTTAGTGGAGTCAGAAGTCATGCAAGATCTGTTGACCTCCTCATGAAATGATGCTGTGTAGGTGTCTGCACAGGATATACAAGCACCTTACAAACAGCCATACCCATGCTATTGGTGGCAGGGGTGGATGCTTAGCTGGGTTATGTTCAACTATGAAGCTGAGACCTTCAACCATTGCAGGGCTGGCAACCTCCTGCTCAACATAGGCATATGACTCACTGGGGCCCCCCTCACTTCCATATATCTGACCAGTTGACCTGTTTGCTTATTGACTCCTGATAGAAGTGCTATATATTTCTGGTTCTGTCACTGGGATCCTTGATGTGAGGAGAAGATTCTGCCTTCACTCTGTGGTTTGCCAAAATGTATTGTATCAAAGGGCATCCTATAATAGTGATCCTATTTCAAATAAAGTGTACTGTTGCTCTTCTTAAAACACATTAATGTAGGCAATTTTCCTGTGAACTGCAAACTACAGGAGCTGGGTTGTTTTGTTTATATGTTTATATAGTGATTACTAAAACACTGATGGAAGATTGGTTAGCTCAGTTGCCTGCAGGTGTATACTGCAGAATGATAACAACAGCAGGGGTTCAATTCCTATACTGGCTGTGATCACCATGAAGTATCTGCCTTCTCAACTTTGTTCCTTACTTGAGGTGCAGTGACCTTCAGGTTAAACTCACCATGAGTGGTCTCTCTCTCTCTGTTGGGAAGGTGGGACTATGGCAACTTTACCATCCTTTACTGTGGCAGACAGTGTGAAAAACATGATGACAGCCCTGCACTATACTCACTCTAAAAAGTTGGTAATAAATGAGTTTAAAATGCACTTGAAATAAAATTGACATAATGTATTAGAGTTATCATTATGATGAATTATCGATGAATATTGTATATTGACTCTTGGATTCAGCTCATAAATTGAACATATTTGAGCCAGATCAGATGGAATCTGTCTGTGGAAATTTACAATCACCTCCTCCCACTATATCTATGGCAATGTCAAACAGAACAGGATCACTGACTCACTAATCCATTGTATTATAATCTATATGTTTGGCAAAAGAGCCTTGGGAACAATGGGAAAAATAATGTTTAAAAGGTTACTGTGGGTGAGTGGAGAATTTTTACAGAAATTCAACCAACTAAGTTTGCAAGCAAGCTTCTAAAATAAACAAAAATGTGATCAGTTGTTTCAATTGTTAGTAGCTATGTGTTAATGGATTAATTATTGTGTTTAAGTTGATTCTGTCAATGGATGTAGCTCCATGGATTTATTTTCCCATTCACAATGACAGAACTTGCAGCTGACAGCAGTTTAATCTATAGTTGAAGACATTGCAGTTACCTTCTGACATTGTCTGCAGGGTAACTGCTTAGTTCAGAACATTTACCCTATAGAAAACAAACATTTAGTAGGATAAAGCTTGCTTTTGCATGTTATTTCAGAGATGTGCACATATTATTCCAAGAAAATAGTACATGAATTCATCTTCTTCCATTAAAATTGACAGGAGTTTTTATTAAGAATGCCTTGGATTTCAGATCTCAAGCTAGAACAGACAGCCTTTGATTCTCACACTGTCACGTTGCACAGCATGACAAAATGTCTTGCTTCATTTAAATCGCTACTTCTGACAAGTAACAATTACAGTGATTTACTTTGTATTAGTCAAACCGCCCCAGGGTTTAGAGAAGAACACAGTCAGATCACATTTCTACAGCCATGCATTTCCATAATTTTTGGTTGGACTGAAGGTTACTATTATAATTTGATAAACTAAGGAAAATGTGTTTGCTCAGTAGACAAAGGACTCCTAAATATGATAAGAACCTAGACTGGGTTCAGTAAATGTAACAAAGCACAGCTGCAAATGTCCGAGTAAAAGAAGTGGGATTTACAACATCAGCGGGCATAATGTCTATTCCCTTTTCTTATATAAATGTTGTCAGCTAATTCACCTCTGTTTCCAAATCATTATCTTGAAATGGCAATTGAGTACAAGCAATGATATTAATTACGGAACCTTTAGAACAATTATGGTAGCTAAACGTTCACACCAGAATTTGGCAATTATTTGCTGTCTGTATTAATTCAGTCTATGGTTTTGAAGCATTACTAATTGGTAATTTAGTGAGTCATTTATCGACTGCTTGCTCACTAAATTATGACCAAGCAAATGTTGGTTCTTGCAGGGTTAGGGATTGAGTCAAATTGTGTGAGATGCTAATGTGGTACAGTTTGCATTACCACCAGAAGCAATGCAAAATCAAATGATCTTGCTCTCTCTCGTAACCTCATGGTAAGATGAAACTCCAGTAAGATGTATCTGAATTAAAGCTAATGCTCAGCAGACTCTGTCAACATTCTTTCGCAGCACAATGAAACCAAAAATATTGTAGTTCTGAGTGCAACAATGCTGAAGGCATCCAATGGATTTATTAATTTTAATTCCCAGCACAGTACTTTACCAAAGTGCCACCTTCTCCACCAGCTTCCCCCTTCCTTCCAAATAACACATCTTAAGTGTCATATGCTGGCAGTCCTCATTGAATTATTAAGACCCACTGGAAAATGAGCAGTGTCATATGTCAGCTGAAATTTTCATATTATGTGCTGAATTTTACACTGGAGAAATAAAATTCACTGGTAGATGTTTTATTGCAATAGCACCAGCTCATGTGATGACCACTGCTGAGACTTGTTGGGAAGTGTGTTGTGATAAAGCTAGACTTCAACGTAAATCTGAAATCTCGCCAGGCCCAAGGGTGTATAGCAAGGAGCTTGGGAGCTGGGGTTGGAGCAGGGATGGGAATGGGGTGAAGTCAGGAAGAGGAAGTTGAGGGAGGGAGGCCTCTATGAGCATGGGGAAACTAAAGAGAAGGTTTAAGTACCAGCTCATGCTGTGAATGATAGCAGGGTGGACAATGAGCACTTGCCTCCCTCTATGGTGGACAAAAGAGGGTGCACAGAAAGCTGATAAGTAGCTACTTAAGGTCACTTAAGGCCATTAATTAATCCACACATAGACAGGAGTCCTGGTAGTTCCCTGGTTGCTGGTGAAATTATAGCAGATGTATATCCACAAGAGCAGCAGAAATCTAGCCTAGTGTCCAATTTTAAGGGTATCATCTACATATCATCCCACTCTGGGGAGATCCTAATAATAGGACCATAAATGTTTCCACTATCACTGAATAGACAAAAGAAAACAAGAAAGGGCTGTTTGTGATAATAGGTGACTTGTGAGGCTTAGTATCAAGTTTGGTAAATACACAATACAATATAGTTTACCGTCTTAGCTATGTAAATGAGAGATCGGCCTCAGGGGGCTGAGGTTTCCTGACATGCTGGATCACTTCCACTGGTACCTCTACTACCCAGGACAAACCTGGTTTCTTCCGTTGATATTTCTGGAGTGCTTGTATCATCTTTCCTTCTCGTTCATAATCACAAAAGCAAGGAGGTTATGATGGAGCCCTTAAAAAGCATTGCTTTGTCTTTGCATGGAGCGCTGCATCCATCCAAACTTTAGGAAAGGTGTAAAAACTGAAACATTGATGAGAATGATTTTAGGGATGAAGTATTTCATTCATGTGAATAGGACAGGCAAGATGGTGACGTTCTCGTTCGGGAAGAGAAGGCAGGTAGAGGTGTTCAAAACCAAGAGGTATCTAGTCAGAATCTGTTTTCATTGGCAGATGCATTCAGAATTATGTAAATTTAAGTTGAATAGCAAAATAACCAAAGTGACAAGAGGAAAATCTTTTTACAGCAAGTGGTTATGATCTGGAATATGCCACCTAGGAATCTAGAGAAGGCAGCTTCAGTTAAGGTTTTCAAAAGAGCATTGGATAAGACCTTTAAAGGAAAACATGTGCAGGCCTTCGGGGTAAGGCCAGCAACAGGTACCCAGTGAGTTGTCCATTTAGAGAATTGACATGGACTTGGGAGGCCAAGTGACCTCCATTTGTCATTATACCCTCCTCCTCATTACCTAATGCAAACATCAAATAATCTTGGTGAATAATAAGTAATATATAAAATGACATGAAGAATATGGTATCATCATGCCAAAAAGGATTGATTAACATGAAATAGAATAATGCTGCAACAATACTGTCTGTCATGGTTTGATGATTATTGGGAGAAATAAGGCTTGTAAGGTGCAGAATGTGTGAATGTGAGCTGTAATTGAATGAATAGCTGTAAATGTTCATTAATATAAAGTGCCAACGCATGATGAGATGATTGGATTTTGATGTGTCAAAATCCGTCGATGAAACTGACAAAACAAAGGACAAACCATGCAAAGAGGTTGCAGAGTTCTGTGAAACAAGGTAACCACATCCTTTGTCTATCAAACACAATGGTGAAGAATCAGTTGCTGAGTTGAAAAATATCAGTGGCAGCAAAGGACAGGAGAGAGAATTCCCATGCTGAAGCACTTCACATAATAACGAAAGAAAACAATTATTTATGGACAAGAAAGACAATGATTTCAATTGCTGTGAGTTTTGGAAAAAGGTATGAAAAGAACTAAGTGTGTGTCTAAATACTCCTGAAATGATTGTAACAGACAATTTAATAGTTGAAATAGCAGCATTAGTTAAACCTGGCATTGCATTTACAATTGCTTGGCAAATAACCTGAGGCCAATCCAGAACTTGCCAAATAACATTTAGTGCAAACTTCGACTGCAATTGTTGTGTCCTTTTGACAGCCTCAGCAACTGAACAATTGGTAAAAGTGAGAAGCAGTTCCATGACATTCAATTGGATAAAAACTGACCACGTTTGCCAAATAAGGTAGTTGTGTGAATGACTCTAGGAATGTAAGAATTTCTAGATTGGAGAACATGATCACAACCATGACACCCAAGAGGGTGCTAGTATCCAAGTGCCATTGTTGAAGCTGTAGTCATAACACTCAGAGGCTGTCATGCTGTTTCCATTGATTAAACATAAAAACAACTCTGTGAAAAATAGGGAAGATAGCTGAAGTGAGTGCATGTTCATGGATGCAAAATGTCTTATGCAGCATCAGGGAATGTCATCCTGTTTAATGAACATGATTTGGAGATGTCGGTGTTGGACTGGGGCATACAAAGTTAAAAATCACACAACACCAGGTTATAGTCCAACATGCTTAATTGGAAGCACTAGCTTTCGGAGTGCTGCTCCTTCCACCTAATGATGGAGCGGCACTTCGAAAGCTAGTGCCTCCAATTAAACCTGTCGGACTATAACCTGGTGTTGTGTGATTTTTAATTCTGTTTAATGAAAATTGCAAAAGACGGCTTAAATGTCCAACTGCTCTGTAACATGTATGAAACATCTTAGCCAAGGTCATAGTCATAGAGAAGTAAGATTCGATAACTGCGGCATGATCATGATTCTGTAGAGGCCTGTTGGTACAAGTTGGTAATTGTTTCAGTCTATCTCAAGCAACAAAGTAGTGACGTCCCACTTGTTCAAAGCATTGTTCACTATGTGGTTTGCTTTTGTTCACCAGAAGACATTTGAAAAGCTGAAGTGGTAGCTCTAAGCTTGTGTATTATAACATTGAGTTGTGTAATCACTTCATGCTCAGTATGAACCAAATTACTTTCCAGGGATGTGGCCATAATTGTTGTATTGAACTTAACTTATGTAATTACACTGATAGTACTGTGTTATAATACGTGTGGCTGAGGCTGAGAGATGGGACTAGTATCAAAAGGAAGTGGTACCTGAGACAGTGTATCTCTCAATCAAGCCTGTATTTCTATCCAGATATTGTTAACACCATGCTGCAACCATGCTATGATTCTTCATAAATGCACCTCTGTCTTTCTTATCACTCTCACAGAAATGGATGTATATGTATATATAATGTATATATATATTTAGTCAAGGTAACCTTGAAGAAACCATTAAAAAATATTTTTATTTTGCAACTCAGTTGTTTTTAAGGTCTCACACAGGCGTTAATAAATAAAAGAAGTACAATCAACCTAACCAGTTAGAATACATTTTCAAGATAAACCTTAAACAATGACATAATTTCAGTGGGCTAACATACTACTGCATCCCCTTCAGAGAAAGAAAACCATCAGACTATTGCTTCACAAGACATTATTATAAAGTTGACTTGTCTCTTTTGTCAACTCCTTTATGCCCAGTCTTGGAATTATCCGTATTGGCAGTCAATTTAAGCAAGAGGGAAAAATGCATTATTCATCAAGATCAACAGCCTCATAACTCCTGCCATTGACCAATGGCTGCAGCGTGCACGGCAAGGCAACTTTTAAAATCTGTGTGCATTCCCTGAGTTTGGGCAATCACTGATTACACCATTCTGCCTCCAGTTCACAATATGATTTATCTTTGTCAGCCAGAAGGGAGGTTTATTCTCACAATATCCAGCAATACAGTGCAGCTTCATGTCGGCAAAACCCTTACTCCTTGGATGTTCATAATTTAATGTGAGAGAGGATCAATATGGGAGCCATAGAGGCTTATACTTTTAAGAAATTGTGCAAAATGTAACTTCAATTGTGCTTGTGTAACTTCAAGCAATCAACAACAGAGAGCATAAAACCTGAGGGGGTTACAAAAAAACCAGAAAGTAGAAGTTTGGAGAAAATAAAAGACTCAGAAAGTTTGGAAAATTTTGGAAAAAAATTTTTTTTTGTTTAGTGTTACACTCAAAAACATGAGTGCTGTTTAGGAATAAACAGTGCTTGTTTTAAACAGTTATGTTTAATCTCATATATAATTAGCCAAAGATATTATGCCTGGCTTCAATTTATGACAATGTGATACCCGCATTTTAAGGACAATCATCTGTAGCATCACAATTGAGGAAAAGGAGGAGGTGATTGAAAGGTCCACATACAAATTAAGAGGAGGCGTAAATCACTCAGAAATTTCTGTTGTCTCTGCAAGTCAATAAGATCATGACTGACCTGATTATTCCATTTTCCTGGCTACACCCAATAACCTTTCATCTCTTGCTTATCAAGAATCTATCTACCGCAGGCTTAAAGATATTCAAAACCTCCACTTCCACCAGCTTTTTTGAGGAAAAGAGTTCCAAAGATTCACAATTGCCGGTGAGAACAAATTTCTTCTCATTTCTCTCTTAAATAGGTAATGCTTTATTTTTAAACACAGAACCTCAGTTCTAAATTCTCCCACAAAGGAAGACGTCCTTTCTACATTCACCTTACTTAGCCTCCACAGGGTCTTATGTGTTACTTTATGACCACAAGGGCCACTTACATCCACTATAACCATAGCATATGACACCCAGGTATCAGTCATGAACTGCCAAAATGAACAAGTACAATGGAATCCATGGTTCAAACAAGAGGTGAGAGAATATACTATTTCAGCTTTCAATATGAACTATGTTCTGTTACATGCTTAATATATTCACCTTGGAACGAAACGGTGCTAGTTAATTTTCAGCTTGATGAATCCATGGCAAAGCAAGAGGGCAACAATAGGTATCAAGAGAGATTGGAATGCTCAACTAAGATGTAAGTCAATGAATGTCATAACATTCATGTTCCTATTTGGTTATCAGGGGAAAGTGAGGACTGCAGATGCTGGAGACCAGAGTTGAAAAATGTGGTGCTGGAAAAACACAGCAGGCCAGGCAGCATCCGAGGAGCAGGAGAATCGACGTTTCAAGAATTCCTAAAGAGGGGCTTATGCCTGGAACGTCGATTCTCCTGCTCCTCGGATGCTGCCTGGCCTGCTGTGTTTTTCCAGCACCACATTTTTCAACCCTATTTGGTTATTGACAAGGTGATAGAGAAACATTGAGTAATGCTCAATCCCTGTCTCAAAACCCCTAAGATTTCCTAGGATTGGCAATGCCCAACATGCCCTCTCTCACTGCAATTAAATATAGTGAGTGGGCAGGATTTGTTATAGACTCATTGCCCTGCCAACTGTCAGCATGGAATGACTCTGGGAAAGGGTTTTTAGACCTGCATGTTGTAGATCAGACCAGCTCATTTGTCAATGGTCACAAATTTTAATTGGGGGTCAGATTGGGGCAACTAAAGGACCTTGATTGTAACAAATAACAACATCATGGAAATAAAATGCCACAGTTAAATTTCAAAATCTTTGAAGTTATTTTACAAAATATGCTGCGATGTTATATAACATGTCCGTCAAAATTTTTTGAAAAGTGACTTTGCAATTTAGTGGAAATCTTATGGATTGTATGCCCACCATGTGAGACCCAGCAAGAGTTTAAAGAGGGGACTGAAATGTTGGATGGGGAAATATTTATCTGGAACTCCAGAAGATATTTGATAAAGTGCATCACAAGAAACTGGTAGCTAATGTTGGAGCTCAAGGAAGCAAAGGCAGATTATTGAGTTCATTAGGATATCGGCTGAGTGGCAAGAGAAAGAGAGTAGGAATAATTCATAGGGACACCAATTGGCAGAGTGTGAGTTCTGGTATCCTGCAAGGATTTCAAATGTTCACCGTATACAAAACAGAAAACCCATATTAAAATCTGTCCATGCCACAAAGATAGGCTGCATTGTGAGTTATGTGGATGTAAACAAGTAATTATATATGTTTACTATTAAGTTAAATGACTAGACAAGACTGTGGTAAATAGATTTCAGTGTAGGCAAATGAGAGGTCATCCATTTTGAACTTAAAAAGGATAGAATACAATAAATAGTTTGAAGTAATGGAAAGCTAGGAACAAGTGGATGGAGTAATGAGCATTCAGGTAAATAGACCATGAAGATAATCAGAAAAGGTTCAAGGAATGCTCTCTTTTGTATCTAGAGTAATAGAATTGTTGGGTGGAATCTTCCCAGGCATTGAATGTCAAGATTTGTGGTGACAAATCTGGAACAATTGTATGAGAAAACAAAAGAGGACTTTCTTGAAATTGGGAACAACAAGTCATGATTTCCAACTAGGTTCTGGACGTAAAAAAATGCACAATTTTATTGGAGGCAGTTCAGAGAAGATTGAATTCAGAGAATGACCACTGCCCCTTCCTTACCTATTAGTGCTTCGTCCCCTCAACCAGAGTTAACATGTACACTTTTGTCTTGACTTTTCTTTTATTACAAACACAAAGCCAGGCAGTTTGTCGTGGTTGCTAGCAGTCACCAGTCAACAGGGGTGGCATGTTGCTGGACAGGACCATGCTAAATTAGTCTCACACTTGCATCATGTGTCTGCAACCTACACAGCAGACTGCCTGTGCTTCGAGCAAATGGCCATTTTGCAGGGTCTAAAGGGAATCATTCTCTGTCAAGTCCAGGGGCACAGCCTTCATTCAGTGGTCCCAAAGTCAAGGACACCTTCAATCTCATTCTAGAGCTTAGGCATGCTACTTTGGTGATCTGGGTCAGGATTCTCTCCTCATATGAGATGAGGAGTCACCCACCACTTATTCTGTCCCTTTCTCCCCAGTTGTGGGCTATTTCCTGGAATGAGAGTACGAGAGGAATGGTGCAAAATGAAAATGGCTGGCATAGCTGTTAGTGCTATTGCAGGAGAGGGAAAGGTGTGTATGAATAGGAGGCACAGAGGTCATGCAACGTGTAGTAATGTTTAGGGATTGGGTGGTTCAGAATGAGTGACAATAATGAGAGTGGTAGACCATGAATCTTGATGAAACATGGCTGCAGCAACAGAGATAGACTGAATGCAGTGTGCCACAGAGATGATAATGGCACTTAACTTGGCAGAGTGTAAAAGATCTTTGCCCCTCTTCCTACTCTGCAAGGCATTTCTCTGGAATGTGGAGCTCACATTGTCCTGAGTGGCAATCTCAAAACAGGCTGCCATAATCTGGTGTCATGGCATACCCTGGCAATCCTAAGGGAAGCGTGCGTTCCTCCTCTGCACCACACTGCCCACAATGACCTGCCTTGGGACAATTGTCACACACCGTGCAAGACAATTCTGGATTGACTGTGCTTGTGTTCTTTTAAAAATGGCAGTAGTAACTGGGATCGCAAGATGTCCCGGGATATGCCAGCAGCAGTGAGTACTTACACCTATGAAAAAGCCAGGCTGCAGTCAGACAACACATGGGCTATAGGAGTGTAGTAGATAGTTGATTGTGTGACCTTGGGATGATTATATCAGAAAATATTCTGGGCTTTGCAAAGAGAGAACCATCCTTAAATCTTGATAAAAAAAGACTCAGCCAAAACATAGTAAGATTTAACTGATTGTTACACAACTGCAACATGACAGTGATTATAGCAGCCAAGGATGTGTATTCACGTTATAATTGATCTCTAGCTCCTTATAATCAATATAACAGTACCACAAGAACACAAGGGCTAGAAACAATGGTTTAGTAATACAAAGCCCTGGTTAGACCACACCTAGAGTACTGTTAGAAGTTCTACGTATCTCGCCTGAGGAAGTATATGGTGACTACAGAATGAATACAGCCTTGTCGAATGATACCTGGACTCAAAAGTTAAAATTAAAAAGAGAGATTATGCAAATCAGGATTGTGTTCCCTCGAATTTAGAAGATTTAAGGGTGATCTGATCAAATCCTTCAAGATATTAACACGAACAGAGATGGTAGATTGAGGGGGACTATTTTCACTGTTGGGAAATTTTCTAGGACTAGGGAGAACACATCAAAAATTAAAATAAAATTTTAAACTCTTTTCCACAAACAGCATTTGTTGCTCGATCAATTGTTCATTTGAAATCTGAGATTGAAAGATCTTTTGTCAATCAAACATAAAGTGATATGTGAAAAAGGCATGTGTTTGAAGTTAGGCCACAGATCACCAATGATCATAAATGGTCAAGTAGGATTGATAGGTTAATGATCTACTTGTGTTTTTGTGTTGCTATGTTCTGCTCCATTGGTAGGCTAGTTGTACACTTATTAAATACAATTCATTTTTATTTATTCCTAATTTTTTGAAGGTTAATGTTGAAATTCTTGCTTTAACAATTACAGATGACCTCATGTGGAAGTGATTGTAAGGATTTTGACCAAGGACTGGTAAAGAGGTACTTATACCTTTCCAAGCCAAAATGATGGGGGAATTTGACTGGAACTTGCCAGCAGTAGTTTTTGTTCGTGCCTGATGCCTTTGTTCTTTCAGGGGACAGAAACCACAAGTTTGGAAAGTACTTTCACATGGGTTACTTGTCGATGATACATGTACGCCTATGCTTCACTGGTGGAGGAAGTCAATGTTGAAGGAAGAGAATGGGATGCCTATCATCAGACTGCTTTGTCTTGTTAAAGTCATGAATCTTATGTATTGTTGATTATTTATCATCCATGTAAGTGGGGAACTTTCCAGTATATTCCTGACTTGTGTCATGTAGATAACTTTGAGAAGAGCTATTTGTCTCAGAACTTCCAGTCCACTGACCTGTTCTTATAGTCACAGCATTTATATAAGCTGGTCCAGTTAAGTTTCTGATCAATGCAAACCCCCAGAATGGTGATGGTGGGGAATTCAGTGTTGGCAATGCTGTTGAATGCATTCATTATAATGGGTGGGTGATTAAAATCTCTTGGTGGGATATGATTGTTGCCTGGCACTTTTGTGGCAGATAACAAAATAAATCACAACCATTTTGCTGAAAACTCTAAAATCTGGAGTTAAGCAGAAAGCTTGAAATGATTCCCACTGAACTTCTCAATAACTTGGGAGTAGCAAATTCTAGGTTCATAATGGCTGCGATAGATTGTGAGATCAAGATGGTCTTTGAGATGGGTATATATTTAGGGTTGGGATTCTGACATTGGGACAAATCAAAGTCCTAGCCCTTCATCATGTCAGGTAGTCACCCCACCATGATTTTTGACACATTAGCCAATTAGTGATCAGAGGACACTCTGTGACACAGTATATACCACTCACCATCCAGAGCGGGTATTGCTGTCACACACAAGGTACAAGGAGAGTGCCTCTCCATTAAGTTACCCACTGAGGTCCAGGTTTAAACAAAAAATGGGTTTATAAATGGGCACAACAGCCAGGTCATGATTGTGTCAGGATTTCTATTGGACAGCTAGTTGCCACAGCTATGGCCTGACAGCTTTTGTATTAATTTACCCATCCCTCACATCAATGTCATCTCATTTCATCGACTGCAGGACAGGGATTTTTATGGTACCCTTAATTACATTGATTGACCACTACTATAGCCAACGGGCCTTCTCAAAAAAATGGTTCGGATGTGGTATACTGACATGCCAGTGAGCCAGCAGTGTGAAATTCCAGCTTGCCCACTTTTAGTGCTGTCCTCCGTGGCGTTTGAAAATCCTGCTCTGTACATCAAAGCCATGCTGTGATAAATTAATCATTTGCTTTCCAAATTCCAAGTTGAACAATAGACCATGGAAATACTTATCTATGACTTTATCATCAAGATAGTGTCATTTATTTTGCACTGTAGTATAAATGTTGCAAGCTGCTCCTTTTATTATATGAGGTTTTGAAAGTGGAGTTGAAGATTGACAGTGTAGTGAAGAAGGCATTTGGTATGCTTGCTTTTGTTAGTCAGTGCATTGAGTAAATGAATCAGAATGTCATGTTGCAGCTGTACATAATATTGGTTAGAGCACTTTTGGAATTTTGCATTCTATTCTTGTCTCCCTGCTATAGGAAATATGTTGTTAAACTTGGAAGTGTTCAGAAAAGATTTACAAGGATGTCATTGGGCTTGGAGGGATCAGCTGAATAGACTGGGGCAATTTTTCCTTCAGCATTGGAGGCTGAGAGGTGACCTTATACAGGTTTATAAAATTGTGAGGTGCATGGATAGAGTGAATAGCTAAGGTCTTTTTCCCAAGGAAGGGTAGTCCAAAACTAGAGGGCATAGGTGAATGGGGAAAGATTTAAAAGGAACCTAAGGGATAACTTTTTCACACGAAGGGTTGTGTGTGTATGAAACGAACTGCCAGGGGAACTGATGGAGGCTGGTACAATTATAACATTTAAAAGCATCGATGGGTACGTTAATCAAGAAGGGTTGAGAGGGATGTATGACAAGTGCTGACAAATGGAATTGGCTTAATGGTTGGCATGGACAAGTTGGACCAAAGGGTCTGTTTCTGTGCAGTACCTCTATGACTCTTAAGCATGATATGCTATGAGCAGATACCAAGTGCATCATCACAGACAGTGATGTAACTTCTCATAACCTTGTTCACTTGTACAACATTGTTATGGGCCACAGTGAGAAGCATTCCAATAAAGTTTGTATTTTCCTTACTTTAGCAGGCTCTGTAATTATTCCACATTAGCTGCAATACCAAGAATATTACAGACCCATTGCAAACATCCTACCTTAAAGGAATGAGCTTCCCAGGCTTAGCGTTAAAGCTGGCAACAAGCAGTGGAATGTTGCTGTTTCAAACTGGATGAAGTTATATCAAATATGAAAATACTTCTAAAATAGCTTGATACTTACATGTCTGCTAAAAACCCTGTTTCCAGGAGGCTTTGAGATTCATCTTGTCAGGACTGTCACAAGTATGCAAATCTGCCTTTTAATCCAGCAGAGTCAGAGTCTCCTGTTTCCCTGGATTCAGTGTTCCAGAAAGATGGGCTTTATTTGCATTACAGAGTTCAAATTTTCTTCAACCGTTTCATGTTTGCATGACATTTGACTGCACTTCTGAAGCGACATTTGTTTCACATTGTGACACCAATATGAGATGGAAAGGTATTGATTTAATTTTCAATCAAACAGCAGCTAATCTGTCATCAACTCCTCCTTGCAGCGTAAAGGAGCCTTGATTGAGGGAAGCTCAGTTTATTTTACATCATGGAGTAATTATTTGACAGAAGTTTCTTTTTAAATTTTCTGTTATGCCAATCTAAATTGGATAAGAAAATGTCTGGTTATAAAGAATTTTTGACCGCGAGCAGTAGGGATGAGAGACAGCTTGTCATGTATACAAATGAAAAAAGTCATAAATGATGGAAATCTCAAAGAGAAAATGCTGGAAACAATCATCAAATCAGGCAGCATGTGTGAAGAGAGCCAACCCTTGATCAGAACCAAAATATTAACATATCTTTTCTCTCCATGTCTCCTATACTCTCTGTATTTTTGTTTCAATTTAATTGGGCCAATGATAAGAGTGCCAGAACTCATTAGCACCATATGTAATTAATCCGGCCACCCACATACTAGCCTTCAGTTATCCTACACAGGTTAGTTCACTCACTTTAGCTTCCTTGGTTTCTACTATGTTTCATTTTCTTTCAAACTTATACCTTAGCAAAAGGATTTCACTTAGTAAGGTGCAGTTAACCTTCAGTTTCAAAAACAAATTGATGTTTGATCAGGAATTGATAAGAAGGTGAGCCCTAATAAAAACATTCCTATTGGTTTCAAACAGGCAGTCTGCACACAATCGGTTGGATAATTAAGCATCACATATTCAAATTAGAGGAAGTTGGCAGTGTCAGAATTTCCAGTGTCTGCAAATTTAACTATTGGCAGGACAAGAAGAAAGGGAATCTTGGAAAATTCAGAACAAAGGAGAAGGATTTATATTTATATAGCGCCTTTCAGAATGTCCAAAGGTCTTTGCAGCTAATGAAACACTTTTGAAGCGCAATTGTATATTTTACTTTGTGACATTTCTAAGTCTTCAGTCAATTCATAAGGCATGCTATCTCTAGTGGAATTTTAAAAATGTAGCTGATTGAGATTGAATGTTGCTCAAGCAACTAGATACCTTTTCAGACATTGTATATTGTGATTCAACCTGGGGGATTAAGCAGGTGATACGCACATGCTGGGAAGAAAGTATGTGGAAATGTAATACATGCCCACACAGCACATAGCAAAAGAGATCATTCAACTCATCAAATCTACACCATCCCTCCAAATAGCAACTCAACCTATCCCCATAACCTCTAATCCACCTAACCTGCAGATCCTGGACAATAACTTTAAATAATATTCACTAAAGACAATTTCATACAGACAATCCACTTAATCTGCACATTTTTGGATTGTGGGAGGAAACTGGAACACCCAGTGAAAACTCATACAGACACAGGGAGAATGTGCAAGCTCTACACAGCGATCCATGACTGGAATGGAACCCAAGTCCCTGGTGTTGTGAGACAGCGATGCTAACCACTGAATCACCATGCCCCATGGTGAGTGATGTACAGACCAAGTCTCCAGAAAAATGAATGAAGTATAAAGCTGCTTTCAATCTAAAGCAATGGATCATGGCTTCAGCCCCTTTAGCTTGTCACAATAATCTTTTAGATCTTGCTTGCAAATCAATTTGTGGCCGTTCTTTACCAGGAATTTGGGAGGTGCTATTGTTTGGAAGGCAGCCCAAAATGTCACTATTACTGTTCCATTTTATGTTCGTTAATTCCTGGGATGTGGGCATTGCTGGCTCAGCCAGCATTTATTGCCCATCTCTCGTTACCACAGAGCAGTTAAAAGTCAACCACATTGCTGTAGGTGTGGAGTCACATGTAAGCCAGACTAGATAAGGATGAGAGATTTCCTTCCCTAAAGGGCATTAGTGAACAAGATGTATTTTTCAGACAATCGATTCATGGTCATCATCAGACTCTTATTTCCAGATTTTTCTTACTGAATTCATTTCAGTCTGCTGAAGTAGGATTCAAACCCAGGACATTATCTGGGTCTCTTGATTAACAGTCTCAATAACAACACCAGGCCATTACCTTTACCTGCCTCATTTAATTTGTTAGCTATTTACTGTTCACTCTGCCTTCTCCATAGGCAACAGAAGGCATTCTTTACCGAGGTGCTGCAATCTTGAGTAGGCCCATTAAAGCACTGCCTGAGGTAATTGTTCCTTCTGTAGTGATAACCACTGCTGTTGCCATGGTACAGATAGCTTTCAGTCAATGCACCTATAAAGAAACCATGAAGTTCATATTATATGGAAATATGTATGATGCCTGAATCTGTCCATATGATGGCACTGTATCCATTTACAATAAACTGCCTTCCCAGCCCACAGTAAAATATGGAGATATATAGATTGCTCAACACTTTGAAACAGGTGTGGATCTGTTTGACCAGCACTCAGTTCAAAACTGTCAGATAACAAGTCCAGGCACAGATGATGCAGTTAAGTTACATGGTTTTCTTTTATCAAAAAAAAGGCCCTCGTCTTTTTCTTAATGTTGCTGTTGTCCAATAGACCCATGTTTAATTGTGAAATAAGCTTGAAACAAAGCTACCCTGAATTTCAGACTAAGTGAGCATGAGTGGTTAGAATGGATTTTGTGAAGAGACAACACTGATCACCAACTGCCATCCCTGTCTTTGTCTGCCCTGGGTAGGACTTACAGTTTTTAATTTCTCCCTGCCACATCTGAAAGGCAGCAGTTCTGAGAACAATACTCCCTCAGTACTCCATTAGAATATCTAGGGTAGGATTAAGGAAAACCCCAAGGCATTCTATACTTATGTGAGGAACAAGAGGATGGCCAGAGTGAGGGTAGGGCCGATCAGGGATACTGGATGGAACTTGCACTTGGAGTCGGAGGAGGTAGGGGAGGTCCTTAATAAATACTTTGCTTCAGTATTCACTCTGGAGAGGGACCTTATCGTTTGTGAGGACAGTGTGAAACAGACTGATATGCTCAAACTGGTTGGTGTTAAAAAGGAGGGTGTGCTGAAAGTTTTGAACAACATAAGGATAGATAAAGCCCCTGGATCAGAAGGGATATACCCTAGGCTACTACAGGAAGTGAGGGAAGAGATTGCTGAGCCTTTGGCGATAATCTTTCCGTCCTCACTGTCCACTAGAGTAGTGCCAGATGATTGGAGCTGGCAAAAGTTATTTCCTTGTTCAAAAAAGGGAATAGGGATAATTCTGAGAATTACAAACCAGTCAGTCTTACGTCTGTGGTGGACAAAGTATTGGAGAAGATTCTGAGAGACAGATTTATGATTACTTGGAAAACCATAGTTTGATTAGAGATTGTCAGCATGGTTTTGTGAGGGGCAGGTCATGCATCACCAAGCTCATTGAGTTTCTTGAGGATGCGACAAAACAAATTGATGAAGGTAGAGCAATGGATGTGGTGTACATGGATTTTAGCAAGGCGTTTGATAAGGTTCCCCATGGTAGGCTCATTCAGAAAGTAAGGAGGCTTGGGATACAGGGAAATCTGGCTGTCTGGATACAGAATTGGCTGGCCCATGGAACACAGAAGGTGGTAGTAGATGGAAAGTATTCAGCCTGGAGCTTGGTAACCAGTGGTGTTCCACAGGGATCGGTTCTGGGACTTCTACTTTTTGCGATCTTTATAAATGACTTGGATGAGGAAGTGGAAGGTTGGGTTAGGAAGTTTGCTGATGACACAACGTTTGATGGAGGTATGGATGATCTTTGCATTCTCACTGTCCACTAGAGTAGTGCCTGATGATTGGAGCTGGCAAATGTGGAGGGCAGTTGTAGGTTGCAATGGGACATTAACAGGATGCAGAACTGGGCTGATAAGTGGCAAATGGAATTCAACCTGGAAAAGAATAAAGTGATTCACTTTAGAAGGTCGAATTTAAAGGCAGAATACAGGGTTAAAGGCAGGATTCTCGGCAGTGTGGATGAACAGAGGAATCTTAGGGTCCATGTCCATAGATCCCACAAAACTGCCACCATGTTGATAGGGTTGTTAAGAACTTCTAGGAGAAAGTGAGGACTGCAGATGCTGGAGATCAGAGCTGAAAATGTGTTGCTGGAAAAGCGCAGCAGGTCAGGCAGCATCCAAGGATGCTGCTCCTTCCTCCTTCCTGCGCCTTGGATGCTGCCTGACCTGCTGCGCTTTTCCAGCAACACATTTACAGAGTTGTTAAGAAGGTGTATGATGTGTTGTCTTTCATTAGCAGGGGGATTGAGTTTAAGAGCCGTGAGGTTATGCTGCAGTTCTATAAAGCCCTGGTTAGATCACACTTATAATATTGCATTCAGTTCTGATTGCCTCATTATAGGAAAGATGTGGAAGCTTTAGAGAGGGTGCAGAGGAGATTTACCAGGATGCTGCCTGGACTGGAGGGCATGTCTTATGAAGAAAGGTTGAGGGAGCTAGGGCTTTTCTCATTGGACTGAAGAAAGATGAGAGGTGACTTGATAGAGGTGTACAAGATGATGAGAGGCATACATAGAATGGATAGCCATGGCACAAATGTCTATCACCAGCTGGCATAATATTTAGGTGATTGGAGGAAGGTTTGGGGGAGATGTCACAGGTAGGTTCTTTACACAGAGAGTGGTGAGTGTCAGCAGTGGTAGTGGAATTAGATACGTTAGGGATATTTAAGCAACACTCACATAGGCACATGGAAGTTAGTGCAATGAAGGGTATGTAGGTTAGCCTGAACTTAGAGTAGGATAAAAGGCTGGCACAACATTGAGGCCTGAAGGGCCTGTATTGTGCTGTACTGTTCTATGCTCTATCTCTTTTGATTTTTGTGCACAAGCCCTAGAGTGAGACTTAAACCGGGAATTTCAGAAGTAAATGGAAATGAACCACAGCTGACACTGGCTTATAACAAGGTATATGTTGGTCCTTTGAAATCTTTACTCATTCTATCTTCCTTGTTGAAATGAAAATTCCTTTGTTGTGGTTCTGTTTGCCGAGCTGGAAGTTTTTGCTGCAAACGTTTCGTTCCCTGGCTAGGGAACATCATCAGTGCTGTTGGAGCCTCGTGTGAAGCGCTGCTTTGATGTTTCTTCCGGTATTTATATTGGTTTGTTCTTGCCGCTTCCGGGTGTCAGTTTCAGCTGCAGTGATTTGTATGTGGGGTCCAGGTCGATGTGTCTGTTGATGGACGTTCTTGCCATTTCCGGGTGTCAGTTTCAGCTGTAGTGGTTTGTATATGGTGTCCAGGTCAATGTGTCTGTTGATGGAGTTTGGGGATGAATGCCATGCTTCTAGGAATTCTCTGGCTGTTCTCTGTCTGGCTTGTCCTATGATAGTGGTGTTTTCCCAGTCAAATTCATGTTGCTGGTTGTCTGAGTGTATGGCTACTAGAGATAGCTGGTCGTGTCGTTTTGTGGTTAGCTGATGTTCATGGATGCGGATTGTTAGCTGTCTTCCTGTTTGTCCTATATAGTGTTTTGTGCAGTCCTTGCATGGTATTTTGTAAACTACGTTAGTTTGGCTCATGCTGGGTATTGGGTCCTTTGTTCTAGTGAGTTGTTGTCTGAGCGTGGATGTTGGCTTGTGTGCTGTTATGAGTCCTAAGGGTCGCAGTAGTCTGGCTGTCAGTTCTGAGACGCTCCTGACGTATGGTAGAGTGGCTAGTCCTTTTGGTTGTGGCATGTCCTCGTTCCTCGGTCTATCTCTTAGGCATCTGGTGGTAAAGTTGCGTGGGTATCAGGTACTCCTGTCTCCTCCCACAGTCTAAAGATGTGAAGGTAAGGTGGATTGACCATGCTATATAGTCCCATAGTGTCCAGGAACGTGCAAGCTAGATGGCTCATTCATGGTAAATACAGGGATAGGGGGAGACAGTCTTTGGAAGGTTGGTGTATACTCAATGGGCTGAATGGTCTCTTTCCATGCTTTAGGGATTCTATGAACCATTAAAATCAACCACATCACAAAGTTTGACAACCCTAAGTCCATGCTGCATCCACATCACTATTCAAACTTGATCAAGGAAGAATTTATTTAAGGATTAACTTATTTAATAAGGTGAACAATAAAACCATCAAGATCTAAGGAGGTAGCAGCAAATTGATAAGTGCTGCAACTAGTTAGAAAGGAATGCAGTGCAATAGGCAGGATAGCTTGTTACCAAGATTTTTGCCAGCAATGTCAACAGCACAAGAAAGATCTGACAAATGTTTTCTCCAAATCCCATATAAGCAACATTGAGCTTTGGACCTGCTGAACTCAGACATTGCAGTTTATGTACGAGTAAGTTTTATTTCAACACCAACCTTTTCATGAATTGAATGGGAATCAGAAGAATGAACAACAGCTCAGTTCTGAAGAGTCATCTAGGAACCATCGCGTGTTTTCTTGCTAGAGAGCAAGGTCAGTTTGAAATTAGCGCAGGTATGTACATCATCCTATGGGATCAGGAGGCCAAACTGGAGATGGTAAATGAGTGGCGATAGTCCAGGAGGAAGTGAAATGGTTAGGGGAGACACAAAATAGTTTTGTGTTTCAAGTTTCTATTTCAGTACATCAACTAAAAAAAACATGATATTTCAGCATGTCCAAGCTTCATACATCCAAGTCTGATACATCAAAATAGACTTTATCAATATTCAATCTATTAGTGGTCTATAATATATTCATGAAAACAAAACTTTAATGTGTTAGAATATTTATAATTCTTGTACAACAATGATAACTTTATGAATGATTAATAGATGAAGCCAATTTTAATATAAAATGTTAATTATGATGGCCTTACAATGATTGAATTTGAAATTCACTAAGCTCCCTGATAATCATAAAAAAACACATGGTTCACTAATGTCATTCAGGGAAGAAAATCTGCTGCCTTTACCTTGGCTGACCTATGTCACTCCAGACAAACAGCAATAGGGCTGACCACTACCTGTGCTCTGAAATTGAAAGCCATTCAGTTGTACCTTCCCGTCACCTTATTTTCACAGAGCAGTTAAACAAGAATAGAACTGAATGGACCACATAGCATTGTCCCAGGTGTGTCCCAGAAGTGACATAGGCACACCAAGCCTGGTCATCTCTGTAAGGTCCTGCTCACAAACATCTGGGGACTTATTCCAAAATTGGGAGACCAGTCCCCTAGACTAGTTAAGTGACACACTGACATGGTCATACTCCCCAAATCATATCTTCCAGTCTTCATCTCAAAGACCGCCAACCCCATCCCTGGATGCATGCTCTCTCAGCATGACAGACCTTGTAAGAGGTGGCAGCATGGTGGTATACAGTCAGGAGGGAGTTGTCCTCGGGGTCCTCAATATTTACAGTGTATCCGATGAAGAGTGATGGCATTAGGGAAAATTTAAGCACGGAAAGCTCTCATGATTCCCACAATTCATGAATCAAGATATTCCGAACACCTTTGGATGAAGTTCTGAATATAGCAAGAGCTGAATATATTCTGAGTAGGGGATTTCACTGGCCATCATCAATACTGGTTCATCAGTATCACTAATAAATTAATCTCTAAGTTTACGTTCCATTTATCCCTTACTCTATCATTACTGTCAAGCTAGGGATTAAACTTGATTCAATCAAGTTTGCCAAAAATCAGCAGCCAGAATATATAAAAAGAGATGTAGATCTGGTGCAGCTGTGTCCATGATAAACAGAAAAGGCAGAACCTGATAGACAGTGCTCAGCAATCATGCTATCTATCAATCCAATCAAAGTTATGTATTCTTGTCACATCCAGTACTGAATAGTTGTGGACTACTTAACAAATCACAAGAGAAGGGAATCCACAAGTACCTCCACCTTCAGTAATAGAGATCTCCACCACATCAATTCAAATGACAAAGCTGAAGCATTTGCAGAAGTGCTGAGTCAGGAGCCATCTTATCCTCCACTGCATCACAGATGTCAATTTTCAGTCAATTCAATTCACTCCATATGCTATCAAGAACAAAGTGAAGGCACTGAATATAACAAGAGGTGTGGGCCCTCACAACTGTAAAACTAACGGAACTAGCTGAACCCCTCTGCAAGCTGGGCATTTACCTCACAATGTGAAAAATTGCTCAAACATGTCCTGTTTGTCAATAGGGAGGGAATTCCAAGATTTTGCCAGTGACAGTGAAGGAAAGGTGAACTATTTCCAAGTGAGGATGGTGAGTGGTTTAGAGGGAACTTGCAGGTGATGGTGTTCCCATTTATCTGCTGCTCTTGTCCTTCGAGATAAGTAGTCATGTGCTTAGAAAGTGCTGTCTGAGGATCTTTGGTGAACTTCTGCAATGCATCTCGTAAATAGTACACACTGCTACTACTGAACATCAGTGGTGGAGGGAGGGCATGTCTGTGGATATGATGCTAATTAAGTGGGCTGCTTTATCCTTGATGGTGCCAAGCTTCTTGAGTGTCGTTGGAGCTGCACTCATCCAGACAAATAGAAAGTATTCCATCACGCTCCTGTCTTGTGCATTGTAGATATGAACAGGCTTTGGGTAATCAGGAGGTGAGTCTCAGTCATTGAGATGTGATTCTCATTCCTGAGTGAAGAGATGTCTATTAACAAGGGTTGTCACACATTGTCACCCTAATTTCTACCTAATCTCATCTCATTCCTACATATCTCCCATTCTTACACCTGCCAGATAAATACCTGATGGTAAGGATTCTCAATGTGAAAGTCTCTTGGATATGTTGTGACTCCAGCTCACTTTTGCTCCTCTGGGTTTCATCTTGGACACCGAGCTCCCACAAATTAGGGTACACTCCATGGGCCAGTGACAGCATATACCTCACATATACCGACATATAACATGTGAGGTACCTGTGAGCTTCTCTGCTTCGTCATGGCACATCTTCAACTCACATAGAGTGCTCTGCACCTTAAAGCTCACTGGTACTTTTCATTGTGATGATACGATAAGGCCACTCAATGCATAGGGATAGGCACCCAGCTCATGGACTGGCCTGGGGAGCATCACTGGTCTGCTCACTTGCCCCCTTAGCAACCATGTACTTTGCACCTCCTTGAATGTTCACATTCTTGTCTTGCTTTCTGTCATCTCCCCCCATTACCAAAGATTGAAGATTACTGGCTTTTCCCTTTGGTTATTCACTGTGCAGTGATCAGGAGATTTATTTAGCTCACCAATACTCCAGAAACTGAAGGCTCTAAACACTTATCAGATTCAGATTAGAGCTTATCAGAGTAATTCCAGAGGGATGCGGAGACCAACTAAACAACCAGAGGCAACTTATCAATTTTCTGAAGACCAATATAAACCAGGCCTGATTTAAGCAGAGGCTTTTGGCTAAATAACAGACAGACAAGTGCAGCAGAAAGCAGTCTCACAGTGTTGCTGTGGAGACAGATGATGCAGCACTTCTTTCCTCAATTCCTACATCGCCTGCACACTATATGCAGTTCAGTATAGGCAGTCCACATAACCTGCACATCTTGGACGGGGGGAGGAAACTTACACAGACACAGGAAGACTGTGCAAACTCAACACAGGCAGTTACCCAAGGTTGGGATCGAACCTGGGCCCGTGGCTCTGTGAGGCATCAGTGCTAACCACTGAACCACTATGCTGCCTCTTTTCTCAGTATGAAGTGCAAGGGGTTAGCTCCTGTTTTAGACTATATAGTGACACTTGAAATCACCCTGCTTAATATCACCCTGCAGCAATTGTATTACAAGCACTTTAGTGGCATAACTGGGAAATTGGGATGGTCATATATTTTCCAGTGATGACTCCAGGTGCCAAACAAAGTGAGAGCACAGCGTCAACCACAAAATAGGCACAGTATCAGCTAATGTCTATTTATATCATAATTGTTTGCCTTTATAAATGACAAAAATTGTTATCATTTGTCAAAACATAGACTGTACAAAGTATAGAATTAAATTTGATGAAACACTCGTATTTATTAACTTTTCAAGTGTGTGGATCATATTGTGCTATCTCTTCTATGGAATGGCATCTCCAGACAGTTTGCAACTGACTTGAAAACCCGAAGATTATTGGTGTTGAATTCAAGTAGATTTTATGTTCCAGTGCTAGTTACATTACTGTCATCTCTGAAATAGATGTAGTCACTCTTGATTCCAGTTATTCCCCACCCCTCTCTGAGTACCTTTTGCTCTGGAAAGCTTGATAATCAATGTTGCTCGTGTTAATTTGCTGTAAATAGGATCTCAATGAGGAAGCGCAAAAATAACAGGTGGATTTTATTTCAGCTATTTTACACACCTTGGGAAAAGATAGCTGACCTCTGTTGGAGTTAATTAGGACCTTCTAAAGGATTTTTCAATAAGTTGCTTAAAATGGTGAAGGTTTAAATAGAGTTTTTAAATTGTTTCCAATGTCTGAAGGGTCAATCACCACAGAGTAGCAATAAGGGATTTGCACCATAACCAGAGGTGATATTTTCCAGGTAATGTTATGATCCCAGCTGATATCATGACTGAACAAGTCAGATCCCTGACTGAAATCGGATTGGATTCTATTTTGCTAGTTTTCTTCTTTTGTTTTATCCAAAAAAATATTAGAATTTGTTCTTTCAATGCTGGTGCACCAACTATGCAGTTGAAACTGGCCCAGGCTGCTGGATTACAGATTGCTCCATTTTGCATCCCTTCTGTTCTGAAATAAATGTAGTTGACAAGATCTTACCCATGGGCTCAACAATGCTGACATGATCAGGATACAATTTTACTACTTAGGTCCCCCGTTAGCGTCATCTTAACTTTAATTCCAAACACACCATGTCCCAGCAGTATATGGCATTCAGCTGTATCAACATAGTTGTTCACTGGGTCTCCATGTGGATCATCAGACCATCAACAAATTTCATGGACTTGGTCTCTTGCCTTGTAGTTTTCTGGAAACTACCACCTCGCAGCCTTGGTCCACTTTCCATAATAAGGGTGAAAAACAGAGTAAGAGGCTCGGCCAACACATTGCATTGCAGTGATTCTGCCTGCACAAAGCCCTCTAGTGGCAACCTTTTCAGTATAAAACCCAATATTTCCCTCTGGAAAACCAAATTGCTTATGAGCAACAGCAGTCAATTCACAGTTTAATATATTGAGATGGTCTTTTGCTCAAACACAAGCATACAACGCGGTCTTAACAATGAAACAGAACATCACTATATGAAATATAAATGATAATAAATGATCAAGCTATTTACATATTGTACAATTTTCAAGATTTAAAAATGTAAGGTATAAATAAATTCCATCTATCACAACACCATCAATTTACTGTAATCGAATGCCCAAGAAAATTTGCTTTTCTATCATATCTATGGATTTACCTTAACTGTTTCTTGCAATTCCTGAGCTTGAAAGTTTGATAGCCTTTCCTTAATTAGTCACACACTGAGCTTCGACCTTCTCAATTTCGAGTACTCACATCAGGGTTCTAAACAAACACTCCTGCTCTGGAAATTTCAAACAAAACCCCTTACACTGAGGTTACCTATCCCCTAACTTTTCTGAACTAACTAGTTTTTCAGGAAAATCTGTTTCATAAATTTAACGCCAACTAGGATTACTGCAAACTGAAACACTAAAGTTTTCCACAAAAAATTATCCTTCTAACTGAAAACAGGCTAATTTTCTTCGATGTCTATTCTGCTGGTTTGTAAATCTTAGCCAATGCAAATAAATTCCCATTATCACTCCATAGATTCTCTCTCTCATGCTAGTTTTTTAAAAAGGCTGCAGAAATATTAACAAGTTAACTATTAAACCTCTTCATACAATCAGACCAAAATCTAAATGCTGCAAGTTCAAAATCTAAGCTCTAAAATAAATGATATTAAAGTATGTATAAATCACAGCACCAAATGGTGACAATTTGGACTGCAGTGTCTGATAGTACGGTGAATACAGTTCAATTGTCACTTTCAAAAGGGATTTGAATGAATATCTCAAAGTGAAAATACTATAGGGGCATGGAGAATTAGCATGCAACTGTACCAATTGAAACGCTCTTTGAAACTGGCGTGCCACAAGGATAAGTGCTGGATCCTATGGTTTTCGTCATTTATCTAAATGATTTGAATGTGAATATGGGAGTCATGATTAGTAAGTTTGCAGGTAGGGATATAGTGGACAGTGAAGAATGTTATCTCAGAGTACAACAATTTCTTGATCAGATGCATCAATGAGCTGAGGGGTGGCAGATGGAGTTTAATTTAGATAAATGTGAGGTGTTGCACTTTGATAAGACAAACCAGTATACACTTTTGGTAAGGCCCTGGGGAGTTTTGCCAAATAAAGAGTCCCAGGGGTGTGGTTCATAGTTTCTTGAAATTGGAGTTGCAGGCAGACAGGTTAATAAAGAAGATGTTTGGTACACTTTCCTTTATTGGTCAGTGCACTGAGTATAAGAATTGACAGGTCATGTTGTGGCTGTACAGGACATTGGTGAGGCCACTTCTGGAATATCGTGTGCCATTCTGGTCACCCTTCTATAGGAAGGATGTGGTTAAACCTGAGAAGATGCAGAAAAGATTTACAAGGATGTTGCCAAGACTGGAGGGTTTGAACTGCAGGGAGAGGCTTAATAAACTGGGCATATTTTCCCTGGAGTGTTGGACAATGAGGGGTGACTTTACATAGGTTTATAAAATCATGAAGGGCATGGATAGGGTGAATAGCCAAGGTCTTTTTCTTAGCATGTTGGAGTCCAAAACTAGAGGTTTAGAGTGAAAGGAGAAAATTTAAAAATAAACTGAGCATGATGCATGGATGGAGTGAGCTGCCAGAGGAAGTGGTGGAGGACAGTACAATTATAATATTTAAAAGGAATCTGGATGGGTATATGGATAAGAAGGGTTTAGAGGGATATGGGCCAAATGCTGGCAAATGGGACTAGGTCAGATTGAAATATCTGTTTGGTGTGGATGTGTTGTTCCAAAAGGTCTGCTGCAGCTCCATTTAACTCTATGACTCTGTGACTGTATGAGATCCAATGCAGCTCAAAGGGCCAAATGGCTTCATTCAATGTTGTACTATTCCATGACTCTATGATTCATGCAGCAAAGATATAGTTTTAAAAGGAATCATAGCCACATTCTCCAGACCCTTTAGCTACTTTACAAGACATGGAAACAAAACATTCCAGTTAGCCAGCATGGGCTTGAATGTGACTGCCTTAAATGTAAGGTTCTGGAAAGTGTTATGAATGCTGGAGTTTCCATGATAATTATTTTGTGAACCGTTTTTCACTCAGGGTAAAATAAAGTAGTTGGAGAGGGATGTGATCTCCTGCGACACCTGTTCAGAAATAAGCTAATGTGACCTGATTTACATCTCACTGGAGTCAAACTCATGTGATCATGCTATAGAGGCAGAATCTTAAATGAAAATCCATTCAAGTGTAAGTCTGAGCACCTGCATTCAAAAAAGAAGGCTGCTTGTCATGCGGGGTACAAATACAAAGACTCTCAGAACCACACAAAAACATTTGTGGAGCAATATCCACAATTGGCAATGTTATATCCAGCAGAAATAAAGGACAGTTTGAGATTAATTGCTTAAGTGAAGTGTCAGTGAGGACAGATCCCTGTTTAAAGACCATCTGATGAAGGAGTGGTGCTCCCAAAGCTAGTGCTTCCAATTAAACCTGTTGGACTATAACTTGGTTCTGTGTGATTTTTTAACTGTTTAAAGAAGGAAGGATTCTGGACAGCTAAGAAGCAGGGAGTCCCAAAAGGCACCTTGCTGCTGAACATATGCTCATAAGTTTGAGTGAAGGGACTTTGTTTAAAGAAACACTGGTAGGTTTGCACTGATGTGGCAGAGAGGAGAGATCCTGTTCACATCAGGAAGAGATCGGGGTTTTAAACACATTTCTCCTGGGAGTGTGGTGTAATGTATGAAGTTACCATGGGATTTTTTTAATTATAATGAGAAGTTGATAATGAATACCTTCTCTGTTGTTTAGTATATTAGTTGTTCACTTAGAAAGGTTTAGATGATATTGATTTTAGTTTGTTACAGAAAAAGTCTTTAAAATGGGAAATCTTGAATGGTTCTTTTTCAGATGGTCACTGGAAAAATTCATGTGTCTTCTTAAAAGTTATTGGTCATAAAAATTCAAAATAAGAATTGCTTATAGGAATCACATACAGGACATAAGCAACGTTGTTGAGATCCAGTGGAATTGAGGCAGTGTGTGAGCAAAACCCTGCAGCCACTAGTCGGCACTCAGTCCTACCTCAGGGACTCAGTGTATTAGCTGAGTGGAGGGTTTCACTTCAGGAACAGCATGTTAGGTGTCACAGAGAGGAGCAGAGTGACAGAAGCTTTATGGGAAGCAAATGTATAATGGTAATGTCACTGGTGTATGAATCTCAAACTCGGGTTAGTGTTCTCGGGACTGGGATTCAAATCTCACCATTGCAGATTGTGTAATTAGAACTCAATAAAAATCTGGAATGAGAAAATCTGGCTTAAAGGTAACCATGTGACCACTGTTGAATGTTATAAAAACTCATTTAGTTTGCTAAGATCATTCAGGGAAGGAAATCTGCTGTCATTTCCTGGTCTAGCCAATGTCTAGCCTATGTGTGCAATGTTGTAAAAACAATGACTGCAGATGCTGGGAACCAGATTCTGGATCAGTGGTGCTGGAAGAGCACAGCAGTTCAGGCAGCATCCAAGGAGCAGCGAAATTGACGTTTTGGGCAAAAGCCCGTTGACTCTTGACTGACTTGCAAGGTGATGCATTTTGGAAGATCAAATTTAGGTGTGAATTACACTGTAAATGGCAGAACATTAACATATAGACAGATCTAGGTGGACAGGTCCACAGTTCCCTAAAAGTCGCAACACAGGTGGCCAAGGTGAGTAAGGAGATATATGGCATGATTGGCTTCATCGGCAGGGCATGGAGTGCAAGAGTTGGCAAAACATGTTGCAACTGTATTAAACCCTTGTTAGGCCGCTTTTGAAGTATTGTGTGCAGTTTTGGTTGTCACACTACTAGAAGGACGCTTTGGAAATGGTGCAGAGAAGATTCACCACATTGCCTGGTCTCAAGGGCATAGGCTACGAGGTGAAGTTAAAAAGACTAGGATTGTTTTCTCTGGAAAGATGGTGGCTCAGAGGAGACCTAATAGAGGTATACAAAATTATGAGAAGCATAGTTGGGGTGGATAGTCAGAGGGTTTTTCTGAGGGTTGGCATTTCAATTACAGAGGGGCATACATTCAAAATGAGAGGGGAAATGTTTAAGGGAGATGTATGAGGGAGGTTTTTCATGCAGAGAGTAGGAGGAGCCTGGAACCCACTGCCAGAAGAGGTGGTGGAAGCAGGCATGTTGGCGACATTTAAGAGTCTTCTGATGATTACATGAATAGGGAGGGAATAGAAGGACATGGACCGAATAAGAAGGTTTGTTTTTCAGTTTAGTTAGGGCATGATGATCGGCGCAGGCTTGGAGGGCTGAAGGGCCTGTTCCTGCGCTGCACTTCTCTTTTGTTCTTTGGGTTTTGCTCTTGACTTCAGGACAGTTAGGAAAGAGTAACAAAAGCTGACCTAGTCATTAACATCCATATAGAGTCATAGAGTCATAGAGATGTACAGCACACAAACAGACCATTCAGTCCAACTCGTCCATGCTGGCCAGACATCCTAACCTAATCTAATCCCATTTGCCAGCACTTGGCCCATATCCCTCTAAGCTGAAAATGTGTTGCTGGAAAAGTGCAACAGGTCAGGCAGCATCCAAGGAACAGGAGATTCGACGTTTCGGGCATAAGCCCTTCTTCAGGAAAGAAGGGCTTATGCCCGAAACGTCGAATCTCCTGTTCCTTGGATGCTGCCTGACCTGCTGCGCTTTTCCAGCAACACATTTTCAGCTCTGATCTCCAACATCTGCAGACCTCACTTTCTCCCCATATCCCTCTAAGCCCTTCCTGTACATATACACATGCAGATGCCTCTTAAATGCTGTAACTGTACCCACTCCACCACTTTGGCAGCTCATTCTATACACACACCAGCCTCTGTATGAAAAAGTTTCCCCTTAGGTCCCTTTTATATATTCCCCCTCTCACTGTAAACCGATGCCTCTTGAGCAGTCTATTCCTCTGTGAATGAATGACAAACACCTGAAATGCTAACAGTCACGCACTACAAGATATGGAAACAAGCCCCTTGAATACAACTTCCCTTGAACAGTTTCGGTGTGTTTGGGTATTGTTTACCATATGGAAGGAACAGCACTGCTAACTGCATAACAGGTTTGCTTTTCTCTTTAAGAAATGGAATAGCTGTGACCTTTTGAAAGGTCATATATTTGCTTGCAACAATAGTCAACCTTGCAGCATTGCTGGTCTCATCAAATTCTTCACTGAAATTTTCACAATCTTACTCTTGTCATGGTCCTCCTGTACAAAAAGGTGCATGTTCTTAAGCTATGTAAGCTGTAGGAGGGGATAAACTGGATAGCTTCCATGTTCTGTCTGGATATTTACAATCCTATTTGAAGATCCCAGTGGTATTTCTAATAATAATTTTAACAAAGTGCCACCTAGGTCAAGTTTTCCATTGTGAATCCTCATGAGATCCCTAACTGTATCTTACCAAGTTTACCTCATTAACCATCTGCCCCACTCTGTGGAGTCCCTCACATTTAAATCTGAGCCCATTTACCACATGCCATTCTCAGAACAACTCGCCATTCAAGACATCTCTGAAAGGTTACTGTGCACCTGGACAACACAGCCAAGCTAACACTGCCTTCACCTGCAATATAATGGCACAGCAGACACACAGTCAAGCTATTGATGGACAGCATAGTTGACACATCCTCACACATACAATCCTAATCTTTCATTCAAGTCACTGTTTATCTACCAAGCCACACAGCTTCCTTGTCCTTAGTTACGTTCCATTGAAACACCCTCTCTAACTTACACCGACTCTGTCCCATTCCCCACTATAGACCTGCCTCTTGTCATTGTCCAGTCGGGCACATTATTCACAGGCAAACAATTGGACAAATCTGAAGATAAGCTTTTATTTACAGCCAGAAAAATGAACACAATCAAAATATGAAGAACCTGCAGTTCGACACCACAATGTGAACCAAATCCTGGCAGGATGACCAAACTATTTTACATGCTGTACCCAGGTTTCATCAGCTGGAACTGGGTCCTGTCTGGCCTGTAGCATCTGATGCTCTGTCATGGCCAAAGGCTTTGTCCTTGTCTCCCCTTCAGAAGACACTCCGATGCCACAATTCTTCAGGACCTATCACAATTGGCTGCTCCAATTGTGTAGAGTACAGGACACCAGGGTGATGTAGTACGCTGAATTTGTCCACCTGCACACCACCACACCACCCCCCCCCCCCCCCACCCGATTCCTGCTTGCATGGCAGTCCGAGCACAGTTGCCCACTCCCTGGATTGTAACTGGTCCATATATCCTGACGTTAACTACCCCAAAAGAGCAACTGACTGTATTCAAGCACCAGGACTGTGTACATACTGTGCCCCTGACTGATGATACCAGGACCCCCTTGACAGACAGTGCATAGCCCTCTCTCCCGCCACATCCTTCACTGGTCTGAGGTCTAGCCTCCACCTACTTTCTGACATGGTCCTTGGTCAAATTAAGTTTGCAATGTGGTGCAGCCTAGTCCCACTCATGAGCTGGGAGTCTATTCCTGCATGCAGTGACCATGCAACAGCCTTTTAATTGCTGGTGTGCCTACAGCACAGGCTTGTGCTTCTTAAGCAGCCTGCAGATGAAGTGATGAAGTACCATGAGGATTCTGAGTGGTTGACAAATATCAGATGCCAATGTCCATGGTCAAGGGATGTGTACGGTCGATGTCTATGGGTTGTGCCATGAGATGTTGTTTGTTGCTGAATGACATGAAGGCTCCCCATGACTAGAGGTGAGCTGAATTTGCCAGGTACCTGCTCTGATGTCCATGTCAAGATTTATTGATGTCTAGCTTGTTTGACTAATTTGGTAAAATAGGAAGCTGAATATTAATGATGCAATAAGGTGTTAACAAGCTATCAGCTCCTTAATTGGTAATTCGCTGCTGCCTTGTGACAAAAGCACCATGTTTTGGCAAATGCATAAAAAACGTGACAAGATGCTCCCAACAATGAGGTAGACCCGACTGGACTTCTCATGTGGGTCCACCACAAACCTCATCATATTGAGGCCCCATTAAAATTTATTTCTATGTTTTTTTGCTCTCCCTGCCAAAATATACAATTTAACTTTAGCCCACAGCATACTCCATTTTCCAGATATGTACACACTTACTTAATCTATTTTTTTTAGCCTCCTTACGTCATCTTTCCATCTTACTTTCTTATCTGGTTTTGTGTAATTAACAATATTGTCATTTTCAGGGAATCAATGCCAATTCACCCTTGAGTTCACATTACCTTTTCTACACTGTGATAACATCACAAATCCTATATTCTCTCATGAAGTAGTAAGTATGATCAGACAGTATTTAGCACTGGGTCACATCAGGGCATATTAAAGTAAACAAAAACGTAGGTTTTAGGGTGTGTCTTAAAGGAGGAGAAAGGTGGTTCGGCAAGAGAGGAGTGGGAAGGAAAACCTAGAATTCCGGGCTTGGACAGCTGAAGGGACAGTTCCCAATGATGACATAATTATAATCGGAGTCATGAGAAGTCATTATTGGAGAAGCAGAGTTCTTGAATGGTTGTAGGGTTAGAGATTGCAACACTAACTATATATGAGTACATAGCTTTCTGGTATGATAGAGGGAAAATGATAGAACCTCACATTTGTGAATTAAGTTCTTCCACTGATTGACATAGAATGCTACTGGTAAGTTTAAACAGGATCATAAAGATATTCAAATGTAGAGTTAATGGCATTAGACCAGCAATGTGAAGATCACTTACATCTTGAGAAACCTCAAAAACTTTTATTAAGCCCCACTCAATGTTTTCAGAAAATAAATGTTGATGCAGAGAGTTGAGTGAGTCAAATAAAAAGTGGTCTGATACAAATAGGAGCATAAATGACACCATAGGTGCAGTCAATTAGATTCTTAAAACTAGCATATTCTGAGGAACTGTTTTCTCTTATTATCAGTCAATGATAAAAAGTGATGAAATTGTTGGCTGAGAACATTCAGATTTTTTTTTCATTTATTTCACATTGTTTCCCAATAGCGATAAATTAGCTGAATCTTGCTAAGTTATATTTATCCTAGCTTAAATATACAGCAATTGCCTTCATTCCCAACGGACAGGAGCCAAGCTGACATCTGTGGAGCCTATTGTACTAAAGTCCTCCTCCTCTCTCCTGAGATCTCCTTTTCAGGTGGAGTGATGGCTGGTGATCCGAGGAATACTTGTCAATGGATTATTCTCCTAAGTAATCTCAAGAGCTGAGTGTTCTTTCACCATCACACATGTGATCAGCGTGCAATCGTCTGTGGGTGGAATCCCCTTCCATATTATAAGTTGTATCTGATCCCCTTTACAAATGGTCCTTGGACTTCAGATTGTATAGTGAACAAAATTGCAGATGCATTGTTTGGTTCAAGCACAGAAGTGTTGTTTATTAAAATAAACCTTCCTGACACCCTGATATTAAGCTGCTCGCCTAGTTGAAGGACACAAAACCCGAATTAGTTTGTTGGATTTAAATCCCCTTTCATGATTTAACCTTGGCTTCTGTTCTGCCATCTAAAAAAACTAACAGCAAACTGCCACAATTTATGGGGTCAAAAATAGCTTCAGTGAAAAACCACAGGCAAAACCCTAGTTTTCTGCCACAAAATTACTTAATTTGGACCTAAACCCCCAGATTTGGTTTTTATCCTTATACTACCTTAACTTCTCAGCCCAAATCATTCCTCAGATTTAACTGATATCTCACAATCTTTCATGGTTTGTTCCTTCTGGAGGATTGCAAGTCCCTGAGCCGGGTTGGCCAATCTTAGCGCTCCTTCATGTGCAGTGTCAATCCCTTCACCCTTGTCCTTTTTTTATGATGGTCTGTATTGAAATATCATAAGCACATTTCCTGAGACCCCCCTGTTGGATGGTCAGTCCTTAATGTTCTCTTTGATCCTTAAAGCCCGTTCCAGACATATTTGTTCAATGCCGATATTGTTTCCACAACTGAACACAATACATCCCACCAAGGTGAGACATCCCTGGCTTGAAAGCTGAACTTCCATGTTTTTCCCCTTACAAGACTACAGTGAATGCTGTTTTCTGGTGTCTTTTGGATTGTGACAATAGCCACCATCATTTTTTAAATAGATTACATGATGGTGGTTTTCATTGTTGTGTCCCAAATTCCTGTCCTTTTACGATCAGGAAATAAGAGCCAAAGACTGCAGATGTTGGAATGCTGAAATAAAAACAGAAAATGCTGGAGAAACTCAGCATGTCTGGCAGTATCCGTGGAAAGAAAAACTGAGTCAACATTTCAAGTCCAATATGACTTCTTCTGAACTTCAGAGCTGTTCTTGATGAACTAACCAATGTATAACCCTGAAGTAACATAGACAAAACCGGTACTCTGGTCAGTGCAGGCTGGGGAAGCTTG
This sequence comes from Hemiscyllium ocellatum, assembly GCF_020745735.1. Lineage (NCBI taxonomy): Eukaryota > Metazoa > Chordata > Chondrichthyes > Orectolobiformes > Hemiscylliidae > Hemiscyllium > Hemiscyllium ocellatum. The sequence continues at coordinate 53,860,587 of NC_083404.1, forward strand.
CTATGAATAAATCAGCTGCTGTGTTTTTACATTAAATTACTGATCACATTTGGAAAGACTTTACTGGTAATAAGAAGCATTTGGACTTCCTAGGTTTTGAAAAGTGCTAAATAAATGCAAGCCTTTCTTATAAAGTGATTAGCACAGTTGATTGGATGGCAGGCTGGTAGTGAAGCATGATTCCAGCAGAATGCATGCAATTCCTACACCAACTGAGGTCACCATAAAAGAATCTCCTTCCTCACCCTTTCCCCTTGCCAGAGACATGGTGGCCCTCAGGTTAAACTGCAGTGCCTCTCTCCAATGGGAGAGCAGCCTTATGGTCCAGAAGGACTATGGTGAATTTACCTGATTGCTGTCAGGGATCCATTTCCCAGGTGATTTTAGCCAATCGGTCATGTGCCACCGCAGAGAGCTGCTGGACAATTTATACCAGCGAGGAGAAAGTGAGGTCTGCAGATGCTGGAAATCAGAGCTGAAAATGTGTGGCTGGAAAAGCGCAGCAGGTCAGGCAGCATCCAAGGAACAGGAGATTCGACGTTTCAGGCATAAGTCGAATCTCCTGTTCCTTGGATGCGCCTGACCTGCTGCGCTTTTCCAGTCACGCATTTTCAGCTCAATTTATACCAGCCTCAATCTGGGAGGGAGTAGCCATTGCTGGCATTGAAGTAAGTTCAAGATTGAGGATTGTCACTGGAGCCCTGGAATTCAGGCACATGGAGTGGAATTGCTGGGGCCAGTCAGAGATGTCACTGTGGTGGTAGCTTTGGAGGTGGAGGAGGTCATCTCTACTAAGGATTAGGAGGGAAGGGTTGGTCATTCCTCTTTCCTCAATTTATCTTGTCATTTCAATATTCTATCCACTCACATCAAGAAAAATCATAATCATTTGCAACAAAGTGAAAATTAATAGAATAAAACAGCCCATAAAGAGATCATTCAGCCCATTACATTTGTGCTAGCTCTTTCAGAGAGATATTCCATTAAATTCTCTGCTATACTGGTGCATGACAGTAGTCCACTGACATTCAATGGACCTAAAACTGACATCACTGTATCATGGTCGAAAAATGTGGAGCTGGAAAAGCACAGCAGGTCAGGCAGCATCTGAGGAACAGGAGAGTCGACATTTCAGTCATAGACTCTTCATCAGGAATGTGGCAGGGGAAGGGGTCTATGAGATAAATTGGAGGGTGGGGGTGGGATTGACGAAAGGTAGCTAGGAAAGTGATAGGTAGATGCAGGTGGGGGTTAATGATGATAGGTCGGTGCAGAGAGTGGAGTGGGTAGGTGGGAAGGAAGATAGATAGGTGGTGGAACAGGTCAAAAGGGTGGTGCTGAGTTGGAGGGTTGGATCTGGGATGAGGTGGAGGAGGGGAGATTTGGAATCTAGTGAAGTCGATGTTGGTGCTGTTTCAATGAAGGGCCCCAAGGCGGAAGATGAGGTGTTCTTTCTCCAATTGTGAGGTGGCTTGGATTTGGCGGTGGAGGAGGCCCAGAACTTTCATGTCCTTGGGGGAATCAGAGAGGGAGTTGAAGTGGTCAGCCACAGGGTGGTGGTGTTGTTTGGTGCGTGTGTCTCAGTGATGTTCCCTGAAACGCTCTACGAGTTGGCAGTCTGACTCCATGATGTAGAGGAGACCACATCGAAAGCAATGGACATAGCAGATGAGGTGGATGGATGTGCAGGAAAATCTCTGCTGGAAGTTAAAAGAAAGTTTGGGGCCTTGGTCAGAGGTAAGAGGGAGATGCAGGCGCAGGTTTTACACCTCTTGAAGCGGCAAGTGAAGGTGCCGGGTGTGAAGGGTGGGTTGATGGGGGGCATGGACTTAATGAGGGAGTCATGAAGGAAATGCTCTCTGTTGGAATGCAAATAGAGGTGGAGAGGGAAATATATATCTGGCGGTGGGTGCTGATTGTCGGTGGCAGAAATGGTGGACAATAATGCGCTATATCTGGAGATTAATGGGATGGAAAGTGAGGACCACCTATTGCCTTCCCAACCACCTTTCCCCCAGCACCACCCCCACTCCCCTATTTATCGCTCAGCCCCCTTCCCCTCCACATTCAGGCTTATGCCCGAAATGTCGACTCTCCTGCTCTTCGGATGCTGCCTGACCTGTTATGCTTTTCCAGTGCCACACTTTTCAAATCTGACTCTCTAGCATCTGCAGTCCTTGCTTTCTCCTAATTGTTGTATCACAAACAGACAAACAAATCAATAATGTAGAGAAGCACCACAAAGAAACAGAATGCTACCCATTCCATTCCCTATTGCCCTGGTGACAATTCCATAAGACCATAAGACATAGGAGTGGAAGTAAGGCCATTCGGCCCATCGAGTCCACTCCGCCATTCAATCATGGCTGATGAGCATTTCAACTCCACTTACCCGCATTCTCCCCGTAGCCCTTAATTCCTCGTGACATTAAGAATCTATCAATCTCTGCCTTGAAGACATTTAGCTTCCCAGCTTCCACTGCACTCTGCGGCAATGAATTCCACAGGCCCACCACTCTCTGGCTGAAGAAATGTCTCCGCATTTCTGTTCTGAATTGACCCCCTCTAATTCTAAGGCTGTGCCACGGGTCCTAGTCTCCTCGCCTTCTTCTCCAGCTTGCTGCTGGAGGACCGCAAATTTGACTCATTCTCCACCTACTGCCTCAGGTGCAACATGACCAAATGTCCAGCCATCAAACACAATCCTTCATCCCAATCCACAGCTCTTTTAAATATTTTCACCTCCAACAATGTTCTCCACACTTACCGAAGGAATATAATTCTATTGTGAGGATAATGCATTTGAGAAAGCAGAAAATGGAGCAGGATAGCAAACCAGCTAGGTGTACAGCTGGATAACAAGCCCTGGCATAGCTCTGTTATGTGGAGTGGAAAAATTATAGGCTTAAATAATATAATCAAAGAGGATATGGATTCATTAAAGAAAAGTTTTAATTGCTCAGGGAAGAGGCTGGTAGAAAGTAGTGCTTTGTTTCCTATCATAATGTACAAAGAGCTACTCACTGATGGTGGGAAAGGAGATGGGAGACTAAGAATCATTTCCCAGTCCACCACCTGCATGGATCAATGAACATTGTCAGAATTTAAATAATGCAATGTAATCCAGACTCTTACTATCATCTGTGACTCATGTATTAAGTCATCATTTTATAGTCTGTCATGATATGAAGTACAATTTTAAAAAATGATACTTACCTTGTGTGTTAAAGCAGTGATTTATGAACAGGGGGTGGTGTGTCTTAGATTGTGGCAACAGTTGCATGAACAGATAGATTTGACTTCACCAATCAATTCTTATTTCTGAATGACATTCAATGTACTGCAACTTTACCACAAAGAAAATGTAATAATTATGTACGTATCAATTTTTTTTAACATTAATGGGTAGACTGTAAAGTTAAAGTTTGACCTAAATTACTTAATCCATAGTTAAATGTCACAGATTGTTTTGAAAGACTGAACTGTTAAACTCTTGAATGTTAACTGTTGCGTTTAGGATATTGATCCATTTACACGCAGTCACTCATAAAGCCTAACAACTTAAATATTTGAGGCTGGTGGCTATTTGAAGTCAAAAGACTCACAATGAGACATTTGACAATATGCATAACTTTACAAAACCAATATATTCAGATAATTGGTTTCCTACTTGTCTTTGTTCTGTTCCACATGTCAATTTATGCAGCTTTTTGCTTAATAGACATGTATATTTACATGATTAACAGATCAGAAACTTTGCAGCTCTACCAAAAGATTGAACAGGTTTGGACTCCGTCCTTTAGAAAAAATAGTGATGAGAAGTGACTTCAGCTAAGTCTTAAAATTGAGAATGGGTAGATGTAGAAAGAATCCAAAACCGGGAGCCAGTAGTACAAGATAACTACAATGAGATCAGTTAGGGAAATAATTGTCTTCACTTGGAGGGTAGTTAGCAAGTGGAACTCATCTACAGAGGACGGGATTGAGGCAAAGAAACTAGATGAGTACATGAGAGAGATGGGAATGGAACAAAATGCTGAAAGACTGGACAGGAGGAGTCAAGGACTACCTTCTTGGGCTAAATGGCCTGTTTCTTTTTTTTATTCATTCATGGTACATGGATATTGCTGGCTAGACCAGCATTAATTGCCCATTGGGCACTTAAGAATCAACCATGCCGTTGTAGGTCATAGACACATCTGTAGAAGATGTCCTCTTCTGAAGGATGTTTGTGAACAAATGGGTTTTTAATAACAATTGAAATATTATTCAAATTAAACTAGTTTTTAGTTCCAGACTTTTCCTTGAATTCAAATTTCAGCAGTGGCCAAGGTAGTTTTGAACCCATATTTCCATAACATTAGCTCTAGTTTTGTTATGATGAGTCTAGTGATATTGCCACTATACCACAACCTCAGCTAAGTTATATATCCAGTGTACTTAATCTCTACAGTCACTCTATACTTGTTGGACTGAGTGGCTTCTTTCTGTGTTCCGGCTGTTACTGATTCAATAGACAATAGGTGCAGGAGTAGGCCATTCAGCTCTTCGAGCCTGCACCGCCATTCAATATGATCATGGCTGATCATTCCTAATTAGTATCCTCTTCCTACCTTATCTCCATAACCCTTGATTCCACCATCTTTGAGAGCTCTATCCAATTCTTTCTTAAATGAATCCAGAGACTGGGCCTCTACTGCCCTCTGGGGCAGAGCATTCCACACACCCACCACTCTCTCGGTGAAGAAGTTTCTCCTCATCTCTGTCCTAAATGGTCTACCCCGTATTTTTAAGCTGTGTCCTCTGGTTCGGCACTCACCCATCAGCGGAAACATGTTTCCTGCTGCCAGAGTGTCCAATCCTTTCATAATCTTCTTTGTCTCAATCAGATCCCCTCTCAGTCTTCTAAACTCAAGGGTATACAAGCCCAGTCACTTCAGTCTTTCAGTGTAAGGTAATCCCGCCATTTCAGGAATTGACCTCGTGAACCTATGCTGTACTCCCTCAATAACCAGAATGTCTTTCCTCAAATTTGGAGACCAGATGCACACAGCACTCCAGGTGTGGTCTCACCAGGGCCCTGTACAGCTGCAGAAGCACCTCTTTGCTTCTATATTCAATTCCTCTTGTTATGAAGGCCAGCATGCTATTAGCCTTCTTCATTACCTGCTGTACCTGCATGCTGGCCTTCATTGACTGGTGTACAAGAACACCCAGATCTCTCTGTACTGCCCCTTTACCTAAATTGATTCCATTGAGGTAGTAATCTGCCTTCCTGTTCTTGCCACCAAAGTGGATAACCATACATTTATCCACATTAAACTGCATCTGCCATGCATCTGCCCACTCACCTAACTTGTCCAGGTCACCCTGTAATCTCCTTACATCCTCATCACATTTCACCCTGCCACCCAGCTTTGTATCATCAGCAAATTTGCTAATATTATTGCTGATACCATCTTCTATATCATTAACATATATTCTAAAAAGCTGCGGTCCCAGCACGGATCCCTGCGGTACCCCACTGGTCACTGCCTGCCATTCCGAAATGGAGCCGTTTATCACTACCCTTTGTTTCCTATCAGCCAACCAATTTTCAATCCAATCTCGTACTTTGCCCCCAATACCATGCGCCCTAATTTTACTCACTAACCTCCTATTTGGGACTTTATCAAAAGCTTTCTGAAAGTCAAGGTACACTACATCTACTGGATCTCCCTCGTCCATCTTCAGAGTTACATTCTCAAAAAAATCAAGAAGATTAGTCAAGCATGATTTCCCCTTCATAAATCCATGCTGACTCTGTCCTATCCTGTTACTACTATCCAGATGTGCTGTAATTTCATCCTTTATAATAGACTCCAGCATCTTTCCCACCACTGAGGTCTAACTGGTCTATAATTTCCTGCTTTCTCTCTCCCACCTTTCTTAAAAAATGGTATAACATTAGCCACCCTCCAATCCTCAGGAACCGACCCCGAATCTATCATACTCTGGAAAATAATCACCAACGCATCCTCGATTTCCTGAGCCACCTCCTTCAGTACCCTGGGATGTAGACCATCAGGCCCCGGGGACTTATCAACCTTCAGACCTAACAGTCTCTCCAACACCAAATCCTGGCAAATATAGATTCCCTTAAGTTCAGGTCCTTCAGTCACTGTTACCTCAGGGAGATTGTCTGTGTCTTCCCCAGTGAACACAGATCTGAAGTACCCATTTAATTCTTCTGCCATTTCTTTGTTCCCCGTAATATATTCCCCTGTTTCTGTCTTCAAGGACCCAATTTTAGTCCTAACCATTTTTTGTCTTGCACATACTTAAAAAAGCTTTTACTATCCTCCTTTATATTATTGGCCAGTTTACCTTCGTACCTCATTTTTCCTCTGCGTATTTCCTTCTTAGTAATCCTCTGTTGCTCTTTAAAAGCTTCCCAGTCCTCAGTTTTCCCACTTATCTTTGCTATTTTATACTTTTTCTCTTTTAACTTTATATGTTTCTTAACTTCCCTCGTCAGCCACGGCCGCCCATGCCTCCTACTGGGATCTTTCTTCCTTTTAGGAATGAATTGATCCTGCAACTTCTGCATTATACACAGAAATGTCTGCCATTGTCCCTCCATTGTCATCCCTTGTTAAGGTATTGCACCATTGAACTTTGGCCAGCTCCTCACTCATAGCTCCACAGTTCCCTTTATTCAACAGAAGTACTGTCATTTCCGACTGTATCCTCTCCCTCTCAAATTGCAGATTGAAGCTTAATGTATTATGGTCACTACTTCCCAATGGCTCCTTCACTTCGAGGTCTCTGACCAATTCTGGTTCATTACACAATACCAGATCCAGAATTGCCTTCTCCCTGGTTGGCTCCAGCACCAGCTGCTCTAAGAATCCATCTCTGAGGCACTCCACAAAGTCTCTTTCTTGAGGTCCAATACCATCCTGATTCTCCCAGCCTACCTGCATGTTAAAATCCCCCATAACAACTGTAGTAGCATATTTGTGACAGGCCAATTTCAGCTCCTGATTCATCTTACATCCGACATCCAGTCTACTGCTTGGGGACCTGTAGATGACTCCCAAGAGGGTCTGTTTACCCTTAGTATTTCACAGCTCTATCCACACTGACTCTACATCCCCTGACTCTAGGTTCCCCTGCGCAAGGGACTGAATATCCTCCCTTACCAACAAGGCCACCCCACCCCCTCTGCCTGTCAGTCTGTCCTCACGATAGCACGTGTAACCTTGAATATTAATTTCCCAGGCTCTGTTCTCTTGAAGCCACGTCTCAGTTATCCCCACAATCGTATCTGCCAATTTCCAAAAGAGCCACAAGCTCATCCATCTTATGTCTAATGCTTCTTGCATTCATATATAGTATTTTTAATTTGTTACTGCTCTCACCCTTCCCATCAACCCCTATTTCACTCAACCTTACAGCATGATCCCTTTCTGAATTTTCTGCCTCATTGATACAGTTGTCTTTCTTGATTTCGCTTGTTCTAACTTTCCCTTCAATTTCTTTTTTAAACATCCAGTTTGTCCCCTCCCCCCAGCTACCTAGTTTAAATGTAGCGGTGTTGCAGTAGAAAACCTGCCTGCCAGAATGCTGGTCCCTAACCTATTAAGGTGAAAACCGTCTCTCTTGTAGAATTTATGCTTACCATAAAATATACCCCAGCGATCCAAGAACTTAAATCCTTGCTTCCTGCACCAGTTCCCCAACCACATGTTCAAGTCCATTATCTCCCTGTTTCTGGCCACAACAGCCCGAGGAACTGGAAGCAAACCGGAGATAACCACCTTGGACATCCTGCTCTTCAGCCTTCTTCCTAGTTCTCCGAAGTCGCGCTGTAGTATGTTCCTCCTCTTTTTCCTGACATCATTTGTGCCGACATGTACCACCACCTCTGGCTCTTCACTCTCGTCCTTGAGGATTTCCCGCACTCTGTCCGTGATGTCTTTCACCCTGGCACCAGGAAGGCAACACACCATCCTTAAATCCCGTCTACTGCCACAAAAACCCCGGTCAGTTCCTCTCACGATGGAGTCCTCTATTACCATGGCTCTGTGCGATGTCCGACTCTTCCGCTCTGCCTCTGCGCCAACCTTCGATTGACAGACCTGGCCGCCTTGCGAACTGGCAGTGTCATCAGTCTCTAATGTTTCCAAAAGCTTCAACTTGTTCCTGACAGGTACTTCCCCCATGGTCTCTTGCACCTGTCTCCTCTCTGCCTTCCTCATCGTCTGCTCTGTTCTGCTCTCTTCTGGCATGATTGGTGTAATAACCTCACTGAAGGTCTTGTCCAGAAAGATCTCATTCTCTCGGATGAGCCTAAGGTCCTCGAGTTCTTTCATCAGCGCTGCAGTATGCTTGGTCAATAGCTGAATGTGCACACACTTTCCACACATATACGAGCCAGACACACCAGAGTCGTTGACCTCCCACATCAAGCACATAGCGCACTGAACCAGCTGGGCAGTCATGTCTTCACCCTCTTCAACTGTGGCGTAATCACTCCACTCAACCTTCTTGTCAAAGACTCCTGAGCTGAAGCCTCACTCTTCGATTCAAACTACCTTAGACCCTCTTTTTGTGGTAAGTCTGTGGACTCTTAACTTAGGTTAGAGGAGGAGGGAGGGAGACCCTACTTTGTAGGACTTGGGGTTTAGAACACACTCACTCTAATAGCAATCACTTACCTTCCCGACTGGCTTTGCGCTCCGCCTGAACTTCCGCCCAGCTCCCGACACTCTCTACTACGAAAAGAATGCTCCTTAATCAGAAATCTTTGCGTACTTTTTTTTTATCCTGCCACCTAAATGTGATTTAATTTGTAACAGAATAGTATTAAACATTCAGAATTAAATATCTTGGTCAGGTGCCTTTGAATAATCAACTAGGAGAGAGTGAGGTCTGCAGATGCTGGAGATCAGAGTTGAGTTCCTGATGAAGGGCTCCGGCCCGAAACATCGATTTTCCTGCTCCTTGGATGTTGCCTGACCTGCTGTGCTTTTCCAGCAACACACTCTCAACACTGCCTTTGAGTAATGCAGAGTAACACAGGTAGAATCAGAAAATTATCTGAGAAATACATTGGTAATTATATTCCTCTGCACATTCATTTTTATTTTTAATATTATTGTTGATGGGAGAGCTTCAGCCTTCTTCCAAAAACCAGGATAAAAAAATTGACTTCAGCTGTCATTATCTTATAGTTTAAAAAAATCATATGAGGATTAGTTTATTATTAAACAAAAAGTTTACTTACATGCACTTCAAATATGAGACACACAGATGTGACAGCATCTGTCACAGAACGTGTCCTTCATCTCTCCCGAATATCAATTCCCTTCAATCCATCTGTCAATGGGAAATAGTACAAATTTCTAGTTAAAAATTGCAACAGTTGCAAATATTTGAGATAATCCAAACAGTCAGTCAGTGTCAAAGCTAACTCTGATGAAGCAACCACAATCAAATAAATCTGTCATTTTATAAAAGGAATCAGATTTGAAGAAATCTCATTACTATTAAAAAGCTTGTGGTAGTCAAAAGGTGCAAATTCATCCTCAAATGCAATAGTAACCTTGACTCAGATTGCAGCTTTCTGAAAGGCTGTGACTATCACTCCCTCTTGGAGATTTTGTCCCTTCACATGAAAGATTTATTGAATTTTGACAGAGAAAGGATGGCCACAACAGTAAAGGATATCAAGGTTGGCAGTTTACTCAGACATATGGAAATATATTTAGAATAAGAGCTTGCCAATATAAAATACTTTATTAAGCTTTAATGTTAACATGCCATTGAAGACAGTAACAAAAAAAATGAACAATTCTGGTTCTTGAGGATGGCTAGAGATCAGTTTACTGTGACTGCAGGGCTTATATTCAATGTAACCTTTCCAAAATTCAAAGAGGAACATTCATTGGAAAGAATCAGTTGTTTATTTATGGATTAGCTTTTTGGAGCCACTCAGGTGGTTGTCTATGAATGATTTAACATAAGCTGGTATAGTCCTTAACTTGACTCTGTAAAGACTTGTTGAGCCTTCAGATCTTTACCTCAGGCATGAGCTTATCACTTAAGCTTTAGCAGAAGCATCTATTCCTCTTTTATGTGAGATAGGCAGATTGTTAATTAGTGAGGGAATCACTGGTTATATGGAAATGGCAGGAGAGTGGAGTTGTGGACTATCAGATCAGCCAAGCTCATCTTGAATAGTAAAATTGACTTAATGGGCCAAATGGCCAACTTGTGCTTCCAAGTCTTATTAACTTTCTCTTATGTTCTTATGTGCCTCTGCTAGTTAACTTTAAAACTAGTTTCCTTTTAGCAGTAATATCCCCTTCTCTATCTTCCCACAGCAGAAACCATTCACCTCTTTGAAACAGCTTATCCTCACCCCTTTGTCCCTGCAAACCTTCCCCCAGTCTCCATTTTATTTCCTAAATCTTTGAAACCTGTTTTGATCTCTCATAATCATTCCTATTTTCCCCACAACCTGACTTTCTCTACTGAAATAATTGTGGTAAAAGGCACAAAAATGACAGAAATGTGAAGGTAATTGGAAACTTTTTAATGCTGTTCAGCTCCTTGTCCTCAGATATATAATACACTTATCTAATTCTGGCCTCTTGAGTATCCCCACTTTTAATTTCTCCATCACGGGTGTCCATACTTTCAGTTCCCTAGGCCCCAAGCTCTGCAGTCCCACCCTGCTCTGCCTCATTTTCTTCCTTTAAGACCTCTTTGAACAAACTTTTGTTCATCTGGACTAACATCTCCTTATATGGTCTAGTGTCATACTTTATAATAGGTAAAAACAAGGACTGCAGATGTTGGAAAGCTGAAGGCTCAACAGCTGTGAGTTTGAAAATACGGTTGCAATTGAATTGATGTTGAAGCCTTTTGGGTTGGTGGGTAGGTTTCCTGGATCTGAATCAGAATCTTTGGGTTGAAGTTCCACTCCAGTCTTTGATGGTCACAGAAAGATGTCCAGACAAGTTGATGATCAAACAATGCAGTCTTCCAATATGGTCATGCGACACAATAAGATCAGAAGATTTTTATGGTCAGTCAGAACAGTGTGGTAGCAATAGCGTAACAGACTCCCCTTGTTAAAAGACCCCACCCACAGATTCTTCCTGTGAGCTGAGCACCATGACATGTGTCCTCTTCATTTTGAGGGACGACAAGAAGAATTGATTTGACAGAGTTGTTTTGATTGGGTGGCATGGAGAAGGAGGTAGATTTGGAAGAGATCAAAAAAAGATGGGTTCTGCAAAGTGTTGGTGATCTGACCCTCAGATTAATGCCTAGCTGGTGAAGATAAAATTTGATCCGAGAGTATCAATGGATTAATTATAAATACATTGCAGATGGCAAAGACCTTGTGTATGAATGGACAGACATTCTAGATGATGCGGAGAGGTGGTGTGTTTTATCTGCTGCTGGAGTGAGTGAGGATAGTGATCAGTGGGTAGGGTAGCTTTGGTGAAATTAGCAAAATTGGAAAGCAAGTTTTTTGTAAGGCTAACACTCACAGCCTCATGGACAGCACGAGAGGAAGACAGAAGAAGAAAGCTGAAGATGGATCAAATAATTTCCAGAAAAATTGCACATTTGAGCACTTAATACACCAATCCTGCCCTCATTTAGAATCAAGCATAATAAACATGGCACTTTTATGGTCTAGCATCAGAGAACCATGCTACCAGACCCACTGAGTACTTTCAGAAATTCCTGTTTTTATTTCAGTTTTCCAGCTTCTCATGTATTTTTTTCTTTTGTGTGGTCTATTGTTTAATAAATAACTACTTGGTAATCGAGAACTTAAACATTGCCATAAAGAGCCAAAATGTCAAACGTTTTATTGCACTCAGCAGACTAAACCTAAGAAACCAAACTTGGAAAGGGAACACAAATTTATAGAATTTGTCCTTACATTGCATCCTTTTCATTGAGGAAACAGTCATGGAAATGGCCAATCTCCGCCGCATTCCCCATGCCATTAGCTTGACCAATCAGAGTTGCTTGGTCGGAGTTTGCTCAGATGACCAAATTTGACAGTTAACAGTTCCTGCGTATCTCAATCCCAGCCATGGTATGACCAATCAGCACCCTCTTCCCATTTTATATAAATTAATATTCCCTTTCCAAATTTGTTTTCTTGTGTGGCAGTCCTGATGGATACAGGTGAAAAGCTTTATTTATATTTCTTTTTAACTTACTTAGTCCTTTCAATTGAGGCATAAGCTTGTAATGTGATATCTAGTTTGACTAACCATTGCATGATGTCCTGACCTGCTGAAAGCAGTCATGACTTGCTCCTTCATAGACCATGGGGGCAGGTTGATGTAACTTGTTCCATGATAATTTAGGTTGTAGCCCAACATTTTCTTCTCTTCATCAGGAGCTGTCCACCTGGACGTCAATGGCATGTGCTGATTCAGTTGAAGAAAGCCCACTGCGTTGGAGGGAGTTCTAGGGGATGAGTTTTGTACCTGGTGACACACACTGATAATCTGCAGAAATCTCCCAAATTTGATTCTATCCATATATTGTGCAAATACTATCGGACGAGTTCTCCACTTCAATCAGAACTAATTACACGGGTATTTGTAAAATCATGAATCACAAATTTGCCTACATGCATCAAAAATACATAACAACAAAAATCAAAATGTACAGGCAAAAAATCGTGTCCCTATGAATTTAAGCCTATTTTAAATGAGCTCTGTATGCATTTGGAAATTTCCTCATTCATAAGGTACTCAGGAAAAGAACTGTTGCAGATACAGAAGAATGACTAACTTTAACCACACATAAAAACTGTTTTAAAAGATGATATATTTTACTAGTAAGTGTAAAATCATTGTCTGTTGACAAGAAATGTACTTTCTAAAATTTGAATGTTTTATTACTTGCTTTGACAATATTGAATGCTACAAATGATTGCTTTGCCAACTACAAGTCAGAAAATATCACTTTTATGCATCTGAAAATTCATTGTCCTTCATTTTGGTATAATCATCAGCAAATCTAACCTTGCAATTAATCATCTTGTACCAAGAAACACAAATGCAGGTTGAGTTCAGGAAAAAGCTTAATTTGGGTCCTGCTTCCTAAGCTGTCATCTTTAATTGTTCTAATGATGACAATATTGAATAAACTAGCAATGTTAAAAGCAGAAGCTACTTTAGATGTGTCATTAGTTTCACCCCACTCGTACCTTGAGGCACCTTCTCCTGTATTTCTTTCATCAATGTCAGATTTAATGCTACGTTTTAAAGAAGACCTAAACCCCCAGGACCAAGGTAAATGTCTTTTGGGGATAAAGCTTGATCAATATAAAACACAGTGCCTCTCAGTGTAAGAAGCTGATGGACCCTGGTTGTCACGTTAACACATTTCCCCCTTTCCCTTCCTCATCACCTGATCCAACATTGCAGCAAAGTGTTTGGAGTGGGGAGTGGACAGGAAAAACATTGTTCTGTGTATCAAATGCTATGAAATGCAATCAAAGCTGTGGAAGTAAGGCACAGGATAGAAAAATTGGTGAACAGCTGAGAAAGAGGTGGATAACAATTTAAAATTAGCTTTCATAGCATCCTTGCCTCCTTTGGGAATAGGAATTTGTGGAATGTCTCGGATGGTTTTTGAATCATCATGTAGTAGAACCTACTAGGGATTTGGTAATGTGCAATGAGGCAAACTTGATTAGGGAGCTTAAGATGAAAGAATTCTGAGAGGGCAGTGACCATAGTATGATAGAATTCACCTTGCAGTTGTAGAGGGAGAATCAGATGTAACAGTATTACAGTTTAATACAGGTAACTGCAAAGACATGAAGGAGGAGCTGGAAGGAGAGCCTATCAGGGAGTTAGTGGAGCAGCAATGACAGGTGTTTCTGGGCATAGTTTGGGAGGCACAGCAGAAATTTGTTCCCAGGGATGACCTCATATTTCACCTTCTCGACCCTTACTGTTTTTTGCCATCCTCCGCTGGTTTGTAAACGCTTCCCACTCCTTTGGTTTCCTAGTAATCTTCACCATATCCTATGCTTTCTCTTTTGCTTTTATGCTGTACCTGAGTTCCTTTGTCAGCCATGGTTGCCTCATCCTCCCCTTAATTTGTTTAGTCTTCCTTGAGAGATAGGGAGAGTAGTGACCATCAATAAGGAGAAGGTGCTAGGGAAGTTGGAAGGTCTGAAGGTAGATATATTAGGCAGACTGGGTGGATGACACCCCAGAGTTCTGCAAGGAGATAGCTGAGGAGATTTTGGAGGCATTGGTGGTGATCTTCCAAGAATCGCTAGAGTCAGGGAGAATCCTAGAGGACAGGAAATAGGATTGTGTAACATCCCTGTCGAAGAAGGGAGGGACAAAGTCAGAAGTCACTGGCCACCAGGCTATAGTCCAACGGGTTTATTTGAAATCACAAAGTTTTGGAGTGCTGCTCCTTCATCAGGTGATGGCTTGAGCATGTATGTCAAAGCCTAGGACAAAGCTTCGTGAAGGGGAGGTCATGCCTGCCAAATTTGTAAGAATTCTTTAAGGAGATAATGAGCAAATTAAACAAAGGAGAGCCAGTGGACATGATCTATTTGCATTTCCAGAAGGCCTTTGAAAAGGTTCCGCAAGAAGGCCACCAAATAAAATTAGAACCCATGGTATTAGAGGCAAGGTACTGGCATGGGTAGAGGATTGGCCGACTGGCAGAAGGGAGAGAGTGGGGATGAAAGGGTCTTTTACAAGAAGGCGACCAATGACTAGAGGAGTTCCACAAGGGTCAGATTTAGTACCACAACTATATATATTATACTCTAACAATATGAATGAAGGAATTAAGCATTCTGGCTAAGTTTGCAGATGACAGAAAGATAGGTGGAGGTGGTATTGAGGAGGTGGGGAGGCTGCAGAAGGACTTGGAAACACTAGAGAGTGGGCAAGGCAATGGCAGCTGGAAAACAATACGGCAAAGTACGAGGTTATGCACTTTGGTAGGAAGAATAGGGGTGTAGACTAAATGGAGAAAGACTTTGGAAATCTGAAGTACAAAATGACTTTGGAGTCCCAGTTCAGGATTCTTTAAAATTAACATGCAGGTTCAGTTGGCAGTTAGGAAGGCAAATGCAATATTAACATTCAGTTTAAGAGGGCGAGAATATGAAAGCATGGATGTACTGCTCAGGCTGTATAAGGCTCTGCGAAGACAACATTTGGAATATTATGAGCAGTTTTGTGCCCCAGTATCTAAGGAAGAATGCATTTGCTTGGAGGGGTGCCAGAGGAAGATGACAAGAATGATCCTGGGGATGAAGGGTTTTTTCAGGTACATAATTCATTGAAGTTTGCATCACACATAAATAAGGTGGTTAAGAAAGTATTTAGCATGTTGCCTTCATTGCTCAGACCTTTGAACACAGGAGTTGGGGCATAAGGTTGTGGTTGTACAAAGCATTGGTGAGGCCTCTTCTGAAGTACTGTGTCCAGTTCTGGTCACCTTGCTGTAAGAAGGATAATATACAATAGACAAATGACAATAGGTGCAGGAGTAGGCCATTCTGTCCTTCAAGCCTGCACCACTATTCATTATCAGCCCTTCTTCAGGAATGAGGAAGGTGTGCCAAGCAGGCTGAGATAAAAGGTAGGGAGGAGGGACTTGGGGGAGGGACATTGGGAATGCGACAGGTGGAAGGAGGTTAAGGTGAGGGTGATAGGCCGGAGTGGGGGTTGGGGCGGAGAGGTCAGGAAGAAGATTGCAGGTTAGGAAGGTGGTGCTGAGTCTGAGGGTTGGGACTGAGATAAGGTGGGGGGAGGGGAAATGAGGAAGCTGGAGAAATCTGCATTTATCCCTTGTGGTTGGAGGGTTGCTAGGCAGAAGATGAGGCGCTCTACCTCCAGGCATCGTGTTGCCATGGTCTAGCGATGGAGGAGGACAAGGACCTGCATGTCCTCGGCGGAGTGGGAGGGGGAGTTAAAGTGTTCAGCCACAGGGCGGTTGGGTTGGTTGGTGCGGGTGTCCCAGAGGTGTTCTCTGAAATGTTCCGCAAGTAAGCGCCTGTCTCCCCAGTGTAGAGGAGGCCACATCGGGTGCAGCGGATGCAGTAAATGATGTGTGTGGAGGTGCAGGTGAATTTGTGATGGATATGGAAGGATTCCTTGGGGCCTTGGAGGGAAGTGAGGGGGGAGGTGTGGGCGCAAGTTTTGCATTTCTTGCGGTTACAGGGGAAGGTGCTTGGAGTGGAGGTTGGTGGGGGATGTGGACTTGACGAGGGTCTAGCGGAGGGAGTGGTCTTTCCAGAACGCTGATAGGGGTGGGGAGGGAAATATATCCTTGGTAGTGGGGTCTCTTTGGAGGTGGCGGAAATGATGAAAGATGATACGATGTATCTGGAGGTTGGTGGGGTGGTAGGTGAGAACCAGTGGGGTTCTGTCCTGGTGATGATTGGAGGGGCGGGGTTCAAGGGCTGAGGAGCGGGAAGTGGAGGAGATGCGGTGGAGAGCATCGTCAACCATGTCTGAGGGGAAATTGCGGTCTTTGAAGAAGGAGGCCATCTGGGTTGTTCGGTATTGGAATTGATCCTCCTGGGAGCAGATGCGGCGGAGGCGAAGGAATTGGGAATATGGGATAGCGTTTTACAGGGAGCAGGGTGGGAGGAGGTGTAACCTAGGTAGCTGTAGGAGTCGGTCAGTTTATAGTAAATGTCCGTGTTGAGTTGGTCACCCGAGATAGAAATGGAGAGGTCTAGGAAGGGGAGAGAGGAGTCTGAGACACACCAGGTAAATTTGAGGTCAGGGTGGAAGGTGTTAGTAAAGTGGATGAACTGTTCAACCTCCTCATGGGAGCACGAGGTAGTGCCGATACAGTCATCGATGTAGCGGAGGAAAAGGTGGGAGATGACCATGGCAACACGACGCCTGGAGGAAGAGCGCCCCATCCTCCACCTTGGAACCCTCCAACCACAAGGGATGAATGCAGATTTCTCCAGCTTCCTCATTTCCCCTCCCCCCGCCTTATCTCAGTCCCAACCCTCGGACTCAGCACCGCCTTCTTGACCTGCAATCTTCTTCCCGACCTCTCTGCCCCCACCCTCTCTCCGGCCTATCAACCTCACCTTAACCTCCTTCAACCTATCGCATTCCCAATGCCCCTCCCACAAGTCCCTCCTCCCTACCTTTTATCTTAGCCTGCTTGGCACACCTTCCTCATTCCTGAAGAAGGCTAATGCCCAAAACGTCGATTCTCCTGCTCCTTGGATGCTGCATTTTTCCAGCAACACATTTTTCAGCTCTGATCTCCAACATCTGCAGTCTTCACTTTCCACCGTTCATTGTGATCATGGCTGATCATCCTCAATCAGTATCCTGTTCCTGCCTTATCTCCATAACCCTTGATTCCACTATCCTTGTGAGCTCTTTCTTAAATGAATCCAGAGACTGGGCCTCCACTGCCTTCTGGGGCAGAGCATTCCACACACCCACCACTCTCTAGGTGAACAAGTTTCTCCTCATCTCTGTCCTAAATGGCCTACCCCTTATTTAAGCTGTGTTCTTTTGTTTGGACTCACCCATCAGCGGAAACATGTTTCCTGCCTCCAGAGTGTCCAATCCTTTAATAATCTTATACGTCTCAATCAGATCCCCTCTCAGTCTTCTAAACTCAAGGGTATACAAGCCCAATCTTTCAACATAAGATAGTCCCGCCATTCCAGGAATTGACCTCGCGAACCTAGCTGCACTCCCTCAATAGCCAGAATGTCTTTCCTCAAACTATACACAATATTCCAGGTGTGGTCTCACCAGGGCCCTGTACAGCTGCAGAAGAACCTCTTTGCTTCTATACTCGATCCCTCTTGTTATGAAGACCAGCATGCTATTAGCTTTCTTCACTACCTGCTGTACCTGCATGCTTGTGTACTGGTGTACAAGGACACCCAGGTCTCTTTGTACTGCCCCTTTACCTAACTTGACTCCATTTAGGTAGTAATCTGCCTTCCTGTACTTGCCACCAAAGTGGATAACCATACAGTTATCCACATTAAACTGCATCTGCCATGCATCTGTCCACTCACCTAACCTGTCCAGGTGACGCTGTAATCTCCTAACATCCTCCTCACATTTCACCCTGCCACCCAGCTTTGTATCATCCGCAAATTTGCTAATGTTATTATTAAGCTGGAGAGGGTTTGGAAGAGATTTACCAGGATGTTGCTGGGAATGGAAAGTTTAAGTGATAAGGAAAGACTGGGATAAGCTGAGAATCATTTTCACTGAAGTATAGGAGGTTGAGAGGCGACCTTATAGAAGTTTATAAAATAATGGAGGGTATAGATAAGGTGAATGGAAGGTGGCATTTCTCTAGGATGGAATATGTCAAGACTAGGGGATATATTTTTAAGGTGAGGGAAGAAAGATTTTTAAAAGGAGTGAGGGGCAATTTTCTTAGCACAGAGATTGGTTTGTGTGTGGAATAAACTTCCAGAGGAATTGGTGGATGTGGGTACAACTAC
Source organism: Hemiscyllium ocellatum (assembly GCF_020745735.1). Lineage (NCBI taxonomy): Eukaryota > Metazoa > Chordata > Chondrichthyes > Orectolobiformes > Hemiscylliidae > Hemiscyllium > Hemiscyllium ocellatum. Next base: position 53,879,107 of record NC_083404.1, read on the forward strand.
AGCACTTAAAAGATATTTGGATAAGTACATGAGTATAAAAAGATTGGAGGGGTATGGACCAAACACAGTCAGTTGGGACTAGTCTGGGATCATGGTCAGCACGGACTGGTTGGAATGATGGGTCTGTTTCCATGCTGTATGACTCTATGTGCCGAGCAGTTGAGGATGCTGAGTCTGTACTTGATGAAGTTTACAAGGAAGAGGGGTGATCTCACTGAAACTTACAGAATACTGAGAGGCCTGGGTAGAGTGGATGTAGAGAAGATGTTTTCAGAGCAGTCAGAGAGATTAGAACCCAAGGGCACAGCGTCAGATTGAAGGGATGGACTTATAGAACTAAGGTGAGGAGGAATTCTTTCAGCTAGAAAGAGGTAAATTTGTGGAATTCATTGCCACTGAAGGCTGTAGAGGCTGGGTGAGCTTAAGATAGTGATAGGTAGACTCTTGGTTAGTAAGGGGATCAAAGGTTACGGTAAGAAGGTAGGAGAATGGGGTTGAGAAACATATCAGCTGTCATCAAATGGCTGAGCAGACCCAATGAACTGAAGAGCCTCATTTTGCTCATGTATCTTCCTGCCTACGGTCTAAGTAAACAGCTTCTTATAGTTGGAAAGGATGACACTCTTAGTACATTCAGCTAGAAACAGCATTGTGACTGAAACACAAGTCACTGTAGGTTTTAAAATAAAGTACTAAAATTGCAAAGTGGAATGGCTTGAGCTTCTACCTTGGGCACAGTTGGAAGATTCTGTTGGACATTGGTCTTGTGAAGTTGCACTCATTTTAGGGTCAGTGTTGGCATCATGATAATATTACTGGTATTAATAATCCAGAGTTCCAGGCTAACGTTCAAAGAACACTGGTTCATATCTCACTACGGCAGCCAGTGGAATTTGAACTCAATTCGTAAAACCTGGAATTGTAAAGCTAGTCTTGGTAATAGTGATTGTGGCAGCCACCATCTATTGCTGTAACAACCTATCTGGTTCACTAAGTTGCTGCCATCCTTTCATCATCTAGCTGAAATCCACAGCAATATTGTTGCAAGAAGTCATGAGCAAGACTGGTCTACAATACTCCTAACAGTAACACAAATGGGCAAAATATATGAGAAACATCAGCTGATTGTGATAAAGGGACAGCATTAATTATCAGTAACTTAATCTACTGTTTTTTAAAAAAATCAGTTGCATTAGTAGCAGTTGAGGAGATCACAGGATTTTTTTGAGGTATCTACTTAGAGTAACACGTTCGGGAACCATCTAGAGAACAGGTTATATTAATAGTATTGGTGCTGTGTAATGTGACAGGATTAATTAACAACCTCAGAGCTAAGACACACTTTGGTAGCAGTGACCACAATATAATTGAATTTTACATCTAGTTTAAAAGGGAGAACATTTGGCTAAAGATCAGTATTTTAAACTTAAATAAGGGAAACAACTTGGCATTACAGCTGAGTGAGCGAAGTGAACTAGATTATTGGACTTGAGACTGGGTCAATAGAGATGGTGGCAGACATTTAAGGAGATATTTCAGAATACTCAGCAGAAGCACATTCAAGATACAATGAAAAATTCTAAAGGGAGGACCCACCATCTATGGTTAACTCATGAAATTAGGGAATACATCAAACTTAAGAAAAAAGCATATAACTCCACAAAGATGAGTGGCAGAGCAGATGGTTGATCTGAATATAAAGAATGGTAATGAATGACTAAAAGGTTAATCAGGAAGTAGAAATTAATATGTGACAGGAAGCTAACTGGGAATGTAGAAATGGATAGCAAGAGTTCCGAAGTATTTATAAATGAAAAGGAAAAGTAAAGTGAGTAATGGTACTAAGAGTGACATTTATTCACTCATGTGACATGGGCATTGCTGCCTGGCCAGCATTTATTGTCCATCCCCAGTTGCCCTTCAGAAGGTGGTGGTGAGCTGCCTTCTTGAACTGCTGCACTCCACCTGCTGTAGATTGATCCACAATACACTTTGGGAGGGAATTCCATGATTTTGATTTGGTGGCAGTGAAGGATCAATGATATAGAACATAGAACATAGAAAAATACAGCGCAGTACAGGCCCCTTGGCCCTCGGTATTGCGCCGATCCAAGCCCACCTAACCTCCACTAGCCCACTATCCTCCTTATGCCTATCCAATGCCCGTTTAAATGCCCATAAAGAGGGAGAGTCCACCACTGCTACTGGCAGGGCATTCCATGAACTTACGACTCGCTGAGTAAAAAATCTACCCCTAACATCTGTCCTTTACCTACCAACCCTTAATTTAAAGCTATGCACCTCATAATAGCTGACTCCATACATGGAAAAAGGTTCTCATGGCCAACCCTATCTAAACCCCTAATCATCTTGTACACAAACATTTCAAGTCAGGATGGTAGGAGAAAATGAGGACTGCAGATGCTGGAGATCAGACTCGAGAGTGTGGCACCGAGAAAGCTCAGCAGGTCAGGCAGCTTCTGAGGAGCAGGAGAATTGACGTTTCGGGCAAAAGCCCTTCATCAGGAACTGATCAGGTTCCTGGTGAAGGGCTTTTGCCTGAAACATCAATTCACCTGCCTCTCGGATGCTGCCTGACCTGCTGTGCTTTTCCAGCACCACACTCTCAAGTCAGGATGGTGAGTGGCTTGGAGAGGAACTTGCATGTGCTGGTGTTCTAATGTACCTGCTGCCCTTTTTCTAAATGGAGTGGTTGTAGATTTGGAGAATGGAACATTAATAGCAGTTAATAAGGAAATATCTGATGAGATTAATGAAGATTCTGCTTCTCTCTTTACTGTAGAAAATATAAAACAAAAATTCAGGAATGGTTGTTTATCTGGAGGTGGAAGAGTGAGAGGACTTCCATGAAATTACAATAGTACTAAACAAACTGATGGAACTGTGTACTGAGAAGTCTCCAAGTTCAGATTAACTTTATCCGACAGATTGCTAATGAGGTGGTAAATACATTACCATTAACTTTCCAACATAGTGGGCAAGTTTTTGGAGGGAATCCTAAGTGTAAATCTTGCCCCTTATTTGGAAAGAGAAGGACTGATTACGGTTAGTCAATATGGCTTTGTCCATGGGAAATCATGTCTCACAAACTTGATTGAGTTTTTTGAAGAAGTAACAAAGAGGATTGATGAGGGAGGAGTAATGGACGTGATCTATATGGACTTCAGTAAGGCATTCGACAAGGTTCCCCATGGGAGAGTGATTAGCAAGGTTAGATCTCATGGAATACAGGGAGAATTAGCCATTTGGATACAGAACTGGCTCAAAGGCAGAAGATAGAGACTGGTGGTAGAGGGTTGCTTTTTAGACTGGACGCCTGTGACCAGTAGTGTGCCACAAGGATCGATACTGGGTCCACTACTTTTTGTCATTTATATACATCATTTGGATGTGAACATAGGAGGTATAATTATAAAGTTTGCAGACGATACCAAAATTGGAGGTGTCGTGGACAGTGAAGAAGGTTACCTCAGATTACAACGGGATCTTGATCAGATGGGCCATGGGTAGATGGAGTGGCAGATGGAGTTTAATTTAGATAAAAGCAAGGTTTACATTTCAGGAAAGCAAATCTTAGCAGGACTTATACATTTAATGGTGAGGCCCCAAGGAATGTTGCTGAACAAAGAGACCTTGGAGTGCAGGTTCATAGCTCCTTGAAAGTGGAGTCTCAGATAGATGGGATAGTGAAGGAGGCATTTGGTATGCTTTCCTTTATTGTTCTGTGTATTGAGTACAGGGGTTGGGAGGTCATGCTGTAGCTGTTAAGGACATTGGTTAGGCCACTGTTGGAATATTATGTGCAATTCTGGTCTCCTTCCCAACGGAAGGTTCTTGTGAAACCTGAAAGGGTTCAGAAAAGATTTACAAGGTTGTTGCCAGGGTTGGAGGATTTGAGCCATAGGGAAAGTTTGAATAGGCTGACGTTGTTTTCCCTGGATCATTGGAGGCTGAGGGATGACCTTCACGAGGTTTATAAAATCATGAGGGTCATGGATAGGGTAAATAGGCAAAGTCTTTTCCCTGGGGTGGGGGTGTCCAGAACTAGAGGGCATAAGTTTAGGGTGAGAGGGGAAAATTATAGAAAGGACCTAAGGGCCAATCTTTTCACACAGTGGGTGGTGCGTGTACAGAATGAATTGCCAGAGGAAGTGGTGGAGACTGGTACAATTACAACATTTAAAAGGCATCTGGATGGGTATATGAATGGGATGGTTTGGATGGATATGGGCTAGGTGCTGGCAAGTGGGACTGCATTTGGTTGGGATATCTGGTTGGCATGGACAAGTTGGACCAAAGAGATAGTTTCCGTACTGTATGTCTCTGTAATTCTATGATTCTATTTCTTCAGTCATGCAAGGTTTCATCAGGCTGGAAAGTAGCAAATACAACCCCTCAATTCAAGAAGAGAGGATGGCAGAAAACAGGAAATAATCGACCAAATAACTTAATGACAGTTGTGAGATAGCGTTAGAATTGACCATTAAAGAAATTATAGCTGCGTACTTAGGAATAACACATAGCATTTGAGAAGATTCAGCATGATTTCATCAATTCATGAATCAATTTATTGGAATTGTTTGAAGGATCAACATATGCTGTGGATAAAAAGGAACCTATGGATGTACTATATTTGGATTTCTAGAAGACATTTAATGTTACCACATCAAAGGTTATTGCAGAAAACAAATGCTCACAGTGATGTCAGTAACATATTGTCATGGATAGATGATCAACAGGCTGGTAGAAAACGTAGAGTATACATTGACATGTCTTATCTGATTGGCAGGGTCTGACAAGCGGAGTTCTGCAGGGATCTGTTCTGGCGTGTTTATTTTTACTCTTTGCAATTTATATTAATGGGGAGCAAAGGCATGGTAATTATATTTCCAGAGGATATCAGGTTTTCAGAAAGTATGCTATGAAGTAGACATAAGGAAGTAGCAGACTGATATAAATGGATGATGTGAGTGGCTATAACTCTGATGGATATTTATGTTATCTCCTGCATCATAAGAAAATGAGTGCAGATATTCTAGCATTAAAGGCTCTAACAGACATTTATTACAGCTAACTAGTATGTTTAAGCGTTATATTCTTCAGCCCAATAAGTATCTGGGTTAATGTTAAGCTATTAATTTGTAGCAAAACAGAATGCTTCCAATAGAGCTTCAAGCATCAAGTGATCTGGGATAGGATGGAGTGTGAAACCTTATGCACTCATGCCATGATGAAGTGTTAGTGTTGTGAGAATTTTTCTTAAAGGTAAATTACAGTGAAACATGACACAGCAGGAGCATAGGACTTAGGATTTTTTCAATTTTTCAAGCCTGTTCTCCAATGCAAAAGGATCATGGCTGACTATTTGTGGTGCCAACTCAAATTTTCTGTGTGCCACCATAAACCTTAACTCTCCTCTCTATGAAAAATCTCCTCTACCTTGAAGTGGTTCCACAACCGATCTTCTGCTGCTTTCTGGAGAATCATAAAATCCCTGCAGTGCGAAAACAGGCCTTTTGGCCCAACAAGTCAATACCGATCCTTCAGAGAGTAACACACCCAGACCACCACCCTTTTACTCTATATTTACCCCTAACTAATATTTACTCTGGCCTATCACCCTCACCTTGACCTCCTTCCACCTATCGCATTTCCAAAGCCCGTCCCCCAAGTCCCTCCTCCCTACCTTTTATCTTAGCCTGCTGGACACACTTTCCTCATTCCTGAAGAAGGGCTCATGCCCGAAACGTCGACTCTCCTATTCCTTGGATGCTGCCTGACCTGCTGTGCTTTTCCAGCAACACATTTTCAACTTAAGTTCTAACCAAGCACTTACATTTACTATTAGTAGATGAAAGCTTGAATTTCACTTTAACTACCACTAGAAAAAAATGTTAAGTAAGCTTAGCTGAATAAGGTCTTGGTAATGAAATCAGATACTTTGTGTTAACTGATGAAGGTGATGTTGAAAGTAATAAAGCAGATCATTACTTGCTATTGTCATGCAGTAAAGATATGTGCAAATTAACAAAAGCAGGCATTAAAAAGTGAAAGATTACAACAATCCTTGACTGCTGATTTGAAAGTACAATATCAATTACTGCCCCTCAGGTTACAAGAATTTTTTTTCTCTTTCAGTTTTTCCCATGCTACATGGGGTCACTCATAATGCTGGTTGATCACCTTGATGTCAATCATCATTTTGGATTTGGCAGCTCATTTTACAATCGAATGCCTTTCCTGTTGCTGACCCTGCCCATTTATCTGGGCCTGCGAACCATAGCATGGCTGACCAGGAAATTTGCTTCAGATTGCAAAAATATATTTCATAAAAGAATAAAGCTTTCAATTCAGGTTTAAGCATTCTAAAGGATTTAGGTCATATTTGCAGGACGAAGCAGGAAGTCAGTGAATGGAATTAAATTGTCCCTTTTAAAGAGCAAACCCCATTAGGATAAGGCCCCTGTTTTTGAGCCATATGGTTCCTGAATTGTATGTGGTCAATCTGGGTTAATTTCTTGCTGCCACATTTTTCCAACACATACATAGAAGAAGCTTGGTCTACATATTACATTTTGTTCTTAAAATTACCTGCATTTGATGACAATGTTTTTCAACCTGCATAATCAGTATCTCATGACTTGCCCTATGTTCTGAGCCCTCAGGAGGGAGTATTCTGTTGCCACTCCTTTAGCATGTTATGAAACATCATTAAAATCTTTGAATCTATTGCAATGGAAATGAGAGAAAATGTTGCTATACCAGTCAGGAGTTACTTAGCCAGTTTTCCCTATTGAGGTCAAATGCATTACTGCCCTATACATAAGAGTGCATCATCTGTGATGCACTACTAAACTATTCTTTAAAAGAAAAAATAAAGATTAATGCTAATAAGAATAAAGGCTTTGAAATAATGTAGCCATCACTAACCAAAAGTAACTTGGCTACAAATGTCATTCTTCACTCATTCTGAACAGGTATTTCTAATAATTTTAAAGATTATCATTTTGTGCATTTATATAACCTTTCCCAGTTACATCCCTGATTTATGCTTTCATTTCCTGCACCAAAAGGTTAAACAGTGACTTACTTCCACATTTCTGTCTCCTTTCTCCGAATCATTTTCAAGTATAAAAGTAATGCAAGTTAACATTTGGGCAATATAACTTCAAAAAAATCAGAAGTGATTTCATTGAAACTGGCAAGATTTTCACGAATGGGAGCAGGTTGACACTAGGAATCATAGAGACACACAGCACAGAAAAAGACTCTTTGGCCCAATTCGTCCATGCTGACCAGGTTTCCCAAACTAAACTCATCCCTATTGCCTGCCTTTGGCTCATACCCCTCTAAAGCTTTCCTATTTAACCTGTCCAAATGTCTTTTAAATGTTGTAATTGTATCTGCATCCACCACTTCTTCTGTCAGTTCAGTCCACACACGAACCACTCCCTTTGTGAAAAAAGTTGCCCCTCAGGTCCTTTTTAAATCTGCTCTCACCTTAGAAATATGCCTCATAGTTTTGAACTCACCCACCCTAAGGAAAAGAATTCTGCTCTTCACCTTATCTATGCCCCTCATGATTTTATAAAACTCTTTAAGGTTAACCCTCAACCTCCTATGCCCCAGTGTAAAAAATCCCAGCCTACCCAGCCTATTTTTATAACTCAAACCCTCCAGCCTGGCAATATCCTGGTAAATCCTTTCTGCACTCTCTCCAATTTAATAGTATGCTTCTAGGCATACTATTAAATTGGAGAGAGTGGGCTTAGGGGGACGGCTGACACTGAAATTTTGTGAACCTTTTAATTTTTTATAGATATTCAATTACTGAAAATATTTAAGGCTGGGATAGACAGGTTTTTGGTCTGTCAGGGGAACCATGGTCATAGGGAATAAGCAGGAACATGGAGTTGAGGCACAATATCAGCCTTAACATATTGAATGACAGTACAGGCTCATAGGGCTGTCAGGCCTACTCCTGCTTCTATTTCTTGTGTTCTTATTGTTCTTACCTGCATAGCTCCTTCCTGCAGTAAGCTTCAGCACAGGCAACTAGCAACAGCACGAGTGAGTGCTCTGAGTACAGGTTACTGGTAAAAGGGGCAGACTGCCCTTAAGGAGGAATGACTGCACTTTGCTGCATCAATAGCAATAGAACTTGAGCAAGTGATGAGCTGTACTCTTGAGTTTGGAAATTCCTGATGAAGAAATTATGCCCGAAATGTCGACTTTCCAGGTCTTCAGATACTGCCTGATCTGCTGTGCTTTTCCAGCACCACGCCTTTTGACATCGCTAATGTTTAGCCCTATGATTGGTGAAGCAGTGAAAGGCTTCATCTGTTAATATATCTGACAGGAGAAGAAAAAGGCACTTTGAACAGATGTAACAACCCAATATAAAACTTATAAAGGAACTATTTTATGTATAATGTAGATGGAAATTACTTTCTCCAACCTGTGCTAATTATGAGGCTTCCAAGTGTCTCAAGATATTTTCTCAAAGTGATTCTATGATTCGCTATATCAAATTAATCCCAATCATTTCCTTAACATAGGAACAAGAGTAGGTTCCTCAACCCATTGAGCCTGCCTGCTTTTCAACCGGATAACAACTGATCGTTTCCTTAAGGATTATCAGGTCAGCCATGATCTCACTGAATGGCAGAGCAGACTCAATGGGCTGAATGGCCTCTGAGTCTTATGCCTATATGATCAATTATACTTTTATGCATTATCTCCATAACCCTTAATATTATAATTCTCTAGAAACTTATTGATTTCTGTCTTCAACCTCCTTGAATTTCCCTAGCCTTCCAAGTACAGAATTCCTAAGAATCACAAACCTCTGAATGAAGAAATTATTCCTCCTTTCAGTCTTAAATGACCTGCCCCTTAACTTTTAATTATGCCTGATGGTTCTAGTGCCACCATTCAGGGCAAATACCATATCTACTTTTCATATCCTGGAAGAGTTTTAAGTTTCAATGAGGTCACCTCTCAATTTTTGAATTTCTCGGGAATACCGACCCATTTCCTTCAATCTTTCCTCATTAAACAATTCCACCATTCCAGACATTAATCTGGTGAATCTCCTTTGTGCTGCTGCTATGGCAGTTATATTCTTTCTTCGATAAGGAGGCCAAATGCATAGAATATTCCAGATGAGGTCTCACCCAGGGTCTATGCAACTGCAAGAAGACATCTTTACTTCTGTACTTAAACCACCTTCAAAAAAACACCAACATGCCAAATGCCTTTCTAATTCTTTCTATTTTTGTATCATTGCTTTTAGTGACTTATAGGCAAGGATACCCAGATCACTTTGGAGAACCACACTTCCCAATCTTTTACCATTTGAGAAATATTTGGTCTTTCTGTTTTTTCTTTCTCTTTACAGGGTGAATAATATCGCAGTTATTTCATCTGAGCCCAATCACTCAGCCTGTCTAAGTCTTTTTAAAGCTTTCTTGCATCGTCCTCACAACATCCCTTTTTATAGATGACTCACTTTGGTGTCATCAGCAATTTTGGAGATAATACAATTGGTTTTCAAATATAAATTACTTATCTAGATTGTGAACAGATGTAGACGTGGCACTGACCCTTGTGGCACCCCACTGTTAAGAGATTATGAATGATTCATTTATTCATTCTCTGTCTTCTGTCTATTAACCAATCCAAGCTAATAAATTCCCACCTATCCTATGTACAATAATTTTATTTACTAACCTCCTGTGTGGAACCATTTCAAACATCTACTGCAAATCCAAATAGTTCACAACCACTGGCTCTCCTTCACCTATGCTACAGATAACAACTTTAGAAGACTTCAAACAGTTCATCAAACCTGATTTGCCTTTCATGAATATGTGCTGACACTTCCCAATTTTGCCATTTTTTAAAAATGTTCTGTTATCAGGTCCTTTATGGTGGATTCTAATATTTCCCCTGCCATGGGACATTAAGCCAACAGATCTGTAGTTCTCCACCCTCCCTCACATAAATAGAAGGGTGACATTTACTATGTTCCAATCTGCAGGATCATTTCTAGAATCTCGACATTCTGAAACTTAACCACCAATGCCTCTGTTATCTCTATTGCTATTTCCTACAACACCCTGGGATAAAGTTCAGGTAGAGGAGATTTGTCAACCCTCAGCCCAGCTTTTCTTTTTCATTACAATACTAATTTCTTTCAGCTTCTCGGTTACAAAAGTCACTTGGTTACCTAATACTTCTTGGAGGTATTTTGAGTGGTGACCTTAATGAAGTTTTTTTTAAATCATGAGGGTTTGGAGACGGTAAATGATAGGTGTATTTGCCCAAGAATGGGGGATTTCATGACTAGGGAGAGAGATTAAAAAAAATACATGAGGAAAATTCTTTTTTACGTACGGGGTGGTTCACATGTGAAATGAACTTCCTGAGGAAGTAATGGATGTCGGTATAGTTACAACTTTTAAAATATACATGGATAAGTATATGAATAGGAAAGGTTTGGAGGGATATGAGTCAGGAACAGGCAATGGGACTAGTTTAGTTTGGGATTATATTTGGCATGGACTGGTTGGACCGAAGGGTCTGTTTCCGTGCTGTATAACTCTATGACTGTGACTCTAGGACAGACACAAAAGGCTCAATCATGTGACATTTTTTCATAAAGTGCATGTTGCATCTCGATTTTTGAAGAGATTCTCACTGTGAAGCTTAGTGAGATTTCCTCTCATATCTTACTCAACTTGCCTTATAAATTACCTATTCTGCTGCTATGATGACCCTTTCATTTGATTCTAGCTCCAAGATTACCACATACCATTCACAGAACAACTGGTCACTCACTGAACATACTGAAAGACCAGCATGTCTTGGACTGGGATCATCTTAAAAAGCCCAGTGTATACCCGGACAAGCACTGTCAGTCTAGAGCTGCCCTGGACAGGGCAGACCGAGGGAAATTGGCGCTCACTTTATAGACAGTATCCCGGAGGTCCTACTGGACAAGGTGGTACACAGGCTGGACCCAAGAATCTGCAGTGAATACCATGACACCACACCACATCAGCCTTGTTTGAGGCTGCCACCTGGGTCAATGCATCTAGGGAAATACCGAGCACTATCGAATAAGGTCAATCACTTTCTCCATTCCACCAATTTAATCTCCAACATCTTCGCTCTGCTTCCTCGCACTCATTCCATCTCTGCTACTACACTCACTTCCCAATAAGATTCAAACTCTCCCATTCATAGTATTAGAGTCACAGAGTCATAGAGATGTACAGCATGGAAACAGACCCTTTGGTCCAACCTGTCCATGTCGACCAGTTATCCCAATGCAATCTAGTCCCACCTGCCAGCACCCGGCCCACATCCCTCCAAACCCTTCCTATTCATATTCCCATCCAGATGCCTCTTAAGTGTTGAAATAACACCAGTCTCCACCACTTCCTCTGACAACTCATTCCATACAAGCACCACACTCTGTGTGAAAAGGTTGCCCCTAAGGTCTCTTTTATATCTTTCCCCTCTCACCCTACATCTATGCCCTCTAGGTCTGGACTCGCCAACCCCAGGGAAAAGATTTTGCCTAATTACCCTATCCATGCCCCTCATAATTTTGTAAACCTCTATAAGGTCACCCCTCAGCCTCCGACGCTCCAGGGAAAACAGCCCTAGCCTATTCAGTGTATTCATATAGCTCAAATTCTCCAACACTGGCAACATCCTTGCAAATCTTTTCTGAACCCTTTCAAGTTTCACAACATCTTTCCAATAAGAAGGAGACCAGAATTGCACACAATATTCCAACAGTGGCCTAACCAATGTCCTGTACAGCTGCAACATGACCTCCCAACTTCTGTACTCAATACTCTGACCAATAAAGGAAAGTATACCAAACGCCTTCTTCACTATCCTATCTACCTGCAACTCCACTTTCAAGGAGCTATGAACCTTCACCCCAAGGTCTCTTTGTTCAGCAACACTCCCTAGGATCTTACCATTAAGTGTATAAGTCCTGCTAAGATTTGCTTTTCCAAAATGCAGCACCTCGCATTTTCAGAGTTAAGTTCCATCTGCCACTTCTCAGCCCATTGGCCCATGTCCACTACACCTCCAATTTTGGTGTCATCTGCAAACTTACTAACTCTACCCCTAAATGGCAAAAAGTAGAGGGTCCAGCACCCATCCTTGTGGCACTTCACTGGTCACAGGCCTCCAGTCTGAAAAACAACCCTCCACCACCACCTTCTGTCTTCTACCTTTGAGCCAATTCTGTATCCAAATGGCGAGTTCTCCCTGCATTCCATGAGATCTAACCTTGCTAATCAGTCTCCCATGGGGAACCTTGTTGAATGCCTTACTGAAGTCCATATAGATCACATCTACTGCTCTGCCCTCATCAATCTTCTTTGTTACTTCTTCAAAAAACTCAATCAAGTTTGTGAGACATGATTTCCCACGCACAAAGCCATGTTGACTATCCCTAATCATTCCTTGCCTTTCCAAATACATGTACATCCTGTCCCTCAGGATTCCCTCCAACAACTTGCCCACCACCGAGGTCAGGCTCACTGGTCTATAGTTCCCTGGCTTGTCTTTACTGCCCTTCTTAAACAGTGGCACCACGTTTGCCAACCTCCAGTCTTCTGGCACCTCACCTGTGACTATCGATGATAAAAATATCTCAGCAAAAGGCCCAGCAATCACTTCTCTAGCTTCTCACTGAGTTCTAGGGTACGCCTGATCAGGTCCTGGGGATTTATCCACCTTTACCCGTTTCAAGACATCCAGCACTTCCACCTCTGTAATCTGGACATTTTGCAAGATGTCACCATCTATTTCCCTATAGTCTATATCAGTAAATACTGATGCAAACTATTCATTTAGTATCTGCCCCATTTTCTCTGGCTACATCCAAAGGCTGCCTTGCTGATCTTTGAGGGGCCCTATTCTCTCCCTAGTTACCCTTTTGTACTTAATATATTTGTAAAAACCCTTTGGATTTTCCTTAATTCTATTTGCCAAAGCTATCTCATGTCCCCTTTTTGCCCTCCTTATTTCCCTCTTAAGTATACTCCTACTTCCTTTGTACTCTTCTAAGGATTCACTCAATCCATCCTGTCTGTACCTGACATATGCTTCCTTCTTTTTCTTAACCAAACCCTCAATTTCTTTAGTCATCCAGCATTCCCTATACCCATCAGCCTTTCCTTTCACCCTGACAGGAATATACTTTCTCTGGATTCTTGTTATCTAATTTCTGAAGTCTTCCCATTTTCCAGCCATCCCTTTACCTGTGGACATCTGCCCATGCCCCGCCCCATCAGCTTTTGAACGTTCTTGCCTCATACCGTCAAAATTGGCCTTTCTCCAATTTAGAACTTTAACTTTTAGATCTGGTTTATCCTTTTCCATCACTATTTTAAAGCTAATAGAATTATGGTCGCTGGCCCCAAAGTGCTCCCCCACCGACACCTCAGTCACCTGCCCAGCCTAATTTCCCAGGAAAAGGTCAAAGTTTGTACCTTCTCTAGTAGGTACATCCACATGCTGAATCAGAAAATTGTCTTGTACGCTCTTAACAAATTCCTCTCCATCTAAACCCTTAACACTATCGCAGTCCCGGTCTATGTTTGGAAAGTTAAAATCCCCTACAATAACCACCCTATTATTCTTACAGAAAACTGAGATATCCTTACAAGTTTTTTTCTCAAATTCTCTCTGACTATTAGGGGGTCTATAATACAATCCCAATAAGGTGATCATCCCTTTATTTCTTGGTTCTACCCAAATAATTTTCCTGAACGTATTTCCGGGAATATCCTCCCTCAGCACAACTGTAATGCTATCCCTTATCAAAAATGCCACTCCCCCTCCTCTCTTGCCTCCCTTTCTATCCTTCCTAAAGTATTTGTATCCTGGAACATTAAGCTGCCAGTCTTGCCTATCTCTGAGCCATGCTTCTGTAATTGCTATGATATCCCAGTCCCATGTTCCTAACCGTGCCCTGAGTTCATCTGCCTTTTCCGTTAGGCCCCTTGCATTGAAATAAATGCAGTTTAATTTATTAGTCCTACCTTGTCCCTGCCTGCCCTAACTGTCTGACTCACTTCTGTTCTCAACTGTACAGATCGATCTCTTTCCTCACTATCTTCCTGGGTCCCACCACCCCACCTTTCTAGTTTAAATCATCCCGAGCAGCTCTAGCAAATGTCCCTGCCAGTATATTAGTCCCCTTCCAATTTAGGTGCAATCCGTCCTTCTTGTACAGGTCACTTCTACCCCAAAAGAGATTTCAAAAATCCAAAAATGTGAATCCTTCTCCCATACACCAGCTCCTCAGCCATGCATTCATCTGCTCTATCCTGTTTGCTCTCACACACCATTAACCCTGCATGCCCTCTGCACTGCCCACTCACTCAGAACATCTCCCCCCATGCCATCAACTTGAATCATATGAAACACCTGCTTCTCTCTCAATCCAGGAGATAAACAGTACTTAACTTGGCAGAAGGAATCACAATAGGTGATGGGCTGTATGATGTTTAGCTCCTGACCCCGACTGTAAATGCCTTAAGCTTCTGACTCACTGTTTTCAAGCCTTTGGACTACTATTGGAGGCTGCCTCACAGTGCCAGAGACCTGGGTTCAATTCCTGCTTCAGGCAAATGTCTGCGTGGAGTTTGCACATTCTCCCCGTGTCTGCATGGGTTTCCTCCGGGTGCTCCGGTTTCCTCCCACAGTCCAAAGATGTGCAGGTTAGGTGAACTGGCTAAGCTAAATTGCCCGTAGTGTTAGGTGAAGGGGTAAACATAGGGAAATGGGTTGGTGTGGACTTGTTGGGCCAAAGGGCCTGTTTCCACACTGTAAGTAATCTAATCTGATCTAATCTAATCTAATCAAAGTAACATAATACTTTTCACTGAGGGAGAAAAATTATAAAAGAAAGGAAAAGACAACGTGAGGCAGGAATGCTGGCAGCGTCTAGGTAGGCTCAGAATAGCTGAAAACAATGACAGTGAGTGAAGGAACCAGAGACACAGCCTAGTCCAGTCCATGAGCTGAGTGTGTGTCCCTGAGCGCACAGTGACCTTGCTCCAGCATTACAATGAGACTTAAGAGCCCAGCTTGAGGTGCAACACTGAAATGAAGAAGTATGATCTAAGTGAATCAGAGATGTGCCATAACGGTTGTGAGGGACTGGCATATGTTGGATGTCAATGTCAGTGGATATGAGGATCCTGAGCCCAGTGCTCGTAAAATGTACCCTGCAATGCTGGTGCCTAATATCCTGTGTGGAAGTCCTTCAGAGCAAGTGGCACATTGAATGTTCCAATTCCTCACTTTGATTCCCACATCAAGAATTCTCAATAGCTTTTTCACTGCATATAGTGAAATAGGAAACTGAATATTAATGAGATGAGTATTAGAGTTAATAAGGCATTTAACAAGTAATAATCCTTCTTAATTGGCCACTTGCCATTGCCTAGTGACAAACACACCTCACTGCTTGACAAATGCATAAAAAATGCAATGAGGTGCTCCACGAAGAGATAGGTTTGACTGAACTTCCTGTCCAATTCTGCCACAAAGTCACCATGCCCACTTCATTCAGATGTATGTAAGATTCCACCTAAAGTAAATGTTTAGTTTCTCTGCAACTTCCCTGTTCTCTAGTATTAAGTCTCCTATTCCCACCTGTAACAGGCCCACATTTGTGCTTGCTAATCTTTCCATTTCACAAACAGGTCGTTCACCTATAACACATGTTTCGTCAACGCAATTGGGCTGTAATGCGATTGGTGAATTGGGGCATGATTTTTTTTAAAAACGCGAACTCCTGTTGATTATTACGTGATTCCATCGCGGGTTTCCTTAGGCCCACTCTTGGTGTTTACTTCAGGTCAAGCAAAAGAGATTGGATAATGGGGCAAATGTCTTTCTGACCTTATTGTTGATATTTTTGAGGATGTTTTTAGAAATTATTGCAGGAGAAAAAATTTGGATTTCAAGATTCTCCTCATTCTGGACAATGCACCAAGCCATTCTCCCACCATTGGTGAGCTTTCTGAAAACATTAAAGTGTTATTTCTACTTCTAAACACAAGCTCTCTCATTCACCCCATGGACCAGGGTGCAATAGCAGCTTTTAAAGCCTATTATTTAAAACATACATTCAGGAAACTGATTTGCAGGGGGACAGTGTTCTTCAGTTTTGGAAGAGGTTTAATGTTAAGAATGCAATTGATAGATTGCTTCTCCCAGATTTTCATCATGATTTTAAAGGTATTAAACCATCAGAGGAGCTTCCAGCAATCAAAGAACATTATGTTGATCTTGCAGAGCAAGTTAGATTTGAAGAAGTAAGACTGATCTACAATAATTTGTTCCTGAGGGGGAAATTGAAACTCGAGATGGAGACGATGAAGTCCAGGATGCAGTGCCACGAGAACTTTCCACTTCCCTTTCATCTTCTATCCTGATGGAAATTGAGAAGCAGGTACAGCTCTTCGAAGAAAATGTCTATAAAGCATAACACAGCAGGATAGCAGTTCATGGCATAAAGTCTTATCTGGCACCCTACAAATAGCTTCTTCACGAAAGAAAAAGGTAGCAAAGCAGCAAAAAACTAGTTGCCTTTTTTAAGTCAACTCCCAAGAAACACTCTGCGAACAATAACCCACAGCAATCCACTTCTAGACTAAATATTTTCTTTCATGGTAATCCTGCATCCAGACTGCACCTGAAAGTAATGATGATGCTGATGATGACCTCAGCCCCTGTCTTAATACAGTACTGTAACTCAGCAAACTCAGAAACCCCTTAAAGTGTTTTTATTATATTATTTCATTAAAATGCGTGATTTTAACATTTACTTAGACTGTGATATCAGTTGTGTTAAGCTAACTATTATTTTTGTTTGGATTTTTGCTAATATTTTTGGTGGCTTGCCCCGACAATGTTATTCTCATAGGCCCAATATTTCTATTGCTTTGTTTTCAATAACACGAGGTCGCATGAGAATGCAAATACTGTGTTATAGAACAGGCAGCATCCAAGGAACAGGAGACTTGATGTTTCAGGCATAAGCCCTTCTTCAGGAAACCTTCATTCCTGAAGAAGGGCTTATGCCCAAAACGTCGATCTCCTGTTCCTTGGATGCTGCCTGACCTGCTGCGCTTTTCCAGCAACACATTTTCAGCTCTGATCTCCAGCACCTGCAGACCTCACTTTCTCCTCCTTATAGCAGAACAGACTGTATTCATAAAAGCTTTTACAGTTTGCCTTTATGTTTCTTGCTATCTTGCATTCATATTCTCTCTTTGTTTTATTATTAGTTTCTTCTTCTACTTTGCTGTGTCCTAAATTGCTCCCAATCCTCAGGTTTACCACTGTTTCTGGAACTCTTATAAGTTACTTCTTTTATCTAATGCAATTGTTAACTTATTTTGTTAACTGTGGTTAGTTTATTTTTCCCTTTGGCTGTTTGAATTTTAGAGGAATATGTATCTGTTTTAGACATTGTAATATTAAATCAAAACCTTTAGTGTATTTTCCCAATCCACCCTGGTCAGCCTGCAAACCACCCCCCCACCCCCTCACCACCCCCATACCTTTATAATTTCCTTGGTTCAGATTTAAAACCTTAGTTTTTGAATAAATTATGTTGCACTCAAATGTCTTGTAAAATTAACATTGAAATATTTTACTTGTGTGAACTCAACTAAAAGTGTATGCTTCAATGCTGAGTGATTTATTTCTGTTCTTAAAAAACTAAATACTAAGAGGTAGTTTGGCAGTGTCAGAGATTAACATTACATAACTTAAATATTGTCTGCTGGATATATTATTGAGTACATTTCATCACAAAATTTAAGATTAGCCTTTATCCAGCATAAATACAGTAATAATGCTATTAACTAGCTATGCGCAATACTCAGTTTTATGAATGATAAGCTAATGATAACAAGACTACAATCTTATTAAGAATCATATTGAATTAAAGTATGATTAACTCATTTCAGTTCTAAACAGAACAAGGCATAATCAAGTTGATGAAAGCCCAAAAATGCTGCTCACTTACTTGAAGGTCAAATAGGAAGACATATGTAAGAATGCTAATAAAGTGTGGTTAAAGTGAGGTCTGCAGATGCTGGAGATCAGAGCTGAAAATGTGTTGCTGGAAAAGTGCAGCAGGTCAGGCAGCATCCAAGGAGCTCTGAAGAAGGGCTCATGCCCGAAACGTTGATTCTCCTTCTCCTTGGATGCTGCCTGACCTGCTGCGCTTTTCCAGCAACACGTTTTCAGCTCTAATAAAGTGTGGTTGCCTACATGACGAAATCATTGGTGATGAATATTTCTTCAATAGACAAGCCGAAAAGCTACAATGTAATATGAAGATATCAGGATGTGTAAAATTAGTTGGGATATTTTGGTAAATATTGCATGTAAAAACAATTTCTTCATCGTTCCCTAATGAATACACAGTTAGGTAATGACGTAAAATTTGGAATCTGCACATTTTGACATTCCAAACGCATGAAATATGTCCGGAGTTTGTAATAGAAGTCCATAAATCATGCAGCTACCAAGTTAGCAAGTGCCACCAGTCTAAGTGACAGTTGTGATAAAGGGAGCTATAATTAAACAAACTTACAGACTTAAAGAAAAAGGCTTGCATTTACATAGTGCCTTTCAGAATCTTTGCTTGTCCCAAAGAGATTTATAACCAATGAAGTATTTTTGAAGTGCAGTTACTTTTGCAATGCAGGAACGGATGCAGAGCTATGATAATTTAATAATTAGTGCAGTGGTACAAAATTTTCAGAAAATTGTAGCATAAGTCGTGACACTACAATTTTCTTTATTTTTATTCATCAGACATACACAAGTATCCAGAAAATTTTCATTTCAGATAAGATAATTTCATTGCTTTTGTAATACAATCTTAAATAGAGAATTGAAGGCAAGAAAATTAATCTACTGTAACTGCAGAAATAACCATTCTAAACTAAACATGTAATTATTGAGATGATTCTGGTGCTTGAGAGTGTTAAGTCCGACATTTGACTTGATGAAGAGGAATTCTTCATTTATTAGTGCCATTGTCTAAATTGTGCAGCCAATGGTTCCTCTGCTTACATCTGACCTTTCCCTAAATTAGTCACATTCCTGCCCCATATAATACGACTAATCTCCCTTCAAGAGCTGACAAAAATATTACAATTTTACAGCTGATTTCCTTGGCAAGGAATGAGCGGATGAATTAAGGAACTCTTCAAATCTGATTTTCTCTTTTAACTGAAATGTAACATTTCTTACTTCTGTTTCTGCTGTTCTTTTGCACTTGTCGCTTCCAACAGGTATTTATTATGTTTTATTACTGACTATCAGCAGTCCTGATTAGCTAAGGAAGAAAGTACTGATTTGTACTTCATCCTGAATTGTTTTGTCAGACAATGTATGAGCAAGAGTAAATATGAGTATTAGACACTGCAAACAGGGAACCCCATCTCCATCATTAATTCATTTGTGACCATCTGTAAGTTTACATACATTGTCTCTCTCTGTTTTTCTCTCTCTCTCTCTCTCTCTCTCTCACACACACACACACACACGCACACACACAAAAAGACATATACAGTGTCTTGCACACACAGGGACACATAACTCCCTCTCTTACATATACACACAAAGACACAGATGCACACACAAACTCACACAGGGGGCACATTGTCTCTGTCTCTCTCACACTCACAAGCATACACAGATGCATAGATCCTCTCTCACTCACTCACACATACACACATTCAGTCTCTGTCACGCACAGACAGGTGCACACACACATATGGGGACACATAATCTGTCACACACTCTGTCTTTCTCTCTCTACTCAAACACACTCTCTGTCTCACTCATAAACACAAACACACATAAAGGAACACATACACACACATTCTGTCTGTCACACAAATGCACATACACCAACATAGGAACACATACACTGTCTGTCACACATATACACACACACACACAGTGCCACATAGATTCTCTCTCTTACATAACATATACACACACACACACACACTCCAATATGTACACAGGGGAGCACACACACTGTCTCTCTGACATAAACATGCATGCACACAAAAGAACACATACATGCTCTCTCTCACACACACATGCAACTCCATACACTCTCACACACAGACATAGACACAAAAATGGACACAAACACTCTCTCTCACGCAAACATACATACACAGAAACACATTGTGTGAATGCGAGACAAAAGCACTCATACACTCACTGTCACTCACACACAGAAAGATCCTCTCACTTACAGACGTATAAATACGTACACAAAGGGAGACATACGCACTCTCTCGCTGACACACTGACATATACAGAGGGACACGTATACTCTTATACACACACCCACACTTGCACATAAATACACACTCACACATAATGCTGTTGCTCACACAAACTAATAATGGGAGTGTAGCAAGCCGTGGTCAAAACTTATCCCCACGTTTAAGGCTGGATATTTCTAAATTGAATCTTCTTTCTCACAAATAGTTGCATACGCATTCCTATAAACTGTAACATTTCAGAATGCCACACTCCAATGTTGTTCCAGTTCAGAGTGGTTTTAAAGACCAATTTTTTAATGTATGTTTTTTTCCATTCGTATGGAGGCTCAAGAGCAAGAAATAACAGCATTCAGTCATGTGATTAAACTGAATAAGTCACAGCAGCCCAGTGCCAAGAAAACATTAAACTGGTTATAGCTGCTGCGCGAAGCAAATCATCAGATTGAAACAGCAATCCCAGATGGAACTAAAAGGTGCACCAACTGGATAATTCAGCAACTCAGGGAAGCCCAAAAGTTATGTAAAGTAGCAATGTTCACAGAAGAATCTCACTCCATTTGTACAACATTAATGATGTGTAAAGCCCACCGTGGATAATGTATTTATTCCAGGCCCCAGTTTTGTTAAGCCCCCATGTCAAGACTTTCACTCAGACACAATCCCTATCACAAAATTTTTACCTGGACCTCCAGAGGCTGTGAGCTTAATTCTCTTATATGTCCCTAAGTGCCCTTGAGAAAGTGATCGTGAACAAATGAGCATAAACTGCAGCACTCAAGAAGGTGGCTGATCACTGCCCTCCAAGAGGCACTTAGGGATGGGCAACAAATGTTGATCTGGCTGGCGATATCCAAATCCAATGAATTTATAAAAATCAATGTCAGATTCAAGAAATCTATGAGCTAGGACTTAAACAACCACATTGTTGCCCAAGGTCTGTTTTCACATAAAACACTGGCTAACTCACATCTGTGCTCAGTTTTGAAGTTGGAATGGATGACATTTCTCAAGAGAAGCCTCTTTTCTTTGTCAGCTGCAGTTAGATTGTAATGGTATATGTGGACAAGCAGCCATTTCATCAAAGTCTGTGGCACCTAGACTTGTCAAGATCACTCGCTCCTCCATGGCTAGAGAGGGAGCAAGGGCCATTCATCTTGCCTCCTCTTTCACTGCTAAAACACTCCGAGTTTTATGATTAGAGCTGATGTTACTACTGAACAAATCAGATCCCAGAATGAAGTCTAGTTTGGTAATTCATACTTGCTTTTCCTTTTAAGTTAGTAAGCCAGACTTTGATTGAAACATGAGGACACAAGACCCCATAGTTTTTTTAAACAATAGAACAGAAGTTTATTACACAAAATAAATAAGAATAAAAGAAAATAAATCAAGCTATCTAAATATCATGTAGTTTGAAAGATTTCAAACACACAACAAATCTCATCTATTTCCCAACAGCACCACTTTGCAGTGAATCAAAATCCAGAGAAAATGTTCTTCCCTGTCCAATCTGTAGCTTTGATCTAATTGCCTCTTTTAGTGTCTGTCCCATCTGATGTGAAGCCTTTTCCCTTGAAAACTAACAGAATTGAGAGTTGAGACTTTCTCAGGTTTGAATAACAAATGCAGCTTTCTAACCAAACACTCCTGAGAAAGTCTTTGCAAGCTACTACTCTTACACTGAAGCAACTTATTCCATTCACTGCTCTGAACAAGTTCCTTCTCTAGAACAGACTACACTTGCATCTGTCTTCAGTCAGGTCTCCTTCAAACTGAACTAAAAAGCTTTCATACTATATTAATAAAAACATTTCTTTCTCACCCTAAAAGCAGTTAAGCTAATAACTTGATATTTTCTCTCTCCAGTTATAAACCTCAATTTGATAAATTAGCTTCCATTAACACTCCAGGAGGCTATAACTGGATTAAAATCATGTTCCCAGACAGAGAGCATGTGCTGTTGACTGGTCCCCTTGCTGCCTCTGTGACTAGAAGCCATTGGAGAGGGTGCAGTCTTTCATCATACCTGAAAATATCATTTATTTGATTTTTTTTAAGGTTTTCTTTAAGGATTTGGGAGGGGGCAAGGTGACATTTGGTATACTTTATTAGTGATATGATTTTCCTTCATATTTAGTGTAAACCTTGGATTGTTTGGATAAAAGAGGATTCTCATCACCATGGAAACCAGGACCATAAATCACTACATAAAGAGGGACTTTTGTCAATCCTGCAGGTTTCACACTTATTATATACATAGTATCCAGCATGAGCTGCGTTCACTCTCATCATGCACTTCTCTGTGAGTTGCAGAGGGTGGATAAGAATTGAAATTGAATCTTATTGTTGATAAGTAACCTCACATGTCAGTCACAATTAATGTACAAAAAGCCCTCATCCTTGTTTTCGGACTGTTCCCACACCTGCATCCTGTTCCTTCTCTGTAGCCTTTCAACTGAAGCTGCTAAACAATCTGGCATTGGTGTTTTATCCCATGTATTAGCTTGCTAGCACCTGAGAGTGAAAATCAATTTCCTTGCTCCACTAGAATTAGGAGGTTGTCAATAAATTGAGTTCATTGGATAGTAAGGCTGGAAATTAACTGGATTGCTTGTTCATTTTAATTGAATTAATAACTGTGTTGTTACATCAATCTATTGTATGTGAAGGTTCTACTATTAGTAACAGCTGCAATGTTTAGCCCAGAATACTGCACATTAAGGATAGAAGTTTGTAGGGCTCTGAGTGATGCAGGATATAGTGGGGTTTGTGAAGAATGAGATGGGAAGTACAGGGAAGCTTATCTTAACATGGGGAGCATCTCTGGCTATTTTTTATGCTTTTATTGAGAGGCAATACAAACTTCTCACCAGGTGGCAGCAATCTGCCAAGTAAACATAAAGTTAAAAATCACACAACACCAGGTTATAGTCCAACAGGTTTAATTGGAAGCATACAACTCACTGCTTGCTCCAAAGGACCTTCATGTCTCTGAGGACCAAACAGCATTTCAGGGCACAATTTACGGACACCAACACATGAACTTACAGAATGCTATGGACATGCTGTCCTTTATCACAGGGCCAACCAGCAATTAGGATGCAGAAAAGACACTTTGTAAACAGGGACAGGCACCCAGCTCACTCATTGGACAAAGGCTGCATTTTAGGGCTGCCCACTTTGCTCTCTTAGTGCTCACCCGCCTAATGCCTACCTGCATACTTACAGCATTCATGCCATGCCTTGCCTTCTAATGTCAAGACTTGGTAGTTAGCATATTGGCACTTCAACAAGAGCCTAAAGATTATCAGCACTTCTGCATTGACAGGGTCATTTGCACAGACACACAGACAGGCTGCTTTTTGTAGTTGTCAATCAGTATCTGTCTGAGGGATGGACTTGTTGATGTACACCACACCAAACTGCCACCTGCCTGTGTGGCAAACACACTGCATATCTTTTCAATGGGTCCTGGTACTGTCAGTCAGGGACACAGTCTGTAGAAAGTCCAAGTGCTGACCGCAGTCAGTCATCAGCATGGGATGCTGATAAACAGGGCTTCAAAACCTGTCCAACAACAATCCGGGGAATGTGTAATAGTCCCCAGTTGTAGCACCAATAGCATCAATAAGGGGAATCCCATATCATCAGTCAAAGAGTTGTAAAGACTGTGGTCAGGGGTCTGGTCAGTCATTCATTGAGGGCATTCAGAGATTGGGGTCCCATCATCAATTCTTGATGGAGGTGGAAAGGGGTCCTGTACAGGCAAAGGGGAGGTCACCACCAAAAAGGTTTGGGGAGTCAAGGCTTAGGAGGTAGTACGGTAGTGGTGGGGAGGAGAAGCAGAGGTTTTGGGTAGTTGGAACCAGGGTTGTGGAGAGAGAACTCAATATGTATGGGGGAGGGATGTATTCAAAACAGGATTGGAGGGTATGCTATGGGAGGGTTATTTTTAGTGACACCCTTAGCCTCCACAGGGAGGTGCATCAAGGGAGTTGAGCTGACATTATTAAGGTGAAATGTTGGGGATTGGGTGAACAGTAGAGGCAAAGTTCAATATGGAGTGGCTGTTGGGGATGTGCAAGGTAGAAGGGGACAAGGAGGATCTAGAGAGTACATGGTGAGCAGATAGGGCCCAGAATTGACCGCATCCACCATAAGCTGTATTCTTTGTCATTATTTGCCTTTCTCTAGAAGTAAAATACAACTGAAAAATGCCCGGGTGGATAGCACCAGTGTCACTTTCATAAAGAAAAGCGCGGCATTAACAACTGCTGGATGTTAGACATAGAATGGGCAAATCCATGAAGCACTTGTTTCCAATCTCTGGCAACAATTCATTTGCAGCTATTTATTTGCACATGTACAATCCATGCAAAGTGAGCGTGCTTATGTTAGTAATGGTGAATTGCAGAATGTCAAACAATTGTCATCTCAGTAAAGTAGATGCTAACATCAATAATTTAAAATGATACAAATGCTGGCCAAGAGCATCCAATCACTGACTGGGTGATGACAGGATGCAGGCCTCTAGTGGGCATTGGGAACAAAGATAGCTATGACTTTCATGAGGGTGTTCAGATGGGATGTAACTAAGGACAAGAAAACTCTGTGGCCTGGAAGTTAAACCGTGCTCAGGGACTGAGAATGGGATTGTTTGTGCATGGGCATGTGAGCCATGTTGGCTCTGTGCCATGAACAGAGTGTAGCTTTGTGGCTGCTGTGCCATGACATTGTCAGTAAGGGGCAATGCCAGATTGCCAACGCTTGTCTGGGTGCATGGCAATCTTTTAAAAATGGCAAGTGAGTCCAGTCTTTTGGCAAATACTGAGTTGTGAACAGCTCTGTGAACAGAACATGATAAGGTGAAGATAGAATTGAATGTGAGGGACGGGGTATGTGGTTAATGAGGTGAGTTTGATATGATGTGGTGAGAAATCTCACATTGAGAATTCTTCCAAAAAACAATTCACAATCAGTCAAAAAATAACACAAGAATTAGCCCTCAGATTTGCCAAACCAAATTATGACAGATATTTCCAGGACTTCTTTGACCTCTCTGGTTAACTGACGGGCATTAGGAGAAACCCAGCAAAATATTTGAAACAGAGAAGATGAGTAAATGTATGGGACTGATCTTAGTTCTAAGATTTTGATTATTTGAGTAGAATTGGAATGAGTTGGGCTGTGGGAGAATCAGATGAGAAGTTAAGTAAGGCCTTTCATTTTCCAATAGCTTTTCCAGTGAAATAGAATAGAATATCCTTTATTGTCACGTGTATTCCAGTACAGGGTACAGTGAAATGTTTTTACAATGGCCGCCATTAATGGCGCCATCTTAGGTACAAGAACATAGGCACAAATCTTAGATACAAAAAAGGACTAAAAGGAAAACTCACCAGTTAGTTAAAGGATTGACATTACAGACCAATAAAGAGCTTCTCAGAACAGTAGCTTTGCACATGGTCTGACCACCCGCACCAGGCCCCAGTCCAACAACTGTTCAACTCCATACCAAGTCTCCAGCACTCAGCTGCACCCAGTATTCGTGGGGTTTTTGCTTGTTACCATCTTCTCTAATAATGAATATCACATCATCAATGTGCAGACTCCTAATCTACTGTGCATTGGATTGAAACTAGATGCTGAGAATTCCCAACAGGAACATCAGAGCAGGTACCTGACTGGAGAGCAGTCATTTACTTATTCCTCCGAACCCCGATAGTATCACACAGGATGGAAACTGACCCTTTGTTCCAAACAGTCCATGCCAGCTATGTTCCCAAACTAAAGTAGTCCCATGTGCCTATGCTTGGCCCCCCAAACATAATTATCCAAATGTCTTTTAAATATTGTAACTGTAACTGCACCCACCACTTCCTCTGGCAGTTCATTGCACACACTCCCTGTGTAAAAATGGTGCCCCTCATATCCTTTTTAAATCTTTTTCCTCTCACCTTAAAAATATGCCCTCTAGTCTTGAAATCCCCCACCATGGGGTAAAGATACCTGCCATTCACCTTATCTATACCCTTCGTGATTTTAAATACCTCAATAAGGTCACACCTCAACCTCTTACACTCAATTGAAAAAAGTTCCCAGTATCTCCCTGTAATTCAAGCCTTCCATTCCCTGCAACATTTTGGTAAATCTTTTCTGCACCCTCTCCAGCTAATAATATCCTTCCTTTAGATGTCAATCTTGGAGGTCAGGCACTCATTTCTGGGCATGCTCCAGGGCAACATCCACATGAACAGCACATCAACGCAAACTGGCATCTGACACTTGACAGCTCTTTGCACCACCATGGCACATCTCCAAACCATTTACAGCACTCTTCCACTTTAAAGCTACACTTTGGATGTGTTGGAACCTCCCAATGCAATGCTGCTACAAGGATGGTTTGAGCACATGGACAAGGCACCCAATTCACGGATTAGACCAGGGTGCAAGTCAAGGATCTCTCTGTGCTCATTCATTTTGTGACTGCTTCAATGCTCACAGCATCTCTGCTTGCCTTGTATTTCAGTACTTTGCCCCTCAGCCACAATTGAGACACTCACGGTACTGGTTGTATTGTCTTGCAGTTTAGTGCAGGCACAAAGCCAGGCAGTCATCAGACAAGGGACTCCTGCTACAAAGCACAGTGCTACTTCAATCTCCCTGTCACACTATGTGGTAATAGCTTATATGAAAATGCACATGGCATTTCAAAGTCTAAGTTGCGTGGTCTTCAGTAAAATCTAGGAAGACACCTTAGCTGTCGAGGGGCAATGGCACAATAAATCACAGGCAGCATCCAGTATTGATCCAGAGATGCTGGTTAGGCCAGTTAGGTATTTGGAATTGTCACAATTAGGGTCCTCTCTGTAGTTAGCAAGGAGCACCCACCACCCATCCTGACTTGTTCTGTTGTATTGTGGGCTGTTTTCCCTGGGACAAGAAAAAGGAAAGGTTTGAGGGAATAAGTTGTTAACAGTGGTGCAGCTGCAAGACAGATATTGAGGTGTCCCAAGTAGGTGTGTAGGCACTGCAGAGAGCATACCAAGTTAATCATGTAGGGGTTGCAGTTGTGAGAGGATGAGCAAGTGAAGGATGATGAGGGTGTTATTCCATGAGCCTTGGTGGGAAGTGGATGCAGAGAGAAGATGGTGACACTTACCCTGGTGCAACTGAGAAGACCATGAATCTTGTCTGTAGTGTGCTAGACATACCTCCAGTTGGCTGAGATTACTCTGACCTGGCTGGCAGCCTTGAGCCAGCCTATCAGAGTCTGGTAATGTGTCCTCCTCTGCTAGTCAGTGTCTCTCCTTTGCACCATGGTGTCCAGTCGGGCCTCCAGACCCTTTTCTGGAAAGTGGGCTCCAATTTCGCCTTATCTGCCATATCCAAGGCAAATGTCTCAAGCAGCTCTGAACTGATGGGGGTTGGCCAGGACTTTTTAAAGCCAGCATTGGTAATTCCGGAATATCCTGGCAGTGGTGAGTATTTCTGGCTACACTGAACGGGAGAGTACCGAGAAAGAGGGCTGCCACAGGGACAGAGTATGGTAGTTAATAAGGTGGGGTTGGAGTCATAATGTGAGAAAACTGTCTAGGCACATGGAGAGCAACCATAAAGCCCTCCTCGACCACTTAATCTGAACTATCAACATTCTTTCTCCCCCAGCACTCCAACGATGCATCCAAATTATTGCATAAACTCTGCCCCTTCCACACTTCACATCAGCTTTGATGAAGAGACATCTAGACTTGAAATGTTAACTTGCTTTCTCTAACCAGATGCTGCCTGACCCATTGTGATCTCCAGCATTGTTTGTTTTCGGCCTATAGCCTTGTGAGCTTTGGCATTGCAAGAGCACATCTAAATACCTATTAAATATTATAAGGGGTTCTGCTTCCACCACCCTCACAGGCAGTAAGTTCCAGATTTCCACCACCCTCTGGGTGACAAATTGTTTCCTCACATCTCCTCTAAACCTTCTGCCCCTTTGCTTTAAAGGGGACATAGAGAACAAGAGGTGGAGAGGTTCAGTGAGGTAATGCCAGAGTTTAGGAAATTGCAATTGAAAGGCATGTCCACACCACTGAATGATTAAAATGCTCAAGGATCCAAAATTGAAGGAAAACAAATATCTCCAGACAATTGTCTGGGGTGATGGAAGCGGTGATATGGGGAGGTGGTGGCAGGGGAAGAAATGCTGAAGAGAGGGTAATATTGTGGTAGGCTCCTTTAATGATCAGTTAGGAGAAGCTTTTCTGTCAGCGTTGGGGGCCTGAGATTAGCACAGGAATAGCCCTTTATATTCCTGTGAAAAGAGTCCAGCAACTAAGTTTGATGTAAGTAAAGGAAAAGTTGTCTTAAGGTTTTATCCCAATATGTTGGAATTCTGCCCATAAATGCAAACTCCTTTCTTTGCTCACTATATTGGGTCTGAGTATCACACACAGCATCTGAAAATTTAATGCTTTACAGAGCAATTTCTAGGCCAGCAAATATTTGAAAAATCTGTCACTCAAGTTACAACAAGCTCATTGTATTTAATTCTGAAATTCAAGCCAAAGTCTGCTTACTTTGTTTCTATTCACTTCAGATTCCTATTTTAAAAAATCACATCTATCTTTTTGTCCCCTCCTGCTCTTTCTCTCTCAATCATTTGATAATCTAGCTCTTGCGACTCCATCTTTTCTCTTGTTCCTCCTTTGAATCTGTATCTATATTTTTTTTATATCATCAGCCTTCATTCTCCTTTCTGTTCTCTTTATCTCCATTTCCTCCATTTATTTTACAAATTTGTTTTCACTTTACCTTTTGCAGTCAGTGTCCTTCCCCTTCCCATTCAAGCCAAATGATTTTGTTAACAGAAGTACTATCATTGTCACTATTCAAAAATAGTGATCCTCATTTAAAGCAGAAATAGTTTAACTTACTTTCTCTCTCTCTCTCTCTGTCTCTCTGGTTACTGAGTCAAAGAGTCATAGAGATGTACAGCATGGAAACAGATCCTTCAGTCCAACCTGTCCATGCCGACCAGATATCCCAACCCAATCTAGTCCCACCTCCCAACACCCGGCCCATATCCTTCCAAACCGTTACTATTCATACACCCATCCAAAAGCCTCTTAAATGTTGCAATTGTACCGGCCTCCACCACTTCCTCTGTCAGCTCATTCCATACCCATACTACCCTCTGTGTGAAAGAATTGCGCCTTAGGTGTCTTTTATATCTTTCCCCTCTCACCCTAAACCTATGCCCTCTAGTTCTGGACTCCCCGGCCCCAGGGAAAAGACTTTGCCTAATTACCCTATCCATGCCCCTCATAATTTTGTAAACCTCTTTCAGGTCACCCCTCAGCCTCTGATGCTCCAGGGAAAACAGCCCCAGACTGTTCATTTAGCTCAAATCCTCCAATCATGGCAACATCCTCGTAAATCTTTTCTGAATCCTTTCAAGATTCACAAAATCTTTCTGATAGGAAGAAGACCAGAATTGTATGCAATATTCCAACACTGGCCTAACCAATAATGACACGTACAGCCGCAACATGATCTCCCAACTCCTGTACTCAAGACTCTGACTAATAAAATAAAGCATACCAAACGCCTTCTTCACTATCCTATTTACCTACGACTCCACTTTCAAGGAGCTATGGACCTGCACTCCAAGGTCTCTTTGTTCAGCAACACTCCCTAGGACCTTACCATTAAGTGTATAAGTCCTGCTAAGATTTGCTTTCCCAAAATGCAGCCTTTTGCACCGTTTTTTCCGAAAAAGCAGTGGAACCAGAGCTTCTGGGTATTATTAAGACAGAAGTAGATCAGGGGTAGGCAGGAATGATGGGTGGATTTGAATTTACAATCTGACTAGTCATGATCATGTTGAGTAGAAGAGTGGTTTGAGGGGCTGAATGGCCTACTTCTGCTCCTTATTTGTAAGTTTGTAAAAGATCTATATTCAGATCTTTGTGAACAGGAGGGCAGGCTTCCATATTGGCTTACATAGTGACACAAATTTAAATATCATTAATAAAATCAATGCAGCAAGAGCAGCTCTATTGGAGAAAGACTGTGAATAAAAATGGCAGAATGGTCATCAGTTATTCAGATTAATCCAACCCTACAGGATAGGAATGATAAGAATATCTTCCCAATCCTGCACGAAATAATTGTGCATTAGTACCCTTATGGTGGGGTGGGCAGACAGAGCAGTAAGTGGTGGTCTTGCTTTAATGATAATTGTAAATACTTCAATTCTTAAAGTACAAAAGTATCCTTCCTGAGAATGTTTGAGTAAAACTGCTGTGTGAAACCACATTATTTGGTCACTTCTGTATCACAGCAGTAAACAGAGCACTGACATGACCAGTGAAATGAATGACTGAAAGGTTGTGGCCATTGACTGTCTACATCTCTTATCTGGTGTCACTGAGAATTAAAGTGCCCCTGACTGGAATTGAGGACTGGTGAAAAAACACCACCCACCCACCAAAGTCAAGTTGGAACCTGAGCCCAGGATGCCGCACTCCCTGAGGGAAGGTACTTCATGTCATCCTGAATTCACTTCAATTGTATTGTAACTAAGCATGCTGTCAAAACAGGTTTCGTTTAAATTGTTCAACCAATCCACCTGAGGCCCCAGGACAGTTCCCAAACTGATGCGGGATTGTTTCAAATGTTTTGAGAGTCACTCCTTCTTCTGTTTGCGAAAGAGCTAAGTATCCCAGCTGTCAGCCTGCACCTGACAGTCTGCCAGTATAACTAAGGTCCTGCCAGTAGCAAATAGAAAGTACGTGTACCAGCATGAAATCGGAGGTTCCAGTATTATTGCAGCTTAAGCTGTGCCAATTGAGTTATTTAATATTGCGGTATCAGCTTAATACGAAGTAGGTTTCTCTTCTATCCTCAAAGACATTGGCATTTACACATAGGTAGGTTTTATTACACTGTATTCACAGTATGGTACATCCTCAGCACATATAGATGTGGGTTGAAGGACAGCAGGCTCTGTAGCCCGGGAAAATAAGCAAAATCATGACACAAAGCATAGCCACCCTGAGCCACCCCAGAACTTTGAGGACCATGTAAGGTGTGCTGATAATGAGGCCAAACAGGGAGAGTGCAGGGTATCGCCAAACAGGGAGAGTGCAGGGTATCACCAAACAAGGTATCATCACCCTCATCGACAAGCTGAAAGGGGAGAGGGAGAACATCAGAAACTGGCGGCCATTGTTAATTGTGGATTAAAAAATCTTTTCAAAGGTCGTGGCCAACCCAGTCAGGTCTGCTCTGGGATCAGTAATTTACCCCAACCAAATCTGTACTGTACCGGGGAGGAAGATCACTGAGTGTCTCACATTCGTCAGGGATAAAATCACCTACATACAGGACACGGGGGGTGGATACCTGCCTCATCAGCCTGAACCAGGAGAAACCCTTTGACAGGATATCATAGATGTACATGACAGATGTTCTCTCAAATATGGGCTTTGGGGAGGGAATCTGCAAATAGATCCGACTGCTCTACACCAACACCATTAATGCAATTTCAATCAATAGGTGGGAATCAGAAAGCTTTCCAATCTAATCTGGAGTCAGGCAGGGCGGCCCTCTCTCTCCTGCCTTGTTTGTGTGCTGCATAGAGCCATTTGCCAAGTCCATCAGGAAGGATAGGAGCCTGAAAGGGGTGACTATTCCTGGCAGCAGGGGCCTACAGGTTAAGGCCTCCCTGTACATGGATGATGTCATTGTTTTCTGCTCGGAACCACTAATAGTATACAGACTCATGTGCATTTGTGATCAGCTTGAACAGGCCTCAGGGGCTAAGGTAAATCAAGGCAAGAGTGAGATCACGCTCTTTGGAAACTGGGCTGACCAATTGTCTAACCTCTTCACCATCAGGACAGACCACAGGAAGGTGCTGGGTATTTGGTCCAGGAGGGCTGGGGCATGCACCAAGGCTTGGGAGGAGCTTGTCATTATGTTGAGGCAGATGGAAGCACCAGTCGCTCTCCATGGCAGGTAAAAACCTGGTCATCTGGTGTGAGGTACTGTCAGTGTTGTTATACGTCTGGCCTATTCCCTGAACCTGTGCTGCCGCTGTCGCCTGGGCCATCTTTCACTTCATGTGGAGATTGAAGATGGACCATGTCTGAAGAGACACTATGGACGAAGAACTAGGAAGAGGGGGAAAAAACACACTTAATGCTATCCTCACCCTGATGGCCACCTTTGTGTGTGGCTGCATCAAGCTGTGCATGGATCCCTGGTACACAAATATCAAATGTCACCATCCCTGAGGTTCTACCTGTCCCCAGTGTTGTGAAGGATGGGCCTGGCCTTGCTGCAGCAGAAAGTAGTTAGACCGTTCCGTATCCCCTGTCTTTGTGGAGAAATTTGGGAAGGAAAACAGCTTTGACCACAGGTCCATCAGGAAGTGGTCAGCACGAAGTGTCCTCAAGACCCTTCAGGAAAAGGACAGTGTGGATCCTGTCGGGTTGTTCCCTGAGCAGACTGTAAAAGTCATTTGGTAGAATGCCTCATGCCAGAACTTTCCAACAAGCACCAAGTCATGGTTTGGCTGGTAGTGAGAAGGACTCTGCCTGTGAGATCCTTTATGCACACCCGGACTCTCTGTGCCACTGCATGCTGCCCTCGAAGCAGCTGTGGAGGGGACAAGACTGTCAAACACCTCCTTCTGGAATGTGCCTATGCAAAGGAAGTCTGGAGAGGAATGCAGTGGTGGTTGTCGAGGTTCATCCCAAGCAGCTCCGTGATATGGACGCTGTGCTCTACGGTCTGTTCCCTGGGAAGCACACCAAGACGAACATCAACTGTGCCTGGAGGACCATCAACTTGGTGAAAGATGTTGTTTGGTCTGTCTGAAACGTGCTGGTCTTCCAGTTGAAGGACCCGATCCAGACTGTGTGTTGCCAGCTGGTACATTCCAAGGTCCAGGACTACGTGCTGAGGGATGTGCTGAAGCTTGGGGCACCTGCTGCCAAGGCACAGTGGGGAAAGACCACTATGTAATGTTCTTCTGCTGAAGAATAATGGGGGTCCATTCAGTAACTGGGCCCTGCTGACACCTTAGCTAAATGCCAATGACTGTAAATATAGAAAATGGTGAACATCAAAGACTGAATTTGTTCCCTGTAAATAAAGAGAGTATAGATCTGAATGGCTTCATTAACTGTACATTTACCAAAGATTTCTTTCATTGAATAAAGTACATTTTTGCAAGAAATCTGTAGCTCCAGAATACAACAAGCATTTGAAAGTGCATGCTGCTACAGCGACTGGATTCCCTGTGTGAATTGTAACACATCACCTAAATGCACAGAAGAAATCTCCGTTGGAGGACATGGCCCTATCTCACACAATATGTGCAAGCTTGTGTGTGAAGTAGAATCCCGTAGAAGTAACATAGACTAAATTTCGTAAGTGCACAATAAATAGGCCACTATGTTGCTGTATCCACTGCCTCTTTGTCCAATCCTATCAACATATCTTTCTATTGGCTACTGTCTTATATCATAGAATCCCTACAGTGTGAAAGCAAACCATTCGGCCCATCCCATCCACACCGACCCTCCAAAGTGCATCCCACCCAGACACACCCCACCAATCCAGTATTTCCCATGGCTCATCCACCTAGCTTGCACATCTGTGGACATTATAGACAATTTAGCATTGCTGGCCCACCTATCCTGCACATCTTTGGACTGTGGGAGGAAGCCAGAACACCTGGAGTAAACCCACGTAGACACTGAGAGAGTGTGCAAACTTCTCACAGTCACCCAAAGCTGTATTCAAACCTGGCGCTGTGAGGCAGTTGTGCTAACCACTTGCTACTGTGCCGCCTGTATGTATATCCAGCTTCCCTTTCAAGGATTCTATGCTAATTCACTTCAACTTTTCCTTAGCAAGTTCCAAATTTTGATCATACTTTGCAGATATGTATGTCTCTGGAATTACCTGTTGGATTTATTGATGTCTATCTCATATCTATCTTATTGGTAGCCTGGGACATGTGGAAATACCATGATTACTCCATCAAATCTTTTCATAATTTTAAAAACCTCCGTTAGGTCAGCCCTGAGCCTTTGCGAGAGAAAACAGCACCAGTCTGCACAACATTTCCTGATGAATCTGTCAGGTCTGCTATCACCTTTGTAATTTCCTTTACATCTTTGCCAGACAAAGTGGAGAGAAATCAAAAATAAAACATACACTTCGCAACAATCTTCAATCCCCTCATTGGTAGATTGAACTCATTTTTAAAGTACACTATAGAGTGAATGTCAATTGACAAAGAGTATTGAAGTGTTCTAACATTCAGCAGTCAGTACATTTAACAATTGCATGTTAACCATAGATAATACTTTGAGCATTGTATAAGGAATTGATGGAAGATGTGTGGGCGATTGTAGGTGAGGTATATTAAATAACTGAACTACAATTTCTTTCAATCATTTCTACCTGCCAAGTTGCTCACAGAATTCAGCAGGGATCCACTAAACAGCTGCAAAGTAAGTATGTCAGCATACTTTGATGACACATGAGAAACAGTGTGTGGGAGAAGCATAAAAAGAACTTAGTTGTTATCCTTGTCACATTATACAGTTTCAAAAGCTCTTCTATCTTCAGGGATGTTTAGGGTGAGCCTCTTTTTTTAACCAAGGTTTCTTGTGGTACATACTGCAGATCTTGTGAGCTATGATAATTGGTATGTGTTTCTTTACTCCAGAGATTTGCAAGCCAGTAACAAGGAGTTGATTACTTAACTCCCTGTCTAACTGCAAGCCACTCCATGTGGATTATATCCCAAAATGTAAAACTATTTTGTGTTTTTCCCTAAGAAAACTACACAAGCACAGGGGTTCAAAGCCCAGCTTCTATTCTACTGGAGTGGACTAGTGGGATTGAGTACTGTCATGTGTATCAGCTTGTGTTTGAGCGTAATATACTGTGGAGGGTACAGTCAAAGAGCTAGCTCCTAGTTGCCTTGTTGAAAGTAAAGGCTGTCTCTCACTCTGAGTACTGCAAACCAGTTTAAGAAGAAATCAGGACAAAGGAACAAAACAAAGAATCTCTGTACAACTGCCAATAGCAACACAATCAGTGCAACCCAGTAAAGGTTACACTGTCATCATTTATGTTCGTCATGAACAACCCAGTGACCTGTGTAACCTTTTCTTTCGCTTTTAACATTTTAGACCCACCTCGCATTTCTAATCCACTTGTATATTCTTCTCATGTTTAGGAATTATAAACTGGCTCCTTTAAAAACATGAGTTCCTGCTCTCCAGGGGAAAGGTAACCACAAGGGAAGGGAACAATTTTTAACCTAGCCTTGTTGCAATCAACTGAGGGGGTTGGTGAATAAAGGTGAGCCCAATCAATCCTTCTCGCCTGAGAGCTTAACACTTTGTGGTACCGTGTATGAAATCATAATGAATGAGGGAACCTTGTCCAGGGTCTAATCATAACATGACTTACTGATGGCAGGATGAATTATAAGATGTGGCATATAATATTGAGGAATTGGAAGCAAATGATCTTGGGGAATGGGTTGCATTTGCATTTGAAGGTCAAGTTGGTTGCAAAAGGATATTGTTAGGCTTTAGTCTGAATAAGCAGCTTGAAGAGAGCTGGGAGCCACACCCGAGCTCTGTAATTTATGATGGATGGCTTTAGTGCTGGCATTATGAAATGGAAGAAAGTCACCACTTTCTCAATGGCAAATAGGAACAGGCAATAAATGCTCGCCAGCCAGCAATGCCCACATCCTACAAGTGAGTAAAAATAAGAGATGGTGAAAGACAGACATGTTTGTCTTACAGTGACAGCAGATCCCTTAGCAGGAGCAGCTACAACCAGCATCAGAATGGAATAGAATGGAATAGCCTTTATTGTCACATGCACTCGAATGAATGCAGTGAAATGTTTGTAATGTTGCCTTTGACGCCATCTTAGATACATACCCAGGGACAGATACTTTAGGGGGTGTTGCAGAATTGAAGTCGTAAAAAGAAGACTAGCATGGGAATACAGTGTCTAAAAAGTCCAGAATGAGAATAAAGAGTATCAAGTTATAGTCCTTTTCTAATGAGTCTGTGTCCACCAGGTTTCAGAACACAAGGCCACCCTGTCTCCACGCACTGGCCTCTGCCCAGGACTTGGCTCCCCAGCCAGCACATACTCGCTTTGCTCCCTCTCCAGTCTCCTGCCACGACTCAGCTCCCAGCTCAGCCCACGCTTGCTCTGCTCCCGATCCAGGATCCGGCTGGAACTCACTTCCAGAACTCTGCTGCACTTGCACTGCTCCTGTTCCGGACTCCAGCCATGACTCGACTCTCTGCTCAGCCTGTTTTCGCTCTGCCTCTCATTCCAGACTCCTGTCATGACTCGGCTCTCTGCTTGGCCTGTTTTCGCTCAGCTTCCCGTTCCAGACTCCTGCCATGACTCAGCTCTCTGCCCATGCTCGCTCTGATTCCCATTCCAGATTCCTGCCATGACCCGGCTCCCTGCTCGGCCCATGCTCGCTCTGATTCCCATTCCGGATTCCTGCCATGACCTGGCTCCCTGCTCGGCCCATGCTCACTCTGATTCCCATTCCGGATTCCTGCCATGACCTGGCTCCCTGCTCGGCCCGTGCTCGCTCTGATTCCCATTCCGGATTCCTGCCATGACCTGGCTCCCTGCTCGGCCTGTGCTCGCGCTGCTTCCCATTCCGGATTCCTGCCATGACTCAGCTCTCTGCCCATGCTCGCTCTGATTCCCATTCCGGATTCCTGTCATGATCTGGCTCCCTGCTCGCTCCATGCTCGCTCTGCTTCCCGTTCCAGATTCCTGCCATGACCCGGCTCCCTGCTTGGCCCATGCTCACGCTGCTTCCTGTTCCGGACTCCTGCCATGACCCGGCTTCCTGCTCGGCCCATGCTCACTCTGCTTCCCGTTCCAGATTCCTGCCATGACCAGGCTCCCTGCTCGGCCCGTGCTCGCTCTGATTCCCGTTCTGGACTCCTGCCATGACCTGTCTCTCTGCTCGGCCCGTGCTCGCTCTGATTCCCATTCCAGACTCCTGCCATGACCCGGCTCCATGCTCGGCCCGTGCTCGCGCTGCTTCCTGTTACGGACTCCTGCCATGACCCAGCTCCCTGCTCGGCCCATGCTCACTCTGCTTCCCGTTCCAGGCTGTGGCCACAACTTGCACCTGGGTCCCAGCCCATATTCGCTCTGCTCCTGTGACTTGCTTCCAGGCTTGGCCCGTACATTTCTGTTGCTGCTCCGGCCACAACGTGCTACCAGCACTCGGCCCACGCTCACTCTGCTCCAGCTCCAGCTCCAGCTCCAGCCATGACCTGTCTCTCACGCCAGGCTGGTCTCGGACTCCGTTCTCCATTCCCTCCAGGGAGAGTACTTTAGGAAGTTAAAGGTTGGGGGGGGGCTGGTGTGGGGAGGGTGGCGGTGGAAGAAAAACAACAAATAGTGGGAAAACGTCAAGAAAAGGAGCTGGCGAGCAGAGGAGTTCTCACTGGAATGTCTTTCTCTGCTGTCATCTGAACTGGAAGTAGGTCACTGAAAATCATTACATGATTGGGTGGAGTCAACAGATTTCTGGTTAACCAACCCAGGCAAGTCCAAATTATAGCTGTCATCAATTACACTCAGAATTGAGTGCAAAACTCAGACTGTTGAACAGACAAACTTTATTAGCACAACAGCCATTCAGCATCTATTTTTAGCCTGTGGCCAAAATAATTCCAGTGCATTTCAATTGATTTACAATTGATTTGGAATCATTTCAGGCCTGACCTCCCCAGAGCGTGAATCCCTTTCAGATCCTGTCAACCTGCACCTAAGATAATATGGACAAACTTACACAAGTCTTCAAACAGTTCATAAAATAGCACTGATGGGTCATTATCATTGATTCTGGATAATTGAGTTTTTCATACCAGCATAAAAAGTGCATTGTTGACAAAACTAAAGATCATCCAAGTTTCAACTGAGTCACCACAAAACGTTTGCATCCAAAAGCTATAAAATAACTAAGCTGATCCTGTTGAATATTTGCCCATTGTTCTTATCCACCTTAAATTATTTTGCAAATAAAAGTACGGTTTCCACACATCAGTTCATCAGTGTTGACATACAAACAAACACAGTCATCTTGTTTAGACCTACCTGACCAATATTTACTAAATGTTCACTGTAACATTCCTCTGTGTTGGACCTTGTTGGAAACCAATACTGGCTGGATTTTTCCAAAATAGGATTGAAACTACTACAGTATTAGTTATAATAAACACAACTCTTTATTCTCCAGTGTGCATGCATAAAAGGGTTGGCAACCTAATCAAACAGACAATAATTTTAACGTGCTAGATCTTCGCATGTTGTCAAGCTATTCCTGCTTGTAAATATTCAGTACTTGTTGATGTTGCTGGAGTGAAAATAGATGGAAATATTTTGGCTACACAGATGGGAAACACAGCTGGAAGGTATTTCAGTATCACTGACTCTTAAAAGAAATTGGCTAAATGTCATTTTCATCAGTTTCTTTCCACCATTAGACCATAGGATACAGGAGCAGAATTGGGCCATTCGATCATCGCTACTAGGTTTCTTAAGCCCATTCTCCTGCCTTCTCCCTGTAAGCATTGATCCCCTTACCAATCAAGAACCTATCTATCTCTGTCTTAAATGCACTAAATGGCTTAGTGTCCACTGCATTCTATGACATTAGATTTCATAGATTCACCACCCTTTGGCTGAAGAAATTCCTCCTCATCTCAGTTCGAAAGGGTCATCCCTTCACCCTGAGTCTGTGCCCCTGAGTCATGGTCTCTCCGACTGGTGGAAATATCTACTCCACATCCAGGCATCTCAATATTCTCTAAGTTTCGATCACACTCTCCCTCATCCTTCTAAATTCCATTGAATACAGTCCCAGAGGCCTCAACTGCTCCTTATGTGGCCGGGTCTTCGTCCCCAGAATCACATGGCTTAGCAAGTTCTCTCACATAATCATTCCACTCCCTCCTCACAAACTATTGTGCCTCTTCCATTCAGGATTTGGAGCTAGCACTAGCCTGATTCTCCCACATGCTGGAACCAGAAGTACTTACAATTGCCAAAATATCCCTGGCATTGGTGCCATCTTTAAGTGTACCTGGTGAATTGCTGGCAACCTGGACCCACACTTCCTGGTTGGAAATGTTCATATAAGGGGAAATCCATACCCCGAGTTGCAGAAAGGGACTTTGTGATTCTGGAGGAGTGGACGGTACAAAGAAGTAAGGTCTTCATCCCCAGGACTGGCTGAAGAGACCATGTCACTACACCCGGCCACCCTCCTCTGAGGTCGCATCCTGGGTTGGTGCAGTGTCCATGGTCCAGTAGAATATGCAACAACGCTGAATGGACATCAGACACTTTCTCCACTTTGCCAGTGTAAGCACCAATATCCTCTTTCTGCTATGTCACACTCACTGTATTGCTAATAATAAGCAGACCTTTCGGTAAGGCTCATATTCTACCAATCACTATTGAATGCAACCTCTTCTCTTACTCACGGTCAGCTCCCAAGTTGATGCACCATTAACATTACATAGCTTCTGTGCTGCCTACATTCCTATTTGGAATGCCTCACCTTTGCTTCACCTGCACCACCATTGACAGCTATGTCACCCATTTTCACCTTACATTGACCCTCCCTTTCTCTCATTACAGGAGATAATGGCCCATTTTTTGGCTGAAAGAGGCAGGATGGGTGTTGTGGTGCCAGAAATTCATCTCCTCACCCCCTACAAGGAGAGATTCTTGTTCCTGCAAAGATTGGGACCACTCCTGCAGAAACCTCCATGTCCTGGCAACTGAGAAAAATGCATTGTTCATTGCTATGCTACTTTCTCTTATTCTGACATGTAATGTTAACATGTTGCATCTTGTTTGGGAAGCACTCTCTTTGTTTGATTCCTCTAGGTATGATTGGGATGTACATCATGGCCATAGTCAAGACGGTTGCCCAAAAGGCCTAACCTCCTCCACCTGAGTGGAAGAAAGCACAGATATCTCAGATAAAGCAATGACAAGGCTCCCTCCTGAACTCCCTCTTAGCTCAGATACTGACCCCTTGGTGGGTACATTATCTAGATTAGAGTTGGGAGCACACGCTGGTGAGTATTTCACAGCTTCACGAGGAAGAAAAGCCCAGGCGGCTGGCACTGGGAGGACTGGCAGAGACCAGGCACTTGCTCCACTCCAGGCAGATGGGGACCCTGTGGGTGTCAGCAATTTGAGACTTCATCCAAACATACATAGCGCCAGCAGCAGGAAGGTTTGCCAGGAACACTGAGAAACTGAACACAAAGGCTGCAGCACCACTCAGGCATGACATTGTCTGGCTACCTCCAGAGATAAGTTGGCAGCTGCCATTCAGAACCAGCACCAGATCCTTAGTCTGCTGGATTGGTGCTCAATACCAATGACATGCCAATGGGGGTTGGGGCAGAAACGAGAGACCTTGACTTCAGTGAAGATGCCCCTTCCTCACAAGGAGGCAAGGCGGTGGCAGTAGGCACACAGCTGGTGGAAGAGCCACATACAATACTCCCAGACGTTTACCCACAGGAAACTCCAGAGGTGGCTAAGCCTTCCACCTCCCCCCTACTACACTCCCCACCTACTACTACCTCACCTTCAGCCTTGTGGAAGGTCAGGCTGAGGAAAGTGCAGCTCGGTCTGGGCATGTCTAGGCCCAATGGATAAAAATGCCACTGGAATTACCTGGCCAAACCTCCGAGGCCAACAGACTCCAGTAGAGGGTGGGTAAGCTCCACCACAGCTGCAGGTCCCGGGGCAGCCCTGACACGTTGTTAGAGAGAAAAGAAGAAGACCTCCTGAGGGCACAAGGTGGGGAAACAAGCTCTCACATTTGGAAGAATATTTTCATAATCAACTGAGTTTAAGTCTCTGTCTCACTGCAATTACCACACTGAAAATACAGAGCCATCCATCCTCTGTGTTACACAATGTTCCATGGTCTAAGGTGTGAACTGGGCAGCTTCTGCAAGATGTTAATGGCAGATGACAGTTTCTTAGGAACTATGCTTCATCTTTCCAGGTAGACAAACACAGCCACTGAATCACAGGCATCAGTGGGATTCATTCACTGCATTAAATGTTATGGGCAAGTGTATTTGGAGTGAGAATTTGAATTTCACACCTTCACTAATGTTGAAGATTCACAAAGCATGTTGTGTTTGTGCTTCACTGTATGGTTGATGGCATAACACTGTTGCCCTTTGAAGGGGCTCATATCACTCAAAAGTGAATTTCCTACGGCTCCCCCCAAAGTTTGAAATGCTTTCTCTGCCCATTCTGTCAGCCAGTTTTATCTCCATTGCGTACTTATTATTTACAGCACAATGCAGGCAGCACTGATCACCTTGAGCATCAAGTCTCAGGCTCTACTTCTTTGACTTGATGAACTCTCAAATGCACATGTCCCCTTCCTAGTAGCTGATGTCCCCATTAACCCAATAAGCTTTGCCCTTTCCCAAGTCCCATCCTACCCATCAATCTAACTCTCCCTCTGGCCACTTGCATTCCTCCCAGCACCCAGTCTTAGGCATAACAAGTAAACAAGCCAGATCTGGTGGTGCACTGTCACCCTATGGAAGTCAGGTTGCTGCTTCCATTTAATGACAGTACCCCCCCAACCAACACCCACAGCTGCTTTCCTTCCCATCATCTCCATCACATTATAATTTGAGCAGAGTCCCTTCAGTCTTATAATTCCCTCTGCCTCCCAGGATTGTGACTCCAATCCCCACAATTAAGTTACCTAGCCTCCACTGATAAAACACTCTTAAATTTTAGTGGATATACCAGCACGACTGACCACCTGCTTGAGTGACTAAGCAGCACTGCCCCAACTAAGAAGCAATCAGATCTGACTGATATTTGTAGCGATCTGCAACTGCATTCTCTCAGCTCTCAGGACAGATTGTACAATACCCACAGGGCTGACTATGACCCACTCCCCAGAGGACTCAGACCACCCCAACTGGCTGACTGACAATGCTCAAGTGCCTAGTCTGATATTGCAGAATGTCCTTGATCTATTGTGCAGGAATTGCCTTACTGAAGGATGCCTCCTGGACTTGATTGTGGACTGTTCCCTGTAGACTTTGAGACGTGGTCTTTTCCTAGCGGCACATGCTATGCCTTGGTACTGTTACAACTGGCAGTGAGGTTGACCTGGCACTGTGCCATACAGAAGCGTGTTCATGTTCTTCATTCATGACTGCAGCAAAACGTGACAAGCCATCTGGCTTTGTGTCTGCAATTCACAACAATGCAAGACAGAAGTACTGTCAAACTGAGTGGCCAAAGTGCAAAAAGACAAGGCAGAGATGGTGTGAGCATCTAAGTAGGCACCAAGTACTAAGATGGTAAGCAAGCAGGCCTGAGATGCTCTCTGGTGTAGTCTGTGAACTGGGTACCTGATCATGTGAGCTAAGTGTCCTTGCAGCAGCATGGTAATGAGCGATGTTGTTGCAGTCCAGTGTGCAGCATTGAAGTACAGACCATACTGTTCAGTGGGCTGCAGATGTGCCATTGTGGTGCAGAGAGATTGGCATATGTTGACTTCCAGCAGCATTGGGCATGGATGCATGCAGTTCTTCCTCTGAGTGTGCTCTGAGACCTTGGAACTTGATGCCTAAGACAGAGGAGCATTGGAATAATCGAGTACCTGCTCTGACTTCCATGTCGGGATTTCATGGCATTTAGTTTCTATCCAGCAGGTGGTAAATTGGGAGGACTGCAGATTAATAAAGTGAGATTAAGTAATTAGTATAGTAATAATGTATGATAATTGCTGTTAACAGGCTTCTTACTGCTCACTAATAGAAATCTCATCTCAGTGTCTGGAACTCATTTAGAAACTTGCCATTTTGGTCTCACTTGATATTGTAAGTAATTCTCCGCATTTATCTCTATATATCCCACCTGGTTCTGAGGTTAAGAAGATTCAACCTATAATCTATCCATCTGTCTGAGAAAACTAAATGTTCTGGAAAAGGTCTTAGAACAGTGTGTAATTCTAGAAGCAGAAACTAGAAAGAAAGAACAAATTTATTTCTCCTGCATCTGGTAGCAAGTAGCCATTGGTAAATAGGAGAGCAAGATTGACAGGAAGTGGTCATAAATCCTTTGTTCCGATATCCTGGCTTTTTTTCCACACTGTAAAATGTGTTCACAGAACTCTACAGCAGAAAAGATTAGGTGAGAGCAACAAGTTGGGTAATTCTTTCAAAAATAATTTTGCATACATAAAATAATCTGGATCACCACCTCCTGCATGATTTGATGCACAGCATTAGCAAATTCAGCTAGTTTGCTTATTAATGTAAATTAATGTCCTTAAAAGTAAACAAGAGTAAACTCATGCAGAAATCCCTTCAGGGAAGCAGCTGATATAAGTGAACCTCAGCCCAGAGCTGATGTTACTTTAATATTTTGGATGTGTTTCCACAGTTTTCACACAGCACAGCTGTAAACTGTTAAACACAGTGGTGCAGCATTTGGAGAAAGTGAGGACTGCAGATGCTGGAGATTAGAGTCAAGATTAGAGTGGTGCTAGAAAAGTATAGCAGGTCAGGCAGCATCTGAGGAGCAGGAAAATCAACGTTTTGGGCAAAAGCCCTTCATCAGGACCCCTTCTCCTCCTCTCTCTACAAGGATCTCAGTGAGTCTCTCTCTCTCACTACAACCCCCAGATCATCCCCTCTGCCCTGAAGCTCTTCAGCCACGTCCTCAAATAGTCATGCTACCACAGCCACATCTCCTTCCTCAGTGTTTGCCTCTGCAACCAACTGATCCCACATGGTGTGTCATTTGTACAAATGCTGAAATACATTGGTCAGTATTGTTAGTCTCATAGTCAATATGTCAGTGAGAGATGCGTGCAATAATTGTCACTGTAAGACAGCATGTGATGTGAGGATGTTAAAGTCTCTGACTCTATGCTAAATCATGCTATTTGAAGCTTGATGTGCTGATGGTTGCATGCTACACTTTGTAACTACTTAGCTTAATGTCAACCCAGATATTGATGCATCTATGAGTACAACATTTTTGTATATATTAGTGAGTTTTAATAAATGTCATTTGGATTTTTCAACACAATGATACCCACACCCTAGTTTCTTACGTTATGAG
Organism: Hemiscyllium ocellatum; assembly: GCF_020745735.1. Classification (NCBI taxonomy): domain Eukaryota; kingdom Metazoa; phylum Chordata; class Chondrichthyes; order Orectolobiformes; family Hemiscylliidae; genus Hemiscyllium; species Hemiscyllium ocellatum. The sequence continues at coordinate 53,923,740 of NC_083404.1, forward strand.
GGATGACGTGACTATTGCCACATCAAATAAAAATACCCTGCTGGCAGCAAAACACAGATCAATCAAGCCTCAACTAGAGTATTGTGTCCAATTCTGGGCTCTACATGTCAGGACTGATGTTAAAGCCTTGGAGATTTACTTATAGGCCATTCATATAGGACCAATGTTGAAGGCAATTGGTGATAAAATCAGGAAACAGCTGAGGAGTTTTTTTTTAATTCAGTGAGTTACTATGATCCGGAATGTACTTTCAGGAAAAAAGGTTCATTGACTCACAATACTCTGAGAGAAACAATTTTGCCTCATCTCTATCTTAAAAGGATGATCCCTTATTTTTAAAGAATGACCCCATAAAAAGTAATGTTCTCTCCACATCCACCTTCAGAATCTTGTTTCAATCAAGTTACCTCTTACTTTTCTAAATCATGGTGAAATACAAGCTTAGTCTGCTCGATCTAAGTCCATCCTGATATTAACCTGGTATACCTTTTCTGAACTGTTTCCAACACATTGACATTCTTCCTTAATGATAAAGCGGTCTCACCAATATCTTGTATAACTGAAGCATAACCTTCCCACTTTTTTACTCAACCTATATTTCTAATCAACCTGTTCAGAGACGTTATTACGCACCTCTGAAGCGGGTGGGACCTGAACTCTGGCCTCCTGGTCCAGGAGTAGACATACTATCAGTGCACCAAATGAGGTCCGCTTTTATACTCAATTCTCACATTAAATTATGTTGTTCTATTAGTTTTTCCAGTGATTTTGGGTACCTGCAAACTAACCTTTTGTGATTCTCACACTAAGGCACCAGACTCCCATGCATCTCAGAGATCTGTTATTTCTCACCATTTAGATAACATGCATCTTTTTTTATTCTTTCTGCCAAAACGGTCAATTCCATATTTTCCTGCATCATACTCTATTTGTTAGATATTTCCATACTCACTTAACCAATTGATATGCCTTCGTAGCCTCCCTGTGTCCTTTTCACAACTTACTTTCCTGTCAAACTTTATGTAATCAGCAGGTTTAACGCTCATTCTAGGTTCTTACTTTCAAATCATTAATAAAAATCATTCCATGCTGAGGCCCCAGCACTGATCCCCATGATACATCTCTCATTACATAAAATAACCTTATGAACTGATACAGAAAGTACAGGAGGAAATGTGAATCCCTGTCTCTGTTTAAGGGTCAACTGTGATTGGAGAAGGAGACATGTCTTCAAGTTAAAGATAAGTTTGATGATGAATTATATTCATAATGTGAATGTGCTCTTTCACTTAACAAATGCCAACAGTACGTTTTCAAAAAAATGTGCATTCTTGAAGCTTATTTTAATAATGTGTAGAAAATCATCCCTTAGTTTTGAACAAACTAAAAACTTTGATGAATTAATCATTCCACGGACCTAATATATAATCATTGTTTCCCACGTTTGTATTGATACAAGACTGTAATCCACTTCTTCCAATTTTTGTAAATTGTATCTGCTCCTTGGGTCCAACCAAGTTCAAAAGCAGAGCTTGCAATATCAGACAAGAACAATTTTTTCAAGTTCTTCTGTACAATACTGAGATTGTAATAAACATTTGTGTCTTTATATGCACAAGTCTGTATGTTTTCCTGTGAGGAATCAGAATACAGGCCAGACATTGAAAGTGATGGGATATATCGGAGGATATAGCAGGGCTATGTATTTTGGTATGCATGCCAGAGAGAAATGCAATTTCAGTCATTTCATTAATCATATCCAACATCCCCATGAGACAAGTCCAACTCATTGAGTGCTTGTCATCACAGGAGGGCTTCTTCATAGACTGAATATGGCATGCAAATAATTAATGGATGCAACAGTCTGTCAATGTTTCTATCATATAATTAAACATTTAATTAAATCAGGCTTCATGTCAATTCACACCATTATAGTATGTTCGTAATGAATCATAATTGATTGATGTGGTATTAATTACCACTGGTCAACCTTTTACCAACACACATAAAGGAATGAATTACAGGCAGGGCTGTAACATACATTCATTAAGTTTTACAGCAGAGGAAGATTTGCCTGTGGCCCCTTTTGCCTATGCCTCCTCTTAAGAAAAGGTTGATAAAAGGAGCAAGTTTAGCATACAGCCTGAGTATACAGCAGATGCTAAGGATGCTGTGAGAGAGAGGTCACCTAGTTTCACCTCGATTGACTTTAAATTTCTATTCTTTGCTTTCTATAATGGATAGTCATGCCTGAGCCTGGACACCAAGCTGATGCTAAAATGTTTTTCTAATTTTCAAAGCAATGTACGCAATGTGATGTTTTATATTATTTACGCAAAAAAGCAGGCATGTGCTCTTCTGGAACAGATACGTTGTTGAGTTTATGTTTGGTGCTACATTCACAAATTGTATTTCAGTTGTATTTATTGCTCATCCCCAAATTGCATCCATTGAGTAGTTTGCTAGGTCATTTTAGAGAGCAGTAAAGGATCAAACACATTTCTATGGTCTGGAGTCACATACAGGACAAGGACAGCCTTGTTAACCCTGGTAACCTTCTTTAGGTTTGGTGGGAAGAAGGTTAGGCACTTGGACAAGTTAGTTGACCTCTTGCAGTGTCGGCTTCAGACTTTCTTTGTGGATTGGGCCATTGTCAGTGCTGCAGCTCCCATGAAATCAGATTGGGGATCCACAGTAAGTGATTCAGCGAGCTGTACAGATATGATTTGTGGACTGATCATTTATCAGTAGCATTGTCTCACAGAATCAGTCAGAGGTAGTCGCAATCAGTCCTGGGTTTCTTTCCAATGAACGTCAAAGTGGGGGGTTACAGAAGCCACTGCTGTGTTAGCTTCAGTTGTGGGGATTGATGAAACCATGTGTTAAATAAAAATGGCACCCTTTCTCTCCTGTACTCCATCGCCTGCCCCTACCCACTATAACATAAATGCTGACCCCTCCACACGGCATGAAATGTTAGCTTGCTCTCTTTCCATGGATGCTGCCCAACCTGCTGTGATTTCCAGTACTTTTTGTTTTCAGTATAGATTCCAGCATCCGCAGTAATTTGCTCCTACATTGTGTTTACTATGATGCTACCTGGACTGGAAGATTTAGGGTATAAGGAGAGGTTGGATAGGCTGGAAATTTTTTCCCTGGAGCATAGAAAGCTGAAGGATGATCTTATAGAGGTATAGCAGATCGTGAGAGGCAGAGTTAAGGTAGATAGTCAACAGCTTTTCCTCAAGATAGGGGGGTCTAAAACTAGAGGGCATAGGTTTAAGGTGAGAGGAGAGAGCTACAAAATAGTCCAGAGGGGCAATGTTTTTCACAGAGAAGATGGCGAGTGTCTGGAACAGACTGCTAGAGGTGGTAGTTTATATGAGCACAATTTCATAATTTATAAGCATTTAGACAGCTAGGTATAGAGGGATATGAACCAAATGCAGGCAAATGGGACTAGTTTAAAGTGTGTAAACTGTGCGACGTGGCCAAGTTGAGCCGAAGGGCTGTTTCCATTCTGTAGACCTGTATGACTCTACGACTCTATAACAGTTAGTTGCGCTTTTTTTTATCAAGCTGCCTTTTACATTCTCCACTTATTACATACATCCCTTTTCCTTATTTTCAGTCCATAGTCACAAAGAATGAGATATCATCATCACAAACCCAACTAAAGTATCACTTTTAATTTCACTCATTGGCTTCTCACTCAATGATTAGGTTGCAAGCATTTCCTTTCAGTGGCTTCCTTCATATTCACCAGATGTGATCCTTTCTATTATGATTTCTCCAAGAGACAAGCTAACTCATGGAAATCAGAAAAAACGCAAGGCATTTCCAACCCAGTCTACTGGGAGTGCTAAAGCAATTTAAAATCTCTCTCCAGATCTAATGGCCTGGAAACTACAAAATATATTTACCTCTACTTTATAATCTAAGTTCCCAAATGATGATAAAACATACTGTAAACCTTTGTTACATTATTTAGTAACTTTCAATTTTATGTCAGTGGCATAAAGATATTCACAAAATATAAACTCAGCAACTCTCAAGTAAAAGTCTCTCTCTCTATGCATATATTTATAATTGTAATTACGAACAAAAAAAGGTCACCTGCCTGGTTATGTGCATTTGATTACCAAAGTGATGCATGAAATGTAGTCATTGAGAAACTGATTTCAACTATCAAAGAGTTACCTTTGAGGTGCAGTGTTTACATTAAAAAAATTGAGGAAACTGATGTTATGGTACTAGAAAAACTGAACAGTCCATTTCTGTTCAAGTCCTTGCATAGCCAAATAATACCTTGACAAGTATAAGTAATGGCTTTGTGACCTATTAAATGAAACACCCAACCTACTCATAGAGTCATAGAGTCATAGAGATGTACAGCATGGAAACAAACCCTTCGGTCAAACCCGTCCATGTCGACCAGGTATTCCAACCCAATCTAGTCCCACTTGCCAGCACCCGGCCCATATCCCTCCAAGCCCTTCCAATTCATATACCCATCCAAATGCCTCTTAAATGTTGCAATTATATCAGCCTCCACCACTTCCTCTGGCAGCTCATTCCATACACGTACCACCCTCTGCATGAGAAAGTTACCCCTGAGGTTTCTTTTATATCTTTCCCCTCTCAACCAAAATCCATGCCCTCTAGTTCTGGATTCCCCAACCCCAGGGAAAAGACTTTCTCTATTTATCCTATCCATGCCCCTCATAATTTTGTAAACCTCTATAAGGTCACCCCTCAGTCTCCAATGGTCCAGGGAAAACAGCCCCAGCCTATTCAGCCTCTCCCTGTAGCTCAGCTCCTCCAACCCTGGCAACATCCTTGTAAATCTTTTCTGAACTCTTTCAAGTTTCACAACATCTTTCTGACAGGAAGGAGACCAGAACTGCACGCAATATTCCAACAGTGGCCTAACCGATGTCCTGTACAGCTGCAACATGACCTCCCAACTCCTGTACTCAATACTCTGACCAATAAAGGAAAGCATACCAAACACCTTCTTCACTATCCTAGCTACCTGCGACTCCACTTTCAAGGAGCTATGGACCTGCACTCCAAGGTCTCTTTGTTCAGTAACACTCCCTAGACCTTACCATTAAGTGTATAAGTCCTGCTAAGATTTGCTTTTCCAAAATGCAGTACCTCGCATTTATCTGAATTAAACTCCATCTGCCACTTCTCAGCCCATTGGCCCATCTGGTCCAGATCCTGTTGTAATCTGAGGTAATCCTCTTCGGTGTCCACTACACCTCCAATTTTGGTGTCATCTGCAAACTTACTAACTGTACCTCTTATGCTTGCACCCAAATCATTTATGTAAATGACAAAAAGTAGAGGGCCCAGCACCGATCTTGTGGCACTCCACCGGTCACAGGCCTCCAGTCTGAAAAGCAACCCTCCACCACCACCCTCTGTCTTCTACCTTTGAGCCAGTTCTGTATCCAAATGGCTAGTTCTCCCTGCATTCCATGAGATCTAACCTTGCTAATCTGTCTCCCATGAGGAACCTTGTCGAACGCCTTACTGAAGTCCATATAGATCACATCTACAGCTCTGCCCTCATCAGTCTTCTTTGTTACTTCTTCAAAAATCTCAATCAAGTTTGTGAGACGTGATTTCCCATGCACAAAGCATGCAGACACCATGATTCTGGCTTCATTCTTTTCACAGTAATGTGGGAAAACAACTTTGTGAAACAATTCAATCTCGTACACAATTCCTCAAGAGGGAAGAAACCACTGTCTATTTAAATAGACCATTATTTGGGGATACATGGCAAGAAGATTACTGGAACCTAGCTTTGGAAACAAGATGTGGATTCCACTAATGCACAAAGACTGTCTTGCTCTTATTGGGAAAAAAATAAAGGAACCTTTTTTAATTGCTTCATTAATATAAAATCAGTATTAAAAATGGGAGATCAATGGAAATAAAGTGGCTCTTGAGTTAATTAACAACTGCAGTTTGAAGGATTGAAGCTCAGTCCTAAAGGGCTGAATGGACTTGTCTCAACTCTAAAGTTTTTGTATAAAGTGATATATTTTTAAGTTATTCTAACTTGCAGCAAACAATCAGCTGCTGTTAGTACTGTGTGTCCATTCAAATTCCACCTGGTGGTGTAAATGATTGAACATTAAGCAGCTCTTGCAGCTTTTAACTTTAATAGGCACTTTTGTGATCCAACATGCATCAACGTCCTCAGTGCTTTTTGAATGGGAAGGTGATGTAAAGTAGAAAATGAATTGTCACAATTGTGATAGTGCGATTTAGCTCTATTTGCTGAAATAAAAACTGCAATTGTCTGTGTCAAAGAAAACAGTTATTTTTGTTTTCTAAGTGATATTTTAAAGGTTACAATTTATCGAGTGTTATCCTGGCGAATGATAATTTCTCTGTAGCTTGATCATCCAGCAGTCGAAGAGACAATTTCAATAACTGTGATGTGTTATTTAACAAATGAGGATAAAATTCTTCTTCCCTTTATTTTCATGAGTCACTAACGCCCTTAAAGTAATTGCGTGACATATTAGTAAAAAATTGGGTAAAAGAATTCCATGCAAATAGTGTAATGTTCTACATAAATAATAGTGGACAATACGATTGCAGCTCTTTTGAGGGGTTCAACAACAGTTCTCAAATTAAATAAAAGATTTAACATTATGATAAATGCTTTACCAATACTGATGAATTTAAAGCAACAATGTAAGGAGAAAAATCAGGCAAACATTCTTTCTATGCCACTAAATCAAAGGTTCATATTTGATGAGACCAAACAATGAAAACAATTGATGTGTCTTCATTTGTTGAAGGGAAAACAGGATGAAAGCGAAAGTCTTTGAAATGCAGAGTGGAGACTGAATAGGATGACCAGAGCCCATAGAGGGTTAAATGGGTTAGTAGCCATATCTTGTTGCAACCTTATTTTTGATTATATTCAATGTCTATATTTCTTAAGCTTAAAAGCACTGCTTTGCATTTTAGTTTTTATTTTTTCTTTCTTCTTTCTTTTTTTTTGTGCAGGTGAGACACAGTGAAAGACACAAGGTGCACCAATCTTTATTCAGTTTCCACCACCAGGAAGAAAGGAAACACCTGAGTGGCCAGTGACAAGCAGTGCCCTTCATATCAAAGGGCAATGCTGCATGATTAAACAATGAAGGGGAGGACAGGGATTGAATCAAAATAGCGATGGAGGGGGAAATAATGCACTCCCCTCCCTGTGGCATCCCACCTCTCCCTGAACAACTCCAGGGTGTTGGTGGACACCGCGTGCTCCTTCTCCAGAGACACCCGGGCTCTAACGTAACCGCGGAAGAGGGGCAGACAGTCGACCCTAATGATCCCCTCCATGACCCGCTGCCTGGATGTATTTATGGCCAGCTTGGCTAGACCCAGGAGCAGACCCATGAGGAGGTCTTCAAACCTGCCCTCCCTCCTCTGTACCAGGTGCCCGAAGATCAGGAGCGTGGGACTGAAGTGCAACCAAAAGCAGAGAAGGACATTTTTGAGAAAATCAAAGAGAGAGTGCAAACGCCCACACCCAATATACACATGGTCCACGGACTCCACAGCACCACAGAACAAACAGTTGCGCTTTGCATTTTTTTTCTACTATTTCTTTTTCCTTTTTCTCTTACCCCAACACTCCCGCCTAAATGCAGTAGTGTTTATTTTTTCTCCATCACCCATGGTGTGTGTGTGCAGGTGTGAGACACAGTGAGATACACAAGGTGTATGAATCTTTATTCAATTTCCATCACCAGGAAGATAGGAAAACACCCGAGTGGCCAGTGACAAGCAGTGCCCCACACATCAAAGGGCAATGCTGTGTGATCAAACAGTGAAGCCAGGGGCATGGATTAAATCAAAATAGAGTTGGAGGAGGAAATGATGCACTCCACTCCCTGCGGCGCCCACCTCTCCCTGAACAGCTCCAAGGTGTTAGTGGACACTGTGTGCTCCTTCTCCAAGGACACCCGGGCTCTGATGTAACCATGGAAAAGGGGCAGGCAGTCAGCCCTAACGACCCCCTCCACGGCCCGCTGCCTGGACCTGTTTATGGCCAGTTTGGCCAGGCCCAGGAGCAGACCCACGAGGTGGTCTTCAGACCTGCCCTCCCTCCTCCGTACTGGGTGCCTGAAGGTCAGGAGCGTGGGACTGAAGTGCAACCAAAAGCAGAGGAGGAGGTTTTTAAGAAAATCAAAAAGTGAGTGCAGATGCCCACACCCAATATACAGATGGTCCACAGACTCCACAGCACCACAGAACAAACAGTTGGACTTTGCATTTTACTTTCTTTCTCTACTTTTTTGTTCTTTTTTCCTTAAACCCCCACACTACTGCCTAACTGCGGGAGTGCTTAATTTTTCCCCAGCACCCATGTTGCGTGTGTGAGGCACAGTGAGAGACACAAAGTGCACAAATCTTTATTTAATTTCCACCACCAGGAAGAAAGGAAACACCCGAGTGGCCAGTGACAAGCAGTGCCCTTCATATCAAAGGGCAATGCTGTGTGATCAAAACAGTGAAGGGGAGGGCAGGGACTAAATCAAAATAGAGTTGGAGGGGGAAATGATGCACTCCACTCCCTGCGGCGCCCACCTCTTCCTGAACAACTCCAGGGTGTTGGTGGACACCGCGTGCTCCTTCTCCAAGGACACCTGGGCCCTAACATAACCGCAGAAGAGGGGCAGGCAGTTGGCCCGAATGACCCCCTGCCTGGACCTGTTTATGGCCAGTTTAGCCAGGGCCAGGAGCAGACCCACGGGGAGGTCTTCAGACCTGCCCTCCCTCCTCCATACTGGGTGCCTGAAGATCAGGAGCGTGGGACTAAAGTGCAACCAAAAGCAGAGGAGGAGGTTTTTAAGAAAATCAAGAAGGGAGTGCAGATGCCCACACCCACGGACTCCACAGCACCACAGAACAAACAGTTGGACTTTGCATTTTATATTTTTTTCTTTTTTTTTCTTTTTTTTACAGTGAAGGGGAGATACTCCTGTTTTTTTTTCTTTTTTTTACACTTCTATTTATATTATTTCCCCCACACTACTGCCTAACTGCGGTAGTGATTATTATTTTTATCCCCAGCACCCATGGTGTGTGTGTGTGCAGCTGTGAGACACAGTGAGAGACAAGGTGTACAAATCTTTATTCAATTTCCACCACCAGGAAAAGTAGGAAAAAAACACCCGAGTGGCCTGTGACAAGCAGTACCCTTCACATCAAAGGGCAATGCTGTGTGATCAAAACAGTGAAGGTGAGGGCAAGGACTAAATTAAAATAGCGTTGGAGGGGGAAATGATGCACTCCACTCCCTGCGGCGCCCACCTCTCCCTGAACAACTCCAGGGTGTTGGTGGACACCGCGTGCTCCTTCTCCAAGGACACCCGGGCCCTAACGTAACCGCGGAAGAGGGGCAGGCAGTCGGCCCTAACGACCCCCTCCACGGCCCGCTGCCTGGACCTGTTTATGGCCAGTTTGGCCAGGCCCAGGAGCAGACCCACGAGGAGGTCTTCAGACCTGCCCTTCCTCCTCCACACCGGGTGCCCGAAGATCAGGAGCGTGGGACTGAAGTGCAACCAAAAGCAGAGGAGAAGGTTTTTAAGAAAATCAAAAAGGGAGTGCAGACGCCCACACCCAACATACACATGGTCCACGGACTCCACAGCACCACAGAACAAGCAATTGGGCTGGGAGTCCGTGAACCACCGCAATCTGCGGTTACATGGGACTGCTGCGTGCAGCACCCTCCACCCCAGATCCCCGAGAGAAAGGGGGAGGACTCCAGCATAGAGGGCCCTCCACTGGGGATCCCCACTGCCCGGTGGCAAATGGGCACGCCAGGGCGTGTCCGAGGACTTTGCATTTTTTTTTAGAGACTCCTGTTTATTTTTTTTTCTTAGGGCAATGCTGTGTGAACAGAGACTCCTGTTTATTTATTTTTTCTTTTTTTTCTTTTTCCTAATTAACCCCACACTACCGCCTAACTGTGGTAGTGCTTATTATTTTTATCCCCAGCACCCATGGTGTGTGTGTGCAGGTGTGAGACACAGTGAGAGATGCAAAGTGCACAAATCTTTATTCAATATCCACCACCAGGTTGTTAAAGTGCCAATACGCGGAGCCCAACCTGGCGCCGAACGGAAGGAGTTCCGCCCACACCAGGTGATGGTCCGTGCACGACACCTGCCGCGTGGAGGCCTTCGGAAAACAGGAGGCGTCCGCCCGCGAAACGTACAGGCGGTCGATTCTGGACGCTCCGACCCCAGGCCTCACGAAGGTGAAGGCGATGGAGTCAGGCTGGAGATTCCGCCAGACGTCCACCAGGTCCAAGGACTTGATCAAGTCCCCCAACCTCCTCCCCGACGCCGAACTCATGCGGGCACCGCCGTGGTCCCTGTCCTCGAGGACGCAGTTAAAATCTCCCCCGAGGATGACGCACTGGTTCTCGTTGATGGAAGCGAGATGAGCGGACACTTCTTCAAAGAAGCTCGCTTGCCTCGGCCCGGCCAGGGGAGCGTAGACGTTCACCAAGTGAAGCACCGCGCCCCCCCAGCCGAACCATCAGGTAAAGCAAACGGCCTGGCACTGGCTCCCTGACCCCCAAGATCTGCGGCTGAAAATGCGGGGCCAACAGGATAGCCACCCCGCCAGATCTGCGGGTGAGGTGACTCATGTAGACCCCCCTCACCACTCCAGGAGCCAGGTAGCTTCGTCTCCCGGGGTAGCGTGGGTTTCTTGCAGGAAGCACACCGCATACCTCCCGTCCCGAAGGACCGAGAGGGTCTGGAATCTGCGCTGTGACTCCCTGCTGCCGTTGATGTTGAGGCTGGCTATAGTTGTCTCCATGTCGGAAGTATAGTGCAACCACCACCAGTACACACAGTTAAACTATATACACATTTACTGGGAGGACGAGAGAGGGGCACAGAAGTCCCTCGCCCTCACCAGGAGTGCTCCAGGAAGTTCCTGACTCGCTTTCGCTCATTAACGTCAAGCCCCGGCGCCTGGCGCGCAGCGTGGGCCGACCAGTAGACTCTTTCGAAGGAGCTCCAGCGGCCGAGCGCCAGTTGGGCTCTATCCCGGCGACTCCGAGTTTCCTCGACAAATTCCCGGAGTTCCTCGAGGGGGATGAGGGGAGATCGGTGGGGGGCACCTGGGACTCGAAAATCCCGCTGAAGACTGACTCCGCGTCGTCCCCAGTGTCCGCCACCGATCCAGAACCCTCCTCCGGGAGGTCATCTTCGGTCACCGACCCTTCCCCCACCAAGAGGATGGGGGCTGGTCCGGCACCGCCAACTGGCCTCAAACCTCCAGTGACCCCACCCCCAGGGTCACCTTCAGTCCCTTCATCGGCGCACCCCTTCCCGGAACACCCCGATTTCGGGTCGCCGGGTGGCAGAGGCTCGGGGCCCCGCTCCGCTCCCGACACCGGGACGCCCGGCTGGGCCCTGCGACCTTCGGGCTCGCCATACTCAGTCGGCCCCCGGCAGCAGCGGTGGAGGCGGGCCTCTGGCAGTATTAGCGGTGGAGTCCTTGGGGAGGTGCCCGAGGCCAGTCACCCGAGGCGAGTCCTAGGCAGTGGTGGTGGAGGCAGGCCTCAGGCAAGTCCTCGGCAGGCCCTCAGTTGCAGTGTTGGGGACAGGCCTGTTGGGGGGGGGGGTCCCAAGACAAGTCCCAGACAGCCCCAAAATTGAGTCCTGGGCAGCAGCGGTGGAGGTGGGCCTCGGGTCGCAGCAGTGGTGGAGGCTGTGGGGAGTGGCCTCAGGCGAGTCCCAGGCTGCGGTGGTGGAGGCAGGCCTCAGGTGACAGCAGTTGAGGCAGGCCTCTGTCGAGTCCCAGGCAGGCCCTTGGTTGGGGAGTGGCCTCAGGCAGTGGTGGTGGAGGCAGGCCTCAGGCGACAGCAGCAGTTGAGGCAGGCTCTGGCAAGTCCCAGGCTGGCCCTCGGTCCCAGCAGTGGAGGCAGACCTGTTGGGGAGGGATTCCCAGGCAAGTCCCAGGCAGCAGCGGTGGAGGTGGGCCTCAGGTCGTACCAGTGGTGGAGGTTGTGGGAAGGGGCCTCAGGCAGCGGTGGTGGAGGCAGGCCCGGGTGGGGTCTCAGAGACCAGCAGTGGGTGTGGGCCCCAGGTCAGCTGCAACACTGACTTGACCTGGGCAAGGCCCAGGCTGCAGCTCCAAAACTAGGCCCAGGACTCCAAGCTTCACCTCCTTCCACCTCCTTCTTCTCTCTTCTTTCCTCTGTCTTCCTCTTCTTTCTTCTTGCACAGCTTCACACTGCCACTGGTCCAGCCCAAGTGATAGAAAAACACCCGAGTGACCTGTGACAAGCAGTGCCCTTCACATCAAAAGGCAATGCTGTGTGAACAAACAGTGAAGGGGAGGGCAGGGACTAAATCAAAATAGAGTTGGAGGGGGAAATGATGCACTCCACTCCCTGCGGCACCCACCTCTCCCTGAACAACTCCAGGGTGTTGGTGGACACCGCGTGCTCCTTCTCCAAGGACACCCGGGCCCTAACGTAACCGCGGAAGAGGGGCAGGCAGTCGGCCCTAACGACCCCCTCCACGGCCCGCTGCCTGGACCTGTTTATGGCCAGTTTGGCCAGGCCCAGGAGCAGACCCACGCGGAGGTCTTCAGACCTGCCCTCCCTCCTCCGCACCGGGTGCCCGAAGATCAGGAGCGTGGGACTGAAGTGCAACCAAAAGCAGAGGAGAAGGTTTTTCAGAAAATCAAAAAGGGAATGCAAACGCCCACACCCAATATACACATGGTCCACGGACTCCACAGCACCACAGAACAAGCAGTTGGGCTGGGAGTCCGTGAACCACCGCAATCTGCGGTTGCATGGGACTGCTGCGTGCAGCACCCTCCACCCCAGATCCCCGAGAGAAAAGGGGGAGGACTCCTGCGTAGAGGGCCCTCCACTGGGGATCCCACCGCCCGGTGGCAAATGGGCACGCCAGGGCATGTCCGGGGACTTTGCATTTTATTTTTTTTTCTTTCTAAGCAGTGCCCTTCACATCAAAGAAAGACTCCTGTTTTTTTTTGTGACAAGCAGTGCCTTTATTCCCTGTTAATCTTTTTTTTTCTTCTTTTTTTTTTCCTTTCTTCCCCCTAACCCCACACTACCGCCCAACTGCGGGAGTGATTATTATTTTTAACCCCAGCACCCATGGTGTGTGTGCGCAGTTGTGAGACACAGTGAGAGACAAGGTGTACAAATCTTTATTCAATTTCCACCACCAGGAAAAGTAGGAAAACACATGAGTGGCCAGTGACAAGCAGTGCCCTTCACATCAAAGGGCAATGCTGTGTTAACAAACAGTGAAGGGGAGGGCAGGGACTAAATCAAAATAGAGTTGGAGGGGGAAATGATGCACTCCACGCCCTGCGGCGCCCACCTCTCCCTGAACAACTCCAGGGTGTTGGTGAACACCGCGTGCTCCTTCTCCAAGGACACCTGGGCCCTAACGTAACCGCGGAAGAGGGGCAGGCAGTCGGCCTTAACGACCCCCTCCACGGCCCGTTGCCTGGACCTGTTTATGGCCAGTTTGGCCAGGCCCAGGAGCAGACCCACGAGGAGGTCTTCAGACCTGCCCTCCCTCCTCCGCACCGGGTGCCCGAAGATCAGGAGCGTGGGACTGAAGTGCAGCCAAAAGCAAAGGAGGAGGTTTTTAAGAAAATCAAAAAGGGAGTGCAAACGCCCACACCCAACATCCACATGGTCCACGGACTCCACAGCACCACAGAACAAGCAGTGGGCTGGGAGTCCGTGAACCACCGCAATCTGCGGTTGCATGGGACTGCTGCGTGCAGCACCCTCCACTCCAGATCCCCGAGAGAAAGGGGGAGGACTCCAGCGTAGAGGGCCCTCCACTGGGGATCCCCACCGCCCGGTGGCAAATGGGCACGCCAGGGCGTGTCCGGGCGGTGGATGAGGGAGAAGAGGTGGATGAGGGAGAAGAGGTGGACGATGTGCAGCAGCAGTCTGTACAGGACCCGCCTTTTAACGTCCTTGAAGGGGACAAAATTAAAATTACGGAGGCGGCTCAGGTTGTGGGGCACAGGCTCCCGCGGGAAGTACGGGACCTTGGGGCCAATGTGAAATTCCGTCCGGGCAGGGGTGAGCGCGGACGGGATCCCACTGCACACCTGAGCGTCCTCCAACTGGTGCACTACGTCGGGTCCGAGCACCGCCGTTTTAAGGCGTCGGATGCCGGTGGCCACGTACCGGACGTCTACCGCTGCCCTGCCTGCTATGTCTTGCGGTAACGTCCAGCCCAGGCCCCCGGCACCCAGCACGTCCCCGACCCTGGTCACCCTCGCCGCCACGGCCCTCCCCTTCGACAGCCACTCGAACCCGCGAGCACGGAGGTGCGGATTCCTGAGCAACAGCTCCCTGACGACAGCCGCTACTCCTGCCGGAGGGTAGGCGCGACGTGATTCGACCATGTTCTAGACAGTGATCAGGTCCTGGTAAAAGACAGGCAGCACCTTGAGGGCGACCTCCAAACCGTCACGGTCGACGAACTGGAGCTGTGTGTCGTAGTTGAGGTTACGCACCTGGCGGAAAAAATACGTCGCCAGGGCGCACCACCTAGGAGGAGGCTCGACGTAAAGGTATCGCTGCAAGGTCTGAAGGCGGAAGGTCGCGACCTGGGTGCGGACGCACACCAGCGACTGACCGCCCTCCTCAATGGGGAGACTCAGAACCTGCGCAGCGACCCAGTGCATCTTTTTGTCCCAGAAGAAGTCGACCAACGTTCTCTGGATGTCAGCGACAAAGCCAGGAGGAGGGACCAAAGTGACCAGCCGGTACCACAGCTTGGCGGCCACCAGCTGGTTTATGACCAGCACTCGGCTCCTGTAAGATAGCACTCGGAGCAGTCCTGTCCAGCGGCCTAGGCGAGCCGAGACTTTGGCCTCCAGCTCCTGCCAGTTGGCCGGCCAGGATTCCTCGGTCGGGCTGAGGTAGACCCCCAGGTAGAGAAGATGGGTGGTACTCCAGCTGAGCCCCCGAAACTCCTCCGGCAGGGAGTCCACCCGCCACGGACCTACCAGTAGCCCGGAACATTTGGCCCAGTTGATCCTGGCGGAAGACGCCGCCGAGTACACGGCCTGGCACTCGCGCATCTTCCCCAGGTCAGCCGGGTCGGTGAAAGTGAGGAGCACGTCGTCGGCGTAGGCCGAGAGGACCACCCCCGTGCCCGATCTGCGCAGAACCAGCTCCGACAACCCCCTCCGCAAGAGGCGCAGGAAAGGCTCCACGCACAGGGAATACAGCTGGCCGGACAGGGGACAGCCTTGACGCACTCCTCTCCCGAAGCGAAGGGGCGCCGTCAGGGACCCGTTAACTTTAACCAGACACTCTGCGGCGGCGTACAAAAGTCGGATCCAGGCGACGAACTGCGTCCCGAACCCGAACGCCCGCAGAGTCCCGAGCAGGTACTCGTGATCGACCCTGTCGAACGCCTTCTCCTGGTCGAGAGACAGGAAGGCGCTCGGCAGACCAGCCAGTCGACAGAAATGGATCAGCTCCCGGACCAGATGGAGGTTGTCTTGTATCCTCCGGCCCGGGACCGTGTAGGACTGGTCCGGGTGAATCATGTGGGCCAGCACGGAAGCCAGGTGAGAAGACAACACCCTGGCGAAGATTTTGTAGTCCGTGCTGAGGAGGGAGACTGGACGCCAGTTCTTCAACGAACGAAGGTCCCCCTTCTTTGGCAGCAGGACGATGACCGCCCTGCGCCAAGAAAGGGGCAGCTCTCCGGCATTTAGACACTCCCCCAGGACCTGTGCGTAGTCGCTCCCCAGGACGTCCCAGAACGCCCTCAGCCCGTCCAGCCCCGGGGATTTGCCCCTCGAGAGCCGGTCGAGGGCGCCGGTCAGCTCCTCTAAGGCGACGGGAGCGTCGAGCCTTCCGGCGTCCTCCGGGCTGAGCTGCGGCAGGTCCTCCCACAGAACTCTGCGAGCATCCTCGCTGGACGGATCCGGAGAGAACAGGGCCGTGTAATAGGATCGGACGTGGGCCCTGATACCCTCCGGATCCGAGACGAGGGACCCGTCGTCGGCCAGCAGCACAAGGAGCTGCTGACGGGTGCCGCGCCGTTTTTCCAGCGAGTAGAAGAAGGGGGAGCCGCGGTCCAGGTCCTGGAGGAGCTGGAGCCGCGACCTCACGTACGCGCCCCGAGCCCCGACGAGCTGCAGGTCCCGGAGCGCGGCCTTCTTCTCTTTGTACACCCCGCAGGGCCGGGTCCGCGTCGGGCTGACCGAGGCGTGACTCCAGGTCGAGCATCTCCCTCTCCAACTCCCCGATCCTGGATTTCCGCCTCTTTGTCGACCCCCTCGCATACTCCTGACAGAAGACGCGGACGTGAGCCTTGCCCACGTCCCACCATAGCCTCAGGGAGGGGAAGCTTCCCCGCTTCCTTCTCCAGCCGGCCCAGAAACGACAAAACGAGTCCCGGAACCGCTCGTCCTCCAGCAGCAGGTTGTTAAAGTGCCAGTACGCGGAGCCCAACCTGGCGCCGAACGGAAGGAGTTCCGCCCACACCAGGTGATGGTCCGTGCACGACACCTGTTTTCCGAAGGCCTCCACGCGGCAGGAGGCGTACGCCTGCGAAACGTACAGGCGGTCGATTCTGGACGCTCCGACCCCAGGCCTCACGAAGGTGAAGGCGATGGAGTCAGGATGGAGATTCCGCCAGACGTCCACCAGGTCGAAGGACTTGACCAAGTACCCCAACCTCCTCCCCGACGTCGAACTCGTGCGGGCACCGCCGTGGTCCCTGTCCTCGAGGACGCAGTTAAAATCTCCCCCGAGGACGACGCACTGGTTCTCGTCGATGGAAGCGAGATGAGCGGACACTTCTTCAAAGAAGCTCGCTTGCCTCGGCCCGGCCAGGGGAGCGTAGACGTTCACCAAGTGAAGCACCGCGCCCCCCCAGCCGAACCGTCAGGTGAAGCAAACGGCCTGGCACTGGCTCCCTGACCCCCAAGATCTCCGGCTGAAAATGCGGGGCCAAGATAGCCACCCCGCCAGATCTGCGGGTGAGGTGACTCATGTAGACCCCCCCTCGCCACTCCAGGAGCCAGGTGGCTTCGTCTCCCGGGGTAGCGTGGGTTTCTTGCAGGAAGCACACCGCATACCTCCCGTCCCGAAGGACCGAGAGGGTCTGGAATCTGCGCTGTGACTCCCTGCTGCCGTTGATGTTGAGGCTGGCTATAGTTGTCTCCATGTCGGAAGTATAGTGCAACCACCACCAGTACACACAGTTAAACTATATACACATTTACTGGGAGGACGAGAGAGGGGCACAGAAGTCCCTCGCCCTCACCAGGAGTGCTCCCAGGAAGTTCCTGACTCGCTTTCGCTCGTTAACGTCAAGCCCCGGCGCCTGGCACGCAGCGTGGGCAGACCAGTAGACTCTTTCAACGGAGCTCCAGCGGTCGAGCGCCAGTTGGGCTCTATCCCGGCGACTCCGAGTTTCCTCGACAAATTCCCGGAGTTCCTCGAGGGGGATGAGGGGGAAGATCGGTGGGGGGCACCTGGGACTCAAATGTCGCTGGAGACGGACTCCGCGTCGTCCCCGGTGTCCGCCACCGATCCAGAACCCTCCTCCGGGAGGTCGCCTTCGGTCACCGACCCCTCCCCCACCGAGAGGATGGGGGCTGGTCCGGCACCGCCAACTGGCCTCAAACCTCCAGTGACCCCACCCCCAGGGTCACCTTCAGTCCCTTCCTCAGCGCACCCCTTCCCGGAACGCCCTGAGTTCGGGTCGCCGGGCGGCAGAGGCTCGGGGCCCCGCTCCTCTCCCGACACCGGGACGCCCGGCTCCTCGGGGAAAAGGTCCTCCCCCAGGGACAAGGCCCCCGGAAAAACAGTCTGGGAGGGAGGAGCGAGGATAACACCTTCCTCCCCACCACCGCTCGACGACCCAGCATTGAATAAAAGTCTGTCGTCTGCACCATGGCCCATGATGGTATTAAAATCCTCCCCAGGGGCTGGAGGAGTTATGGCGGTGGAAGGCCCGGCTGTCGCCCCTGGGGGTTTGGGCAGGTCGGGCCATGGTGCAGGACAGTGGGGGGGCACTGTCGGCTCAACGCCTGGAGAGGGGCAGCGCCACCGGCGCGCTGATGGGATTTCTTTCCCTCCCCCCTCCCTCCAAGGACCAGCGCCTCTTCCCCAGAGAGGCAGGGGGGAATTTATGGGTCTTCGCCTCCCCGCCCGCCTTGGTGGTCATGGGGCCCAAGGTCCCTCCCCCCAGCCTTTCCTGGAATATGATTGGCTGGGGGAATGCAGGGGGCGTGGCCAGGGTGGGGTGGGTCAGTTGTGTCACTTCCTGCCCTGCCCCTGGTATGTCAGGTGATGGCGGGCAGGGCAGGGGCCCAGAGACATGGTCGCTGCAGGAAGTGGAGCAGCGGTGGTTCCCCCCAGGTTAGTGCCAGGGGGTGGCTGGGTGGGGTAGGGCTCGGTTCCCGGAGGAGGGGTTGAAGCCCCAGGAGTTTCCGTAATGGGGTCGGGGTCAGTGGGACCGGGATCAGGTACGTGTTTGGGGGTTCGGGGGTCAGGGTTCCCGCGCCGGGGCGACGCTGGCACGGCCGCAGGGGCATTGTCGTGCCGGGGCGGGGCAGGTCGTGGGCTATGTGGAGGGGAAGGGGAAGGGGAAGGGGAAGGGGATGGGGATAGGGTGGTCTCCCCGTGGGCGGGCTTGACGCGTTGCGTCTTCCTGAGCGCCTTCCGTCCGGTCGGACGCTCATCCCCCTCCCTGCCAGAGGCTGAGGTATTGGGAGCCTCCGGCTTAGCCCCCGGTGCCGGGGCTTGTGGTGTTGACTTTGGGGGAGGGGGAATGGGTGCGGCGGCACCACCTGCAGCCGTTGGTGTGGGCTGGGCAGCCTTCTGGGTGGGGCAATTCTTCCTAATGTGCCCCACCTCGCGGCACAGGTGACACCGCACGCCGTCCGCCGTCCGCCGTCCAGAAGGCGCGGTATGCCGCGCCCTCATGGAGGACAGTGAACGAGCCCTCCGTGACCTCCTCCCGGGCCAGGCAAATAAACACCTGGCGTCGGAAGGAGTATACGTGACGTAGGGCGGGGTCCTTAAGACCGAGCAGGAGCGGTTGAACGCCTGACCGGATCTCCCCCAAGGTGGTGAGGTGGGGAAGAAGGAGCTCACTGGCAATGAAGGGCGGGACGTTGGAGATCACGACTCTCTGGGCCGTGACCTCCAAAGGGTCGACGGGTAAATGTGTCCCGCCCACAGTGAGCCCCCTCTCCACGGCCAGGTGGACCACCTGCTCGGTCTTAAGGAAGAAGACGGCCTTCCCGTACATGCGGGCCGCAGCGACGATGGCCATGGGCCGACGACACTAGCCATGGCCTTACTGCAAGCCTCGATTGTCATGTTCGGGTGGGGATAGGCCTTGACCCCCAGGCGTTTGGTCAGGTGCCTGAAGGGGGATGCGGTTGCGGCCGGGGTTGGGCCAGCCGAACCTAAGGCAGCGGCTACCCCGGCGTAGGTCCGGCTGGGCCCTGCGACCTTCGGGCTCGTCATACTCCGTCGGCCCCCGGCAGCAGCGGTGGAGGTGGGCCTCTGGCAGTATTAGCGGTGGAGTCCTTGGGGAGGTGCCCGAGGCCAGTCACCCGAGGCGAGTCCTAGGCAGCGGTGGTGGAGGCAGGCCTCAGGCAAGTCCTCGGCAGGCCCTCAATTGCAGTGTTGGGGGCAGGCCTGTTGGGGGGGTCCCCAAGACAAGTCCCAGGCAGCCCCAAAATTAAGTCCTGGGCAGCAGCGGTGGAGGTGGGCCTCGGGTCACAGCAGTGGTGGAGGCTGTGGGGAGTGGCCTCAGGCGAGTCCCAGGCTGCAGTGGTGGAGGCAGGCCTCAGGCGACAGCAGTTGAGGCAGGCCTCTGTCGAGTCCCAGGCAGGCCCTTGGTTGGGGAGTGGCCTCAGGCAGTGGTGGTGGAGGCAGGCCTCAGGCGACAGCAGCAGTTGAGGCAGGCTCTGGCAAGTCCCAGGCTGGCCCTCGGTCCCAGCAGTGGAGGCAGGCCTGTTGGGGAGGGATTCCCAGGCAAGTCCCAGGCAGCAGCGGTGGAGGTGGGCCTCAGGTCGTACCGGTGGTGGGGGTTGTGGGAAGGGGCCTCAGGCAAGTCCCAGGCAGCGGTGGTGGAGGCAGGCCCGGGTGTGGGCCCCAGGTCAGCTGCAACACTGACTTGACCTGGGCAAGGCCCAGGCTGCAGCTCCAAAACTAGGCCCAGGACTCCAAGCTCTCACCTCCTTCCACCCTCTTCTTTCCTCTGTCTTCCTCTTCTTTCTTCTTGCACAGCTTCACACTGCCACTGGTCCAGCCCAAGTGATAGAAAAACACCCGAGTGACCTGTGACAAGCAGTGCCCTTCGCATCAAAGGGCAATGCTGTGTGAGACACTCCCCTTTTTTTTTTCTTTTTTTTTCTTCCAACCGCGGAAGAGGCAGTCGGCCAACGTATTTTTTTTTCTTTTTTCGTCAAAGGGCAATGCTGTGTGAACAAACAGTGAAGGTGAGGGCAAGGATTAAATACTACTGTTTATTCTTTTTTTTCTTTTTTTTTATTAACCCCCACACTACCGCCTAACTGCGGTAGTGCTTATTTTCCCCAGCACCCATGGTGTGTGTGTGTAGTTGTGAGACACAGTGAGAGACGCAAAGTGCACAAATCTTTATTCAATATCCACCGCCAGGAAAAGTAGGAAAACACCCGAGTGGCCTGTGACAAGCAGTGCCCTTCACGTCAAAGGGCAATGCTGTGTGAACAAACAGTGAAGGGGAGGGCAGGTACTAAATCAAAATAGAGTTGGAGGGGGAAATGATGCACTCCACTCCCTGCGGCACCCACCTCTCCCTGAACAACTCCAGGGTGTTGGTGGACACCGCGTGCTCCTTCTCCAAGGACACCCGGGACCTAACGTAACCGCGGAAGAGGGGCAGGCAGTCGGCCCTAACGACCCCCTCCACGGCCCGCTGCCTGGACCTGTTTATGGCCAGTTTGGCCAGGCCCAGGAGCAGACCCACGAGGAGGTCTTCAGACCTGCCCTCCCTCCTCCGTACCGGGTGCCCGAAGATCAGGAGTGTGGGACTGAAGTGCAACCAAAAACAGAGGAGAAGGTTTTTAAGAAAATCAAAAAGGGAGTGCAAACGCCCACACCCAATATACACATGGTCCACGGACTCCACAGCACCACAGAACAAGCAGTTGGGCTGGGAGTCCGTGAACCACCGCAATCTGCGGTTGCATGGGACTGCTGCGTGCAGCACCCTACACCCCAGATCCCCGAGAGAAAGGGGGAGGACTCCTGCGTAGAGGGCCCTCCACTGGGGATCCCACCGCCCGGTGGCAAATGGGCACACCAGGGCGTGTCCGGGGACTTTGCATTTTTTTAAATTTTTTTTTTCTTTTTTAAGTGGCCAGTGACAAGCAGTGGCCCGTCCCCTGGTTATATTTTTTTTTCTTTTTGGAGGGGGAAATGATGCACTCCACAACCACCTGGTTAAATTTTTTTTACATCAAAGGGCAATGATAGTCCTTTTTATTTTTTTTTAATTTTTTTTTCCCAGCACCCATTGTGTGTGTGTGTGTGCAGCTGTGAGACACAGTGAGAGACAAGGTGTACAAATCTTTATTCAATTTCCACCACCAGGAAAAGTAGGAAAACACCCGAGTGGCCTGTGACCAGCAGTGCCCTTCACAGCAAAGGGCAATGCTGTGTGATCAAAACAGTGAAGGGGAGGGCAAGGACTAAATTAAAATAGCGTTGGAGGGGGAAATGATGCACTCCACTCCCTGCGGCACCCACCTCTCCCTGAACAACTCCAGGGTGTTGGTGGACACCGCGTGCTCCTTCTCCAAGGACACCCGGGCCCTAACGTAACCGCGGAAGAGGGGCAGGCAGTCGGCCCTAACGACCCCCTCCACGGGCCGCTGCCTGGACCTGTTTATGGCCAGTTTGGCCAGGCCCAGGAGCAGACCCACGAGGAGGTCTTCAGACCTGCCCTCCCTCCTCCGCACCGGGTGCCCGAAGATCAGGAGTGTGGGACTGAAGTGCAACCAAAAACAGAGGAGGAGGTTTTTCAGAAAATCAAAAAGGGAATGCAAACGCCCACACCCAATATACACACGGTCCACGGACTCCACAGCACCACAGAACAAGCAGTTGGGCTGGGAGTCCGTGAACCACCGCAATCTGCGGTTGCAGGGGACTGCTGCGTGCAGCACCCTCCACCCCAGATCCCCGAGAGAAAGGGGGAGGACTCCTGCGTAGAGGGCCCTCCACTGGGGATCCTACCGCCCGGTGGCAAATGGGCACGCCAGGGCGTGTCCGGGGACTTTGCATTTTATTTGTCAATTCTGATTATTGCGATTCGCCACCTAATTTGTTATGATGCTGATGGGATCACTCAAATGGTTGAGCATCAATGAGCTCCCTCCTTAATACAATCCCTTTATCGCAGCTAGGTGAATTTAAGCAAAGATCCCTTCCCTTATGGATACCTTTTCCCAATCCAAATGTATTTACGTTTTAAAAAGATTCAAATAAATTAAGCTTTCTTGAGATAAAGAAATGATACATTTATTAGTTACAAAGTGCAAAAAAGAATTATTAAAAATGTAACACGCATGCACACAGTTTAGAAATCTAAATTGAGAAAAAGATAATAGTTAAAAGGATAGACAAATCAATCTCTGAGTTCCATGAAGAGTGAACAGAGCAATGTTGAGTCCATTATGTTGGGTAATATAAGTAACATTGACCTTAGTAGCAAAACAATTAGTTTCAAGATTTTTGGCTCTGCAGTTAGTTGACAAGCTTTTGTCCTGTTTCCCTTTGGCTGGTGAGTTCACTGACTGGACCAGCTTCCACTATTTAGAGTGAAGACAAGGGTTTCTTTTATCTACAGCATAACAATGTCGAATGGCTGTCCTCAAGCTGTGATCTTCATGACACACTAGTTAACATTAACACAGCAGTCTACTAACACATATAGACCAGGAGTTGTTGTTGGTTTTTAACGATTTTTGTATCATCCTTGAACAGAAAGATACAAACATGTCTACAGTTCACTGCACATAGCTGAGGGATTTAGTCACACCTTCAGTATCCTTTCCTTTTAAGTCTCTGTTTGAAGTTTCCCTGGCACTCCATTGGTGTGACAGTCCATAGCTTCGTACAGGGCTTTACCAGACATCCATTGAATTTACATCTGCAGTCATCATTTGGCTGCATGCCTTCCTCAAAAGTAAAACACTTGTTTTGATTAATGAATAATCCAAGATCATAATCTGTTGTTACGACATGATGTTCCTGCAGCCAATAATTGACCAGGGTTGATGTACCCTAATCATATTAGTTGAATACTTTGAACTTTAAAATATGAATATATCTAATATCAGAATATGGATACTGCTGATGACTTTGTTTCTATCATACACTCTTCAAGATTGATATAAGAATGCCGATTTTTAAAGGGGACAGCAATTGCCAATGCATGGGAAAAGGGTCCTGATTGGTTGGCAAGTCAGCTATAATTGGTCAAGGCATTTCCATGGTAAACAAGCAGGAGGTTGGAAAAACACAGCAAGCCAGGCAGCATCAGGGCTGGCAAAAAAGTCAACATTTTGGGTGTAACCCTTCTTCAGGATGCAGAGAACTTCTTCAAAGTGGGCATCCTTTGAAGACACTTTGCTGTGGCACTAAGTTGGTTAGATACCAAGAAACTGCAGATGCTGGAATCCAAGGCAGACAAGCAGGAGGCTGAAAGAACACAGTAAGCCAGGCAGTATCAGGAGATGGAGAAGTCAACACTTCGGGTGTAACCCTTCTTCAGGATTCCATGGGTAAATGCACTAGGCACTGCTGATTCC
Organism: Hemiscyllium ocellatum; assembly: GCF_020745735.1. NCBI lineage: Eukaryota > Metazoa > Chordata > Chondrichthyes > Orectolobiformes > Hemiscylliidae > Hemiscyllium > Hemiscyllium ocellatum. The sequence continues at coordinate 53,947,650 of NC_083404.1, forward strand.
CCCATATTTTTGTTAATTCAAATTAGGTGCAATGCCTGAACATATTCGTTGTACCATTTTCCCAAATTTGACATTCTTGCATCTCTGCATGCCAATGAGAGTGAAAAAAAATGTTTGAAGACATGTCTCCTCGTTACAACAATAATCAAGCGAAGAAGTCAAATCTCACCATCTTATTCTTGCTAGGAAACTTTATGTTCTCAATCTTACTCAGTCAAAAGATATAGCAAGTGTCAATTGTGGCTTGTTTGTTGGTGCTCTCACTTCCATGTCAGAAGGTTGTTCCCTGTCCCACTCAATGAAATCTAGGCTTACTCTCTAGTACAGAGGGAGTGCTGCCATTTGGGTAAAGTCTTAAAGCAAGGTTGCAGTTGCATTTTATGAGAGTTAGCGTGAGCTGCTCATTGCACATTGGACTGGATGCTGACTCACTCCTTCCCAGCCCATTGTATAGTGGGATTTCCAGCCTATCCTCGCAACGCCACCCACCCTATTCCCCAGACATTCATCCTCTGAATCTGCCAGCCAATCTTACTAAGAAGTAGATGTGCTGCAGCTAGCTCCGGGTAAATGTATGAGTGTCGATAGTCTTCATTTCACACAGTGCACTTACATTATCATTTTACCAATCCTTCTGTCAGGGGCAGGGATCAGGTAGGCGATGTTGAAGAAAAGGGAGTTGTGTTTTGGGAGTTGTGTCCATTGTGTGCAGGGCACACTTTGAATGAAATGCTCCTTCCCTTTCCTTCCCATGTTTGTTCAAACTGACTTTTAAAACCAGTCTGCCCAATTCTACTTGACAGTCCATGCCAGCTGTATTATGGTGTGGGCAGTATGTTATTGAGTGCTCTAGATTTGTTAACAATTAAAATTTATTAATATGTTTATTAATAAAATATTGCCTGGTGGGATGTTGATTTCAGCTCCAACTGACCCAATGTATGAAAAGGGTGAGTTGAGAGGAGCCACCTGACCTAATTTATGTGCCTCCTTGCTAAAAACATATTGCGTGTGGGCGCATAAGATTTAGCCCTGCATCTCCCATCTCTGATACATTTAGAAGATCACATCACATCCTTTCAAAAAAAGACAAGGGGAATTCTCAATGTGCTGTCAAATATTCATTCTTCAACCAATGTTGCCAGAACAGTTAATTGTGTCATTATCAACCCAGAGCTTGCTGTGAGTACATTGGCTCCATTACAGCACTGTCTATACTTGAGGAATTACCTCATTGGCTGGAAGGTGTTTTGGGATGTCACGAGAGCCAGCACTTGGTGATCTGACAGTGCTACCATCCCAGAGTTCTCAATTGAAAGCCTCCCTCCAGGCAGGCATTACTTTGAAAATCCCAACTGAAGAGAAACAAATACGCTTCAGCTGTAGCAAGAAAATCTGAATGTCAAGGAACTCTAACTCTTGATGATATGACCTGGTTCCCTAAGAATTCATCAACTATCATTTGACTTGCTTTGCATTTCAATTCTGCTTACAATAGAAAACAATGAAGAATGTATAGATATACCTACCTTCCCTCAGATGCTCGAAATAGATTTCATGCTGGTTTCAATATATTTAACTGATTTAAGTTTTAATTGTAATATTGCCTTTCATGGATTAGTACAAACCCTCAGCAAAATAATTTTCAATATTTGATTTGTATTGATTTGATTCATCTGATACATTTGTTACAGGCAATCTCATAAAACCAAAATCTTTAATAATCATCCGTTCAGTGCCTTAAAGTGTGTACACCAGTTATTTTAATTGATCTGTTTGGATATGCAATGTCACACATCCAGGATGGGTGGGACTTGAAACTACACTGCCTGGGTTCTGGAGGTAGGGACTGCACCACTGTACTACAAAAGTCTTCGAAGACATGGATCATAATTTAGGGTTCAGGGGCTAGGACTGTGATAAGAAGAAATTCCTACATTTAAAGGATTGTAAATATTTTCTATTCTCTACCTCAAATGACTAAGTTTGAGCTTAGGGAGATGCTAACACCTCAGAGGATCAGAGATATGGGAAGACTGTGGGAAAGTGGGATTGAAGCCTAAAATCAGCCATGATCATAGTAAATTAAAACCAAAAGAACTGCAGGTACAAAACAGAGACAAAAATTGAAATTGCTTGAAAAGCTCAGCAGGTCTGACTGCATCTGTGGAGAGAAATCAAAGTTAACATTTCGAAAGACCCTTCCTCCAATCATATTAAGCAGCAGAGCAGGAGTAATGGGCTGCATGGTGTAATTCTGGTCCTATTTCCTCTTGTTGTTTAGCATTTACTTTAACAAAAAAAAATTTGGTGTCAGGAGAAACATTCGGACAAAAATTAACAAGAAAGAAGATCGCATTTCTTAAGGTTAAGAAATTGCTATGAGGTGAGCATTTTTCCTTATGTTCTCAAGAAACTGTCCTCTCATCTCCAAATGACATGAATTCAGTATCGACATGGTGATGGCCAAAGTGATAACTGATTAGGACTATAAAACTAACAGATGACCAGAAAGATTTTTAAAACCAGGTTTAGCGAGTTGTTGGTGCTTTGTGGATGCTTAAAGACAGATAGTGCTCAAGGGAGAGAGTGTGAGAAATCTTTCATCTGAGGGTTAAACTGGAAAGGCATAATTTAAAGAAGTTTGGGATAGTTTCTTAGAGCAATATGTCTTAGAGCCACCCAGGGAACAGGCTAACTTTGCTCTGTTATAGGATAATGAGGCAGATTTAACAAACAACTGCAGAATAAAATGTTCTTAGGAAATAGTGATCATAATATGATTGAATTTAATATTCAGTTTGTGAGTGAGAAACATGTTTTGGATCAACTTTGTTTAACTTAAATAAAGGGAACTACAATGAAATGAGGATGGAGTTAGCTACAGTAGGCTGGGTGGATAGTTTAGCAGGAAAGATAGGAAGCAAGCAGTGGCAGACATTTAAGGAGGCGACTCTTGGCTCTCAGCAGAAGTATAACCCAGTAAGGAGGAAGTATTCTAAGGGAGGGATAAACCAATCAGTGCTAACCATGTCAGTTGATGAGAGAATTAAGTTGAAAGGTAAAGCATATAAAGAGATAAAAGTCAGAGATAGTCTTGAAGAGAGGGCTAAATTCAGAATCCAGCGCAGGAAGTCAAAAATGATAATAAAGGCAGAGAAAACAAGCAGTGTGGACAAACTAGCAAGGATTATGAAAATTGACAATAGAGTTTCTTTAAATGTATAAAAAGGAAGAGAGAGGTTCAAGTGGACATCACAGATGGGCAGAACAAATAGCTCATGACAGTATTGAATCTGGGAGATAATTACAGGGAACAAAGAACTAAATAAATATTTTCCATCAGTTTTTATGATGGAAAGTACTTTGAACATTCCAGTAATACTAAAGAATAAAGAGTATGATCATTATAACTGGAGAAGTAGCACAAAACAAATGAATGGGGCTAAAGGCAGATGCGTCCCCTCATCCTGTTGGTTGCATCCGAGGATCCTGAAAGGGGTGGATACGGGTGTCGGTTTGTTCGCTGAGCTGTAGGTTTGATATCCAGACGTTTCATTACCTGGCTAGGTAACATCATCAGTGGTGACCTCCAAGTGAAGCGAAGCTGTTGTCTTCTGCTTTCTATTTATATGTTTGTCCTGGAAGGGTTTCCTGGGGTTTGTGGTGATGTCATTTCCTGTTCATTTTCTGAGGGGTTGGAATCAGTATTTACTGTGGAAAAGAACAAGGAACATATAGAATGTAGGGAAATAGATGGTGATATCTTTAAATATGTCCATATTACAGGGGAGGAAGTGCTGGATATCTTGAAATGCATAAAAGTCCCCAGGACCTAATCAGGTGCACCCTAGAACTCTGTGGGAAGCTAGGGAAGTGATTGCTGGGCCTCTTGCTAAGATATTTGTCTCATCAATAGTCACAGGTGAGGTGCCAGAAGACCAGAAGTTGGCTAATGTGGTGCCACTCTTTAAGAAGGGCGATAAAGACAAGCCCGGTGAGCCTGATTTGGTGGTGGGCAAGTTGTTGGAGAGAATCCTGAGGGGCAGGATGTACATGTATTTGGAAAGACAAGGACTGATTAGGGATAATCAACATGGCTTTGGGCATGGGAAATCATGTCTCACAAACTTGATTGAGTTTTTTGAAGAAGTAGCAAAGAAGATTGATGAGGGCAAAACGGTAGACATGATCTATATGGACTGCAGTAGGACTTTCCATGAGGTTCCCCAATGGGAGACTGGTGAGCGAGGTTAGATCTCATGGAATACAGGCAGAACTAACCATTTGGATACAGCTTTTGCTTAAAGGTAGAAAACAGAAGGTGGTGGTGGAGGGTTGTTTTTCAGACTGGAGACCTGTGACTAGTGGAGTGCCATTCGGATCAGTGCTGGGTCTTCTACTTTTCATCATTTATATAAATGATTTGAATTAGAATGAGCAAAAGAGGTATAGTTAGTAAGATTGCAGTTGATACCAAAATTGGAGGTGTAGTCAACAGTGAAGAAGGTTACCAAGGAGTACAATGGGATTTTGATCAGATGGGTCAATGGGCTGAGAAGTGGCAGATGGTGTTTAATTTAGATAAATGCGAGGTGCTGCATTTTGTGAAAGCAAATCTTAACAGGACGTATACACTTAATGGCAAGATCTTAGGGGGTGTTGTTGAACAAAGAGACCTTGAATTGCAGGTTCATAGTTCCCTGAAAGTAGAGTCGCAGGTAGATAGGATAGTGAAAAAGGCATTTGGTATGCTTTCCTTTATTGGTCAGAGTATTGAGTACAGGAGTTGGGAGCCATGTTGCGGCTGTACAGGACATTGGTTAGGCCATGTTGGAATATTGTATGCAATTCTGGTCTCCTTCCTAATGGAAGGATGTTGTGAAACTTGAAAGGGTTCAGAAAAGATTTACAAGGATGTTGCCAGGGATGGAGGATTTGAGCTAAAGGGAGAGGTTGAATTGGCTGGGACTGTTTTCCCTGGAGTGTTGGAAGCTGAGAGGTGACCTTATAGAGGTTTATAAAATCATGAGGGGCATGGATAGGTGAATAGACAAGGTCTTTTCCCTGGAGTTGGGGAGTCCAGAATGAGAGGGCATAGATTTAGGGTGAGAGGGGAAATATATAAAAGAATGGAAGGAGCAACTTTTACATGCAGAGGGTGGTGCATGTACAGAGTGAGCTGCCAGAGGAAGCAGTGGAGACTGGTACAATTGCAACAGTTAAAGGCATTTGGATGGGTGTATGAATAGGAAGAGTTTGGAGGGATATGGGCCAATTGCTGACAGGTGGGACTAGATTGGGTTGGAATATCTTGTCAGCATGGATGAGTTGGACCGAAGGGTCTGTTTCCATGCTGTACATCTCTATGACACTATGATTCTCTTTGATGAATTGATGTCTTGTAAGTACACAAGCACAGAAATACTTAAATTCTTTGGAACATGTTGTCCCTGCTATCCTCGTGCTGCAGTGAATACATTGATTTAAAATGTGTTAAAGGTTCCACTAGATTAGTAGTGAAAGTTATTTTGGATGAATGTTTTCAGATGACTGAGGTTGGTATTCCATGACCTAATTTGGGGCCTATTTGTTAATGTTCAACAATGCACACTTTAATTTTAAAAAGCACATTATTGTAGCTTGCATTTTCTAGTGTCTCATTTCAACTTCCTGGTCAACTTCTTGGGCTGTCCAAAAGATGAATAGATGGGTCCATTCCTTCTCATGAGCCATTTATTTTTATGAACAGCAGGTTTATGATCATGATGTTTCCATTTGAGAAAGAATAATTTACAGATGGGCATTGGTGCAAGCAGAGAGTGAGTGTTTGAGACGTTTGATTGCTATCTACTGTCAATATTTATAAGGCGTATCTAAGTAAATGTATCTTATTTCTTTTCTCTCAATTAAGCATGTAAATTAGAAAAGGCGCAATTCCAGTTTGGGAACCAGGGATAGACAAAACTGACTGAACTGGAATCATAACAATCAGGGTTGAAAGTAACTGGATTGTGCCTGAAAGATAGATGTAATTGCTTCAACCGCATTGAAAGCAAGGTAGAATGTTCAATTTAATTTCTTTGAGCGTCATTGTATTTAAACTTGAGGGAATGTAAGAGACAAAGTGAGAACAAAGTTGAGAGGAAGTGGAAATGGAGAATTATATGGGGTTGGGTTGGAGCTAGTGCAGGAGGAAGTGATGAAGGGATATAACAGAGGTGAATGAGGTGATGAACATGTGTCCATTTCATTTCTGCTGGTCCCAGTGTTGGGAGTAACTTTCCTGCTGCCAAAATCTCCAACATATGCCCTGGGAGTTTGAGCACAGCCAAAAGATGGCAATTCCACTCTGCAGGGGTGCTTCAGTGACAGAATTCCTGAAATTCCTTGTTGAAAGCAGAATGGCTCCAATTCACTTCATATAAAAATATTCAAGATCCTTCCTGGAATCCCTTGTGAGAAACAACCTTACCCTGGTAATAATTCATGTTTTAGAGGAAGCTCATGACGGAACCTACACCTATTTTCAACAAGTATATCCAGCAAGCCAATCAGGAATTTGTACCAAGTGAAATTCCAGTCATTTCTGGCAGTCGTAGAACAATAACTTTCATTGGTCGGAATATTGAGAATTGGAGTTGGGAGGCCATGTTGCGGCTGTACAGGACATCAGTTAGGCCACTGTTGGAATATTGTGTGCAATTCTGATCAGAAGGATGTTGTGAAACTTGAAAGGGTTCAGAAAAGTTCTACAAGGATGTTACTAGGGTTGGAGTTTTTGAGCAATAGGGAGAGGCTGAATAGGCTGGGGCTATTTTCCCCTAGACTGTCAGAGGCTGAGGGGTGACCTTTATAGAATTCTACAAAATCACGAGGGGCATGGATAGGGTAAATAGACAGGTCTTTTCCCTAGGTGAGGGAGTCCACAACTAGAAAGCATAAGTTTAGGGTGAGCGGGGAAAGGCATAAAAGGGACCTAAGGGGTATTTTTTCACACAGAGGGTGGTGCATGTATGGAATGAGCTGCCAGAGGACGTGGTGGAGGCTAGTACAATTGCAGCATTTACAATGCATCTGGATGTGTATATGAATGGGAAGGGTTTAGAGGGATATGGGCCCAGTGCTGGCAAATGGGGCTAGATTAGGTTAGGATGGTCGGCATGGACAAGTTGGACTGAAGGGTCTGTTTCCGTACTGTACATGTTTGTGACTCTTTGTCTCCAGAAGATAGAACAGTACAGCACAGTACAGGCCTTTCAGCCCTCGATGTTGTGCAGACCTTTGATCCTATTCTAAGATCAAACAAACTGCATACCCTTCACTTTACTATCATCCATGCGCTTATCCAAAAGTCACTTAAATGTCCTTAATGTATCTGACTCTACGACCACTACTGGCAGTGCATTCCATGCACCCACCATTCTCTGTGCATTTATCATTAAATTTCTGGTTGTTACCTAATGGGCAGCACAGTGGTTAGCACTGCTGCCTCACAGCGCCAAAGACCCGGGTTCAATTCCCGCCTCAGGCAACTGTCTGTGTGGAGTTTGTACGTTCTCCCCATGTCTGTGTGGTGTGGTTTCCACCAGGTGCTCCGGTTTCCTCCCACAATCCAAAGATGTGCAGGTTAGGTGAATTGGCCATGCTAAGTTGCCCGTATTGTTAGGTGAAGGGGTAAATGTAGGGGAATGGGTCCGGGTGCATTGCTCTTCGGAGGGTCGGTGTGGACTTGTTGGGCCGAAGGGCCTGTTTCCACACTGTAAGTAATCTAATCTATTATATATAAAAAGTAAATAGTCAGACAACTCTTAAAAACCTGCAATTGGGAATGAATAGAATAATATTATGTGACACATTGACTACAGTGACAATGTCACCAAACAGTAATTTCTTAATTAACCCAAGTAAGTCCATCAAAAAAACTCATAAAGAAATAGATGAACATGTTTTCCAAGCCATGAGAAGGAGGAAATCAAAAATGCAACCTCTCTTTCAAGCATTTCAAAAGTCTGAGAACCATTTCTGGAACGATACTGTGCTGGTGGCCTGGCCAAAGAAAGTGCAATGTAGTTATTAAAGGGAAATAAGAGTTCTGCTCTCCCAATTGGAGACAAAAGTGAAATATAGCTCCATATTTCCAGCGCCTGAGAAAAAACACGATGTCAACTCCTCATTTAGGAATAACAGTCTATCACACATTTGCTTTGTAATTAGTTTGCCTCCCATACACATTGAAGGGAGTCTCCATCACATTTCTACAAAGGTTCCACAAAGATGGTGGTATGGTGGCTCAGTGGTTAGCACTGCTGCCTCACAGTGCCAGGGATCTGGTTCAATTCCACCCTTGGGAGTTTGCACATTCTCCCTGTGCTTGCATGGGTTTCACCCATAGTCCAAAGATGCGCAGTCTAGTTGGGTTGGCCATGGGAAATGCAGGGTTATAGGCAGATGGGTGTGTATGGGATGCTCCTCAGAAAGTTGGTGTGGACTTAATTTTTTTTATTTCAAAAAGTATACTTTATTCATAAAATATTTTGATGATCTGTACAATTGGTCATGCCATACATCCGTAAACATTCCATTTCTTGGTATACAGTGACAGAGTAATCATTCATATATACAGGTCTGTATGATTACATATTTAGCTGAGACGTCAGCAGAGCCCAAATGACTACATGGGCCCCCTGCTCTTCTTAGGCAGGCAGACGTTACACAGTGGTCTTTCCCCACCGTGCCTTGGCGGCAGCTGCCCCAAGTTTCAGTGCTTCCTTCAACACATAGTCCTGGACCTTGTAATGTGCCAGGCTGCAACACTCAGTCAGGGTCAACACCTTCAGCTGGAAGATCAACAAGTTTCGGACCACCCAGAGAGCGTCCTTCACCGAGTTGATGATCCTCCAGGCACAGTTGATGTTCGTCTTGGTATGCGTCCCAGGGAACAGACCGTAGAGCACAGAGTCCCGCGTCCCGGCGCTGCTCGGGACTAACCTCAACAGTCACCACTGCATTTCTCTACAGACGTCTTCTGCATAGGCATATTTGAGAAGGAGGCGTGTGACAGTCTCGATCCCCCCAGCAGCCCCTTCGAGGGCAGCGTACGGTGTGGCTGAGAATCCGGGCGTGCATAAAGAATCTCACAGGCTTGGGCCATAACCACAGTGTAGGGATTAGTTCAGTGTTGAAATTGGACCAGGTCAAGCATTGGTGTGTTACTATCCTTCTGGTTATCATTTTTATATCAAGTACACGATATCTCAGTCACATTCTCTCTATGATCCAGAGTCAGCAATGGGAAATTAGACAGTTTTCATCAGATAGGTGTAGCAAAATCTTTGGGACTTGTCTTTTAATTTTTGACATGTTCTTGTTAAAATCAGACCCTGGATGAGATTCTGTTATTTCTGACACTCCCAGACAGAATACACCAATCATTAAGCTCCCAGATCAGGAGGCTTATTCACTTACCCTCTCGGTTGTTTGAAGCAAAATTAAATTAAAATGGATTGCTTTCCTTGTTGGTACCTTTCTCCCAGACCTGAGTGCACTTATGCTTTAAAAAGGAACCAATTTAATCAGACTTTTTTGAATAAACAAAAAGAGTGATTTATTAATTACTAAATACAAGACAAGATAGTAATACACATTGCATACATAAGAGATGAGTCCAAACAAAAGAAGAACATTTATGGATCATTCTCTGAATTCCTCAGGAAGAGCAAATATGGAGACTTTGTGGCTGTCATTGAATGGAACCCTGTAATAGTGACTTAGGCAGTTGAAAGATTGATGTTGAGACTTTTGGTTTCGAAAGTTGATTGAAATTCCTTTGTCATGATTGCTTTTGAACAGGTTTGCATCATCCAAAGTGAGAGAAAGTCTTCCCCTTGCATTTGGTGTATAAAGTTGCTATTTCTGAAGCTGTGGTCCCCTTAGTCCTCTCATCTACACATTAGGAGAATGACACACACAGAAGAGTGTTGCAGTCAGTTTTTAATCCTTTCCTTTGCTTGACGCTGAAGGTAAACTTTCCCTTTTTGATCCGTCTCTAGCCTTTAGCATAGTTGACCACAGCACAGCTCCAACACCTCCTTCCAGTCCCTTGCACTGACTTATTACTTCCTGCTGCTCTCTATTACCAGTGGTGTTCCCCGAGAATCTTTCTGCAGTCCCCTCTCATTTCTCAATGACATGCTGTCCTTCAATTTTATCATCTGAAAAATACAAAGTTAGTGTTGCATTTACACTAATAACATGCACCATAATCTCTTTCAACTCCTCCACTGTTTCTAAATTATATCAAACTCTATCTGACATCTAATGTTGAATACACATATCCCCACCATTAGTTTACAGAAAAACTCTGACCCCTCACTACAATCCCCATCTCTATCTCCTGCAATCGTCCAAGATTAAATCAGGCTGCTTGTAACCTTGGTGTTTCATTTAATGCTGAGATGAGTCTCTGACCTAATATTCACATCATTATTAAGGATACCTCTTTCCGCCTTCTGTATTTTGGCCCAATTCTGGACCCAATTATTCCAGGAGAATGAAACAGACATCTGAGCAAGAGGTGGCCTCCGGCCAACAGGGCAGCCCCTGCGGTATCTGTTCTTGTTAAGCCACTCCCTGTTTGAAGTTGACTCGTTACAAATGTGACGTTCCGTTACCTTCACATAGGGCTTTACCAAACAGTCACTGAGTTTAAATCTGCAGGATTACTTTTTTGCTGTAGCAGTCCTCTTTCAAAATAAAAGCATTCTAGAACTAAAAGTGAAAAAAAAAGTATAAATATATTAAGGATCTGATCTAGAATCTTAACATTCATCGCAGAAGTATACAGCACAGATGGAGGCCATTTGACCCAAAATATCTTTCCAGGTTATTTGAAAGAACTATCCAGTTATCTCACTTGCACTTTTCCCCCTTGCAAATTCTTCCTTTTTAAGTATATTTCCAAATCCCTGCTGAAATTTACAACTGAATTTGTTGCCACCATCTTTCCAAGTGCTTTTACATCATAAGAAAAAAATTCTCCCCCTGTATTTTCTGTCTTGTATCTCACGGCTATGTCATTTGGTTACTCATCCACATAGCAGAGAAAATGATTTCTCACTACAACAGTGTTTAAGCATGTCAATATGTTTTAACATTAAATTTGTCCATGGATTTGGTATTTAAAAATCTTGAGGTCTGAGCCTAGACATAGCAAATTGGATGTGGGCATCATGCCAGAGCGAAATACAGTTTACACTGGCATTTTGTTTCATTTGCTTTGGATTTTTAAGTCCCAATGAGATGGGGATTTCGTCAGATTGTTTTCTTGGTGTTCTCTACTCCTTTGCCCCATCCCACTCATCTCCCCCGCAACATAGTGTGATAGAGTTATGCAGCATGGAAACAGACCCTTCAGTCCAACCAGTCCCTGCCGAACATAATCCCAAACTAATCTAGTTCTGCCTGCCTGCTCCTGGCCCATACCCCTCCAAACTTTTCCTATTCATGCACTTATCCAAATGTCTTTTAAACATTGTAATTATACCCACATCCACCAGTTCCTCAGGAAGTTCATTCTGCGTGCAAACCATCTTCTGTGTAAAACATTTGTCCTATGTCTTTTTTAAATCTCTCTCCTCTCACCATAAAAATGTGCCCCCTAGTCTTGAAATCTCCCATCCTAGGGAAAGCACAACTACCATTAACTCTACATATACCCCCCATTATTTTATAAACTTCTAAATGGTTGCCTCTCAACCTCCTCCAATCATTAAACACCTCACCCATAGTTGTAGATATTGCAAATATGTCTGCAATGAGTGTCACAATTTCCTCCCTTACTTTCCACAACATTCTGGGATACATTAGGTCAGGTCCCAGAGATTTATCCATCTTTATATTCTCTAAGACCTCCCAAACTTCCTCTTCCGTAATGTTAACTGTCTTAAAACTTCCAAAAATTTTTCCCTGCATTCTCTAGCCTCCATTGCTTCCTTGGCAGTAAAAACTGATGCAAAATATTAATTTAGTATCTCTCCCATCTCCTGGGGTTCCAACTAAAAGATAGCCTACTTCAGTATCATGATTCTTGAGAAATCCATCCAAACAGAGAAGTAGAACGTTGATATAGCAATTTATGCAAAGCACTGCACTTCCAAATGTGCAGCGCAGTGTACTGAGGCTGTAGCCAGATGGTAAACTCTAGGTTTCTAAAGCTACCAGCTGGAGCCAAGGTGACATGTAGTCTGCATGCAGTGCATGAGCATACAAAGGAAGCCACTTTGTGTTGCATGTCCTCTTGCTTTGTCGATTTACATTTTTTGCATAGGAATTGAACTGATACCAAGAAATCCATTAAGGTTTGTTGTGTGAAAAACAGAGGTGGTTGTCAGGAGGTGGTTGTTATCTCCGGGTGATCAGGTTTACTTGATAGATGAGTCATTCTGAAAATTGCCTTCAAAGCCAAAGTAGTTAGTTACTACTGGAGCTGAGTCACTTTAAACTTCAGCATTGGAAGAATACAGAATATCCATGGGCCCTAAGAGCATAAGAGTTTGGAGCAGAATTAGGCCATCCGGCCTATCAAATCTGCTCTATTATTCAGTCACAGCTGATATGTTTCTTAACCACATTCTTCTGCATTCTCCTCGTAACCCTTAATCCCCTTACTGATCCTTAACCGATGGGATCAAACAACAGAAGATAAATGTAGAAAAAGACAGGCCTATAAATTGGACAGCAAGATTGATCAGACAATTTGAGACCTGTCCATGTCAGTTCCAGTGAAGGTGGTGCTGCCACCTCATTTCGATAATGACAGTGCAGGGCAGTGACCTTCATGAGAGTGGTTGCCTTTGCATTCAGCAGGGATTCCAACAGTGTTATGCTGACTGCTTGTGGTGTGGACTGCCTGCTGTTCTTAAAGGCTGTTTGTCCTTAAAGAAAACTGCATTAAAAAGTAAGACACTGCCGCTAATATTATGTTACTGCAGGTATATTGAGGGTAATGGGACATAGAACATTTCTAGCATTATGGATAAGGTACTGGAGGCCGATGTAAAGAGATGGGACATCTTGGTGCCACAGGGAACAAGAATATCTCAAGAATCAGCACTGAAGAAATTGGAAACAGATGACCAGCACTGGCCATTAGGCCCCTCAAGACCTGGCATTACTGCCACAAGAATTCTAACAGCCGGTCAAAGTTGGTGAGTGCATCTTCACATGGTGTCTCCTAACCATCACTCCACCATACTCTCAGGCTGCTCAAGGTACTGCAATCCATCAATGAGCCATGAGCAGACTGACAGTCGGTATGCCTAACATTCAGATACACCATCTACTCAGAAATTACCGTGAGATTGCCACCAACCTCACATCCACTTTTGCATAACTCTAGCTATTTAACTATAAAAGGCACACCACCCAAATGCAGTGCTCTACGTTTACTGACACTCTTCTCTCTCTCTAGCAGGACAAAGTGACGGATGATCAAAGGGTAGAGAGCAGAACTAGTTGGGACAAGGACACCCGCATTTTTTGAGAGTCCCTACAGAATTGATGGATTTGTGCAGCATGGGGTCAGCTGTGACAGAAACCAGGAAACTGGATTTCACTGAGGATGATAGGATGTTCCTGGTTCATGCCTCTTCATAAGCCCCAGATCGAAGGGTCGAGAGGAGAACTAGATTGAACATGGACACCAGATCACCTTCATCTTGCTATCTAGCATGATAAGAAAGTTGCAGGTGGTATGATATCTTGCATTCCAATCTTTGTCTTCTTAGGTCCTACTTTCAGACATTTGAGAATTGCCAGGTCCCCAGCTACAGCATACCCAAGAAAAGGAGAGACAGTAACAGCAAAGCGCTGACAAAGGGGCCCCAGGATTTGATCTGAAACTTGCAACTACCAACTAAGATGGTGTAAGTGCAGGTAATATGAAAGTTAGAATAGACTTGGGATCAGTATATAACACATCACTGGACAAAATTGGGTTGTGAACAGAGACCAAAAAAACTGCAGATGCTGGAATCCTAAGTAGACAAGCAGGAGGCTGGAAGAACACAGCAAACCAGGCAGCATCAGGAGGTGGAGAAGTTGACTGATCAGGGGTAATCCTTTTTCAGGACTGGGAGTGGGTGTGAGGGATCTTCAGGTAAAAGGGTGGTGGGGGCAGGGTGTTGAAGTGCGATAGGTGAAGACAGGTAGAGGGTATGACCTGGTTGGTCAATGAGACGAATTAATCCAGTAGGTGGCTGGGAAGAGTGGAAGGGAGGGGGAGGGGCTGGGTAGGGAGTCGGGGGATGGGAAGGGAGATTACTTGAAATTGGTGAACTCAATGTTGAGTCCTCCTGGCTGTAGGCTCTCCAGGTGGAAGGTAACGTGTTGTTCTTCCAATTTGTGGTTTGGTTCATTGCAGCAATAGAGGAGGCCAAGGATGATCATGTTGGAAAGGGAGTGGGAAAGAAAATTAAAATGGGCGGTGACTGGGAGGTCCGGTCGGCCCCTGCAGGCCTGGCTGAGATGCTCGGAGAACCTTTCCCTAAGTTTACGTTCGGTCTCCCGATGTAGAGAAGATCTTGTCAGGAGCACTGGATGCAGTAAACTAGATTGGAAGAGAGGTAGGTGAATCTCTGTCTAAGCTGGAAGGACTGTTTGGGGCCCTGGATGGAGGTGAAGGGGGCTGGTGGGCTGACCGGTTTTGCATCTTTTCTGGTTTGCTGGGGAATATACCTGGGGGGGGTTAGGGAGGGTCGGTGTGGAGAGTGGTTGTAGCCAGGTCAGGAGTAAAGGCTGGTTAATTTGTCAGCTCACAGGCTGGGACAGTCACAAAGCAGCCTGATTGTAAGGAAGTCAGGTGGGAAAATCATGGAGCAGCTTCAGGTGAAGGCTGGTTGGCATGCACACCAAGATGCTGTGTGTAATTAGACGGAAAGAGTACTTCACAATAGTTGGTAGTTGCAAACATTCTTGCAAATTGGGTGCACAGTCATGTAAAGTGATGCTGAACTGAGGCCCCTTGGAGTAAACGCCTTGTATTTAGTGAGTGATGTGTACATTGGTCTGTAGAGTCTGTAGGTCTCAGTGATCCCAGAGTTGCAGTGGCACTCACTGGCAAGGTGGCACTATGAAAATGAAATTCACTCCAAATGTATTTAATAGTCTCACAAACAGGATACGACCGTTTTTCCACAGCAGATTATAACCTCGAACTTGGAAATGGAAATCGGGGGGGGTCACTATTTTAAAGACTGAGCTCATTAGGTGGCCAGTTTGGTGCTGTCTTCAATCTTTCTCCTTTTAAAGTTGCCCAACATCTTATATGAGCTGAAAACGTGTTGCTGGAAAAGCGCAGCAGGTCAGGCAGCATCCAAGGAGCAGGAGAATCGACGTTTCAGGCATGAGCCCTTCTTCAGGAAGAAGAGCTCATGCCCGAAACGTCGACTCTCCTGCTCCTTGGATGCTGCCTGACCTGCTGCGCTTTTCCAGCAACACGTTTTCAGCTCTGATCTCCAGTATCTGCAGTCCTCACTTTCTCCTCCAACATCTTATATGAATCAAGTTTGTAAGAAGATTATAAGTGGTGTCATGAAAAATGTTCATCAGTTACTGCGTGATTATTTTCTTCTATAATTACTTCACTGCTGCTGTTAAATTAGATTACCAAAAGTGGTATTTCCACTTTATTTGCATCGCATTTGGTTGATATACAGACCTCTGTGGATAAAGAAAGCTGTCATATTGACGGATATATACAATCATTCTTCTATTTTGATGGACAATAGAGGAACAGCCCTTAAGCTTGGTCTGACCATCAATCTGAACATGGCTGTCCATCCGCCTCAGTACCCTGTTCCTGCTTTTCTGCCCACAGTATTTCTTGCTCACACAGCAGCAGGTATTTGCTGAGCAGGTGCTGCTTGATAACATTGTTATTGACACCTTCCATCACTTTCCTGATGATCAAGAGTAAACTTATGGAATGGTAATTGGTCCGGCTGGATTTGTCCTACATTTGATTTACCCCACTTCTGGGATTCATCAGCCTTCTCCACACAACTGCTTGCTGTAGCCATTAGGAGCCCTTGGTGCTGCCAGGAGATGCCAATCAAACTGACTGGCCGACTGGACCAGAGGGTGAAACCTGCTCCCCACTAAGAGACAAAGGTTCCTCTCTCCACTGCTTTATGCTACTCGCCACAGCTGCATGGCAGGCTTCTTCATGGTCAATCAGCTGACCACTGACTTCCCTTGCAGAGGCTCAGTACTCTGCTCTCATACAAGCTTCTGCCTGTAGATTGTTGAACAATGCCACTTCTACTGACAATACTCTGATCTGAGAAGCACAAATGAATCTTTGAGCAAACACTTGTGCCTCCTATGCCCAATTCATCAGGGCATTGGCAAATGAAGCAGAGAAATGATGTGAGAAAAACATTGTTTTTAAAACATGTGACCTGCTGTGATTTGGAATGCACTGTTCAAAAATGCAAATCGTCCAATAGCTTTCAAAATTGCTAATATTGGATACTTAAGTCAAGGGGAAAATTGAGAAGGGCAATGAAAAAAGATTCCCTGAGTGGTGGAATTGTATACCTCTTTCAAACAGTTGACACAGATATAATGGGCTGAATGACCTCTTCCTGTGTTGTATCATTCTAAGACTCATGCCTCACAGGAAGCTGGATGTCTTGTGAAATGCTGTCAATGACTTGTTCGACTTTGCAGCTGACTTTTATGATGAATTGATTTCCGCTTATCATGTACTGGTACCTCTATTTGCAGTCATGTTTAGGAAATATAACTGCTGCACGAGTGACTACTGATAAAAGAAACACTAAACTGAACATCATCTGGGCACGGAGGTATGCAAAAACGTCGCATGCTTGGCTGAGAAAATGTCATATTGGAACAATAGACTGTCCATGAATTCTTAACTGCTGGCCTGTCTCTGAATTAATTCAACCTCCCAGCAAAGGGGTTCAAACAGAGAATAAGAGTGGAGTAAAATATATAGTCGAGATTGCATGTAAGAATGGCAGATTTATTACAGTTCCAGAAAAAATACTCAACCTAATTTCTAAACAGAATGATACCCTCTTAGTCATAAATCACTGAGGAATACAGGTTGATGGATAATAGGTTTGTTGGGAATGCATTTTCAATCAAGAAGTGAACTGAGCGTATAATTATTGATGATGAGTTATGGTGTCATCGAGAATGGAATAAAACCTTGCTCACTGCGGGTTCTCATCCATTATTCTATTTAAAGCCGAACATAAGTGAAGAAAGGTGTCTAAGAAGATACCCAGTGGTTTTCAATGTTAAAATTCAAAATCTATGCATCCTAATGCTAATCCTTGCATGTCACATGTGAATGAGGATTCTGGCTGTGTCAGCAATAACAACTGCAACAACTTGCCTTTGTGTAGTGCCTTTAAAATAATAAAATGTCCCAAAGCTCCAGGGAAGAGCAATGTAAAACAAAATATGACTCAAGCACACAAAGTTGTATCATGTCAGATGACCCAATGCTATGTCAAAGAAGTCGGTTTTAAGAACTGTCTTGAACTAGGGAAGTAGACAGGCAGGAGGCTGGAAGAACACTGCAAGCCAGGCAGCAGCAGGAGGTGCAGAAGTCAATGTTGCAGGTGTAATCCTTCTTCTAGGGAAGTGACATAGAGAGACAGAGAGATTTGGGGAATAAATTCCAGGGCACAGGATCGAGGCAACTGAAAGCAAAGCTATCAATCCTGCAAAGACAAAAATTGGAGATGTTCAAAAGCCAGAATTCGAGAAAAGCTGATATCACTAAGAGTTGTGAAATTGGAGGAGATTACAAAAAATTGTGAGGAGTTGAGGCTATGAAGAATTTGAAAATATCAAGTCTATAATAAATTGAAACAAGTACAAGCAAAGACGCTTCAGCATTACATGGAAATTCAAGGGAAATTGACGCACCCTACACAGAAACACAGCTGTTGTGAATTCGTTCATAAATAAAGTGAGAAGGGAATTTTTTTTTAAAAACTGCAGAGATCTGGAAGGAACATGTTCAGAGGGTGATTAACTCTTTGATCGTATCTTTTAAGAAGGGTTGTGAGCAAGTGAGAAATCTGGCCAAATTTATTAATTGTCTCAATTTCTTCAGCCTTGCTGGGAAATGGATATAGGACTGTCAGTGGCTGTGCAGTATCTCACTTTGGTATGTATTCTTCAGCTGTGAGCTGAGACAAGTTGTTTGTCCATGTGTGAAATGTTTGAGACATAGCCATCTGTTGTTCTTTAGGTGTGATTTTTTGAAAATAAAAATCACTAATATTGAGTTCTGAAAAAATGTATCTCCTTCAATGTCTGTGTAATTGTGTGATGCTTGTCAGCAGAGTGTGTTAGCATATTCTGTTTTCTCAGCATAACTATATATGTGCTGTAAGGAACATGAAACTATTACATTCTTGGACTAATGTGCAAAAAATCAAGAAGTTGAATCTTTGGTGAAGTGCTGATGAGGTGCTGTCTCTCAGGTGTGGCATTAAGTGAAGGCTTCCTCTGCCTTTTCAGGATTTCTGTCAGCACAGCACTATCATCACAGTGTCAACATCCTAGGGTTCACCACTGACCAGAAACAGAACTAGACCAGCCATATAAGTACTATGATTACCAAAGCAGGTCAAAGGCTTGAGAGTCTGTAACAAGGAATGCACCTCCTAATCCCCTTTGCTTGTTCAAAGCACGCAAGTCAGGAGTGTGATGAAATACTCCTCATTTAGCTAATGAGTGCAGCTCCAACAACACTGAAGAAGCTTAGCGCCATCCACTATCTTAACCATGTACTGCCTCCAGCACGTAGTGACAGCTTTGTGTATCATCTACAAGATGCAACACAGTACTCATTGTAATACCTTCAACAGCACTTTCCAAGCCCAGGGCAACAGATGATGGGGACATTGCCACTTGCAAATTCACCTCCACACTACACAGTATCTTGACTTGGGACTATATCTCCATTACTTCACTGTTTAGTCAAAATACTAGAACTCTATTCCTAACCATACAGTGGTTGTACTTGCAAACTGAACTGTCGCAGTTCAAAAAGATTGGTTTCCATCACCTTCGCAAGTTAAAGTCAGGATAAATAATATACACTGGCTTTGCAAATAACACTAATGTTATAGGAACAATTCTTTTAAAGTATGTAAGAAGAACAGAAAAATTATCATTGGAATTCATGTCAATGTTTAACCCTCAATCAACACGACAAACTAGACAATCTAGCCATTGTCCTCATTGACTGTCTTCAGACTTGAGGCTGACATCTTCCCAGGATTGTACATTTCTGACATAGCTCTTCCAAAGACTGAACAGGCTGATTCTCGTAGAGCTTTGAGTAAATGGAATAGGATGTTCTGTGATTATTCTTATCACATTACTATTTATGGGAGATTTTTGTGCACAAATTGACTATGAAATTTCCAATATTCCAACAGAGACTACATTTTAGAAGCATTACTGAGAAAAGAGGTATGCCATCAGAACTTTTCACCTTGCACTGTTCAGGACATAATCACAAGAATAACAATTCTCAGTAAGAACAATAATCTGTACTGCATGGGTGAAGAGTGCTAAATAGTTGGTAAGTGGGTGCTGGTTGAGGCATTACCATAAAGAATGAAACAGTATGGAGTTAAATGCCAAGATTTTGTTTAAATTCAGACAAGGCAAATTAATCTTGTTGGGTTAAGGAGATGCAACGGGGATTGCATTGGCTACCACGTATCCCCCGATCTTTTGTTTTATACAAAAACATAAGACATAGGAGCAGGAGTAGGCCATCTGACCCATCAGGTCTGCTCTGCCATTTAATAAGATCATTGCTGATTTTTTTTTTGTGGACTTCGCTTACCTGTCTGCTCGCTATAATTCTTAATTCCTTTACTATTCAAAAATCTATCTGACTTTTCCTTTAAAATATTAAATGGTAGTCTCAACTTCTTCACTGGGCAGGAAATTCCATTTTTACAGTGAAAGGTGCAATATGTGACATGGTTTTTTTTTAATACAGAGGTCAAGGCTCTAGATTTGAATGTGTAGCCTGCAGCAATGAAAGGGAGCTATATTTATAGTGTAAATAATTTTAAATTGGTCATTTGTGTAATTTGTAGCACAATCAAGTTTGCTGAGTAAGTGTTATGAATTTTGCAAGTTCATTGAATATGGATAGGGATCAGGGTTCAATATGATCCTCCACACATTAAGATGTACAGCCTACATCACACCAGCAGTAATGATCATATACCCACATTACCTATTTATGTGATAGGAAGAATGTCTTTTGGCTTGATGTCAGAGTCCTGCTGGTGAAGAATATCACATATGTTGCTATAACATAGTAACAGCATGAAATGGCTAGCTTCACCTGTCACTCAAACCTTTGAAACCCTTTACACTTTCAGGGTAAGCCAAGGTAGAATGGATACTTTGAAGTGGTGTCCTTAGGATCATTCTTGAGTTTGTAAAGTGAACAGCAAGAACTGATCCAATCAGGGTAGCCATCAACCCACAAGATGGCTTCAAAATACCCAATTTCAGTTTCAAGCTTTCACATTAAGCAGATTGTTTGGCCTTTACCTATGAGGCTTCTGAATAGGCCAGTTATATTATGTCTAGAGCTGCAGGAATTCCAACACTTTCATTAACCAGTGAAGGTCGGTTTATGGTAGATTATATTAGATTAACAGACTTCTCAACTAACACATTGATAAAGGGAGCTTGTTAAATTGATCCATATCAAATATGAATTGAGCACAATAGGGTTTTATCAGGAAATTACACATAACAGCAAATTCAAATATTTAAAAAATCATAATTATGCATGAATTACGGGTCATTCATTTGAAGATGCATTTCTCTTGAAAACAAACAAAGATATTAGTGAGTGCTGGGCATAGAGGAGGTCCATGATAAGACCATCCATTTGAACTGAAGAACATCCAAAGAACTGAAACCAACATGGTCATTCTAAAAGATGAGAGACTTAACAAACAATCCAGGGTTTTTTCAATATATAATTTCAGTTACATCATTTTGTAAACCTTTGCTATAAATTCTGTGTCTTATGATCTTATACTCCACAACCATCTGATGAAAGAGCAGTGCTCCGAAAGCTAGTGCTTCCAAATAAACCTGTTGGACTATAACCTGGTGTTGTGTGATTTTTAACTTTGTTCACCATCCACTTGGTATGCATGGTATTGTTAAAACTGAAGTCAACTGCACAATTAGTTAAATGCATAAGTTCAATGAATACAGATTCAGACAATGGCAGCACATCTAGATTGCCATGTTGCAGTGATATGATGTAAACGTTAATGGCTTCCTTGTGTGACACTTTAGTGAATAACTTAGCAATATCAAAACACATGGACATGGCATTATTATCAATCTATAAGCCTTGTGTGTTCTTCATGAAAGTGAAGATATCCTTTACTGACTGGGTCGAAAACTTGCTCCAAACTGGTTGTGGAACATGGAACAAGATAGCACAACAACAAGTCCTCTCGCCCACCATGTTTGATCTGATGATGATGGCGCCAGCTGCCTGTACATAGTTCATACGCCACGATTCCCTGTTTATCCATGTGTCTGTCCATATGCCTTTTAAACTATGCTATCATATCGGCATCTACCATCTCCCCTGGCAGCGTGTGCCAGGCATGCACCAACTTCTGTGCAAAAAAAAAATCCTTGCACATCTCCTTAAAACTTTTCCCCATCACCTTAAACCTATGTACCCACCCTGGGAAAAAAGATTCTGACAATCCATCCTATCCACATCTCTCAATGTTATGTACTTTTATCAGATCATACCTTAGCCTTTGATGCTTTAGCGAAAACAATCCAAATTTGTCCAACCCATCCTTTGGCTAAAACACTCAATCCAGGCAGCATCCTGGTAAACCTCTTTTGCACAGTCTCCAATGCCTCCACATTCTTCCTATAGTGTGGTGATCAGAACTGCACATGATGCTCCAAATATGGCTCAACTAAATTCTTATACATGACTCACCAACTTTTATATTTAATGCCCCAACTGATGAAGGCAAGCATGATATATCCCTTCTTTATCGCATTATTCACTTGTGTTGCCACTTTCACGCGGGTCTGGACTTACAGCCCAAGATCCAAACTTCCACTTGCTTGTTTTTTCAATATATCCTCTTACTCCCATGCTCACATTTGTATCCTAGGCCTGCTGCAATGAACCAGCAAAGCCCGACAACAGCACCTCTTTCTCTATTTGGCACTTTATAGCCTTCAGGTTCAACGTTAAGTTCAACTCTTTGAGAATGCAAACTTTGTCCTCCCTTTTGCTACACATCTTCCCCATACTCAGTGTCCTGTTTGCATGGGTCTACCCTTATCAAAGCCAACCCAGTTTGACCATCCACAGCTATCATTAACACTTATTTTATATCACAATCATTTCTTTGCTATCGTTAATTCTTTACTATCTCTTTATATTTTATTCAGGACACCTTCACCTTCAATTACACGTGCTTCTGTTTCCCCACTGTCATTAACATAAATATCATTTCCCAGACTTATTCAGCTCTGAAGAAGAATCATTGAACTTAAACACAGAACCTTGCTTTTCTCTCTCTATAGGCTGGCTAACGTGTTGAGTTTCTCCAGCACTTTCTGCTTTTATTTAAAATCTCCAAAACCCAGACAACTTTGCCTTTATACGAAGGCATCTCACTTTTGTTTGCTATGGGCAGTTTATACATTTACATGTAAGGATGCAAAGAACCATGAGACAAATGGGCTCAGCCCGTTACTGTTATATGAGTCTAACAAACCATCAGCACCCTCTTCTCCTGCAGAATAAATTGATGATCCCTTTGAGCTTTGGTACTCGTGCAATGCTGTCCATATGACTGCAATATGGAAGGATTTGACAGAATGCTTTTTTTTAACAGCAATACTAGAAATTTGTACCAGTAAAAAGTGAGGTCTACAGATGCTGGAGATCAGAGCTGAAAATGTGTTGCTGGTTAAAGCGCAGCAGGTCAGGCAGCATCCAAAGAACAGGAAATTCAACGTTTCGGGCATAAGCCTTTCATCAGGAATGAGGAAAGTGTGTCCAGCAGGCTAAGATAAAAGGTAGGGAGGAGGGACTTGGGGAGGGGCGATGGAGATGTGATAGGTGGAAGGAGGTCAAGGTGAGGGTGATAGGCCGGAGTGGGGTGTGTGGAAATTTGTACCACCAGGCAATAACTTTGTTGTATTTAATAATGATAAGTGTTTTGGGAAATTCTGCAATCATTAAAAGTGCTGTATAAATTCACATCTTTCTAATTTTCTCTTTTGAAACATTGAGGAAACTTATTAGTTACTGGCCCTGTGGTTGAGTTGGGTCTGGAAATAATGGGGAGGGGTAAGTTTTGCTCATGGTTTGACATGTTAGCATTTGTTCTCGTCATGGCCTTTCATGATCAATAATAGTCACTACACTCATAACTGGATTTTATAGAAAGCAAAAATAACTTGTATTAACTATATTACTATATAACACAATTTGTGACATGTTTAGTTCATGAAGCTGAATGTAGCAACTCTATAAATTTATTAAAATGGACTGATGTGTCAAGGGCTGTTAACAATCAAATATTTTACAAAACCTTTTATGGCTGTAATGGAGAAAGACATTTCAGCTGCTTTTATAACCAGCATACTCAACTTCAGTCTCTGAGAATTTATGCAGTCGACTTGTAAAGAAACAAATTGACAGAAAGGTCGGTACAATTTTGGTACTCAGGAAGTATTGAAGTTGCAAATTTTAAGGCACAAGAGCAGATGTAAGCCATCTAGCCTGCTCTGTCATTCAACTAGATTGCAACAGGTGTGGACCTAACTTTAGTTGTGATGTGTTCTCCATTTTACTTAATAAAAATCTACTGATTTGAGTCTTGGAAATTTCCCTGTAGGTGGTGTCCACAGTCTGTTGATGGCAAGTTCATGACTTCCACTACCCTTTCTGTGATAATATGCTTCCTTATTTCACTCTTAAAATTTAAGATTGACTTCTTGTTCTGGTTTTCCCGAGCAGCAGATGAATGCTAAATTTCAATGTGGTTTGTTGTCATTTGTAACTCAAATCACACTCCATTCATTACAAAAAAAGTCTCCGACTGAACAATGGCTAAATAATGCTTTTTGTAGAAGTGCTCTGCCTAATGTTCTAAGAGTGATTTATTTAGTGGCAGTAGAAATGACCACTTTAAAGCATTGATTTCAAATTGATGCTAGTGAATAAGAAGAACTGGGTGATTAGTATTTTTATTTGATATTTCCAGCCCATCTTCATTTGCAATCTTTTTCTAATAATCAGAACAGCAGTAGACGTAACAAGCTCATTTCCACTCAAAACGAGGTAAACGTCATAAAAGGAAGTGCCAGAGAAGGGAGATTCTGCCAATTTTATTTTGTCTTTCCATTGAGTTACTCAGAAATTGCAGGTGGCACAGTAAGACCATTTGGATTTGATTTGGGGTCTGGGGTCTCTTAAAAAGAAAGAAAGACATGCTTTTACAGAGCTCCTTTCCCAACTTCAAAGCTTTTACTGCCAAAGAGGTATTACTGAAGTGTAGTCTCTATTGTTAATGTGGGAAATGCACCAGGCTGTTGGTGCACAGAAAGCTCCTATAAACAGTAATGTGATAATGACAGGGTAATCAACTATTTTATGATGCTTATTGTGATAGCCACATCAATGAGAACACATGGGATAAATCGTCTCTTTTTATAAAAATGCTATGTGATCTTTTCATCTACCTATGAGGACACACAGAGCAGCACTTACTCTGTATTGGATTTTCATGGTCAAGTACTGAAGTGAGACTTCAGCCCACAACCTTTTAAATCAGAGGCAAGAGTTCTACCAGCTGAACCACAATTTAAGACCAGCAGTTAATATCCACCTGTAACAGAGAGAAAAAACACAGCTTTTCTCGTACTTAAAATAGAAAGTAGGAGTTGGCCATAGAAGTGGAAGCAATGTCAGCATTTGGATCAAGAGGGAAAAGAAATCCCTTTGTTGAAACTACAGCCTCTTTCACCATCAAAGCTGGGGTGATCCTTCCTCCATAATTGTTTCATAACTTCCTTTGCTATGGAGAAAATCAAAGCAAGAACTTTCAGCAGCCAGGTAGAGAAAATGGAAGGACTTGGCAAAGGGAATTTGGGAAATGAAAAAAATGCCCCCAAATTTTATGTGAGAATGACAGTTTGCTACATTTAGACATGTTTATACTCATGGTGGAAGTGAATTCCTGAGACACATAGTTCATAATGAATAATTGCAAATCTTGGAATTTTTTAACTTGAGCCCTATTTTCTGTTTGGTATCATCACTGGACAACCAGCTGCCTATTCAGTCACAGTCATTCACTGCAGATAGCTCATTATCAGCTTGCAACCAACTTTTTTATGACATATAAAATGTACGAGAATCGTGCCAAACAATCATTTGAACACTTTTGCTCACTAGCTAATGGGCTGAGAAGGATTCCAGTGGGGATTGATTAAGGTGGATGGCAGAAGGGTGTTCTTGTCAGAAGGGTGGGAGGAGTTTGATTGGGGCATTCAAAATCATGTAAGATGTAAATGGAGTAGATAGGCAGAAATTGTGCCGACTGATGAAAGAGTTAACGACCAGAGGACAACCATTTCGGATGAACAGCAAACGAACCAAAAGCAACATGAGAGTAAACTTTTTTATTCAGCGAGTAGTTGGAATGTTGTGTTTGACAGTATAGTTGAAGCAGAGTCAATCATGGCTGCTAAAAAGGAATGTGAAATCTAAAGAGAAAAGAATTACAGAGCAAAACGAATAGGAACTGGGAATAGCTAGGTTGCTCATGCAGACAGCTGACAAAGACACAAAGGCTTAAATGGACTATTATTAATTATTCTTTGATAGTATCAAGTCGGAACATACTGAGAAGATAGTATCTGTGACTGGCTCTTGTTTTATTTAATTTACTTCCATTAAAAAATCTCAACATTAAAATACTATCAACTCTCAGAATGAACGTGGAAGGGACTGTACCCAATGACCTGTTTCTATTTGGTTCTGATACATCACTTTGTTAGCATTAAGGAAAGATAAATGAATTTCTCTTTGAGCAAATTGGATTGACACAGCAGCCAGACTGGATCCATCTCAGGATGGACATGGCTGCCGAGTCCAGTTTCAAGTGGTTGAACTGGTCTTTATTTCTGACAACAATGGCTGTTTGTGTATGTGAAAGTGAAGTGAAATACGTTCAGCCGTGTGAATCAAAACAATGAAACCCTGAACAAACTTCAGGAAACAAAAATGACAGCAAGTCCCACAACGTATATAGGGTGCACAGAACTTGGTTTCAATGAATTTCTGTACAAACAGTAATGCCAAAAGCCAGGAGCCATGTCTTTCAGCAATACACCTAAACAATAATATATGTACTGTTTGTAAAAGAAACTTAAGCATTAATAGACATACAATAGACATGAATGCATACAAAATTTTAAGGGTCTCTTCAAGCAATGGGGTCAAATGGACTCATGCATTTTCTCAACATATTTAGTTAGATATAAATTGGTCAACTCATTTTTCAAATAATACCATAAGAATATAAGAAATAGGAAACAGGAGTAGGCTATTCAGCTCCTGAAGTCTGCCCCATCATTCAATAGGATTATGGTTGATCCAACATTCCTCATATCTATTTTCCTGCATTTTACTCATAAACCTTGTCTCAGCATTTACCCTATAAAGCCCCTTAAGAAGCCTATAAGTTCAATAAGATCACCTCTCATTATTCTAGACTCCAGTGAGTAGAGTCACAACCTGTTTAGCCTTTGCTCATGAGACACTCACTGCATACAGGGATCATCCTAGTGAACTTTCTCTGAACTGCCTCCAATGATATGATATCTTGCTTTAAATAAGGGGACTGAAACTGCTCACATTACTCCATATGTGGTCTCACTCGCACCTTGTACAGGTGCAGTAAGACTTCCTCATACTCCAATCCATTCAAATAAGGGCCAACATTCTATTAGCTTAACTAATTAGCTGCTGTATCTAAGAACTAACCTTCTGTGTTTCATGCACAAGAAACCCCTAGTCAATTTGTTTTTCAGCATTCTACTGTGTTATTCAGTTTAAAGAATACTCTGTCTCTTTGTACTCACTTCCAGAATAAATAATTCATATTGTCCTACATTATACTCCACTTATCAGCTTTTTGGCCACTTACTTAACCTATCATCTGTAAACTGTATGTATCCCTCTCACAACCTACCTTTTGTGTAATCTGCAAATTTGGCTACAGTGTACATGACTTCCTTCCAGTACCTGTATTTTTGTGAGTAGTCTGTAGATGGCAGTGTTTTAACATGTGATCAATTCTCGAGGTAGCAAAACCTGCTCAGCTGGGAAGGACATGTTGTTTATATTGCTTCATACCTGACTCCTGTAACTGCTGGTTTTTTTGGAACTTGGTCATTGCAGGGGGCTACTCCCAGGAGACCAGCAGAAACACTTTAGGGACGTGCTCAAAGCATCCCTGAAGAGGAGAAATGTAACTGATTACTTATTGCAGTTTCTGGTTTGTGACCAATGAAAATGAGAAAAGTTCATTTGTGAAAGCACTGAACACATCGAGAGACTTCATCAGGCACTTACAGAGATGAAGTTGAAGGAACAGAGGGAGTACATAAGCCTCTCACAACCCACGTATCAAACTTTTCCAGTATCACATGCCACCACATGTGGCAGTTTCTTCAGGTCACACACTGGACTCAGCCACTTCAGAACCAACTGAATGCAAACAAAGCTAACCATTGTTGATCCTGCCTTAGAAGAAAAAGAAATAATCAATGCAATGCAATCCAGTGTAATGCAACACCTACCAGCAGAGGGCTACCTCTGATTTTGTTTCCAGAGCTTGATAATTGTGCACATGACTGTTTAACAGTGCTGCATCCTGCTCCTTCATGATTCACATGAATAGTGTACATAATTTTTGCTCCTACATTTTTTCATTTGTTCAGTGCACTGCATTTTGCCTTCAACTATACGGTGAATTCCAACATTCCACAAAGGAATTATGTGAGACTAAGGATCTGCAGCTGCAAGACAGTGAAGAATGGATGTGTTCCTCAGAAATCTTCTTGAGCTTACACACATTTATTTAATAGCAGTAATGCCATAAGGATCTGAATATGAGGTTTCATTTCTGCACTTTGCAGAACTTTCTGGTCTCAGTCACAGAGAAGCTACAAAGTAATCTGGCCTGGCATTGTGGAGAGAACCCCCAATCATGAAGTTCTGCGGAGAGGCCTCAGACAATGTTGACCACTTCCAATACCTCAGAAGTGTCCTGTTGGCCAAATTTATGAAGAGATCCAGCACCGCTGCCAGTTTGCTGGTGCAGTCTTCAGCATCCTGAAGAAAAGGGTGTTCAGGGACAACATCAGATCTGACCCTAAGATCATGGTTTATACAGTTATGGTGGTTCCCGCTGTTCTGTATGTCTCTGAGACATGGACACTTCAAGGCACTGGAGCAGTACCATGAACCAAGCAGTACCTTTGTAAACTCCTGTGAATTCACTGGAAAGAAAGATGCACCAACCAGGTCAACATCCCCAGCAATGAAGTACTGACCATCTTCGATCAGTTACGATGGGCTGGGCACATTGTCTGCACAAAAAAATGACACGAGATTCCTCAAGCAGGCGCTCTACTCCCAGCTTTGAAATGGCAGGTGAGCCCCAAGTGGACAGAGAAAACACCTCAGTCAGACCCTCAAGGCCTCACTGGTAAAGTGCAGCATTCCCACAGACACCTGGGAATCACTGGCCTAAAACTATCCAAAGTGGAAGAGTATCGGGAAAGCGTCAAGCACCTTGAGACCTGCTGTTGGTAAAAAGCAGAAACCTAGCGAAAACAGTGTCAGGAGCGTGCTACCACACCAAACCCAGCCCACCCCTTCCCATGACCACCTTCTGCCCCAAGCGTAACAGAGCCTGCGGAAGCCACATCGGTCTGTACAGTTACCTGTGGACTCACCCTGAGAGTGGAAGAGAGTCAACATTGTCTGCGAGGGACTGCCAATGATGATGATTCTCAAAGTGCTGAGAATGTTGAACTACTGCATGGAGTAGTTAAAGTGAATAGCATAGGTGTGTTAGGGCAGAGCTAGATCAATACACAAGAGAGGAATAAATAGAAATGCCATTCATATAAGACAGTGTGTGCAGGGAAGGGGGAAGGCTTGTCTGATTTATAAATGTCATATATACTCAGGTCCAGGTTTTACACAGTTCATGTTGTCTGTCTATTTACCTTAGCTGAAAGTGCCAAGTGGAGAAGGCTGCAATGCACCATAAAGGAAAACGTGCTGCCAATGGTTCATTTGTAAGCAAATGCCACATGAACAAGAGACCTCAGTACATGCAACAACTGCTCAATTGAACCATGACAAAGAGTCGGTGCCTTTGGAGAAAGAAAGATAAATTGGTTCAGGAAAGAAAGACATTTTTTTTAAAAAAGCCTTTGACAAAGGGTGACAAGACATTATCATCAGCTGTTTCTTTGCAGTGCACAGCTCCCTGCAACTCCCAGGAGAAGGACATGGAAGTAACAGGCAATTGTAATTAGATGAAGGAGGCAGTAAATAAGATGTGGCAGATATTCTCTCTGCTGCTGGGGAGGGAGAGGAGCTGCATAAGTGGTCAAGTGAGTAAGTGATTACAGTGTATTAGTTACTGTGGATTCACCCCTCCCCCCCACCTCCCCCACTGGATGTTGAGAAATTCCCAATTTATGATTAACACTCAGGTTGTTGACTAACCAAACATTATTCATTAACAAAACAGTTGATGCAGTTCAAAACAAGTTAATAGCTCCTATTCTTTCTTTTCAATTTTAAATACGGTGACTAACAATTTAACTACAAATAACAGTCTCTGATCTCTAGCCAAGCGTTTTGTTTGATAGAAAAATATAAGTGGTCACTCTACTGAAAAGTAAACCATAGGGGTCACATTCCTTTTTCTTTCCAAATATTAATGAAAAACCAGGTGTGAGTCAATTCAGTAACAAATGCCTTTCTCCTTTAGGTATCAGACTTGCTCATCTTGTGATAAATCACGTGCAAAATGTAGATTTCAGGAATTATTTGCCAAGGACCAACCCTTAGGTATTTTGCATAACTATTTCCACTTTATAACTCATTACTATGGATACTTCCAAACAAATCTCCTGCAGACGCGTCCAACCCATCTACCACCTGGTCTCTCACTTAACCCCTTCCCCGGCGACTTTTTTTGGAGAAAATGTTTCATTTTCAGACGAATTTTTGTATTGCTTTATTTTATAGTATTTTTAATGCTTGCACTCTTATCTGATGCATCTAATAAAAGGTTCATACCCACTGTCATCTTCTGAGCATGACATCTGGCGTAATTTGTAAAAAAAACCGAAAAACCGAATGACAGTGTGTGCCCAAAAGCGGTGCGTTGACGCTTCTTGCAATGCCTGAGGTGGAAGAGACACAGCAACCAGACGTATGAGTCACCGAGTATACTCGTTTCTAGCTGAGGAGGGCCCAGAAATGCCAAGAATTGACGTATAAACTCATCTGTGGCTGTTTTTGAAATTATATGTTTTGGACGAGTTTACTCGTCGCACTCTGAAAAAGACACATTGGGTGAGGACAAGTTAACTCGTCTTTGCTGGGTAAGGGGTTAAACTCCCCATCCCAGCTTCCATCAACAATTCTAATCCAACGACCATAGTTTCCTCCATCCCGACACCTCTGGCCTATTTCTGACTGGGATTCCTGCCCTAACGTCCACTGGACGACCCAAATTCATGTCACCTTGGTAACCTGAAAAGCTTGCACAGTTGCCACTCATGAATTGACTCCAGTTGAATCAGTATGACGAAATTTGTCAGGATTAGAAATTTCAAGATGAACAGTTATATGCCAAACATGATGATTCTAGAGGCATAATTTCAACTTTCAGCTGGCCTGTTAACAGCTCCAGCTCACATTTCTATCCTCAACATCATCAAATGTGTTTAGATAATGGTCCCAGTAAACCTCACATCTTCATTTTTTATATTTTCTAGGCAGCTCATTAGGGTGTTACCTTTCATATTGATACAGATCTAATTCATATCAAGTAAAAGATATATCATAACGATATGCTCCTTGATGTGCTACCTTGATGTGAATTAAGTTGATTGACTTCTGACCTCATCCTCCTGTTGGCCTCAGCTTCTCCTCACTTTCTAACTCCCACAAGGTGTTGCCATCGTTATGAAAATACCTACACTATTCCAATTCTGGCTTCCTGCACATCCTCAGTTTTAATCGCTCCATATGTGCCCATTCCTTTAGCTACCTATGCACTAAGCTGTTGAACTCCCTGTCTTCATTGCTCTACATTTCTAATGTTCTCTCCAGTTTAAGACACTCCTATAAATCTACCTCTTTGAACAGGATTTTGGTCAACTGTGCTGATATCTCTGTGGTTTGCCACCAAAGTTTAATTTGAAAGACCTAAAGATGTTTTTAGTGGCATTAAATATGTTATATTAGGTTAAGTTTTTGTTGTGTATTGGTATTGTCATGGCAATGGATCAGGAAGGCAAGTTATTTATACAGGTATTTTAAACTTTTGGGCAAGATATGTGTGTTGCTTCCGCACAATGAATGCAAGTCAAACCTGCCTGATGGTGTAGATTGTAAGAATGGAATTCACTGACTGCCAAGCAGTTCCATGTGTGAAACCCTGGAATGTTGCACCATGTAGGGTGCGAAGGAAACTTCAAAGAGTGAGCGTGGCTTCAAAAAGTAGAAGTGCAA
The DNA here is from genome assembly GCF_020745735.1 of Hemiscyllium ocellatum. NCBI lineage: Eukaryota > Metazoa > Chordata > Chondrichthyes > Orectolobiformes > Hemiscylliidae > Hemiscyllium > Hemiscyllium ocellatum. Next base: position 53,979,580 of record NC_083404.1, read on the forward strand.
AGGGAATCTAATTATGCCATCTCAACAGGAAACATTTCCTGTGGGTAATATTCCAGACTGTCAACATGAGCTAAAAGACTTGTCTGTGTTGCATCCTTCTAGAAATATGCAAACAAAAGGCTAAAAATCAAATGCAACTCTGATTTGTGCATTTAGGTGATTTGATGTGCTCTTGTGCATTAATGTGCCTTGAAAGTCACAACCTGAAGACAGTGAAGAAAAGGCTCTGGCTGTTGAAAGCCAAGTCTCATCCAACAGGAAACAGAGCCAAAGAACTTCAGTTAAACAGCAAAGTTAAAAATCTAGAAGTTGACTGCTCAACTACCAAAGTCATCACTACAAATATCTCTCTACACAATGGCCAAAATGTTCCACTACATGCTTTCCATGAACAGATAGAGTCATACAGATGTAAAACACGGAAACAGACCCTTCAGTCCAACTCGTCCATGACAACCAAATATCTTTAATTAATCTAGTCCCATTTGCCAGCACTTGGCCCACATTCCTCTAAACTCTTTTTATTCATATACTGATCCAGATTCCTTTTAAATGTTGTAATTGTATCAGCCTCTACCACTTTCTCTAGCAGCTTATGCTATACATGCGTCACGTTCTGTGTGAAAAGGTTGCCCCTTAGGTCCCTTTTATATCTTTCCCCTCTCATGCTAAACCTATGCCCTCTAGTTCTGGACTCCCCCACCCCAGGGAAACGACTTTGTCTATTTATCTTATCCATGCCCCTTATGATTTTATAAATGTCTATAAGGTCACCTCTCAGCCTCTGACTTTATTTTTACTCACTTCTCATTTCTAATCTGTGTGCATTGTATTATTAACTATTGTATTTTAGTAACTAATAAATTCACTTTTTCTTTAGTTGAAGAAAGGCTGGTCAAATTTGTTTCTTCCAAGGCAGAAACTCTTTTTGGTTTTGGAAAAAGGTATCCATGAGGGAAGGGATCTTTTAAAATTATTGTCTTGCAACCAACTGAGCAGGTGGGTGAATAAAGAGGGGAACCAGTTCATTCTTCTTCACCCAAAAGCATAATTTGGTGTATCCCATCTTGAACCATAACAAATTAGGGAACCTCACCTCCCCACAACATGTATCTAAAAATGTACCCATAAAAATCCAACGTTTTGCATTTGATTAGGAGATTCTGATAACTGGTCTAATCTCACTGTGCTTGATTGGTTAAGCCTAGGTCTTCACAGGGAGAAAAGTAAACATACACTAACAGCAGCTAATAGAACAGTATTTCCCAAAACTTTTCCCACTGTAACCCTACTTCTAGGCCTGAAAATTGTTGTCACCCCTCAGAAAGAACAAAGATCAAAAGCCTGTAAGGAAAACAGCTTAGTTGGTGATCCATGGCAGTTATTACTGCCTCAGATTTCACAACCCCAAAATTTTAGTTTGTACACCAATTTTGGGAAGTTCTGCTGGAAGTGTGATGTAAAAACTTTAAAGTATTGTGTTGGACTCCTAAATCAAGCTCCTTCTTGCTTGGAAACTGGTGTTATCCCTGTATTGGTAGAAAGTAAGGGCTGCAGATGCTGAAGATCAGAGTTGAGCGTGTGTTGCTGGAAAAGCACAGCAGGTCAGGCAGCATTGGGGGAGCAGGAGAATCGACGAAGAGCTTATGCCCAAAACGTCAAATTCTCCTGCTCCTCGAATGCTGTCTGACCTGCTGTGCTTTTCCAGCACCACACTCTTGACTCTCATCTCTGTATTGCTCTGAGATATATTAAATATGCAACAAATATTTTGTGCTGAGCTCTGTGCTAGAGGCAATAATTCATAAACATCATTGTGAGACTCTATGAGAGAGAACTTCAGCTCCTCAGTGGCAAGACAACAAGAGGAGGTGTTGAGTGTTTGCCTGAAGGAACAGAAAGACACAGTCTACAAATAGTCATCAATGGACCACTTTCAACTTATTTAAGCAGTGCATATATTTTCCAATAAACCTGTTCAGAGATGTATTTACACCCTTCCGGAGCAGGTTGGACTTGAACCCAGGCTTCCAGGCTGCAGGGATTCGATGATTGAATCTGTTGTAGGACATGCATGAAACAGAAAAGTCGAGTGATAGATTTGGATAATGGCACCTCTCCCAAATGACTCAAATTGCAGTACAAATTAGGACAGATGTAAAAGGGACTTACAATTCATTATTAGATTTTTGTCTTCATTGCACAAAGTTCAAAAGTGCCTGTCCAAGTGAGTAAAATTAATTAACAGGCAATAATTCAAACAATACAGTGTAAACAACTATAAATTTATGCTATTTTACACTCCCACCATCAATAGGGTAATAACCATGCCTAATTGGATCCAAATATTATCAGATAAAATTGGCAATGATTACCCAATTAAGAGACATAATTGTTCTGTCAATATAAACCACATATGTTCGAATTTACAGCTCATATTGATGCCCTAAGCATTGTTTAATGTAGCATATTAATGACAATTTATCCAGTCATTAGCTGCGGTGGAATTCCCTTGCTTATTCTGAAGCCAAAATACGGCAAGTGACATTTTTTTGAACTCAGTAAATGACACAGATGAACAGTTTAAGTAGAAATTCTAAATTATCCGTGAACAGCTGCATCAGTGGGGTTTCCTGGTTTCTATCTATAGAATCTTCAGCAATATATAGCACAGCTAAGGCTAATTTGTGGTTTTCTTCTGTTTAAGGGAACCAGGTGATACTTATTTCCTTTGGACTTAGTTTGATTTACAACTTTCATATCTCATCAGTACACTTAAGGGTGCAATCTGGTCATAGTGAAGAGAAGTACAATGCAAGATGTGACAAGGTCTCTCGGAAGTTCACTCTCAATGTAATATGATTCTGTGTCTTAGCCTTGGTAATTCAATGCTCCCACATTCCCTCCCCATCCTGTGAGGACAAGATAATTTTATCCAGCTCATTGAATCAATCTGCATGGTTTAGGACTGAATAGTGTTATTTCCTTTCTTGTTAGATAAAATTCTACCTTGGAGAAGAACGCTAAATCCGTTTTTGTCCCATGGTTAGCACTGCTGTCTCACAGTGTCAGGGATTGTTTGATTCAGCCTTGAGTGACTGTATGCTGTTGCATATTCTCCCCATGTCTATGTGGATTTCCTCTAGATGCTCTGGCTTCTCCCCACAATCCAAAAGGTGTCCAAGTTAGGTGGATTGGCCATGCTAAATTGCATCATCACATTATCCTCCGCCATTTCTGCCACCTACAAAAGGACCCCTCCACCAGAAATGTATTTCCCTCCCCACCCCAATCTGCTTTCCATAAAGACTGTTTCCTCTGTGACTCCCTTGTCAGGTTCACGCTACCCACCAACCTACCCTCCCCTCCTGGCACCTTGCCTGCTACTGCAGGAATTGTAAAACTTGCGCCCACCCCTTCCCCCTCACCTTCGTCCCAAGCCCCAAAGGGGCCGTCCACATCCATCAACATTTTATGTGCACTTCCAATGTGTCATTTACTCTAACCATTGGTCCTGATATGGTCCCCTCTACATTGGGGAGATAAGATGTCTATTTGCAGACTGCTTCAGGGAACATCTGTGGGACACATGCACCAATCAACAGCACCACCCCATGGCAGAACACTTCAACTCCCCCTCCCACTCCATCAAGGGCATGCAGGTCCTGGGCCTCCTCCATCACCACACACTAACCACCCAACGCTAAGAGAAAAAACACCTCATCTTCCACCTTGTGACCCTCCAACTACATGGCATCAATGTGGACTTCACTAAGTTCCTCATTTCCTCTCCCCCAACCAGTTCTAACCTTCCAACTCAGCACTGCCCTCTTGACCTAACCTATCTGTCCATCTTCCTTCCCAACTATCCGTTCTACACTCCATTCTGACATATCACCGTTACCACCACCTCCATTCACCTATCGCACTCTCAGCTATCTTCCCCCCAGCCCACCTCCCTCCCATTTATCTCTCTAACTCCTCGGCACTCAAGTATCATTCCTGATGAAGGGCTTATGCCCAAAACGTTGATTCTCCTGTTCCTCAGATGCTGCCTAACCTGCTGTGCTTTTCCAGCACCACGCACACAAATCTGATCTCCAGCAACTGCAGTCCTCATTTTGTCCATGCTAAACTGGCCAATAGAATGCAGGCTAGCTGGGTTACCATGGTCAATATGGGTTTATGGGATAGGATAAGATGCTATTTGGAGGGTCGGTGCGGACTCAAAGGGCCGAAAGGCTTCTATTTGCACTGTCTGAATTCTGAGATTGCTTCTTGATACTCTCAAAGGAATAGAGCCATAATTTAAATAATGATATGTCCCCCACCTCCAAACCACCCACAGTGTCTCTTTTCTCTTAAAAGAGGAACAACACTCTGTCATTCTAGGTAATAAATGAGATAATATTTCGGCTGCCTTCTTCAATGTTGAAAGTAAGAAACAAACTTCCTCTCTAAAGGGGAACAACACCATGTCATAGCTATTTTAAAAATTGGTACTGTTTGTTCACAAAATGTTCTCTCTCGTGTACATGACTCACCCAACAGGGGTACCACAGCAGATTTTTTATTCTATACAATGTGAGAATGTTCATGACATTGCTGTGGTTCACTGGGGTTCTCTAGCTTTTCTTTGAAATGAATTAATCTCTTGGATAGGACATACAATGAGCTCACTGGTGTTGGTGGAATGAGTGATTCTGCTTTTCATAAAAAGCCGGCCTGCTTTCCATCAGGAGCCTGTGCTGCTAGCTTCTTATCTGTCCAAAATCAAGTTTTGAATTATATCACAAACAAATTCCTTATGAGGAAGAAAAATCACTTTCATTTGGATAGCATGTTTTACAATCCCCAAGCAGCCCTCCCATTACAGCAGAAGAAGAAAGTTTGAAGAGTAGTTACTGTGGTATGTTAGGAAAAGTAGCAACTAGTTTGCACTCAGCAAGCTCCCATAGATAGAGATTTAACAATGTCCAAAGAACCTGATTTCTTAATGTTGTTTAGTTGGGGATAAATATAGTCAGCTCAGCAGGGTTGAACTTCCTCTGTTCTTTGTCATAGGGCAATGGAACCTTTTATGACCAATCAAGGGGCCAGGCAGGGTCACAGTTATCCAAGTGTCTGCACCTCTGAGAGTACAGCACTCTTTCCTCCTTCTGTACTGCAGACTCAGAACCTGCTGAGTTAGGGGTCACAGTGAGCCTCAGGATATTATTTTAACATAATAGATGATGTACTACATGTGGGACAATGGAAAGGCTGAGGATGGGTTGCACAAGGGTAGGAAGTAATAAAAGTAATGACTACTATGAGCATGGAGCAAAGACAGAGTATCTGTAATCGCACTCACCCTTGGAATTTTTTTTTATCTTCATTTCTTGGACAGTGATCTTGTGGGTTGTAATACCCTTCCTTTAAAGGACCTTCCTGATTTACACTAAAATCAACGGAATGAAAATCAGGTGGTTTCAATACAGAATGTCAATCTAAACTGCTGAATTATCAATGAGGCACTGAGGACAAAAATCTACTTAACTCATCTCTGGTGGGAACAGGCACTTACGTTTTCTCAAATGGCCTCAGGTTGAGGAAGGATTAGAAAATGCAATCAATCCCATCTCCATTTTCTTTTTTGCTCTATGTCTTTCTACTGCAGTCATTCAGTAAAGTGATAGATGTGTGAAACACGCAGATATAACAATAAAGGAACATCTGAGAGGAATAATGACAGGCAAAGAGTTGGAGAGGTTCATGGAAGGAAGCCCAGAGCTTCGGCCCTCAGCAATTAAAGGTATGGCCACCATACCATCTTCTCAGGCATCTTTAAATACATGAATGTCTTTCATGGAAGACCAGTGCTCTATTGAAACAAATACTTTCTTCTGTGTAGTACCTGAGTTTCTGGGCTCATAATATCCTTCTGATTGGAAGAAGTATTCTCTATTTTTGTCGGATCTCTGATGCTTAGAGTAAGCAATGTATTTATCCTGACTGTGTCCTATAGCTGTAGAGCTTCCAGGGAGTTGTACGCTATTCATCTCTCTTGTGTTGTTGATTAGCCTAGATCTTCAGTCATCTCTGTGGTTGTTTAACAGTGAAGTGATCTTCATCAAACTCATTCTTAAAGCTGCTTAATCAGCACTATCTATATCTCAGACATTGGCTGTTCTATTTTAGATCACAGAGACTTGAATATTTCCACCAGATACGTGAATTCTGTGATTTCCTCTATGTTGACGATATGAAACAGCTCTACAATGCCAATGAAAAGATCCTACTGGATTCTTTCTCCTGAGTGGAATCTCCCATGAGTCTCAGAAGCCTAATACTGTCTTCTGTTGGTTATCCCTTGACTGGTTGGTCAATAAAAGTTTGCAGCTTTCATTGCAGTGTAATATGTAATACACCTACACTCTTGACAATTATTCCCATCTCAGTAGGCGGTAACTTCTGATTCTTCAACCATATTAAATGGTCTGAGAGGACAGAAACACTTGATACTGTTTCAAAGCCAAATTTTATATGATGTTCATTGACAGAGGCATGTTCTGTGTTCTCGGGTTTGTTTGGATCAGCAATTCCCTAGAATTGCTTATAGTACTTCCATAAGAAATATGGTACCTCAAGAATAAGAGCAGCTGTAGTCATTTCAGCCACTCAGGTCTGTTCTGCCATTTGATTTGATTATGGCTGATCTCACCTTGACCTCAAATCCACTTTCCTGCCTGTTCTCCAAAGCCAGTTAATCATTGCTAGTTAAAATTCTGTCTATCTCCTCCTTAAATCCAATGTCCTGTCATCCACTGCACTCTAGGGTGATGAATTCCACACAATCCTTCCTCCTCATCTTTGTTTTAAATCTGACACCCCTCAGCCTAATACCTTTCATTCTAGATTGTTTCACAAGGGGAAATATCACTCTATGTCTCACTTGTCAGCCTCCTTTAACATCTCATGTACTTCACCTGGATCTCCTTGTCCTTCTAAAGTCTAGCGACAATCAACCTATATGGCTCAATCTCTCTTCATATGACAAGACCTTCATCTTTGGAATTAATTCAATAAACCTCCTCTGAACTGTGTCCAATGCAACTACATCACTTCTCGAGTATGGAGAATACTCCAAGTGCAATCTCACCAATACTTTGTACAGTTGCAACAACACTTCCCAATACTTTATACTCCACTCCTTTATCAATAAATGCCAAAATTCCATTTGCCCTCCTTATTACCTGCCATACCTGCGTACAAACTTTCTGCAACTCATGAATGAGGATTTCCAGATCCCTCTACACACTCTGAATGTTCTTGCCATTAAAATAAAAAGTTGACTCTCAAATGCTCCAACAAAAATGGCCTCACATTTAACCAGGTTAAACTCATCTGCCACATTTTGGCACATTCACATAACCTATTCATATCTATTTGTAAATTTCTTCCTTCTTTTATTGCAACTTGCTTTTCATTAACTTTAGTGTCATCTGCAAATTTTGTAATAATACATTCTATCCCTGCATCCAAATCTTTAATATAGATTATAAATAGTTGGGGCACCAAGGACCAAAATCTGTAGCATCCCATTGGATTGCCAACCAGAAAGTCATAGCTAATGTGGGCATCTTTTGTAATTGTGGTGTTCTACCATCCAGACCATCAAGCCCTATCACATACAGGAGAAGAGGGCCATTTGTCTCATCAAATCTGCTCTGCAATGAGATTACGGCTAATCTGATGATCTTCTTAACTTTTCCCCATAATCCTTTAAGTCCCTTGCGAATTAAAACCTGTCTACCTTAGCCTTAATGATCCAGCCTCAATAGCTCTCTGTGGTGAAGTATTCCATTAATACACAACCCTCTGAGAGAAGAAATTCTTCTTCATCTCGGTCTTCAATATGTGACCTCTTATTCTGAGATTATGCCCTTTGGTCCTCCAATCTCCCACAAGGGGAAATAATGATTTCTTGTCAACGCTGTCAAGTCCTTTAAGAATCCTGTTTGTTTCACTAAATATGCCACTCATTCATTTGTGTTCCAACAAATACAGGCCAAATCCACCGAATCTCTCCTGCAAAGACAGTTCCTCCATTCTGTTCCTTAATCCCTGGGCTGCCTCCAATGCCAGTATATCTTTGCTTAGATAAGGGACCCAAAACTGTTCACATATACCAGCTGTGGTTTGACTAATACCTTGTATAGTTTTAGCAAGTCTTCCCTATTTTTATACTCCAATCCTTTGAAATAAAAGCCAATATTTCACTTACCTTTCCTGTTACCTGTTGAACTTGGATGCTTACCTTTTGTGATCATGGATGAGGAGCTCCAAATCTCTCTGTTCTGTAGTTTTTTTTGCAGTCTTTTGCCATTTAAATAATATTCAGCCCCTCCATTCTTCCTGCTAAAACACATAGCCTCACATTTCACCACATTGTATTCCACTCAGCACATTTTTGCACTCGACTTAACTTGTCTATATATGTTTGCAGATTATTTGTGTCATCCTCAGCACTTGCCTTCCCCCTGTTTTTGTATCATATACAAACTTGACTAAATTACTTTCCTCATCTAAGCCATTAGTAAATATTGTAAATATGTGTAGCTCCAGCACTGATCCTTGTGGTAGACCTCTTGTTACGGGTTCCCTTCCTGAAAATGTTCCTCTTATCCAAGATCTTTGTCTTCTATTAGTTAGCCAATCCTCTATCCATGTTAATATACTATCTCCAACTCCAATAGGTCTTATTAACTATCTCAATGTGTGACACCTTATTAAATACCTTCTGAAAATCCAAACATATTACATCCTTTCTTCACCATCTATCTATCCTGGTTGTTCTCAAAGATCTCCAGTAAATTTGTCAGACATGATTTCCCCTTCATGAAGCCATGCTGACTTTGCTTGATTATATTACACACTTCTAAATGGTTGCCTTTTACATCCTTGAAATAGACTCTAACATATTCCCAAAAATATAGGTTAAGCTAACTGTCTTATACTTACTTGTTCTTGTGTCTCCTTCCCTTATTAAATAATGTGTTGTGTTGACAACTTTCCAACTCTTTGCAAAGATTACTATCAGTGTATCAACTATCTCTGGTGCTACCACCTTTAATATCTGGGGAAGAATCTCATCAAACTTCAGCCCCATTAGTTTCTCTAGCATTATTTCTCTATTGATTGTTACTGCCCCTATTTATTTCTTTTTGTCCCTTGAATATTTAGTAATTTTGAGATGCTATTAGTGTCTTCTACTGTGAAGATTGATGAAAAGCATTTATTCAATTCCTCTACCACTTCCTACTTCCCCGTGATTATTTCTCCAGCCTTATTCTCTAAGGACCTGCATACACTTCAGTTTCTCTCTTCCTTTTTTGTATATTTAAAGAAGCTTTTGCTATCTCTTTAACATCAAAGTTTCTTTTCTTCCTTTTTTGTTATCTGTTGTAGGTTTTAAAAACTTTCCCAATTTTTTGGCTTGCTACTAATCTTTGCCACATTGCATGATTTTATTTTCAATCTAATGCCCTAACTTCCCTGGTTAACAATGGTTGGCTCATCATCTAACTAGAATCCACCGTTCTCACTGGGATATATTTTTGCTGTGAGCCATGAATTATTTTCTTAAAAGTCTTTTACTCACATCATTTATTAAATCTGCCTTATTATACATCACCAGATCCAAAAAAGGCTAATTCCTGGTCAAATCCATGACAATTTGTTTGGGAAACTGTCCTAATCTACATGAAGATTAAATTACCCAAGATTAATATACATGACTTTATTATCTCCTGATTTATTCTCTATCCCATCAAGTAGCAACTGTTAGAGAGCTAACAGACTACTCATAATGATATCTCTTTTCCCTTTGGATTTCTTCCCTCCACCCATATGGAATTCCATATCTTCCAAATCAAAATCATTTCCTGCCATTGCACTTATTCCATCCCATATCAACAGTGCTACCCCACCAACCTTTCCTTCCTGCCTGTCATTTTAAAAAGTTGCATGCCCCTCATATCTAGTTCCTGGCTTTGATCTCCTTGCAACCATGACTCTGTAATGGCTATGAGCTCATAAAAATATAACTGATTTTGTGCAGTTAATTCACCTATTTTTAGGTTTTTTGTGCTGAAAACTATGTGCATTCAATTAAAGTTCCATTAAGTTTGTCTTTTTAGCATTATTTCCCTTTTGACTCTATTTATGACTATTTTTCTATATTTGTATATTCTGTCCATTCCTGTCCCACTCTGGTTATTATTATCTGTGATTTTATCATTGGTCTGTGATTTTACCATATTCTCTTTCTTTGTAAGATTATATTTCACGTCTCTGTAACCCTCCTCACTTCTAATTAGTTTAAAGCCCCTCTCTACAGCCCAAGTTAATCAATCCATCAGTTCAATCGTCCCAGCATGGTTCAAGTGATGTCCATCCCACCAGAAAAACTCCCTTCCACCCTACCACTGGTGCCAGTGCCCAATGAACTGAAAGCCATACCACCAACACCAACACCAACTTTTGAGTCACACGTTTAACTCCTGACTTTATTTATCGTATGCCAGTTTGCCTGTGGATCACGTAGTAATCCATAGATTATTACCTTTGAAATTCAGCTTTTCAATTTAGCTCCTAACTGTTCAAGGGTTTTTTTTTAGCATTACCTCCTTTCTAGCCCTACCAATTTTGTTGGTATCAGTTTGCACGTTGACTATTGGATCCTCACTCCTCATGTTCTTCTTCAGCTCTGAGGAGATGTCCTTAACCCCTGCAGAGGGCAGGCAGCTCTGCCTTTAGGACTCCTGCTCACAGCTGCTCAAAACAGTATCAATCCCTTTAATTATACTTTTGCCTATCACTACTATATTCCTATTTTCTATCCCACTTGAATGGCTCTCTGTACCAAGATGTCACTGTCATTTTGCTCATCCAGCCCAACTCTCATCCACACAGCTTGCAAGAACTCATAGCAGTTGGACAATTGCAAGAGCCACAGTACACCTCTTTGCAGGTGTGACCATCAGTATTTTGAGTGTTTGAACATCTTATGGAAGACAGTTTTATAAATGCCTTTCTCATGGCTGGATATTGTCAGTGCCTATGAGGCCTTGTTGTCCCACAGCACTGATGTTGCTTAGCATCTGATTTTGTCTTATTTTCTGTGTTTTAGATTAGACTACTTACATTGTGGAAACAGGCCTTCAGCCCAACAGGTCCACACCAATCCGCCGAAGCACAACCCACCCATTCCATTACATTCACCTAACTCTACGGGCAATTTAGCATGGCCAATTCACCTAACCTGCACATCTTCGGACTGTGGGAGGAAACCAGAGCAACCAGAGGAAACCCACGCAGACACAGGGAAAATGTGCAAACTCCACACAGTCAGTCACCTGAGATGGGAATTGAACCCGGGTCTCTGGCGCTGTGAGGCAGCAGTGCTAACCACTGTGCCACCGTGCCGCACCTTTTCATGTGTGTCCCAAGAAAGGACACTTAATTGAGACATATAAGATAATCAGAGAGTTAGAAGGTGGAGAGTGAGAGTCTTTTTCCTCAGATGATGATGCTAGCATGAGGGGACATAGCTTTAAATTGAGGGGTGATAGATATAAGACAGATGTCAGAGGTAATTTCTTTACTCAGAGAGTAGTAGGAGTGTGGAATGCACTGCCTGCAACAGTAGTAGACTCGCCAACTTTAAGGGCACTTAAATGGTCATTGGATAATCATATGGATGAAAATGGAATAGTGTAGGATAGATAGGCTTCAGATTGGTTCAGGTTGGCACAACATCAAGCGCCGAAGGGCCCTGTAATGTCCTCTGTTCTAATGTCGAGCCTTTATAAAGTGAATAGATTCAGTTGCCCTTTTGAGACAGGGTTAGTCTCCTCCTCTCAGCATCTGTCTCAAGTCCCTCTGTTTTTGCTTCCAGCACAGTTTGAATATAATTTTCCAAATTTAAATAGCCCTTGGACTGTAAGAATTTGAACAAAAAATTGTCACAAATTCCAACAAGAATTCTGTATCTTAAAAAGATCAATGCAAATTTTCATGTACACAGTTTTCCACTAATCTGTAGAGGTCATTAATGAAATTAGCTATGAATTCCCCTGATTTCTGAATGCTTCTGTTAAATTTTGGTCATACAAGATTTTTTTAATTCTCAAATTAGGGCATCTTCAAAATTATCTGTACTCCATTTAGTGTTCCAGTGATTAATAACCTGTATTAGGACTCAATGAATACAATATTGTATTAACACACTCTCCTTAGACCATAAGAAATAAGAAAGGCCATTCAACTCCTCAAGCCTGCTTCACTATTCAAGATGTTCAAATTTGAAACAATCTTTTATTTTTAAAATTGTCTCCTCCATTAAGTCCAATCTTCTGAATGATTCATCTATTAACTTGAATCTTTAAGGAAATATTAGGTCTCCTTCTTTATCTTCTGAATGTGCTCAGTAATTCTCATAAATGAGTTGCTCTGAAAGACAGAGAAAGCAGAGATTGAACACAGGAGTTGGAAGGTCTTATTACAGCTGTACAGGACATTGGTTAGGCCACTTTTGGAATATTGCATGCAATTCTGGTCTCCTTCCTATCGGAAAGATGTTGTGAAACTTGAAAGGGTTCAGAAAAGATTTATAAAGATGTTGCCAAGGTTGGAGGATTTGAGCTATCGGGAGAAGTTGAGTAGGTTAGGGCTGTTTTCCCTGGAGCATCGGAAGCTGAGAGGTGATCTTATACAGGTTTAGAAAATCATGAGAGGCATGGATAGGATAAATAGACAAAATTTTCTCCCTGGGGTCAGGGAGTCCAGAACCAGAGGGCATAGGTTTAGAATGAGAAGGGATGGAATGAGCTTCCAGAGGAAGTGGTGGAGGCTGGTACAATTGCAACATTTAAAAGGCATCTGGATGGGTATATGAATAGGAAGGGTTTGGAGGGATATGGGCCAGGTACTGGCAGATGGGACTATATTGGATTGGGATATCCGGTTGGCATGGATGAGTTGGACCAAAGGATCTGTTTCTGTGCTGTACATCTCTATGACTCTATTAAAAGGTGTACAATATAGAAAACTGGCAAGATTACAGTGCAATATAAACAAAATGAATATTGTGAACAAAGCTAATGAGCTGAGGGAATTGATAGATACACAGCAATATCACATCACAGAATCATAGAAACTAGGGGCATGAGTACGCCATTCAGCTCTTTGAGCCTACTCTGCCATTCAATAGGATTGCTGCAACTGAAAGACATGCAGAATGGCAGGATACAAGATTTTCAAGCAGGGTAGAAAAGAGGGGAAAAAAGGGTGATCTTCATTGGTTAAAGAATTAATCACACCTGCGACATGAGATCAAATACTAAATGAAGCATCAAATGAGGCAATGTGCTCAGAAACAAAAAGAGGGCAGCCAGACTGCTAAGTGTATATCATTGTTCCATATACTGGGAGAGAGTGAGTGCAAACACAATATAGCAATAGTAGTTAAGAACATCAAATGTTCAAGTATCAGCTGGGATGCAAACAATGTGAAAGACACAGTGGCACAAACTTCTTGAACTGAGATCAAGAAAAATTTTTTTAAGTCAGCATAAGACAAGCTTAATGAAAGAAGTTGTAATTTTAGATTTATTGTTATGGAATGAAGCTGGGCAGGTGGATGAAGTAACAGTGGGTGACAATTTGGGGGTAATGGTCATACTACAGCTAGATTTCACACCATTTTGAAACAGGACAAAGGTAAAACAAGATTAGAAGTTCTAAATTGGAAGAAACTGAGAGATGATCTGGTTAAAGTGAATGGGCTCCAACCACCTGAAGGAAAGTCAATGGCACATCGGTGGGAGGCATTCAAAAGTGAAATGCTATATTACAGTGCAGCATGTTCCCAAAGAGGAAAAGGATGATACAACTAAACCTAGAGCCCCTTGGATGTTCAGAAGTATACAGAGTAAGATAAAGCAGGAACTTAGAGTTTTTGGAAGCCTCAAAATAGCAACAATTTAAGATACTGTGCAAAGTATAGAAAATACAGGGTTAAGGTAAAAAAGGAAATTGGAAAAGAAAGCAAGGGATTTTTTTTAAAATTGACTAGTTAAATTCAAACTCAGAAATGTTTTCTCAATACATAGAGAATGACTAAGAAAAGGGTCAGTTCGTCAGCGATGTATGCGATTACTTGTTCATGGATGTGAAAGTTATTAAGTCATATAGACATAGGGATTTTACAGCATGGGAAGAGGCTCTTTGGTCCATCAGTTCCATGCCAATCATCAAGCATCCATCTTACTCTAATCCCATTTTCCAGACTTAGCCCATTACATTGTATACTATGGTGTTTCAAGTGCTCAACTGGATACTTCTTCAATGTCTTGAGGGTTGTCATCTCTACCACCCTTTCAGGCAGAAACCTAAAACCTCTGAGTGAAAAGTATTTTTCTCAAACCTCTTCTAAACCACCCTAAAATAGTGCCCTTTGGTTATTGATCCTTCCAAGAAGAGGAAAAGCTTTTCCCAATCTACCATACCTATATTACTCATGTCTTTGCAGACCTCAATCAGATCCTCCTCAGCTTTCTTTGCTCTGAAGAAACAGCCCAGCCGATCTAGTCTGTCTGCATTGTTGAATCACTCCAGTCCAGACAAACATCCTGGTAAATCTCGTCTACATACCCTCTGGTGCAATCACATTCCTCCTCAGCTGCACAAATACTCCAGCTGTGGACTTACTAACATTAAATACAATTCCATCATAACCTCCCTGCTATTGTATTACATGCTTTGACTAACGGAGATGAAAATCCTATATGCCTTTTTAACCACGTTATCTACCTGTCCTCCTACCTTCAAGTACCTATGGACAAGAACATCAAGTTCCTTCTGATCCTCTGTACCTTCTAGGTCATACCATTCAACATGTACTCCTTTGCCTTATTAGTCCATCCAAAATGTATTACTGCATACTTTACAGGATTAAGTCAATGAAGAGAACAAAGGGACACAGAATTCAACTTGAATTTATTTGCAAAACACTCTTTATTAAACATTATATAAGCATTTCTCAAAATCTCAAGTGATGTTCAATACCAGCAATCTTTGAAGGCTTTTAATTAAAAGGACAGAATCCTGAAGTATCATGGACTTTGTTAACTTTTAACTCCAAAATGGGCTTTCTAGAAGAAGTTCACTATACCAAAAAATGACTGCAGCTGGAGGTTTAGTTGTTGTCTGGAATGGTCTGTGTGGGATCCCTGAAATATTGCACCTGAAGAGTGTCAAGGAAACTGCAAGTAGAGAGAGAAATGTAACATGTAGAAATATTGAGTGAACTGGCTATCTTGCTCCTCAAAACATTAAGATCCTGGGTGAAGAGGGTTAAACTGGCTTTTGATGGTTAATCACTTGCCCCTCAACTGGTAGCAAAAGGTTAATTTAAGAAGGCTCTCTTCCCTTGTTAATAACTTTCTCCCACATCCAAATGAACTTCTGTTTTAAGGAAGCCAATTAAATCAAGTTTCCTTTAATTAACAGAAAGAGTGATTTTATTAATTTACTATGAGATGAAATAGTAATGAAACACATATATGCACAGATTAAATATAAGACTTGATTAAAATGGATAAAAGTTTTTAAAAGGATACATAAAGCAGTCTCAGATTTGCTTGTGAATAACAAGTAGTTGAACACTGATGAAATTTGTTTAGCTATCACTCTGGTTACTACATGGTGGAAAAATTCACAGATCCTTTTTCTGCAATTGTTGTTTATTCTCAACTGCACTTTCTGTGATTATCAGCAAAGTTGAGACTTTCCCTCCTGGCAAATCATTCCCCAGAAGTGAATCAAATCCATTTACAGGTCATTACTTTACTCAGGCACTACAACTAGTCCAAACAACAAGGTACACTTCAATTTCATTTCATACAATGGAACTGTGATATACTCTCTGCCTGACCTATTGACCAACACCTTGGCTTTCATTGATCTCTCTGGAGGAAAGCTAAGTCCTTTCCCAACAAGAGAATTCAAGTAGACTCTGTATCTCTTCAAATAATTATGGGCTTGGATACTTCCTTTGAAGAAAAAGGATTTTATCTTTCATTTTGATAAAAAAAACCCTTTATATATCTCTTTCATCAACCCTATGGTACTTCTTCTACACTTATAATAGTGATGACTTCTAGTCTCTCAGTTATAGTTAAAGCTTCAACCTGATTGTGGTCTTTACTTTGAGTTTCCATTCAGATTTGTTCTTCTAAACTGTAATATGTCCGATGGCTGTCAACTTCCTTTCAACTTCCAGCATTCTGAACACCAAAGTATCGCACCTCGTTACAATGGGAATACCTTGGCCTCCATCCTAAATACTATCCTGGTTAGTTTGAGAGAAGATCTTGGGTATTCCCAGCTCTCCATTCTTTATTTTGGTACTTGGTTTCCTTTCACATTCCCATTTTCAATATCTTGAATTTATAAGAGTGACTAAAAAACTTTAAACAGATCAATTCATAATTGTTATATACTATTGCTACCCTTTGGTTCTCAACAGGAATTCTTATCACACAATATAATAATTTTTAAATTCCTTTAAGAGAGTAATCTCCTAAGAATTTCATCCATGCTTTCAGCTTCTAATGCTCACATCCACCTATCAAAGTTGCCTTATTTAACCCTCTCAAATTCAATATAGGTTTGTCTAGACTGTTTCCTTAAATTCCAGAACCTTTGGCTACATGCCTCAGGCACTAGCGCATATATCCCAATATAGTTAAGAGGATGGCGCTGGAAAGGCACAGCAGGTCATGCAGCATCCGAGGAGCAGGAGAATTGAAGTTTCGGGCATAAGCCCTTCATCAGGAATCTGGCAGTGCTCACCTTCTCCTGTATGTCCAATATAGTCTTCTTTATCGCAACCTAATCCCAAGAAACCCTCTGTGACAGTGAAACAAAAGCATACTGTGCTTTACCTCTCAGCTTACTCTACGTGAATAACAGCCAGTCCTCTTTAGCCCAATTCATTTATCTAGCCATTTTCTCAAACGACATGAAGAGTGCCTCCGTATCCTTTTCCAGAAACTTTGGAGGGACCTGTGCAAAGTTAAACAGTTCTGGACCTCAAATTATAACTTAGATTTTCCCCACAATGGTCTGCATCAGTGCTTGACATCTCCTGTTCAACTGTGCCATTTGAGCTGAAGTTCATGTACTCTTTTTTTTTCTCTTCCTTCTCTTTCCCTTTACAATTCTAATTCAAAGTTTTTTTTTAAAAATCCTTCCTTATCTTTCTCTGCTATCTCTTTGTCTTTCTCTAGTTCTTCTTTGTCTTTTTCTGCCATCTCTAACTTCTTTATTCTCTCCTTAGCCTATAAATAGCTTTAATTGTAACTATCACCTGATTCTGACATTTCACGATCAGAAGTGCCCAGCCTCCTCTGTATTTCATCTAAGCTCAGTTTCAGTGCAAGTGCTTCATTTAGTTCTTTTTTTTTAGTTCTGTCTGGCAATGCTACCTCCAGTGTGCTCACTAAATTAATCAACCAAGGTTGTGAAAGTCCTTTCAGGATGTCTCCTCAGGGACAACTTCTGCAGAAAATCTTTTTCCATTTTCAGTCTTATACTTGAATGCTGTTTTGAATCTGATGTTTCCGTTCACCTGTGTTATTTACCGATACCACAACAAATCCTTGGTACTTTTCTTACCACTCCTGGTCATGAGCCCCGAGATTTTGTCATACCTCATTGGGATCATGCACCAAAAAACAAACCCATAGTCGTCTCAAAAGTTAGCTTTAAAAGGTTATACAGTAGATCTCCCATACCTGAGGGGGATAAGATTAGATTAGATTCCCAGCAGTGTGGAAACAGACCCTTTGGCCCAACCAGTCCTTTGAAGAGTAACCCACCCAGACCCATTTCCCTCTGACTAATGCATCTAATACTTTGGGTAATTTAGTATGGCCAATTCACCTGACTGGCACAGCTTTGGACTGTGGGAGGAAACTGGAGCACCCAGAGGAAACCCAAGCAGACACGGGGAGAATGTGCAAAATCCACATAGACAGGCACCCGAGGCTGGAATGGAACCTGGGGACCGTGAGGCAGCAATGCTAACCACTGAGCGACTGTGTTGCCCTACTATAGAAGCCTGAAACAATGGATAGTAGCAAACCTATTCATTTAAATGGGAAATTTATCTACCCAGCAGCCCCCTGGTCCCTGGTTCTGAAATGTTTCGTATCATATGTTCTAGCCATGGTAAACATCGGGTAATTGAAACCACAGAAACCAACTCCGCGGATATGGCAGTTGCCCTGTATGTAACATCTCCAAACTATCTAATTTTCTAACCCACATTGAGAGAAGGCATGGGCCAGTTATCTGCAAAAAGACATAATATTTATTACAGGTTATTCTAGGTACAAGTAAATAATTAAACTATAAGTAAACATTATCCACCTTTATGCATTTCAAGACATCCAGCACCTCCCCCTTTGTAATATAGACATTTTTTTCTATTTCTCTACATTCTATATTTTCCGTGTCCTTTTCCACAGTAAATAGTGATGTAACATACTCGCTTAGTATCTCCCCCATCTCATGGCGCTCCACACAAAGGCCGCTTTGCTGATCTTTGAGGGGCCGTATTCTGTCCCTAGTTAACCTTTTTTCCTTAATGTATTTGTAAAAACCCTTTGGATTCTCCTTAATTCTATTTGCCAATGCTATCTCATGTCCTCTTTTTGCTCTCCTGATTTCCCCCTTAAACATACTCATACTGCCTTTATATTCTTCCAAGGATTCACTCGATCTATCTTGACTATACCTGACATTAGCTGCATCTTTTTCTTAACCATATCCTCAATTTCTCTAGTCATCCAGCTTTCCCTACATTTACCAGCCTTTCCTTTCACCCTAACAGGAATATACCATCTCTGGACTCTTGTTATCTCATTTTTGAAGGCTTCACATTTTCCAGTCATCCCTTTACCTGCAACCATCTACCCCCAATCAGCTTTTGAAAGTTCTTGCTTAATACCGTCAAAATGAGCCTTCTTCCAATTTAGAACTTCAACTTTTAGATTTGATATATCCTTTTCCATTACAATGTAGAATTATAGTCACTGGCTTCACAGTTCTCCCCCACTGACACCCCTGTCACCTGCCCTGCCTTATTTCTGAAGAGTAGGTCAATTTTACACCTTCTCTAGTAGGTACATCCACATACTGAATCAGAAAATTTTATTGTACACACTTAACAAATTCCTTTCCATCTAAACCCTTAATACTATGGCAGTCCCAGTCTATTACTGGAAAGTTAAAATCCCCTACCATAACCACCCTATTATTCTTACAGAGAGCTGAGATCTCCTTACAAGTTTGTTTCTCAATTTCCCGCTGACAATTAGGGGGTCTATAATACAATCCCAATAGGGTTATCATCCCTTTCTTATTTCTTAGTTCAATGCAAATACCTTTCCAGGATGTATTTCCAGGAATATCCTCCCTTTGTACAGCTGTAATGGTATCGTTTATCATAAACACCACTCCTCCTGCTCTCTTGCCTCCTTTTCTATACTTTCTATAGCACTTGTATGATTAGATTAGATTACTTACAGTGTGGAAACAGGCCCTTCGGCCCAACAAGTCCACACCGACCCACCGAAGCACAACCCACCCATACCCCTACATTTACCCCTTACCTAACACTACGGGCAATTTAGCATGGCCAATTCACCTGGCCTGCACACCTTTGGACTGTGGGAGGAAACCGGAGCACCCGGAGGAAACCCACGCAGACACAGGGAGAACGTGCAAACTCCATATAGTCAGTCGCCTGAGGCGGGAATTGAACCCGGGTCTCTAGCGCTGTGAGACAGCAGTGCCGCCCACAATGTATCCTGGAACATTAAGCTGCTTGTCCTGTCCATCCCTGAGCCATGTTTCTGTAATTACTATAATATCCCAGTCCCATGAACCATGCCCTGAGTTCATCTACCTTCCCTGTTAGGCCTCTTGCATTGAAGTAAATGCAGTTTAATTTATCATCCTACCTCGTTCTCTGCTTTCTCCCTGCTTGCCCTGACTGTTTGACTTGTACATAAGCTAAATATTGCAGATACTGAAAGAACAAAAATACTTAGAATAGTCAGCAGGTCAGGCAGCTTCTGTGGAAAGGCAGAGAGCTAATGGAAGTTCTGATTAAACAAAAAAAATTATTTCTGGATCAGATTTCCACATGATTTTCCTAGCTAAAAGTTTTCTCTTCCAATTTTGCATTAACAAATCCAGGAATCCAAGAAATTAGGCTTGGGGAGATCAGAGTGAAAACTACATTCTCTCTTAAAGTATTAAAGACTGTATTTAAAGGTCCTGTAGCGAATTTGAAAGCTATTGAAAGAAGGTACATACTAAGCACTTTAAAAATGTTTGCTTCATTCAGTCTTAAATTGATGCAAGGTGAAAAACATACTTCAGTTGTAAAGGTGATCGATATGAGCATTGAATCGTCTCTCAAAACTCCACATGTTCTTCTATTGAGAAACAACATAGGGCCATTGGTTACTGGCAGATGTCCTCCAGGTTGGCTGACAGGTGGGTTGGGGGGGTTTGGTGGTATGTGTGCATGAAGAGATAAGGTGACAAATGGGTGAGTGGGCAGCATGTCAGGTAAATGGATGAGTGATTAAAGTTGGCTGAGAGGTCAGGTCGGTGAAGTTTGGAGGGGTGCTTGCTCTGCTCTGAGTTGGTTGTTCATTTAATTCTTAAACAGGCGTCAGAGCTAGGGGTTTTAATTCTTTGGCTTTCCCTGGGAAACTGCTAAGCTTGTGTGAATGGGAACCCTCTGAAACCTTCAACTCTTGCTCAGAATTGAGGACTTTCTGGGAGGATTCAGACGGCCAGGTAATTTCAAATTCCCGGGGAATACCTCTGTTGGGATTTCTGTGTGGACCTGAGAGGTAACTGCAGTCAATGTTGCTGCAAGGTTGATCAGCCCATTGGAATTACTGGCCATTATTTCAGATCAATGACCATTCACCACCGGCTCATTGACCCGAAAATTAATGCTGTTTCTCTCAGCTGCTGAATCTTTTCGGCCTTCTTTGATTTTATTTCTGCTCACACCTCAGTTTTCACAAGTACACTTACATTTAAGTAAGCTAATTTAAAACGTATAAAATTGAAAAGCAAAGTATTTAACAATCCTGCAGTTACTTGAGATGACTAACGTGAGCCTCCAATGTTGTAGTTTATATCGACTGCACTGATTTGCTGCCTTCTGAAATTTAGCTTCAACTCATTCCCAACTCCTTCCCTGCAGCAGATGAGAAAATCGGCCTTGCCTGAAGAACCCTTCCAACCAACTCCACTCCACAGCTTGATTTTTAGAATTTCTTTTCCGTCAAGCCAGATGACTTGTATTTTAACATATTGTGGGATCATAACATTTGTGACAAAGTCTCTAGACCATGCATTGTACTTTTCAGCCATTTCAAAATCCATTGAACTGGAGTGAAAACAAGTCATCCTTGATCCCAAGTAGTACCTGAGAGAGAAGAGAGATAACCTTATCCAACCCAACAGTTCACCATCAGTGCACCTCTAATTCTGACTTCTTATTCATATCTAGTGATCATGCCTTCATTTAACTAGGCCGCAAGCTGTAGTGACCTTTTTAATCACATCTGCCTCTCAATGCCATTTTCATCATTTAACACACTCCTTAGCTGTATCTCTCTGGCCTATTTCCTTATGTAGCAATGTATTCATTGTTGGAGTAACATTTATCCCGATTTTATGTAGGTCAAATAGAAATAATTCACATTTCTTTTGCAATGTAGGAGTAATGTGACAACGTTAAAATGTACACCCCAAAAAGCAGTTGTTTAGGCTGGTCGATAAATGAAAGTAATAAAGGAAACAAAGCCAATTTGATTTTGCCCATGTAAGAAATTAAGGAAGAAAATGTTGTTTTTCAACAGCTGGTCAGCTGAAAACATCATATGATACAATCTAAATTACCTAAGAGCTTAGATTACAGATCACATAATGAGGTAAGTTGATTGATCCCATTTTCCTAATGGGGAGCCAAATGGGAATATAAGTGAGGGATAGGGCTACAACTACATGAGGCTAATTCCCTAACTTTGGCTCCCCTCCATCGTGGCACCTGACTGCAACTTATTGATAAGTTTACCCATCTGTGAAAAAGCTTTCAAAATTACAATTTTATTTCCATCCAACTCTTGGTTAAAATTGTCACACTGTTATCAAAGCTGTTACTTTATCGATTTCTTTTTATTCTTTAAATTCGGAAGCAAATTCCAAAGCCATAGAAATATAACTTATGGACTGTAATTGATTTCCACAGAGTGTTCTGGAACACTTGAAATGCCAAAGGTTAAAGGTGATCAGTTTTACAAAAAGAAAACTTGAGCCTCAATTAAAATCTTTTACACCTTTTTTTAATGACTGTCATACAATAACTAACTTTACATGCCAA
Organism: Hemiscyllium ocellatum; assembly: GCF_020745735.1. Taxonomy (NCBI): domain Eukaryota; kingdom Metazoa; phylum Chordata; class Chondrichthyes; order Orectolobiformes; family Hemiscylliidae; genus Hemiscyllium; species Hemiscyllium ocellatum. Next base: position 54,002,105 of record NC_083404.1, read on the forward strand.
CTAATCTACTGCTGCACCTTGCAGAGAGAAAAGCAATACATACCTGTAATGTCAACATTTCACTCCCATGCATGTTGCAATATTGATATGTGAATTGGGTGTAACTCAATTAATGTTGTATGAACTTGTTTTGGTATTCTGATTTCTAAACTCTTGCCCTCACTTGATTCTTCTAGATAATACCCATCTTCAGAATGAGTTCCCTGTCTTCCCAGCCCTCAATCACCCTCCCACCATACCACCTGCACATTGAAGTAGAAAGGTCAATCGTCATAATCAAAACTAACTTGTCTAAACTTGTCATGAATACTGTTAGTCATGGTGGAGGGTGTACAAAATGTGTTAAAGGACAAGCAAAGACTAGAGATAAATGAGAAGGAAGATGTATAGCTTAAAAACAGGAAGTATTGCACAAAAGATTAATTAATCCTTTGGTGACATTGAATACAGAAATAAGCTTTCCCAGAATCCCACAGTAATTATTTTTGCAAGAAGAATGTATACATTCCAGAAATGTAAGACTGGTTGTTTATATTAAATAAAGATGTGTGCAAGCATAGATATTTACTATATTTTGAAGATTGGCAAATATATTTAATCTGAATAGTTTTCATCTATGTAGTGACAGAAAATGGGATAAATAAATTGCCAATTTTTGTTCAAATTTTTTATAATCTCTCTGTCCTTTTCAATGTATTGATAAAAATTACTCTTAAACTTTATTCACTTTCTTTCAGTCTCAGCGTAGCCAGGAATGTAAATATTCAGGAAGAGTTTGTTCTTCTGCATAGGTTTTTAATTAATAAAGTCTAACTGCAGGCAGAAAGCTATCAATACATCCAACAGTATACTATCATGTTTATGATGGAAGTAAAAATGGACTATCAATTTATGACTTTCATCAGTTAATTTTTAATATTTGGCATTAAAAAAGGAAAAACACTGACTTGAAATGATTGCACAATCATCCGATCACCACAAGCTGACCCAGTTCATGAAACCATGAGAAAAGATGATCTAATCTGTAACCAGCCTTTCAGATCTGCACCTCCCATCTGATTTATACATGGCTAGAAGTTTCTCAAATTGAGATGATTTTTAGTTTTATTTATTCATGGAATGTGGGTCTCACTGGGTCGGGTTGCCCATCTCTGGCCACTCTTGAGAAGAGGGTGGTGAACTGCCTTCTTAAACCAATTCAATTCACTCAATGTGATATCAGGAGAAGAAACTGGATAATGCAAAGCCATTGACAAAATCCTGGGAACTGTACAGAAGACTTGTTCTCCAAGAACTAGCTGCTCACCTAGCCAAGCTGCTCCATCACAACCATAATACTGATATCCGCCTGACCATATAGAAAATTGCAGAGGTATGTCTCATCCATAAAAAGCAGGACAAATCCAACCTATGTTTCATGCTATGCTTCATCAACAGTAAAGTAATAGAAAGGGCCATCTCCAATGCTCTCAAAAGGCACTTGCTCAGAAATAACCTACTCATGGAAGTTCAGTTTGGCTTTCATGAGGGTCATCCAGAGGACACAAATCACAATTTAAACAACATGGTCTCAGGTTAAACCGAACACCTCAGGAACTCAAAGGACTTTTTAAAAAGCATACACTTGATTTTTTTTGGCTAGATGTCTCCACGTTTTGAACTTTGTACTTATGATTGTGTGTGATTGATGGCACATTTTATGACATTTTTGTGGGTAGCAGAGCAGTAAAATTTCACTTCCTGTCACACAAGGAAACCTTGGAGTTGGCACTTTTATTTTTGAATGACTAAATTGTGGTTTCATTGAAGTGGGATATGGTTACCTGTTAAACAGAAATACATCACCAATGCCAACCAAATGGCTTAAAAAAGAGGGGAACCAGCTCACCCCTCCTCACCTAGTTGTAACAGTTATCACCATTCCAACTGTCTATTTCAGTCACTTGCTCAACAACAGACAGGCTACCCTTCGTCAAGATATCAACTATTATAGCAGGAATCTCAGGTCTCTATCATGACAGAGGTGTTTCAGAATTCAGCTGATATTGGAGGAATGCTAATTGCAGAGTCCGAGTCTCAGGAAATTGGAATTATTGGGCCAGAAATTGATGGAGACCCATAGTCTCTATGCTTGTGCTTTCCCAAGGCACACACGCTGTGATTAACAAGAGCGAGAATTTCAAGGGTTTTGGAACTACTCCTCTAAAATTAACAAAGGCAAAAGTCCATGTGGACAGTTTTCAGAACAGAGAAGATTAATATTGCCATCAACCATTCCCTTCCAACTTAATTATCCTTTCTTCTGAACTCATTGCTTTGTGTTGGGGTGCTGGTCCTTGGGCACTGGGGTATTTTCTCAATAGGTATTGTGGCACTGTGCTTTAGACTTAATTGTTATAACTAGCTCACTGCCGCTGCTAAAATAGTGTAGAAAGATATTTCATTCAGATGCACAACCCATTTATATGTTAATTCTCCATTGCTTGGCTTCAGTCCCTTTATTTTTGTAACTTGGTATTCAAAATCCAGCTGGTGCCCCAATAGTCACTCAGTAATTTCGGCCAGAAAATTGTTGAGGCAGGAAGATTTGGTTCAATCCTATTTGATGTTGATTTGGTTCATTTCAATTGGATTGGTGATAATTGGCCTCAGTGCCATCCATTTAGGGAAGGGAAATCAATGAGGGTGCTCAGCTGATTGTTGTCCAAAAAACTCTGCTCAGAAATACATCTATGAGAACTTAGGGGGAAATGGAATTAACTTGGCTGACGTTAAACTGCTTCTATACCAATATTCGTTAGTATTGCAAAGTAAAAGAGTGCAAACAATATTCTTGTGAAATGTCAAGGAAACAAGGGAACAAATTGCTGGCAGAAAGTCAGTTCTGTCATTTTGCCCTGTTCAGTACTTCAAGCTAGAGAATTCTTGACTAATTTCAGATTAAAATTGGCATGTCTGAGCAGGAAGAGGTTTATGTTCATTGGATTTAACATCTGTTGAAACTCATTATCAAGGCTGACAGTGCCAGCATCTTCAGAACTGCATCTCAGCCTCGGTGGATTGGTACCTCAGCACCCATGGACAGGCATCCCAGTAACTATGGACTGTGTCCTATGGAACTTAGTTGTGAAATTTTCGTCAGCACCCATCTATGGGTATCCAATACCCATGAAATGGTAACCCAGCACCCAGAAGACTGTACCTCATACAATTGTTCCAACCATCCATGCAGCCTTCAAAAGAAATGGGTAGATAGCAGATAAGCGAATCAAGTTTTCTTTGCTTTTCAAGAAATATGAAACTAAATTGCCAACTTTACACTTGTCACGACTGAAGCCTTTACAATGTGTTCAGGCAAGAGACACATTTTAAATTTTTGTTCCATCAACATTGGTAGCTCAGATAGCACATCTATGAAGGGTTGCTGTACACATTATAGAATACTGATGTGTAATTACTTTCATTATTTACTGTGTACAGTTTTGGTCACCATATTACCAAAAGGACGTGGATGCTTTGGAGAATGTGCAGAGAAGGTTTATGAGGATGTTGCCTGGTATGGGAGGTGCTGGCTATGAAGAGTGGTTGAGTAGGCTAGGATTGTTTTCATTAGAAAAAAGGAGATCGAGGGGGGACCTGATTGAGGTCTATATAATCCTGAACGGTATAGACAGAGTAGATAGAGATAAGCTTTTTCCCAGGGTGAACGATTCAAGGTGAGAGGTGAAAAGTTTTAAGGGGGATACACGTGGTAAGTACTTTACACAGAGGGTGGTAGGTGCCTGAAATGCATTGCCAGCAGAGATAGTAGAGGCAGGCATGGTAGATTAATTTAAGATGCATCTGGACAGATGCATGAGTAAGTGGGGAACAGAGGAATACAGATGCTTAGGAATTGGGCAACAGGTTTAGACTGTGGATTTGGATCTGCTCAGGCCTAGAAGGCTGAAGGGCCTGTGTCTGGGCTGTAAATTTTCTTTGTTCTTTGTTCTTTGTATTACCTCCTTCACTTCCCATTGAATTCAAAAGAACAGTCTCTAGCACAGTGTAAAGTCTACAACTGAGATTCTTAAGGACATACTGGAATAGAACCCTCAGAGATAGATGTGCTGTGTACATATCATGCCATTTTAGCAAGAAGATTCAGTTCATGCATGTTGTATTCTCACAGCGAAAATGCAAGGAGCTCTTTAATTTGGCAATCTGGGCAGATCCAATGAAGTCTGCAAATTATTGGCTTTGTTTGTTGATGGACCGTGTCCATATATTAATCAACAATGAATGAGACAGGCTTTGGACTTGATCACCTCAGAATACATCAGGTGGACTACCATTGTCAGGCATTTTGTTTTCTGTGAACAAGTCAGCATTCTGTTCAACATAAAGTCTTTTCTGAAGTGAACTTAACAACTTCAAAGTATGTGTCACATGGTAGAGGTCACATGACTATAGCGGACTAGGAAGGGCATTTGAACTTGATTGCATTTCAAACTGAATCCACAATTTTTTCTTAAAATCATGTTACAGTGGATCCAGAGATAAAGGAATGATCCACCAAACTTACAAAAGTCAATTGTACAGCTACCAGGACTTACTTAAGGGCAACTGAGCCAGTGTTGGTAGCATTGCTGAGAATTGACTCCATCGATCAATCCTCAGACCTTCTGATTCAGGTGCACACTGTTTGCACCACAGAGTCCATGATGCAGTCCCTATACATTCTCACCACTATCTGCAGACCTTTTGTTTGATATTCCTCTCAAAAATTATCATACAAATAAGTAAAGGTTATGATTAGATCTTGCCTTTGTATGTGCACTTATTGACTAGCTGACAAGAGAAATGATTCAATTCATTTGGGTTTAGCTACAGGACAGCAAAGACAAATGGCCAAGAAATGTCACTGTTCCTTTTGGATAATTACATATTGTCAGCTTTGTTTCTGGCACATAATAGATGCTCTCTCTCTCTGTCTTTCTTTCTCTTTCTTTGCCTGCTTCATTTAACCAACACAAATGTTCAAATGGCTGAGAATCTTCAAATAATTGGCAAAACGTTATGCTAAAGAATTCCGGGCTGAATTTTCCAGGGAGTCTCAACATCACACAACTTCCACTCTGACCTTTTTTTTTGGCAAAACAAGGGAGCTTCACGTTTTTGATGAGGTTCTGAAGAGGGCTTCTTCAGAAATGCAAAGCCAGACTTCTATTCTGACATTTCTTTCGTAACGTAGAACTGTCAAAGAAAAGGTAACTAAGTCCTCCCTTTCAGAGTAATCAGCTGTCATCTTCTGAAATGTAAAGGTCAAGAGTCACTAGCAGCCATTTTGACAGCTGCTGTCTCGCTGTAAGTGCAAATGTTAAGTGTGATGTTAGGGTGCTGGGAGGGTACGATGTTAGACGGGTTAGGGGAATAGGGTGCCATTTAAGTAGGGTGCAAGATGGGTAGATTACCAAGTTGCCAAGTATGTAGATGCCAGTGGGGGAGGAGCAGGGTACTAGGTGTAGGATAGCAAATGAGAAGCGGATGTATGGTGTCAGGTAAATAGGGTGCCAGGTAAGTGGGGTGCCTGAGCACCAGCTAGGGACAGAGTTTGGGATGGGTAGGGAGTAGGATGCTGGGTGGGAAGAGGATAGGGTGCCAAGTGATAAGATGGTAAAAGGTAAATGGGGCAGTATGTAGGGCATGTCAGGGTAGACAAGTGGTAGACGTTTGGTCTGGCAGTGGCAGGGGTGGGGGGGAATGATAGTGGGTATCGGCTGTTGGAGTTTTGGGTCTGCAGTGGTGAGTTGGGTAAGTGGAGTGGGGTCAGGTCCCAGAAGCGGTGTTGAATAAGTGTCTGGGGAATGGGAGTGATTTGAGGAGATGTAATCATGGGTGCTTGAGGTAAGAATGGAGTCAACTTAATGGCTTCTCTGGAATTAGATTACGAAGTTAATCCTTAAAATTTCTGACTTCTTTGGAGTGTTCCAGATACAGCACAATTACCAATTGTAAGGGTCAATGGCCCAGGCAATTCCCTCAGTCGGCTGCATCAAGAAGTTTGCATAGTCTCAAGGTACAACTCGAGTCAAAACTGGAGAAGCAGCTATCTCTTCATAGAATGTCAAGATTAAAGAAATTTAACATTTCATATCTACATTTGATCAATAAGTTTGGGTAGTTTAGAATTGTTTGGTTTTATTTTAGCGATTAATAAACTTACCAAGTTATGGGGCCAGATAGCTCTCATTTTAAAATGACAGTAGCGCTTCGAGTATCTTTTCCTCAAAGTTGAGTAAATTACGACCAGACATGTTCTGATTGCCCCAGGTTTAGTTTTTTTCTTCCTCACTTATTTCCATTTTATTGTTATTCAGTGACTTGGAATGTGTTAATAATACAATTTCTAAAGATTACTGTTTAGTTAATTTGTGCTCTTTACTCAACTTCAAGGACTACTGTTCAAAATTAAAGGGATGTGACCACTTTAAAGAAAAATTGTTTCATATGGAGCTCAAAAAAGAAGCATTAGACCCTGCCTCAAACAAATGGATTCAAATAAACATAAAATACTGTGGGTATGGGAAAACTGAAATAAAAACACAAAGTGCTGGAGAAATGCAATGGGTCAAGCTGCAATCTAAAAGTGGGGTTTCAAAGAAAATTACAGGATCTTGATCAGATGGGTCCATGGGCCAAGGAGTGGCAGATGGAGTTTAAGTTAGATAAATGTGAGGTGTCCCATTTTGTAAGATAAACCAGGGCTGGACTTATACAGTTAATGGTAGGGCCCTGGGGAGTGTTGCCAAACAAAAAGACCTAGGGGGTACATGTGCATAGTTCCTTGGAAGTGGAGTCACATGTAGACAGGATGATAAAGGAGACATTTAGCATACTTGAAATTGGTTTGTTAATTGATCATAACATTGAGTGTAGGAGTTGGGATGTCCTATTGCTGCTGGTCAGGACATTAGTGAGTCTACTTTTGGAATACTGCATACAATTCTGTTTGCCCACCTATAGGAAAATGTTGTTAAACTTGAGAGGGTACAGAAAGGATTTGCGAGGATGTTGCCAGGACTAGAGGGTTTGAAAAACAGAGAGAGGCTGAATAGGCTCAGACTTTTCTCCCTGGAGCATTGGAGACTGAGGGATGACTCTATAGAGGTTCATAAATTCATGAGGGGCATGGATGGGATGGGGGAGTCCAAAGTGAGATGGCATAGGTTTAGGCTGAGAGGGGAAAGCTTTAAAAAGAACTTGAGAGGGGTAACTTTTTGACACAGAGGATGTGCATATAGAATGAACTTCTACAGGAAGTGCTAGAGGCAACTACAATTACGATATTTAAAAGGCATCTGATGGATATCTAAACAGGAAGAGTTCAGAAGGATATGGGCCAAATGCTGGCAAATAGGATAGGTCAGATTGGGATGTCTGATCGGTGTGGATGAGTTGGACTGAAGGATCTGTTTCCATGCTGTATGACTCTATGACTCAAAATATTAACTGGTTTTCTCTCTGCAGATGCCGCCAGACCTGCTGCTTCCCAGCACTTTTTGTTTTAATTACATTTATAGACCACCTTTAATATAAAATGTATGAAGGTTCTTCATAGCTAGCTTTGGGGAAAATGGACCTCAGTAAAGTCCAAATATCTCCTTCACTGGTACATTGTCAAGTTTTGTTTGATTATGTACCAATGAAGTACCTTTAGATATTTTTCTGTTTTAAAGACGCTATACGAATGCTCAGTGTCATTATATTCACTTACTGAAACAATACTCAGAGTCTTGGTTTTGAAATCTTTAATTGAGATTCGGCCACAAATGCCTTTTGGGGCAAGAGCGCCAGATTTCCACTGTATTGTGTGAAGAAGGGATTCCTGACATCAACCCTGAATCTCTAATTTCAGATTATTATCTCTTGTTCAATGCTGTCCCGCTAGAGGAAATAGTTCCTGTATCTGCTGATGCCGTCCAACCTACTGAGTGTTTTCAGCATTTTCTGTTTTATCTCGAGAAGGATAGAATTGTCTTAAGAGTGCAATGATACGTTGAGCGTTTTTAGCTTTGAGGATCTAAATGAAGTGCCATTGCACGAAGAAGTATGAATGGCAAGTCAAGGAAAGCCATAGATGCTGCCAGTATGCAGGTTAGCACAAAGTGATTGAACAGTAAGACAGCAAATGGGAAGTCCTGCTATGCAGCCTGATCCAATCCATGAACTAGGTTCCTGTCAAAGTGCAGAGGTACCTTATGGGAGCCTTTCAGTGCTAGTTCCTGAGTGATGTACAGCTGATTTAGTGAACTGCCAAGATGCTAGTGAAGAGTTGACAAGTGTTGGATGCCAATGACCATGGACAAAGGGTACGTGCAGATAGTGCCCATGGATCATGCCCTGAGATGCTATTTTGTGCTGAACAACATGGAGACTGCTCACAGCCACTGGCAAGCTGGAGGCACCAGATAGCTGCCCTAACTTCTATGTCGAGATTTCTCAATGTCTTGCTTGTTCAACCCGTTTGATAAGATAGAAAGCTAACTATTAATGAGTTGAGTCATGACATTGCACAGGCGTTTGTCAAGCTATAACCCCCTTAACTGGCAATTTGCCACTTGCTGCATTGCTCAGTAAGTGCATAAAAGGTGCAGTGAAATTCTCCTGATACCGAGATATGCCCCACTGGACTTCTCATCTGATTCCGCCACAAATTCTGCACAGGCCACATCGCGCAGGCCCCTATTCAATTCTGTCCAAAGAGGGATTGAGACATCTAACTTGGAGGATTATCCTGAAATGGGGACACACCCCTTCTTCATGTATTTAAACTAATCCAATCCTGCTTACGGGCAGCTGCCAGAGGAATCTAAAATAGCAAGGGACCAATATGACTGGCATTGACTGAGGTTTCATACCAGGAATTGAGACACACTATGACCATTTTACAACCAAAGGCATTTTGCTAAATGTGGTCTATGCCAAGACCTTCTTATTAGATCAAGCCATTGCCCGCTCCCTCTCGCACTACCACCATCACCGCTATTCCCAGCCCACACAGTTCCCAACTGCTGGTATAAAATAAATGTTTTGCACTTGAGTTAACTTCTTTACCAGCCACCTTGTAACAGCACTTCCTTTGAACTCTCAGATGCTGGAGGGAATGAAGTAAATGCCAAGAAAATGAGCTCATACATTGCAAAAAAGCATCAAGTTTCTTTTGAATCACAGAAAGTGGGATAAAAGGCCACAAAAAAAACCATAAGTAGAACCTTGATGGTGCTTAGTCAGGATCAGCCACTCCCTGACTTTGTTCAAGCACAATAGTACACCCTACACAACTTAATGTCTTGTCTTCAATAGGAGATCTCTTCACTGATAGTAGTTCTTGGCAACATACATGCTTTAATGTGAAATAAAAAATCTATTCAGCAAGACAGTGTTTGTCCATTGAACTCATTCTACAGTAGAATCAAATACTCGAATTCACTCCTTTCATTTCTTCTCAAGTATCCTTCAGGCCTATCATTATCATTTTTATTCACCTTTTGGTAACATTGATCAGTTGTGAAATTAACTGCACTGCTATATATTTTACGTATCACAGAGTAATTTAGAAATGGGGCTGATTTCTATGTGTGCGGGAACTTAACTGCAGAGTTTAATAAAATGTCCATGTGGTAATTTAGCATTGGTATTATCTGTGGTGCATATTCCTGTTCTCTAAGGGAGCAGCCAAGCTTCATCATCAAATGCAACAAGTCTAGATCAATAACCAGTCTCTCATAATAAAACACAGACAAATTAACAATACCACCCACAACTTACTATCTTTCCAAATCTTTCAAATTTGTCAACCTGAGATTTTTTTTGTTGCACATCTTAAAAGCTTTATTTACAAATTAGGCAAGAATAGTGTCAACCACTGCAATGTATTTGAATACTGAGGCTAATTTGGGCTACCTGAGGATATAAGTGTGCACTAGCAGCAAGACCTTAAATTCTTAAATCAATCATTAGTGTGTATTATTGTGATGCATATGACAAAGTAAAATGTTCCAAGGCGTTTCAAAAGATTGCTATGAAATATTTGACACTGTTATGTAAGTAATATGAAGTTTATATAATCTGTGAATTATATTGTAATAGATGAATGTATATGCTCCAAAGACAGACTGATTGGGTTTGTACTCACCAAAGACTGGATGAACTGGGCTTGTACTCATTAAGACTGGATCGACTGGGCTTGTACTCAGTGGAATTTAGAAGGATGAGAGCATATCTCATAGAAACTTATAAATTCCTTATGGGAATGCATAGGATAGATGTGGGAAAAATGTTTCCAATGTTGGCGAAGTCCAGAACTAGCAGTCACTGTCTCAGAAAAAAGGGGAAGCCATTCAGGATTGGGATGAGGTAAAATTTCTTCACTCAGAGAGTTATGAATCTGTGGAATTCCGCATGACAGAAAGTTGTTGGAACCAGTTTGTTAGATATATTCTAGAGGGGGGCTGGACATGTTCCTTGTGGCTCAAGGGATTGAGGTGGTATGGAGAGAAAGCAGGAATGGGATACTGAGATTGCATGATTAGCCGTGATCATATTGAACGGTGGTGCAGGCTTGAAGAGCTGAATGGCATACTCATGTACCTATTTTCTAAATAGATAATTGAATGCATATTTGAGAAAGAGGCTGTCATCATAGTGTTACCTTGAGTGTCACATTTTGGGTCACCAGCTCTGCTTCAATGTAAGAAATCATTTTAGGAAGAACTGTCAAAGTACCTTGATGCATGTGCTCTCCATTTTATTCTGGTAGAAATGCAAGCAGTCTCTGTTCTTCTAAGCCTCTGGTTATCCTAGAATCCATACAGTATGGAAACAGGCCATTTGACATAACAAGTCCACACCAACTCTCCAAAGAGTAACCCACCCAGTCCCATTTGCCTATCCTATTACTCTACATTTACCCTTGAATAATGCACCTAACCTACACATCCCTGAACACTATGGGTAATTTAGCATGGCCAATTCAGCTAACCTGCACATATTTGGATTGTGGGAGGAAACCAGAGCACCCAAAGGAAACCCACAGAGACACAAGGAGAATGTGCAAACTCCACACAGACATTCGCCCGAGGCTGGAATCGAACCCATGTCCCAAGCATGTGAGGCAGCAATGCTAACCACTGAGCCACCATGCCACCCTTTGGTCCCAATTATTTCTATTTTTAATGTTTAGATCCTTTTTGCAAAGATATACTGTGTTCATAAAATTTGTACAATTATAGTGCTTAACAGTTCAAATTTGACATTACATAAAATGCAATAGAGTATAACTTCTTTCAGCAGAGTGTGGTACTCAGTAAGTATACTGAGAGTCCTCACTTAAATCTACAAAGTACATGACATGTCAAACATCCAGCCTGAGGGATTAGGATTCTGTGGTGAGGGGCCTTAGACAATAGCTTTCAAAATTTGAGTCTTTGTTTCGATACACAAAGGATATATTTTTGTCCTATGAATAAGTCTTGCGCACATCATTTCACACATTGGGTGATCTCATACATTTCAATATGCAGTAAATGTATTTATATCATAGGGCTTTCAAGGCTCTTTAAAGAGGTTTTTTTTTCATTTAAATCTAATTTTGCAAGTTAACAAGAAGAAAGAGGCAGGAATTTATTTCTGTATGTATTCCAGCTATTAATACTCTGCAATTATAAAGCAGGCTTACTTTTTGGACCACACATCTATATATTACAGACCTCCATTGTATATTCAGGCTCAAGTTAATCATCTTATACACAGCAACAGCACCATTGGCTGCTTCAGTATTTGACAATTACCTTTCAGGTAAACTGTGCGGGATATCAACTTCTATTAATTACAGGAAAGCAGCCTCCATCAGCTGCCACCATTTATACTTACTCCTCATTACAAATCAGATTCCAGACTGGAGCCAATTACACAATGAATAAAACAAAATACTTCCTGGTGAAGAAAGCTGCAATCAGATAAGGAACCCTGTGGAATGGTACAGCTTGAACTGATGATGATGCAAGTTTGACAAACAAAATGAACATTTCGGCATCAACCACAAATTGCTCAACACTCTCCACATGCATGTTTAAATCTGTTGTCTTCACATAGTTTTACTGGAATTTGAGAAAGTTAAGACAAACATACAGATAACATAGAATGTTTGGACTGAACAAAAAGAAAGCTTTTCATCTTAACGAGCCTTTGGATATCTTCATGAATTCTTAACTCAGTTGCTATCCTACAAAGAGATTCTGCAAAGTTGCTCGCCTTCTGTCTTCCCACCAGCTGGCAAATTAAACAAAGCTCTAAAAGCCCACCATTTGTCATTTCTCATCCATCTTTGACCAGTTGCCTTCTCTTGGCGTAGAATTTCTATACTGTTGGTTGTTCAGAACCCATCACACTCCCTTTGTATTGGTTTCTCCCATTCCTTCCAGTAAAACATTTATCTCTGTATTTTTTAATTGAGTTAAGCAATATTTTTAATTAAGGTTAGGGCGGCATGGTGGCTCAGTGGTTAGCATTGCTGCCTCACAGCACCAGGGATCCAGGTTGAATTCCCACCTAGGGTAGACTGGGCACATTCTCTGTGTGGGTGTGCTCCAGTTTCCACTCATAATCCAAAGATGTCATGGTTAGGTGAATTGGCTATGCTAAATTGACCATGATGTTAGATAGTCAGGGGAAATGGGTCTGGGTGGGTTACTCTTCAGAGGGTTGGTATGGACTTGTTGGGTCAAAGGGCAGTTTCCACACTATAGGGAATTTAATCCAAACACATTGAATACTGCTGTTGACTGTTTCACAAGTTATTAACACAAAGGACTGAGAGAAATGTCTTCAAATTTGAAATGTTTTGTTGCTTTTATGCATATGATTATCAATATCTATATTTAGCAGTCTGTCTCAACATTTTACAGATCTGGTCATGAGGAATGCTGTTAATCATCCCAGTGAGTGGGAGAGGATCAGGTTCAGGGGTATGGAGTTGGTCAATGAATATGTTAAACCCAACCCCAAGCACCTATGAATTAGCCTACCTTTCGTAAGCACAACACATTTGGGGGACTATGTAGCCTACTTCAGAGAAGTGATGAATATTTTAGATTTAGGTTTAATTGTCATTATACTCAAGTACAGAAATACAGGAGTACAGAGAAAAGTGTATAATGTCGCCACACACAGCACCTAGGTACAAAAAACTTAGGTATAAAGTAGTAAAAGGGACAAAGTTGAAAAAGTTAAACATGACCTTTATAGAAAAAGTAGAAAAATAAAGAAATAAGGTAACAATTAACATTATAGAAAATATTAATGTCACTCTGTTCCTCAGATTATGGGAGTAATTTATATTTAACCCTGACCATCTGACTTTGAGCTTGGGTACAATGGCTTCCAAATCCTGCAGGTAAATAGGCCAAGAGGAGTGTGAGTACTTCACTCAACCTCTCAAGAAATTTTTTGTAATCCTTCAATTGGATGTGGGTGTCACGGGTAGGTTTAGTCCATCACTAATTACCCTTAGACTGAGTGGTTTGTTCAGCCATTTCAGAGGATGGTTAAGAAAGAACCACTTTGCAGTGGATTTGGAGTCAGATATAGACCAGACTGGCTAAAAATTTCCTTCCCTCAAGTTTATTGGGAAATTGTACAAAATTGATGATAGTTTTATGGCTTCATTAGCGAGAATGGGTTTCAATTTTCATGTTTATTAATTTATATTTATTTGGACTTATTAATTCATTGAATTTAAATTTCACCAGTTGGACTGCTATGGTGGTATTTGAATGGATTTCCCACAGCATTAGCCTGGTCCACTGGATTGTTAATCCAGTGGCAGTACCATTACAAAACAGTCTTCTCCTTTGCTGTAACTGACTGGACCAGGAACTACCCTGATCTTATCTGCCCTCTTTGTTCTGAGACCCAAGCGTTCACTCATGCCTCAATCTCTCCCAGTGGCGAGGGAGTGTTCTTGTACTGCAGACCTTCCCACCCAGAGGCTGATTAGAGCTTTCTTGATGGTGGGAAACAAGAGTATAAAAAATTCTGCTGCTGTATCCAGCAGCCTCGAGTTCCTGGTCCTTCATGGTTCACTGGTGTTTGAAAAAAAATCGCACAGCTCCTCTACACCATTCCCGGAAATGTCTAGGCCTAGATTTTGTTCACTGAGAACAGGTTCAAACCTGTAAACGAAAGACAGAAGCCTGCTGATGCTGGGAACTAAAACAGAAAAAGCAGGTCAAACAACATGTTTCACCTGACAAGTTATCATGCAGTTCAGATTCAAACCCTTCATCATGAACCATTCAAAATTTGCGTCATTACTGAAAGAACTCACAGTACCAAAATTATCCATTCTGCTTTTCTCAACAATTTCCAATGTACGAGTATCTTTTGGAAGACTGTGTTCTGTGAATGCAGTTTCAGGTAACTTGCCTTTATCTGGGCATGCTGTGTTGAAGGAGACCACATCACTGTGTCAAGTAAACATTTAAAATAACTTGATGCAAGATCATGTTCTCTCAAGCTGGTAATTCCATAGATTTACTCAATTACTTTTGTAGTGACTAGTTTTGCACTTTCCCAATTCAACTTTGTTCGGTTAAGCCAATTCGTTATTTATTACAGAATCTAGTCGTGTGGCAATAAGGATTCCTGTTCGCCTCAAAGACCAGAGGTGGGCTATAAATTCCAATGTTCAGAAATACAACTTTCACCCATCACTTGTCCTAGCTAATCCATGCTAGCAATTCATTCTTATTTTTAAATCTCTCTCTGATTTTAGGCAGCTCCAGTTCTGCTAGAGTAGCACAGTGGCCCAGTGATTAGCACTAATGCCGTATACTGTCAGGGACCAGGCTTCAATCCCACCCATGGGTAACTGCCTATACGGGCTCCCTGTGGTGCACTGGTTTTCTCCCACTGTTCAAGGATGTGCAGGTTAGATGGTTTGGCCGTGCTTAATTGCCCATAGTGCCCAGGGATGTGCTGACTAGGTGGAATAGCCATGGGAAATGTAGGGTTCCAGGGATAGTGTGGGTCTAGGTGGGATGCTGGTTGGAGAGTTGGTGTGGACTTGATGGACTGAATGGCCTACTTTCACACTGTTGGGATTCTATGAACTTCCCAGCATCTGCTGCCTTCTATCACTCTTCACACTGGCCATTTCTCTTTCTTTAAATTTTCTCTCTTGCTCTCAGTCATTTTAACCTGAAGTTGCTCATCTGTTTCAGTGCGGCTTCATGTTCTCGTCCTGACCTGGAAAAATTCATAAACTTCGCTTCCAGTTTCCATCCCTCCATCACTTTCACCTTCTCCGACACTTGCCTTCCTTTCCTTGACCTTTCTGTTTCCATTTCCAGCAATAGTCTATCCACTCATATCCATTACAAGCCCACCAACTCCCACAGCTATCTGGACTACAGCTCTTCTCACCCTGCATCCTGTAAGGACTCTGTCACTTTCTCTCACCACTTTCGCCTCCGTCGCATTTTTTCCGATGAGGTCACTTTCCAAATTGGTGCTCTTAATATGTGCTCCTTCTTCTCCAACCGTGGCTTCCCACCTACAGTTGTTGACAGGGCTCTCGACAGCGTGCAGTCCATCTCCCGCGCCACGACCCTCATCCGTCCCTCCCCTCCCAGAACAAGGATAGGGTCGCCCTTGTTCTCACCTTTCACCCAACAGCCTTCACATGCAAAGAATAGTCTTCCACCATTTTCGCCAACTCCAACACGACGCTACCACTAAACACATCTTCCCTTCCCTTCCCCTGTCTGCATTCTGCAGAGATCGTTCCCTCCGGGACAACCTAGTCCACTCCTCCATCACACCTAACACCTCTCCCATCATACACGGCACCTTCCCATCACACCTAACACCTCTCCCATCACACACGGCACCTTCCCATGCAATTGCAGAAGGTGCAACACTTGCCCCTTTACCTCTTCCATGCTCACCATCCAAAGTCCCAAACACTCATTTCAGATTAAGCAGCGTTTCACTTGTACCTCTTTCAATTTGGTCTATTGCATTCGTTGCTCCCAATGTGTGGTCTCCTCTATATCGGAGAGACAAAATGCCGACTGGTGATCGCTTTACTGAGCACCTTCGGTCTGTACACAATCAGGTCCCGGACCTTCCCGTGGCTTGCCACTTCAACACACAATCCTGCTCCCATGCCCACATGTCTGTCCTTGACCTGCTGCAATGTTCCAGTGAAGCTCAACACAAACTGGAGGAACAGCATCTCATCTTCCGACTAGGCACGTTACAGCCTGTTGGTCTCAACATTGAATTCAACAACTTTAGATGATTATCCCATCTCAACCCCTCTGTTTTCATTCTGCTCCATTATTTTATTTCTTTTTTTTTAATTTATCTTTTTTAAAATGTTTTTTGACTGTTCTGTACCTCTGATTTCTTGGTGTCTCTCTTTCTCTCGCTCCCCACTTTCTCATCACCTTTTTCCTCTCCTCTTCCCCCTTTGTTACCCTTCTCCCCTGTTTTCCATTTTGCCTCCGCTTCACCCAGTCCCCACATATTTTGATACATAGCACTGGCTTCAACTTTGGTCATTCACAGCTCCTAATTGTCCGAAAATCTCTCTATGCCTGCCATTATCACTTCTTTATTGCTACTTTTGCTTCTGCAACCATGACTCACCTTCTCTCAGCCTAGTATAAATACCCTTCCTGAAGAAGGGCTTATGCCCGAAATGTCGATTCTCCTGCTCCTCAGATGCTGCCTGGCCTGCTGTGTATTTCCAGCACCACATTTTTCAACTCTGGTACTCCAGCAACTGCAGTCCTCACTTTCTTCTAGTATAAATGCCTCCCTATTTCTCCCTTTTTATAGCTTTGACAAAGGATCAGTTAGACTCGAAATGTCAGCTCTTTTCTCTCCTTACAGATGCTGCCAGACTTGCTGAGATTTTCCAGCATTTTCTCTTTTGCTTATCTGTAGCCCTTCACACTTTCTCAACCTAGCCCATGAGGAGCCATGAGACCACTTTGTAAATTGCTGTACCTAGACCTCCCTCTACTTGGATCCTATGTACAGTTAGCTTCCACCGGTGGCTCCGTAACTGCATTTGTAGATTAAGTTGGTGTTAATGCCAGAATAACATCATCGCATCAAGACTTGGTAAAACTTGTAGGAGCTGAAGTCTTGGTCGAGTAGACAACTTGACAGAAATGATAAATTATTCGGTCATTAAACTGATTGTGTTTTCCTTACAGAAGTAAAGGTTGAATAGGAATTTAGGAGATGGAGTTCAAAATTGTGAGGGGACAGATTAGTTAGAAAGAAACAGTTCCTACTGACACAGAGGTTAATAATGAGAGGAAGGAAATTTAAGCTGATTACTAAAAGAACCATGTAGGAGAATAGAGTTAAAAGAGCTTTCACAGCACAGGGAGAGGCCCTTTAGTCTATTAAGTCCATACCAGTCATCAAACATCCATCTGTGCTCATCCCATTTTCCAGCACTTGGCCAGTAGCCCTGTATACTGTGACATTTCAAATGTTCACCTAAATAGTTCTTAAATGTCTTGAGGCTTTCCACCTTCCACTTTTTCAGGCAGTGAGTTCCAGATACCTGAAAATCTCTGGGTGTAAAACGTTATCCTCAAATGCCCTCTAAACCTTCTGCTCCTTACCTTAAAGCATTGTCCCCTAATTATTAACCACGCCAATAATGGGAAAAGCTTCTGCCTATCCATCTAGGCTGCTCAAAACTTTCTATACTTTAAGCAGATCCCCTCTTAGCCTTCTCTGCTTTAAAGAAGACAATCCTAGCATGTAAAATCTCTCTTACAAGCTGAATATTTATCGACGTTCATGTTACTCATGCCCCCTTACACATAAACAGCACAGAGGTGGAACGAGTGGAGAGTGTCAAGCTCCTGAGAGTGGTCACCCACAACAAACTTTCTTGGACTCTTCATGTGGACGCATTCGTTACAAAGGCCCAACAACGTCTGTTCTTCCTCAGGCAGCTGAGAAAATTTGGCATGACGGTGAATACCCTTGCCAACTTTTAAAGATGCGCCATCGAGAGCATTCTGTCTGGATGTATCACCACCTGGTATGGGAACTGTACATTTCAAGATTGGAGACAGTTACAGAGAGTGGCGAATTTGGCCTGGACAATCACAAAGGCCAACCTCCTATCTGTAGAATCCATCTACCAGACCCATTGTCAAGGAAAGGCCACCAGCATTCTCAAAGATCCATCCCACCCTGGCAATGTTTTCATGCACCCTCCACCATTGGCGAGAAGGAACAGAAGCCTGAACACACCAGCCGGTTTCGAAACAGTTTCTACTCTACTGTTGTTAGAATACTGAATGGACTCACAAACTTATAACATTCACCTGTACCTGCATTTTTGTTTTTGCTGCTGTTTACCTATTATTTACTATCTATACTATTTAACTATGTGATCTAACTGTATCACTCACAAGGCAAAATTTTTCACTGTGCCTCAGTACATATGACAATAAATTCAATTGAATTGAATTGAATTCAATTCAATCTCTCAAGCCAGGTGAAATCCTTCAATAACAAGTCTATTTGAATAAAAATTTTTTTAGTTGAGATCTGGAATCCATTGTCTGACAGTGTGTGGGCAGCAGATTCAATTGAAGCTTTCAAAAGGAAATTGGATCAGGAGTCAGAGAGTTAAAGAGTCATAGAGATCTACAGTGCTGAAAAAAGACACTTCACACTGATAAGAAACAACCACCTAACTATTCTAATTCCAGTTTCCAGCACTTGGCCTGAGACCTTATATGTCTTGGTATTGCACATCTAAATGCTTCTTAAACATTCTGAGGGTTTTTAACTTCTACCACCCTCACAGGCAGTGAGTTCCAAATTCCCACCAAACTCTGTGTGAGAAAGATTTTCTTCACATTTCCTTGAAACTTTACCTTACCATAAATCCCCTTGGGTATTGATCTTTCCTCCAAGGGGAAATCATTCTTCCTGAGCCCTTCCTGAAGAAAGGCTCATGCCCGAAACGTCGATTCTCCTGCTCCTTGGATGCTGCCTGACCTGCTGCGCTTTTCCAGCAACACATTTTCAGCTCTGATCTCCAGCATCTGCAGTCCTCACTCTCTCCTAGAAATCATTCTTCCTGTCAATCCTACCTACATAAATCTTCATAATTTTACACGTTTCAGTCATGTCTCCCCTTAATCTCCTCTCCAGTCGGTCTAATCTCTCTTCATAATTGAAAACCCCAGACCAGGCAATGTCCTGGCAAATCACCTCTGCACCCTCTTCAGTGTTATCACATCTCTCTTATATTGTGGAATCCAGAACTGAACGTAATTCTCCGCCTGTGGCCTAACCAAAATTTTGGATAATTCTAGCATAACCTTCATGCTTTTAAACTTGATGCCTCAATGAGTAAATGCAAGTATACCACATGCCCTTAAGGGTCTGGTGTACATGCACCAAACTCCCTCTGGTTCTCAGTGCTTCCCGGGGTCCTACTGTTCATCATGCATTCCCTAGTCTTGTTTGTCCTGTCCAAATGCATCACCGCACATTCATTTGGATTGAATTACATGTACCACTGATCAGCCCATCTAATCAGCCCATTCATATCCTCTTGTAGTCTTAGGGTATCCTCATTATTTACCACCCCACCAATTTTTGTATTGTCTATGAACTTACTGATGCATCCTCCTACATTCAAGTCAAAATCATTTATATAAACCACAAACAGCAAGGGCCCCAACAGTGAGGCCTGTGCGACCCCAGAGGAAATAGGCTTCCAGTCAAAAATATATCCCTGAACAATCATCCTCTGCTTCCTGCCACACAGCCAATTCCAGATACAATTTGTCAAGATCCCATGGACCCTTGCTCACAATCTCCCATATGGGACCTTATCAAAAGCATTACTGAAATCCAGGCAGACTATACCAAAATCATTGTCCTCATTTACACACCTGGATACCTCTCCAAAAAATTCAATCCATTTTGGTCAGACATGAATTCCCTTAGCAAACTGAATTGTTCTTGATTAATCTGTATCTCTCCAAATGCAGATTAATTCTAAACATCAAAATTGCTTTGAATAGTTTCCCTACCTAGAGTTAGGCTGACTGGCCTGTAATTTCCTGGTTTATCCCTTGCTCCCTTCCTGAATACCAGTACCAGATTGGCAGTCCTCCAGTTTTCTGACACCTCTCAGAGTGTTCAGGGATGTGTAGATCAGGTGCATGAGTCAGGGGTAAATGTAAGGGAATGGGTCTGGGTGGGATACTCTTCTGAGGGTCAGTGTGGACTTGTTGGGCTGAAGGGCCTGTTTCCACACTGTAGGGATTCTAATTCTAAAAAGAGTGGAATTTATTTCGCCTCCATTTTTACATAATGGTGAGGAGAGATGGTGGAGAGAACAGCGGGCTGCCAGGAAGGGTAAGTTTTCCCGCTTAAAAAGGGACTTACCTAGGGAGTCGGGTCTCCATTTTTACAGAACGGTGAGGAGACAGGGCGAAGAGAACAGCGGGCTGCAGGGAAGGGAGAGCCATTTTTAAAGGAGCAGTAGAGGGAGAGGCCACAGCGAGGAGCAGAGGCTGCTGGGTATATATTTGGGCAGTGGCTGAACCCTGAGATACTGTAAGTGTAGTTTCTCCCATCCGCCCTCCTCCTCTAACCAAAAAAAAGGGCTCTTGTGTGTTGCTAAAATAAGGCGTTTCAATTGATATTTCTTGTGTATCGTGTGATTGATTGAAAGTTTACTGTTAGTTGGTTAGTTGAATAAGACCATAGAGAAGTACTAGAAATTATTTGACTCATAAATTTGTATAAATTAATTAAATAAGTAGAGATGACTGGACAGGTGATGTGCTGTAGCTCTATGATGCAGGAGCTGGCTGATCCCATTGTGAATGGCAGTGATTACATCTGCAGCAAGTGTTGGTTGCTGGAAGAACTCAGGATCAGAATTGATGATCTGGAATCTGTGCTTCAAACTCTGCAGCACATCTGGGAGTGGGAGAGTTACCTGGACACTTTGTTTCAGGAGGCAGTCATACCTGGTAGATTAGATAATTCAAATTCAGTTAAGTGTTCAGGGACAACAGGGTGTGACTGTAAGTGAGGCAGGTAGGGGGGTTCTGAGTTCAGGAGTGGAGGAGCCTCAGCCCTTGTCCTCGTCCAACAGGTATGAGATTCTTGCTCCCTGTAGTATGGATGATGGAAAGGGCTGTGGACGGGATGATTCAGCTGACCATGGCACCATGATGCAGAAGGCAATTCAAGGGCAAAAAGACAAGTAGTTAGTATAGAGGATTCTATAATTAGGGGGACAGATAGTATCCTTTGCGAGCTGGATTGGGAGTCCCACATGGTGTTTTGCCCACCCAGTGCCAGGGTGCAAGACATCTCCAACCGGCTCGAAAGGATATTGGAACGGGAGGGAGAAGATCCAGTTGTTTTGGTCCATGTTGTCACTAACAACATAGGCAAGGCTGGGAAGGAGGACCTGCTTGGGAATTATCAAGCACTAACAAGGGTCATAATCTATGGATTACTTCCCGAGCCATGTGCTAATTGGCATAGGGATAAGAAAATTAGGGAAGTAAACACGTTGCTAAGGGATTGGTGTGGGAAAGAGGGATTCCATTTCATGGGACATTGGCATCAGTTTTGGAACTGGGGAGATCTGTACCAATGGGACGGTCTCCAACTGAGCCGATCTGAAACCAGTGTTTTGGCGAAAAGGATAAATAGGGTGGTCACTAAGACTTTACACTTGTGAGTCGGGGGAAGGGAAGGAAAGCGACAGGGAGTATGGAGCCAAGTAGAAAGATAAGCAGCAGGTTAGCATGTGTGCAGGGTTTAAGTTCAAGGCTGACTAGGAATGAAGCAAAAAGGAAGGATACCTTAGGACATATTACGAGAGATGTTGGAGATCATGAAGATAAGAAAATTAACATTAAGGCACTTTACCTGAATGCTCACAGTATTCATGACAAAGTAGATGAATTAATAGCACAAATCATCATGAATAATTATGATGTAGTAGACATCACAGAGATGTGGTTGCAGGGGGTTCAGGACTGGCAGTTAAACATCCAAGGATTTATAACTTATCGAAAAGGCAGGGAGGTGGGCAGAGGGGGCAGGGTTGCCTTGTTAGTTATGAATGAAATTAAATCTATGGCACTGAATGACACAGGATCGGATGGTGTGGAGTCTGTGTGGGTGGAGTTAAGGAACCACAAAGGCAAAAAACACCATAATGGGAGTTATGTACAGACCTCCCAACAGTGGTCAGGACCAGGGCGCAAGATGTATTGGGAAATAGATAGGGCATGTCAGAAAGGAAAGGTCACGGTGATAATGGGGGACTTCAATATGCAAGTGGACTGGGTGAATAATGTTGCCTGTGCATCCAAAGAAAGGGAATTTGTGGAATGCTTACAGGATGGCTTTTTGGAAATGATTGTGATGGAGCCCACAAGGGAGCAGACTGTCCTGGATTTAGTGCTATGAAATGAGCCAGACTTTAGAAAAGATCTTAGGAGGCAGTGACCATAATATGGTAGAGTTCAGTCTGCAATTTGAAAGAGAGAGGGCAAAATCGAATGTAATGGTGTTACAGTTCAATAAAGGTAATTACAGGGACATGAAAGCGGGACTAATGAAAATTGACGGGAAACAAAGCCTAGCAGCGAAGACAGTAGAGTAACAAGGACTGGAATTTCTGGGTGTAATTGAAGACACAGTACAGAGGTTCATCCCAAAGAAAAGAAGGAATATCCGAGGTGGGGGGGCGGGGGGCGTGGTTGTGGGAAATTAGGCAGCCATGGCTGACAAATGAAGTCAGGAAATGTATCAAAGAAAAACAGAGAGCCTATAAAGTGGATGTAGGTTGGCTCACTGAGCTGGAGGGTTCATTTTCAGACGTTTCATCACCCTACTTGGTAACATCTTCAGTGAGTGTCAGGTGAAGCACTGCCGATAATTCTTGCTTCCTATTTATCTGTTTGGGTTTCTTTGAGTTGGTTATGTCATTTCCTGTGGTGAAGTCAGTTCCTGTTCTTTTTCTCAGGGGTCCTCGGCTGCTGCCTGACCTGCTGTGCTTTTCCAGCACCACTCTAATCTAGACTCTGATTTCCAGCATTTTGCCTGGGTAGTAGATGGGGTCTAACTTGATGTGTTTGTTGATAGAGGTCCAATTGGAATGCCATGCTTCTAGCAATCCTCGTGCATGTCTTTGTTTGGCTTGTCCTAGGATGGATGTGTTGTCCCAGTCGAAATGGTGTCCTTCCTTATTTGTATGTAAGGATACTAGGATGTAAGGATACAAACGAGGAGACCCCTTGGACCATAGTCTTGCTAGGTGGAATACCAACTTACAGATTGGCCAAGGAGAGACACCAAAGATTAAAACACTTAGAAGACTCACACCACTCCATGCATTCCACCCAAGAATTCCTGTAGATCATCAAAGACACTAAGATAGAATAAGATGAAATAATGTTCTCCTTTGATGTAACAGCCCTGTTTACACCAATCAACATTAACCTGGCCAAGGAAACACTGACTACACTATTAGAAGACACAAAGACACATACACCAAACACCATCAACTTCATCAACAAGGACAGTATTACCAAGCTAGTGGACCAATGCCTTACCACAAACATCACCTTCAACAGCAAAATCTACAGACAGCCCAACGGAACACCCATGAGATCACTGATATCAGGGTTCTTAGCAGAGGCAGTAATACAGAGATTTGAACAAACAGCTCTGCCAACCATCCAACCCAAACTTTAGGTCCGCTAGGCGGATACACCTTTGTCATCACTAAACAAAACAAATTAGAGGAAACCTTCAAGACCATCAATACTGGCATAAAATTCACTAAACAGCAAGAAAGCAACAACAAACTGCCATTCCTAGATGTCACAGTAGAGTGAACAGCCAATAGGGACCTTCAAACCAGCATCTACAGGAAAACAACACATACGTAACAAATATTGAATTACAGAAGCTATCATCTTAACATCCACAAACGAAGCTGCATCAGAACATTATTTCAATGAGCCAACACACACTGCAGCACAGAGGAAGTATGCAGAGCAGAGGAAAATCACCTATACCGTGTATTAAAAAAAACCCAGGTACCCAATGAACACAGTCCGCCGATTTCTCAGCAACAAGCTCAAACAAGCAGACAAAACATGTCCAGAAACCCTAGCCACTCTCCCCTACATCAAAGACATTTCAGAAATGACTGCCAGACTATTCAGACACCTTGGCATCATGGTAGCCCACAAACCCAGCAACACACTAAAACAGCAATCTGAAAGACCCTATACAAATAACAAGCAAAACTAATGTCATTTACAAAATGTGGCGCAAGGACTATAAGAAACGCTACATTGGTACAAACAGGCAGAAAACTATCCACCAGGATACATGAATACCAAGTAGCCACAAAACAACATGTCCCTCTCTCCCTAGTATCCTTACATAAGGAAGGACATCACTTCAACTGGGACAACACACCCATTCTAGGACAAGCCAGCAAAGACTTGCACGAGAATTCCTAGAAGCATGGCATTCCAACCGGAACTCTATCAACAAACACATCAAGTTAGATACTCATCTACCAACCCCTGAGAAAAAGAACAGGAAGTGACTTCACCACAGGAAATGACATCACCAACCCAAAGAAACACTAACATATAAATAGAAAGCAGGAATTATCAACAGTGAGATCCACTGAAGATGTTACCTAGTAGGGTGATGAAACGTCTGAAATTGAACCCTCCAGCTCAGCAAGCAAACGTATATCCGGAAACTCAACCTGAGCTACAAATCTTCTCAAAACTCACTAAGCCTATAAAGTGGCCAAGAGCACTGGGAAATCAGAAGATTGGGAAGACTTTAAAAACAAACAGTGCATAACAAAGAGAGAAATAAGGAAAGAGAGGATCAAATATGAAGGTAGGCTCATCAGTAATTTTAGAAATGGTAGTAAAAGTTTATTTCAATATATAAGAAACAAATGAGAGGCAAAAGTAGACATTGGGCCTCTCCAAATTGATGCAGAAAGGCTAGTGCTGGGAGATAAGAAAATAGCTGAAAAACTTAATAAGTATTTGCGTCAGTCTTCACAATGGAAGAAGGGAATAATATCCCAACACTTAAGGAGATTCAGGGGGCAGAGTTGAGTATGATAGCCGTGATAAAAGGGAAAGTGCTAGAAAAGTTAAAAGGTCTAAAAATTGAAAGACCTCCTGGCCCCGTTGGGCTATATCCTAGAGTTCTGAGAAAGGTGGCTAAGAAAACTGCAAAGGGGTTAGTTGTGATCTTTCAACAGTCACTGGAGCCAGAGAAAGTCCCAGATGATTGGAAAATTGCTGTTGTAACCCTCTTGTTCAAGAAAGGATCACATCAAAAGATGGAAAATTATAGGCTGATTAGCCTAATCTCGGTTGTTGGTAAAATTCCAGCATCCATCGTTAAGGATGAGATTTCTGAATTCTTGGAAGTGCAGGGTCAGATTAGAACAAGTCAGCATAGATTTAGTAAGGGAGGTTGTGCCTGACAAACCTGTTAGAATTCTTTAAAGAGGTAACAAGTAGGTTAGACCAGGGAAACCCAGTGGATGTTATCTATCTAGACTTCCAAAAGGCCTTTGATAAGGTGGCTCATGGGAGACTGCTGAGTAAGGTGAAGGCCCATGGTGTTTGAGGTGAGCTACTGGCATAGATTGATGTTTGGCTGTCTGACACAAGGCAGAGAATTGGGATAAAAGGTTCTTTTTCGAAATTGTAGCCAGTGACAAGTGATGTCCCACAGGGTTCAGTGTTGGGGTCATAGCTGTTCGCTTTATATATTAATGGTCTGGATGAAGAGACTAGAGACATTCTGGTGAAGTTTGCAGATGATACAAAGTTAGGTGGACAGGCAGGTAGTACTGAGGAGGTGGGGAGGCTGCAGAAAGATTTAGATAGTTTAGAAGAGTGGTCCAGGAAATGGCTGATGAAATTTAACATGAGCAAGTGCGAGGTCTTGCACTTTGGAAATAATAATACAGTCATGGACTATTTTCTAAACAGTGAGAAAATTCATAAAGCCAAAGTACAAAGGGAGCTGGGAGTGCTAGTCCAGGATTCTCTAAAGTTTTACTTGCAGATTGAGTCTATAATTAAGAAAGTGAATGTAATGTTGTCATTTATCTCAAGACAGTTGGAATATAAAAGCAGCGATGTGCTACTGAGACCTTATAAAGCTCTGGTTAGGCCCCATTTAGAATACCATGTCCAATTTTGGGTCCCACACCTCAGGAAGGACATACTGGCACTGGAGCGTGTCCAGCAGCGATTCACACGGATGATCCCTGGAACAATAGGCCTAACATACAATGAACGGCTGAGGATCTTGGGATTGTATTCATTAGAGTTTAGAAGGTTGAGAGGAGATCAAATAGAAACTTACAAGATAATGCATGACTTAGAAAGGGTGGACACTGGGAAGTTGTTTCCATTAGGCAGGGAGACTAGGACCCGTGGACAAAGCCTTACAATTAGAGGGGGTCAATTTAGAATGGAAACGAGGAGACATTTCTTCAGCCAGAGAGTGGTAGGCCTTTGGAATTCATTGCCATGGAGTGCAGTGGAGGCTGTGATGTTAAATATCTTCAAGGCAGAGATTGATAAATTCTTGATCTCGCAAGGAACTAAGGACTTTGGGGAGAGTGTGGGTAAGTGGAGTTGAAATACTCATCAGCCATGATTAAATGGCAAGTGGACTCGATGGGCCAAATGGCTTTACTTCCCCTCCTATGTCTTATGGTCTTATTGTCTTCATATCAGCCTTCTCCCAGTTGAACTCAGGTCCATCCTTGTACTTTACCATAACAATCTTGAAACAATTGTGCTTGCTGTCTGTAAAATGCTCTCTCACAGATACTTCGACCCCTTGCTCAGCTTCCTTACCTAAAATTAAATCCATGACTACTCCCTCTCTTGTAGGGCCTTCTACATACTGTCTTATAAAGTTATCCTAGATACATTTTAAGAATTCAGTTCCCTCCAAACCTTCCACATAATGACTAGGTAATGTTGGGGAAGTTGAAATTTCCTCATATTAATACCCAGTTTCATTTACACTTCCCTGAAATTTGCCTACATATCTGCTCTTCTATTTCACTTGGACTGTTAGGGGGCCTATGGTACACTCGCAACAACATGACTATTCATTTTTAGTTTTTAAATTCTACCGACATAGAAGGCTTCTCAAGAGAAACTAAGATATCTTCCCTCCTTACAGTAATTGATTCCCTGATCAATATTGTAACACACCCCCCTCCTTTTACCTCCTTCCCTGTCTCACCTAAAGACCTTGTATCCAGAAATATTAAACTGTCAGTTTGCAGTAACAGCAATGACATCATACCCCCATGTTTTACTTTGTGTCCTCAACTCATCTGCCTTGTTCATCAGATTCCTAGCATTAAAATAAATACCATCCAACCCTTCCAAATTCCCTTGCGCCTTCCTAACTCACTTGCTGTCGCTTCTAATTACAGACATTCATCTTTCCCTGCTGAGCATTTTCTTTGGATCCTAAACTCCTGCTAAATTAGCTTAAACCCTCCCCAATAGCACAAGCAAGCCATCCCACAAGAATGCTGGTCCCATTCTGGTTCAGATACAACCCTTGTACAAGTCCCTCTGATGCTAAAAATAGTCCCACCATTTCTGAAATCTAAAGTTCTCCCTCTTGCACCATTTCTCCAGCCACGCATTCATTTGTATTCACCTACCATTCCTGCACACACTCACACATGACATTGAACATAATCCAAAGATTAGTCCTTTTGAGTCTTGTTCTTTAATCTACTTACTATCTATCTAAATTCTGTTTTAGGACTTCAGGGCTTTTGCTACTCAAGTCATTGATACCAGTATGTACCACAATCCCTGTCTCCTTTGCCCCCCCTTCAGAATGTCCTGCAGCCAATCAACGACACATCGCTGACCCAGACATCAGGGAGGTAACATACCATCCCAAGGCCTTTTTTATGGCTGTAATAACACCTGCCTGTTCCTCTTGCCCACCATTATCGCCCTGCCATTCGTTTTCCTACCCTCTTGTGCAGCAGACCAACTCATGGTGTCATGAATTTGGCTGCCACTGCTTTCCCCTGCATAGTGATCTCCCCTAGCAGTATCCAAGACAATATATCTGTTCAAATTGGAAGCGAGTGCTTCCAATTAAACCTGTTGGACTACAACCTGGTGTTGTGTGATTTTTAACTTTATCTGTTAGAAATGAGGATGGCTACAGGAGACTCATGCATAACCCACTTTCCTCTACTCTGTCTAACATATGAACAGAAGAGATAAAATCAGGGTCGGCCATCTGACCCCTCGAGCCAGCTCTGACATTCAATAAGATCATGGTTGATCTTGTTTGTGGACTTAGCTCCACTTACCCACCTGTTCAGCATAACCCTTAATTCCTTTACTCAAGAGCCTGTCTATCTTTGCCTTAAAAACATTCAATGAGGTAGCCTCAACTGCTTCACTGGGCAGAGAATTCCACAGATCTATATTGTTCAACTATGTCCTTTTACCTGTTCAGTCTGACTCTGTGGTGTGACCACCTCACTGAAGGTGCTTTCTACAACTTGCTCAGCATTACATATGCTCCGTAGAGAATCCACCTGCAGCTCCAGCTCCTAAATTTGATTCACTAATAGCTGCATGTGGGCACATATCATGCACACGTGTTCACCAGGGACAACTGAAGCTTTCATGATTTGCCACATAGTGCAGGAGTATATCACAGGGGTGAGTTCTGCTGCCATGACTTATTTTAAGCCCCTGAGCAACTTTCTTTCTAAAAAGAAAACAACACTTGTATAAGAACACTGTTAATTTACTTCCCTGACGTAAACTTTACTTCCCTTACCCTACATTGCTTACTTATATTCTTTTATTACATTAGCCTTGACTTTCACTTATTCCTGTAGTTTCTCAGTTAATCCCTTCTTCAGATGTAAAATCACAAACCAACTAGCATAGCACTTTCCTGTAATGTTTTGATTTGTTTTCTGAATCAGCAGGCCCCTGAAGCCGTAACTGTTAAACAGGACTCCCTTCTGTCTGCTCAGTTGAAGCTGTAGAATATAGCCTTACAAACAATGAACAAAAGAAAGCACCTCTTTCCCCACAGTGCACTAAATTTCCACCACCACACATTCACTCAGACTATACCGCACTCTGGATGTCCCATTCCCCAGCTGCTTGTGCAAATCATACTGATGTGAGGAGCTAAAGGAAAAGACATTACAGGGCTATGGGGAATGGCAGCCGGACGAGGTAAACTGCTCTTTCAGGGAGACAGGCTTAATGGTTGAATGGCTTCCTTCTTTGTCATAACTATCCCATGCTGCTCGTCTATAAATTCATTCGTATGATTTGATCCTTTCCATACTGTCTCCTCAGTGGGATGGTTTATAACTTACATTATTCAATCTAGTTCATATTGCTCCCTATTGAGGTGATTTTTCCACATTAAGGAGCAAGAGACCCAATAGCTTTCGTAATAAATTCCTTTACATATGCTAGAACTACAGCCGTGATGACCAGGTCAATAATATACATGTGTTTAAAGGCAAGCTAGATAATTACATGAGGGAGAAAAGATTGGAGGGACATCTTGACAGGGTTGGACAGAGACATGGAATTATACAGGTTGGAAACAGACCTCTCGGCCCAACCAGATTGGCAAACCAAACTAGTCCCACCTGCCTGCATTTGGCCCCTAACCCTCCAAACCTTTCTTATTCATGTACTTACCTAAATGTCTTTTATACATTGTAACTTTACCCACATCCACCACCTCCTCCGGAAATTCATTCCACACCGTAACCACCATGTCAAAGTTATCCCTCGTGTCAATCTTAAATCTTTTTCCTCTCACCTTAAAAATCTACCCCTTTGACTTGAAACCACACCCCCACCCTTGGAAAAAGACACCTCCCATTCACCTTATCCATACACCCCATGATTTTATAAAACCTCGATAAAGTCACCCCTCAACCCCCTATGTTCAAGTGGAAAAAAAAGATGAAGAGTGATAGCAGAAGATTCTTGTAATGTATAAATTTGATTAGGAACTGGTTGGACTGAGTAATGTGGATCTGTGCTGTTCTTGGCAATCTTATGTAATCAACATTTCTAGGAACAATGTCTACTTAATATGTTTAAGATATTCTTAAAATTCAGACTTTGACCTGACACTCAGTGGACTGAAGTTTGGCACATTCTGAAGTTAAACCCATTGAGCTAATTACTGAGACCCTTTTGTCGTTCATAGAATCTATTATGTGATATCTAGAGGCAGGGTGGACAGGGTAGGGGTCAGATTTAGAGATGTGTCTCAAATATTGCAAAGTCTTCTTTGCAATGTTGGTTGGATTAAAAATCACATCTATATTGAACCACCTGTCCAATTGTTCTGATGTTACTCCAACACAGATTTTGTTTCAGCATCATTTTCAGGTTCTGTGCATTTGGCAGGAGCTTTCAACCTTTGCTCCATCTCACCTTCAAACAGGTGTCGCTGACTGGCTGCTTTTCAAACCGCACAACAGGTCGGCATGGCAAAGCTCAGCTGATGGCTGTAGTTTATGAAGCTTGTACGTGACAGATTCAAGGTTAGTTGATATAATAATAATGACATTAACCTTTACACTTTTTTTTGATAGACAACTAATCTTTTGGAATAATTAAATTTTGCAGTCTCTGGTCAGAAGCCGCGTAATTGTTATTCATGAAATGGATTCTCTATTCAGCTGTCTAGACAAGATGTCAGAACACCTCTTAGCTCATCAATTAACAGATTTATAACACATTAGAACATTCTGCTTTCTTTCTGCCATATAACACCTTTCTTATAACCCCTGGCAGCTTAATTCAGTAATAGTTTAATTTTAAAATTATAGATTATGTGCAGCGTCACATTATCAGGGAATTATTTGCAAAATGCATGACTCAGATATTCCTTTTGTTCAGATTTCTAAATGAATCTGGATGTTCCGATGACCTTTAAAAAGTCTTTTTGCGCTGGCATCTTATTTTCCCTGAAATTAAAGTTTGAAGATGATATAGATGGAAGTAGATAAACAGCGACTGGCTGTCCACACTTCATCAAACCCCTCATCCCTCCCACTGGCCTCCTTTCTCTGTACAGATTAAAGGACACATTGGGTATATAATGTGCACTGACTTACTCTAGTGACCATTGATTACCTGATATGCAACATGGAACAGGCTAGTTGACCTAACCAATCCATACTCTAAACTTGAGACTTCTTCTGACCTTGATTAAAGCGATCTTCGTTGGCCTCCTGAAGGAATTCATCATTGGCTGCCTCCAAAACATCTGCAATTCTTTCAACTAACTTGGATAACTTGTCAAGTATTGGACAGTAGATTGACTTCCCTGTGAATAATGAAATATCAAATTGCGTAGAAGTTTGAAGTCCCTGCATATTTTTCCATTTGTTTATTTTACATTTCCTATTTTAAATTAGTCAATCAGAAGGACTTGTAAGAAATGTGTGAGATTTCTGTAATATTGTCTCTGAATTGCTCAACATAAGATCTGGTGGATTACATTGCACCGAAATGGGGAATTCATTGCTGTGGATGACTTTCCAACCATATGTTCAAATAGCAACAGTGGCACAGTGGTCATGTATCCTCAGTCACTTTTTTTAAATGCAACGATTCTGACTCAAATTAGCAGATACCTTGTGAATATATATAGTTGTGTATATGCACTCTGAACACATTTCGGTTATATCATGTCATTGGGCACTAAACTGGTCGTTGCCTCCAGAATTAGCCGACGCTAACACAGAGAGACTGTGTGTATTGAGGCCAACATGTACTGGCAATTTACTGACATGCTTTCTTGACTCAACCACACTGTCAGTATATTGTCCGAGTCTTTCCATATATGATTCTTCAAGTTGCATATTCTGCAAAGACAGTATTCATGTTGAGACAGATGTCATGAATTTATTAACAGCACTAACCATTTACACTATTAGTTCTCAGATTCGCACGTAGTTTAGGTCTTGTGGTTTCTGATTATTCCTGCCAAATTACATGCACGCAACTGACTGACTGAACACACTGTAACTCCATTGAACTAAGACAGGGAGTGACTGAAATGAGAACCCTTATAGCAAAGCATCATACATCATGTCATGACACTGTCCTAATCTGGAATCTATGTAATTACACAAGTCATCACTTATAGTATATATTCCCTCAGCACCAAGATGTTTCAAACCTCTCTCTTGCTAATGTTTTCAATTTGTAGAGCTGCAAATTAGCGAATTTTAACATTAATGCTATAGTTTAAGAATTGAGTGTCTTTGAGCATTCATCAATGATTTATTTTCATTGACATTTTATTGACCAGAATTGCCTTAAAATGTTTCTCACTGTGGTACTTCTGTACTGTGAAGTGTCTTCAGCATGTTCTGTGTTTATTTCAGTTTACCAGCATCTACAGTAGCTTGCTCATGCTCTCTCTGGATGGCTAGGATGAGTATGGAACATTCAGAAGCATTGTTTATGTCCTACCTGATCAGGCAGACCAGCTAAAGAAACCCTTCTTGACACCTATAATTCTGTCTATGAGAGCACTACCAGACAAAGCCTACCTCAGCAGTCAGTTGTTGCTGTTTGTAAAAGACTCATAGTCCTTGGAAGCAACAGATAAGCCTCATCCGATAATGCCAGCTGGATTCATTCTTTTTCTGACCACAGTAAAGAAGTTAAAATTCCAGAGGATGTACTTTCCAGCAGGAAGGATTCTTTGGGGTTATGCAGTCATAGAGTCATAGAGCTGTACAGCATGGAAACAGACCCCTTGGTCTAACTCGTCCATGCTGACCAGATATCTTAAATTAATACAATCTCATTTGACGGCATTTAGCCCATATCTCTCTAAACCCTTCCTATTCATATACCCATCCAGATGCCTTTTAAATGTTGTCATTGCACCAACCTCCACCATTTCCTCTGGAAGCTCGTTCTATGCATGCATCACCCTCTGTGTGAGAAAGTTTAAATCTTTTCCCTTTCATCTTAACTCTATGCCTTCTAGTTCTGAATCCTCCACTCTGGGGAAAAGATCTTGACTATTCACTCTATCCATGCCCTTCATGATTTTATAAAACTCTATAAGGTCACCCCTCAGCCTCCGAAGCTCCAGGGAGAATAGCCACAGCCTCTCCTTATAGCTCAAACACTCCAACCCTGGTAACACCCTTGTAAATCTTTTCTGAATCCTTTCAAGTTTCACAAATTCCTTCCTGTAGCAGGGAGACCAGCATTGTCAAGAATGGTGTGAATATTCAATGCATGTCATGAGTTTTCATTAGAACAGTGAATGTGGACTATCAGAGGGCTTTTTAACTGTCTTGAAGTTGAGGCTATGCTGTCATTGTTATAAAAATTCCAACGAAATCCTGAAACGCAACGCAATTATATTTTCTACATTAGTTAAGCCATTAAACAAAAACATTCTTTTTGCTTTGCCTAATGCAAAATCTGTTGGTTGTACCAAATGGCTCTTGTAGCATGGTCAACACCAGCAGCACATTTGTACGTGGCAAGATTTGCATGGATCATTTGATACCTGCATCGACAGCTTACGTAAATGTTAACTTTTGCACTTGGGATGGAGGCCGTGAACTCTTGAAATGGCGGACAGTTTCATTAGTTGCCTATGCCATGCTCAGCCCCTGTAGCAGCTGCCATGGACAAAGACCAGTCAATTGCATCAAAAAATGAAAAACCCACAAGCTGAACATTTCCAGACACCCTTTCCAATTCTTAGCTTACTGCTGACTTCCCAATGCCTGTCTGGAAAATCATTGTGGAGCTTTTATTATTATATTGGGATTTTAAGAAAGATATTGTCCTTGAAATATGCTGATTTGGTGGACACCACTTTGAAATCTTCTGGTGGAAACGCGAGTTGAAAACTCTTTGCCAATTGTTCCTTGAACTTTGGAGAACTCAGCCACTTAATGAAACTGTGCAGGACCTTCAAAACACCACTGCCTTGCAGTTATTTGCCAATGCTTGAACTCTTCAGCTTTCCTGACATTGGCATGGCTGAGCTGGCAAGCACATGCTAGGACTGAACCCTTGGGTGATGGGTTTAAAAAGCAGTTCACAATGACTACCTTGAAGGAGCTGGTGGCATGGAAATTGCATGAGCCAGTTACTCACATTGCCAGTCTTGATTGGTTTTGTTAGGTGATTTTAGCTGGGGCTTCATAAAAGCTTTGTGGACACAATAGCTTTTTGTGCCATCCTCTGCAGATACTGCTGTTTCTACTCCTTCTCCAAATTGACTTGTTCCTCCTCTGCTTTTTACTCTTTATTCAGTTACAGTATGTGCACGTCATTGGCTACACCATCATTCATTAGAAATCTCTAGTTGCCCTTGAAAAGGCAGTGATGGCTCGCTGTCTTGAACTGCACTAGTCTTTAGGGTTTAGTGGCACACAGAGTGTTCCCAGGAAAGGAATAATGGCATTTTGACCCAGTGACAATGAAGGAATGGCGATATTCTTAGCGCAGTAGGCAGCATGTCAGGCTCATAATCTGAAGGTCCTGAGTTCAATCCTCAGAGAAGGCAAGTTTGTGGCACCTCTCCATCTCCATTAATGATGACCGACTTGACACCGACATTTTTTACAACCACCGACTCCCACAGCTACCTGGATTACATCTCTTCCCACTCTACCTCCTGCAAAAATGCCATCCCAAATTCCCAATTCCTCTGCCTCTGCCATATCTGCTCCCAGG
Organism: Hemiscyllium ocellatum; assembly: GCF_020745735.1. Lineage (NCBI taxonomy): Eukaryota > Metazoa > Chordata > Chondrichthyes > Orectolobiformes > Hemiscylliidae > Hemiscyllium > Hemiscyllium ocellatum. The sequence goes on from NC_083404.1 coordinate 54,037,027, forward strand.
AGGACCAGTTCCACCATAGAACACACCAGATGTACTCCTTCTTTAGAGACCGCAGTTTCCCTTCCCACATGGTTAAAGATGCCCTCCAACATATCTCGCCCACACCCTGTACCTCCGCCCTCAAACTCCACCTCCCAACCGTAACAGAACAGAACCCCCCCCCTTCCGGTGCTCACTTTCAACCCTACCAACCTTCGCATAAACTGCATCAACCCCATTTCCGCCACCTCCAAATGGACCCCACCACCAGGGATATATTTCCCTTCCCATCCATTTCCGCTTTTCGCAGAGACCGCTCCCTCAGTGACTACCTGGTCAGGTCCACGCCCCCCCAACAACCCACCCTCCCTTCCTGGCACCCTCCCCTGCCACTGCAAAACCTGCGCCAACACCTCCTCCCTCACCTCCATCCAAGGCCCCAAAGGAGCCTTCCACATCCGTCAAAGTTTTACCTGCACATCCACCAATATCATTCATTGTATCCATTGCTCCCGATGCGGTCTCCTCTATATTGGGGAGACTAGACGCCTCCAAGCAGAATGCTTTAGGGAACATCTCCGGGACACCCGCACTAATCAACCCCACCTCCCTGTGGCTCAATATTTCAACTCTCCCTCCCATGCTGCTGAGGACATGGAGGTCCTGGGCCACCTCCACCGCTGCTCCCTCACCACCCGAAGCCTGGAGGAAGAATGCCTCATCTTCCACCTCGAAACACTTCAATCCCATGGCATCAATGTGGATTTCAACAGTTTCCTCATTTCCCCTTCCCCCACTTCACCCCAGCTCCAAACTTCCAGCTCAGCACTGCCCTCATGACCTGTCCTACCTGGCTATCTTCCTTTCCATCTATCCACTCCACCCTCCTCTCTGACCTATCACCTCTATCCCCACCCCCACTCACCTCTTGTACTCTATGCTACTTTCTCCCCACCCCCATCCCCTTCTCATTTATCTCTCCACCCTGCAGGCACCTTGCCTTTATTCCTTATGAAGGGCTTTTGCTCAAAACGTCAATTTTCCTGCTCTTCGGATGCTGCCTGACCTGCTGTGCTTTTCCAGCACCACTCTAATCTAGACTCTGGTTTCCAGCATCTGCAGTCCTTGATTTTACCGAATGGAAATATCTGTCTAAGTCAGGATGTTGTGTGACTTGAAAGGAAACTTGCAGGTGAATGCGTTCCCAAATGACTGTTGCCTTTGTTCTTTTGACAAATTGTTTGTAGGTGTTAAGTAGGTATTTTTAAGTAGGATCTTTTTAAGTAGGTATTTGTGAGAAATTTACGATGCAGTCTCACTCACTTTGTTTGACTTTCCCTGGAGTTAGCATGTTATCAGCTATAAAGGTGATATGTGTAAACTGATACAAGTTTGAAGCCAGGTTTTAGTCAATGGTCTTGGTCTTAGATGTTGTATCCAAATGATGCATTTTGAACTTCTAATCTCACTTTACATTCTGAAAGAGGCAGCACAAGGTGGCAGTTTGATGGTGTTTCGGGAAACAGTGAGCGATGTGATTCTGAATTGGGCCTGGTTGCAAAACCTTCGAGTGTAAATAATGTTTACTTTCCAGTATGTAAGGAATGGAAAAAATTCCCTATAATCTCAGTCCAAAACTTTTCAAATTCTATTGTTACTGGACAGATATTAAATGAAGTCCAATATCACTAACATGGATCAACACTGCAAACTAATTCAAGTAAATATAAAAAGTGGACCAAATAATGTCAGAAGAAAATATTAAAGCTTTGCAATGCATATTGATATCAATATGTGGGGAAGTTATATTTTAAAAAACAAAAAAAAAGCTTCCAAATTATTGATAAAACAAATGGTGACTAATAGTTTAATTGGATTTTTTTTGGTGTGGTGTCAGTTATGTTGGGTTTCATAGAGGGTTTCCCAATATGAGGTCCAACGTGAGTTTTCTAGCTGTATCTTACCAACCTCACCTTATTAACTAACCAGATCTTGTGGTGTTCCTCTCACAGCTTTCTCACAACATCCTGGAACAACTTGCTACTGTAGGCCAGAATTGATCCGCTGATCCTTAAAAGTCTGTTGTACACCCAGAAAAGCACATTCACTCCAAATCTACCTGCACAGTTCCTGACAATTTGCCATCGGCATGACAGACTAAGAAAAACTGGTGTCCCGGTTTGTGGATAGGGACCTGGATCCTCATGAATGAATGGGATGGTGCAGGAGTGTAAATTTCTCCTTCCCCAGGACCAGGAGGTGAGGCCATGACACAAGACCATGCCATCCTGGTACTTTTCAGCCTAGTCTTTCAAGAGGAAATTATATTTATTTATTCCTTCAAAGGATCAAATGATCAAATATGTTTTGGGTGGTCTGTTAATTGGCCGTTTTTGTAATTTTCTTAATACTCTTTTCTGGATGATTTCAGATACGTTTTTTGATCTTAACTGCTACCATGATTTTCTAGACAGTGAATCTTGCAGCTGCCACCATCTTTTATCATATGGTTTGATGCCACACTGAGTTTTGGCAGAAAACAGACTGATCAAGGCAAAGGGAAAGTCAAGAGCTGTCTCCAGACTTCAAGGTTACACTATTTATTATACACAACACCAAGTTACCACCCAACGGGTTACTTGGAAGCACTAGCTTTCAAAGCGTTACTCCTTCATCAGGACTTTGTCCACACCAGTCCAACACCAGCTCCTCCACATCATATGTGTTACACATCAGTCCTAAATATTGCCATACATGGAGATATATTATGCTCTCACTTATAGTTATATTAAGTAAGGACTAATATTGCTTCCTTGTGTGTTCGTGTCCATGTGGTAATCTGGTCTGATGTGTATTCCAGACTTTCTAAAGTTCTAGAGTGTACTGTTGCAATCTTCTCCCAGAGTCTTCAACCTCCACCCACTCTGTGCCATTTAAACTCAATAACATGCAGCTCTGTGACATCTTTTAAAGGTTACATCAGGGTCCTGATGCTTTTACATGACACTGATAAGCCTAGAATCATGTTAAGGTAAAAACAATGACTGCAGATGCTGGAAACCAGATTCTGGATTAATGGTGCTGGAAGAGCACAGCAGTTCAGGCAGCATCCAAGGAGCAGCGAAATCGACGTTTCGGGCAAAAGCCCTTCATCAGGAATAAAGGCAGAGAGCCTGAAGGGTGGAGAGATAAGCTAGAGGAGGGTGGGGGTGGGGAGAAAGTAGCATAGAGTACAATAGGTGAGTGGGGGAGGGGATGAAGGTGATAGGCTGGGGGTGGGGAGGGGGGAGGGAGAGTGGAGGGTGGAGTGGATAGGTGGAAAAGAAGATAGGCAGGTAGGACAAGTAATGGGGACAGTGCTGAGCCACAATTTTGGAACTAGGGTAAAGTGGGGGAAGGGGAAATGAGGAAACTGTTGAAGCCCACATTGATGCCCTGGGGTTGAAATGTTCTGAGGTGGAAGATGAGGCATTCTTCCTCCAGGCGCCTGGTGGTGAGGGAGCAGCGGTGGAGGAGACCCAGGACCTGCATGTCCTTAGCAGAGTGGGAGGGGGAGTTGAAATGTTGGGCCACAGGGCGGTGTGGTTGATTGGTGCCGGTGTCCCAGAGATGTTCCCTGGTAGTGGGGTCTTTTTGGAGATGGCAGAAATGTCGACAGATGATTTGGTTTATGTGAAGGTTGGTAGGGTGAGCACCAGGGGCGTTCTGTCCTTGTTACGGTTGGAGGAGTGGGGTCTGAGGGCAGAGGTGCAGGATGTGGATGAGATGCGTTGGATGACATCTTTAACCACATGGGAAGGGAAATTGCGGTCTCTAAAGAAGGAGGCCATCTGGTGTGTACTGTTGTGGAACTGGTCCTCCTGGGAGCAGATACGGCGGAGGCTGAGGAATTGCAAATACGGGATGGCATTTTTGCAAGAGGATAGGGTGGGAAGAGGTGGTAATCCAGGTAGCTGTGGGAGTCAATGGGTTTGTAAAAAATGTCAGTGTCAAGTCGGTCGTCATTAATGGAGATGGAAAGGTCCAGGAAGGGGAGGGAAGTGTCAGAGATGGTCCAGGTAAATCTAAGGTCAGGGTGGAATGTGTTGGTGAAGTTGATGAATTGCTCAACCACCTCGCGGGAGCAGGAGGTGGCACCAATGTAGTCACCAATGTAGCGGAGGAAGAGGTGGGGAGTAGTGCAGGTGTAATTAAGGAAGATCGACTGTTCTGCATAGCCAACAAAGAGACAGGCATAGCTGGGGCCCATACGTGTGCCCATGGCTACCCCTTTGGTCTGGAGGCAGTGGGAGGATTCTAAGGAGAAATTGTTAAGGGTGAGAACCAATTCGGCCAAACGAATGAGAGTGTCGGTGGAAGGGTACTGTTGGGGACGTCGGGAGAGGAAAAAAACGGAGGGCTTAGAGGCCCTGGCCATAGTGGATGGAGGTGGAGAGGGATTGAATTCATCTCCTGCTCCACTCACCTATTGTACTCTATGCTACTTTCGCCCCACACCCACCCTCCTCTAGCTTATCTCTCCACCCTTCAGGCTCTCTGCCTTTATTCCTGATGAAGGGCTTTTGCCCTGAAACGTCGATTTTACTGCTCTTCAGATGCTGCCTGAACTGCTGTGCTCTTCCAGCACCACAAATCAGAATCCAGAATCTAAAATCATGTTAAGACAGGGCTAAGCACATGAGATATTGTTGGCAGTGTGTTCTCCCAAATATTAGTAACTGTTGCTGGTTAACAAATGAGCTGGAAAGGAGTTCATTGCTTTCAACTTTTCAATTCATGTCAGAGACTTACACAAAATGTCCACAGGTTCTAACTGAACCCAGGATACTTCTTGAAGTAGAATTTACATAATATTGAATTTCAGTCAAACACCATTTCAGATCAAAAGGAAATATTTCAAGACTATCCCTGCTAAGGTTAGATTGGGTCCTCTCTCAGGTTAGAGTTAGTGGGAAGTTGGATTCAGTTCACACTGATTTTGATGGGTTTGCACTGTAAGTAGCTGTACATAGTGGAAGGACTCAAATCCAAGCCATAGTCTGTTGTGAGCTGGGTGATTGTAGCTCAAGTGGACTAAGGGTGCTACAATGAGTCTCAAAAGCCTTGAGAAAGGAGGGTTTAAATCAGCTGAACCTCCACTGCTGTTAAGCAGTGTCTTCTGCTGGGAAAATGTTGTGGGCAAGAACCGGATCAGCCTAAGCTGTGACAACCTCCATAGTCAACTAGCTTGACAACAATCACTGCCTTTTAGATATAGTTACCAAAGGGGATTCCATAACAATAGAAGCAGAAAAGGGGATTGAACATTGGGGAAAAAAACATTAATGAGCAGCTAAAAGAACACACTCTGATTGATTTGAATCAGAGCACAAATATTCTGTGAGATGAAAGGATCCTGCATGACTTACAAACATGTCACATCACTTACCCGTTTGTGCTGGTAAGCAAAATCAAACAGGTCATCGCACTGCATGGAGTTAGATTTCAGCAAATTGATTCTCACTGTTTAGCATTGACACCTTTCTGAGGAATATCACTGCCATGAGAATTGATCAACAATTTCAATTCTGTTTTAGTAATCTCACTAAATCTTCCAATAAAAGCAAAAAAACGTCATTGTGATATCTAATCATATTGTTGTGGAGACTCTAATGACTCCCTTTTGTGAGCCGCTCTTGATAAATCCAGTTGTACTTCCTGTTGAATACCTGCATTATTCATAATACGATGCTATATATTGTGCTTTGAAATAAACACAACTTTTCATATTATTGAAAGCATTTGCAAATATTTGCAAAAATTCCACTTTTCCCTAGCTTTATTCAGCTGATTGTAGAAGCTAACAGGCAATGAAAACTCTTCACTGCTTTGAAACACTCACTTCTGGTTGTGTGAATGTGGAGTTGCTGTCCTTGCACAAGTTAGGAAGCTAGCGGTTGTCTGCTGATGAATTTCATGACTATGCTTGCCTGGCAATTTTCCGACTGTTCTTGACTTTCAGACTATGTGTAATTCATATGAGCTCCCACCAACACAATTGACTGGGCAGCATCACATTTACTCAGTGACTGTGAGCGGAATTTAAATGGCTCCGTCTAAGCACAGCAGTGGTTTACACTGCACAAAAGGAGCCATTTAAAACCTGCTCGGTTGCTTAATGAATGTGGCACACATCGCTTGTCTCCGCAGTGCGGTGCCGGAGCAGCTGATCAAGGATGTATGGGAAGGTTGGTGTCCTCTGAGGATACTCTTTCTTAGAAACAGCACACTCAGCAGCAGATAGGACACAATGTCACAGCAGGGGCCCAGAGAACCTTGATTCGCTCAGATAAATAGATGGCTATTCCGTTCACTCCAAACGATTGTCAATGTGTCTCAATTGGTAGCACTTTTGCCTGTGAGTTCGAAGTTTCAGGATTCAAGTTGGATACCAGGACTAAGGCACATAAATCAAGCTGTTGGTCAGTTCAGGACTGAGGACACATTGTTGGAGGTGTCACCTTTTGAATGAACCATGGCCCAACTTCCTGCTCTGGTGGATGTAAAAGAATCTATGGCACTTTTTTAAAGAGGACTCAGGGAGTTACTCCTGGTGCCCTGATCAGTATTTCTACCCCTTGATCAACATCACTAAAAAAAATTATACGCATATTATCACATTGTTGTTCTTGAGAGCTTGTGTACAAAATGGACTCTGCCACATTGCTTGCATTGGAACAAGAATAGATTCTTTTAAAAAATTCATCCATGGGACATGGATAATCCCACTAAGCCATTGTCTACTCTGGCTGTGAAGAACCTTGCGGTGGCTGGTGGATAAGAAAAGAGCTATACAAATGCTAGGTCTTTTAGATATCATGACAAACTTGCTACAAGCAGATTAGTTGATTCAGTTGCAGTGCCAACTTCAGGACTAACTCATATGGGAAGGAAAAAGGGCATCGGAATGTTGGTTAATGTAGAATCCCTACAATGTGGAAGCTGGCCATTTGGCCCAACCGGTCCATGCCAACTCTCCAAAGAGCATCTCAAAACAGACCCCCACCTCTACCCTTATCCCTGTAACCCTGATTTCCCATGACTAATTCACCTAACCGGCACATGCCTGGACACTATGGGCAATTTAGCATGGCCAATCCACCCTAACCTGCACATCTTTGGTCTGTGAGAAAAAAACCAGAGCACCCAGAGGAAACCCATGCAGACACGGGGAGAGTGTGCAAACTCTGCACAGTCAGTCACCCAAGGCTGGAATGAAATGCGGGTCCCTGCTACTGTGAGGAACCAGTGCTAACTACTGAGCCATATTGCACTCAGTCAGCCCACTCTGTTCTCTTACAGGGACAACACTTAAAAGAAGTGGCAGATTCAGCATACGTGAAAAGGAGAAGCATCTTGGGGAAAAGTGTTACCATCAGTCACAGATCAAACACTTGTTTCTCTGATTGTGCAAAATAAGATTGTAAATGATAGCCATGGATGATGGTTGAAGATTTCATGTTGTAGACAGTATGATTCAATATGGGAAGGAGAGTTGTTTCAAGTGAAAGCTTATGCGTATATTGGACTGGGCCATGATTATCTGTCAGTCGTCCTTATTGCAAGCCAAGTTAACCTGGCAAGAGATTATTAAACAAAACCATAGAGAAATTTGTGGGAGCAGAGAGCTTTTTCTGACAAAAGAACCAACTCTATACAATTTATAGGACTCTGAAGTCGAGGTGTGATTCCATAGAAGCACAGGAAGATTGAAGAGGTTGCAATAGCTGCCATAGACCTCTGATCTAGATTGGACTGGAATGAAGGTTGTCTTGCCAAGAGTTGCATTCCTTAAAAAAGGGTTTTTTTTTAAAGCAATGTGTTGCTTCAAAAGCTTCCAGCTCAGAATGTAAAAGAAAACCCACAAAGGATCACAAAGTCTAAGAAATTGGAGCTGTTGATGATATTCATGTGTAAGGTCAGTAGGAAGTTGGGGGAGAGTAGAAATTTTAGTCGCTGGATGGGATAATAAGCTTAAACTGGATATTGGAGCTGGACGTAAACAGAATTATGTTTAAAGTCACATCTGCTCCAATCATCAAGTATAAAACTCTATGAGCTGGAAGGCATACAGTTTAGAGTGAAAGTACCGATGGCTGCCATATTCCAAAAAAAGAGAAGAAAATCACAGAAACCCTATAGAATAGTGTGATTGTTCACTTTTCATTGGAAGCTTGTAAGACCCACAGCTTGTGTAAAAAGTGGAGGGATTGAGAAAGCAAGAGAACCCAAAGATTTAAATCTGTACTTCTGCATTGTTCAAAAGTATTGGGAAGCTAAGACAACTTATCACACCTCCATATGTCCAGAAGCCAAGCCTGTGTGTTTGTTTACCCCACAAAGTTGCTCACTCACTTTTGCAGAAGGTTAGTGCTACAACAAGGAGTTATTTCATCCTTCACAAAGCTTACATGTTAGTGGTCAGGTGTGGTTTCTGAACTGAAATCAATTGAATCATGAAGAATATGTATAGATCTCGTACAGTTGAATGAAACTGTTGAAAGGAAAATTTGTCCAATATCATCTGTGAATGAGAGTTTGTCAAGGCTCGAGCAGATTTTATCTTTCACTAATCTAGCTGCAAAAAGTGACAATTGCCACTTACCTTTAGATGAGAAATCAAGATTACTTACAACCGTTGTAACACCGTTTGGTAGATATTGTTTTTGTCAAGTACTTTTTGCTATCAGGTCTGCACCAGAAATGTTTGTGCAAATGATGACAATTATCCTGGAAAGATCGGAGGGAGTAATTTGTTAAAAGGATTATGTCATAATCCATGAATTTACCACAACAGGGTTTGATGGAGAGTAAGAGCTCTGCTCCAATAGGAAGTAAGATTTTTATCTCAACAGTGAATGTGAGTTGTTACAACCAACTATTAAATTCCTAGGACACATAGCAACAGTGGTCAGAGCAGCTACTTAGAAAATCAGAGCAATTGAAGAATTTCCACCTTCTCCAAATGTCACAGAGCTCCAGCAATTTATGAGAATGGTGAATCAAATGGGACATTTTTACCCAATTTATCAAGTATGAATGAAATGTTACATCAATTGTTAAGTCAAGACTATACATAGTGCAGTGCAGAGGCCCGGTAAAAGTTGTTTCAAAGGATCAAGCAAATCTTAATATCACCAGGTCTATTGGCTCATTATGATCTAAAACTTACCTATGAATATAGCTATAATGTATAATTGACTGGATTGATAGCTATACTTTTCCAGATTCAGAGCGATAGCGAAAATAGCCCAGTGCACTATCAACATACTGTTTGAGCAAAACAGAAGAGAATTGAAAAAGAAGCCTTGTATGTTATCTACGCTTGTGAGAAGATGGCATATGATATATCAGGGCTTCTAGACAGACTAGAAAACCCTGGCTACTTTATTGATGAGATTTGATTGGAGACTAAGGAATTTGGAAAAATGCTGCCAAGTGTGTAGAGATATTATTTGATCAGGTTTGACACTAAATTGAATATGTGCAAGGGAAAAAGCAGACAACAGTGGCGATGTAGTTCTGTATCCTTGTAGCAAGCTCTCAACAAGGATATAGAATTATTTTTGAAGACATAGACTTTACTTTGCTAACAGCCCAAGAAGAAAGTCAGACAGAGAACATGTTCAAATCCATGTGTTCTGCATTCAAGCGAAACCAAAATATATTCCAGACAATCCTATTTTAAGGTAATTTTTTTAAGCAAACAAAATTTTTTAGTTTCATGGAAGACTTGAAGATTTAAGATGCGAGTTTGGTCACACCTAGAATCCTCAGACTCGACATAATCTAAAAGTTATACCTGGCACGTTCGGCCATGCCAGAATGTGATATTCAGTTTTGTGGCCAAGGCTTTCAACCTCATGAGACAAGACAATAACCAATTGCATCATATCCATCAGCAGTAACAAAGAGAACCACTACAACCATAGAGCCATACAGCACGGAAACAGACCCTTCAGTCAAACTTGTCCATGCTGACCAAGTTTCCAACACTAAAGTAGTCCCGTTTGCCTGCTTTTGGCCCATATCCCTCTAAACCTTTCCTATTCAGGGACCTGTTCAAATTTCTTTTAAATGTTGTAACGATACCTGCATCTACCACTTTTTCTGACAGTCCTTCATTTATGTCCATAACCTGGCAACATCGCAGTATAAAGTTATTTTTACTTCAGAGTGAAAATGTTGCACAAATGGCTATTTGAGGTGGATAGGTGTTAACCATCGATATGGTGATACCTCTGAAGCTGTCACTGTTGAAAGGAATTTTTTTTGCACAGAAACCTATTCATTTTACGCAACAGTCCACAACTTGCTAATGCATGCTTCAAGCAGTTTACTGATTCTTACAGGTTTGTCCACACAACCAGCTCATAGAGATACCTGCAAGAAAATGGCGACGTTGAAAGAGGAGTGAGGACAATAAAGGCTTCATTTAGATGAATATGATGGCATCAACCTGTGATTGCTAAATTATCCAATTCTGAATAAGATTAATGGACTCAAAACATGACCTGTTTCTCTCTCCGCTAATGCTGTCATAACTGCTGAGTTTCTTCAGCACTCACTGCTTGTATTTCAGGTCTAAAGCATCTGCAGTGTTTTGCTTTTACTGCTGTTACTGCTCTTACCCTGATCCAGAAAAGTCTAACTCAGTGTGAAATTCTGAAAGCAACATACTCAACTTCCTGCTTGTTTTTGTACACATCTCACACAAGTAGATTGGGATTGAACAAAGAATTACAGTCATTGCCACAGATTCCACAACCGAGCCTCCACAGCCTGGAGAGTTGCTGTGGATCAAAATCGTCAAGGCCAAGCCATTGAGATAACATTACATCCACAGTTCTATCTTGTGGAGAGTGAAAACGGGGCAAGGAGAAGAGACAGGAGTGCACTGATTTCGACAAGGAGGCAATGTTCTAAAGAGTTGATTGACTATTCAGGAGACCTGGATGATGGCCCAAATGATGAACTTGAATTAACTGGTAATTCTCATTCTACCCCACAGAATTGGTGAGAAAACATAGAGAGCTAGCATGTGCAACCTCCTCCCAGAGAGATGAGGACAATGTTGGGTGCATTGCTGAAATCACGACAGCAGTTGTCCTGTGAATCAGAGGTGGTCAAAGACTTCAGGGGAGATGTTGAATAAGGAGATGTAAATAATGTAGAGTCAGAGATATGGTAGGGCGAGCTGGGAGAAATATAATGTGAAGAGTTAATGCTATTGTGTGAATAAGATAGTGAACAACAAGCGATGTAAGAACACTCAAATTAAAGCAAAATTACTCTAGATACTGGAAATCTCAAAAATGGAGAATGCCAAAGAAACTCAGCAGGACTGGCATTGTCCGTGGAGAGATTATGGTAGATATGAATACATAACTAAAAAGTAATACATGTTGGGATGTTACGTAAATATAAGGTCTGGGTTGCCTGCTTGAGCCAGTCTTGTCAGGTGACAAAAGGTGAAGAAAGATGACCACTGCCCAACGTGAGGGTCTGCAGCAATCCAGAAGACAATTGTGGTAGAGTCTGATTGGTTAATGTAGGCTTGGTGTGATTGGTTATGCTAATGTAACAGGAATAGGGCGTGGCTTTTAGAACAGCATAAATGTTAGAGTATGCTCGCTGTTTGGGGCTTTCAGGGTTGTCTGCTCTGATGGCCACAGCTTTTGTTTACAAATAAAGGCTCATCATCTCCTGGTCATTCCTAAAAATACTATCTACCACAACAAAAGGAACAGAGTTAATGTTTTGGATCCAGTGTGACTTTTCCTTAGAACATCAGTAATGTAAGAACAGATAACTACAGGGAGATTACTCAAGAAGCTTCAAACAAAGACCGATCCTGTACATAATTAACATTTAACATGTCAAATAAAACTGACAACTAAACCTCCTATAATTTTAATGAGGTCAACTCTCAGACACCAGTAAATAAGAATAACAAAATAACAATATGATCTTCCATAACCCTACCATAGAGGACTGTTGGAAATGAAAGTGCTGACTGGGGAGTGGCCATTGCTTGCTTGGTTCAGTACAGTTGGCCATAGCCGACTTACATAGATACAGTCGATTCCCTTCATGCATATCATTGCATTGTGTTGAAGAATCAAATGGTGACATGGATACAAACAATCATAGCCATTTCTTAAATAGTGGGATAAAACCAGATTGCTGTTGTTCAAAGAGGAATAAAAATAAAGTGATTGGCCTTACTGAATAGAGTATCAGGAGCATGTTTGATACATTTGTGCTTCACAAGTTGGCAATTCTGTTAATTTCCTCTGCATGAGCCTGGGAGGAGATGAAAGCTTGGAAATTGATGACTGAGATAGCTTTGTTACTATTACTGAAAGTATCACCCAAATGTTTGCCAATGGTTGGTGCAGATCACAGAGCATCTTAGCAAACCTGAGCCTTCAAAGACACACAACTCCTAATTCTTTTCGAGATAATCATATTTGATTCTCAGGCAATTGGAAATTGCATGATTAAAGTCAGCGATTTTTAGAGTTCTAAGTCTTGTCTGTCATATGTGCCTTAATACTACTGCAGCACTTTTTGGCAAATGGAATTCTTTCTCAACGAGACTTCCGGTGAGACTGTTCATATCCTTGGTGTTTTATTTAACAATCAGGTGAGATTCTCACCACATATCCACAAAAAAATGAAAACATCTATTTCCACTCCCAGACATTACCTTTCTCGGCTACTGCCTTCATTCATCTGTATCTGCTACACGTATTCAAGCCTTTTTTATTTTAAAGTTTAACTAATCAATCATATTGCTGACTGGCATCCCACCCTCAACCATCTGTAACCTTGAGATCATCCAAAACCCCGCAGTTACATTCATTACAGTTGCAGTTCACCCATCATCTTAGTGCTAACTGACCTGCACTGGCTCCTTTTAAACCATGCCTGAATTCTAAAATTCTCATTGCTAGTTTTCCAAATGCTGTGCCTCTCATTATCACTTTTAGTGCCTCCAAGATATCGATGGTTCCTTTAATTTTGCTCTCCTCGGCATCCCGATCATAATTGCTTAAACTCTGGTGATCGTAACTGCAACTCACCTGCATCTGAATCTCTCCATAAGTCTCTCTGTTTTCCTACTTTAATTTCCTCCTTTATGGTGAAAATTGAAGCCTACCTATTGGCCAGGCTTTTAAGTCCTCTGCCCTAACAACTTCTTGAGAGTTTCGGTGCCACATTATGTTTTATATTGCCTTTGGGAAGTGCCTGGGGTGTTTTATGCTGTAAAAGGTGCAAGCTAAATGTAGGTTGTGTGTCGCTGAAAGGTTAGCTGCCTTCAAATTGGATGGACTGGACAACGTATTGACAAATTCAGAACTCTGTCACCAGTTGGCATCCCAGGCAGAACACAATTCTTCAGTGCCTCACTATATTCTCTGAAATCAAGTGACTAGAAGCAATGAAAACCATTCTTCCCCAGCCACCCCAAACCTACCACTTGCTAGACCCTATCAGTAACTGAACTCTGCCCTCAAAAATTGCATGACTGACAGTGGATCTTAATTCGCAAAGTGGATGAACCGATGTGGTGTCACTTCAAATGGCCAGAATCACTGTGCAACTTGAAAACTGTAGCTTCCTCTTTGTACAATTAGTGAGCTCTCAATGTGAAGGCAGATCATCTTCAGCACCTAATATAGTATGTGTGAGAACATAGTGTCTCGTTTACTGAAAGTCCCTACGGCAGTTCCGACACATGCTTGACTAACGAGAACTGGCAGTCCAGAGTTCCCAGCCACACAATTATTAGTAACACAATATATACGGTGATGGCAATTTTTCCAGATTATAATTGCTAATTTGGAATGCAGGTTTATCCAGTACCGGTTAGGTTACAGGGCACAGCCTATTTCTCTGCGTTTTCTCATCCCAAAACAAAAGACAGCTGAATACACTGTTACACCTCAAAAAAAAGTTCTGTTTACAAGCAAGTTTATTCATGTCTGGATTTCAGTAAAAGTATTCCCTGTTTCACTGTGAGCTGGTCTTTCAGCTTTTAACACAGTCCAATTGTTCTCAGTGTCTCTGCACACCAGAAGATTGGCAAGAGTTCCACTTCCTGGTCGGTATCCTACTTGGACAGAGTGGCCATGGATTTGGAAGGATCTTCCTAACACTCGTTATAACAGCAGCCGGAGATCTGGGGAATCATGGAGCAGCTACATAAGTCATTCTGCTCACTGGCCACGATTAGGCGCCACCCTGACAGCAGCATTTCAGGGTCAGGGGTCACAACCAGTTACGATTCAGAGGTCGCAAATTCCAAGGAAATATTGGCAACCATGGACCAGGGACTTGATAAGGAAAGTCCTGGGAATGACTCCAAATATATACAGCGGAATGTTTTAATTTTCCATGTTCACAGTTCCTTGGTAATAAAATGATATTTTTCACTGATAGTTTAAATTTAAAGTCACAGGTTTATATATACAGAAGGTTTGAGTGAACTTTAACTATTCACTATTGAATGTTAACATCCTGTCATGTTGCTTTCCCACTCCAATTCTCCCGCTAACTGCTCAATAACTGAGTGTCACCCAGCAACCAACACCCACACCTAACCCACTTCCCCATTCCCCAACAACCTCCCCCACCTTGAATGTACGTTTGCTCGCTGAGCTGAAAGGTTCATTTCCTGATGTTGCGTTACTAGGTAACGTCTTCAGTGAGCCTCAGGTGAAGCAATGCTGAAAATTGCTCCTTTCTATTTATACATTTGTGTTTCTTTGTGTGGGTGATGTCATTTCATGTGATGTCATTTCCTGTGGTGAAGTCACTTCCTGTTCCTTTCTCAGAGGGTGATAGATGTGATCTAACTCAATGTGTTTGTTGATCGAGTTCCAGTTGGAATGCCTAGATAGAAAGCAGGAATTTTCAGCATTGCTTCACCTGAGGCCCACTGAAGATGCTACCCAGTAGGGTAACAAAATGTCTAGAAATGAACCTTCCTGCTCAGTAAGCAAACCCACATCCAAAACCTCAACCTGAGCTACAAATCTTCTCAAAACTCGCAACATTAGCACCTTCAAAATTTCGCTTCAGGCCGTACCAAGTCTGAGCTATTAAAACGTTGGGTAAAAAATGGGAAGTAATGCCCGCACCCTCTCCCCAGCAATTCAAGAGTTAACTTTAATCTAATGCCCTCTTGTCAGAATTTTGCTGGAATTTTGAAATAGAAGCAGAAAATGCTGGAGACACTCTGCAAATCAGGCAGGAACTTCAGAGGGAAACAGTGTTGATATTTCAAGTCAAGATGACTTTTCGACAGATCATTCTGGCCACCCTAGAGCGGGCGAGATCTCAGTTCACATCTCCTCTGAAAGATAAAACATCCGGCAATGTTTTACAATGAACAAACATTGGGATTATTCACTCAAGTCTTTGAATCTGGAATGATCATTTCTTGAACTTAAAGGTAAAAGTTTAATGGGCGTTTCCTTTCATTACTAATAATCTCTCAATTTGAAAGCAAACAAATTTACTATGCAGTAATGGATGAGGAAGTGTTCCAGATGTTGATAATGTAAGGACGCGCTCCATTATTTAGTTGAATTCCTTGAAACTGTTATCTCCCAAACATACAATTTGTAAGATATTTGTTGATGGAAATAAGTGGGTTTTGGTTCCACAGATGGAACGCATATTGAGGTTTATCAAGCATGGGCTTGGTTATAACATGTAATCTTTCTCTCCTTTGAGTTTCACCTTCGGGACAAAAACACAACTAGATAAATTGCTCCACCTCATAAGTTTGTTCTGCTTCAGAACAGGCCTCATCCTGGCTAATGTGCAACAAATCTGTTCTCAAGCTCGTCATTCCTGCACAGAGCAAACACACAGTGCACGCCTTACCTTACCATATGCACCGACAGGATAAATAGGGCTGACAATTTTTTTGTAATGTCTTAGGAGGGCTCATTTGGAATGAATATAGGTGTAAGAAGGGAATGGCATTCATGGATCACAGAGTAAGGCTGAAGACAATAGTGGGCATCTTGCTTTTTTGTGCAAGTGACTCGTGCAGAGAGATATGTAGACAATTGTTTAAAACCTCTTGTTACTTACAGCTGCCCGCATTTTAGCCATTGAATAAGCTTCTTTTTTAACATCAAAGCACTCATCGACACTTGTAACGCTTCAACTAAGACACCCTCTTGCTTTCCAGCTTTCAGTCAAAGGCAGTGCATCTTCAAGGATGGATGTGTTGGCCAACTTGATCACCTGGGTCAATGAGCCAAGGAGGGGCAGGTGGAGTTTACTTTGGGTAAATGGGAGGTATTGCATTTTGGTAAAGCAAACAAGGGCTGGACTTATACACTTAATGGTAGGGCCCTGAGTAATGTTGTAGAACAGAGAAACCTAGGGATTCAGGTACAACATTCTGAGAAATTGGTATCACAGGTTGAAATAACTGCACAGAGGCTGGTATCTTGTCACCAAACCACCCTTTATTTAATTGTGCATAGTACACTGGCTGTGGCCAACCAGCTCAGAGTCTCCTGGACTGAGGAGATTCAAAATCCCCTGTTTATAATCTTTTACTTTTTCAGCCAGCTCCAGAGCTGGTTCTCCGAACTGAGGAGATTCTAAATCTCTTGTTTATTTTTTTTTACAACAGGTGTACAAATCTTTATTCATTTTCCACCACCAGTAAGAAAGGAAACACCAGGGTGACCGGTGACAAGCAGTGCCCTTCTATTCCCTGTTTACTTTTTTTTACCCCCACACTACCGCCTAACTGCGGTATTCTTTATATTTTCCCCAGCACCCACGGTGTGTGTGCAGGTGTGAGACACAAGCTGTACAAATCTTTATTCAATTTCCACCACCAGGAAGAAAGGAAACACCCAAGTAGCCAGTGACAAGCAATGCCCTTCATATCAAAGGGCAATGCTGTGTGATCAAACAGTGAAGGGGAGGGCAAGGATTAAATCAAAAGAGAGTTGGAGGGGGAAATAATGCACTCCACTCCCTGCGGCGCCCACCTCTCCCTGAAAATCACAAGGATGTTGGTGGACACCACATGCTCCTTCTCTAGGGACATCCAAGCTCTTATCCCCTGTTTAATTTTTTTCTTTTTTTTCTTTTCTTCCAGTTACCCCCACACTGCCACCTAACTGCATTGGGCTTATTTTTACCCCAGCACCCATGTTGTGTGTGTGCAGGTGTGAGACATAGTGAAAGACACAAGGTGCCCGAATCTTTATTCAGTTTCCACCACCAGAAAGAAAAGAAAACACCCGAGTAGCCAGTGACAAGCAGTGTCTTTCACATCAAAGGACAATGCTGCATGATCACACAGTGAAGGGGAGGGCAGAGATTAAATCATAATAGAGATAGAGGGGGAAATAATGCACTCCATTCCCTGCGGTGCCCACCTCTCCCTGAACAGCTCAAGGATGTTGGTGGACACCACGCGCTCCTTCTCCAAGGACATTGGGCTTTTATTCCCTGTTTACATTGGTTGGCCAGGACTTCCTAATTGTCCAGGTTAACAACCCCAGAGAAGGATCTTTAAATCAATGAGATCCAACTGGTCCCAATCACTTTACAGGTGGACTGAGTGGTTAAGAAGGCATTTAGCATACTTGCCTTCATTGCTCAGACCTTTGAGTATAGAAGTTGGATGTTACGTTGAAGTTGTACAGGGTGTTGATGAGGCCTCTTCTGGAGTACTGATCCATTACTGTCCACTGATCTGGTCACCCTGTTATAAGAAAGATATTATTAAGCAGGAGAGGGTTGGACTGATGGTTTGTTTCCATGCTGGATGACTCTAAGGCTCTGTAAGTAGTAATTGGAGTGGACGCAACTCATGTGATGGAGATTATAGGAATGCATTCAAATGCAGTTGACCACCTGAATGAACACTGATGTATGCATCCAGTACACCTCTCCCTGCTATATCAACCTATTTGAAATATAATTGTAGAGAAAGGAACCTGAGAGGAATCTGTTCACATGACTCTGTCAATTGCATTATTTTTAGGTCAGTTTTTTTCGAAAGTCTTCAATGACATATACTAACCAAAGAACAAGAAATAAGATGTTTACTTGGAAAGTTGTATTGTTTGCTCAGATAAGAGCTCTGGAATCTAGACTGACTTCACACTGCATTAATGCTAGTCAGGCATGTTTCAGATATAAGTTTGAAAATTTTATGCATAGTGTTATGAAAAACACTGGCCAGTAGCTGTTCGCAGTTGAGTTACATGACACAGTCTCAGAGTCACAATGACATTACAAACTGCTGACGTTTCATTTTTAAATTTATTACATCATTTGAACTTCACTTGTTTAACAGCCCTGCAATTCACTGCTGTCCATATTATACATTCGAATTTGTCTTGGGAAAGGTTAGTTTCTGGTGGGCTAAAATCAATGTTACACATGAGCTTTCTTGTTCTTTTCTACCTTCAAAGAGAATTGCGTGTGTCCAAGATAAACAGGAATGTAGCAGCTTCATTGTTGTATTAGCGGTGTAGGTTATTGATTTCCCCGACACTACTTTTTAAACTGAGGTTGCCAAAGGGAGTAGGGACAAATAAGGACACCATTATGGTCATAAATCCTTAAACAGCTAATGAATCTTAAAACAAACCATATCCTGTTAATGACGCTGGCACAGGAGCAGTTATTTCCCCTTGGGCACAATTAGTGCTTACTGTGGAACATTTCACCAGTCATGGCAGCCAGCCGGCTTGGATTTAGTAGCACTGTCAATGTTTGGAGCTTTAATTCAGTGAATTGCATTGGGAATGTTCAGGCTTCAGGTGGCAATGTTGCTGATAGATTTCAATTTTCTTTATATTGGCATTGCTGGCCATTTCTCCCATTGATGTGTGCTAATCTGACAAATGGATGGCCATTCTACAACAGCCTGATTGTCATTCTATTGAAGTCCACAGAGGAAAAGATGGTTTCTACAAGGTACGGTAAATTCAAACGCTACTCTGGGCTAAACTAACTGATGTCAGTTGAGACAAAGGACACGGAATGACAAGCTTTCTCATTGTTCAGGATTGGGGAACAGATGGAAAACAGGCAGTGTTCTCAGCAATACCCTCTATCCATTGATCATGACATTGGCAAAGGTGGCAATCTATTCCCCTCCTGCTTGAAATCCAAATTTTGTGGGCATGTACATGCATTCAAGTGGCCAACTGTGATTGAACACATTCCTGAAGTCTTCATCTTATAACATGCATTACAATCCATCCATTAGTTGGCCAACACATCTATCCCTACTTGCAATGAGACTGAAGTGAAATCCTACATGACTTCATTCTCCATCCATTGAGCTTTAGGTACTTCGATGGACAACAAGTTGAGGAATGGATTGTGAAGCTGGTTAAACAAAACAAAAAGCAGCTGCCCTTTGGAACAAGATGTTAACAGCTCTTACTTATTTTAATGTAAGGATTTTCAAACTGTACCTCAAGGATATGACAGTGAGTCTCTGGAATTCCTCAGAGTTATTAGATTTCTGTCTGTCTTAGTGTCCAATGATGAGATCCCTAGATGCTCTCTTCCTGCTCCCTAACTCTGCACATTGAAGTGCCATATCTGGACTGACATCGGATACCTCAAACATGTAGCATCCAAGATGGATATTTCCATGCTGGTGGAGGATGCAGGTATGCTTCATGACAGTGTATCCTCTGAGTGTTGAGAGACATCACCCCTCAGAGGCAGTGGTGAGGTTGGAGCTCAAGAAAGTGAAGTTGGAGGTAGAAATGGGATGAGGCTACCCTTCTTTCTTTGGCTTTTGATGATTGTGTGTACTTGGAATGGAGAAGAGTAAAAAAATTAACTGATGGTTTTGCACATTCCATTATACAATACAAAGCAATACAACAAAGAAACAGGCTTTTTAGCCCACCAAGCCTGCACCAATTCATAGTCCTTATTTAGATCTGCTACTTAATGCCCATAGATGGTTTCTATCCATCTGTTCACCTCTCTTTCATGTGTTTATTAAAACATGCCTTAAACTTTGCTAACATACCTGCTTCCACCACTTCCATTGGCAATGTGTTCCAGGCACCCATCACTCTCTGTATGCAGCATTTTCCCTGCACTTCTCCTCTTAACGTTCCCCCTCTCAGCTTGAACCTGTGCCCTCTTTTAGGTGACCTTTCCAACCTGGGAAAAAGCCTCTGAATACCCACCCTATCTACCCCTCTCATCATTTTTTAGATCTCTATCAGGTCACCCCTCAGCATCTATCTTTGCAGTGAAAACAATCTGAATTTATTCAACATCTCTTCATAATGAAAACTCTCCAGACCAGGCAACATCCTGATACACATTCTCTGCATCATCTCCAAAGCATCCACATCTTTCTGGTGATGTGGCAACCAGAACTGCATACAATATTCCAAGAATGGCCTAACTACAGTTTTGTACAGCTGTAACATAACTTGCTAACTTTTGTATTTGAAACCCCAGCCAATGAAGGCAAGAATACTGTACGACCACCTTGTTCACTTTCAGGGATCTGTGGATCTGTATGCCCAGATACTTCCTGATGAAGGGTTCCAGCCCAAAACATTGATTCTCCTGCTCCTCAGATATTGCCTGACCTGTTGTGCTTTTCCAGCAACACACTCTCAACTCTGATCTCCAGCATCTGCAGACATCACTGTCTCCCAGATCCTTCTGTATGTCATTGCTCCTAAGGGTTCTTCTATTCATTAGATAATTCACACCTGAATTTGATCTGAAAATGTATCATCCCGCATTTGTCCAGATTAAACTCCATTCACCATTTCTCTGCCCAAATCTGCACTCTATGTATCTCTTGCTGTATTTTCTGACAATTCTCCTCATTATCTGCAACTCCACCATATTTGGTGCCATCCACAAACTTGTTAATCAGACCACCTACATTTTCCTCCAGATCATTTATACTTATTATAAACAACAATGGTCCCATCACCAATCCCTGCAGAACACCACTAGTTACTGATCTCCATTCTGAAAACAATTTTTCACCCAGTCAGCCCATCTGACAACTGCAGACTGAAGGCATCTTGCCTGGCTTCCTGTCAGAGTTCTGTCTCTTCATCAATGCAGGCACGGTCATGGTCCTTCCTTGCTAGCTCTGTGACATTCTCTTTGAATGGAATAAGGATGTAATTAATCTCCCCTCTGTCAGTATGGATCATTTGTATCCTGTTCTGAGAGCTCTTGTCCTACAGAAAAGCAAAGAGAAGGATTAAGTATTATCCCAATGGGTAATGAACATTTCATGAATCCTTGTCAGTAAGTATTTACCAACAAATCTGTGCTATAACGGGTAAAGCATTGTTGGCAAGAGGTACTTGCATTCAGACCACATTTTCCGTCCAAAGCTGAGGTTTTGGATAGAAAGACCTCTCACCGATACTTGATGCCCATATGAGTTTGACTTTGCAGTGACTGCACACTATCACCTGCTCTTGCAATATGCAGGAACTCATTCAAGTCTTTTCTCTGCACTACAGCCAGGTTTGTATGTGGTCCTTTGAGTCCTGATCTCCTGTTCTACCTCGAACTGAAGGGAGGGCCTGCTGCTTCCTGTGGTAGAAAGGACCTCCTACTTTTCCCAGAGAACTGAAGGAGACCCTACAGCAAGCTGTCATAACTACGAGGCCATATATTGTTTTGTCTGTGACAATTCCATGGTGGGGGAATGATGGAGAGAGAATGACATCACCAACAAAGGCTGAGCTGATACTACTGGCCTGCAGCGAGTGAATTAATGTCTGGCGGCAATTTATGAATAGTGCTCAGATCTTTAATCCTGTGAAGTCCCATTGAGGATGAGGACTCATTTGCCATGTTAGTTATGCATGCTTATGTAATGAACTAAGAGCCATTTGATTATGCAAAAAATCTCCACCCAATCCTGAGTGGAAGTGAGTCCCACTTGCATTCCCAATGTCAGACTTAGTCTTCGTAAGAGAAGTTATTGGTTGAGGGATAAATGGTATCCAGGTCACTGGGGATAACTCTTCTGATTTGTCTTGAAATAATATGGCATCTTTTGTGTTTACCTGAGAAAATATAGAGTCTTTGTTTAATTTGCTGGAAATGTGTTGCTGGAAAAGCGCAGCAGGTCAGGCAGCATCCAAGGAACAGGAAATTTGACGTTTCGGGCATAAGCCCTTCATCAGGAATGAGGAAAGTGTTATCCAGCAGGCTAAGATAAAAGGTAGGGAGGAGGGACTTGGGGGAGGGGCGATGGAGATGTGATAGGTGGAAGGAGGTCAAGGTGAGGGTGATAGGCCGGAGTGGGGTGGGGGCGGAGAGGTCAGGAAGAAGATTGCAGGTTAGGAAGGCGGTGCTGAGTTCGAGGGATTCGATTGAGACAGGGTGGGGGGAGGGCAAATGAGGAAACTGGAGAAATCTGAGTTCATCCCTTGTGGTTGGAGGGTTCCCAGGCGGAAGATGAGGCGCTCTTCCTCCAACCGTCGTGTTGTTATGGTCTGGCGATGGAGGTGTCCAAGGACCTGCATGTCCTTGGTGGAGTGGGAGGGGGAGTTAAAGTGTTGAGCCACGGGATGGTTGGGTTGGTTGGTCCGGGTGTCCCAGAGGTGTTCTCTGAAACATTCCGCAAGTAGGCGGCCTATCTCCCCAATATAGAGTAGGCCACATCGGGTGCAGCGGATGCAATAGATGATGTGTGTGGAGGTGCAGGTGAACTTGTGGTGGATATGGAAGGATCCCTTGGGGCCTTGGAGAGAAGTAAGGGAGGAGGTGTGGGCGCAAGTTTTGCATTTCTTGCAGTTGCAGGGGAAGGTGCCGGAAGTGGAGGTTGGGTTGGTGGGGGGTGTGGACCTGACGAGGGAGTCACCGAGGGAGTGGTCTTTTTGGAACGCTGATATAGGAGGGGAGGGAAATATATCCCTGGTGGTGGGGTCCGTTTGGAGTTGCCGGAAATGACGGCGGATGATACGTTGTATGCAGAGGTTGGTGGGGTGGTAGGTGAGAACCAGTGGGGTTCTGTCCTGGTGGCGGTTGGAGGGGCGGGGCTCAAGGGCGGAGGAGCGGGAAGTGGAGGAGATGCGGTGGAGGGCATCGTCGATCACGTCTGGGGGGAATCTGCGGTCCTTGAAGAAGGAGGCCATCTGGGCTGTACGGTACTGGAACTGGTCCTCCTGGGAGCAGATGCGATGGAGACAAACGATTTGGGAATATGGAATGGCGTTTTTACAGGAGGCAGGGTGGGAGGAGGTGTAGTCTAGGTAGCTATGGGAGTCAGTTGGTTTATAGTAGATGTCCGTGTTGATTCGGTTGCCCGAGATAGAAATGGAAAGGTCTAGGAAGGGGAGGGAGGAGTCTGAGACAGTCCAGGTGAATTTGAGGTCAGGGTGGAAGGTGTTGGTAAAGTCGATGAATAGTTCAACCTCCTCATGGGAGCACGAGGCAGCGCCGATACAGTCATCGATGTAGCGTAGGAAAAGGTGGGGGGTGGTGCCAGTGTAGTTGCGGAAGATGGACTGTTCCACATATCCTACGAAGAGGCAGGCATAGCTGGGGCCCATGCGGGTGCCCATGGCAACTCCTTTGGTTTGGAGGAAGTGGGAGGATTGGAAAGAGAAGTTGTTCAGGGTGAGGACCAGTTCAGTCAGTCGAAGGAGGGTGTCAGTGGAAGGGTACTGGTTGGTACTGGTACTGGTACTGGTAAGGGTACTGGTACACCTCCTCCCACCCTGCCCCCTGTAACACCTCCTCCCACCCTGCCCCCTGCAACACCTCCTCCCACCCTGCCCCCTGTAATACCTCCTCCCATCCTGCCCCCTGTACACCTCCTCCCACCCTGCCCCCTGTAAAAACGCCATCCTATATTCCGAATTCCTTCGTCTCTGCCGCATCTGCTCCCAGGAGGACCAGTTCCAATACCGTACAGCCCAGATGGCCTCCTTCTTCAAGGACCGCAGACTCCCCCCAGACGTGATCGACGATGCCCTCCACCACATCTCCTCCACTTCCTGCTCCTCCGCCCTTGAGCCCCGCCCCTCCAACCGCTACCAGGACAGAACCCCACTGGTTCTCACCTACCACCCCACCAACCTCCATATACAGCATATCATCCACTGTCATTTCCGCCACCTCCAAACGTACCCCACCACCAGGGATATATTTCCCTCCCCTCCCCTATCAGCGTTCCGAAAAGACCACTCCCTCCGTGACTCCCTCATCAGGTCCACACCCCCCACCAACACAATCTCCACTCCCGGCACCTTCCCCTGCAACTGCAAGAAATGCAAAACTTGCACCCACACCTCCTC
Source organism: Hemiscyllium ocellatum (assembly GCF_020745735.1). NCBI lineage: Eukaryota > Metazoa > Chordata > Chondrichthyes > Orectolobiformes > Hemiscylliidae > Hemiscyllium > Hemiscyllium ocellatum. The sequence continues at coordinate 54,061,371 of NC_083404.1, forward strand.
CCTTACTTCTCTCCAAGGCCCCAAGGGATCCTTCCATATCCGCCACAAATTCACTTGCATCTCCACACACATCATCTATTGCATCCGCTGCACCCGATGTGGCCTCCTCTATCTTGGGGAGATAGGCCGCCTACTTGCGGAATGTTTCAGAGAACACCTCTGGGACACCCGGACCAACCAACCCAACCACCCCGTGGCTCAACACTTTAACTCCCCCTCCCACTCCACCAAGGACATGCAGGTCCTTGGACTCCTCCATCGCCAGACCATAACAACATGACGGTTGGAGGAAGAGCGCCTCATCTTCCGCCTGGGAACCCTCCAACCACAAGGGATGAACTCAGATTTCTCCAGTTTCCTCATTTCCCCTCCCCCCACCCTGTCTCAATCGAATCCCTCGAACTCAGCACCGCCCTCCTAACCTGCAATCCTCTTCCTGACCTCTCCGCCCCCACCCCACTCCGGCCTATCACCCTCACCTTGACCTCCTTCCACGTATCACATCTCCATCGCCCCTCCCCCAAGTCCCTCCTCCCTACCTTTTATCTTAGCCCGCTGGATACACTTTCCTCATTCCTGATAAAGGGCTTATGTCTGAAACGTCGAATTTCCTGTTCCTTGGATGCTGCCTGACCTGCTGCGCTTTTCCAGCAACACATTTTCAGCTCTGATACTCCAGCATCTGTAGACCTCACTTTCTCCTCTTTGTTTAATTACTCAAAGGAAAGAGCAGTTCAATGAGTGCTACTGTTTTAGAATGCCAGTCTAGATTTTTATGCTCTGGTCTGTCATTTTCAACAACATTTGCTCTGAGCTCAAGCTAATGTTTCTGTATCTGTTCAGGCACAGCCTGATCATTTCACATGTGATTTGCTCCAAATCTTATATAAACTGGTAATCTTTTCACTAGATTGATATTACAGAACTCATGAGTCGTTCTGCTTCCTTTTCTTCATTTTAAGTTCTTCATTTACCTTTGTGAGCTGTGCAGAAGCATCACCTAAGAACATCTCATAGATGGTGTACTCAAGTCTAGAGTAATCCTGAGCTGGTTGTTCAGCCTTTTCCTTTTGAACTTTCATTTCTTACCCTGCGATTTTAGCTCCAGTGATTCAGAGAAAAAGTGACATATTCCTTTTCTTTTTCTCTCATACACAGTTATGAAGTGTTTTATGAATGGTCTGCTTAGGTTTGTGTTGTCATAGAATCTCTACAATGCGGAACCAGGCCCTTCGGCCCAACAAGTCCCACCAACCCTCCGAAGAACACCCCACTCAGAACCATTCCCCCACCCAATTATCTTAGGGCATGCTACTCTACATGAAAATGCTATTCAATCATTATTGACCCTGTACAGGAATTAGTGAAGCTTCGCATGCTCAAAATCTTGTATTTATAGATTTGGTTATAGCTTGTCATGTCTATGGATATACGTTCAGAATTTGCAGGTGTAGAATGTGGCATAGACCCCCATGTCAATATTAGCCAATGACAAATAGCCACCACAGATAACGTGAATTTTTGCAAACACCTCAAATGACATTCATGTTTTCCATAAGATTGACAGGGTGCTCTTTATCTTATTGAGGACATCGTCAGATTTAAAGTCATTGATCTTTTCATTAATTTTCCTCTGGTAGGATACCAGCTGATCTATCTTGAATGTATCCCTTGCCCCACAGTCTGTATAGTTTGGTGCACTGCCCCATGTAGCTACATTAGTCTGTGCTCCAGCAAACTGCCTATGCCAATGGCCTTTTCTGCCACAAACCTTGCAAAATTAATTGAAAGCTGAGCATTTTCCTTAAAGCACGCAGAGCTTACAACTTATCCATGTCTGGTGGATTCCAGTCAAAGTGTCAACCATCACTTATGTATTGTAACCTTTGCTGATCAAACAGAATCACTTAATGTCCATCCTTCAGCAGCTCTTCAATGCTATAATATAGTCCATCAAATCTTTCCAGAAAATTTCTATGACAGTGGATGGAATCACCTCCTCCACAATTCTGTTTGCAAGCTCTCCATCTGAAAATGCTGTTTACTCAGCATCTGCTCATGAAATGGTCTATGAATTCTGTCAAAGTCTGTCTAAATGACATGAATTCCAGTTGATGAATATGGAAGTTAATTTGGCTCTAAACTGGGTTTCTAATATGGTCCATATTTTTGGGGATCTTTTAGCTCTTCGGGTGTTAATGCTGGCATCCTACGCCTGTGCAGATCTTTGTTCCCAAATGCTAAGCAAATCTTAATGGCTCACTTTTTACATAGGATACAGCAGAATCTAGAAGCTGTACCTCTGAATATTTTTAAAATATTTTAAGTTGTGTCGAAGGTCAGCTGTCTTCTAATATAAACTAAGGGATTTTGTGGATATTCTGATAATATGCCTTTGACCTTACCTTGCTTGTTACCAAACCAGCACAGATCCTGACCACTTGCCTTTTAAAAGTGAGTTAAACTGGTCTCTTGATAGGGCTTTGTCTGCTTAACAGCCAGCTATGTTTTAAAACTCTCTGAAAGACACTGAGTGTTGTCTCATGCAACTTAGCAGGATTTAATTCCGTCAGCCATGTGTTTCTTGAGATTAACTTGCTTGTTGACTGTTCAAACACAACAGGCGGCATCAACACAATATTTTTACCATTGTCTGCCATGTCATGTTAATGATACTAGTCTAATACAGCAAACGTTTTATCCAATGAGTGGAGGTGTGTCCCAGTTGATCAAATATTCTGGATCCTCAAGAGGTTCATGTAATCAATGTAAAAACATAGACTAAGTAATATAAATGTGTGCATGGGGTACACACAACACTATTATACATTATTTACAGCATAAATGACTTAAGTAATAATGCAATGTTGCCTTAAATAAAACCTACCAGTGAAGATCTTTCTCAATCTCACCCTCAACTGACTACTCAAACATTGTGGTAGATTAGAGTATTTGAGGTGAACTTGACTCGACATTGAATCTACTAGTGACATTTTGTTTGAACAATAAGCCTACTTAGATTGAGGTAGGTGAATTAAAATACTATAATAATTGGGCAAAATAATACATTAAAATTCAGTAAACTATAAGTACATATTTTTTGGTGGTTTGTTGAGTCTAAGCTTTCAGCCATTAAACCAGCTAGAACTCCCACTGAGATGAATATTCAGTGATTCCTGTAATCTTGGGATATTGTCACAATGTATTCTAGTTGTGCGGTTTCCAAGGTTGAAACAAACTCTTTGTTAAATGTTCCCAAAAACAGAAGATCTGTTCATTGGCATAGTGAAATAATGCCATGTTTACTGATATAACAGTCACAGCACTTCAAAGTCTACATGAAGTGCACTGGGCAACTTCTGAGAGACGCAATGTGGTGCCTCATAAATTAATCCTTGCTTTACAACAGCCCTCAGAAGAATTATGGACGCCAGATCTGTACATAACTAAGTTCATTGCTCCATCAAAATGATTTGCTAAATAATGATTTCGAGAAACGACAAGAATACTAAATGCTTTATAAATGAGAGAGACTACACCAATGGGACTATCTAAAAGCTGACTGCTTATGGAGTTCCTGCTTCATTTGAAACATTATAAAACCCTTGTTAGGAAGCTTCTATTTTTTGCAAATCAAGCAAATGGAAACTTGCGCTACTTCAAAGCCATTTGGGCCCTGGTACTTAACCTTTTTACCTTCCTGTCCCTGAGCACAAAAGGGATGGATGTTTGTAAATGCGGAGGCAGTTTTTTGGGGGGGGGGGAGGAATCACTGCAGGAACTGAGGTGGTGGAGTGGAAACGATTGCTTATTTCCTCCTCTCATTTGTGCTTTTTTCTAAAAAAAAACTCTGCAGCGTCTCAAAGCATTTACTACCCAAACTAGGATGACAATTATGCCACCCACTGTGTCATATTGAAAGCCTGAATTAGACCATAAACTCAACATATTGCACATTTGGGTTCTGCAATGGCTTCTGCTGCAACTTGGGACTGTCTTTTATGAAGGAAATAGCAATTTGAGATCATTCGCCTATGCTCAGTCTACAGCAGTAACAGCACTTTATAAGTTATTACTGCCTTTTTGAGGTATGGGTTCAATCTGTCAGTTAACATTCACCACTTTCAAACTAAGAAACCCATTAATTTAGGCAGTTAATGGAAGCAAATTGAATGAACTTTAGTCAGTCAATTGCTACTATTTTAAAGCCCTTATAGCAGCAGGTCAATAAGTCTGGATTAAACTAGGTTTTATTACTACTGATAGACCAGTGGCAGTTTTCAATCATTCAGATAATGCCTTTCTGTGCCATAGCTGTAGCTATTGTTCTCGATAGAAGGAGGAGGAAGAGTAGAAGTTGTGAGTGCAGCAGAAAGAATTAAGAAAGGGTTCAAAAAAGATTTACAAGCAGTTTGCCAGGGTTGGAGGACTTGAGCTATAGGGAGAGGCTGAATAGGCTGGAGTTGTTTTCCCTGGGACGCCGGAGGCTGAGGGGTGACCTTATAGAAGTTTGTAAAATCACGGGAGGCATGGATAGGGTAAATAGACAAGGTAATTTCCCTGGGTTGGGGGAGTCAAGAACTAGTCAGCATAGGTTTAGGGTGAGAAGTGAAAGACTTAAAAGAGACAGAAGGGGCAACCTTTTCATGCAAAGGCTGCTGGGTATATGGAATGAACTGATGGAGAAAGCGGTAGAGGCTGGTACAATTGCAACATTGAAAAATCATCTGGAAGGGTATATGAATAAGAAGGGTTTGGAGGGATATGGGCCAAGTGCCGGCAAATTGGACTAGATTAATTTAGGGTGTCTGGTCAGCATGGACAAGTTGTACTGAAGGGTCTGTTTCCGTGCTGTACATCTCTATGATTCTATGATGAAGCAGAATGTTATATTAATTGTAACATATGGTTTGGGATAACATGCATAACATGGCATTATCTGAAATGTAGGACAGGGAGAAATTCAGATTTATCAAGAAGCTACTGACAAGTGTAGGCCAAATGTTAGCTTCAGTTTTTGAGGAGATGCTCAGTGAATCTAACTCCTCTGTGGCTGAAAAGTAATAGCAGAATTAATTAATAACTTCCTTTTTGTCTCATGTGATCTTTCTTGACACTGCTGGATATTTCAGTGGTATTGACCAAAGTCTCTTTGCTGACGAGGTGGAGGAATTCATAGGTGGATGGCTCCAAGTGGGGGCAGACTCATTAATTCCTCGACAAGTGCTGAGAAATAGCATGCTGCATAATGAGAAAAAAAATTAAACGTTTCCAGTGTCTTAGCTGTGCTGTTCCATATTAAATATAATAACAGAAACAATGAGGTTTCTATCCTTATTTGCCATCCTAGTCACAACTTGCCAAAATCCACAGTCAGAAATGGGAGCCATGCATTGGTTTTGTCTCTTTCAACACAGGACGATGAGGTGAATGGTGAACCATAGAAAGTAGGACAGGAAGAGACCATTGAGACCTTCGAACTTGCACTGCTATTCAATATATCCATGGCTGATCATCCAACTCAGTACCCTATTACCACTTTCCTCGCATACCCTTTGATCTCTTTAGCTCTAAGAGCTATATCAAATTCATTCTTGAAAACTCATTCAATATTTTGACCTCAACTGCTTTCTGTGGCAGTGGATTCCACAGGCTCACATTCTCTGGATGAACAAATTTCTCCTCATCTCAGTCCTAAATGGTCTACTCCATATCATTAGACCTTGACCTCTGGTTCTGCACCCTCTGGTCAAAGTGAACATCCTTCCTGCATTTGTCTGTTTAGTCCTTTAAGAATTTTATACGATTCTATTAGATCCCTTTTATTCCTTTAATCTTCAGAGAATATAGCTCTAACTGATCCAACCTCTCTTCATACATCAATCTTACTATCCCAGGAATCAGGTATCATTCTGGTGAACCTTATTGCACTCCTTCCATTGTCAAACATCCTTCTTCAGAGAATGAGACCAAAACTGTACAGAATACTCCAGGTGTAATATCACTGTACAATTGCAGAAAAACATCCTGTTCCTGTACTTGAGGTGTGAATGGTTAATGTAAATAAATGAATAAAATCAGTTTTCGGAAGTGTTAGAGGAACACATGACCACCAGGAGGTGGCTCTTCCTAGCTGTGTCTTAAGAGAGATGATGTCTTGACTTGTTTTTCATTAGTGTATACTATGTTCCATCTGTCTAGTGTACACCAGTGAAAGTATTATTATCATTTAATGCATGTTTTCTGAAGTAATTCCTCAGCAATTTTAAATCGAGTTGCTCACAGGGGACTTAAGAGTTATGGGAGGCAAACAGAAAATCAGGCTGAAGTTAGAACCAGCTCAGTCATGATCTCATTGAATGTTGGACAAGCTAGAAGGATCAGATAGTCTAATCTTATTTCCACATTGGTCAAACTCATTAAAACTTCTTTCACCGTTGTCAGCAGTACTCATGGAACTACACCAGGTCACCACTCTTTAATACATCACTGAATACTTTTTAATGGGAAGAACATGAAAAAAGGAACAAGATATCTTCTTGATTTCACTGCTTCTTGGAAGATTTTAGCTTTTGCGACATGGATGTGAATCTTACAACAGAACTTGAAGCATATTCTGATCTGTACAATTTCAAACATATTTTTAACTCAGTGCTTTTTTTTTATGTCTGAGGGATTACAGAATCGGATTTGACTGCTATGCAATTTGTAGTTGAATTCCAGCTGACAACCACTATTACAGATGCTAGGCATGAGAATGGGATACCATATGAATGAGATCCACCATTTTCAGTCTTGGAGGAGGCCAGCAGGAACTATCCTTGCATGAAAGTAGCATCACAGTGGTCAGCCTCGAGTGGACTTGCTGTAATTTCAGATGTGGTGAGATAGTGTAAAATAACAACAGAAAATGTTTTTTTTTAAATAATGCCTTCTGTCTCTTGGCTCATACTTTCACTGGGACTCACAGGAGCTGTTTCAGCATTAACAGGAGAAGATTGGAAGATCATTTCACTGCTAAGGGCAAGAATAGTATATAAGAATAACTAGTGAGAAGACAGCTTCTATTCAGCAGCCAAAGGAAATCTAACCTGTTGTACCAAGATTCATTTACAAGTTTATAGTAAAAGGGAAGAAGACATTATACTATGACTGCCAAGTGGGGTATAAATACAAGAACTGTCCCTATAAATAATGCAGTTTCTTGAAACTGATTGGCTGAGTAAGCACAATATAGTTAACTTGGCGTTTCAGACCTGAGTTGTGCTCACTTCATGCATGTGTAAGTTAATGTACAATCTCTCTAAAGGGACATTGTCAACTATGTAACCTTTGGAGTTCAGTAAAGGAGTTACTTCTGACAATTATATTGACAAATGTTATCAAACATCCTACCGCCGATTGAAGAAAGATTGAAGCATCAGCAGGATTTCACTCGCAGGGAATCACGTTCAAAAGCTTTGCCTGTCAGACTGTTAAGACATGGTAACAGCTTTCAACATCAATGGCTCTGCTGCTCTTTTATTAGCTAATTACCGGGCATCGCCATGTGTCTGTTTCATATGAATCCATTATCTGGGCACTGCTGGGTAATAAATCAGAGTATAACAGGAACTAGGGCACTCTTTCCTAGAAAGCATCACACAAATAACCTTGTGCAGAATACATTAAGTAACACCAGGGAGTAATGCAGAACATATGTTGAGTACATTTAGCCAGTGAATTAAAGGGGAAGAAGTGACTGTTTCACATAATGCTTTAATTTTTAAAAAATTTTTCTGACTCTAAGTTTTTAACTGAACTTGAGTGTAATGTGTACAGTACAATAATGTATTGTGTTCTAACATCATAACATTATAATTATAGTATAACTTTAAAATCCCTACAGCATGGAAGCAGGCCGTTCAGCCCATTGAATCCTTCCCAACCCTCCAAAGGAGCATCCCACCCAGACCCACATCCCTACCATATCCCTGTAACCATGCATTTTCCAAACCTAGTCCATCTAGCCTGTACATATTGGACAATTTAGTGTGGCCTATCTACCAAACTGCGCACCTTTAGAATGCAAGAGGAAACCAGAATACCCAGAAGAAACCCATACAGACACAAGAACAATGTACAAACTCCACACACACAGTCACCCGAGGTTGGAATCGAACTTGCGTACCTGTAAATGTGGGGTAACAATGCTAACCATTGAGCCACTATGCTGTCCAAAAACGTTGTCAATTCCAGACCATGAGATACTGCTGAAAATTATTCCATGTAGTTACACTGCAGCTTACCATCAATAGATTGAATGAGACTGCTATCATATTAATTTACATTGGATTCAAGCCAATGTTCCAAACATGCAAGGCATGAACCAATGTGCTAACCTGTTTTTGCCTTTGTTGTGCAGGGTCTCGGATACCACCACAGGCTTTTCCTATGGCTCACCATGCTTATTCAGCAAGTTGGTTCTTCTCTCACTTCTCTTAGGTGCTTCCTTGAGGATCAGGAAAGCTAGTCAAGTCAGACTTATTTCTTACCAGTACATCCTGCCAGTTGTTGCTGAATGCACTGCAGAGTCAGAAGATGCTGAATGGTATGGAGGTGCGAGTTCAAGTCCTACATGCTCCTGGAGTGTGTATTAACATCGCTGAACAGGTTGATTGAAAATATCTACTGGTGGAATTTTGTACTTTGAATGCATGTTCCCCACTTGAGGGAAGAGTCACTTGACAATGATTCCGCCTGAATTGGCCAGTGGCACTTAAAGGATGTGCTCACTGTCCAATTGTGGGTCAAGAGTTGGGAGGGCAGGTTAGTTGTTAATATTAGAGTGCCAAAAGGAAGCATTTAATGTGTGGGCAGAGTTACAGGCTGCTATTACGGGAAAGGGAGGGAAAGGGTGCCTCCATCTTTAGCAACTGCGGCCCAATATATTTGCACTCTGGGTGTTCGGTGGTACCACCAAAAGAGTCCTTGACTTGACCCAATGGTCTGCTGCCAGGTTGTCACCTCCATTCAAATACTTCCCTCTAATGCCACAGGGATCCCCTGACCAATTATAAAAATCAGTTCATCTCTGATATTTGGCCTTTAGTTGATCTCATAGGCAACTTGCCACTTGCAGGTAGGTAGCTGTTCTGTCCCAAAGCTGAAGGCTGGGAAAACGACAAGGCGTCGGGGAGGAGGTGAGATATTGGCAACAAAGAGACTCGGTGCCCAGAAGCATGAAGTTACAATCCTGGCCATGAAAATCCTGCTGATGATGTGATGTGAATAACCACGTGCAGGAACAATGCTAAAAATTCCCCACATTTGAACAGTCCAAGATACTGAGGCCAACTATATCGCCACTCAACCAAGCTGGAAAACTCACCTCAACTTTGGAACCTTCTGGAACTGTTGCTTCAACTGTTTGTGAAATGTGTTTAATGAGGATTGTGGTAAAATCGTTGAATGCCTATTAAATGTATATTATTATGCAATAATAATTTTGCAAATGTTAAGATCATCATAAAGTTGTACAACTATATACGAAGCTATGTATCTTGCAGCTTCATATCACATTTCAAGCCATTATTGGAATTATACTTTCACTGCCTTGCTGGGACACAGTTCTGGTGACCAAAAGCCCTGTATTACTTTGGCTGCTTTCGTATTTTTCACATGTAAGCCTGAATGATGATTGTATTCCAATTAACCAACTGCATGTGGTAAAAAAGCCAAGCCCCAACCCCCCATCCCTCCCTTGCATAACAGTAGGCCATAGAGTTATACAGCATGGAAACAGACCCTTCAGTCCAACTCATTTGCTTCAAGGTTTTTCTTAATCCTCTTCTACTGAAGTTTGAGATCTTGGCTGAGATCAGCTCAGTCAATGGAGATTGCAAATTGAACTTAAGACTCTGATGTTCATTCACACAGTATATTGGAACTGTATTTACTTGATAGGTCACTGGGACTATTTTTGATATTTCCAGTTCCCAAATAGCAGCAGCATCTTTATGAATTATCTGTGAATTAAAATCCACTCTTCAAGACCTTATTTGCTGGATTTGCTAGTCTGGAGATCAACAGGACAGAATAAATTACATCAGTTGCTCAACATTCATATTAGTTCCATAATAGCAACAGGGAGCATCATAATAGATAATAAAAAAATGTTATCTTACAACATACAGCTGAAATGTCATTAAAATGTTTTTACTAGGTGTTTGCCAGTGATTCAGAGAATTTATCTGGGCAGTAGCTGGATGTGCTAAGTTCACTGATTTGAGTTGCAGAAGGCTGATGGCTATTGGCATAACACACTAGGTAACAACCAATGTCTTTAGAATCATACCTCATCAAGAAGTCATCTGCAACAGGAAAGGAGGAATAGAAAAAGATATTATTACTACTGAGCACATTGTGCCATTGAGCATCTGAGGAAAGACCTTGTCCAGAATTCTATCTGCTCATTGCTATCAACAGAAATATTAATGTTTAGAATAAATGTAAAATACTGTAGATGCCAACATTGTAAATGAAAATTCGAAGTGCTGGAGAAATTCAGCAGGTCTGGCAACATTTGCAGAGATGATTGTCATGACTATGGACCTTATCCTCAGATTACCTATGACATAATGGACTTTTAATGCCAATTGTTTTCCTAAAGGGGACGGTCAAAAAATGACTGCAGATGGAAATTCAGGGCATGTCAAAGTCCAGTGTGGACCCATTTAACTTCAAACTAATACAGAATCAGATGAACTTCCAAAAGGAAGACTAAAAATGAAGATTTTACATGAAATGGACTAACCACCCCTTTCTCAACAAGGACCCATCTCCTGCAGACATGTTTGTGTTTGACTCTTTGAGAAAAATACAAAAATCAGTCTTAAAAGTGTGCTTCAATTTTGATCTCTGTGTGTTAGAGGCCTGGTATTCTCGAGTGCTGACTGGCTTCTGTGAATATCAAGGTTGAGACCAATTGTTCAACATTCCTTCCCTGCAGTTAAGGAAGGGAAAATATTTTATCTGACCCTGCTTACTGAAAACCATTCTGTATCAAAAGCAATCAAGATAAGAGAGTTTCAGTCAAACTGCAAGTAAGCCTATGAAAATTTCAAAATCGACTGTCCATCTACCATATTTTACTTTCTACACATCACAAACAACTTGGGAATCTTGGCTAGGAACTAGCCATAACTCTACAACTGATAATCTGTTTCTTCCCATTTAGTCTCTGCCTCTCACACATATAGTTTAGTTCATTTGGATTTAAAAACAGAAAGTCAATATAAACTTTACCTGAAGAATGCTTTTGACATTTATCTCCAGGATTTCTTCAAGCAATCTTGAAAAATATCTAACCATAAACCGTTAGAGTTCAAATATCATCAAGGCGAAAGTGAGGACTGCAGATACTGGAGATTAGAGTCGAGAGTGTGGTGCTGGAAAAGCACCGTAGGTCAGGGTCAGTTGGCTTTACTGCACTGGTAGGAAATTCGGGATACAGAATACTGTTTTCATAATCTAAATTCACCTAGCTGCATTATAGCTCAAGGTCAAAATATCAAGGTCAAACCCAAGTATCTGAAAGTAGCACAAGAGCAAAGTACTGGGGATGTTGGAAATCTGAAATTAAAAAAAAACTGCCAAGAAATACTTAGCAAGTTAAGGTAGTGGATAGAGAAAGAGTTAATATTTCAGGGTGGTGACTTTTTGTTCCGACAAAATGTTAATACCCTAAAGTGTTGACTTAATTTTCAACCCAGTGAACGTGACACTAAGATTGTTTCAGGGTCTGACAATGACCCATGGAAAAACCTTACTGACAATCAAAGTCAGAAAGCTTAATTGTGCCGGAAGTGAGTTTGACACCCAATTAGTCACTCAAAGTACTGCCAGGAGATAGGAACTGATTGCCAAAGACAACCCTCAAAGGCAGCCATGATTTTCCTTCTTGCCATCTTAGAATATAGCGGGGGAAGGAGATCAGAGGGACAGCAGCCTCATGGTGGACAACTGAAAGAGAAAACACCTGTTGCGTCCATCATGGGTTGAATTTGACCATTCCTGTACCCCTGATGTGCGGATCCAATTGAGCCCACCCACCCTTGGCTCGTTTTGCCCCAGGTCCATCGACTTTCTATTCCCATTAGAGAGGATGTCAATCAATTGCTATCCAGGGGCACTGGGCACTTTTGACACTGCAGGAGTTCCAAGGTGAAGAAACCAATGGAGCCTGGACTTTTAGGTAATTTTAGGTTCTCTGCAATATGGCAGGTGGGGGCAACTTGCAACGCCAGCTAATGATGTTACAAGCAAAGGTAACCAAGGAAATGTAGGCATTCGTGTTTCCACAGGAAAAGATATAATTCGATGGGGGTGGTTGATCAATGGTCATTTCAGTTTGGTTTTAAGGCAATTTTGAAATACGAGTTGACATCAGCAAATATGACCTGTTGGATGTCTCAGAAACCCAAATGATTTGTGAAATCTGTATAGGAAGCTGTCCTATGATCTGGTTTTTGTACAATTTCAGTCTACAATAATGTGATGTTTGTCTCATAAATGTCTTCTGAAGTGCTGTAGCAAGTCACTCTGTTGGTCAAACTCAGAGCAGCTAGTGATGGACAGTAATTGCTAACATCTTAAGAATTCATTAATAAATCTCAACTTCTACTCTGGGCATGCCCAATCTTTGAATTTAACGTTGAAGTTACTCAGGACAGCATTCTCTCTTTTCTTTGAAAATATTATGGCAGTTTTTATTTATGTGCAATATTTATGCACATAAACCTAAATGCATGTGGATATATAAATAAATGTGGCATGCTGTGTCTCCCTCATCTTCTTCTGAGCTCTCTGCAGTGTTAAGATCAGGTGAGGATCTTTTCAACCCTCTTTTACTGGACCTGTCTCCTATGAAGGCTTTTGCTCTACCACTCTCACTAATGCCTGCAACAACTTCCCTCACTCACTCTCCCCCACCCCAATCCCTGAGACCTCTAACGCTGCATGCCCTCTGCACTGCCCAATCACTAACCTGGGACACTGCATCAAAAATATTAGCTGTTCCCAACCATTTTCATCACCTTTAATACTTACCCCTTTCTCATTATATGTGGAAAACACCCCACAATTGGGCAGATAGAGTCAAGGCAGATAGAGTGCTGCCCATCATAGAATCATGAATTCCCTATAGTGTGGAAGCAGCTCATCTGGCCCATTGAATCCCATCTGAACAGCATCCCATTCAGACTCACGCATCCCACCCTCACTCGCATACCATGTCTAATCCACCTAATCTATGCATCACTGGACATTGTGGGCAATTTAGCATGGACAATCCATCTAATCTGCACATCTTTGGACTATGGGAGGAAACCCATGCAGACACAGAGATAATGTGCAAACTCCACACAGACAGTTGGCTGAGAGTGGAATTGAACCCAGATCCCTGGCACTCTGAGGCAGCAGTGCTAATACCTGAGCAAGTCTGCCACCTCACCATTCAGCTCCTCATCCCTTATGAGGAGAAGATCCTGAACCTGACTGCCCGAGCAGGGCTGGGACTGGAATTGAAGGCTTTCTTGACTTCCTATGCAACAGAGCAAATGCCATTCCACTTGACTTGGCTGAGGACTATTGTTAACGGTAGCAGGTTTCCTCACTTATTATTGCACCTTGAGGTGCAGCATTGAAGTGCAGAAGCATGCTGTAAATGGATCGCAGATGTGTCATTCAGGTTTTTAGAGACTGGCACAGATTGGATGCCAATGTTTGCGGATGGGGAAGTGCATGTGTTTGGTGATTGTTTCTAACATAGAGATCTTTTGGAGCAATTAGTGAGTTGAATGCACCAAAACTCATTCTGGCTTCCATGTTGGGTTTTTCTGATGGCTACCTTGCATGGTGAGTTTGGTAAGGTCACCTCCCATGACAAATTGAATGTTAGCAAGGCATTTAATAAGCAATAATGAGTATCAATGGGGTGCTCGCTGCTCCCTAGTGAAAATTGCACCGTACTGCGTGTGAAAAGTGAACAAGGTATGGCGAGATGACTTCAATATCAAAATGACCTCAGCATCGAGATGGACTCACTTCATGTCTCACCATAGCTCACCTCGCTCAGAACCTGACATAATTCTGCCCAAAGCTTTCTTGAGTGAAAGAAAGAGGATCTTCATTACCTACTACCTACAAAAATATAGTAAAACACACACACAAACACAGAATAAGCAGAAAAGGATGAAAGGGGAACAAATTACTGTAGATGCTGGAATCTGTCCTGCAAACAACAAGTGCTGGAGATCACAGCCAGTCAGACAGCATCCATGGAAACAGCAAGTGAATGTTTCGAGTCTAGATGACTCTTCATCAGAGTTCAGACTTAAAATGCGAGCTTGTGCTCTCTCCATGGATGTTGTCTGACCCGCTGTGATCTCCAGTATTCGTTGTTTTCAAAGGAAGGAGGGAGTCGTCTATGCAAACCGGACAGGAAAACAGTTGCAGTTTAAACTTCTTCGAGTTGGTGAAGTGTTAGGTTGTAAACCTGAGCTCTGGCTGTTTAGCTGCTGTCTTGGCAGCAATGGCAAAGTTTGTAGGTTGCAAGTTCTTTGTGAATGGTGATTATTTTTCCAAGTTGCTTTTTCTTAATAGATATTTTTATTGGAAATTTAACATTTTTGCAAATTTACAAAAATAAACAAAACTCTCAAATACAAACATTGATGTACAATTAAATCATATATACATTAGTCAAAATTTAACAAAGAGAAGAAAAAGAAAAAAAAAAGGAGAAAAGAAAAAAAAACGAGAACCAAAAAAAAACAAAACTCAACTTTCTATTAATCTAACCTATAACTAACCAGAGTGTATACCTAAGTCTCTTACATGCTCGGAATGTATTAACATCAAATATAATAAAACTCGTATTCGTGCGGGATTCCTCTCCCAAGGGGCCCCGGAGCAGCCAGGTCTGAAATCTTCACTAAATAAAAGCCCTTGTTAGGATAGCCGAAATATCTGCATTTATATAATTCAAAAAGGGCTGCCATATTTTATAAAATAATTCAGTCTTTCGGTGCACCATATTTGTGAGCAAGTCAAGGGGGATATATTCCATAATTAATCTGCGCCAATTTGAAAGTCCAGGGGGGCCCTCAGCCACCCAGTTCACCAAAATATTTTTCCTTGCACAGAAAGAGAGAATAGAAAATAGTCTCTTCCCATGCATATCCAGAGATGAAAGGTTCGAAAAGCCCAAAAGGAGAGATACAGGGTCCACCCTAATTTCCGTTCCTAAAGTTTCTGTCAGGGTACTTGCTACTTTAGTCCAGTATCTGCGGATTTTCTGACAAGACAATGTACAAGAGTACCCACCTCTATTTTGCATTTGGGACACATTGGAGATGCTCCTGCCTTAAATTTTGCCAGTCGAGCCGGTGCTATATGGGCCCTATGAAGTATCTTTAGTTGGATAGCCTGAGTTCTGTTACAGATAGTAATTCTTCTAGCATTTTCACAAATGTCATTCCACATATCCTCAGAGATTTCTAGCCCCAAGTCCTGCTCCCATGTCTTAAGCAGGTCTTCCATGTCTCCTGAGACTCCATCATGTAGCAAATGGTATATAGTACTAACGGAGGATACCCCCGCTGGTCGTAGGACATTATGTTCTCTGTCTGATTTATAAAGACTATCTATTAATGTAGTCTTCCTCTGTATATAATCTCGAATTTGGAAGTATCGAAAGAGATCCCCATTAGGTATTCCGAATTTCAGACGCAGCTGCTCAAAGGACATCAGGATTCCATCTTTAAATAGGTCCCCTAAGCATGAGATGCCCCTGGATCTCCAGAGTTTAAAGGTGGCATCTGTAATCCCCGGTTGGAATCCACATGCGCCTACTATTGGTGCATGGGGGGATGTTTTATGTGAGTTACCCTCATTTTGCCGCATTATATTCCAGGCCTTAATTGTGTTTAATATTATGGGATTTTTACAGTGGTCTGTAATGATTTTCCTCTTATCTGAAAATAAAAGGTTAATAAGTGGATATTTTATTTGGGAGGCTTCGATATCCAACCAGATTGATTGTGGATCAGACAAAACCCAATCAGCTATGTAACTTAGTAGGGAGCTTAACTGATATTTCCTAAAATCTGGGAAATCCAGTCCTCCCCTTGCCTGTGGAAGCTGTAGCTTCTTCAGCTTAATAAGGGGCCGTCTATGGTTCCAAATAAAGGAGCCCAACCAGCCATATAATTTACGTAGGGCTAGCCTTGGCAGCATCAGCGGGACCATTCTCATAGGATATAAGAGACGGGGCAGAACATTCATTTTAATTAATGCTATTCTACCTAGCCAGGAAATCAGAAGGTCTCTCCATCGCTGGAGGTCCTGCCTTATCCTTTCCATTAATTGTACAAAATTAGCCGTATACAGCTGACCAAATACTGACGTGATAAAAATACCTAAATATAAGAAACCCTCCAGGGACCAACGGAAAGGAAAAGGGGATCCGTCCATTAGGTGGAGTATCATAACCAGGCCACCCATTGGCATAGCTTCCGATTTTGAAAAATTAATTTTATAGCCTGAGAATGCACTAAATGTATTAATAACTTGAATTAGACGTGGCACTGACATTAAAGGATTACTGAGGAATAAGAGAACGTCATCTGCATAGAGGGTAATTTTGTGTTTGCCTGTACCAATCCTCGGGGCCGTTATATTAGGATCAGTCCGGATGGTTTCTGCCAATGGTTCGATTATCAGCGTAAACAACAATGGTGAGAGAGGACATCCTTGACGGCAGCCCCTACCCACACTGAAGCCATCCAATCTTAACCCATTAGTAATAACAGCTGCTTTGGGGTCATTATACAATGTTGAGACCCATTTGGTAAACACCTGTCCAACGCCAAACCTTTCCAATGTGTAAAATAAATATGACCATTCAACCCTATCGAATGCCTTTTCCGCATCTAATGAAATTACTACTCCTGGTATCTTTCCCTGATGACAGGCTTGGATCATATTCAAGACCCTTCTGATATTATTGGATGATCTGCGGCCCTTAATAAATCCCGTCTGGTCCTCCTTTATGATGTATGGCAGTACCCTTTCTAGTCTCAGTGCTAACATTTTTGAGAGAATTTTAAAGTCTACATTTAGTAAGGATATTGGTCTGTAAGATGCACAGTCTTCTGGGTCTTTTCCTTTTTTGAGGATAAGAGAAATATTTGCTTCTTTCAGCGAGGGCGGGAGACAGACCTGACTATGTGCAAAATTATACATATCCATAAGTGGGTCAGCCAATATTCCTGTAAATTCTTTATAGAATTCAGCTTGAAAACCATCCGGGCCCGGTGCTTTTCCGCTCTGAAGTTGCCTAATTGCCTCAAGTATTTCTTGGGCTGTTAAAGGTGTATTTAGGGCCGATACCTGTTCCGGAGTCAGGCCCGGGAAGGTCAAATTTTTTAAAAATGACTGCATCCTCCTAATCCTATCTTCGCAGTCCTTGTCCGAATAAAATAGTTCAGAATAAAATTCTTTAAAGGTCGCATTGATCTTTTTATGATCATAAGTCAGGGTACCTGTACTTTCCTTGATAGTCGGAATAGTTTGAGGTGCTTTCTTTTTCTTTGCAAGAAATGCTAGGTATCTACCCAGTTTGTCGCCATATTCATATAGTCTTTGTTTCACAAATAATATTTCCCTTTTAGCTGTTTGAGTAAGCACGGTGTTTAAAGCTGTCCTAAGAGTTGTAATCCTCTGCAATTTTGTGATAGAAGGTCTATCAGCGTATGCTGTTTCGGCTGCTTTTAGGCGAGCTTCGAGCAGACGCTGTTGTTCTCCCTTCATTTTCCTCTGGGTCGCTGAATAGGAGATGATCAAACCTCGTGCATAAGCTTTGATGGTCTCCCACATCATTGACGGATTGCTAGCCGTACCTGTATTAATTTCTAAAAATGTTTTGAGTTCTTGGGAGAAGTACTTTACAAATTTGCTATCTTTTATCAGGAAGGTGTCCATACGCCAATGCCGAGCGGATGTCCCATTGTTCTTTACCTTAGTTTCCATGTATACAGCGGCATGGTCGGAGATTGCTATAGTACCTATTTTACAGGTTGATATAGAATTTAGAAAAATCGATGGGGCAAAAAACATATCAATTCTTGTGTGACATTTATGTGGATTAGAGTAGAAAGAAAAATCTTTACCCTGTGGATGGAGACATCTCCATACATCTACCAATCCTAATTCTTTATTCAGATCCGCCAGTTGTCTAGATCTGGGAGACACTCCAGTGGCACTCTTGGGAATCCTGTCTGTTTCCGGATCCATAATACAATTAAAGTCTCCCCCTATAATTGTATGATGGGCACCAAAGGCCATCAGTTTTGAAAAAGCTTCCATTATGAATTTAAAGGGGTGTGCCGGGGGGCAGTACACATTTAAGATCCCATATTCTTTTCCATTTATGAGGGCTTTAATCAAAATATATCGTCCAGCTTCGTCTTTTATCTGATTTAGAATTTTAAAAGGGAAATTCTTCCGGACAAGGATAACGACTCCCCTGCTTTTTGAGTTAAAAGAAGAAAAAAAGGCCTGATCAAATCCGCCGTCGTAATTTTAAATGTTCTTTATCCGACAGGTGTGTCTCCTGTAGGAGAGCTATATCAACTCTCTCCTTCTTAAGATTTGATAATATTTTCTTCCTTTTAACTGGCGAATTGCTCCCCCTGACATTCCAGGTGCACCACTTAACTGACTGATCAGCCATAATCATCTGGGCAGATCCGAGACCCCTCGGGAGGGGAAACCCTATCTAGAACATCCCGAGCATGGAGCATACAAGATTTACAAAAGTAAAGACTCTCTAATACACTCAGAACAATATAACAAAAAACTCTTTCTAAATAAAAAAGATATAAAACATTCCTAATTGGAGATTTTCTCCCTTATTCCCAGGGAGCTTCACTTCCTCTCCCACAGTCCATCTTACCCTCTTCCAACCAGTGCCCCACCCTTGACCCAGGTGTTCCTCAATAAAAATGAGGAGAATTCAAGTATAATATAAAGCAAGAGTTAACAATGAACACCCCACCCCCACCCACACCCACATCTAAATATATTTGGGAATATTAATACCATATATAAATATATAACTATAAGATTACAATCTCAACACGTAATACTTAAATATAGTAACACAAAATAACAGGGGAAAGAAAAACAACCCCGCTCCTAAAGACAGAAGTAAAATAGAATAAAATTACCACCTCCCCCCACCAACCTTAACCAAACGCCCCAACATATATATATATATATATATATACATACACACATAGGGGGAAAGATAAGAAAAGATGAAGGGATGTAAACCAAAATAATGGGAAAGGCAGACCAACGTCCACAATCTCTTACAGTTTATTTAAGAGAGTCCAAGAATTCCTTAGCCTTCTCTGGTGATCCAAAGTTATATATGGATCCTTCGTGGCTAAGGCGTAGCGTTGCTGGATATCGTAAGGAGTACTGGATATTTAAGTCCCTTAAACGCTTCTTCGCCTCATCGAATGCCTTCCTCTTTTGGACCAAAGCTGGGGAGAAGTCCTGGAACAGCATGATCCTGGATCCTTTGTGGGTCATAGCTTGGGGATCTTTTCCCAAATTTCTTGAGGCTTCCAGGAGCATCTGCCTCTCCCTATAGCTCTGCAGCTGGAACAGGACCGGGCGTGGGTGCTGGGTTGAGCTGGGCCCACGTACTGCGACCCGGTAGGCCCATTCCACCCTTACCTGGCCTGATCCAGCCTGCAGTTTTAAAAATTGTGGCAGCCATTGCTCTAAGAATACTGTGAGCTGGCCTCCCTCTTCCTGCTCGGGAAGGCCCAGCAACCGAATATTTTTCGAGGTCGTCTATGTGGTTTTCTAGGTTCTGTACTCGCTTCTCGAGAGTCCGGACCTGGTTGGCTGCCGATTGAACCGCAGTCTCCGAGGCCGCGGCCTTCGACTCCGCCTCTCTGACCCGGCGCTCCAGTTCCTGTATGTCTCGGCCGTGCTTCTGCAGCTCGGCCGAGAGTGCTTCCCTGCTCTGCCGAGACTCATCGATAAAAGCATCAATCTTTGCCTCCCACCTGACAAACATCTCCTCAAAGCTCATCTTCGTTGGTAAGTCCCCAGGGGTGGCTGCAGACATCTTTGCTGCAGCTGAAGAGGGAGAGGGTGGGGGAGGGTTCCCCGCTTTCTTAGAGCCGCCTGCTCCCTTCCCTTTACTCATTTTCCAGCTAGTGTCAGACTATTTAAATGTATTAATAGGCAACTATTTAAGATTAACAACTATTGTAGATGGTTTAGTGAGTGTGGTGGGGGCAGGTAGCCCACTTTGCCCAAGTCTTGGGTAGAGCACTGTGGACTCAGACTTGCTGGGTCGCCACCATCTTGGATCTCCTCCCAAGTTGCTTTTAAATGAATATTCACTTTTGAGGTTGACAGAGAGAGACAAGCACAAAGAGAGAGAATGACAAAGTCTTCCAATTCTTGCATTTTTCCTTCACTGCATTCTGCTGCCCCAAGCTACTGTTGACAGAGGCCTATGCCTAAATTCCTGAGGTTTCTTATTGTCTTTCCAAGCAGGCAAACTTTTCAACTTGTAACGTGTGAAATTAATCACAAGTGTGAATTAAACTGGATGTGAATTTCTTGACGCTGGTTAATTATCTGGTTTTGGATGAAATCGTACTTTTAGCACAGACTAATTTTGTACATCACACATTGATTTCACAAAGCTTGACACAGTCAGATGATCATGGTAACCTTTTAATGTGTGTACTTGTCTTTTTAAAAGTCATGTTATTCCCTGAGGTCTCAGATATTATAATCAGATGATGAAACTTGAATATTAATGATTTATGTTTACCTTTATGGGAACACTGTGTTAAAGTGTTCATAAACGTCACGTGTTTCATTGTGAAACGATCCTCAGTAACACACTGCTCTATCTCTGAGGCAGCTTTCTTGCACCATAGTAACATTTCCAATTCCTGACCCTTTCTGAACGAATTCACTAAATTTCAGCCACAAACTCTGTCACTCTGGACTTGACTGTTCAAACCTTCCCATTTTCCAGCCCACTCTGCGACCCATATCTTTGACTATAATAGATCCAATTCACTTAACACCCCAGTACTTGCTGACTGACACTGCTACCTGTTTTGATAGAGGAACATTGTACTCAGAAGTAGGTGTAGGTCATTTAATCTCTTTGAGTCTGCTCGTTGCTGCTCTCCACATGCTTTTAACTCCATGTTCCAATCTGTCATCCAAGATCTTTGATTCTTTTGTCAATCAAAATCTGCCTAACTCCCCTTTGATTAAATTCAATGACTAAGCCTCCACTACTTCTCAAAAAAGCAAATTTCACACACTATTGGCCTATTAAAATAAATAATTACTCTTCATTTTCATCTTAAAAGGGAAACCTGTTGTTTTTATACTGTGTCCCTAAATCACAGTCTCCCTTACAAGAGGAAACATCTTGTTTTGTCAGTCCGCCCAGGGTTTACAATGCTGCAAGAAGATCAGCTCTCAGTTCCTCTAAACTTCAAAGAGCAAAGTCTTACCCCCTTCAACCTTTCTTCAAATAGGTTGTACATTTTGGAATGAGTCAAGCAAACCTTCTCTGAACTGCTTCCAAAGTGATTATATCCTTTTCAAATAGTGAGACCAAAATAATACACAACACTCTCAACAATGCCTTGTACTGCCCTGTAGTAAGAGTTTTCTACTATTGTATTCCACTCACATTGCAACAAATTATAACATTTAATTTACCTTGTTGATCACTTACTTTAACTATACACGAACTCTTTATTTGTGTACAAGTACACCCAGATCCCTCTGTACCTTCTGCAATCTCTCACCATTCAAATGATATGCTGCTTTTCGATTCTTGTTGCCAAAGTGGACAAGTTCACATTTTCTTGGATTTCAAATTCATCATTGGTGTTCGAAATTTGTCCCCCATTTTCCTTTGTAACCTCTGCCATCCCTACATCCATCTAAAATCTGTGCACTCCACTAATTCTGACATCTTGCAGATCCCTGATTTTAATCACTTTCACATTTATGACAGTACTACCAGCTGACTCATCCCTAAGCCCCGGAGCTCCCTCCCTAATCTCTCCACCTCTCTCTTTCTCTTTCCTCCGCTTTCCTCCTTCCATCCTGAATCTGTGAGCAAGTATTTGGTCACCTGAATAATGCTCCAGTGAAGTGCCTCGAAATGGTTTATTACATTAAATGGTTTATTATATTAAAAGTGCAAGTTGTTGTTATTGGATGATAATTGTACATGTGACTGGTGCTTCCTGTGATCAAATTATCTTTCAACTCCTATAAAGTGTGTCACTCGAATACGTTATTTATTTATTTCCTTTTCCTTTTTATGAAATTTAAGAAATATTAAATGGGCAATTTGTTTAAATCAATTGCTGCCTCACAGCACCAGGCACCCTGATTCAATTCTAGTCTTGGGTAAATGTCTGTGTGGAGTTTGCATATCCTCCCCATGTCTCCATAAATTTTCTCCTTGTGCTCTAGTTTCCTCGCACAGTCCAAAGATGTGCTGCTTAGGTGGATTGAGTGCATTGCCTATAGTGACCAGGAATGGGTAGGTTAGGTGGATTAGCCAGGGTTACAGGGATAGAGTAGGGAGATGAGTTTGGGTGGAAAGCTCTTTGGAGAGTCAGTGTGGGCTTGTTGGGTGGAATGGCCTGTTTCCACACGATAGGGATCCCATGATCTATGTTACATTATGTTAATTACAGCACGAATCACAACAGCGTAGCAGGCATTGTCTTGACATAGCTTGCAATTATTTACTTAGAAACACTGACACAAGATCACTGCTTTTATTATCATCATTCTCCTCTCAGCTGGCTTTTCTATTTTGCTTCCTTGAATCATTCCCCATCCTCCTCATTGTCTATTCAAGGCAGAAGGAATTCGGTGTTCTCTAGACCCGGTTACCCCTTTAAAAAGGAGCTGGAGGAATTTTCAGTTTGCTTTAGCCCACACAGATTTCGGAGTTAAAAATCACACAACACCAGGTTGTAATCCAACAGGTTTAATTGGAAGCTCTAGCTTTCAGAACACCGCTATCTCTCCTGAAGACATTGGTTCTTTGCTCAGGTAGTTTTGCAGTTTTAGTTGAAGACAAAGTGACTGCAGCACAGTAGGTGGCTATTTGCACCATCAACTCCAAACTGGCTCTCTAGTGTGGTCCAGTCCCATTCACCTGCACTACCCTGTGGCCCTGCACAATTATTTTCCTCACATGTATATCTAATTTTGTTTTGAACTTGATTGTTTCTGCTTCCATCACCTTCTTAGGTGGTGAGATCTCAGTCATTATCACTTACTATGTAAAACATGTTCTTCTTCATATCCCATTTTCCATCTCCATCCCAAAGCCTTAAATCTATGGTCCTAGTCCCTTTTCGGCCACTCAATAGAAATGGCTTGTCTGCTCCAATCTGAACATGCCATTATCTTGTCCACCTTTATCAAATCTCCCCTCAAGTTCCTTTATTTCAACTGATGACATCCAGCGATGTCCAGCCTCAATTATACAGGACCTTGATGAGACCACGCCTGGAATATTGTGTCTAGTTTTGGTTTTGTTATCTGAGGAAATATGTTCTCGCTTTAGAGTCAGTACAGCAAACATTTACCAGATTGACTCCCAGGATGGTAGGACCAACGTATGAGGAGAGATTGAATCTGTTAGGATTATATTTGACAAAATTCAGAAGAATGAGGAAGGATTAATTCAAAGACAGTAATAGACAGTTTGAACATAGTAAATGTCACCTCTCTCAGGAGGATGCTCGAGAGAATGATAACCTTATGGTCATGTAATCTTATATCATTTCCCAAACAGATCTTATTCATAGATTCACAAAAACCATTTACACCTCACATACATCAGCAGGGATGTTTTTGCTCCAATTGTACAATAACATCACACCTGAAGTATTATGTACAATTTTGGTCTCCTTATCTGAGAAAGGATGTCCTGATAAAGGGGGGAATGTAAAAAGGTTAACTAGACTGATACTGAATTTGTGGGATGGGAAGACTAATATACGAAGTGAGATTTGATCATTTAGAGTTATATTCACTAGAGTTTAAAAGCATAAGGGAGGATCTTATAAAAAATCTTCACAATTCTAACATGAAGTAAACAGAGTAAAAGCAGGAAGGATTTAAGGTAGGCCACTTAGGACTGAGATGAGGTATTAGGGGAAAACAGGAGCAAGTTATTGAATTGGATGATCAGTCATGATCATGGTGAATGACTGATCAGGTTTGAATGAATGAATGAATGAATGAATGAATGAATTAGCTGTACTGTCACATGTACTCAAATGAGTGCAGTAAATTACCATTTATGATACTGTCTTAGGTACAAAAGTCCCCAGGTACAGCTTTCTCAGTTACAGTTCACGGAAAAATAGAGAAGTAAATAAAAATGTCCACATTGCAGATTTAGGAATAAGTTTTACAATGGAGAAAAGAAGTACAGAGAAATGGTCTTCTGACCCAGTCCATGTTGACCCAGTCCATGTTGACATCTCACTTCCCTGAGACAGGAAGTTCACACCAAGACCATGCCAGGCTGAGAGATTCCATTTAGCACTTAAAGTTCACCACACTTGGCCACTGGGAGATCACCACAAAGAGCTGAAAGGCCTGCTCCTGCTCCTTTTTTCAATGTTTCCATGACATTCCAGTCCCAGTATCTCCAACCTAACCTTGTAGCCAGAATACTTTGAACATCCATAAGTTTAAAACCAGCAGAATAAATGACCAAGTTTGGAGGCCGCTCCAGTCAAACTTGGAATCCATCCAGTAGCAGTGTATGGGATGTAGATGCATGTTCCCAACACCTGGCCAAACTATTGATGCCTGCCATTGAGTTGGTGGCCGCTTGGGATAGTGTAAGGGAGTGGGAGGGGGGACTTGTCTCTGTCACTGCATGCTTTAAATGGCCTCAACCAATGTCTCAAATATGCAAATATGCAGACTGTCTTCTGGTGCCTTGCAGATGGCAGGCACTGGTGCAGCAGTAACATCACTACTAATCCAGAATCTTCAGCTAATGTTCAAGGCCATGGATTCAGATTGTACCATGGCAGATGGTGAAATCTGAATTTCATAATGCCTAGAATTAAACACCATGCAACCACTGTCAATTGTCATAAAAACCGTTCTGATTCACTAAAGTCTACTACAGAAGAAAATCTGCCAGCCTCACATAGACCAGCCAATGTATGATTCCAGACATAGCAGTGTGGGTGACTCTTAACTACTGCCTGAGCAATCAGGGACTAACAATAAATGCTGACCAAGCCAGTGACGCCATCACCCCCTGAATGAGACTGAGCCATATTCCTGCTTGCCCCAGGAAAATTTCCGGGCCACAGGAACGAATTGGATGGCCAACCAAACACAGCTACCTATTCCTTTCCCATCTCCCATCACCACCAGGAAACACAACCCAAATAATCAACTGGAATAAAATCACAATGAGGAGAACAGCTCTGAGCTGTTGCAAAAGAGTTCAATAAAAAGGGACAGACTAAGACTTACCCCAAATCACCTGAAACTCATCTTTCAAGGTTGATGCCTTTGCAGAAATCATCGGTGTACAATCTGCTTCACATTCATCATGCCAATAGTGCCCACCCCATGACAAACCTCTGCCCAATGAAATGTCACCTGCCTACAAAGTTTGCCCTGAAGACCGATAATTTATTATCTATGTTGCATTAATTATCTTCTCTTTTTTTCTCACAACTGGATGCAGCAACTCTTACTTATATCATGACGGTAATAGCAGGCTGGAAACAAGATGTCAGACAATCTGAATGGTGTTAGCATTTCCAGCAGGTTTCCTAGTGTTAAAGTTCACAGCCTGACAGGCAGCAAGTGACCCAGAATGAACAGGATAATTCAACAGTAGCCTTTAATGTGCTTTTCCAAGCCACCTCAGCTGAGAAGCTGAGTCTTCCCCACAGGGGGCAGTGTTGGTATTGCTAACAGCTGTCTCTTAAAGAAATCTTGAGAGACACAGCACAGTCTTGCAGTGGTAAGGATTTGACAGTCTTCCCTCCGCCCCCTTTTCACGCCCATCAATGAAACAGGCTTAGGAATCTAGAGTGACCTGCCAATTGATATGAAAAATGGTTATGGGGAGGGGAAGGAGAGTGGGGAGTAGGGGAGGCAACATTCTCAAGCATAAATGCCAGAAAGTGAAGTCAAAGGGTAAAAGTAAATTGTTAGTGAAACATTTGAGGGAATTTACACATAGTCTTCCTCTTGCTCAGCCAGCCTCTGTTAATCACTAACCCATTGTTTTTTTCTGCTTTCTGTGACTTTGTGTTTGAAGCATACCAAACGCCACCTTCACTATCCTATCGACCTGCAACTCCACTTTCAAGGAACTGTGAATCTGCACTCCAAGGTCTGTTTGTTCAGCAACACTCTCCAGGACCTCACCATTAAGTGTATAAGTCCTGCCCTGATTTGCGTTTTGAAAATGCAGCACCTCACATTTATCTTCATCTGCCACGCCACAGCCTATTGGTTCATCTGATCAAGACCTGATTGTGATCTGAGGTAACCTTCTTCGCTATATACTTCTCCTCCCATTTTGATGTCATCTATAAACTTATTAACTATACCTCCTATGTTCACATCCAAATCATTTAGAGAAATGACATAAATTAGTGGACCTAGCACTGATCTTTGTAGCACACTGCTGCTCACAGGCCTCCAGTCTGAAAAGCAACGCTTTGACACCACCCTCTGCCTTCCACCTTCAAGCCAGTTCTGTATCCAAATGGCTAGTTCTCCCTTTATTCCACGTGATCTAACCTTGCTAACTAGCCTTGTGGAACACCTAACTGAAGTCCATATCGATCAGGTCCACCGCTCTGCCCTCATCATTCCTCTTTGTTACTTCTTCAAAAAACTTAACCAGGTCAGTGAGACACGATTTTCCACGCACATAGCCATGTTGACTATCCCTAAACAGTCCTTGTCTTTCCAAAATACATGTACATCCTGTCCCTCAGGATTCCCTCCAACAACTTGCCCACCACCGATGGCAGGCTCACTAGTCTATAGTTCCATGATTTTTCCATGCCATCTTTGGGTGACATAGTTGCTCAGTGGTTGGCACTACAGCCTCACAACGTCAACAATCTGGGTTTAATTCCCATTTTGGCGACTGTGTGGGTTTCCTCTCACAATCCAAAGATGTGAGGCCAGGTGAATTGACCCATAGAGTTAGGTGCATTAGTCAGGGGTAGGGTAGGGGAATGGGTCTGGGCAGGGTTACTCTTTGGAGGGTCAGCTTGGACCTGTTGAGCTGGAGGGCCCGTTTCTACACTGTAAGTAGTCTAATCTTACTTACAATTCTGTTATCGAAAACTCTGTCTCACTTTCTTCAGATGCTGCCTGACTGCTGAGCATTTCAGCATTTTCCATTTTGAAGAAAAAGGAGGAATGTTGGAGAATGAGAGGCAACATTATTGAATCCTACAAGATTCCTAGGAACTTGACAGGGTAGATGTGGAAAGGTTGCTTCCTCCTCTGGTCCAGAGGGCATAATCTCAGACTAAAGAGTGGCACATTTAAAACAGAGATGAGGAGGCATTTCTTCTCTAAGAAGGTAGTGAATCTGTGGAATTCTTTACTATAGAGGGCTGTCGAGGTTGGGTCATTAAATATATTTAAAACTGAGATAAACAGATTTGTAATCAGTAAGGGTTATGCAAGTGTTATGCCAGTGTTATGCAAGGAAAGGCAGGAAAGTGAAGTTGAGAATTGTCAGATCCACTGTGATCTCCTTGAATAACAGCAGTTGCAATGCCTGCTCTTGTGGTCATTTGTTTTTAGTTCAGATTTCAGCATCAGCAACATTTAAGTTTGTATTAAAGCTCTGAAGTTCCTGATCTCTTCCTTTTCACCTCTTCCTTTAACACACTCCTTAAAATCCACTTCTTTCAACAAGCTATCTGTCATCGATCATAATATCTGACTCAATGTCAAATTTTGCTTGATGATGCTCCTGTGCAGTAGGTTAGCAGGATTTACTGCACTAAAGGTGCTATACAAATGCAGCGCACGTGTTGCAAATCTGGAAGTAACAGGTAAATCCAGAATTCCTGATGGTAGTCAGTGTAATATTCCATCAGCTTTGAAAGCTGAACCGGCTAAATCTGCCGATATTCCAATATATCCTCTTATCTCAAAATGTGAGAAAACAAGAAGCAGCTTTGAATCTGGGCAGCATCTTGCGGCCTGATGGTGAGTCGCAAAGGCATGTGAAGCCTAGTGTACGAAAAATGATAGAAAGTAAAGGGTTTCATTGAAACAAAACCTTGCACACCCTCATAGATTGGGGAACAGAGAAGTAGCAGTCAGAATAGGAGAGATACATGGCAGGCAAATGGGTGTGAAGGAGACCGAGACTCAGCGATTCGAGTGAGTGAGTGAGACTGAAACTGATAGATGTGGGGAAATCTGAAAATCAGTCATGCAGACAATGCAATGAAGAAACCAAACAGGGGATGGAAGGTAGACACATGCATACCCTAATGTAGATATGACAGCAGTTTGATGCGGACATATCAGTGACCTGGTGCAGATATGTAAGTGTCCATAGTACAGATATGTAGTAATTTGATACAAAGATATTGATGGCGTCTTGCAAATATTAGATGATCTGTTAAAGGCACATGATGACCTGATACAAATAGTTTAAGATGATTTGAAAACAGCAAAGTTAATAAAACTGACATTTGTAGCAAGACTTCCCTCAGTCTAGGAACCAT
This sequence comes from Hemiscyllium ocellatum, assembly GCF_020745735.1. Lineage (NCBI taxonomy): Eukaryota > Metazoa > Chordata > Chondrichthyes > Orectolobiformes > Hemiscylliidae > Hemiscyllium > Hemiscyllium ocellatum. The sequence continues at coordinate 54,090,266 of NC_083404.1, forward strand.
CCCCTTGTAATAAAGGCCAAAATTCCCGATGCCTCTACAAGGACACCCAGAGTTCTCTGTATTGAAACAATCTGCAGTTCTATTCTTTTTGAATCATATTCTGATTTTCTATTTTCCTGCTAAAGAGGACCTTATCTTTTTCCACATGATATGCCATCCACCAGATGTTTGCAGATTCACTCAACCATTTGGGGCAGTGCAGTGGCTCAGTGGTTAGCACTGCTCCCTCACAGCACCAGGGACCCGTGTTCGATCCCAGCCTTGGGTGACTGTCTGTGTGGAGTTTGCACATTCTCCCTGCGTCTGTGTGGGTTTTACCCCACAATCCAAAGATGTGCAGGTCAAGTGAATTGACTGTGCTAAATTGCCCATCGTGTTAGGTGCATTAGTCAGCGGTAAATATAGGGTTGGGGAATGGTTCTGGGTGGGTCTTCCTTCGGAGGGTTGGTGTGGACTTGTTGGACCGAAGGGCCTGTTTCCATATTGTAGGGAATCTAATCTAATCTAATCATTCTCTATCCCTTTGCAGGCTCTGCATCCCCCTTAAAATTAGCTTTCCTCCCTATCATTGTATCATCAGCAAATCTGATTACTGTACAGTCAGCTCTCCATCCAAGTTATTCATAAAGATTGTAAATAGTTGATTTCTGTGTGCTCCACTGGTCACAGTTTACCAATCTGAAAACGACCCATTCATCCAGACCACCCAGTTAGTTAGCCATCCTATAGGAAGGATGTTGTGAAACTTGAAAGGGTTCAGAAAAGATTTACAAGCATGTTGACAGGGTTGAATGGTCTGAGCTATAAGCAAAGGCTGAACAGGCTGGGGCTGTTTTCCCTGGAGTGTCAGTGGTTCGGGGTGACCTTATTGAGGTTTATAAAATCATGAGGGGCATGGATAGGGTAAATACTTAAGGCCTTTTCCCTGGGTTGAGGAAGTCCAGAACTAGGAGGCATAGGTTTTGGGTGACAGGAAAAGTTTAGAACATAGAACATAGGACATTACAGTGTAGTACAGGCCCTTCGGCCCTCGATGCTGTGCCAACCTGTGAAACCAATCTGAAGCCCATCTAACCCACACTATTCCATTCTCATCCATATGCCTATCCAATGACCATTTAAATACCCTTAAAATTGGTGAGTCTGCTACTGTTGAGAAGTGTGGTGCTGGAAAAATACAGCAGGTCAGGCAGCATTCGAGGAGCAGGAGAATTGACGTTTCGGGCATAAGCCGTTTTTCAGGGCTTATGCCCGAAACGTCAATTCTCCTGCTCCTCAGATGCTTCCTGGCCTGCTGTGTTTTTCCAGCACCACATTTCTCAACTCTGGTCTCCAGCACCTACAGTCCTCACTTTCTCTGAGTCTACTACTGTTGCAGGCAGTGTGTTTTACACCCCTACTACTCTCTGAGTCAATAAACTACCTCTGACATCTGTCCTATATCTATCATGCCTCAATTTAAAGCTATGGCCCCCATTATAGCCGTCACCAACCGAGGAAAAAGGCTCTCACTGTCCACCCTATCTAACCCTTTGATTATTTTGTAAGTCTCAATTAAGTCACCTCTCAACCTTCTTCTCTCTAATAAAAACAGCCTCAAGTTCCTCAGCCTTTCCTCATAAGACCTCCCCTCTATACCAGGCAACATTCTTTTAAATCTCCTCTGAACCCTTTCTGAAGCTTCTACATCCTTCCTAAAATGCAATGACCAGAATTGTATGCAATACTCCAAGTGTGACCACACAAGAGTTTTGTAAAGCTGCAGCATGACCTCATGGTTTAAAAGGGACCTAAGGGGCAACTTTTTCACAGAAAGGGTGGTGCATGTGTGGAATGAGCTGTCAGAGGAAGTGATGGACAAGCAGGAGGCTGAAAGAACACAGCAAGCCAGGTAGCATCAGTAGGTGGAGAAGTCAATTTTTCAGGTGTAACCCTTCTTCAGGACTGGGGGTGGGTGTATGGGGAGCTGCAGATAAAGAGGGTGGCAAGGCCAGGGTGGTGAAGTGGGAATAGGTGAAGACAGGTAGAGGGTATGGCCTGGTTGGTCAATGGGAGGAATGAAACCAGTGGGTGGATGAGGGGAGCGGAAGGGAGGGAAAGGGGCTGGGAAGGGAGCCGGGGAATGGGAAGGGAGGTTATTTGAAATTGGTGAAACCCAATGTTGGGTCCCCCCAGGCTGTAGGCTGCCCAGGCAGAAGATGATGTGTTGTTCCTCCAATTTGGTTCATTGTGGCAATGGAGGAGGCCATGGATGGTCATGTCAGAAAGGGAGTGGGAAGGGGAATTAAAATGGGCAGTGACTGGGAGGTCCAGTCGGCTCCTCCAGGCATGGCTGAGATGCTCGAAGAACCGTTCCCTAAGTTTACGTTTGGCCTCCCAATGTAGAGAAAGACACCTTCGGGAGCACCTGATGCAGTGAACTAGGTTGGAAGAGAGGTAGGTGACCCTCTGTCTCATCTGGAAGGGCTGTTTGAGGCCTTGGATGGAGGTGGGCAGGTTTTGCATCCTTTCCGGTTGCAGGGGAAGATACCTGGGGGTTGGGGGTGTCGGTGGGGAGAGTGGTGCAAACCAAGGACTCTCGTAGGGAACAGTCCTTGTGGAAGGCAGAGAGGGGTGGGGAGGGGAGGATGTTTTTGATGGTAGGGTCTAGTTGGAGTTGGTGGAAGTGTTTCAGGATGATGTGTTGGATATGAAGACAGTTGGGGTAGTAGGTGAGGACAAGGGGCCTCTGTCTTTATTGCATTTGGAGGGGAGGACATTTAGAGCAGTGGAAAGGGGAATGGGGTGGTGCAGTGGAAGACTGTCTGGATGACAGAGGGAGGAAAAGCACGTTGTTCAAAATAGGCGAACATCTGGGATGCTTGGGAGTGGAATGTCTCCTCATCTGCTCGGACCAGCCACCAACTGGATCCATTCCTCCCATTGACCAACCAGATCACACACTCTACCTGTCTTCACCTATCCCCACTTCACCACCCTGGTTTTGCCACCCTCTTTATCCCCAGCTCCCCATACACCTACCCGCAGTCCTGAAGAAGGGTTATACCCAAAGCATCGACTTCTCCACCACCTGAAGCTACCTGACTTGTTGTGTAGTTCCAGCGTCGTGCTTGTCTACCTTGGATCCCAGCATCTGCAGTTTTTTTTTGTCAAGAGGAAATGGCTGAGGCTGGTACAATTACAATATTTTAAAGGCAACTGAATGGGCATGTGAATAGGAAAGGCTTGGCGGGATATGGCAAATCGGACTAGATTGGGTTGGGATATCTGGTCGACATGGACAAGTTCGACCAAAGGGTCTGTTTCCATGCTGTACATCTCTGTGACTCTAATACTCTAATATTCTTCAATATCATTTCCAACACTACAAACTCTTATCTTATACCTTAATCTTACTGAATGCCTTTTGGAAATCCAAAAACACTACATCTGCTGATTCCCCTTTATCCACCCTGCTTGTTACATTTTTAAAGAACTCTAGTAAATTTGGCAAACACCGGTTTTCTTTCACAAAATTTATTTGTTCTGTCTAATTGTGTAATGAATTTCTAAAATTTCTGCTGCTACCTTCTGAATAATAGTTCATGCCTTTTCACAAGATAAGTGTTAGTCTGACTAGTGCATATTTTTCAGCTTTCCGTCTCTCTCCTTTTTTGAACAGATAAAAACATATGTTGTTTTACAATCTACTGGCACATTTCTAGTACCTAGGGAATTTTAAAAGATTACACCAGGAGCATTTTCTATCCCTGAAACCACTTGCCAGTTAAGGCCATGGGTTTTTTTAGATTAGATTACTTACAGTGTGGAAACAGGCCCTTCGGCCCAACAAGTCCACACCGACCCACCGAAGCGAAACCCACCCATACCCCTACATTTGGTCCTTACCTAACACTATGGGCAATTTAGCATGGCCAATTCACCTGACCTGCACATCTTTGGATTGTGGGAGGAAACCGGAGCACCCGGAGGAAACCCACGCAGACACGGGGAGAATGTGCAAACTCCTCACAGTCAGTCACCTGAGGTGGGAATTGAACCCGGGTTTCTGGCGCTGTGAGGCAGCAGTGCTAACCACTGTGCCACCGTGCCACCTTAAACTATCAGGTCCAGGAACATATTAACCTTTAATCTCAATAGTTCTTCTAGTATATTTACTCTAATAATCATAATTGCGTTCAGTTCCCCCTCCCTTCATTTTTTATGATTCTTCTAGTCTGAAGATTGGTACAAAGTGTTTCTTCAAAACCTTTGTGATTACTTTATCTTCCAGCAGAAATTCTCTAGAACCAACATTCACTTTGAGTATTCTTATCCTTCTATCATACTTAGAGATGTACAACATGGAAACAGACTCTTTGGTCCAATTCATTCAGATATCCTAAATTAATTTAGTCCTATTTGCCAGCATTTGGCCTATAAACCCTTCTTATTTATATACCGATCCAGATGTCATTTAAATGTTGTAGTTGAACCAGCCTCCACCACTTCCTAAGTTGCCCCTTATGTCCCTTTTAATTTTTTTCCCCTCTCACTTTAAACATATGCCTTCTAATTTTAGACTCTGCTACCTGAGGTAAAAAGTCCTTGGCTATTCACCCTATCCATTCCCTTCATGATTTTATAAGCCTCTATAAAGCCACCCCTCAGCCTCTGATGCTTCAGGGAAAATAGCCCCAACCTCTCCCTGTAACTCAAATCTCCCAAAGCTTGCAACATCCTTTTAATTCTTTTCTGAACTCTTTCAAGCATAACAACATCTTTCCTATAGCAGGGAGACCAGAATTGAATGCAGTATTCCAAATGTAGTTTAACCAGTGTCCTGTGCAGCCCCAACACAACAACCCAACTGACCAATGAAGGCAAGCATACCAAGCGTCTTCTTTGTTCTCTGTCTACCTGCAACTCCACTATCAAGGAACTGTGAACCTGCATCCCAAGGTCTATTTGCTCTGCAACACTCCTAGGCAACCATTGAGTGTATAAGTCCTGCTCTGTTTTGCCTTACCAAAATGCAATATCTCACACTAAACCACCCCTCAACCCATTTGTCCATCGGATCAAGGTCCAATGTTGTACTCTTAGATAACTCTCTTCATTGTCCACTACACTATCAGCTTTGGTGTCATCTGCAAACTTACTAACCATTCCTCCTATACTTACATCTAAATCATTTACAGAAATGACAAAAAGCTGTGGACCCAGCCCTTATCCTTGCAGCACAATACCGAAGATTTCTCAAAGGTTTTACTGTCTCTTCTTATATCCTGCCAATTTTCTCTCATATTCTAAATTTTCCCTTTTGTTAGTTATCATTTGTGTTTTCCAAAAATTCTCGCCTCCCTCTAATCTTTGCAACAGAATAGATCTTCTGTCGCAATGGATCCATTTCAAAGAGTCTTTCTGTCTCAGTGAAATATATTTTTGGTGGGAGATATGAAATATATCCTTAACCATCTTTCAGTATTTCTCTTCCATTTCACATTTATCTTATTTTCCAGACACTTTAACAAACTTCTTCATATCTTTGTAACTGTCTTTATTTAAGTTTTAGACCCCTGACTCACCACTGACCCAAAATGTGTTAACCTATGTTCCCCATTCCCCCACCCTAGCCACCTTCGGCCCTTACACAACGTTCACCTTTCCTTCTGCATAAGAACATAAGAATCAGGAAGAGGTGCAGGTAATTCAGCCTCCTGAGTCTACTCTATGATTAAATATTATCATGAATTATCTCAACTCCACTTTTCTGACATTATTTACATTCATACCCCTCCTAAACCTGCCAGACCTGTCACCATCATCCAACGTGACATCCTGAACTCAGTCCCAACATCTGCAAAACCTCTTCCGAACTTGCCATTTCCCTTCCTCCAAACCAGAACTGGCCCCACTCTGCTGGATTGATCAACAACACCCCTTCCTCCACACCACAAACCATTCCCCATCTGGACTCAACACCATTCCCCTCCTACTTGGCTCCACTCCGCTGGGCTTAATAGCCATTCCTTGACCTGGCATCACCCAGAAACATCCCACTCCCAATCCATTCCTTTTTGAACCTGACATACAGCCAACAAACGCAATAAACCCCTGAGTAATGTTAGTCCCCTCCCCTAATCCTAACACCTCCTTTGGATGACCCAAATCTCCCACTCAACCATTGTAAAATCTTGACCAGACACACTTCCCTCCTGTCACATTTATACTGATACCCACTATTGGCCTGACTCAACACTGCCTGAGCACTCATGCTGCTGTCCTACCCTCTCAACCACATAGCACACTTTCACCTCACCCACTTGGCACCACTTTCTCACCCAGCTGGCAAACTATGCCCTCATCCACTCCAGCCCCTCACCTATGTATCACCTAACCCATCTTACCCATCTGACAACCTAATCCCAACTCACCCATCGCCCTCTTGCCCCAAGCAAATGACACCCTACTCTCTTACTCACCTGGCACACACTTCCTCCTTATCATCCTTCCCTCTGACTCACCTTACCCACTTACCTTTCCTCACTGTCAGACTGGCTTTGGGAGAGTTAAGCAATTGGATTGATGTGGCGGCAAATGCAGTAATAAGGATATGTCTTGGCCTACAACGCATCTCCTGTTCTAAGTGTCTTTTTCCCTCATTTCCTCAAATGGATGAATAGAGGACAGGTCACCTGTCTGGAATATCAAATGCCCTTCGATATTTAGGTCCCAATTGTGCAAGCAACGGTGAACATTGTGTAAGGGCTGAAGGTGGCTGGGGCGGAGGGGTGGGGAGCATTGATCCCAGTCAAGCCAAGGATATCATATTCATTTATTTCTGTTTGTGCCACCAATTCATCTATCTTCTTACAAATGTTGAGTGCATTCAGATAAGGAGGTTTTAACTGTGTCTATTTACTTCCTTCGATTTTAAATGCTGGTGCTTTCTTACGTTTATGCTCACAGCCCCTGATGTCACACTCTGACTATCATTATCAGAATTACAGTCCTGCACTATTAATTTGTGCTTTCTCTTTAACTTTCCAAAATCCCTTCACATGAATCCTGTCCACCCTGTACCCCACTATTTAATTTTATGCCCTTTCTATGCCTATACAATAGCTTTGTACAATTCACCAGGGCACTGGCTCCAATGTGCTTCAGGATATGACTGTCCCAATGGTACAGCTCTCACTTGCCCCAGTACTGATGCCAGAGTATAAATTGAAACCAATTTCTCCAAGACCAGTCTTTGAGACATGTATTCAGTTCTTCAATCTCATTTCTCTTATTTGCAATTTACAAAACTTAAAAAAAGGGTGCATGATGTGCTGCATCAGTCCATCAGTCAAAATTTAGCTCTACCCTGTGTTGCAAGTAAATGGCATTGTAGACAGAGCAAGATGATTTCCCATGCTTGTTGTCTCTCAGTGGGAGATATCCATGTAACATTTTAGCCTTTACACCAGAATAACTATGAGTTCAAGACCTTTCCAGAGGCCATAAGCAGATAATCCAGTATGACATGCTAGTGTGGGACTGATAGAGTGCTGCACTGTCAAAGGTGCCACCATTAAAATGATACCCATAAACAGAGGCCCAACTTACTCACCCATATGGATCTGAGATCTCATGGCTGTATTTGAGAAGTTCAGAAGAGTTATCCACAGTAGCCTGGTCAATATTTATTCATCATGAGGATGAGTCAACACAGCGCTGTTTGCGGAAACTTGTTGTCTTTGTGAATTGGCTGAGATGTTGCCTCTTACATTATAGCAGTGATTACACTTTTTGTTGAAAGTAAAATGCTTTATGACACCCTGAGTTTGTGAAAACAGCTAAATATAATCAAATTGTTTTGTTGAATTTGTTCTAAAGCAGTGCAGATGTGACTTTGGCTCGAAGAAATATTTATCTTGTGCCACCTTCTCCTGCTGGTAACAATGGTGATACAGCCAGTCTGATTATGCTACCCTTTGCCAAGACCATGCAACGTACAGCTACTGCCAAGGTCAAGTAGAGATAATACTGGCACCAGGGTCTGTTAGTTTTCAGACCCCTATTTCCCTAAGGTGGTGAGCAAAGTCACTAGTTAGTGAGATTTAGGAAAAATGGATAAACTACACAAAACATTTCCCAAATAGCATTGTAAATTCCTAAAAGTTCCAAAACAATGTGACAGCTTGTAAAACAGTAATTACTGCTCCCGGAATTCAAGGAAATCAGCTCCAACCTAAAGAATGAAAAAAAAGGAGCAGCTCTTACAGCCACAATTTTTCCTGTCTTCCGTCTTGGATTACACAGAATCTTTTTATACAAATGAATTGTGTGTGAACATAAGAGATATAGTAATTTTGTTAATAACACCAAAGCTGAAGGCGTAATAGAAAGCAAAGACGGTTACCTCAGATTACAATGGGATTTTCATCAGATGGGCTGATGGATCGAGAAATGGCAGACATAAATGTGAGGTGCTGCATTTTTGAAAGGCAATCAGGGTTGGACTTAGACACTTAATGGTAAGGTCCTGTTGCTGAACAAAGAGACCTTGGAGTGCAGGTTTATAATTACTTGAAAGTGGAGTCGAAGGTAGATAGGATAGTATGCTTTCCTTTATTGGTCAGGGTATTGAGTACAGGAGTTGGGAGGTCATGTTGCAGCTGTACAGGACATTGGTTAGACCACTTTTGGAATGTTGTGTGCAATTCTGGCCTCCCTCCTATTGGAAGGATGTTGTGAAATTTGAAAGGGTGCAGAAAAGATTTACAAGGATGTTGCCAGGGTTGGAGGATTTGAACTGTAGTGAGAGGCTAAATAGGCTGGGGCTGTTTTCCCTGGAATGTCGGAGGCTGAGGGGTGATTTATAGAGGTTTACAACATCATGAAGGGTATGGATAGTGTAAATAGACAAGATTTTTTCCCTGGGTGGGGGAGCCCAGAACTAGAAGGCATAGGCTTAGAGTGAGAGGGGAAAGATTTAAAAAGGACCTAAGGAGCAACTTTTTCATGCAACGGGAGTGCACGTATGGAATGAGCTGCCAGAGGAAGTGGTGGAGACTAGTACAATTAGAGCATTTAAAAGGCATCTGGATGAGTATATAATAGGAAAGGTTTGGAGGGATATGGGCCAAGTGCTGGCAGGTGGGACTAGATTGGGTTGGGATATCTGGTCGACATGGAGGGGTCTGGCCAAAAGGTTTGTTTCTGTGCTGTACATCTCTATGATTCGCAGCCTCTTATTCCTGGAACCTCATATGATAAGAAAAGAATTTGACTATTCAAGCAAAATAAACTTATAGCCTTTTTGACAAGACTACTAGATACTTGTTTTGTTTCTGAAAAATATTCTTAATGCAATGTTAAGAGGCTATCATCTAGTTTCCATCAAGACCACAAACGCAACAATGCTTTTTTGAATTGCATCACTGAGATGTAGCAGAACTAATGTTTCTTGCTTTTTAATCCGTTCCCCCAAAAGCTTTTGTGAACTCCATTTTTTATGTGAAGACAGTAACATCACAAACGCTCCCTAGCGTACGCATCCATAGACTTGATGATAATGAATAGTCACATTAAGGAAGTAAACCGATCAAATGGTTCATAGAATACCATTAACCACAAAAATAAATTGCTGCATTACAGTCACGTACAGTTAAAAGTTATACCTTGTAATACACAACAGACCAGTTACCACTTGCTTCTCTTCCTTTCCGGTTCCTTCACATGGCTCTTTTCAGAAACTTGAGCACAAAATCCAAACTGACACTCCAGTGATTTATCGAGGGAAGAAGTGCTACAGTCTCAGAAATGTTGCCTTTAAGATAAGATGTGGGGGACCAATGCCCCTTCCAGGATTCAAGTGGGCATGAAAATGCTAGCAGGGAAGTCGTCCTGGTGTACTGACCACTGTACTGTTGTACTGTTTTATAAACAGCATCACAAAAACAGAAGATCTGCTGATGAACATGCTGCATAATCTTGTTGTGTGCAGTTTGGATGCCGTGTTTCCTGCATTACATTATAACATTACATTACTACACGTCAAAAGAGCATTTTAGGACTCATGACCTCAGTTGAAAAATTTGGGGTCCTTCTGCAGTGCCTCAGTCGGACTCTTGTCACCTCTCAACCTATTGCAGATGTGATGGGTGGAAACCCTGGGCAAGTCCATGAAGTTTCTCATGCACTCTACCTTGCTGTTCCCTCACCATCCACACTTAAAAGGTTTTAAAATGCCACAACAAGCATGTTTGAATAATGGCATAAATGTGGTCTGCTCAATAAATGACTGCTTTCCCCATGGATGAGGGATCAGTCATTCTGAAATTATCCAGCCCTGTAATTTCATGGGTATTGTTTCCCTTTCTGCCAATTATTTTCACCTCTTTTGTGAATTAAATACAATGGTTTGCTGACCACACCTCTGTCGTTGAGACTCAACCTTCTCCTCCAGGTCTGTCACGTAGGACTTTCAGTTGGAGTGTCAGCTATTGCCTTCCTCTGGTGACCACAAGGCAGTGCTCAGGAACATGTCAGCATTACTAATCTCTCACCCACTATTTCTCTCTTCAGATTAATCCTATTTTATACCATATTGTCGTGTCTAGAGAAGATGCCCTGATGTGGAATATTTATTTTAGTGCGTACACCTTTTACTTAATCTCCATTTTCTTTTTAATGCTAAAATTGAAGGCATTCTAATGAGTTATTGGTTCATTTTTACTGGTGGGAGAAAACACTTTGGACATTCATGACTAATATGATGAAGACTAATGCAAAGCCAATTGCTCTGCTTTCCATTCAACTCATCCTCTACTTGTTGCTTACGTCTCCACAACAGCTGAGAGACCAGCTCATCTCCGCACCAACATTCAATGACAGAAAGTGAATGCAGACATTGTGAACTTATTGCAATGATGGGGGGCAGGAGTCATGAGTAACAGCTGCCCGCCGTCTTCATTGGAAACCCAGTTACGGTGGAAGAAAAGAATTGGTGGGTGGTGATGTACCAGAATTGAAAGCATTCCAGTAAGCACAGCATCTGGTAATTCACACGGTCAGCCACACTCCAAAGGGACTGTACCTCCTGTTCATTCAGTTCTCTAGTGCAATGGTGATGTAGGCGTCTATGTTGCAAGGTTGCCAGATGAGTATTGTTTATGTCAACCAGAATGTCAATACAGCATTTAAATGAGGGCAGCTTGCACATATGTATTGATAAAAGAAAAACCCTAATTCTCTTTCCCACTGACCAACTTTGTTTTGTAGTACCCACTCATTCCCTCTTCCTGTGGAGTTCTTTGTATCTTTTAACTGGTTGGTGCTTTTTTTATCAGCCCCAGATTTCTACCCACGCTATTGACTTCCTGTTATCATGATTGAAATGAGATGTCTTCTTCATGCTTTGAAAAGTGTGCATTGTTTGTGTGTGTCAAAGCACATGCTTTAAAGTCGATTCAATATTATTTTCTCAAGCCTTGTTTTCATGATTATTATTTTATTGACCCTCCCCCCCCCCCCCCACCTCCCCCAGCCAACATTTTGTGTGCTGATGGCATTAGGCAAACAAAATTTTAACTCATTCAAATCCTGCTCAAGAGGTGAAGATTGGGTCCATTGACTCTGCTGAGCCACAGTTAAGCAGATTTTCTAGTATCTCAACAAGCAATGGTCAACTTCCATTTGCTTTGAACATAATAAAAACTGCACTTCAGTTATGGTCCAAACAAAATTTGACATTATGGGAGGCAACCAATACTTTGGTTAAAGTTTAAAGGAGAGCTTTTAAGGAGCAGAGAGGTGCAGAGGTTTAAGCGAGTGAACTCCAGTGCATTGGGTGCCCAGATAGATGAAGACACAGGTGCTGTTTAAAATTGGGAATGCACAAGGGGCCATAGTTGGAGAAGTACATGGAGTTCAGAGGGTTGCTGAGTTAATGGAAATTAGAGAAAGAGGGAGGGACGAGGCCATGGAGACATTTGAAAACAAGGATGAGCATTTTAAAATTAATGCAAGCCATTTACCAAGGAGAATTGGTACTGGTGGGTGGATTTTAGGAGGACGATTCACAGCTTAGCCTGTTCCATCCACACACTCCTGCAATCTGCTGCTGGTGAGGGACAGGAAGCCAGAGTGTTCCTTTTATAACCAGCGATTGCTAAATTCAGTTGTAACTCCTTGTTATGGCCACTGCTGAAACTAACCCAGCACAAACAGGGAATTGAAATACAGGTTTTGGCCTGGTTTGTATGACTTGTCCACTACTGAACCCATTCACTGGTACCTGGGATGTTCTGTTAGCTTGACTTCTTCAAGTAAATACACTGTTGAAGGCTGCTTAAAAGCACACTGTGAAGAAGCTTACAGCCGATCAGTTCTCTTGTTATGAAACCTCGAGGTCAGTACAAAAAAAATGGTAAAAGTCAAAATACCAATGATTAAAAATAGAGTCAAGGATTTATTAGAAGTAATTTTGCATTTCCTAATCTGTTGCTAACCTTAGGTGTCATCATGCTACTTGTCTATCAGGAGAATAAAAATATCTCAGCACAAAGAGTTGTTCTCAACGGAGTGCCTTCACAGCTCCAGGAACCCAGGTTCAATTCCACCCTCGGGCGATTGCCTGTGTGGGATTTGCATGTTGTCCCCATGTCTGTGTGGGTTTCCTCCAGGTGCTCCAGTTTCCTCCCATACACCAAAGGTGTGCAGGTTAGGTGGATTGGCCGTGGTGAAATTGTCCATAATGTTCAAGGATGTGTAGACTAGGTGGATTACCCAGGGTAAATGTGAGGTTACGGAATACGGTGGTGGGCTGGGTCTGGGTGGATGCTCTTCGGAAGGTCAGTGCTGACTTGAGGGGCTGATTGGCCTCCTTCTGTGCTACGGGTTTTATGATTCTATGAGTGATTCAGACCGGCACATTCCAAGGTCCAGGACTATATGATTGGATTAGATTAGATTACCTACAGTGTGGAAATAGGTCCTTCGGCCCAACAAGTCCACACCGACCCTCCGAAAAGTAACCCACCTCCCTACCCTATATTTACCCCTGACTAATGCACTTAATATGGGCAATTTAGCATGGCCAATCCACCTAATCTGCACATCTTTGGATTGTGGGAGGAAACCCATGCAGATATAGGGAGAATGTGCAAACTCTGTACAGACAGTCGCCTGAGGTAGGAATCATACCCAAGTCCCCGGTGCTGTGGGACAGCAGTGCTAACCACTGAGCCACCAGGCCACCCTATCTTGATATGAATGGACAATTTTAAAGTTTGTGGATCATATCAACCTTGGAAGCATTGTAAACTGTGAAATGGACAGTGTAAGACATAATCTCAGAATCAAGGTCACCATTATAAGACAGAGATGAGGAGGGATTTCTTCTCTCAGAGGGTAATGAATTTATGGAATTCTTTACTGCAAGGGCTGGGGCAGTAAATATATTTAATATTCAATGTTCAACCAGTCAGAGATTTAAACATTATGGGGAAAAGGCAAGAAAAAGGAGTTGAGGATGAAAAGAATAACCACAATCTTATTCAATGACAGAGGAGGCTCAATGGCCTGAATGCCATATGTCTTAAGATTTTATTATCTTGTAGATAAGTTGGCAGAACTGACAGATAGATTTCAGATGAAGCTTTACACCATGATGTGTGAAGTGATTCACATTGGTAGGAAGAACATGGATAGGCATCATAAAAGGAGGGTACAATTCTTAATTATGTGCAGGAGCAGGGGGATGTCGATGTTTTTGTGCACTGATCATTGAAGGTGGCAGAACAAGTGGAGAGAGCAGTTAATAAAGCATACAGTATCCTGAGCATTATTAATAGGGGCATTAAGTACAAGAGCAAGGAGTTGTTGAACTTATGCAAGACACTTGTTACACCTCAGCCGAGGTATTGAGTACAGTTCTTGACACCACACTGTAGGCAGCATGTGAACATATTCACCAGAGTGCAGAAGAGCTTTGAAAGAATGTACCAAGAAACTTCAATTATGAAGATAGATTGGAGAGGTTAGGTTTGATCTGATGTATTTGATTTGATTTATTAATTGTCACATGTGCCAAAGTAAAGTGAAAAGCTTTGTTTACAAGCAGTTCAGGCAGATCATAGTAAGAACGGACATACAGATCTTACAGTGAAAAACAAATCTTAGTGGCATACAGTTTATGTCACATAGGCCGTCCGCTAGGCAAGATCAGCATTGAAGTTAGAAAGTCCACACATCAGTCTAATAACGGCTGGGAAGAAGCTAGCGGGTTCTCTCCTTGGAGAGGAAAAGACTAAAAGGAGCTCTGATATATGTTTTCATAATTGTAAGGCATTTGGATAGATTGGATAGGGAGAAATTGTTCCTGCTCCGTAAAGGGATCAAAAAAAGGAGGCCACAAGGTTGATGTGTGTTGTAAACATAGCAAAAGTTACTGTGTGAAAAATAAATAGTTTGTGGAATACATAATCTGGAGGTGTGATGGAACGGATTCAACTGAGGTAGTTAAGAAGCCATTGGAAGATAAGGCCTTCTCAAATAGTTGTTATGGTATATAAATCAGTTTATGTTTTTTTTTCCGTTGTGTATACTAAAATTTGATATTTTTTGTTAAATGTCTATTGACAACCTCTTGTCAATATATTCAGAGACTACTTATCACATTAAACATACAAAGATATAACTTATGGTCAATCTAGCCAGGTTTCATTATTAGCTGAAAATGTGTTGCTGGAAAAGCACAGCAGGTCAGGCAGCATCCAAGGAGCAGGAGAGTCGACATTTCGGGCATGAGGCCTTCTTCCTGAAGAAGGGCTCATGCCCGAAACATCGATTCTCCTGTTCCTTGGATGCTGCCTGATCTGCTGCGCTTTTCCAGCAACACATTTTCAGCTCTGATCTCCAGCATCTACAGTCCTCACTTTCTCCTAGAAGGTTTCATTATTACCAACATGCATATCTTTGTTTCCCAGTGGGATTCGTCCAATAATCTTTTCTATTTCTGTTTCCAATAGCTCCTCAGTTAACCTGCATCAGAGCATTTGAGCTCTACTCCAAATCTGTACATGGCTTTTCATCCCATCTGAAGCATCTTCTCCAGCTGTAGGCCATATCCATTGTCAGTCTCAATGCTGAATGTGGAATGCCAAGCAAGACTTAGGGTCCAACCTGAATTTTCTGCTCTGCGGTTACAGATATTGAGGACAATTGGTGTCAACTCTACCTCCAGTTTGCACAAGAAGTAGTGAAAGCAGATATATGTATGATCATGATCTATTTAATTCTATGGATGATATAATAGCTATGTGTCATAAACATATTCAGGCAAATCATGGTTATCTATGTACTCATCAGTTTTTAAATAGACAAGTCCCATCAAAGCTGATTCAAGTCTCTCATCTTCCATTTGATGATTCACCAAGACATTTTCCTACCTCGGTGTGTTGTTTCATAAACATTTTTTTTCTGTCTACAGGGTATGATATTTGTATAAGAGCCCACAGGCATCTGATTAACTGTTGTATTACAGTCCATTACTGGTATTGATCGTCTTGCATGCACAGGAATGGGGGAACATAGACAATTCCTCTTCTACTATGCAGTTCACACAGCTACTTCTCAGCTACCAATGAAAGCACTTAATCATCAACAATGAAAGCACTAAAATGTAAGAAAACTTATCAAACTAAATTCTAATATTGTTTCTGTTATATCTGATACACTGCAGAGCTCATGGTTTCTATTGGTAGCAGATGGTCTCAAGTGTACCAGTAAACAAAGTTCTCTCCTCCGTCTCCTGGGCTACCCAGGCCATAGAGGTGGAACCCTCACAGAGGAGGACCTGTCCACTCTGAACAAGTGGATGGCTACCATGGCCCAGGATCAGACCAGTGGGAAATTGTCTCATCTGCCTGCCTCTCTCCAAGCTGTTGGCCAAAGATGGTCATATTTAGCAGGAGCCAGAAAGAAGGAGGTTCAGGGCTTCCCCCTGTATTTTGCTTCAAAAAGGATTTGGGGTGGTTTAATACTCAGTGCAAGTTAATCACAGTCTGCCATTGGTATCAACCATGAAGGGAATATAATTCTGAAGATGGAGCTCCAGAAATATCTCAGGGATATCTGATCTGGGCAGCAGAGAAACTTGGAGTGGGAGGGTAAACATCCAGTTGTCATGGTCCACATAGGTACCAACAACATAGATACAACTGGGGCAGAGGTTCTGCTAAGGGAGTATGAAGAGCTAGGAGTTAAATTTAAAAGCAGAACCTAAAAGTTAATAATCTCTGGATTACTACTTGAGCTGTGAGCTAATTGGCACAGGGTCAATAAGATTAAGCAGATAAATGTGTGGCTCAAAGTTTGGTGTAGGAGAAATAGGATTGAATTCATGGGACATTGACATCAGTGCTGGGGAAGAAGTGACCTGTTCCAATGGGACGGTCTTCATCTGAACTGTGCTGGGACAAGATTACTGACACATTACATAACTTGGACTGTAGATGGGGCTTTAAACTAAATTGAGGGGTGGGGTGAGGGGAGGAAAGTGGAGAAGGGCTCAGTTATAGGGAAAATTATAAAACTAGAATTAAGGGAGGAGATTAGATTAGACTTACAGTGTGGAAACAGGCCCTTCGGCCCAACAAGTCCACACCGACCCGCCGAAGCGCAACCCACCCATACCCTTACATTTACCCCTTACCTAACACTACGGGCAATTTAGCATGGCCAATTCACCTGACCCGCACATCTTTGTGACTGTGGGAGGAAACCGGAGCACCCGGAGGAAACCCACGCAGACACGGGGAGAACGTGCAAACTCCACACAGTCAGTCGCCTGAGTCGGGAATTGAACCCAGGTCTCTGGTGCTGTGAGGCAGCAGTGCTAACCACTGTGCCACCGTGCCGAGATAAGAGTGCAGAACTCAGGAGAGGTTATTAAACTCTTCAACACAGACACAAATAGGATAGAGAGCATGGAAAAGATTAACAATCAAACTTTAAGCACACTGGACAAACAAATGACAACGAGAAGAAGGATGATTAATACAGGACTGAAGGTGTTATATCTGAATGCATTAGGCATAAGGAATAAGATAAATGAACGTAGGACGCAAATTGAAATTGGCAAGTATGACGTGATGGGCATCACGGAGACATGGCTGCAAAGGGATCAGGATTGGGAATTGAATATTCAAGGACATGTATCCTATTGAAAAGATAGGCATGTGGGGAGCGGGGGTAGGGTTGCCTTACTGGTAAGAAATTAAATTAATTTGATTCTAAGAAATGAAGTAAGGACAGATAGTGTAGAATCTGTATGGGTAGAATTGAGGAACCGCAAAGGTGATTAAACCATAGTTGGAGTTATATACAGGCATCCAAATAGTAGTCAGGAGCTGAGGAGCAAGATACACCAAGAGATAGAAAAGATGAGTAGGAAAGGAAAAGTTACAGTGATAATGGGGGATATCAATATGCAGGTGGACTGGGAAAATCAGGCTGGTATTTGTGGAATGCCTATGAGATGGTGTTTTGGAGCAGCTTATGGTGGAGCCCACTGGAGAAAGAGGCAAGACTGAATTTAGTTTTGTGCAGTGAGGTAGACTTGATAAGAGAGCTTAAGGTGAAGGAACCCTTCAGAGGCAGTGATCATAATATGATTAAATTTATTCTGCCATATGAGAGGGAAAAGATAGAATCAGAGGTAATGGTATGACAGCTGAATAAAGGCAATTACAGAGGCATGATGAATGAGCTAGGAGAGGAGCCTAGCAGAAAAGAAACAGTGCTGTTCTACAGCAATGGCAGAAGTTTCTGGGAGTAATTCAGGAGACGCAAGAGATTCATCCGAGGAAAAAGAAGCATGGTAGAGGGAGGATGAGGCAACTGTGCTGACTAAGGAAGTCAGAGATAACATAAAAGCAAAAAAGAAAGCAGATAATGTGGTGAAGGGCAGTGGGAAACCAGAGGATTGGGAAGCTTACAAAGACCAACAGAGGGTAACAAAAAAAAATAAGGAGGGAGAAGATTATATATGAGGGTACGCTAGCCAGTAATATAAAGAAAGACTGCAAGAGTTTCTTTAGATATACAAAGGGCAAAAGAGAGGCAAAAGTAGACATTAAACTGGTGGAAAATGATGCTGGAAAAGTAGTAATGGGGAACAAGGAATTGGCTGAGGAACCAAATAATTACTTTGTGTCAGTCTTTACAATGGAAGACACTAGTAATATCTCAAAGATTCAAGCGAGTGATGGGGAAAGCTGAGTATGGTGGCCATCACCAAGGAAAAGGTGCTAGAAAAACTGAATGGCCTGAAGGTTGACAAGTCACCTGGACCAGATGGACTATACCTTAGAGTTCTGAGGGAGATGGTTGAAGAGATAATGGAGGCAGTAGTGATGATCTTTCAGGAATCGCTAGAATCAGAGAGGGTCCCAGAGGACTGGAAAACCACTATTGTGACACCCCTGTGTAAAAAGGGAGTAAGGCAAAAGATGGAAAATTACAAACAAATTAGCCTAACATTGGTCTTGGCTGAGATTCTGGAATCCATTGTGCAGGATGAGATTTCTGAATATTTGGAAGTATATGGTAAAATAGGATAAAGTCAGCATGGTTTCATCAAGGGAAGGTCATGCCTGACAAATCTGGTAGAATTCTTTGAGGAAATACTGAGCAGGTTAGACCAAGGAGAGCTAATGGATATTATCTACCTAGACTTCAAGAAAGCCTTTGACAAAGTGCTGCACAGGAAGATACTGAGTAACATATGGACCCATGGTGTCAGAGGCAAAGTGCTAGCATGGATAGAAGCTTAGTTCTCTGGCAGGAAGCAGAGAGAGGGGACAAAGGAGTTCTCAGTATGGCAGCTAGCGACTAGCTGTATTCCACAGGGCTCTGGAACCACAACTGTAAACTTTATACATTAACGATCTAGATAAAGGAACTGAGGGCTTTCTGGCTCAGTTTGCAGTTGCTACAAAGATAGGTAGAGGGACAGGTAGCATTGAGGGTTTGGGGACCTGCAGAAGGATTTGGACAGGTTAGGAGAGTGGGCAATGAAGTGGCAGATTGAGTCCAATGTGCACTTTGGTAGGAAGAATAGAGGCATTGACTATTTTCTAAATATGGGAAAATTCAGAAGTTTGAAGTGCAAAGAGACTTAGTAGTTCTAGTCCAGGATTCTCTCCAGGTAAACTTGCAGGTTGAGTCAGTAGTTAGGAAGGCAAATGCAATGATGGCATTTATTTTGAGAGGACTTGAATGTAAAAGCAGGGATGTACTTCTGAGGGACTACAAGGCTCTGGTCAGACTACATTTGGAGTAGTGTGTGCAGTTTTGGGCCCATACCTCAGACAGGATGTACTGATCCTAGAGCATGATCAGAGGAGGTTCATGAGAATGGTCCCAGGAATGAAAATTTTAACATCCGAGGAACACTTGAGGATCTGGGTTTATACTCAATGGAGTTTGGAAGGATATGGGGAGATTTAATAGAAACATACAGAATACTGAATAGCCTGGATAGAGCAGGTGTTGGGAAGATGTTTCCATTGGTAGGAGAGATGAGAATGCGAGGGCATAGTCTCAGAGCAAAGAAAAGGCCTTTTAGAACCGAGATAAGGAGAAATTTTTTCAGCCAGAGAGTGGTGAATCTATGGAATTCATTGCCACAGAAGGCTGTGGAGGCCAGGCCATTGAGTATATTTAAGACTGAGATAGACAGGTTCTTGAGTATCAAGGGGATCAAAGGTTACAGGGAGAAAGTGGGAAAATGGGGTTGAGAAACTTATCAGCCGTGATTGAATGGCAGAGTAGACTTGATGGATTGAGTGGCCTAACTTCTGCTCCTCTGTCTTATGGTCTATATAAGAACTATGCAGATGAGCATAACAATGTCAGCCAAATATTGATATGGACAAATATAATGTAATGCTGAATGTAAGAAAGAACTTGATGAAGACAGGAATAATATTGAAACAGTTAACATGTAAAGCAATGAACAAAAAACAAATGAATATTGAGCGATATTGCTGATGGATAATGTTTGTGGAGGTAATGTTTAAAACTGTCTTTGGCATGGGTAGTCCACACCTAGAACGTAGTGCCGAATTCTCTGACCAAGATGTGAAAAAACATACCCAACCTGGAAGTACTGTGGAAAATAACCAGAAGGCAGAGATCTAATAGCAGAGGTCTCCTGAATGAGTAGAGATGAGAGAAAGATGAGAATTTTAGCTGTGAAAAGAGAAGTGATACTAATGGTGCAGCAAAGAGTAAATGATTAGGAATCTGCAAAATAAAATTCTGAGAGCTAGATTGCCTTGGAATATTTTGATACGGTAAAACAGCCAAAAAAGTACAATTTTTTTCTCTTGTTCTTGACTAGGAAAACATGTTTGTTTCAAATTTCCAGCATCAGTGGTATTTTTTATTTTAGATATGAAAAGATATCAAATCTTTCTGGATGAATAAACCAAACCGGCCCGAATGGTCTTCATCATGAATTGTATTCTCCACATGAAGTATACAGCACAATAGTGTGATGGAAATGCATTTTGATTTGGGAGAGCCAGTGCTTGGTTCAGAACTTCCTAAATAGATCTGACTCCAATTTCCAAAAGCAGGGTTACATGGGAAAGGGTCATGCACATTTTAGAATGAATGGAATTGAGTCCAAGTCATTCTTAAAAACCACTAGCATGTATCTGGTTGGTAAGCCTGTCACCATAACTTCACATTGTGAATGACATTAGCTAGCTTACTATTATGATAGTAAGCGCTGACCAGTTGGTAGAATTTGTTTGGGGGCGAGACAACACACAGTTGAAATTACTTTATTGTGAACTCACTCTTGCTTAACAAGTGCATGTGCCTCTGATTAAAATTATTTATCTTCACTAAGTATCAAATCATAATTCCTCTCAGATAATTCTCAGAGTATTGCCAACACTTAGACTCTGTTAGGGGCACTAAGCCATGCAAACAAAGAAAGTTCCCACAACTGATTCCCAGCCTGTGTTGAGTCATCTATGGCAGCCAGAGTAACAGTAGAAATGCTATGACTGACATTTGTCGAACTTAACCCAGAAAAAACAACCCACAGTTGACCTTCCTGCCAGTTATCTAGTGAACTCCTGCTGGAAAATGTGTGTATTATCAATGGTGGGGAAGAACAGAAACTGGCTCAGACATGATGCCTTCCACAGTTGAACAATCAGCAGGTGAATACTGACACGTGACAACATACAACAAAATGATGGCTTGAATGAAGTATAATTGTAGAAATAGACCTCAGTCAAATGAGTGATTTTAGGAAAGAACTGCATATGCAAGGAGAAAAAAACACAAAAACTGTTTTTTTTCTGCTTCTTATTATGCAACTCTTATTTTAAGTAATAACATTCGCGATTAGGTAAAACTATATTCAAATTAGAAGGGGTTTGAGGTTTACAGGGTCATTAAGACCGCAGGTTGGTTGTCCCTATCTGTTTGTGAGCCCTCTCAGGCCCGTGTAAATGTCCTGTGCTCAGGTCACAAATCATAGCAGACAGTGGATCTGGAAAAGTTTCATTGATGATGGTGGAAGAGATTAGACCCTTAAGGGACTGTGGGTGCTTCCAGATCAAGGAGCCCTCAGGTCCAAAACTTGTGGTTATTCGAAGCATACATGAGGAAAACACAACAGGAAACCACCTCATGTATTCTTTTCCTTATTTCTTGGGCAGCTTGCAGTGTACACGAACTTTCTAAAATATTTTAATTAAAAAGGCAGCATGTTGCAGATGGAAATTTTTTCTCTCATTCAATTCCTGACATCTCAATTGTCTATTGCCATTGATGGGATTGACTGTACATGTATATTAGAGTGCACCGGCATGAACATCTCAGGGCATACTCCCTCAGCACTGGCTCTGTGCACCACTAGTTCATGGACATTGGTATCTGACATGCATCAGCCTCTAAGACCCCCTCATTCCACCTCTCCAATCCACTTACAGAATGTTTCAGTAATTCAGTGTTACAACTCAGGAAGCAACAACAACTATCATTGTAATGCTGCAGCAAGAACGCTTCTTTAAAAGCCACTGTACACCCTGTACTCTCTTAAGCCTGCGTGGATGCACACAGCATCTCTGCCTTGCATGGCCTTACTGTTTTGCACCTTACTTCTCAGCCAGAGATACCAGGCTCACAGTATTAGTGGACTACCATTCAGTTTAGTGCAGAGACAAATCCAGGAAGCTAGCCATTCATGTTCATGATCCTTGCTCAAAGGAAGATAGCCTTCAGTCAGGACGTATCAACACAATAAGTCAACGGCAGCTTTCGATACCAGTCCAGGCGATTGGACAGAACAGAAACTGGCTCAGATATGATGCCTTCCACAGTTGAACAGTCTGCAGGTGAATACTGACACGTGACAACACACAACAAAATGATGGCTTGAATGAAGTATAATTGTAGAAATGTACCTCAGTCAAATGAGTGATTTTAGGCAAGAACTGCATATGCAAGGAGAAAAAAACACTAACAATGGTTTTTTTCTGCTTCTTATTATGCAACTCTAATTTTAAGTAATAACATTCACGATTAGGTAAAACTATATCCAAATTAGAAGGGGTTTGATCAAACATATCATCAAACGAATAGTGCAGCATCAAACCACCTGATATAAGAGCCACCAGTTGTTTTCCATCCACAACTGTCCCAAAGGAAGTGGTGGAACTGCTGCAATATTTGGGATGTAGATAGACCCACAATGCTTTTGCTTTAACACTTCTAAAATTTTAAATATACTTTATTGATTAAAACATCACAAACACCAGATCAGTTCTGTACAGTAGCATATCAAGGAAACAAACAAAGATTGGAGTTTGACTCTATCCAAACAACCCAAAAGTATCTCTTACTTGAACTCGATCATATTTACATGCATTTGAGGTAGCAGGAGGGTTGGACAACTGAACAGACCCCTATTTAACTTCAGCAGAAAGAACTCAAATAGTGGTCTTTCTCCACCACACCATAGCGGCAGCTTCCTCAAGCATTAGTGCGTCCATCAGCATGTAGTCCTGGACCTTGGAATGTGCCAGTCTGTAGCACTCATTCAGAGTCAACACCTTGTGCTGGAATAGCAACAACTTTCAGGCAGACCAAAGAGCATCTCTCACTGAATCCATGATCCTCCAGGTGATGTCTGTCTCCGTGTGTATCTGGGGAATAGACTGTAGAGGATAGAGTCCTGCATCATGGAGCTGCTCGGGACAGTGAGGTGCTTTAACAGTTCAGTTCAATCTTGTTGGGCCATGTCCAAGGTGAGTTAAAAATCAACCACATTGTTGTGGATCTGGAGTCACATCTGGGTCAGACTGGGTAAGGACAGTGCATTTCACCTTCTGTTCGATTTCAACCCCTGAAAAGCAGATGGGTTTTTCTTAACAACAATCCAATTGTTTCATGATTATTATTAATAAGACCATCATTTCATTTGATATTTATAATTACATGAATTTGAAGTCACCAGTGGCTGTCCTTGGACCACAAATTATATCTCTAATCATCAGTGCAGGTTCCTGGATTGCTGCTGCAGCAACATTGTCAACCTCCAAACATATAAACACGCTAATTAGGAGCATAGGTAGGCCATTCTGCCCCTCAACCTACTCTGTCAATATGATCATGGTTCATTGGATTATGGCATCAACTCCATTTTCTTGTCTAGCCACTATAACCTTTGACTCCCTTGCCAGTCAAGAAACTATGTCACCCAGCTTTAAAAGAAATCAATGACACTGCGTCACTGAGGAAGAGAATTTCATGGACTCACAACTTTCCAAAACAAAAAAAAATCCCCTCATCTCTATCTTAAGTAAGAGACCACTTAATTTTAAACTGTGTTTCCTCTTTCTTGTCTCCCCTGTATGGTGAAATATCCTCTTATCAAATCCAGTCAAGATCTTGCATGTTTCAAAAAGATTGTCTCTCATTCGTCTAGATGCCAAGAGGCAGTGGCTCAAAACCCCTTCAAAGATAATCCCGATCCCACTCTTGTCACACGAGTCAATTGAGATGAGCATATTCTTCTCTTCTTCTAACACAATTGCAACTTTTCTTCAATAAGGAGATCAGAATAATGCTACTGTCTCCTTAAATTCCCGAATATGATCAGAGAGAAATGGAATTGGAGGGTCTACACAGTTGGTACACAGGGGTGAAGAGTTGAGGGCATGAGGAAAGTGGCAGAGGTTACTGATCAGATGGTCTCAGTCTTAACGATAAGGAAATCCTTGAGCTCCTCACTCTTCATTATTGATTATTAGGTTGGCAGAGACATGTGAGATGGGCTTAAGAAGATGATTCACATAGACAAAATAAACTGCCTTATCAAATGTGCAATTGGGTAAGAAGGCTAAGAACAGTTAGTTTTCCCTTGTTACAATCACACGGGAACTCATTTGAGACTGATAAGAGTCATTTCAGCACTGTAATGGAATAGGAACTTGGTTTCATGGACTGTGACATGGGTGTATCAGACACAGAATCTAGAGGAGACAGCACATGCGAGGATTTTGAAAAGGAATGGGAAGCTGGTGATGAGGCAATAGTTTTCAAATCCAGAGGTGTTAAGGTCAATGTGGCCCCTGAATCTATTTGCAGCATGTATAAAAATTTGTCTAATTGTGTGAGTTTTTTAAATTCTACTGTAGTTAAAGGAGTCAACTTGTGAGCTGCATGTGTGGGTACTTTATATTTGCAGTGTGTCCACACAGCCTGGTGACAGTATTAGTGAATGATTGAATTTTTTGGAAAGGTGGTGACAGCAGGTTTGAAAGAGATGGGACTGGTAACATCAGCTGACTTGGGACCCAGGAAAGAAAGTCAAGGGGTCAACAATATTGGAAGAGCAGGAAGTGAGATTCATGGACAAGGTGAACTTGGAGAGAAGGAGCAAGCATCAAAAACATGAAGCAGTTCTCCAAATGTGAGCACATTTCCTCCCCTACTCCCAATTCATTTGAGGAAATTTTTAGGCAAAGAGATGACTGGATTGTTTTCACTCTGCAGTTTAATGGCTGTCATTAGCTGCTACTCAAGCCTCATCAACAGTAGTTACTTCCTGAATGAGGAGTTCACATTAGCCTGCCAGTTAGGCACTAACTGGAGATATAGCATCTCGCCAAATACATAAGGCAGAGAACCAGTCAACAACTGACAAAACTAGAATGTCTCATCAAAAGCTATGCAATCCTGCTGTGTGACATTTCGGCATGTCCAATAGAGGTCTTCTCTATAGGTTGATTGAATATTAAACACTACATTTTATCAACACAGCACTGGGTTTTTCTTTCTCTCCTCATAATTATGTTGAGATCATGTTAGCCTCCCACTAACCCAAAAGGCCTTTTGTTTTAATGTGAATCCAGATTAGGAACATCCATGTGATCCATGTCAGGGCCATGTCCATTTCTGTCCTCACCCAATGCCTCCATAAACTTATGTTCCAGTACAAGTCACTGGATATGCAGTGGAAAGAGCAGACCCTAACCACCATTCCCTTCCTTAGCGAAAGGAGTACAGACATTAAGTGTATCACCTCTACCACTTCACTGACTGAGTTCAGCAAAGATTAAAAATTGAAATTGGGAATCTCCTGGTTAGATTTTCCACTGGCCTACATTGGAATCCAGGTTGGTAATGCCATGGTTCTAAAATTCTCACCCTTGTCTTCAGTTCCCTCCATTACTTTTTACCTCCCTTTTGCTTTAAGCTTCTTAACACTAAAACCTTCTGCAATCTCGAGGTTTGTCCAATTCTCTTGTGCATCCTCTGTATTAAATATTTCACCATTGGTGACCGTGCCTGCAAATGCTCCAGCCTTGGACTCAGTAAAAGGTTACTTTTTCATCTCACTGTCATCCTTTAAGGTGCTCCTTTTAACCAGTCTCTCTGAGCAAACTTTGGGTCCATACATTGTTTGGTGTCAAGTTTTGTTTGATAATACAGGTTAAACGCCTTGAGATGTAGCACTATAGTTAGAAGTAGGTTTTTGTTATATAATGACTGTGGGAGTCTGATAAGGAAAACATCTTTGAACTGGCGAAAGGCTTGGAAAGTGGGGCGATCTTCAAAGATGGAAGATGCTATATTGTCTTGTTCACTAACAGGACTGGACTAACAGACATCGGCTTCCTGTACTGTTCTGAGAACTCAACCATTCTCTTTTTAAATCCTAAAGATAAAACACGGCCACTAGACTCATAGTCCATTCAAATAAAGGTGATGCTTATAGTAAACAATTATTCAGATGCTTGTCTCCAAAAGGATTGATAATTTGTAAACAGCTGATTCTGCAGTTTAGACAAGCAGGAAGCTGGAAGAACACAGCAAGCCAGGCAGCATCAGGAGGTGGAAGAGTCAACGTTTTGGATAGTACCCTTCTTCAAGATTTTGCAGTTTAGCCACTGAGTTTCGTCAGCAATTAGAGGTTGCTGCTCAAGTTCAAACACTTGGACAATGCGTTGTCTGCCGAGCTGGACTGCGATGACACATCGAGTCAGTTTGGAAGCTTTAGCGAAAGACTTTTTTTAATGTCCTGCTAAAGTGCCACAGATGTCACCCGCGGGCTGCTGTCAGCCAAGTTCATCATCTTCAGGATCGAACAGGAACGAGGCAAGAGGGAAGTAGGGAAGGAAGGCTGCACTTAACATTCCCGACCTGAAACAGATAAAGAGCTCCATCATCAGAAACTTTAAAGATTTCTATCTTTGTTACTCAAAATAAGATGGTGAAGATAGAAAGCTTGATACAGCAGAAAAGTGAACAGAAATGAAAGTGGAAAATCAGAGCAGGACAATATCCATGTGGAGTATAAACATTGGGATAAACATTTCAAGTCATAGAAATGTACAGCACTGAAATAGACCCTTCAATGTAACTCATCCATGCCAACCAGATATCCTAAATTAGTATCGTCCCATTTGCCAGCACTTGGCCCATATCCTCTAAACCCTCCCTAGTCATGTAACCATCCAGATGCCTTTTAAATGTTGTAATTGTACCAGCCTCTACCACATCCAATGGCAGCTCATTCCATCCATGCACCACCTGAAAAAGTTGCCCCTCGGGTCCCTTTTAAATCTTTCCCATCTCACCTTAAATCTATGTCCTCTAGTTTTGGACTCCCCCACCCTGGGTAAAAGACCTTGGCTATTCAACCTATCCCTGCCCCTCATGATTGCAATGTCAATTCCACATTTCTGAACGCCCCAGATAATCTTTCACCCCCCTCGTAATCAAGAATCCATGTCTGCCTTAAAAATATTCAAAGAGTCTACATCCATCGCCTTTTGAGGGAGGAAATTCCCAAGTCCCATAACCCTCTGTCGTCTCAGTTTTAAAACTTAGATGAGGAAACTGTTTTTAAACTATGACCCCTAAATATATTTTAAACTATGACCCCTCATTCTAGAATCTCCTACAAGAGTAAATATCCTTTCAACATCCACTTGATTGTGTCCCCTCAGGATCTTATATAATTTTAATTCAGACACCACGGACTCTTCTAAACTTCAAAGAATAGAGGCCCAGCCTGTCTAGTCTTTCCATATAAGGCAACACATTCATTTCAGGTATTTTTCTAGTAATAATTCTTTGAACTGATTCCAATGTATTAACATCCTTCTGCATGTTCGGTGACCAAGACAGTCCACAATATTCCAGATGTGGTTTCACCATTGCCCTGTATAACTGAAACATGATGGCTCTACTCTTGGATTCAATTCCCCTTGTAATAAACTATAACATATTGTTAGCTTTCCTGGTTACTTACTGTACCTGCATGCCAATATTCTGTGATTCATGCACTAGGACATCCAGATCTCTCTGCATCTCAGAGCACTGCAACCTCTCAACATTTAGACAGTATTCCTTTTACATTCTTTCTCAAAAAAAGGGCAATTTCACACTTTTCCACATTTTACTCCATTTACCAGATCTTTTTCCCATTCACCGAACCTATCTATATCCCTTTGTAGCTGTTTGTGTTCTCTTCTCAATGCACTTTCTTATGTATTTATGTCATCAGCAATCAACTATTATACTTTGATACCTAAATTATTTCTACAAGTTGTAATGATTTGAGGTCTCAGCACTGAGCCCTGTGGCACAACACTCATGACATCCTGTCAATCAGAAAAAGGCCCATTAATTCCTACCTTTACTTCCTGTTAGCAAGCCAACCTTCTCTCCATGCCAATATCTTATCCACTAAATCATGCACTTCTGTTTTTTGCAATAATCTTTGATGTTCGAAACTTTGACAAATACAATACATTGACTGGTTCCCTTGATCTACAGCATAAGTTCCTTCTTCAAAGAACTCCAATAATTTATTTAGATATGTTATTTCATTAATAAAACCACATTGCAACTCTTTGAACTCATCCAAGTACACAGTTATAAGGCCTTTTATAATAATTGCTTATTCTTGTAATGTTGAACAATACCTTTTAACACTCACAGAATTAACAATCCTATTTATGCACCTTTCTTTTCAACAATCTTTTTATCTGAAAGGACTGTACTTCAGTTAGTTAGTGAGCTGTCCCTGTACCTCTCATAACAAGTACACTGGCTGCATAGAACAAAACCATACAGCAGAGCAATTGACATAATCGACATGAAGCAAATAACTAGAAGCTGATGCAGTAGCCAGGCTGAATTGACCAGTGTCTATGGGTCATTGAGGAAATCAAACTGCCTGGGTAACCATTCCACATCACTATTCAATGATCGCTCCCATCCTTCCTTCTAGGGAATGTGTACTGCTAAATGCCGGATGTGAACAGGATACAGCTTAAGTATATTACAATGGAACTCAATCCCAGGACTCAGTGTTAGTATTCCCTTGTATACATTAATAATCTAGAATATAATAATCTTATTGCATAAAGTGCAGTTTCAAATTTGTAGATGATACAAAACTTGCAAACATGATCAATAATGTGGAAGATAGTATGGAGATTCAAAAGGATATGGACAATTGGGCAGGCAAGTAGTGGAGCAAATTTAAAGCAGAGAATAGTGAAATAAATTCTGTTGGTTTGGAAAAATACAAAAAGACAATCCAATATAAGGGTGCAATCCCCTGAAGAGGTGTGAGTAATAGCAGAAGGTGTGTATGTGTGGAAATGATTGAAAGTGGCTGGACAGGGTTAAGAGCTGATTAATGAAGCATGCAACATCCTGGGCCTGACCAATTGGATCAGAGTCCTAGAGGGAAGAAGTCATATACAACTTTACTGAAAACACTTACTTGGCCTTAGGTGGACTGTTGCATACAATTTGGGGCAACACAGGTTAGGGAAGGATTAAGAAAAGTGCTGAAACATTTTGTGGGAATTGTTCCAGGGATGAGGAACCTCAGCAGACAGATTCAAGATGCTGGGACAGGATTCGGCAGGGTATGGGAAGGTTGGCCTCCTGCCTCGCTGTAATCAAGAACCTGTGACATGGCTGAGTAACATTTGAACATACTTAGAAGCTAGAGAAGGGCTGCCCATAACCCTGTGGATCTTCTTATCTGTCAAAAATCTGTTTGACTCAGCCTTGGATAAAGTTAAAGACCCAATCACCACCTCTTTCTGGGATAGATAGCTCCACATTTTTATGACACTTTTAGAGAAAAGAAATTCTCTTTATTTCTGTTTTCAAAAGGAGACCTCTTTCTCTTGAGCTACATCCTATAGTTTTAGTCTTCCCCACAGGAGGAAACATCCTCCAGAATCTACCCGATTCAGTCCCCTGAAGATCATATCTATTTCAACATGATCGCCTCATATTCCTTTGAACTTTAGTGGATATAAACCTAAGCTGCTCAACTTTTCTTCATAAGATAAAACCCTCATCCCAGGAAAGAGTCGAGTGAACCTTCTCTGAACCGTTTCTAAAGTAATTACATCTTCTTTTAAAATAAAAAGCTCAAAACTAATCTTTGCCCTGACGTGGTTTCACGAATGCCTTATAAAGCTGCAGTAAAATATGCCTACTTTTGCACTCCAGTTCCCCTTTCAGTCAAACTAACATGCCATTCCATTTTGAATTATATTCATTGCTCTTACTGTCGAGGT
Organism: Hemiscyllium ocellatum; assembly: GCF_020745735.1. Taxonomy (NCBI): domain Eukaryota; kingdom Metazoa; phylum Chordata; class Chondrichthyes; order Orectolobiformes; family Hemiscylliidae; genus Hemiscyllium; species Hemiscyllium ocellatum. The sequence continues at coordinate 54,120,388 of NC_083404.1, forward strand.
GGAGGGCAAGGAAGTTGTACACAACAATCTCTCACAGAAAGCAATTGACCAAATAAGTTGTTTTAGAGCTGATTGGTTCAGGGATAAATATTTGTTTGAACACTTCTGCAAAACAGTGAAGTGCAATCTTTTGTATTCACCTGAGAAGGCAAGTAGTTTACTATTTCATTTGAAAATGTAAGCTCTAAGACATCAGCACTCCCTCTGAACTAAAGTCTCAGCCTAGATGTTGCGTTCAAGTTTGTGGGGTGAGATGTGAACATGTAACCTTTCTACTCAGTGCTGACTCTGCTGCCATTAAGCCTGGCACCATGGTTAAACATTGATGGGGGAAAAGTTCAACAGTTCTGAAAAGGAAAGTGCTTCATCGTGGCTATACCTTCTGTCCTAACTGGCAGAATTCTCCAGCTAACTGTGGGCTTTCTCCACAGGAAAATTAAATGCTGAGCATTTATCGCTGATGCTTGCCCATAGAAGACAGAGGGTAGTGGTGGAAGGATGTTTTTCAGGCTGGAGGTCCATGACTAGTGGTGATTTGCAGGGATCCATATTGGAAACTCTAATAATTGTGATATATTTAAATTTATCAGTAACCTTCCCTCATTCATAAGATCAGAAATGAGGATGTTTGCTGATGATTGTACAATGTTCAGCACTAAATAGACAGAATAGCTGCAGTGTGGAAATAGGCCATTAAGTCCAATAAGTCTACACTGACTCTCTGAAGAGCATTACACTCAGACTTACCCTGCTACCCTATCCTTGTAATACAGTATTTCCTATGGCCAACCCACCTAACCTGCACATCTTTAGACTGTGGGCGGAAGCCAGAGCACCAGGAAGAAACCCATACAGAGGGGGACAAATGTGCAAACTCCAAACAGACAGTCGTCCAAGGCTGGAATTGAACCCAGGTCCCTGGCATGGTGAGGTAACAGTACTAACTACCAAGCCATCATACGCCCAACTCCTTAGCTATCATAGCATTGACAAGTAGCAAATAACATTCATACCTCACAAATGCCAAGCTATGACCATTTCTGACAAGAGACAATCTTACTACCATTCCTTTAGATTCAATGGTATCACCATCACTGAATCCTCTGGTATTAGCATTTTGGGAATTTACAATTGAGTAGAAATTACCTGGGGGTTTAAGTACTGTGGCTACAATGGCAAGGTCAGAAGTTAGCAATCAACAGCAGTACTTCAAACTTGCCTGGATAGTGCAACTCCAAGAACACTGAAAAGGCCTGACACCATCTGGGACACTTCAGCCTGCTTGTTTAGCACCATATCCAAAAATATTTAGTCTCTCCATTACCAACGTTGAGTAGTACCATTGTGTACCATCTACAAAGATGCATTGCAGAAATTCATCAAAGATTCTGAGACCTTCCAAACCCATAACCATTACCATCTGGAAGGTCAAGGACAGCAGATACATGCAAGTACCCCTCCAATGCACTCATCACTCTGAGGTGGAAATGTATCGCAGCTCCTTCCGTGTCTTTTAATTTCTGCCAATTTTTATTCTAAGATTGTTTAATGTTGAAAATAGAGATTACATGAAATCAGTTTTCAATGAAGAAGGTAATCATTTGAATTTCAAGAATGGGACAAGTGCATGTCTCCTAAATGATTTACTCGGTGAAGTCAGTGTGTAGCTGAAAGCATAGTGATCATAAATTGTGTTATGGTTTCAGCTCCCATTCTGCTCACAGCATTGTGAATGTTTGCAGTAGAAGATTGAGAGTTCAAGCCTCAGTCAAGAAATTTGAGCACAAACTCTGCTCACAGTGTATCATGAATGCCCTGCATTTTTTGAATGATAGTCAGGAGGACCAGCTATTTCCACGTCTGTAACATTACCTCACTCTGAGCCTGACTTTGCTCACTTGTTGCAGAAACCATCATCCATGCTGTTTTTACATTGGGACATTCCTGCTGGCCTCCCACATTCTACTTCCTTAAAACGTGAAGTCACCCAAAGATCTGCAACTGCTGTCATGCAGGGAGGACATATTGAGGTTGGCCAAGTTCCACACAACAAACAATGTGAGAAATGTTCATTTTCAACCAAACTGTTTAAATTCCATCAAAGTAACTGCATTGAAGAAAAAAACTTCATAATCCATATCCTAATGAATCCCAATATACTCGTTTTTCTCTATCCTCTTGTTAGAGTCCTGATTCTCTCCCGTTGTTGGGATGCATGTGGAAGCTGACTCAAAAAAGATCCTCTAATGGCTGAGATACTGCGATACACCTCCTTGGGCTAGCAGTGTATTTGAGGGCACTGTGACATACTGTACCAACCATCTTTGTGTAGGGTTAGTCTCAGTCATGGGAGATGGTGGGAAGGGATGTGAGACTCACTGATTGCCTCAACTGGAGAGGGGGAAGAACTTCAGACGATGGGATCACCTGGATAGGTGCATCATGTTATTGATATCATTCCTTACACACATACATGCACGACGCACCCCAACACCCCCATCATCTTACCCCACACACACCCCCCCGCTCCACCTCCACCTCCCCATCCACTCAGGGTCACTCTATACCAGCAGACTGCCAAGTTCTAAATGGCTGTTACCTGCCACTTTCTGGTTATGTGCTGACACATTCCAACTTCCAGATCAGTCCCTGAAACTCAAGAACTGGTGAGATCGGAAAAATCCAGGTCCACAATTTAGATATTACAGCAGCATGATTCAGAAATGCTAATGGTTATTTATGGCAAGCAGATTCATTCAGAAAAATCTCTCGCTCCAGCCTGTGGAAGGAAATGCATTTTCCCGTACAGCTCCATCTGCCAAGTCATCAAAGGCGGCCCCTCTGTATACAAAGTGCTGGCCCTAAAGGCTTGGACAGTAGCCAAGCTATGACCGAGCGTTCAATGAACAAACCCTCCCAAGTTAGAGGGATATTTCCTTTTCCTTAATAGTCGAGTGTGCCAACTCATTCAGGCTGTGAGCTCTGTGAAAGAATTACAAAAGAACCACTAATAAAATCTCCATCTACTTATGTAAAACTTATATTAAGCAGTACACAGGGTAGGTGATGAAGAAGTTGTGACCAGAACGGACAGATGTTTTTTAACCCAGTTAGTAACATTTCTTTTTCTCAAGAATTTGTCATCAACAAGAGCAAAGGTCCATTCTTTTAAAGAGTTGCTCTCAGCTGCCAAAGGGATTGTTCAGTGCAGATCACTAATACACTGAACCAATTCCTTACAGCATGTAAACATGAAGATCTTACATTCGAGTCTCAGTCTGTGCTAAAATAACTGAGATGGGATGTTTCTGTTGACCTTAATAGCCCCCACGTTGCCCCAGCCCCTCCCCATTTGCCCTAAGGTTGGGAGGGGGATATAAATCAGATATGATTCCATCAGTTATTCACAATGCGCTGACTCTGGGTGGGAAGTGGTTGGTGATTTGGCTTCGGGTAGGAACAGATTTGCACCTGGAGTCAATCTGGCATTCAGTTGCATGAGACGTTGACACCTGCAAGCCTGGCCCACGTGTAGAGGGCAGCGACTCGTGCAGGGTTAGTGCTGAAATCAATTAAACTGTTTCTCCAGTGGGAACCGGTCCCTGAATCTGTGGGACAGGCAAACAGAGAATGAAGAAAATTGGCAAACAGAAGTTGGAACTGCTGTTGGCAACAGCACAGAGAAGTAAATAGACTGGCACACACTTCTGCCAAGGTTCAGATAGAGGCCCCAGAGGTAACTGAGATAATTGGTTAAAGACTGTTGTACCAGCAGTCACTCTTTGTGCTATACCAAGTACAAAGTGTTCTTTTATATGCATTTGCTTTCTTCAGCCTGTCTTCTTCCTCTACAGGCATGAGTGACTCCACACCTGAACTAGATCCAACTAAAACTTAAAACATTGGCGAACTGGGACCACCCATTAATGTAAACGCTAAGCTTTGAATCCAGTGGCTGCAGCGTCTCCAGACTGGAGAGGAGAACAATCTGTTCAGGTTCGAACAGCAGATCACTGTCCAGTGGGAGTTCACATGTATGGATGTCAGTCAGTGCTGCACAGGAACACTCAGGGTGCGAAGCCTTCACTTACAATATGTTCCCTCAAAGTACTCTCCTACTGACTGACGGGCACAAGCATGAAGACTGGAAGCTTAACTGAGGTAAAGAACAGCTATTGGTACCTCTGTTGACATAAGTCCCAGCTCAATTCATGAGCTGAGGAAAAGGAGAAAAATGAGTTAAAACAAATTCAACATTTCTTTTGTCAAACCAGAAAGGAGTTTTATACTGGTGCTGCTAATTAAAGGAACTAAAACAAATTATATTGGTGTCATCGGATCGCTGTTTGAGGGAATTTGCAACACTTAATTGCCTTGTCCCCTATTTTATAGGACTGGCGACACTTCAAAAACCACAACAAAGCATTTAGAATGTTCTGTGATTGGGAGAGGATGCTATATAAATGTAAATCTTTTGAAAAGCTGGATTCAAAATTTCAGGGTGTGAGAATTAGTGTGCAGGGTCCCCAGAGGTGGACAGGCAACATGATTAGATAGGGGGAGTTTTGTCTCAGAACCCTGCCACCTTCCCACTTTCACCTGAATTAAGTTCTGGGTGGGAAAACCGAAGGTCTACTTACCCATTGCACTGCTAATTGAGACCTATGAGTGATAAAATGATAAAGTAATCAACACCTTATGTGCTGTAGGGAGGACAAGAAAGAGGTGACTCTTCATAAACCAGTGCAGGTAGGCTGACAGTTGGTTTGAGACTGGACATAAGCAAAAAAGCAAACAGTGGCTGACTGCTGCTCCCTGCCTTTGCCTATGCCCCTCTACATGCGAAAACAAATTGCCCCAAAAAAGCACTTACCCTTCATATTGGTCCTTGAAATCCTGATATCTTTCTGATAGAAGGCCAGTCTTAACAGTGGAATTGTCAAGCGCAAAAGCTGCCAGTTTCTGACTGCTTACTAGCCTGCCATTATGACAGAGGATTCAGTTTTACTTGTGTACACATTAGGAATTATTCCCAAATGCTTGAATTGGAACTGGCATGTTTTTGTAAGGGCAGCTTAAGTGAGCTAGTTCTCCAGTGACAGACCTGCATTCCAGTTCCCACACCTTGAAGGAGATTATCCTAATTCTTGGAATTTCCTATTGGTTCCTTTGGTTAAAGCAGTGAAAGCCAAAAAAAGTAGCACATACATTGGGATTCCTGGCAGAATCCATCAGATTCCAGGTAGGTTGTGGAAAGGTTGGAGGGAAGTGTTGGAAAAGTTAGTTTCAACTCAAGAAAGCTAACATTGCTGAAAAATATACATATTTTGTCATAGCTTTTTGTCTTGCAGTCTTCAGGACATTTAGCAAGGATACAAATTGAGGAAAGAAAGAACATATACACACGCTGCCCTGTTTGAATTCAACAAAATAGGTCGCCAATCATTCACTGTTTTCGGTCTCAAGGCATATAGCATTCTGACCAAGCCATTTCAACCTGCCTGATTTGAAATCGAACAGAGATTAGCAGTAAGGTATCAATCAATATCAATGAGTACATTTTCATGACAATATCTCGACCAATCAGAGTTCACTTGCCCGCCAATCAGAACTCTCCTCTCATGTAGTATAGTTGTTGCATTATCCCTTGAATTTATGTTTTTGCGAAATGTCCTGATAAGCACAAGATGAGCATATTCTGAGAATTGGGGCCAGACAATTCAGGATATTAGGAAGCCTTTCTACACACAAAGGGTGGTAGAGGTTTGGAACTCTCTTCCACAAACAGCAATGGTATCGAATCAGTTGTTCATTAAAAATCTGAGACAGATAATGTTTTGTTAAGCAAAGGTATTGAGAGATATGGGTCAAAGGCTGTATATGGTATTAGGCCACAGATTAGCCCTGATGTCAATGAATGGTAGAATGGGTTCAAGAGGCTGAATGGCCTACTCCTGTTTCAATGTGCCGAGGACAAACTTTGACAAAATGTGGTTTTCTCAGCAAATTCACATTCTGTACTAACAACAACCACACAGTGACATTTTCCATCGAGTAGCAATAAGTGAATCCATTCACAACTGTCAGATTAGATTAGATTCCCTACAGTGTAGAAACAAGCCTTTCAGCTCAACAAGCCCACACCGACCCTCCGAAGAGTAACACACCCAGTCCCATTTCCCTCTGAATGATGCACCTAATGCTATGGTCAATTTAGCGTGCCCAATTCACCTGACCTGCACATCTTTGGACTGTGAGAGGAAACCCAAGGCTGGAATCGAACCTAGGAGTCTGGTGCTGTGAGGCAGCAGTGCTAACCACTGAGCCACCATGTTGCCCCCTGTTATCTTGCTAGAACACAAAGCTGCATGTCCGACTCTCACCTTAACAAATGTACACTTGCACAGAGATAAAAAAAATTCCTCTTTGAAAGACACAAGTGCTCAGGCTAAATTACAGGCAAATGTTGTTGTCACAATCTTGGATCACAGTCACACATGAGTGGAAAATAGCATAATGTGAATCAGTATCTAGAAGACTAAGTAATGGCCATCAACAAACTCAAGAAGACATCAATGGCAGAGTATCGAGTGTTATGGGTGTTCAGTAGAACACTGGTTGAAGAGCAGGAAAAGCTGTTCTTTCCAGTTACTGGTATCTGCCAAGGGATTTCTTCTAAAGAAAGAACTATTTTCAATTATATAGCATGTTTTGCCATCCAGAATGTTCCAAAGCACTCAGCTGCCAGAGAAGTGTTTCAGAAATATAATAAAATACAACAGCCAACTGAATGGAGCAAACAAAATAGAAACTGCTGGAAAAATACAGCAGTTCAGAGAACGTTCACGAGGATGTTCCGTGGTATGGAGAGATTGCCTCATGAGCAAAGGTTGAACAGTTTGAGATTCTACTTATTGGAATTTAGAAAAATGAGAGGTGATCTCATTGAAACATATCAGATTAAGGGGTTTGACAGGGTAAATGCTGAGAGGATGTTTCTACTCATGGGAAAATCTAGGATCAGAGGGCACAGTATCAAAATAAAGAGGTGCAATTTTAAGACTGAGATGACGAAGAATTTCTTCTTGCAGAGGGTCGTGAGTATTTAGGACTCCTTCTCAGAGAGAGCCATGGGGCAGAGTCCTTGTGTATATTTAAGCCTGAAATAGATTCTTGATTAATAGGGAAATCAAGGGCTACAGGTAAAGGAGAGGAAAGTGGATGTGAGGCATGTCAAATCAGCTGAAATTCTGTGGAAGGGCAGAGCATACGTCAGGGTCAAATGCCCTGGTCCTGTTCCCATTTCTACAGTCTTATCTGCCATCATCTGTAGAAAGAAAAACAACGTTATAATTTTGAGTCCAGTGTCCCTTGACCTGGACTCAGAACGTTAACTCTGTTTTTCTCCCAACAGATTCTGTCAGACCTCTGAGTTGGTCCACAGCTTTCTTTTTGTTTCAGAATTCCAGTATCTGCAGTTCTTTACGTTTATTTGACTGTAGTAAATGTCAATCACATTTAAGAAATTCACATTGCGTTTGGGAATTTTCTTTGGCTTTTACTTGCAGATTGTGCCATGGAATCTTTTACATCAAAGGGCAGGTGGAGATCTCATTCAAAAGATGGCACCTCCAACAGTGTAGCACTCCCTCAGTGCAACACAGAAGTGACATCCTAGATTAGATGCTCAAATCACTGGAGTGAGACCCAGTTGAAACCCAATTCTCTGACTCAAGCTGAAGAGCTGTGAACCACAACTAGGTGAAAGTTCGCAGCTTACATCTTGCACAAAGGACAATAAAAAAATGTTATGTGGGAATGTTGATGTATGACTAGCCTGATTCTAATGAAGATATTTTACTCACATTTTAAGCTGGTATGAGAAAAGTTTGCAACACCAGTGCATTCACTTTAGTTACGAAAGCCTTTTTGTACATTCAGTGAATTGCAGTAATATGAATCATCGATAGGTCAGCAATTTACAGTAGTTTACAAAGCACTCATTGTTCTCTTTAGTAAACCCCTTGCTCATAGCAGCAGTCTGATCCTTATTTTAGTGCTGTCAATGGGATCTCTACATATTTTAGTTGCAGTAACATACATTTTCAGATCAGTAACTGACATACATTCAGGCAGAGTGCAATGATATGAATATACTCATTGAATAGTTGTTGTTGAGTGGGCTCTCACAGCATAGGAAGTCCTTTCCATTTTTTCTATGAATGCAGTCAATTAGATAAGTTTGTTTTTAGCATTAGAGGAATTCCTGCACTAACACTGAATTAAGATATGATCACTTCTGTAGCCCTATAGTGCTGGTCTTTCACTGTCTTAAATTTCCAGCATTAATCTGACACATTGATCAAATGCCATTGACTTTTTTTAGCTTCTTCAAGGGATTAGACAACAGTTTACAGGAAATATGCAGATTTATTCAGAATTTGATTGTTCTTTCTTTTTATTCATTCATTCGTGGGATATGAGTGTTTTTGGCTGGTCAGCATTTATTGCCTGTCCCTAATTGCCCTTGAGAAGGTGATGGTGAGCTGCCATCTTGAACCACTTGCTGTGTGTTGACCCACAATGGCATTAGGAAGGGAATTCCAGGATTTTGACCCAGCAACAGTGAAGGAACAGTGATATGTTTCCATGTCAGGATGGCGAGTGGCTTGGACGGGAATCTGAAGCTTCTGCTGCTTTTGGCTTTCCAGATAGAAGTGGTTGCGGATTGGGAAGGTGCTGTCTGAGGATCTTTGGTGAATTTCTGCAACTTATAGGTATTACACACTGCTCCTACTGAGTTTCAATGATGGAGGGAGTGGATGCTTGTGGAGATAATGTCAATCAAGCAAGCTGCTTTGTTTTGGATGGAGTTAAACTTCTTGAGTGTTGTTGGAGCAGCACTCATCCAAGCAAGTGGGGAGTATCCCATCACACACCTGACTTATGCCTTGTACATGTTGGACAGGCTTTGGGGAGTCAAGAAGTGAGTTACTAACCACAGTATTCCTGACCTCTGACATGTTCTTTTAGTCACTGTGTTTATGTGGTGAGTCCAAAAGATTTTTTGGTCAATGATAAAACCCAGGATGTTGATAGTGGTAGTGACCATTGAATGTCAATGAGCAATGATTAGATTGTCTCTTATTAGTGATGGTCAAAGCCTGGCATTTGTGTGGCATGTATGTTACTTGGAAGTTGTCAGCCCAAGCCTGGATATTGTCTCGATCTTGTTGCATTTGAACATGGATTGCTTCATGATCTGAGGAGTTGTGAATGATGCTGGACTTTGTGCCATCATTGGCGAACATCCCCAAATATGACCTTATGATGGAAGAAAGGACCTTGATGAAGCAGCTGAAGGTGGTTAGGCCCACTACACTACCCTGAGGAATTCCTGAAGAGATGTCCTGGAGCTGAGATGACTAACCTCCAATAACCACAATCATTTTCCTATGTATCAGGTATGACTCCAACAACTGGAGAGTTTGCCCTCTGATATCCATTGATTCCAGTTTTGCTAGGGCTCCTTGGTGCCACACTTAGTCGAGTGCAACCTTGATGAGAAGGCTGTCACTCTCATTTCACTTCTGGAATTCAGTTCTTTTGTCCATGTTTGAACAAAGGCTGTAATGAGGTCAGGAGCTGATTTGCCCTGATGGAAGCCAAACTGGATGTCACAGAGCAGGTTATTGCTGAATTGATAGCACTGTTGATGATACTTTCCATCACTTTACCGATGATCGAATGTAGACTGATGGGGTGGCCAGATTAGATTTGTCCTGCTTTTTATGTACATGGCATACCTAGGCAATTTTCCACATTGTTGGGTAGATGCCAGTGTTGTAACTGTTCTGAAACAGCTTGGTTAGGAGATTGGCAAGTACTGGTGCACAAGCTGGCATGTTGTCAGGGCCCATTTCGCATTTGACTTTTGTGCAAAAGCACCAGAAGGAACTGACAGGCAGAGTTAGATCATGGAGCTGAACACGAGGAGTCCTCTTGGGGATCACTACTGCATGGGTAGAGCAGCCCCAGTTTTATTTTTGCTAAGCATTGAACAAGGATATAACTTCTGATCATTCTCAACCACTGCAACAAAATATCTGACAGGGCCAACCTCAGGACAGGGAGAAACCTTTGGATAATGACTAATCTCTGGACAGGAAGAAACCCTAAGATGAGCAAACCTTGGAATAGAGACTAACCTCCATATGAGGGTTAACCTCCAGATAAGCTCTAATCATTACATGAGGAGGCTACACTGTCGGTAATCTAATCTAAAAAAAACAATTAATAGCTAATAGTGCAAAACTGTAGATATAGACTAATAATTGCTCTGCTGTTTTAACAAGTGCACTCATAAGTATACAAGAAGCAAATAAATAAATCTAAAGGGGCAGCACTAAGAAATTGTTATCCAGTCAATTAGCAATATTAATGTACCTTTCCCAACTGGGCATTTCGCATTAACAAACTAGGATTTTCAACTGCATGGAGCTTGAAAGCAAAACTTGGTTCTTTCCCTGCATAACTATATCTTACAACCTTCCCGTGGTTACTTCCCAACAGGGTGGGACATTTCTCCAAGTGAGACACAACAATTGCCACTTTGACAGGGATAAACCAAGGTAGCACAGATTAGGAATTGAACTTGGGACCTCTTAATCTTTCAATTTCTGTTTAATCTCTGCCTTTGTCAAATGATGTATTACATCCATTTCTGGGTGATAAACTTTAAACAGTGTGTGCAGACTTCTGTGAGGGTACAGGAATGATTTTAGTGAATAATTTCTAGACTGAGGGCGTTTGGTTATGTAGATAGCTCAGAGAAGTTGGGACTGCCCTTCTTAAAGAAGAGGACTTTAAAACGAGATCCAATCAAGATTTTCAAAATCACAAGGAGACTGGACAGAGTAGATAGGGAGGGAGAAAATATTCTCATTGACAAAGCAACTAAGAGCCAAAAAAAGAGACTACAGCAATATGAGGGAAAACTTTGTCATGCAGCGAGTGGTTAGGTTCTGCAATGCACTGCCTCAGAGTGTGGTAAAGGGAATTTCAAGCATGACTTTTAAAAGGGATTTGAATCATTATTTCAATTAAATAAATATTCAGAGGGCTATGGTGAAAGTGTAGGGGAGTGAATCTAGATGAATTTCTCTTGGACAGAATTGTCGGAAATAAAATGACTATATGACCTACATCTGTACTGTAACCATTCTGATTTTATGCAGGCAGCTACTGTTGGTTTTAAATTCTAAAGGGACCAATGAATCAGAGATTACCACTACTACAAATGTCTGTTTATTTAATTAGTAATGATAGTCATTGTCTGTCTGCCCACAACAAAGTGGGAGAGAATAAATTAAGAGGAAATAAACATTTTTGTTAAGTTACATATAAAAGACCAGGGTCTCCAAATCATCAGTGTGTGTGTGCGCCAAAAATCTGAGTTCATTATTCTCATTTATATTCCTGATGCAGGAATCATTTGTTGATATATAAATTGATATTAAGCTATCTGACAATTGTAGCATCTCCATTGGACTTTCCTCCGAGCCATGAGATAGCATAAATCCAGAACTGACCTTTTATTCCCACCTTCTCTTGGGTGATCTGAGTCCAGAGACTCAAAGCTCATGTTATTTAAAAATTAAGATGTTCCCTGCTGACTCAGCAAGCTTACTAGTTATAGTTGAGGCCTATCGGACAAGTAGGTTACAAGTTACTTTCCCAAACTGTACTGAGGGAGCTGATTGAGACTCAAGATCAGACAGGATTGCTACAACTAACCTCAACAGCCTCAAGTTATAGAGATCACAGCTGAAAATGTGTTGCTGGTCAAAGCACAGCAGGCCAGGCAGCATCTCAGGAATAGAGAATTCGACGTTTCGAGCATAAGCCCTTCATCAGGAATGAGAGAGAGTAGCCAAGCAGGCTAAGATAAAAGGTAGGGAGGAGGGACTTGGGGGAGGGGCGATGGAGGTGGGATAGGTGGAAGGAGGTCAACACAGATATCTATTATAAACCGACTGACTCCCACAGCTACCTGGACTACACCTCCTCCCACCCTGCCCCCTGCAAAAACGCCATCCCATATTCCCAATTCCTTCGTCTCCGCCGCATCTGCTCCCAGGAGGACCAGTTCCAACACCGCACAGCCCAGATGGCCTCCTTCTTCAAGGACCGCAGATTCCCCCCAGACGTGATCGACGATGCCCTCCACCGCATCTCCTCCACTTCCCGCTCCTCCGCCCTTGAGCCCCGCTCCTCCAACCGCCACCAAGACAGAACCCCACTGGTTCTCACCTACCACCCCACTAACCTCCGCATACAACATATCATCCGCCATCATTTCCACCACCTCCAAACGGACCCCACCCCCAAGGATATATTTCCCTCCCCTCCCCTATCAGCGTTCCGCAAGGACCACTCCCTTTATGACTTCCTCGTCAGATCCACACCCCCCACCAACCCAACCTCCACCCCCGGCACCGTCCCCTGCAACCGCAGGAAATGTAAAACTTGCATCCACACCTCCACACTCACTTCCCTCCAAGGCCCCAAGGGATCCTTCCATATCCGCCACAAGTTCACCTGTACCTCCACACACATCATCTATTGCATCCGCTGCACCCGATGTGGCCTCCTCTATATTGGTGAGACAGGCCGCTTACTTGCGGAACGCTTCAGAGAACACCTCTGGGCCGCCCGGACCAACCAACCCAACCACACCGTGGCTCAACACTTTAACTCTCCCTCCCACTCCACCGAGGACATGCAGGTCCTTGGACTCCTCCACCGGCAGAACATGACAACACGACGGCTGGAGGAGGAGCGCCTCATCTTCCGCCTGGGAACCCTCCAACCACAAGGTATGAATTCAGATTTCTCCAGTTTCCTCATTTCCCCTCCCCCCACCTTGTCTCAGTCAGTTCCCTCAACTCAGCACCGCCCTCCTAACCTGCAATCTTCTTCTTGACCTCTCCGCCCCCACCCCACTCCAGCCTATCACCCTCACCTCCTTCCACCTATCCCACCTCCATCGCCCCTCCCCCAAGTCCCTCCTCCCTACCTTTTATCTTAGCCTGCTTGGCTACTCTCTCTCATTCCTGATGAAGGGCTTATGCTCGAAACGTCGAATTCTCTATTCCTGAGATGCTGCCTGGCCTGCTGTGCTTTGACCAGCAACACATTTTCAGCTGTGATCTCCAGCATCTGCAGACCTTATTTTTTACTCAAGTTATAGAGAAGAAAATTGAGTCTTGATTGCTGCTGAGTATGGTGGCTCAGTGGTTACCACTGCTACCTCACAGTATCAAGGACCCAGGTTCGATTCCACCTTCAGGCGATTGTCCGTGTGAAGTTTGCACATTCTATCTATGTCTGCATGGGTTTCTCCCCACAGTCCAAAGATGTGCAGGCTAGGTGCATTAGCCACAGGAACTGCAGATTTATAGAGATGGGGTGGCTGTGGGTGGGCTGCTGTTCAGAGGATTCAACAGACTAAATGGCCTGCTTCCACATTGCAGGGATTCTATGATTTGTGCTCATTGTGAACTGACCTTAGGAGCCAAAGTACACAGTAGTGAGGTCCTGTTCTTTCAGGACTGTGCCAATCAAGTGACCTCTTCACTATTAGGTCAGAGTACTTGAAGATGCTGGGGAGCTGGTTTGGAGGATCTGGAGATTTTGCCAAAAACATGAAGGAGCAACATAACCATGGGGAGAAACAGAAACTAGGGATGTGGGAGCAAACAGGTTTTCAGGTATGAGGTGTCCTTGGTGTTTCTGTCTGTGACACAGGTCTGGTCTAGACCGTTCTCTTGCACTGTCGTTATCATCCCAGCTATCTTCTGCTTTGTCTGGGGATTGAAAATGGACTATATTCATAAGGGCATTGTGTAAAAATCTCAAAACACAGTGAGAAGAAATATACCCAACATCACAGAGCAACTGCTTGAGCTTATGTTCTTGAAAGTGCTGGCAACTGAGTTCTTGGAGAATTATTGCAGTGCATCTTGCAATCATTACACATTACCAGTCACGGTGCATCATGGTGGAAGGAATGAACACTGATGAGTTCTGAACATTATGTTGTCCATATTTCTGATGTTATGATGGATGGAAAGTCATTGATGATGCCCTGACCTGAATTTTGATATTTTTTTCTCACACTGCAGTTGCAATAGTTTCTGAATGGCATGTATCTCATAAATGCTTTGAGACAAAAGAAGGGCCCTGTTAACCAACATATAAAAGGGCAAGCAACTTTAATTTTTTTTTTGCTGTGGCAATGAATGCCCAATGAATTTAAACAGTTGGGAGAAAGGTGTTCAGACTGCTTCCCCAGATCAGTGCCACAGTTTTATATTTGGAGTCTAGTATCTATGTCAATTGGAAGGTGATCAGATACTAGTTCTTGTTCAATATGTGCAGAAGACTAAAGAGGGATCATGGGATTTTATTGAATATTTTAGGGGTTAAAGATGTAAAGAGGTGGCCAAAATGAGGCCTTACATTGAAATAACCTTTTAACCCCCTGTTTACTACAGGGTACTGCCATGGTAAAGGAATTGAAGCCAGCGTTAGGTATTGCTGCCATCTAGAAACTGGGTTAAAAATCACACAACACCAGGCTATAGTCTAACAGGTTTATTTTGAAGTAATAGCTTTCGGAATGCTGCTCCTTCATCAGGTGGTTGTACTTTGAAAGCTAGTGCTTCCAAATAAACCTGTAGGACTAATACCTGGTGTTGTGTGATTTTTAACTTTGTACACCCCAGTCCAACACCGGCATCTCCAAATCATGACTAACCAGAAACTAGAGCAACGGCAGTGTGAGAAAAAAGTATTGAACTGATTGCCTCACAAAGTGCAGTTATAGAGCTCATTTGGGAAGCTGAATGGCATCTAGGTGGCTAAAATTTCAACTAATACTCTCTCTTAATGACGATCAGACAAGCAGGAATTAAACACAGGATTTATGATATTTCAAGTATTACTTAAAGGGAGACCTACTTTCACAGTCATTGAGGTCTACAGCAGAGAAAAAACCCTTTGGCCCATCTAGGCTATGCTATTCAAAAACAGGCACCTAACAATCTATTCCCACTGATGTTGGAGCTGGGAAGAAGGCCTCTATAACACATCAGGTGACTGTACAGGACCTTTTCTAAAGACTTCATCAACATTCAAACAATCGCTTTTTCAGAAATCTTCCGAGAATTGTTCCTAAAAAGGGTATTTTGTGAATTTCTCTATCTTATTGGACACAATTATAGCAGTCACCAAGAAAATTGGAATATTTGATAATGGGCATCTTGTTGGGGAACTGTCTTCATCTAGTTGATTATTGACATGGTACCATGCAGAGACAGGGTCAGTATGGCATCATTCAGCACCACCTATAAAGGACTCCCTCCACTTCCTCCACTAAGCTCTCCTATACCACATCTGGGAAGCAGTGTACGCTGTCATTCAGTCCCTGAGCTAACCTGTATTGTGTTGCTCTGTGTCAGCCAGAATGCACCATACCTTCAGTGGAAGTGGGTACCAAAGAGACCATGCACACTGCTCCATGAATTGATATGTCATCAGCACTGGCGGGTGATATCTGCAGATCTCTGGTTCATGGCGATGGGGCCATTCACTTGAGGATGGTTATCGATTAACATAGACTATGACTCTAATTAGCTTGAAAATGGAATGAGATCATGTATCACAAACTTGATCGAGTTTTTTGAAAAAGTAACAAAGAGGATTGACGAGGTAAGAGCGGTAGATGTGATCTATATGGACTTCAGTACGGCGTTCAACAAGGTTCCCCATGGGAGACTGATTAGCAAGGTTACATCTCATGGAATACAGGGAGAACTCACCATTTGGACACAGAGTTGGCTCAAAGGTAGAAGTCAGAGGGTGGTGGTGAAAGGTTGCTTTTCAAACTGGAGGCCTGTGACCAGTGGACTGCAACAAGGATCAGTGCTGGGTCTGCTACTTTTCATCATTTAAATAAATGATTTGGATGCGAGCGTATAGTTAGTATGTTTGCAGCTGACACCAAAATTGGAGGTGTAGTGGACAGCAAAGAAGGTTACCTCAGACTACAGTGGAATCTTGATCAGGTGGGCCAATAGGCTGAGAATTGGCAGAAGGAGTTTAATTTAGGTAAATGTGAGGTGCTGCATTTTGGGAAAGCCAATCTTAGCAGGACTTATACACTTAATGGTAAGGTCCTAGGGAGTGTTGCTGAACAAAGATACCTTGGAGTGCAGGTTCATAGCTCCTTGAAAGTGGAGTTGCAGGTTAATAGGATAATGAAGCAGCGTTTGGTATGCTTTCCTTTATTGGTCAGAGTATTGAGTACAAGAGTTGGGAGGTCATATTGCGGCTGTACAGGACATTGGTTAGACCACTGTTGTAATATTGTGATGCAATTCTGGTCTCCTTCCTATCAGAAAGATGTTGTGAAACTTGAAAAGGTTCAGAAAAGATTTACAAGAATGTTGTCAGGGTTGGAGGATTTGAGCTACAGGGAGAGGCTGAACAGTCTGGGGCTGTTTTCCCTAGAGCATTGGAGACTGAGGGGTGATCTTAAAGAGGTTTATAAAATCATGAGGGACATGGATAGGATAAATAGAGAAAGTATTTTCCTTGGGGTGGGGGAGTCCAGAAATAAAGGGCATAGGTTTAGGGTGAGAGGGTAAAGATATAAAAGAGACCTAAGGGGCAACATTTTTACACAGAGGGTGGTACGTGTATGGAATGAGCTGCCACAGGAAGTGGTGGAGGTTGTTACAATTGCAACATTTAAAAGGCATCTGGATGGGTATGTGAATAGGAAGGGTTTGGAGGGATATGGGCCAAGTGCTGGCAGATGGGACTAGATTGGTTTGGGATATCTGGTTGGCGTGGACAGGTTGGACCAAAGGGTCTGTTTCCATGCTATACATCTCCATGACTCTATGACTCTGTCACAAATCTAGTATTCTGAACAGGCATTTCTGCCTAGCACGGCATCCATTGTTTATTATCATTTTTTGTCAAAATAACCTCCTGTAATTCTAGCAAGAAATTAATTACAAAGCAGAAAGTGAGTCCAAATATTGCAAGGTGAAGGAGTTCATTGGTTTGTGTTTGTCAAAGCTCTTGACTGTATTACGGCCACAAGTTATGCAGCAGGATCAATACAGTGCAGTGAGCCTGTCTTTGGATCACTGTGCTCAAGGAAGCGACAATCTGAAAAATTTTGAACTCTTGAATGACTGGCAGCTAAGAGCAGACGGCTTTTAAAAATAGAGACACTTGAAAGGCGATGGTTAGCTTTCCTTCTTGGCAGTCACTGGAGATGATGTTCTCATTCAATTTTAAAACCTGATAATGCCAACTATCAAAGTAATGACTGCACTGCCCAGCAAAGACACGCAGCATCCGCTCAGAGAAAGATTCTATCTGACAACCATTAAAACCCAAGTTTGTGGCACTCACGCAACATGGTCGCAAATACATGACATTGGATAAAAATATCTCACATCATTATTGTGGGATCAGTCAAATCAATGAAAATTTAATTCCTGGCTATTAATCCACCCACTAACTTTACAGCAATAATTTTTAAATTGAAAATTGAATCCAACTGATATCCACAATGAATACAGAGATGGTAGAGAAGAATACATGGAATAATTGCTTTCAAAGCATGACAGTAAAAGTCCTTTGGGAAGGCAACTTTCTGAAATCTTTTCCCTCTCTTGAGTGTTCTGTTTAACCCTTATTTCACAACATCATTGCACTCTCACTAATTGTGTCGTTAAAATCAGGATGCAGAACTACCGAAGGAAACATCATTAACTGGCTAATTTAGCCAACTCTCGGAGTGACAAGTGGGTTACCAGCAAAACCAACCACGACCTGCTTAGGGGAAAATTATCGTTAACTCAGCATCTCAGGAACAAGTCATTAATTTTCATTCAGGAGAAAGTTATTATTAACCTAGAAGCTAAGAAGAAAGTCATTAAGCTAACAGCACCTAAACAGTTAAAACCAGAGTCAAGGAGCTGCCAAAGGAAATATCATTAACTTGCTATCTGATGTTACAGTTTGTATAAGGTCCAATGGTTGACTGGTTTTGTGTAATAACCCAATGACCTAAATATTTCCAGAACAACCTCAGGAATGTATTGGCTAGTCTGAAGGAGGCCTCCTATGGAACAAGAGGCTAGACTGATATTAGTTATGTGTGTGTTTGTACATATAGTGCCCTTCATTACTTCAAGAAGATTAGAACACTATGTTTATGTGACCTAAAAAAATATTTTGTAATGAGACAATCCCAGTGGTAGCGCTGTGTAATGTAAGAGTGTTATAATCAGGGTAAGACTGCATCCACAGGACTTTCAACGACATATCTCAATGTTCTGTATGGTCACTGCAATTGAGAATGATTTGGCAACAATTTGGGTGTAGTATTGTAAGATAATAGTAGGTCCTTATGACGTCTCTAGATTGTTGGCTTTTTTTTGCAAGGGGGTGGAGTCCAAAGGGAAGTCTTGCTACATTTGATTATGGCAACAGTGATCGTATCTGAAATACTGTATACAATCTTAGTCTCCTTACTTACATTGGAAACAGGTCAGAGAAGGTCCATTGATTGATCCCTAGGATGAAAGAGTTGTTTTTTGAGAAAACAGTGAGCAGATTGCACTTATACTCATTGAAGTTTGGAAATGTAAGAGATGATCTTATTGAAACATATAAGATTCTGAGACAGTTTGATAAAGGAGACACTGAGTGGATATTTTCCCTCATGAGGAAATCTAGAACAAAGGAGACTCAATTTCAAAATAAAAGAACTCCCACTTAAGATGGATACGAGGAGGAGCTCTTCTGTCAAAGGGTTGTTAGTTTTCTCCAGAGTATTTTTTTCCAGACAACAGAAAAGGTTGCATCAAGGAATATGTCCAAGGTTGAGTAAGACATAGTTTTGGTTTACAAGAGAATCAAAGATGATGGGAGTCAGGCAGAAAGTGGTATTGTAGAGCAATCTCAAAAGATTGAATGGCTTACTTATGCTCCCATACTTCATGTTTTATAATGAGATGTAAAGGAAACTATTGCAAAGATCAAAAAAACAAATTGGGCTGTTAACAGAAACATTTGGCAAGCTCTTTTAATCATTTTAATGTTTAATTAATTCTAGACGAAACAAAACAAAGGACATCAGAACTGGGACATTGCACTTTTTTTGACTTTTTGTAACCTCCCATCTGATCTTGATTTTCCAGTCTATAACATTTTATTAGGTTAATCCATTGAATCCATTGGGTTATTATCAGTGTTAAAATGTTGGTTTATCAGAAAATCAAGTGACTTGACTAGATAATTTAGATTCATGATTCAATACAGTGTTATGGCAGTGTTGCATTGTCATCTTTCTGATGAGACATTAAACTGAGGTCTCACTTGCCCTCTCAACTGGGGCAAAGCTGAAACTATCCCAAAGAAGACTAGCGGTGTTCATCTTTGTGTCCTGGCCAATATTTACACCTCAATCAATGCCATCAAAAGCTGATGATTTGCTCATTAGTCTCGTTGCCTTTTGTCAGAGCTTTCAATGCAAATGCTGACCATGCATTTTAAAAGGTATAGTGTTTTGATACATTAGGTTAGCAACATATTTTGGGGGGAGCGCATTGGGGGTAGTAGGGGAGTGGGATGCTCTTCCGACGGCAGTGTGGACTTGATGGACTGAATGCCCTGCTTCCATACTGTACAGATTCTATTCTATTCTATTCTATTCTATTCTAATCTTTCTATTGTATTGTGGGTCCTGAAGTCTTTAAAAGTATTATAAACAGATGTAAGGTCTTCTTTTTTTCCCTCTGATAAATGGAATCATTCAGAAAAGCTCTGGTAGCATGCAGGGCTCCTATGAAAAGAAATCTCATTGATTACCAGGTCTACAAGAAGCAAAGGATTCAAAGGCCCCAGGATGAATCTGAATTCCACACCCTCATAACATGAGGAGTTGAATGGTATGGTACTCATTGTCTTCCTCGAGAATTCCACTGTCAGGTACAAAATGGATTTGACTTTTCCAAGCTTTCATAGACATGCCCCATTTCTCCAACTAGTGATTCCAGAGGCCTCATTAAACAGGGAGTTGTGCTCAGAAAAAGCTGGGTAGAATCTGGTCAAGCTCCCTTCACTTAACATACGCATTAGATAGAGGAACCTTTCATAACATCAGTCTGGACTTGGTTCAAAACTCATGTCCCAGAGGTGAAAGCACACTGTTCTAACCATTTTCACCACCCAGTTGTCTCACGCTGTACTTTAAAGATCTGACTCATGAGACTGTTTATTCCAGCAGACTGCTGCAGTGTGAAACGTATTTATTACCAAGTGTCTAAATATCTCACTGAATTGGAATGCACTCTCTATTACAGTGCATGCCCTGTATCTTAATACAGTTATTGATTCTGCTGAGATGGTTGTTTGCTCTCTGTGCACAGTGTGTTGCTCAGATTGAGGAAAGCAGGAAAGAGCCCTAAATGAGTTATTTTTCAAGGTCTGGATTTTACTTGTCCACCTCTCAGAAAGAACACCTGGACAAAATGGAACAAAGTAGTAACAATGTACTTTTAAAATTTGTGCAAGATATTTTAAAGAAATGGAGTGTCAAGAGCAAATTGTCAGAGGTTGTCTTGATGTTGTATAAGCAGCATATGTCAACTGAGCTAATTTTATAGCCTGTATGTTGCTGAGTGTTAATGTGCTCAAAGTAGCTTTCTACTCCTGAGCAAAATACAATGACCCCTGTTAAAATGATGCACTTTACAATCCTTAGCTGAGGGCAGTACCCAATGCGACTGTAAATGGTCTCATCTTTCTTTCCCTGTGGGTGCCACAAAGGTAACTCCATCTCCCCCTTACACATGCAAAACAAAACAAAGAACTGCGGATGCTGGAAATCTGAACAAAAGCAGAAACTACTGGAGAAACTCAGCAGGTCTGACAGCATCTGTGGTGAGAAAGCAGAGTTAATGCTTTGAGTCCGGTAACCCTTCTTCAGAACAACGCTGAAATTCCAAACTAAAAATCAGAAATAAAAAAAACTGGAAAAAGTACAGCAAGACTACCAGCAGCTAAAGGAAGAGGATTGGGCAATGATATTTGGGCCGACAATATTTTCCAGAATTTGTCAACTATTCAGGCTCAAACATGAAGCAAGGAAAATTGGACAAGGTAGAAGAAAGCTGTTGACTGGTGCCTGTGGAACTGAGACCAGAATGAAAGATGACCCAAATCAGGTGGAAATTACATTAAACTGTTTTGTCAACCTGTTCTCTGTTTTCTTGCCAGTTGATTTTCCTCATTTCTCTTCCCATGTTTCTTGTAGGAAAAAATAGGGAATCAGAACACTGCACATTACAGAAAGAGGTCATTTGGCCCATTCAGCCTGTGTTAGCTCTTTCCAGAACCAATCAAGCAAGGTTGCACCCGCCACCACACCCCCCAACCCCCGCTCTTGCCCCATATTCCAGAAAGTGGTCCTTCTAGGATTTAACCAATTTATTGCTGAAAGCTATTTAATTTGTATCTATTATCTTAGCATTGAATGCATTCCTAAACCTAATCAACCATCACACAATGTGTTTGTCTCACGGCCCCTTGCTTTCTTTTGTCAGCTCACCTTTAATCTGCGTCCTTATATATCCTTTAGCCATCTGAAACATTGATATAGCTTCTCGAAACACTTCATGATTTTAATCTCCTTTATGGTATGCACTTTTGGTATATAACACTTCGAGAGGGGAAATATGTTTCAAATTTCCTTTGACAGTGGCAACAGCCCCATTTGGGTTTCATTGCGTTTTCCTCCTTGCGCTCATTATGCTTGGAACTTGTGATTCCACATGTTCTGATTAATAATATTGGGAGTCAAAGAATTTCCTGTCCAACCTTAGCTCCAAAGTAAACCTGTGAGGAGTGTCAGGATGGTGGCAGCATCTTATGTGTAACAAAACCTTATCTGGAGCACTACTGAATATAATCTTAACATTGAGCCACATAAGGAGATATCAGATGGTCAATTGCTTGGTCAGAGAATGATTTTAAGGAATATTCTAAAGGAGGAAAGAAAAAGAAGTGAAAAGGCTAAGGGAGAGAATTCCAGAGCTCAGGGCCTCAGCAACTGAAGGCCTGGACACCAATGGTGTAGTGATGGAAACCAGGCATGCCGAAGCAGCCAGATGTGAACAGCAAAAGCAGCAATGGTGTAATCATCGAATCCCTACAGTGTGGAAGCAAGCCATTCAGCCCACTGAGTCCACGCCGAGCCTCTGAAGAACATCCCTTCCAGGCCCAGTCTTATTACCCTCCATTTCCCATGGTTAATCCACCTTGCCTGCACATCTCTAGAAACTATGAGTGGTTAAGCATGGCCAATCCACCTAACCTGCACATCTTTAGATTGTGAGAAGAAACCAGAGCACCTGGAGGAAACCCATGCAATCACCAAAAGAAAGAGTAAACTCTGTCAACCAAGGCTGGAATTGAACTTGGGTCCCTGAGGTTGTGGGGCAGCAGTGTTAACCACTGAGCCACAATGCAGTCCTCATGTCCTGATCAACAAGCATAGATTATCATTAATAAAGTTGCAGTGAATTCCTGGTGCTTATTCAACTTTCAGCAAGGATATAATCATGCATTGGCTACAAAATACATTCAGCAACTTCCACTATGAAAATAAAAAGGTTGAAAAAAAACTGTTAAATAACTAATAGACACTTCAGCATAATTCCTTCCCATATCAACATTCTGTTATTTACTATATAACTTAAACCTATTAGCAAGATCACTGCCTTAAAATAAAGCTTGCTATCTTTTACTGCATCCCCGATGCTTTCTGATCCACCACAGATCCTCAGCATTCTGAAACATAATCTTTGCATTGACACTGTTGTGAACTGTAGTAATATTATCTAGGGGAATAGTCTGATACTTTAGCAGAACTCATGCCTGCAGGTGGTTCTGTAGTCAAGTAGGTTAATGTGTGATGGACTGCACTATTCTGTTCAGGGACCCAGATGGCTGCTTTGTGAGAGATATTAAACAGAGGCCATCCTCATCCCACAAGAGGAGGCAAAGAAAATTCCAGCTGCCCTGTCAGACAGAATTTACAGAATTGTGGCTGGGCCATTAAGTTTGTCATGGCATTAATAGTCAATGTGGGTTCCCTCCCTGCTCTGAGTTTAGTCACACTTGAAACACTGTCTCTTTAAAACCGAGTCTATGTTCAATGAACCTGTAATGAAAGTCCTGAGAATTCTATAGAACACTGATAGTGTACGTGCCTTTCTAATTATATCTTTGACTTCATTGTTTTCAGTTTGTTTATGGTAAATCATATATACACAGCGCTCATTGTCTATAAACGAAGACAGCCCCCTTCCCTAATGGGTCAGTTGACAACAGATAGACAAAGTTAAAAATCACACAACACCAGTTTATAATCCAAAAGGTTCATTTGGAAGTACAAGCCTTCACAATGCTGCTCCTTTGTCAGGTAGCTAGTGGAGCAGGATCATAGGACAGAGAACTTACAGCAAAAATTTATAGCTATAAATTCTTTGTCCTAAGATCCTGCTCCTCCAGCAACCTGACAAAGGAGCAGTGCTCTGAAAGCTAGTACTTCCAAATGAACCTGTTGGACTATAAGTTAGTGTTGTGTGATTTTTAACATTGTCTACCTCAGTCCAACACCGGCACAATAACCGGTGTGTCTGTGTGTGTGTTTGTGTGTGTGTCTGTGTGTATTGAGAAACCCTCCATTAAACTCTACAAAACTCACACTTAGTAAAGAAACACTCATAAGATTCTGCCCGTAGGCTTTGCATTGATTTCACTGACAGTATTGCACTAGTTCAGAGCAGGCATTCCTATTTCAAATCACGTGGGACTAATTTCTAAAATCTGTGCCCTGTCTTTGCCAGTAATTCACACCTGCTCAACCCCGAGTTGCTTCATTCTTGATGGAATAATAACTTTGTTTCCCTATTGCAGGATATAACATGCTGCAGTGATTCAGTTCAAGGATACAAGGACTGAACAGGTTTTACATTCCTGTGAATCCATTTGATGTGAAACAAAAGCCAATGATTTATTAACTGTACAAGTATTTCATTAGACACTCCCTTTTCCTGACCACATTTATTCTCTCTCCTATTATCCCACGCAGGTAAGAGGAGAACAATTTCACAACTTGATACAGACTGCAAGACAACTTCTTTGGACTGATGGCATACTTCATTTGTGGTTCTTTTCAAGTCATAAAGGTGTGAAATATTATTCTGCTTTCGACAAATGCAACTTGACTGAAAGAAAAGCTTGAGATTTTGCAAGGGATTTCCTTATTGTGCCAAGTAGTGAAGGTAATGTTTGAAACCCAGGGTTCTTTTTACTCTTTAAGATTAGAGCTAGGTGGTATGTCACATGCCATCCTATTCGAATATGTCATTGGTCATTCGCTACGCCATCATTGGGTCAATCTCCACAATGCTTTAGAACTTACTGGATGCCCTCTTAATTGTATTGCATTAGCCAGGGGTGATTAACTTTAAAACAGGAAGAGCCATGAGTTAAATTTACTCTAAAATGCAGTACATGAAGGATTATAATGTAGTTTCTCAAATGCCAATAATTGTGGAAGATAAATCAAAGACATCTTTTGGATTTCTGGGCAACATCTCTAAATCTCAAACATAGATGTATTAATATCAATGAAGCAGGCATTTGCATATTAATAATTTACAGCTGCTTATAAGAAGGTTGGTAATTGAAGAGCACTTACTCACAAGTACAATGTTAATGAAGGCTTTGTAAATCAAACACTTTTATCACCAAGCCCTTCATGTTTAGTGATGTCATTAGACAATATTTATTTTAGCATCATAAATGTAAACATTTTACATTACATTGGCTCAGTGGTTAGCACTTGTGCCTTACAATACCAGGGACCTCGGTTCAATTCTCAGCCTTGGTCTACTCTCTGTGTAGAGTTTGCACATTCTCCCCATGTCTGTGTGGGTTTCCTCCCACAGTCCAAAGATGTGCAGGTTAAGTGAATTGGCCAAGCTAAATTACCCATAGTGTTCCGGGATGTGTAGGTTAGGTCCAATAGTCAGGGGAAATGTAGAGTAATAGAATAGGGGAATGGGTCTGGGTAGATTGCTCTTCAGAGGGTTGGTGTGGACTTGTTGGGCCGAAGGGTCTGCTTCCAGTAGAGATTCTAGTTCTAATTCTACCATTTGCATCAACTCCCATTTTCTGAAAAGACGTTTAAAACAATTTTGAAATGATTGATCAAGATCAGGAGTTATACGTAAGTGCTGCGTGTGCACCTCAGATTGTTGGTTCCATTGCAATGTGCATAGCAAGATCATAGCAAATGGAGCAGCGACCAGATGATCTGCCCTTTGTATTATTGCTTAAAGGGGGAATGTTAGATAAAAACTGGGAGCACTCAACAGGCAAGGAGAATGAGAGAAACAAAACCTTGGGAACTCCGTTATCTCCCAAGTGTCACTCCAAGAAACAAACCATCTTTATTTTGTCATGCATCAGCCATTGCTTCAAAACAATTGGATCAAAACTGTTCTCCATGTCAAGAGAACAACTATGGAAAGAGACCATTTCTGTTGTGATCTCCACATGAAAGTGCCACTCCTGATTGCAATAAGAGCAGAATATGTCCAGGCATCAGCTGCTGTTGTGGGTTTAGGAAAGTTGAGAGCTCAGGAGCTGATTTAAAAATTGGGACTGGAGCAGGAAGTAGCCATTGTCCTTGTTCTGCAATTTGACATGACCATAACTGATTTTCCACCTCAACTTCACCTCCCTGCATCATCCCTGTATCCCTTTATTTCCTGATCATCCAAAAATCGCAGTCTCTACCTTAACAACTCATAATCCATAGCTATCTGGACCCCTGAGGTTGCAAGTTCCCAAGATTCACAGCCCTTTGAGTTCAGAACTTTTTGAATCATCTCAATCATGAATAGTTGACCCCTTAATCTGAAAATGTGACTGAGCTCTATATTCCACCGCCAAGATAAGCATTCTCATACCATCTACTGTGCCAACCCCTTAACAATTTAATGTTTTGATGAGATCGTGTCTCAGTTTATCCAGGTCTGGAGAAAATAGGCTTATTTTCTTGTCACAAAGGACAATCTCCAGAATCAGTCTATCAAGCCTTTGTTTTTTGTCCCCTAAATCAAGCATATTGTCCCACTGAATCACAAGTTTCCAGGTTCAATTCCTACTCTAGAACTTGAGCATAGATATTAAGACCTATATTCTAATGCATTAGTGCAAGAATGATAGAAGTGTCATCTTTCAGATAAAATATTAAAGCAAACTCCCACCAGCTTGCACAGGTGCACAGAAAAAATTGAACTGCACTATTTTGAAAGAGAACAGGGTGTTATCCCTGGTGTACTTGTCAACATTTAATCCCTTAAAGCAACATCACACAAAGCAGATTTTCTGCTTATTATTGCATTTTTTGAGGGCATTTGGTGGGTGCGAATTGCCTGTTATGCCTCTACACTGACTATACTTCAGAAAGTATTTAATTGGCTGCAATCCACTTTGCCAGATCCAGTGGTGATGGAATGCAATGTGTAAATACAAGTCCTTCTTATTTTCTTCAAAGAGACCAAAACTTCACACAGTTAAATGGTTATCTGCTCCAGGGCATAGATGAATGCAGATTCTTAAAGTGTGAGGTCATTGGAATGATTATATAAGGTATTTAAATGAAAGTTAACCTGCCTGACAGTGTGCTTATGCTACAGAAAATGAAGGATCCAGCTTTGTTCCCATGTACTCTGTCCCATCTTAACCTGCTCCTGAAGTGATTCACTTGAGCGTGTCATGTCCTGCAGGACATCTCAAAGTTATTTGTTTCTCAATGGTGAAGTAAAATGCTGTATGTACTAAGTAGGTGTGGGACTCTCAAGAGCTAAACTGTGTTTAACCAAGGTGAGAGTGTCTCACTCTTTCACATGGGCCTACTTTGATTGATGTCCCTCCTCAACAATGAGTCCAGCTCCAACCCTCAATTTCTGGCATTCGAAGAAACTCTAACTTACAGTGCAGGCAGAAAGCTGATAGTGTTAAAGTGCTCATCTGTTCACTCCTCTCTACCTTCCTTCCATTGATTTTATAATAGAGGGGGCAGAGAAGAGATTCTCTTTGAATCCATGCTGAAAATTACTCACATGCTTTATCATCAGAACTATTTTTCCTGACATTTCCCAGTCTTTAGAATGTTGTACATTATGGAGTGCAAAATCAGAAACACAAAAATGGACATTTATATATCATTTTTGACATCCTTGTGATACTACAAAACACTTTACAAAAAATTGATTTCTAATTTTTCCTCTAATATCCAATAAGGTAATGCAATTATATAGTCCCTTTCATGACCACATATCCCACATGCTTTATAGTCACATCCGAAGTCTAATCATTCTTGTAATGTAATCATTTTGGCAAGTCCAGCAAACAGCAACATGATAATGACTGGATCATCTGTTCTTATGATTCTAAATGAGGGATGAATATTGGCCAAGACTCTGGGGTGAATTTGACAGTTCTTTTTCACAATAGTGCCTGGGGAGCTTCTGTACTCATCGGAGAAGACAAGCAGAGGGTTAGGTTGATTTTGTTACTGAAATACAGCACCTCTGTCAAAACAGTACTTCCTCAGTCCCACACTGGAGTGTCAGCATAGATTGTTGAGTCCAAACTCTTGTGACTCAGAGTTGAAAGTGCTACTAATTGAATCACTGTTCCTCCTGTATATTATGAAAATGTTAATGTTACATCGCTGCTAATAGTAACAGTCTGCTTTTAATATAACTTAGAGAAATGTTCCAGAGTTTGGAATGTTTGGACAAGGTTGCGCGAGTGGCACCAGCTGAAAAATGTGCTCAGAAAAGATCCGTACAACATGGATGGACAATATCAAAAAGTGGACTTGCCCATCTATGGCTCAGGCTGTGATGTCAGTGCATAATTGAGCTCAGTGGACAACTCTCGAAACGAGGGTGGATGAAAACCAAGTCAAGACAAATGTTGCAAAGGTATCTCTTGGTATTGTCATTCTCTGCCATCAGGAAATGTATTGTTGTCCTCTGGCTGCATACATACCCATTATCTGGGCCAGCAGGACGATTGCTTGCCTGAATTTTCTGTAGACAATCAAAATAATAATTGGCAGCTTTGAGCATAGTTTATCTTTTATCCCTTCATAGAATTTTAAACATTTCTTTTTTTTATGGGGAATGGACGTAACTGGTAAAGGCGGAATTTTTTGTTCATCTTTAATTGCCTTTGACCTGAGTGGTTGGCTAAGCCATTCTAGAGGGACTGGAATCACATGTAGGCTAGACTGGGTAAGGATGGCAGATTATCAATTCAAGCCTGGATTCAAGTGTAAACATATTTTGTTTCTTCACAACTTATATATCTGTACTGAAACTCTTAACTTGAGTGTTCTTGCAACACCTCTCTGCTAAATAAACCTTTAGGTAGACAAGCAGGAGGCTGGGAGAAAAAGCAAGCCAGACAACATCAGCAGGTGGAGAAGTTGACGTTTTGGGTGTAACCCTTCTTCAGGACGGGTATGTGTGTGGGGGGAGCTGCAGATAAAGGGGGTGGGGGAAGCAGGATGGTGAGGTGGGGATGGGTGGAGAGAGGTAGAGAGTGTGACCTGGTTGGTCAATGAGAGGAATGAATCCTCATGGTGGCTGAGAGGAATGAAAGGGAGGGGATGGGCTGGGAAGGGAGTAGGGGGGATGGGAAGGGAGGTTATTTGAAATTGGAGAACTCAATGTTGAGTGCGTTGTTACAATTTTAATCTGTCTCTTTTTTTTCAAATGGCCTTGTCATCCTTCCTAAGTAAGATGGCCAAATTGGGGCACAAACTAAATAAGGAACATGTTCTAACCAAGGACTGTTTGATCTTATCTTGACTGCCAAGTATATGTGTAGACAAATAGACATTAGATAGTACACAATTTTATATACTTTTTTGTTTTACTTCTTCATTTCTCTTTCATATCAAAGTATACCTTTTCTCTTTTCCCATAGCTGTGGTGGAGGAAGGCGGTTGTGAGGTCCTTTTGCAATGGCAGCAGCATGCTGGATCCAGATGTCTATTCTTAGTGGCCATGGTTTTATCAAAAGTTTCATCATTGGTGGGTTCTCTCTGTTCCTCCTGCCAGTGGTGTGGTGGTTTCAGCAATGGCGGCAGTGGGGGTGGTTTCCAGTTTGTTTCCTGTGGCTACGGTGGCAAAGTGACGGCTTTGGGCCACAATTTAAGTGGTGTCATCTTGAGCAACAGCTCCGGTATCAGCGACTTGGTGGATCTAGTCTGTTCAGCCTTGCTATGGCGGTGATGCAGTGGCTTCGGTGTCAACCTCAGTGGTGGCAGTGTGGTGGGTCTGGTCCGGAAGTCCTTGTTTTGGTTGCTTCAGAGGCAGCTTCAATGGCACTGCCCCATAGCCAGTCCAGAAACCCAGATTGCCCAGGAGGAGCAGTGGCTCAATTAATAACACTTTCCTCTCTGAGTCAGAAGATTTTGACTCAACAATCTAGGCTGACATTCCAGTGTATGACTGAGGAAGTATTGTTTTGACAGAGGTGCTATATTTCAGATTGCTGTGGAGGGAATAAAAGATTAAGGGAATAAAAGATTAACTTTGTCCTACCTTTGTCTCAATTATTTCTTTTTATAATTTCTGTCATTAAAGTGACACGGAATTGCATTTTAAATGTATTTTCATAAATACAACTGACAATAAATTGCTATTCTATTCTGTTCTATTCTATTCTAACTTGAACATTCCTTATTTTGTTGAAGCTTTTCATCTTATACTCTTCAGGACAATTTGCAAGAAATACCAAAGTAAAGTGGAAAATATATCCTACCTTATGAGCAGGCTATGTTGATTGGTTGGAAACTGGACTCTGGCTTTTAGATCCATTGAAGTGGAGACATCATCAGAAAACAATGATTGAGAGTTAACTGTCACACTGTTTAAATTTTAAACTAGCAAGGTTGATCCTGATTGGTCAAGGCATTACCCTGAGAAATGAACCACAGAATGGCCATCACCTATTTTATTGAGTTGAAACACATAAAGTTGACATTCCTATCTGAAACACAAGTACGTAAGTATTAATATATGTACATGCAAGGGTGCTGGACTGCAAGACCAAATAACAGTCTTAGGTTGGTTGTTTTATAATTCTTCAAACACTCAAATTATTCATCAAATCCTGGCAGTCCTCCTCCTACTTCCACAGCACCCACTTGCTTTGATCCATACCTCAAATTAGTCTCATCTTTCCTACCATTCCTAATTGAACATGGCTCTAGGAGCGGCTAGCTAGTTAGTCACCTCAGAGAATATTGCACATTGTCGAGGGTGGGGGAGGGGGGTGGGTGGGGGTGCAGGGGGGAGTCTTGGATACCATTAAAGTTATGACCCACGTCTGTCCTGATTTGAAGATCCCAATGCCCTTTGGAAAATTTAGCCTTCTGTACTACTTTGCATTTTCTGCTCTTATAATGCTTAGCACCCTCACAGTCATATGTAATTTACCATAGTGGGGGCAGGGAGGGGGGAGCTTTCTGACTTATAAGAGGGAACAGTTAGTGAGGCATAAACAATGTGAAGAATTGGAGAATCTATGAGGGAACAAGTAATGGGAAAATGGAACTGAAGAAAAAAGATTAATCCTTTTTTAAGTGCTGAAGATGTTCCACCATCTTCAGGCTAGAGATTTTCTGGCTGCTCTTTTTGGTTGGTGGCCAAGTTTTTTCCAGTGTGACTGTGGGAAAAATCCTGTTTTTTTGCTGCCAGCCCTTTCCAAGAATAGACCTGTGACTACAAAGGTTTCATTGACCTGAATAATCCACTAGATTAGACTTAGGTCAAATTGGAAGAGGGTGGTGCTGGAAAAGGCAGCATCTGAGGAGCAGGAGAATCGAAGTTTCTAGCATAAGCTCTTCATCAGGAATAAAGGGGTGGTTCACTGGGGCTGAGAGATAAATAAGAGGGGGGTGGGGCTGGAGGGAAGATTGCTGTGAATGCGATAGGTGGATGAACTTGGGGGTGAAGGTGATAAGTTGGAGAGAAGGGTGGAATGGATATGTGGGAAGGAAGATGGACAGGTAGGAAGTTCAAGAGGGTAGTGCTGAGTTAGAAAGTTGGATCTGGGATAAGATGGGGGAAGGGGAAATGAGGAAACTGGTGAGATCCACATTGATCCTCTGTGGTTGCAGGGTCCCAAGGTGGAATCTTGGGACCATTATGCCCAACTCCATCTACCAATTGCATTCTCAGCTATTTTCCCCCAGCCCCAACCCCCTCCTATTTATCTCACAGCCTCTTTGGGCCACCCCCTCATTCCTGATGAAGAGCTTATGCTCGGAATGTCAATTCTCCTGCTCCACGAATGCTGCCTGACGGGCTGTACTTTTCCAGCACCACACTCTTTTACTCTGATCTCCAGCATCTGCAGTGTTCACTTTCCTTCTTAGGTCAGATTACTTGAGGGAGTGCACAATTTAGACATGTACACCACCCACCCTGTGCCATGGTGGGGGTTGGAGAGAGGGAATCAAGCTTTATTCACTCAGGAGGGGTAGGTAGTGGTGAAAGTTCTAAAGAATTAAGAATTTGTGCAGAAAAGTCAATCCAGAAATATCCATACCCAAAGCATAATAGCCTTTGCCCATTCTCTTTACTTGATCTGAACATCATCAAGGTAATTATTGGCTCAAAGTAGATTCACATGCAGGCATGGCCAACTAATCCAGAATTCTCACCTGAAGCCAGACCAGGTCGAGGGTGGGGGTGCAGGGGGGAATCTTGGATACCATTAAGGTTATGACCCACGTCTGTCCTGATTTGGAGATCCCAATGCCCTTTGGAAAATTTAGCCCTCTGTACTACTTTGCATTTTCTGCTCTTATAATGCTTAGCACCCTCACAGTCATATGTAATTTACCATAGTGGGGGCAGGTCTGGCTTCAGGTGAGAATTCTGGATTAGTCGGCCATGCCTGCATGTGAATCTGCTTTTTGAGCCAACAATTACCTTGATGATGAGCTAAATGTTAAACTTCAAATTAACTTACAATGAATCTGCCCTGGAGCTGCTTGAATTCTAAAACACATAGCAATTAGGTTATACAGTTTGCACAAACAAGAGGAAGTAAGATTTTTTTTTGTTAAATTCAAACAGTTCTTTCTCAAGCAGGGTCTGTTTGTAATTCTCGGAGTCCCTCTTTGGTTTAACCACAAACAATATGCAAAGTCCTTCAGGAAAGAAGGGTAGTTATTTCATTAATAGGGTTAAATACATCATGGGAACATCCTTCCCTTTCCCTAAGGAAAACTCGAGGTAATTACTCAATGAGTAAGATACAAGGGTGGAAAGTGGTTAACACCCATGTACTTAAAGTTGGTTCATGAACAGGTAATATTCAACAGTCATGTTTATGATCCATTGAATTTGAGGTAATGAGAGCAAAACATTCATTAATACATCTCGACCCACCATTGAATAGAATTGGAGCTGTGGCAATTATTTTTTTTGAAATGAAGACTCAATTAAATGAATTCATCTGACTGAATACAAAACCACAAGAAATTGTCAAGTAATGTGCAATGCAATTTTAATTTCCTGGGGCTACTTTCTCCCACTAAGTACAATCAAAGTCTGAGGAGGTACTGAAAGATAATCATCAACTTATTTGGTACATTGAATGCACACCAGGAGAACTGGTTCTCTCAGTTCCTTTTTATTCATTCAATGGGTATCACTGGCTGAGCCAGAATTTATTGCCCATCTCTTATTGCCCCTCAGAAGATAGTGGCGAGCTGCCTTCTTGAACCGCTGTAGCCCACGCAATAAAAGTAGGTCCACAATGCTGTGTGGGAGGGAATTCCAGGATTTTGACCCAGCGACAGTGAAGTCAGGAATGTAAGCAACTTGGGAAGGGAACTTGCAGGTAATGATGGTCCAATGTATATGTTGTTCTTGTCCTTTGAGATGGAAGTCACGGTTTTGGAAGGTGCTGTCTAAGAAACCTTGGTAAATTTCTGCAGTACATCCCACAGGCAGTACACACTGACTGTTGGTGGTTGAGTGATTGGGTGCTTGTGGATGTGGCATCAGTCAAATGGGCTGCGTTGCTGGAGCTGTATTCACCCAGGCAATAGGGAAATATTCTATCACACTCCTGAGTTATACCCTGTAGATGGTGGACAGGCATTGGAGAATCAGGAGGTGAGTTACTCCCTCTCAGCCTCTGACCTGGTCTTATAGCTGCTATGTTCCAGTTAGCATTTCTGATCAATGGTAACCCCAGGCTGTTGGTAGTGTGCAATTCAGTAACAGTGATCCCATTGAATTTGAAGGAGCAATAGTTAGATTCTCTCATCAGAGATGGCTATTGCTGGATATCTTTGTGGCAAAAATGTTACTTGCCACTTGTCAGCCCAAGCCTAGGTCTGGCTTCATTTGAACATGGACTGCTTCAGTATCTGAGGAGTTGCAAGTGGGACTGAACATTGTGCAATAATCAGTGAACATCCCTACTTCTGACCTGATGCTGGAGGGAAGGGGCTGCAGATGTTTGGTCTGAGGTCTCCCCTGTGGAACTCCTGCAGAGATGATCTGGAGCTGAGATGACTGACCTCCAACAACCACAACCATTTTCCTATATGTCAGGTATAACTTCAATCAGCCAAAAGTTTTGCCCTCTTATATCTATTGATTCCAGTTTTGGTAGGGCTCCTTCATGTCACACTTGGTTGAATGTGGCTGTAATGTCAAGGGCTGTTACTCCTAACTCACCTCTGGAAGTCAGTTCCTTTATCCATGTTTGAACCAAGTCTGTAATGAGGTCAGTAGCTGAGTAGCTCTAGCAGACCCGTGTCACTGAGTACTAATAGCTGAGCAAGTACGCTTAAAAACACGGTTGGTGACATCTTCCATCAATAACTGATGATCAAGAGTAGGCTGATGGATCACAAATTGGCCAGGGTGCATTTGTCCGGCTTTTTGTATATAAGACATGCTTGGGCGGTTTTTCACATTGTAGAGTAGATGCCAGTGTTGTAACTGTATTAGAAGAGTTTGGCTAGGGAAGTGGCAAGTTCTGAAGAACCAAGTATTGAGTGCTGTTGCCAGATTGTTGTCAGGGCTCATAGCCTGTGCAGTATTCAAAGCCTCAAACTATTTTTTGATGTCATGTGGAGTGAATCGAATTAGGTCCACATTTCTGTGATGCTGGGGATCACTGGAGGAGGCCAAGATGGATCTTTCACTCAGCACTCCTGACTGAAGATTGTTGAGAACGCTTCAACCTTATTTTTTGCACTAAGCTGGGCTCCCATATCATTGAGGATAGGAATATTTATGGAATCTTCCCCTTCAGTGAGTTGTCTCATTTTCCCTCAATATTCAGGAATAAATGAGGCAGAACCACAGATGTGATTCATTGTTGTGGATAGGGGAGAATGACGGATCGGTCAGTGTCTGATGTTAGGTCATGGTTGTGTTTGTTTGGGGATATTCAGGTTAGGGCTGAAAATGTGTTGCTGGTTAAAGCACAGCAGGTTAGGCAGCATCCAAGGAACAGGAAATTCGATGTTTCGGGCCAGAGCCCTTCATCAGGAATGAGGAGAGGGTATAACTGAAACAGTTATACTGCCAGATCACTTTTGGACTAATTTTCCTATCTTTGATTGAAATATTCTGAAGGGACTGGAAATAAACACAGCCAGGCATTACCATGCCAATACAAATGCTTATTCAGGTGTGTACTGGGTATTGTTATTCTTACTCAAGGTGCATTGCTTGTTCTGATCTGGAAATAGTTACAAATGGATGTTGTGAATCCAACTGAGACTGTCATGTAAACCTGCTGTCAGTTTGAAATGCTGCTTCTATCTCATCCAATAAACTTTTCCAGGTTCTCTCTGTGAGCTTACGTATTTGCAATTTGTCTCTTTGGTATTTGATTCACTGCGCATCCATACCATTATCAAATGTGATGTTGAAATAGTTCCACAGAGGCCGATATCGCGCCACCCTTTATTTACACATTGACTCTAGTACTGCCTCTTCAAAGTAGGCGATCAGAGTGGCAGTATCCCTTTTTGTCTGTCAGTCAGAACTCCTGGATTGGACTAGATTAGCAGCCCCAATCAGGGAACTCATATTCTATGAGTCCAACTGGCTGATTGTTACAATCACTACAGACACCTCTCTTCAATTTCACAAAAGAAACATAACAGGGGAGTTTTGATGAACAAAGAATGCAGGTTCATAGCTCCTTGAAAATGGAGTCACAAGTAGATAGGATAGTGAAGAAGGTGGAGAAAGGCATGCTTTCCTTTATTGGTCAGAGTATTGAGTACAGGAGTTGGGAGGTCATGTTGCAGCTGTATAGGACATTGGTTAGGCCACCATTGGAATATTGCGTGCAATTCTGGTCTCCTTCCTATCAGAAAGATATTATGAAACTTGAAAGGATTCAGAAAAAAATAACGAGGACATTGCCAGGGCTGGAGGATTTGAGCCTAAGGAAGAGGTTGAATCGTCTGGGGTTGTTTTCCCTGGACTGTCGGAGGCTGAGGGATGACCTTATAGAAGTTTATAAAATCATGAGGGGCATGGATAAAGGTAAA
Source organism: Hemiscyllium ocellatum (assembly GCF_020745735.1). Classification (NCBI taxonomy): domain Eukaryota; kingdom Metazoa; phylum Chordata; class Chondrichthyes; order Orectolobiformes; family Hemiscylliidae; genus Hemiscyllium; species Hemiscyllium ocellatum. The sequence goes on from NC_083404.1 coordinate 54,156,179, forward strand.
TAGACAAAGTCTTTTCTCTGGGGTTGGGGAACGAAAAGGCATAGGTTTAGAGTGAGAGGGGAAAGATATAAAAGAGACCTAAGGGGCAACATTTTCACGCAGGGGGTAGTACATGTACGGAATGAGCTGCCAGAGGAAGTGGTGGAGGCTAGAACAATTGCAACATTTAAAAGGCATCTGGATGGGTATATGAATAGGAAGGGTTTGGAGGGATATGGACCGGGTGCTGGCAGGTGGGGCTCGATTGGGTTGGGATACCTGGTCAGCATGGACGAGTTGGACCAAAGGGTGTGTTTCCATGCAGTACATCTCTATGATTCTATGACACTAAACCAGGAAATCAAAAATCTTTCACTGACTCTTCCATTTTGTATGACAATAGTGAACATTGATTTTAGGAGTGTTTTTGAAAAAACTTTTATAGCATCTGAAACCTACTTCTCTGCTTAGTCAAACATCTCTCCATTCATAAACAAAAAACAGAAATGGCTGGAAAGGCTCAGCAGGTCTGGCAGCATTTGTGAAGAGAAATCAGAGTTTTTCTATTCATACCTCAGTGCTTATATTCATTTTTTCCATTCTTAATTGGTTTGCATCATCTACCATCTACAGCAGGCAATGCAGTAACTTACCACAATTTCATCACCAAAAGTCCGAAACCCATGGGCTTGAAGGAGAAAAGCAGCAGGAACATAGGAACATAATCCCTTCTATGTTCACGTCCAAGTTACACATCATATGGAAAAGATCATTTTCACTGGCTCAAAATTCTGGACTTTCTTCCCTCAGAGAGTCTTTATCACACAGACTCCAGTGGTTCAGGTATGCGACTTATCTCCATATTTTCAAAAGCAATTAAGCATAGCTAATAAATAGCTAATAATTCACAAAAACATTTTTAAACACTTAAAATATGAGTACAAACTGTATCATGTTTTAATTTTTAATAAACTGTCAACAGCATTATGGAAAGTGGTTAATTCAGGAACACCTGTTGAATTCAGTATGCGTTCCTTATAGATATTCAAAAGTATAGTGAAGTACAAGTGAAGCATCCATGGTAGTGATGGATCCATGTTCCTGGGTTAGTGACACAATGCTTACACAGACATGCAGAGAACTGAAGCTCAAAATTCACTGCAGGAACTTCTTAAAACATCCGTTTATATGATATACGTGTCACTGGCTGACCCTCATGCCTAATCCTCATCACTAATTGCCCTGAATTGAGGGGCTTGCAAGACCATTTCAGAGGATAGAGCCAACCCCATTGCTGTGGGGCTGGAGTCACATATAGGCTAGACCAGGTAAGCATGGCAGATTTCCCTTGCTTTAGGACATTCGCAAAGCAAAGGGGATTTTACAACAATCAACAGTGGTTATATTGTCACCATAGGTGTAGCTTTTGATTACAGATACTCTAATTTCACCATCTGCCATGATGAGATTTGAACCTGTGTCCTCAGAGTATTGGTCTGGCTCTCTGATCATTAGTACAGTGATATAACCGCTACAGCACTGCCTTCCTAGTTTGGAAGTTGAATCCAATATTTTAAAAAATCTAGGAATTAAAAAAGCTTTAAAAAGATACCAGCTTGATCTAAAAATGCAACTAAATCACTGATCATCTTCAGGGAAGGAAACAATCTCTCCCTGTGATGAGATTCCTGCCTTCTGTCAATGTATACAACTTTGAGTTGCCTGTGAAGAGGCCCACTCTGTCATTCAGACCAAACTGTATTGGCATGTTATAGCAGTTCAAGAAGCTGGTCCAATATCACTCTTTAAGGCCACTGGAGTTGCTAATCATTGCTGACCTAGCCGCTGCTGTGCACATGTCTGAGAATAACGGTGCTGGAATCAAGGTGGAGAGAGGCTGATTGCCCAAGTCCCTTTTGGTGGTGATACAGTGGACACGTGGATTAATTGCTCTGGACAAAGTGAAACAAAGGCTCCATGCCACTGCATCTTGTCAAAATGAAGACAAAAATTAGCAGTACTGTAGCAGACTTAAGTAACAGCACAGCCTATCAAAGAAAGAGCAGACAGAAATCCATACTCACAACTACAATAATTATTCTTTGGAATCCCAAACCTGGTAGATAGTTTAAGTCTTGACCGAAATTTAAAGCTATGCTTCAGCTAGAAGTTACAATACTTTCGACATTTACATCTCAGGTTATTAATTGCAGTGATTCCGGGAAATTGATTGTGAAAGTAGCAAAATGAATTTTGTCAGACAGAACTATGACAAACTAACAGAACAGAGTTAACTTTTGTGTCATTTCTTTTCTATTTTTGGTTATGTGAATGCAACTGTTAGGCCAAACTTCTCCATGAGTTGCTTGCTTTGTGTCTATGATGGTTATTTACTTAACTCTTTCACAATGCCAGGGTATTTTTTTTCATATTTTCCTGCCCTTCTTCCTTTTCAATTCCTCATCTCAGAACAATATATCATTGACCTTTGAAGCTCATTATATGCAAAGCATTCCTTATCCTTAATGGGTCAATCTTGGCTCGTTGATCATATTCTTGCCTCTAAGTCAGAAAGGCATGCATTTAAAGCCAATTTCCAAGAGATTGCACAGCTAAATTCCAATGTAATACTGAGAGAGTGCTGCACTGTCAAATGTGAAATCCTTAAACCCAGGCCCAGGAGAGGTAACACCTATTCCGACAAGTCCTGACAAATCTACCCCAACAGTCACTGCATCACAGTCAGATCAGTTTTCCTTCGTGTAAATCCAAGGAAAGCGATGGGACCAGACGGAGTACCAGGCCATGTACAGATCAACTGGCAAAAGTCTTCTCAGACAACTTCGACTTCTCCCTGCAGCAGGCCACTGTCCCTGCCTGTTTCAGGACGTCCAACATCATCTCTGTGCCTAAGAAGGCTCATGCAGCATTTCTCAATAACTACTGCCCAACAGCTCTAACTTTGGTGGTCATGAAGTGCTGTGAAAGGTTGGTCATGGCATTAATCAATTCCAGCCTCGGTGTAGGACCATTGGGCACAGCCATTTTGGAGTGAGCAATTCAACGCGGTTGGTTTGGCGCAGCCCATTTTGGCGCAGACCCAGTTAGGCACAGAACTGTTTCGACGTAGCTCATATTTATTCTTTTTCAGACTTAGTTAAAATGAATGAAAGCATTAAAAATAAAAATAATGCTTATCCTCTTTAGTAAAAATGTTAAAAAGAAAATAAAAATAAAAGAAATAAGGTAAATATGAAAAATCTAAAATATGACATTTATTCAAAATTATGGGCAGTTTCAGCAGCTCGTATTTTTATCTTTGAAATGACGGTCTCTGTTTTCACCTTAGATGCTGAAGCTGCATGCGAATGTTCATTAATTTGTTTCACTAGGTCACCATTTATAACGTGAATTTGAGCTTTGCAAAGGTCCTTCCTCTCATCTCCAAAACTTTGTTATCTTATCAGCAGCATATCTATCAAATATGTATATATAGCCGTCGTATGAGCATGTTTCCTTTCCATGTTTTGACAACAAAATTGTTGATGGCATTTTAATGGGTAATATTTAATTTTAATAATAACTACAAACTACTGAATAACTACAAAACAGGTCTACGCCTAAATGAGTCTGCGCCAAAGTGGGGTGCGCCAAACCGGCCACGCCAAAATGGCTGTGCCAAATGGTCCCACTCCATTCCAGCCTTCCTACTACTCTTGACTCACTCCAATTTGCCTTTTGGACCAACAAATCCACGTCAGATGTCATATCACTTGTCCTTCAGTCCTCCCTAGAACATCTTGACACCAAGAACAGCTACGTAAGAATCCTACTCAATGACCACCATTCAGTCCTCAACGTTATTATCCCCTTGAGACTGATTATAAAGCTTAGTGATCTCGGACTAAGCCCCACTCTCTGCAACTGAATTCTCAGTTTCCTGACCCACCGGCCACAATCAGCCTCCTACAGTACTCACTGTATACCCATAACTGCATCGCCAAATATCAGACTAATGCCATTTACAAGTTCTTTGATGGCACCATCATAGTCGGTTGAATCTCAGATGACGACAAAAACAGGCTACAGACGGGAGGTGGAAGATCTGGAAAAATGGTGCACTGAGAACAACCTCGCTCTCAATGCTGGCAAAACCAAGGAACTCATGATTGTTATTCATGCCCCCTGCACATTAAGAGCACAGAGGTGGAATGAGTGGAGAGTGTCAAGCTCCTGGGAGTGGTCATCCACAACAGGCTTTCTTGGACTCTTCATGTGGATGCACGGTTACAAAGGCCCAACAACGTCTCTTCTTCCTCAAGCAGCTGAGGAAATTGTTTATGACGGCGAATACCCTTGCCAACTTTTATAGGTGCATCATTGAGAGCATTTGGTCTGGATATCACTACCTGGTATGGCAACTGTACCATTCAAGATTGGACACGGTTATAGGGAGTGGTGAACTCAGCCCGGGCAATCACAAAGGCCAACCTCCCATCTATAGAATCTATCTACGAGACCCACTGTTAAGGAAAAGCCGTCAGCATTCTCAAAGATCCATCCCACCCTAGCAATGTTTTTCTACAACCTCTACCATTGGGGAGAAGGTACAGAAGCCTGAACACATGCACCAGCCAGTTTTGAAACAAATTCTACCCTACTATTGTTCGAATACTGAAAGTGGGGTAGAAGTGACCTCCCCAAGAAGGACGGATTACACCTAAATTGGAAGGGGACTAATATACTGGTAGGGAGATTTGCTAGAGCTGCTCGGGAGGATTTAAACTAGTAGGTTGGGGGTATGGGACCCAGGAAAATAGTGAGGAAAGAGATCAATCTGAGACTGGTATAGTTGAGAACAAAAGTGAATCAAACAGTCAGGGCAGGCAGGAACAAAGCAGGGACAAGGTAGGACTGATAAATTAAACTGCATTTGCTTCAATGCAAGAGGCCTAACAGGGAAGGCAGATGAACTCAGGGCATGGTTAGGAACATGGGACTGGGATATCATAGTAATTATAGAGACGTGGCTCAGGGATGGATAGGACTGGCAGCTGAATGTTCCAGGATACAAATGCTACAGGAAGGACAGAAAGGGAGGCAAGAGAGGAGGGGGAGTGGCATTTTTGATAAGGGATAGCATTACAGCTGTGCTGAGGGAGGATATTCCCGAAATACATCCAGGGAAGTTATTTGGGTGGAACTGAGAAATAAGAAAGGGATGATCACCTTATTGGGATTGTATTATAGACCCCTAATAGTCAGAGGGAAATTGAAAAACAAATTTGTAAGGAGATCTCAGTTATCTGTAAGAATAATAGGGTGGTTATAGTGGGAGATTTTAATTTTCCAAACGCAGACTGGGACTGCCATAGTGTTAAGCGTTTAGATGAAGAGGAATTTGTTATATGTGTACAAGAAAGTTTTCTGATTCAGTATGTCGATGTACCTACTAGAGAAGGTGCAAAACTTGACCTACTCTTGGGAGATTAGATTAGATTAGATTACCTACAGTGTGGAAACAGGCCCTTCAGCCCAACAAGCCCACAACGACCCGCCGAAGCGCAACCCACCCATACCCCTACACTTACCCCTTCACCTAACACTACGGGCAATTTAGCATGGCCAATTCACCTGACCTGCAAATCTTTGGACTGTGGGAGGTAACCGGAGAACCCGGAGGAAACCCACGCAGACACGGGGAGAATGTGCAAACTCCATAAGGCAGGGCAAGTGACTGAATTGTCAGTGGGGGACCACTTTGGGGCCAGTGACCATAATTCTATTAGTATTAAAGTCGTGATGGAAAAAGATAGACCAAATCTAAAAGTTGAAGTTCTAAATTGGAGAAAGGCCAATTTTGGTGGTATTAGGCAAGAACTTTCAAAAGCTGATTGGGTGTGGATGTTTGCAGGTAAAGGAAAATGGTAAGCCTTCAGAAATGAGATAACGAGAGTTCAGAGTAACTATATTCCTGTTCGCATGAAAGGTAAGGCTGGCAGGTATAGGGAATGCTAGATGACAAAAGAAATTGAGGGTTTGGTTAAGGAAAAGAAGGAAGCATATGTCAGGTATAGACAGGATAGGTCGAGGAGAAAGTGAGGACTGCAGATGCTGGAGATCAGAGCTTAAAAATGCGTTGCTGGAAAAGTGCAGCAGGTCAGGTAGCATCAAAGGAACAGGAGAATTGACCTTTCGGGCATAAGCCCTTCAACAGGATAGGTCGCGTGAACCCTTAGAAGAGTATAAAGGAAGTAGGACTATACTTAAGAGAGAAATCAGGAGGGCAAAAAGGGGACATGAGATAACTTTGGCAAATGGAATTAAGGAGAATCCAAAAGGTTTTTACAAATAAATTAAAGATGAAAGGGGAACTAGGGAGAGAATAGGCCCCCTCAAAGATAAGCAAGGCGGCCTTTCTGTGGACCCACAGGAGATGGGACAGATATTAAAGAGTATTTTGCATCAGTATTTACTGTGGAAAAGGATATGGAAGATATAGAATGTAGGTAAATAGATGGTGACATCTTGAAAAACCTCCATATTATAGAGGAGGATGTGCTGGATGTCTTGAAACGCATGAAAGTCGATAAATCCCCAGGACCTGATCAGGTGTACCCTAGAACACTGTGGGAAATTAGGGAAGTAATTGCTGGATCCCTTGCTGAGATATTTGTATCATCGATAGTCACAGGTGAGGTGCCGGAAGACTGGAGGTTGGCTAACGTGGTGCCACTGTTTAAGAAAGGTGATAAGGACAAGTCAGGGAACTATAGACCAGTGAGCTAAACGTCGGTGGTGGACAAGTTGTTGGAGGGAATCCTGAGGGACAGGATATACATGTATTTGGAAAGGCAAGGACTGATTAGGGATAGTCAACATGGCTTTACGAGTGGGAAATCATGTCTCACAAACTTGATTGAGATTTTGTGAGGAAGTAACAAGGAGAATTGATGAGGGCAGATGTGATCTATATGGACTTTAGTAAGGCTTTTGACAAGGTTCCCCATGGGAGACTGGTGAGAAAGGTTAGTTATCATGGAATACAGGGAGAACTAGTCAGTTGGATGCAGAACTGGCTCAAAGGTAGAAGACAGAGGGTGGTGGCAGAAGATTGTTTTTCAGACTGGAGGTCTGTGACCAGTGGAGTGCCGCAAAGATTGGTGCTGGGCCCACTATTTTTCATCATTTATGTAAATGATTTGGATGTGAGCATAAGAGGTATAGTTAGTAAGTTTGTTGATGACATCAAAACTGGAGGTGTAGTGGACAGTGAAGGAGGTTACCTCAGATTATAATGGGACCTTGATCAGATGTGCCAATGGGCTGAGAAGTGGCAGATGGAGTTTAATTCAGATAAATGCAAGGTGCTGCATTTTGGGAAAGCAAATCTCAGCAGGACTTATACACTTAATGGTAAGGTCTAGGGAGTGTTGCTGAACAATGAGACCTTGGAGTGCAGGTTCATAGCTCCTTGAAAGTGGAGTCGCAAGTAGATAGGATAGTGAAGAAGGCATTTGGTATGCTTTCCTTCATTGGTCAGAGTATTGAGTACAGGAGTTGGGAGGTCATGTTGCAGCTGTACAGGACATTGCTTAGGCCACTGTTGGAACATTGCATGCAATTCTGGTCTCCTTCCTATCGCAAAGATGTTGTGAAATTTGAAAGGGTTCAGAAAAGATTTACAAGGATGTTGGCAGGGTTGGACAATTTGAGCTATAGGGAGAGACTGAACAGGCTGCGGCTATTTTCACAGGAGCATTGGAGGCTGAGGGGTGGCCTTATAGAGGTTTATAAAATCATGAGGGACATGGATAGGATAAATAGACAAAGACTTTTCCTTGTGGTGGGGGAGTCCAGAACTAGAAGGCATAGATTTAGGGTGAGAGGGGAAAATTATAAAAGAGACTTAAGAGGCAACATTTTCACTCAGGGGAGGTACATGTATGGAATAAGCTGTCAGAGGATTTGGTGGAGGCTAGTATAATTTCAACATTTAAAAGGCATCTGGATGGGTATATGAATAGGAAGGGTTTCGAGGGATGTAGGCCGGCTGCGAGCAGGTGGGACTAGATTGGGTTGGAATATCTGGTCGTCATGGATGGGTTGGACCAAAGTGTCTGTTTCAGTGCTGACTCTATGACTCAGAAACTGATAACATTCATCCCTACCTGTGTTTTTGTTTTTGTTGCTGTTTGCCTTTATTTGCTTATCTGTGTTACTTAACTATGTGACCTGCCTGTACTATTTGCAAGACAAAGCTTTTCACTGTGTCTTGATACACGTGGCAATAAATTAAATTCAATTCAATCCAATTCGATTTGCCATATCTAGGTGGATGTAAAAGATCCCATGGGTTAACTTCAAAAAAGAGCTGGACAGTGTTCTCATGGTCAATATTCATCTCTCATATTGCATAAAATCAATGATCTGGTCGTTAACACATTGCCATGCCTAAACTGGCATTCGTATTGGCTACATTACAGCATACACTGTACATGATACTTCATTCATTGTGAAGTCGTTTGGGTCATTCTAAGCTCAAAAATAAATGACATAAATGCAATCACTTGTTCTTCAGCTAGTAGTGGAAGTTGTTCTTACTTTTCTGGTGGTTCTGCTCTGCAAGATGGCCAACTTGATGTACACTTGTGTGAACAGGGATTGGTCCTGTCAATTTTGTCGAGATGGGGCAGTCACTAGCAAACAGTACACTGCCTATAATAACACGGTGAGTACTGTCAGGTCTGTCCAACTACAGTAGGAGAGTTTGAGTTTGTATTAAGATTGGCAGTCGGACTTTTCATCATTTAAATTGTCCCTCTGCTGCCTTGGGAATACTAACTAAACTTCCTATTTTAACAATGAAGATAGTACAACTCTTTGTGTGGCATTTTGATATGTTGGGACAATTAATATTAAAACCAAGGCATCACCTTAAGCAAAATCAGGCATGCATACAGTAGATTTGAAGCCAAATTTGTGTGACTGGAATACTAGGAGTGGTTGATCTTCACATCCAACTAAACCTATTATAATGGTAGCTTTTAATATGATTGTATTATATCACATAGGCAGTGGAATCAAACTGTCCTTCTGCTTTTATCATAATATCCTGGTCTCATAATGGCAGTGGTTCCTTGTTCCCTTTCTAGTTTCCTTCACTACTTTATCCCCGAAGTTGTCCACTACTCCCAATGCCATTGACTTTTAACTAAGTTACTTGTCTATGGAAGCCAGGAACTATATAGCACTTTGTTCCAATGACATTCATTTATGTTTGAGCAGCAGCAGTGAATGGCAACAGGATATCCAGTAAAGGATGTTTTCACCTATCATTCATAAACACAGAGACGTCGTGATAAGGAGCAAGCAAACCATCAGTTAAAGTCACTGAATTCCCAGAAGAGTGAGGAAAGTAATTATTCAGCAAGATCAAGAAAACCCTAAAGTATGCCAACAAAGACAATAGCTTCCTTGAAATGATATTATAGTCCATCTTAGGAGGTGTTGTCCTTCAGATGCTACGTCAAACCAAGACTCCATTTACCTGCCATGGTTATAATTTTAAAGATAGGCAAGTTCTGTCATCCTTCAGGTCAATATGTGTCCTCAACCACCATCACTGCAAAAAGAAATTATCAAGTCATTTATCACTTTTTATTATTTTATTCATTCAGGCAACATGGACATCATATCATCTATACCTACTGTCTTTAAGAATGTGGTGGTGAGTTGTCTCTTGAACCACTACAGTCCATTTACTATTGGTAAACCCACATTGTTGATAGGGAGTGAGTGCTCCAGGATCTTTGTCAAGTTACCTTGAAGGAACAATGATATATTTCCAAGTTAGGATGATGAGGGGCTTGGATATAAATGGGCAGGTTAGAGTGTTCCTTTGTACCTGCTGCTCTTGTCTTTCTAGCTGATAATGATCCTGTGTTTGGGAAAGTCCTGTCCCATGGAGCCTTGGTAAAGTTTTACAGTACATCCTGTGGAAGTACACATTGCTGTTTCTGAGCATCGGTGATGGAGTGAATGGATTTTGTGAATGTGGTAACAATGAAGCAATTGCTTTGTCCTGGATGGTTTCAAGAGTCTTGTTGGAGTTGCATTCATCCAGGGAGTGGGGAGTATTCTATCATAGTCCAGGCTTGTTCCTTCAGTTGTGGTGGACAGGTTTTGGGACAATACTTTCTGCATGTGGATACTTGTGGGCAAATGAACTCCACACTCCTATTACATTAGTGACGAAATAATTTAGGTATTTAGGTACAAACACAGTACTTTTTTTTATCTAAAATGAATCAATTGACACTGTTATTGACTAGTGGGTGGAAATCAGTGGGGAGTTACAATGGTAACATCACGACACAGTGACCTATATCAGGAGGAAGCATGACTATCTAAAGCGAGTAGGAAATTGTAGCCCATGCAACACATTTGTAACATGCATACAAATCAGTCACCCGAGCATCTGCATAATGTTTCCGTTCCATATCGTCACCACCTTCTTACGCATGTATTCAAATTTGCGTTTGTGGTCACAAAACAAAGCCCAAAGTTCAACTCTAAAAAAGGTTCCCTTGGTCACATATCAGCTTGTATATGTATGCTCAGCTGAAGCAACGCATGCATGCAATAGTGATACAAGTAGAGTCAGATTGAACTCAAAACATTAACATTATTTCTCTCTAAGCAGACACTGTCAGATCAGCTGACAATTTCTGTTTGGTTTTAATTGTGGTGGAAGTTTATGTGATCAAGAATCAGGCAGCCCTTTAATTTTTATCATCTGTTTATTTTCAGGCCCTGTGATAGCCTGGGATGTTCTCCACACTAATGCTGATCACCACTACAAGCAGGGTGCTCGCAGAATTCCTCATTCTCTATGATTAACAAAATAGATTGCAAACACAAAAAAGCTGTGGCGCTCCTGATTTAAGATCCACTCTTACATCATTGGTCACAAAAAGTGAGGAGAAAATATAACATGGAATATTGGTTCATAAAAGCATTGTTTTATTTTACTGGGAAAAAAAGGTTCTGTCCTCTAAAGAGACTCCACCTTCTAATCCTTCCATACAATTTAACCTTAAGTATGTCATAACTCTCCATGTGATTTAGAAATTCTACTGACTGCACAAATCCGTCACTCATAGGGCAGGTGGAAACAGGTGCTGATATGTGTGGGTGAGTTTATTCACCCATAGTTGAAGATAAAGTCTGACGTACAGCGATAACATTTCCTGCTGTCAAGGCTGCCTTGTGCTGATGGTTTCGTGATGATAAAACTTCTCCCACTGCAGAGACGGCAGAGACTGTGTTTCAGCAAAACAGAACATTCTCAGCCCATAGCACAGGGTCACCATTAGCACTCGGCACTACAGGCAGGTACTGGAACCTGTAACTCGGATCATCTTGCAAACGTTTTGCAATTCTTTTTCCACGATGGTGCTTGCAATTAAAAAGAAAACGTCAGCTTTCTAACTTCCACATCCTTCCATGGCCAAGCCTCTCATGATTTCTGCCACCTCCATCAATACACAATAGACAATACGTGCAGGAGTAGGCCATTCGGTCCTTTGAGCCAGCGCCATCATTCATTATGATCATGGTTGATCATCCACAATCAGTATCCTGTTCCTGCCTTATTCCCCTAACCCTTGATTCCACTATCTTTAAGAGCTCTATCCATCTCTTTCTTGAAAGTATCCTGAGACTTGGCCTCCATAGCCTTCTGGGGCAGAGCATTCCATACACCCACCACTCTCTGGGTGAAGAAGTTTCTCCTCAACTCTGTTCTAAATGGCCTTCCCCTTATTTTTAAACTGCATCCTCTGGTTCTGGGCTCACCCATCAGCAGAAACATGCTTCCTGTCTGCAGAGTGTCCAATCCTTTAATAATTTTATACATCTCAATCAGATCCCCTCTCATCCTTCTACACTCAAGTATATACAAGCCCAGTCTATCATTCCTTGTTTTCTCTCTTCCTCCCTTCTTTAAAGCTGGGACAACATTATCCACCCTCCAATCCACAGAACTGATCCTAACTCGATAGAACATTGGAAAATGATTACCAATGCAACCACATCTCCTAGACCCACCTCCTTGAGTACCCTGGGATGCACACCATAAGGTCACGGGAACTTATCAGCTTTCAGACCCAACAGTTTATCCAACACCATTTCCTGCCTAATATAAATTCCTTTCAGTTCATCCAGTACACTAAGTCCTTCAGCCACTATTACATCTGAGAGATTGCTTGTGGCTTCCCGTAGAGGGGAAGCCCTACAGATCTCCACAAGTTCCACATCCCTTCAAGTGTGGCCTCCTGTGTACTCACCACACCCTGCCCCTACTCACTTCTGTCACCCCTATCATTGGTGGCCATGTTTTAGTCAATTAGACCTCAAGCTCTGGGTTTCTCTCCAAAACCTCTCCACCTCTCACTCAACTCACTTTAAGAAACTGTTTAAAACTTTTCTCTTTGACCAAGGTTGCATAATATTTCCATCTTTGGCTTTATGTGAATTTTTGTTTCTTAGCAGTCCTCTGAAACACCCTGGGATATTTTAGTTCCACTGTTCATGGTATATAAATTCAAGTTCTTGTTATTGATTGAAAGATGATAGTGTCTTTGTAAAGTGACAGGATGTACTAGCAGCCTGGTAATTCTAAATATATGTATTGAATATTAACCAAAAAAGCATTGTCGACCTTGTAGGGATAGGAGATTAGTAGACTGTGGTCAACATATTAAACCACAGTTTCAATTTGTTTTACTATAATGTGGTGTGACTCATTGTTTCATTACTTTCACTCTGCTTTAATCAAGTTGAAAGTCTATTATTTACCTTTCCAGTTCTTATGTAGTTCGAATATTTGCATATTGAGCTTCCCCCACTCAACCTCCAGAAACTGGCTTCACGCACAAAATGATTCGCTTTACAATTTACATTTTCCACAGCTGTACTTTCCAGTAATGCAGAATGACTGCTCATTTCTTTAAATAAAGAAACTGAATAAATTACATCTTCAGAATGTACATTTCTGTTTCGGGCCCCAGGCATGGGGTATTTCTGTGTTGGAGTGGGCAATTAACCAACCACAACTGTCAATCACCTGTGACGTCCATTAGGTTTGAAGAAGTAACAAGAAGCAAACATTTATCAAAATCAATCACTACAGGGTTAAAAATCACACAACAACTTATGACGAAGCGGCGCTCCGAAAGCTAGTGCTTCCAATTAAACCTGTTGGACTATAACCTAGTGTTGTGGGATTTTTAACTTTGTACACTGGCACCTCCAAATCATAATCACTACAGGCGTAGTGAGCCAAATGGCCTCCTTCTGAGATATATTGTTCTTTGGCTCAATGAACAACAACACAATGTGCAAAAGATATTCTCACATTCTCCTGTGAAGGTGAATAAAACTCTCCCTATTTCATTGTTTAATCTCATCTTTCTAAAGTGCGTTTGCAACAAGGAACAGGAATAGGTCATTCTGACCACTGGTAGATCCATTCAGTTAGCTCAAACTTGTTCTGCATCTCACCTACATCTTCCTGCCACTGTTCAAAATGCTTGCTTAACATATATTGATTTCATTTGTGATTGACAATAGTGTTATTTTACTATAACACACAGCACTATAAAGAAAATTCTTGTGTGGTTTCTTATTGCATCTGTCAGAAACACCTCAGGGCACTTTGAATGCATGTGACTAATTGCTTTGTACTGACTCTCCTCTCAAATCAAGCATACAAAATTCTCACAGGGTTTGACAGGGTAGATGTAGGAAGAATGTTTCCCCTGGCTGTAGGGTCTAGAACCAGGGACACCGTCTCAGGATAGAGCCATTCATTTCAGATTGAGATGAGGGGGAAATACCTCATTCAGAAGGTGGTGTATCTTTGGAATTCTCCACCCAGATAACTAAGGAGGTTTAAGCATTGCATATGTTTGGGACTCTGAATGATAGATTTCTATAATTTAAATTGTCAGGAAATAAGGGGATAGCATAGGAAAAATAGTGAAAGAGCAAAATTGTGGAATTCAGACCATTAACCACAATCTCATGGGCCCACCCCCCGCCCTTCCAAAAAGAAAATGAGCACATCATTGATTTACACCAGTTTCCAATTATCTTATGTGACATTCTTTCATTGTTTCACCTGTTCCGAGTTACTTCTGTCGATGCCTCATCTACTCAGGCACATACCCTCTGGCCCCATGAAAATATACCCAATCCAAAGAATTAGGAGCAGGAGCTTGAGCATGCTACGCCATTCAGTACGTTCATGGCCAATCTCACTTCCTGACCGCTTTCCCTAAGCCTTCAACCCATTACTGACTAAATACTAATTACTAATTAAAAATCTTTCATCTCCTTAAATGTCCCGATGATATCCTTAAATTTCCCAGCATCAACTGATGAATTCCACAGATTTGCAACTCTTTGAAAGAAGCAGTTTCTCCTCATCCCAGTGAGGAGATAATGATTTTCCATGATTTACACCCAAGAATCTAAGCATAGTAAAACCCAAAGCCACCCGCTGTCAGCTTAACTGCATTGACACTGCTCTGGTTTGATTACAACTTCTCCTGTCTTTTGGATGAGATTTAGAGGTGAGGGTCTAATTGTTGCTTAGCATAATTCAATAACATTATTTCAAAGCATAGCAGAAGAGTTTACCAACGGTCCTAGTCCACACATTATCCCTCAACCAATGAATAAAATAAATGCTCTGGTCGTTTATCTCATTGCTGTTTGTGACCTTGCCTTAAGCAAATTGATTGTAAGATTGATTAAACTTCAAAGCGCCTGTAGGGCACTCTGAGATATCCTAAAGTCATGAAAGGCACACTCTAAGTAAGTCTTACCTTCAACTTGCATCACCTAGAGTTGGAAGGTTAGTGCAAAAACAAAGTCACAGGCATTTTGCATTTCTGTCATCCATTTATGTGCCCCACAATCATTCTGGCCCAGGGACAGTTGGAAGCCTGCAGTTCACTTCCTTTATATTGCCGAGTGCTTAAGGCAACCACAGAGCTGTTGCTAATACAAGAGAAGGAAGTGCCTTTTGTAAAACAGATTCTCAGTGTAGAACACACATTACCTTTTCATCTTCATTTCTGTTACATTCTGTATTTTACTCCAACTGGTGTAAAGTGCAAACATGCCTGTTCAAAAGTAAAATGATCGTGCATTTTAACCAAGCCAGTGTCAAATTTGTTTGACAATACTCTAATGAAATGCTAATTGAGAGATCTTACCACATTAGGAGCAGTATACAAATGCAAGTTGTTTTAAGCTTATAGCATCTTATTCAGCTGCCGAGGGTCAGCTCTGGAAATTCCTCCCTCATCTGCCCTCTTTTAAGATGTCACTCAAAACCTCACATTTTGACCAAGCTTTTGGTCACAAATTCTCATAGCTTTTCAGGTGGCTCTGTGTCAAACTGATTGACAACACTCCCATGATGGTCATGGTATGCTTTACAGCATTAAAGATGCTTATTAAATGTACTCTGGTGTCCAGCATGGAGCAAATTCTATAAAGCTGGCTAGAGAAAGCAATGAGAGAGTGATACTGGGAGGACACTGCATGAAGGCCACCTCTACTACAAAATAAAAACACCATTCCGATTCACACTATTATCAGGGAGAAAGGATTTTCATTGTTCATGTTTTTTAACTCTGATTCCAACCCATTGAAAAATTCAGAGTAGAAACGTTCTTGAAGCCAAATGAAACAACATCAGGGTTTAAAGGAATCACTTGCTCCTTGCGTGATGACACTGATTAAGTTACAGCAGTTTCCACTTATTCCTCCCAAGCCAGAATAGCTCAGCACTGCACAAAGGCACAGAGAGGAAAAGGATGCAATTCTCCAGAAGGATCCAACATCAATGAGGCAAGGGGAAAACAACCTTGAACTTGTTGTGAGTGTCAGGATGCTGGCAGTTTATTTTTAACACTGAAGGCAGCTTGAATATTCTGCATTGGGCGATAAGGTAAACTGTAACACATTATTGTGTGAGCAATGGATAAAGGATCTAAGGTAAATAAAGATAAGTGCGAGCAGCTGGAAGTCCACTCGGGATTTCCGAGGCATACGGTCACTTTCTACGGCACACTTCAATGTATTCCAAATGGCAAGGTCCACATCAAGTGTTGGAACGCAATACTTTGAAACTGTATTGAGATCCCAGTGCACAAAAATAAACAGCAACGAGAATCAACATCTTTCATCTCTCAATTCCCCCAGTGCCAACAGGGAACAGGGTAGGTATCGAAGAGGGTAGCCTTAAACTCATGCAGGTTATTCATTGGCATGGAAAGGCAGCAGGGGTTGTGCCCATCTGGAGCACAATTGAACTACTCATGTGGCCAATAAAATACCTCATGGTATCACCTCTGACATTTTACTCATATGTAAGAGGGGTGGAGACACTGTCAGACAACTTCTGGCGGTCTCCCAGCAGATTCTGGGGGTAGGGCCCACCAGCAACCGTGCCACATGTTGTCAGTGTTCCTAGCCCTCATAGGGGATCGAGGGGTGGAGGAGTTTGGCACCTGCCTTACTGGCATCAGTAAGCCCAGAACAACTTGCCTGTTAGCTCAACCTTCAGGGCATTTTCACCGTGCTCATGCAATCCCAGCAGTGGCCTCAATCAGCAGTGGCACTGCAAAGGTGATTGTGCTGCTAACCTTCAACCCCCATATTAATTGACATGACAAGTTGGGCAAATGTAAACTGGGCCCTGTTGATTGACAAAGCAGGTTTTCACCCACTCCACCATTTAATCCAGGGTAGCAATCATCAGTAATAATGAAAAAGAATATAAATTACCGTTCGCCCTGTTGTAACTGTGGCTCAGTATTAGCTTACTTGCCTTTGAATCAGGAAAATGGAGGAGTACGGGATTGTTCAATGCACAGAAGTTTAGCTGAGACATTAAACTGAGGCCCTGACTGTAATCTGAGGAGCATGAAAGATCCCATCGCCATATTTTTTAAGTTGAGCAAGGAAGGTCTCCACTGTCAATATTTATTGCTCAACCAACGATCCACAGAAACAGCCAAAGACTATCTGGTTGTTACTTCATTGCTGTTTGTGCTGTGCAGGTTGACAATCAAGTCTCAGATATTGTAACAGTGACTCGTGTCATTGCTAATACAGCTGTGTTGCTTTTAAGGGTTAGATGTGCTAATAAAACCAATGAATAGGATGAAACCAAATTATCAGTTGTCATGTGCAATGTACCAGAAGCATAACAGAGTTCATTTAAACTCCATTTTAAACTTAATAACTTAATAACTGTAAGTTGTAGTTAGAGCTGTGAAATAAACTTGTGTGAAATTTTGAAGTGAACTCAATTCATCGCTATTACCAACAACACAAGAAATATGACATGGTGATCGGAATGACGGCGAGGGGGTGCTCTTCACATAAAAAAGCAAGACTACTATAAATCCCTTAAATATCAATAACAAACACCAGGCACACTGGGAAGACGATGAACACATTCCTTAGCATGAGTTGGAATGCCAGAGATTTCCTATCTAGATTTAAGCTTGTTAAACAAAAGACAGAGCTATAGATTTTAGATTTAGCCATTGCAGAACCAGATAAGCAAGCAAAACAAAAATAGCCATTTGAAATGAGGGATTCCACAGGGTTAACACTTCGGACCTGTTTACAGAGGACAAGGGAGATTCTGATCAACTGTGAACATCAGCTTTGTGTAGAAGTGAATTTTAGAATTTACCACCTAGAAGTGATGTGTTACAAGAAACAGCAATTAATCAATCAGTTTGGCAATCGTGCCCTGACAAGGATAAGCACTATGATTTTCCAGAGGCCAAGCTGTCTGAGCAGCCAATGGAGCTGGTTATAGATTGAACCCCCCCACCAACACTGCCCCCCCACCCCCCCCCCCAATCTCTTCAAGAGAATGAGACCTCTAAGAGAAAAAGGAAGGCCATGACATTTACACATTGCTTAAAGATAGCAGAAAACGTGAAGCCATTGTCACTGAAGAACTACATCAGCAAACATTAGGTGGGGTTGCCATTATCAGTACAGTAGCCAGGCGGCAGAAAACAAGCAAGTTGTGTGGAAAGTGCGACCTGTTGCACCCAATGCAAAGCTGGCCTGCAATCCAAGTTCTTTCCACATCATGCGTTGTAAAAAGACAATGAGCTCGCCTATATAAGCACTCTGACCCCAAAGATATAACCACAGACTACAGGAGGATACAGATAAATGAGAAGTGTGTGCAGCATGCTGGGGCAACAAGAGGGACTGGCTCAGATCTGCATAAGCACAAAATGAGATTTGCAGCAAGAGTGACCAGGATGAAGATTCAAAATGGAAGAACTTTCAAAAAGAATATGAACAGGCTTCTAACATTGTGATTATGACAGAGATAACAGAATCTATTATCATCAGATAATGAAAGAAAATTGGAAATAACACATTCATGATTTAAATTAACACAGCAGCTACTGCAAATATGTTACTAATTACCATTCTGAAGGATGTGAACCTGGTGGTCATTGATATCTGCTGCAGCAGCAAGATTGACTGTAATATTGGGTTCTACATTGATACAGTGATGATAGTGAGAACTACCAATGCTAGAGATCAGAGTAGATGAAGAGTGGAGCTGGAAAAAATACATCAGGTCAAGCAGCAGAAGAGGAGGAGGGGAGTCGACATTTGAGGTCAGAACCTTTCATCAGGACTGCCTCAAGAGAGACAACTCTGGAATGTTACACCTGCAAGTGCTAAATAAGCCTGAAAGAGAGAAAATGCACCACAAACTGAGCTTGCCATTTCCTGAGCATATTTCAGACGGTGAACATGACAGTTAAAAAAGACAGCAATCTGGCTGAGTGAAATATTTAAGTTTTTCACTTTCACTTTCAAAAAGAGACAGGGATAGGGGTCAAACGCAGGTTTCAACTTGGTCTATTGGTGCTAGTGGCTTAACATTCTGAACGAGTATCATAACTCTTGGAATAGCTCTTTAAACACTCTTGCACTGCAGGTAAAGTAAAGGGTATGACTCTCACACTCTCAGTGCTGCCAGTCAGCTGCTGCCAAAACACAACAGACAAAAGAGTTTCAGTCAATCCACAAAGCCAAGAATTTTAAAATTGAATGTTCAACTATCAAAATCACCGCTAACAGAAACATCCATTGCAAAGGCTGTAATGTTCAACTACCTGTCACACATCAACAGTTCAGAGATTGCTCTGTATTTTAGATTAGATTTCCTACAGTGTGGAAACAGGCCCTTTGGCCCAACCAGTGCACATTGATCCTCCAAAGAGTAACCCACCCAAACCCATTTCCCTCTGACTAATGCACCTAACACTATGGGCAATTTAGCATGGCCAATTCACCTGGCCTGCACATCTTTGGGCTGTGGAAGGAAACCCACGCAGACACAGGAAGAATGTACAAACTCCACACAGACAGTCACCCAAGGCTGGGATCAAACCTGGGACCCTAGTGCTGAGAGGCTGCAGTGCTAATCACTGAGCCACCGTGTCACTCCATTTTAAACTTAATCTTTTTGGACTCACCTCTTATTTTACTCTCTGTGTATGTGTGCTTTGTTATAAATATTTTGCACTTTTATAAATAATAAACATTCTTTTGTTAATTGAAGAAACCATCTTAAATTGGCTTCTTTTAAAAAATAAGTTAAGTTGGTTCTGAGAGAACGATACCTATTGCAACCAACCAAGGATCAGGTAAATAACCAAAATGAACAAATTCACTCCTCCTTCACTGGTTTAAGGTATTCCTTCCGGAATTGTAACAAATTGGGGAACCCCAGTTGTAATGCTAATACAATGATAATTTCACTTAGGATTTCACATTACTGATAATTGGAATGATTTACAAAATATAGAAGTACAAATTGGCTCCTGAACTCATTTCTAGCCTTCTCTTTAAGAACTTTTAGTAGGAACTGATGTGTGGATATGGATATGAACACGGGCTTGATTGATCATTCTCATTACATTGGAACAAATTTAATACCGTTTAAATGAATGTTATATTTCTGTGATAATTTTTTCTTTATTATTTACATTTTTTAATGAATTGGCAATGTATTCAAACTAAATTTCTGTGTGGAATTTTCTGTATGGATAAGCAAAAGTGAGCTTTCATGTGGAAGGATGAAAGCTCTCACATCTGGGTATCTATATCTTTTTCTTAGGGGTACAGCTCCAAGAAACAAAGAAAACTGAATTAAGTCACACCTTCAACCATCTCAAGACACATCAACACATGTTACAGCAAACTAAACTTGTGGACTTGTTGGGCCGAAGGGCCTGTTTCCACACTGTAAGTAATCTAATCTAAACACTTTGGAAGCTTAAGTACTTCGCAGTTAGTTTCCCACAGGAACTTCCCAAAAATTGTAATGCGATAATGATCAGTTTGTGTATATTATTGATGTTGGTTGAGGAATGGTTATTGGCCAGGACACCAGGAAGAGCTCCATTATCTTTTTGAAGAGCACTCAAATCTCTGGAGTTGGATTTGAATCCATAACATTGAAAATTAGAAGTTAGCATCTGGCCCACTGAGCCACAATTGGCAGAATCTTTGAACCTTGGCATTCTTTTAGCCTGCTTCCTTGCTCTGTCTTAGCAGCGAGTTTTTTTCTTGCAGAATTTCTCTTCTGCTCTACCTCATACTAACTCTTTCGGGGATTCAGCTCCAAGTGACTGCACTGGTCTCCAGTAACTCACCCACTTTGATAGATGTCAGGTGTCACAGGTAAGTACTGATAAGCCAGTCCAGCATAGCGGTAGCAGGTACCAGTTATTCCTGCCTGCACATCAACCTGCTCCAGCAGGAGGTCAACGGATCACAGGCTGGAGAAGGTTCCCTTAGCATGTCTGTTCATTTCCTTGCCCAAAACTGAGGCCAAATTGCAATGACACCTTCTACTGGTTAGACTGAGATTACCAAGTCAACAGGGGGATCAAACCTGAGCTTTCCAACTGTTAGATTTTGTATCACTCTGGTCAACACAGCTACACACAAGGTTACTGTGGGAAATAGTCCAAATGATGCACTCTATGTCCTTTCAAATGAGACATGGGAACCAACTTCAATTCATTGAATGCTTCACCACAGATATCTGTTAAGAGAGATAGAACAGATAATAATACAAAGGCGAAATGCATGTTTTTTTTTACACAATTCCTCAGATGAAGGTATGAATTATCATGGGAAGCAGCACAAACTAAAACACCATGAATATGTGCAAGCATGCTAGCTCGTCCTGTTCAGGTATAAACAATGACGATATCAGCATGTGAAATCAGACAAGGGAATTATCAATCTGTGAAGATCTGTGGAAAAAGGCTCACACATGCTTTCTCCAAATTGCTTCATGTTTCAGAAAGCACAATGCTAAGGTTTCTATGACAAACATTGTGCTAACTATCGCTAACAGTGGTGAAAATTCACTGAAGCCAGGACAAAAAGTGTTGGAGAAACTCAGCAGGTTTGGCAGCATCTGTGGAAATAAAGGGAAGTTAACATTTCAGGTCCAGTGACCATTCATCAGAGCTTGAATCTCCAGTAATTGCTGTTCGGTATTTTAGAATGAAACTTCACTGAGATAGATTTCCAGCTGAGATCACAGCAGCCCGTGACAAAAGCCGACCCCAGCCTGTCAGGCTGCTCTAGCCTTGGGTCTTAAATAGGGAGGGCAGGAGAGCGAGAAGTAGGACAACTGCAGCCAGGATGACTGCTGAGGTTCCGAGCACTAGCCCCGAATAGCAGCATTATTGTTTCTGAATGCCCTGTTGCTACTAAATCCCTGGAACACAGCACTTATTCACACATGGCACAGGAATTTTCATGAGATCATGAACATATGAACAAGGAAGAAGAGTAGGCTACTCAGCCCTTCAAGCCTATTCCAACACTGGATAAGATCATAGCTGATCTGACTTTAAGTTCAACTTAAGTTGAACTTAACGGCCTGTGATCCGTTGACCTCCTGCTGGAGCAGGTCGATGTGCAGGCAGGAATAACTGATTGGAGACATTCCTGCATATCTCCAATAATCTTTGAGCTCCTTGTTAGTCAAGAATCTATCTACCTCTGCCTTAAAAATACTTTGAGACTCTGTTTCCACTGTCTTTTGAAGAAGTGAATTCCAAAAATGCACAATCCTCCAAAAGAGTCACAGAGTCATACAGCATGGAAACAGGCCCTTTGACACTACTCTTCCATCTTGACCATATTTCCTAAAACTGAGTTAGCCCCGTTTGCCTGCATTTAGCCCATATTTTTCTAAACCTGCCCAAATGTCATAGAGTCGTACAGTCATAGAGATGTACAGCATGGAAACAGGCCCTTTGATCTAATCCGTCCATGCCAACCAGGTATCCCAACCCAATCTAGTCCCACCTGTCAGCACCTAGCCCATATACCTCCAAACCCTTCCTATTCATATACCCATCCAAATGCCTCTTAAACATTGCAATTGTACCATCCACAACCACTTGCTCTGGCAGCTCATTCCATACACGTACCACCCTCTGTGTGAAAAAATTGCCCCTGAGGTCTCTTTTATATCTTTCCCCTCTCACCCTAAACCTATGCCCTCTAGTTCTGGACTCCCCTGGGAAAAGACTTTGTCCATTTACCCTATCCATGCCCCTAATAATTTTGTAAACCTCTATAAGGTCACCCCTCAGCCTTCGATGCTCCAGGGAAAACAGCCCCAGCCTGTTCAGCCTCTCCCTGTAGCTCAAATCCTCCAACCCTGGCAACATCCTTGTAAATTTTTTCTGAACCCCTTCAAGTTTCACAATATCTTTTCTTCTGATAGGAAGGAGACCAGAATTGCACACAATATTCCAACAGTGGCCTAACCAATGTCCTGTACAGCCGCAACATGGCCTCCCAACTCTTGTATGCAATATTCTGACCAATAAAGGAAAGCAAACCAATCGCGTTCTTCACTATCCTATCTACCTGCGACTCCGCTTTCAAGGAGCTATAAACCTGTACACCAAGGTCTCTTTGTTCAGCAACACTCCATAGGACCTTACCATTAAGTGTATATGTCCTGCTAAGATTTGCTTTCCCGAAGTGCAGCACCTCGCATTTATCTGAATTAAACTCCATCTGCCACTTCTCAGTCCATTGGCCCATCTGGTCAAGATCCTGTTGTAATCTGGGGTAACCCTCTTCGCTGTCGACTACACCTCCAATTTCAGTGTCATCTGCAAACTTATTAACTATACCTCTTATGCTCGCATCAAATCAATTATGTAAATGACAAAAAGTAGAGGACCCAGCACTGATCCTTGTGGCACTCCATTGATCACAGGTCTCCAGTCTGAAAAACAACCCTCCACCACCACCCTCTGTCTTCTATCTTTGACCCAGCTCTGTATCCAAATGGCTACTTCCCCCTGTATTCCATGACATCTAACCTTGCTAATCAGTCTCCGAAGGGAAACTTGTCAAATGCCTTACTGAAGTCCATATAGATCACATCTACCACTCTGTCCTCATCAATCCTCTTTTCTATATCCTATATTCTAATCTAAATTGTTTATATAAATGATGAACAACAGTGGACACATCGCTGATCCTAGCAGCATACTGCTGGTCACAGGTCTCAAGTCTGAACAACCCTCTACCACTACCCTCTATCTCCCACTGTCAAGCCAATTTTGTATCCAATTGACTATCTGTCTTTGCATCCCATGTAATCTAACCCTACTAAACAGTCTACAATGTGGAACCTTGTTGAAGATCAGAAGTCACACAACACCAGGTTATAGTCCAACAGGTTTATTTGAAATCACAAGCTTTCGGAACGCTGCTTCTTCATCAGATGAAGTTATGAGAGCCACGCAGGCACAGAATTTAAAGGCAGAGAGAGCAAACGATCCTACAAATGATGCCAACAGGCTGAATAATAGGTCTCTGCAGGTGATCAAAAGTGTCAATAGCTAAGTGGCAAGTGAAGAGATTACTATAATCCATTGAGGCAGAGAGATAATTACAGAAAATTAAAAATAAGGTGGTGCTGGAGATATGCCAAAGGGTTGTAATAACGTAATAATTAGAAGAGTCGCATACTGAGGGTCTAACCAAAGCAACAAGTAATCCAAAACTGCACAAACTAATTAAGGTAGAGAGATAATAACAAGCTATGGAGGTGGTGCTGCTACAACAGGACAGGAAGGAAGATTTTACAGATACAGAAGGGTGATGGGGTTAGGTGTAATGTGACATCATAAACACATTAGAGCTCTTTGAGAAGATCAGCAGCACACTAGTGGGTCCCCAATATTAGGACTGATAGCAGAAGCCGTAATGCAATGCTTAGAATGAACAATCGTCCCCACCATTCAAAGTAAACTCTGGATCCGGTATGTAGATGACACCCTTGTCATCATTAAACATACACAACTGGAAAAAACTCACCACCACATCAATTGCATCCTCACCAGAATAAAGTTCACTAAAGAAGAGGAAAACAACTGCACATTGCCCTTCTGGATGCATTAGTGGAACACACACCTACCAGGGAACACCAGACCAGTATGTACAGGCAGTACACCCATACCGACCAGATACTGAACTATACCAGCAACCATCCCAGCACCCATAATTGGAGCGACATAATTTAAATGGGTAAGGAGACTCCAGAACTCCAGAAGGCAGAACAGGAACACATGTTCAAAGGATTTAAATGAAATGGGTACCCCAAGAGCACTATCCTCCATTACTTACGGGACCAGTCACGATAGTGACCATACCATACATCAAAGACATATCAGAGATAACTACCCAACTACTCAGATCCCTGGGAATCTTAGTGGCCCACAAACCAGTAAAAACCTTGCACCAGCTCCTCACAAAGTTTAAAGACCCAACACCCATATCCACCCATATTGTCATCTTCAATATACCCTGGAATGATTGTGAAAAACACTACATTGGACAAGCAGGAAGAAAACTGACAACGTGAGTACATAAACATCAGCTCGCCACTGCCAGACATGACTAGTACTTTCATTTCCAGCCACACAGGCAATGAAGGACATAAATTCAACTGGGACGATGTAACCATCCTAACACAGGTGAAACGGAGACATGTTAGAGAATTCCCTGAAGTCTGGCACTCCAAACGGAACTCAGTCAATGGAATCATTGAGCTGGACCCCGTATACAAACCACTCAGATACAGAACCACAAGGAACAACAAACAGAGACGCATAAATTCCAGGTGGGACAGAGCACCAATACCTTATCAAAGATGGACCAATGGAGTCACTTAGCAAAGCGACGAAACGTTTGCAGAAAAACACAGCAGCTCAGCGAAGGAATTACTACTTTATCATAAACCTTGTTGAAGGCCTTGTTAAAAAGAAAAAAAAGTTTCCTCATTGCTGTGTGAAATGGGCGACCCTTTATTTTGAAATTATTGCTCATAGTTCTAGATAATCCCACAAGAAGAAGCACCTTTTCAACATTCCCTCAGTTATGCTTCCTCTGGATAATATATGTTTTAATTAAGTCACCTCTGATCCTTCAAAACTCCACAATGTGTGGTCATAGTCTGTCTAGTTTTCTTTATAACGCAACCCATTCATTCTAGTTATTAGTCTAGTAAACTTTTTCTGAAATGCTTCCACTGCATTTTCATCCTTCTGTAAGTATGGCGACTATATCTCTGAGTTCTGCAACCTCTCAACTTTTAGATAACATGCTTTTTTTTAAGTCTTTCTGCCAAAAAAAACAACTTCACACGTTCCCACACTGTACTCCATTTTGCCAGATCTATGCTCACTCCTTTAACCTACTTATTTCCCTTTGAAGGCTGGCTCACAGATGAATCTGATACCCAATTCAGTAAAATCAGGAGAATTGAGGGAGCCAAGGCAGTGCTGAGAAGCAGTAGGAATCCAGGAGTTAGATTATACCTGCCCTCTGGGAGCCATAATCTTGAAGAATGACACAGGAAAGTGGGAAAATCAAATGCCACCACCTTCCTGCGACTATGTCACTTTATCAAGACAGAGGAAAGAGGCAGGTAGTCTCCCTGCCCATAAGCCAACTGACTCAACTGAGTAACTAATTAAGAGCCCTTTCTCACCATCTCTGGCACTTTACCAGTTGTGCAAGCTTTGTTGAGAGAAAGGGTACTTCCACCAGGGAGGCCACTGGGTGGCATGGTGGCACAGTGGTTAGCACTGCTGCCTCACAACACCTAGGACTCAAGTTTGATTCTAGCCTCGGGCGACTGTCTGTGTAGAGTTTTGCACATTCTCCCTGTGTCTACGTGGGTTTCCTCCAGGTGCTCAGGTTTCCTCCCACAATCCAAAGATGTGCCGGTCAGGTGAATTAGCCGTGCTAAATTGCCCAAAGTGTTAGCTGCATTAGTCAGGGGCAAATGTAGGGGAATGGGGCTGGGTGGGTTACTCTTTGGAGGATGGGTCTGGACTTGTTGGGCTGAAGGGCCTGTTTCCTCACTGTAGGTAATCTACTCTAAAATTCTGTCAGGGCCCTGGCAGGCAGGAGGGACACTCTTACCCCAGTACACTTTGTTTGAGTTCAGGGTCACCCAGCTGCAATGAATATCACTGTGGCCACTCCATCGCCTACCTTTCCTATCCCCTCCGCCACATTGCCCTTTATCTCCCACCACATCAAGCACAAGTGGACTGGCCTTGGTTTGCTCACACACCCCCCACTTAGCTTCCTGTGAGGTGCCAAGTAGCCATTGCATCCTTTTCTTTTCAAAGAAATCTTTGGTGCTTCTGAATAATGAAAAATACAAGATATAATCAGGTATAGTTTGTACGATGATCAACGACTTTATTAAACATTAAACAGCTAAGTGAATAAGTAAAAAGAGTTAATATTTTTCCACTAGTTAAATACATTTATTGCCAGTGTCCAAAATAACAAGGTTGCTTCACTCTGCGAACCCTCAACATTAAAATGTATCCTGGATTAGTTAGTTAATTGTTAAGTAACAACTGCTAGCAGAGAGGATTTGGACTGAATTTATCACATTCAGTTTCACATTGACTGCCAACTCAGTGAAGCTCAGCCAAGGTGTAACTCCAAATTCCTTTGAACATACACTAGAACAAAGAAGGATTTCCTATGGGCTTACTGAGCAAGACACTCACAAGATTCCAGCATGATTCCAGCTGTCAAACAAGTCCTATACTGTAAACAGCCCCAGAGGACATTGGGGAGAAAATGCAATAGCCTGGTCCATTGATTAATTCCAAACACTTCAAATGACATTTCAAATTATCAGACAGATTCCAATCTAAAACGATAGACAAATTCCTTTCTAAACTCTGCTTCCTGTCCAAAAATTCCCCTATCTCAGTAGCTCTCTCTCATCTCTCCTGTCACTTTCATCATATCCTGTCTAGGCATATGAGAAGCTCCAACTTCAGTTCTCTCAGCTCTTTTCACATTAAACCGGTCATGCAATTTCCCTTTTTCACCTCTTTGCTAAACTTTAATTTAAATCATTTTGTCTCCTCTGGTACAGAACCCTCCCTTTGATGCATCAATCCCACTCACACGTACCTCAAAAAAAATCCATCGCTTCCAGTCTTGCAATGGACCATTCCATCTTCAAAGACTTGAAGTTTTTCACAACAAAAAAAACTCACTGATGCTTGAAGTCTGAAGCAATAACAGAAATAGCTCAAGAAACCCAGCAGGTCTTGCAGCATCTGTGCAGAGAAAGCGAAATCAATGTTTCGAGTCTAGTAAGTCTTTGACAGAATTATTCTTTGCAGTTATAGCATTCCTCATAGAAATGTTCTGAAGAAGAGTTACTGGGTCTGAAACATTAACTTTCATTTCTCTCTACAGATGTTGACAGACATACTGAGTCTCTCCAGTTATTTCTGTTTTTAGTTCAGGTCTCTTTACTCCCTAAAACTTGGTGCAAGTCTTGTCTCCTTGCAAATACATCTTTCCCATGGGTCTAAAGTTTGAGCAAGTTTCTGCTCCACCCAGCACTGAAACAACCAGAATTAAAGTCACAAGTGAGATCCTCTATGACTGAGCAGAATATATTTTCCTTCTTTACCCACCTTTGCGATGACTGACACCACTATTCTCCTCTTGGTATTAAATTGTTTGGCATCTAAATCTTGCATTCATCATCTCTGCATACTTCCAAGGTATAAAACTCAAAACTCCTTCAATGTCTTTTTCTCCATTATCCAGCTGATCTCTTCTCTGTTCCACTTTAGCTTATCCATTCTGAAGCAGAACATCTCCTTCAATGGCTTCTCTTTCCCATCCCTCCTTTGCACCATCTTATTTCTCAATCATATTATGTTTTCACATCACTTGTTCAACATGCAATGCTGACAGAGACATTACTGCCCCCTTGTAAAACAATGAGAAAGAGCAAAATCTTTGGCACTTACTACAGACTTGATTTCCTAGCTGTACACTCTATCCTCCTCTTGTCACTATCTCAGGGTAGAACTAGGACATCCTACTTGACCCAGAGCAAAGTGCCTGAAACCATACCGTCCCCATCACCCAACATCATCGTTATTATGACAGACAACTGAGTTCATTTGTCAGGAAGGACATTAAATTTAAAATAAGAAGCCAGCAAAGGCTTCTTTGTAAACCTCCATGCGATACAAGAAAAGTTCATGTCAAGATTTTGTCACAGTTACTCAATAATTCTTCTGGAATTTACAATTTTTGGTACAATAACATTTTACTTGTGTGAGGATTATGTTTGTTTATTAGGGATATATATCGCCTGGCTACCACGAGAACGCCATTGCTTTTTCTCAAGATTTGGAGATGCCGATGTTGGACTGGGGTGTACAAAGTTAAAAATCACACCACTTTTTCTCAAATGAGATCTTTTCCATCCATCTGAGAGGGCAGACAGAACCTCAGTTTTAGAGTCTTATCCAAAAGACAAATCCTTCAATTATTCCAAACTTGCTAACTATTTTTGTGTGTGCCTTGCTTTTAAATGAGTTCACCTTTAAGGACTCCATGGTTTATGTGTGGACAATGTTGCAACGCTGCTTGGCAGTCAGTCTGCTGTGGGTCTACAATTTGCACACACATCACAGGAGTCAGTTGGTTTGCTGTAAGGTCTTCTCCATGACTTATAATGTGTTTCACTGTTTGGATAATCTAACCCAATGAATTAAACAATCCCTGATGAGTGATTAATTATTCAATCATTATTATTAAAATAACTGGTATGGCACTGTAGTGTCATCCTATATTTAATACTCTAATCTCTTGTGTGACGTCTCACACAGGACATTTTCTCCCAGAGGCAAATATTATGCTGAAAATAGTTGAAAGGAAAGGAAATAACGGAATAAATAATGCATTCAAAATAAATTATTACATTCATTCTTGCTAGTGTTTATAGCCATGACACCATGATTTATTCTTTTTTCAATTTTCTATCAGAGTTCTCTGGAAGGATTGGGAATCAGCAAACAGTCACAATTTGAATGTCGTTTAGAGATTTGCAGAATAATGGCTTGAACCTCTTATCCACCATTAGTTGCATTCCTAAATTGTTGGATTAAATGACTCACCCTGCAGCTCCACCAGGGGTTCCCGTGGGCATTCTTAACACAAGATAAGATCTCAATGAAAAAGGATGCATTCTCTGTCCCACTTGTGTTTCAAGCATTCCTCATGCCCCACACCCATTGTTTTCAATTTCCTCCTACAAATTGTTCTCATTCTGTTTTTTAGCTTCTATCTCAGAGCAACATTTCCATTTTGGGTACAATTGAGAAATGGTGCAGGTTAGTGTTACAGTTCAAATTGTCACTGAAATTCATTTCCTTAAAATCTTTTGAGAACCCATTCAATTGTGCAATGTAATAGAAAGTAACTATTTGATCATCTTTCTCACTTCATTAAGAAGTATTTTTGAGAGTAGGAACCTTTAATGCATCCTAATATTTGCTAAAACCCCGAATCCCACTTTGTGCCGTTAAGTCAATACCGCTGGAAAAGAGATTATTAGCAAACAAAATGACACGGGTGTTGGGGCGAAATAAGCACTGCTGCTGTTTGGCGAGTTTGTGCATGTGTGAATAAATAAAAACACATTTATAATAAAGGATACATGATCATCTACTCAATTTTGAATTGCAAGGTGATTTTTAAAATGTTCACTGAATAATTTAATTATATTATAAACATTTTTTTAAATGAGTAAAGCCTTTAAACCATGCCTGTGCACCTGCACCTAAGACAATATGTGCAACTTAAAAGTCTTGTCCTTATTTATTTCTACCTTGTTCATACGTTTTTGAACCAGAGTACATGTAGCTAAGATAGCACTCTGAGTGGCAACATTGAAAACTTTTCACTCTACTTTTGTGCTTTTGTATTTGTGGACACATGACAATAAAATCTAAATCTTCCTGAATGAATGCAATTTTGATATTGGGGCAAGACCGTCTCAGTAAGCAGACCCTGATCAGAATGAACTCAATATTAAACCAAGGGACAATCACAGAAAACAAGTGTAAACTTGCCTGAACTATTGCAATGAGTATACCTGAATTGTATCAACATTGGCATAAACAAACAGGAACTTTATACAGAAGTTTTGAGCAGTCTCACTGCTGAACGGCAAGACCATTGTGTTTTAAAAATTTATTCATTTGTGGGATGTGGGCATCGTTGGCGGGCCAGCATTTATTGCCAGTCCCTAATTAGAGTCATGGAGATGTACAGCACGGAAATAGACCCTTTGATTCAACTTGTCCACATCGACCAGATATTCCAACCCAATCTAGTCCCACCTGCCAGCACCTGGCCCATATCCCCCCAAAGCCTTCCTATTCATAAACCCATCCAGATGCCTTTTAAATGTTAAAATTGTACTAGCCTCCACCACTTCCTCTGGCAGCTCATTCCATACATGTACCACCCTCTGCATGAAAAAATTGCCCTTTAGGTCTCTTTTAGATTTTTCTCCTCTCACCCTAAGCCTATGCCCTTAGTTCTGGACTCCCCCAACCCAAGGAAAAGACTTTGTCTATTTATCCTATCTATGCTCCTCATGATTATATAAACCTCTATAAAGTATCCCCCAGCCTCTGATGCTCCAAGCAAAACAGCCCTAGCCTATTCAATCTCTCCCTATAGCTCAAATCCTCCAACCCTGGCAACATCCTTGTAAATCTTTTCTGAACCCTTTCAAGTTTCACATCTTTCCGGTAGGAAGGAGATCAGGATTGCACCCAATATTCCAACAGTAGCCTAACCAATTTCCAGTACAGTCGCAACATGACTTCCCAACTCGCGTACTCAATATTATGACTTGAGAAGGTGGTAATCAACTGGACGAAAGTGAGCACTGCAGATGCTGGAGATCAGATTTGAAAAGTGTGGTGCTGGAAAAGCACAGCCAGCCAGGCAGCATCCGAGGAGCAGGAGAATCGATGTTTTGAGAATAAGCCCTTCATCAGGAATAAGGGGGTGGCCCAAGGGGACTGAGAGATAAATGGGGGGACGGATGGGGCTGGGGAGAAGGGAGCTGAGAATGCAATAGTTAGATGAATTTGGGGGTGAAGGAGATAGGTCGGAGAGGAGGGAAGAGCAGATAGGTGGGAGGCAAGATGGACAGGTAGGACGGTCAATGTCTCTGGGATACATGCATGAAACAATCCCACCATCCCGTGGTCAAACACCTTAACTCCCCCTCCCACCCAGTCAAAGACATGCAGGTCCTGAGCCTTTTCCACCTCCAAACCCTTACCACCCGATGACTGGAGAAAGAATGCTTCATCTTCCACCTGGGACCCTCAAACCACACAAAATCAATTTGGATTTCACCAATTTCCTCATTTCCCCACCCCCCCCACCTTATCCCAGATCCAACCATCCAACTCGGCACTGCCCTCATGACCTGTCTATCTTCCTTCCCATCTGACTGCTCCACCCTCCTCTTTGACCTATGTTTATCACCTTCACCCCATCTTCATCACCTTATCGTATTCTCAGCTAACTTCTCGTCAGCTCCATGCCTCTCCCATTTATCTCTCAGCCTCCTTGACCCACCCCCTCATTCCTCATGATGAGCCTATGCTCAAAATGTCAATTTTCCTGCTCCTTGGATGCTGCCTGACCTGCTGTGCTTTGCCAGAACCACACTCTTCGACTTGAGAAGGTGGTGGTGAGGTGCAATTCACCTGCAGTGGGTTTTCTTACAATGCCATTATGGAGGGAATTCTAGAATTTTGACCCAGCGACAGTAAATGAATAACAATATATTCCAAGTCAAGATAGTGAATGGCTTGAAGGAGAAACTTGAAGGCGGTAGTGTTCCCGTATACAGTATCTGCTGCCCTTGTCTTTCTAGATGAAAGTGATTGTGGGTTTGGAAGGATCTTCGGTGAATTTCTGTGGTGCATCTTGTAGATAATACATACTGCTACTACTGAGCGTTGGTGGAGGAAGGAGTGGATGCTTTGAATGTAGTGCAAATCAAGTGGGTTGCTTTGTCCTGGATGGTGTCAAGCTTCTTGAATGTTTTTGGAGCTGCTCCCATCCAGGCAAATGGGGCATATTCCATCACACTCCTGCCGTATGCCTTGTTGTTGGTATACAGGCTTTGAGGAGTCAGGGAGTGAGTTACTTATCACTCTACTCCTAGCTTCTGACAAGCCGTTGTGATCACAGTATTTGTATGGATAAGTTGACTTGAGTTTCTGATCAATGATAACCCACAGGATGTTGATAGTGGGGGATTCAGCAATGGTAACACTGCTGAATGTCAAGGGATGGTGGTTAGATTGTTTCTTATTTGTGATGGTCATAATCTGGCATTTGTGTGGCACAAATGTCACTTGCCACTTGTCAGCCCAAGCCTGAATATTGTTGCATTTGAACATGACCTTCTTCAGTAGCTGAAGAGTTGATTGATGAGGGAAGGACTGTAGATATCATACACATGTAAGGCGTTTGATAAGTTTCCCTATGTTAGGCTGATAGGGAAAGTGAAGTCGCATGACGTCCAGGGTGTACTAGCTAGATGGATAGAGAACTGGCTGGGCAGCAGAAGACAGAGGGTCATAGTATAAGGGAGCTTCTCAAAATGGAGAACTGTGACCACTGGCATTCCACAGGGATCAATATTGGGAACCATTGTTGTTTGTGATATACATAAATGATTAGATTAGATTAGATTACTTACAGTGTGGAAACAGGCCCTTTGGCCCAACAAGTCCACACCGACCCGCCGAAGCGAAACCCACCCATACCCCTACATTTGCCCCTTACCTAACACTACGGGCAATTTAGCATGGCCAATTCACCTGACCCGCACATCTTTGGACTGTGGGAGGAAACCGGAGCACCCGGGGGAAACCCACGCAGACACGGGGAGAACGTGCAAACTCCACACAGTCAGTCGCCTGAGGCGGGAATTGAACCCAGGTCCCTGGCGCTGTGAGGCAGCAGTGCTAACCACTGTGCCACCGTGTCGCCCAAAGATCTGGAAGAAGATATGGGTGGTCTGATTAGCAAGTTTGCAGATGTCACTAAGATTGGTGGAGTAGCAGATAGTGAAGAGGACTGTCAGAGAATACAGCAGAATATAGAAAGATTGGAAAGTTGGGCAGAGAAATGGCAGACAGAGTTCAATCCAGGTAAATGCCAGGTGATGCATTTTGGAAGAATCAATTCAAGAGTGAACTACACCATAAATGGAAAAGGCGGAAATTGATGTGCAGAGAGATCTGGGTGTTCAAGTCCATTGTACCCTGAAGGGGACTATGCAGGTCAATAGAGAGGACAAGAAGGCATACAGCATGCTTTCCTTCAACTGACAGGGTATTGAAGGCAAAAGTTGGCAGGTCATGTTAGGAGCTGAAAATGTGTTGCTGGTCAAAGCACAGCAGGCCAGGCAGCATCTCAGGAATATGTTAGAACTTTGGTTTGGCCACATTTGGAGTACTGCAGACATTACTAAAAGGATGTGGATGCTTTGGAGAGGGTGCAGAGGAGGTTCATCAGGATGTTGCCTGGTATGGAGGGTGCTAGCTATGAAGAGGGGTTGAGTAAATTAGGAGTATTTTCATTAGAAGCCAAAGGTTGAGGGGAGAACCTGATTAAGTTCTACAAAATCATGAGAGGTATAGACAAGATAGACAGCAAGAAGCTTTTTCCTAGAGTGAGGGATTCAATTACTAGGGGTCACGAGTTCAAGGTGAGAGGGGAAAAGTGTAGGGTAGAAAGTTCTTTATGCAGAGGGTGGTAGTGGGCGCCTGGAACGCATTGCTAGTGGAAGTAGTACAGATGGCACGATAGCGTCATGTAAGATGTATCTAGAAAGATGCATGAATGGGCAGGGAGCAGAGGGATACAGATCTTTAGAAAATAGGTGACAGGTTTAGATAGAGGATCTGGATTGGCATAGGCTTTGAGGGCAGAAGGGCCTGTTCCTATGCTGTCATTTTCTTTGTTCTTTGTTTGACTCCTGCAAAGATGTCCTGGAGCTGAGATGATTGACCTCCAACAACCAAGACCATCTTCTTATGTGTTAGGTATGACTCCAACTACTGGAGAGTTTGCCCCCCGAAACCCATTGATTCCAGTTTTGCGAGGGGTCCTGATGCCACAGTTGGTTGAATGCAGCCTTGATATCAAGGGCTATAACTTTCATCCCACCTCTGGAATTCAGCTCTTTTGTCCATGTTTGAACCCAGGCTGTAATGAGGTCAGGAGCTGAGTGGCCTTGGTGGAACCCAAACTGGGTGTCACTGAGCAGGTTATTGCTGAGTAGGTACTGCTTAATATCACTGTTGATGACACCTTCCATCACTTTACTGATGATTGACAGAAGACTGATGGAATGGTAATTGACCAGGTTGGATTTGTTCTGCTTTTGACGCACAGAACATACTTTGGTGAGTTTCCACATTGTCGGTTGGATGCCAGTGTTGTAACTGCACAGAACAGCTCAGCTGGGGGAGCAGCAAGTTCAGGAGCACAAGTCTTCAGTACTATTGCTGGAATGTTGTCAGGGTCTGTGTCCTTTGCAGTAGCCAGTGTCTCCAACTATTTCTTGATATCACATGGAGTGAATTGAATCCGCTAAAGACTGGCATCTGTAATGCTGGGGATCACTAGAGGAGGCCGAGGTGGATCATCCACTCAGTACTTCTGGCTGAAGATTGCTGCAAATGCTGCAGCATTATCTTTTGCACTGATGTGCTGGGCTCTTCCATCATGGAAGATGGAGATATTTGTGGAGCCTTCTCCGTTAATGAATACTTCATTGACCACCACCATTCACATCTGCAATTGGCAGGACTGCCGAACTTCGATCTGATCTATTGGTTATGGGATCTCTTAGCTTTTCTATCACTTGCTGCTTATGTTGTTTGGTGAAGGGTTTATACTCAAAACACTGATTCTCCTGCTCCTTGGATGCTGCCTTACCAGCTATATTTTCCCAGCACCTCACTCTTTGACATGTAAGCAGTCTGTCTGGTGGCTTCACCAGGTGGACATCTCATCTTCAGATATGTCTGGTGCTGCTCCTAGCATGTCCTCCTGCAGTCTCTATTGAAGCAGAGTTGATCTCCAGGTTTGATGATAATGGTTGAATGGGGGATGTGCTGGGCCATGAGATTGCAGGTGTGCTGGAGTACAGTTCTGCTACTGTTGATAGACCACAGCACCTCATGGATGCCCAGTCTTGAATTGCTAGATCTATCAAAGTCTGTTCCATTTAGCACAGTGATAGTGCCACACATCACAATGGGCATTATTCTCAATGTGAGGCAAGACTTCGTCTTCACAAGGGCTCTGCGGTGGTCATTCTTACTGATACTGTCATGGATAGATACATCTGTAGCTGACAGATAAGTAAGGATGAGGTCAAGTTTTTTTTTCCCTCTTGTTGGTTCCTCACCATCTGCCACAGACTCAGTCTAGTAGCTATGTCCTTCAAGACCCAACCAGCTCGATCAGTAGTTCTGCTGTTGAGCCACTCTTGGTTGTGGACATTGAAATCCCCCACCCAGAGTACATTTGTACCTTGCCATCCTCAGTGCTTCCTCTATGTGTTGGTCAACATGGAGGAGTACCGATTCATCAGTTCAGAAAGGATGGTACATGGTTATCAGCTGGAGGTATCCTTGTCCATGTTTAACCTGAAGCCATGAGCCTTCATGGAGTTCAGAGTTGATGTTGAGGACTCCCAGAGCAACTCCCTTGCAACGTAAACCACTGTGCCACCACCTCTGCTGGGTCTGTCCTGTTGGAGAGACAGGAAATATCCAGGGATGGTGGTGTGGTGTCTGGGACATAGTCATACTCAAAGAATCATACTTTACAGACAATGTCAGGCTGTTGCTTGACTAGTCTGTGAGACAGCTCTCCCAATTCTTCGTTATCCTTCTGAGGCAATCAATTAAGTAAACCTCAAACGAGTGGAAGAAGGTTTTTAATCGATGTAATGAATAGTTGTGTGATTGTAACCCTCTCATGTAGCAGTAGTTATCCTTTCGTAGTCACAGATATCTATCTCAGCCTTGAACATACATCATAACCCAGCCTTGACAGCCTTCTTTAGCTGAAAAATAATGTCTCAAATTCACCACTCTCAGAGAAAAAAATATTCTCCTCATCTGGATCTGAAAATTGTGGTTCAAAGCTATATGGATGTTCCCTTGATAGTGTGTTCTGGTACTGAACAATAAAGATCAATGACCCAAAGCAGAGGGATTCAATAAATCAATAAGAAAAATTAGAATAAACTTATAAATAGGGGATACTGGAGATCAGAAACAAAAGCAGGAAGTATTGGGAAAGCTCAGCAGCTCTGGCAGAAATCAAAGTGAACGATTTGGTCCAGTAATCCTGTGTCAGAATTAAAGCATATGGGGAAGTCTGACATTAGTGCTGATGATGAAGGTGTCAGGTTGTGGGTGGGGGGAGGGTGAGAGAGTGAATAGAATACACAGAAACACAAGAAGGTTCCATGAGAATGTGAGATGGTGTTGGGACTGAAGGAGAACTGAAATGCCCACTTCTTTCCTCAGCCAAGGATTCCCCACCATCACCTTTGACAGGGCATTTAGCTGTCTCCCATCTATTCCTGCACTTCTACCCGCATCCATTCCCTACCTGCCTATAGCACTGATAGAGTCCCCTCATTCTCACTTTCCACCCCAAAAGCTTCTGCATAAAAAAGGATCATAGGCCATCATTTCTGTAACTTCTAGTAGGATTTCCTCCCATCTCTTGTCATCATTTCATAGGGACCACTCCCCCTTGACACACTGACCCACTCCTCCACTGCCACATCCTCACACCCCAATGGTACCTTCCTGTGTCTCCATGTATTCTATTCGCTCCTTCGTGTCCAACCTTGTCTATGTGGGAATTTGTACATTTTCCGTGTGTCTGCATTGGTTTCCTCTTTGTGCTCCGGTTTTCTCCCACAGACCATAGATGTGGAGGTTAGTTGCATTTGTTATGCTAAATTTCCTACAGTATGCAGAGATGTGCAGGGTTAGGTGGATTAGACCTGGGAAATGCAGGAGAACAGGGATACAGTGAAGGGGTAGGTTCTGGATGGGATGCTCTTCGGAGAGTTGGTGTGGACTCGATGGGCCAAATTCTTTGACTCCCCTCTCAATCCCATCAATCCCCCACCTTCATCATCAGCATAAGGGCAACCATTTTCCTGTTGCTTTCAGTTCACTGGACTTAAAACGTTAACTCTGTTTTTCTCTCTGCAGATACTGCCAGACCTGCTGAGTTTCTCCAGCACTTTCTGTTTGTGTAGGCATATTAGTGAACAATGGGTACAGCCACCAATGGCATTGTACTTTAGCAGATGTCAATGTCTCCAGGGAAGAACATTTTGGCAGGGGAGGAGATTTCGGGCTTTTAGTTCTTTAATCCAACTGAAACTTTATCACAGATAATTCTTTAAAATACTATTTTCTAATCAACCTGTCCAAGATGTTACTACATATCTGTAGAGCAGGTGGGGCTTGAACCTGAGCCTCCTGGCTCGAAGGTAGGGATGTACCACTGCACCAAAAGAGCCCAAAAAGCTTTCCTTTATTCCAAAGCGAAAACCTGCCAGGAACACAGGGTATTTTCACACCTGCTTTGTCACTCCGTTGCAAGGTAGTGAAGCCAGACCACTTACTGCTAGATACTTGAACTCCAAATTCAGCTAAATTCCATTTAATCCAGTGGATGAATTTGGCAATGGGTCAACTTTTGAATCCTTAACTCCCAGTCGGGATGAGGACAGATGCAGATGGACAGGGCACGGACTTTCACTCTAACAGTGGGACCTCGTTCCCCTACAGGGAAATCCAGCCCAATGATTCACACCCGGAATATCTCATACCTATAACGTTGAAAGTGTTCCATATCTCCCACAGTTACCTGGACTACACCTCCTCCCATCCTACCTCTGTAAAAACGCCATTCCTTATTCCCAATTCCAGCGCATCTATTCTCATGATGACCAATTCTACCATTGAAAATCCCAGATGGCCTCCTTCTTCAAAGGCTGCAATTTCCCCTCCCACATGGTTAATTATGCCCTCCAGTGCATCTCCTCCAATTCCTGCACCATCATTCTTGAACCTCACCTTTTCCAACACAATAAGGACAGACACCACACCCCCCCACCCCAGACCTCACCTTCCACCGGCCAACCTCTGTATGCATCATATCATCTTCTGCCACTTCCACTGCCTACAAACAGACCCTACCACAAGGAATATATTTTCTTCCCCATCCCTATCAGCATTCCCGAGAGACCATTCCCTCCGCAACTCCTTTGTCAGATCCACGTCCCCCCCACCAGCCCTCACCCCGCTCCTGGCACATTCCCCTGCCATCGCAAGAATTGCAAAATCTACGCCCACACCTCCCCCCCTTATCGCCACTCAAGACCCCAAAGATCCCTCCACAGCTGATAGAAATGTACCTGTACTTTCACCAACATCATCTACTATATCCGTTGCACCAAGGCGACAGGACAATAACTTGTGGAACATTTCAGAGAACATCTCTGGGAGACCGCACCAACCAACCCTACCACCCTGTGGCTGAACTCGTCAACTGCCCCTCCCACTCCACCAAGATCATGCACGTTCTGGGCCTCCTCCATTGCCAAACCCTAAC
The DNA here is from genome assembly GCF_020745735.1 of Hemiscyllium ocellatum. Classification (NCBI taxonomy): domain Eukaryota; kingdom Metazoa; phylum Chordata; class Chondrichthyes; order Orectolobiformes; family Hemiscylliidae; genus Hemiscyllium; species Hemiscyllium ocellatum. The sequence continues at coordinate 54,195,404 of NC_083404.1, forward strand.
CACCCGACGTCTGGATGAAGAACATCTCATCTTCCACCTTGGGATCCTGCAATCACACGGCATCAATGTGGATTTCACCAGTTTCCTCGTTTCCACTCCCCCATCTTATCCCAGACCCAAGCCTCCAACTCAGCACATCCCTTTTGCCCTGTCCATCATTTTTCCCTTCTATTGGCTCCACCCTCCTCTCTGACCTATCACCTTCTCCCCCACCTTCATCTACCTATCACATTCTCAGGTATCTACCCCCAGCTTTCCCCCCAACCTATCTCTCAGCATATCGACCCACAAGCACCATTCTTAATGAAGGGCTGAGGCCCTCCTGCATCCTGCCTTCGTGCTGCTGCTTCTCGGATGCTGCCTGACCTGCTGTGCTTTTCCAGCAGCACACTCTTGATTCTGATCTTCAGTATCTGCAGTCCTCAATTTCTCCCTGTCTCATATAAACCTTTGAATAAACACTTCAGATTGGTGAGTCTGAAACTGATTAAAGTTTATGAACGGAAACATCATGGTCCATCAACAAGCCTCTTTGGCAGACAAAGCTGTGCCTGATGCCAATGGAAAACCTTACCCAATTGAAAGGAACACAAAATGTCAACCTATACATCTCTTAATCAGAACATTTCTAAAAGTAGCTGACAGATCCCAATATACTCTTTGTTTATTTTAAAAAATCTGGAAATTTGTGTTTCTGCTTAGCTCTGTTTTACAATTATTTAGGAATGTTTTCAACCTTAAAAAAATTGGTAGCAAAGGAAATTTTGTCACCCAACCTACAGTGCAGGAACTTACAATTTGGCTCATCAAGTCTGCACTGACCGTCCAAAGAGCAGCCCACCCAGACCCATTCCTTACCTCATCCCTGTAACCCTGCGTGGGGCTTTTAGCATGGTCAATCCAGCTGACATGCACATTTTTGGCAAATTTCAGGAAACCAGAGAGCCTTGAGGAAACCCACACAGACACAGGGAGAATGTGCAAACTCCCCACAGGCAATCACCCAAGGCTTAGATTGAAACATGGTGTCTGGTGCTGTGAGGCAGTAGTGCTAACTACCGTGCTGCCCATGCAACAAATCACTTTCTCAGAGTAATTTTCAATGTCACCACTTCAAGTGTTAACCAAGCACAGGCATTTTTAAATGCTGCGGTTCAAAGGACAACACTTCAAACTGGTTAGTCATCACACAGCATAGTCCAAACGTTAACATTATGAGATATCCATGTAATAAAAGTATTATATGGCCCAGCACATCTCAGACAAAAATAACAAGGCAATCTCAAAGCCAACCTTGCAAGCTGGGTCCCAATGCACAGGAACAGACTCCAAATGGAGTAGTCTCTGTCATGGAGCAGTTTGGATATTTGAGAAGCAAGTCAAGCATCTTTCGAGCAAGACAGTGTGACAGCAAACCAATGCCTCCGTCCCTCCAACACTGACTTCATATGCTGTGTTTGCAAGTGAGTTATGTCAATTGAGAGTTGGTCTCATGTCTCATATGAGATGACATCAACCTAGACTGTAAACTGGTTTTTATTCTTCCCTGTTTTGCTTAACACTGATTCCTTGAAACATTGGGAGAAGCCTTTAAAAATATTGTACGCGTAGAATGCCTTAATAATTATTTTAGGAAAAAGTAATTTCTTCAGGTATCAGTCAAGTAGGTGTGACTGCCTTTCACTGTCTACATTGTACAGAAAGAGCAGCAAAATAGAGAGCTCAGGGTTCTAGACAGCACACAGAAAGGAGAAAGGGGAGCAGGAGCAATGGGGAAGCACACCATGGTGAGAGGAGATCAAAGCCTGTGGGAATTACAACACTGAGAAAACCAGAAACCTGAGAGAAAGAGAAGGGAGTGGGAGGGGAGGGGGGCTCAGAGAGGTGAGCGGATCAGTTTCATGATGCAGACCCTCTGTAGATCTCTGCAGGCCTCAGTTTAAGAATTATAAAAATCGGACCCCCAAACAGCGTCAAATGATCATCAGACACTTCCTCCAACAGCCAGGTCAATTCTTCCATTAGATGACTATGCAGACTAACCACACACCCCCTCCTCTCATCATCTCACTCCTTCACTCTATAAAATATGCTGCATCTTGATCCTCACTCTATTCTCCCACATTTTTTCCTCTATCTTCTTGTTACCCTGTAGAAGGTCTGATTTCTCACTGCAGACAATTCCCTAGGTGCCATCCATACACTGTGATAGCTTGTACAACTGTCATTATTCATACACAAGGCTAAACAGTGAGAGGTGCCAAAAGAAAGACTTAAATTAATGAAACAATGGCCCAATAACCTCCACTACAGTCAATGAAATGTTTTTCAATGGAATCATATTGCATTGGCAGAAACAGGAGCAACAGTCTGTAAAGCTTCGAAAACAGCAGCAAGATAATAATTAGATACTCTGTTTATATAGCATTGATTAAAGGATCAAGATTAACCAGAAGACGGAGGAACATCTCCCTGCTCTAAGAATATTAGAATATAGGGACCATTGATATCTGCCTCATCTGACACCTCTGTTTCAAGGAAACCCATTGACTCATGCTCAAAAACAAGAAGCCGCAGATTATATCTCTTCCATGCCAGAGTTTCTGAAGTAAGTACACCACCTCAACAGCAGAATGAGTTTCCCTAAGGTGTGTTTAATCAGCAGAGATCAGAACTAGGGCTGATCTTTGTGGCTTAGATACTCACTGATTAAATATCTGAGTAATTATGAGAGCTCTTGTGCGACCAGTTTACCAAAAATTTGTCTTAGAATTGGCTGGAATTAAATGGCTATTACAAGTAAATTGCAAACAGATATTGCAGTAAACAAAATCAAAGAATGTAGACTGGGAAATCTGACAGTCATTGCCATCTCTTGGTTCAGAGAAAAGAGCCATACTTCAGAAAATTTCAGAATTAGCACTGATTTTGACTAATGAAATGTTAATGGACACATATCAAAAGAATATTCAGCAAGTGTTACAGAAGTTATTACTGGGAGGTAAGGGAAACAAAACATAATAGGAGAAAATTTTGAAATGTAGGAATATGTTTCATAGTCTGTATCCTTGTTTCCCCAGTAACCAGCTTAGTAAGGTACATTGATCCTCAAAAGTACCATGTACACAAGTGCACTCTGGGATTCTGCTAGGAGTCATGTCAGCTGACAGGTTGGTGGGCACCTCCAGGGAATGGCTCCACCGTTCACAGATGTTATGTCTCACTCTGGTTACATGCTGCAAATCAAATCCTGTTAGTTCCAGAAACATCACAGAAGTTAAAAATTTTATCCAAGTTTACCTGTCTTTTACACCCAGGTTGAGAGAACGCACAGGCTAGGTTTCTGTACTTACTATTTATTACTGAAGAAGATTTTGATTATAGGTAAACAGTTATGTACCATTATAAAGTACAAAGGAACCTCGATTATCTGAATACCAATTATCCGAAAATCGGATTATCTGAAGGAGATCTCGAGGTCCCGATAGAGACATTGCATCAAAGACGCGTTTCCAACAGTGATCGTCTCTTTTGTTAACAGTGAGTAAACAGGCACCATCTCCAAATGACTGACCTCCCGCCCTCTTTCTCCCCACACTTTCCCTGTAATTCTGCACAGGGGTGTACCCTAAACCCCACTTTTCCAGATAATCTCTCCAACATTGTCCTGTACAGGGCAAATGTCGAACCTGTCAAAAGGTTGCAGTAAAAATGTGTGTGTGTGTGTGTGTGTGTGTGTGTGTGTTGGAGACTTACCCCCCCCAAAAGGCAGCAGAAGCACCAGCAGTCTTGTTGTTGGTGTGCAGTCCTGCTGCCCTGGAGAGGGGGCGCATGGGCGGTGGGGGAGGGGATGCGGTTTTGGATGAGGTTAGGGGCGAGGAAGGTGGTGGGCAGCTTTGGATGGGGTTGGGAAGCAGTGTTGGACATATTTGGTCATGGTTGGGGCGGGGCTTTGTTGGATGGGGATGGGAAGTGGGGGAGGTTGGGGGTGATGTTGAACAGGGTTCAGGGGCAGGGGGCGAGGTTGGACTGGGTTCTGGGAGTTGGTGAGGGGGCTGAGGATTGCCTACTTTGTGCTGGGGTGGGCAGTGTTGGACGAGGACAGGCCTCACATGCTGTATCCTCTTGCTAGTCTCCTGAATAGGGAGCAGACTTTAAAAACTCCGAGTCCCAGAGGAAAGACACTTAATCTATTAATCAAATAATCGATTATCTGAATGAAATAGTGCCCGCCTATCTCATTCGAATAATTGAGGATCCCCTGTATTTCTCTAGTTAAAACACTAATCCGATACATACTCCCAATACACACACAAACGAACACAGATGGGATAAAATAAACCTGGGTGTTACAGACTGAGAGAACACCAGAAAAGCAGATCTGTGATCTTTGTTTACAGTGTCTGCTGAGATGGTTCTCGTATTGATCAGAACACTACTTCTCAGTCTTCCTTCTCCAGATGCTTCTGTTATTTTCAGGATGACTGGTTCACACGTAAAAAAGATCTCTGACTCATTAATTAAAAGTCCGCAACTGCTGAAGGAAATGTGAACTAGCTTTTGTCAGGATGAATGTGGGTATTTCTGCAGAGAAAGCTCCGTAGGTGGTCCAGATCAGAGGCCTCTCACTATCTTGTTCACGGCCCCAATCTGTTCAGCTACCGAAGAACCAATCACATAGTTGTTGGCAGGCAGACACCTCTGTCATTAATAACTGGTCACTAGTCCACAGACCAATCAGTTACCTGCTGCCAGTTGAATCTCAATTTGTACACAAACATTGTATCCAGTCCGTCGGCAAACTACAATTTAAATATAGTTCGAACAAGCAAATGTGTGAAAAGTGCTAACAATGCATGCTACATTGCTTGCCATTTAAAATCAGCAATAACCCTTCTACAATTCTTGTTTTGTTAAACAATTCTTTTCCTATTTCAGTCCAGAATCAAAACAGCAAAATGGAAAGGCACCACCTTCAACTACATCACCAGTACATGAAGTGTGTGGAACCCTTCCTGTTGATGAATTCTGCAGTATTGAGATAGGGTCCTCTCAGTGCCATGTGTTCACAGTCAATGGCACCCAGCACCTTGATGTTCTTCAATCCCAATACCCCAGGCTGCAACACTGATATGGAGGAACAAAATGAACTGGTGTGATTTTGCATAATTAGCAATGGTCACTGTCCTGATGCATTTGTGGGTGCACAACTGCGATCCCACATAGGGGATATATAGCTTTCTGGAAGAACTCAATGGAATAACAGTTCACAGCAACTGTCACCTCGCCCACTGGGAGGGAGTGACCTTCACCTCCTGCAGCCCTCAGGCCTTGCTCCCATTGTCCAGGGAAATGTGGAGTCTGTGTCAGCACTGTGCTTCCCTCAGCTGAAAGCTTATTTGGGCCTGAATGATGTGAGCTATGGGGAGAAACGTAACAGAATGATGTGAGAAATCCAGCTAGGCCTCTCTTGATGTTGGCAGCAACTCACTGCATTTTGGAACAAAGCTCCAGAGAGTTCCGATTTGAGGTCATTAATTGCTTATTAATGATCTTACTGACTGCCTATCTTGCTTTGTTAATGTCTAGCTTTCTATGAAACTATCTGCAGGAGTAAACTAGATGCCAAGAATTCTCAACATGGGAGTCAGAGTGGGTATTTGGTGACTGCGATGGTTTATACTCCAGAGGGTGCAATGAAGATTTACGAGGATGTGCGTGCATAGAAGGAGATGCCAGGGTGAGTGCTAGAGGTGGGCAGAATTACAAATTTACAAGACGTTTCATCGGGTACTGAATCAGGAAGGTTTAAAGGAATATGGGTCAAATGCAAGAAAATGGGAATAATTCCATTTCAAAAACCTAGTTAACATGGACAAGTTGGGCCGAAGGGCCTGTTTTCGTGTTGTATGACTAGATGACACAATAGCTGCAGCTCCCTGCTGTCTATGGATAACGTCCATATCAGACACCATTTAATAGTCTCTTAGGGCACCTCCATAGGCAACCACTACATGCACCACATTGACAGATATTGGTACAGACATGTGCCAACCTCTAAGAACCGTCCCCAAATTACAGGACCCTTGTACACGTCATTTCTGCACCTCCGACTGCATCAGTATCTGTCACTGTAAAGCTGCAGTGAGGACATTGTACCCACAGGAACACAGTTAGCTCATGGACAGTACCGGGTTATACCTCTAGTTTGTTCTCTCACAGAAATAGCACTCACACTCAGAGCCGACCTGGATGGTCACAGCCTAATCTTGCATTTTCACACTTTGTTCCTCAGCCAGAGATTCCAGGCTCACTGTATCGTTGCACTGTCCTGTGCTTATACCCTCTAATTCTTATACCCATCCAGATGCCATTTAAATGTTGTAATTACACTAGCTTCCACCATTTACTCTAGGAGCTGATTCCATACCCGCACCACCCTGTGTGTGAAAAAGTTCCTCTTTAGTCCCTTTCAAATCTTTCCCCTCTCACCCTAAACCTATGCCCTGTAGTTCTGCACTCCCCCAACCCAGGGAAATGACCATGTCTATTTGCCCTCATGATTTTGTAAACCTCTATAAAGTCACCCGTCAGCCTTTGACACTCCAGGGAAAATAGCCCCAGCTTATTCAGCCTCTCCCTATCGCTCAAAACCTCCAACCCTGGCAAAATCCTTGTCAATCTTGTCTGAACCATTTCAAGTTTCACAACATCCTTCCTGTAGGATGTTGACCTGAATTGCACACAACATTCCAAATGTGGCTTAACCTATGTCCTGTACAGCCGCAACATGATGTCCCAAGTCCTATAATCAATGCTCTGACCAGTAACGGCCTTCTTTACTATCTAAACGCCTTCTTCACTATCCTATCTATCTGAGACTCCACTTTCAAGGAACTATGAACCTGCACTCCAAGGTCTCTTTGTTCAGCAACACTCCCTAGGACCCTACCATTAAGTGTATAAGTCCTGCCCCGAATTGCTTTTCCAAAATGCAGCACCTTACATTTATCTAAATTAAATTTCATCTGCCATTCCTCAGCCCATTGGCCCATCTGATCAAAATCCCACTGTACTCAGAGGTAACCTTCTTCGCTGTCCACTACACCTCCAATTTTGGTGTAATCTGCAAACTTAAGTAACGATACCTCCTTCGTTCACATCCAAATCTCTTATATAAATGATGAAAAGCAGTGTACACAACATCGATCCTTGTAGCACTCCACTGGACACAAGCCTCTAATCTGAAAAGCAACCCTCCACCACCAGCCTCTATCTTCTACCTTTGAGCCTGTTGTGTATCCAAATGGCTAGATATCCCTGTATTCCATGAGATCTAACCTTGCTAATCAGTCTCCCATGGGGAACCTTGTCAACCACCTTACTGAAGTCCATATATATCAGGTCCACCCCTATGCCCTCATCAATCCTTTCCATTACTTCTTCAAAAATCTCAATCAAGTTTGTGAGACATGATTTCCCATGCACAAAACATGTTGACTATTCCTAATCAGTCCCTGCTTATCCAAATACATGTAAATCCTGTCCCTCAGGATTCATTCCGACAATTTGTCCACCACCAATGTCAGGCTTACCAGTCTATTGTTCCCTGACTTTTCCTTTCCACCTTTCTTATATAGTGGCACCACGTTAGCCAACCTCCAGTCTCCCAGCACCTCACCTGTGACTATTGATGATACAAATATCTCACCAAGGTACCTTGAAATCACTTCCAAGCTTCCCACAGAGTTCTGGGGTACACCTGATCAGGTCCTGGGGATTTATCCACCTTAATGCATTTTAGGACATCCAATACCTCCTCTTCTGTAATATAGACATTTTTCAAGATGTCATCATCTATTTCCCCACATTCTGTATATTCCATACTTTTCTCCACAGTAAACACTGATGCAACATATTCATTTAGAGTCTCCCCATCTCCTGCAGTTCCACACATAGGCTGCCTTTCTGATTTTTGAGGGGTCCTATTCCAACCCTTGTTGATCTTTTGTCCTTAATGTATTTATAACATCCCTTTGGATTCTCTTTAACCCTATTTGCCAAAGCTATCATATGTCCCCTTTTGCCTTCCTGATTTTCCTCTTATATATACCCCTATTCTCTTTGTACTCTTTTAAGGATTCACTCAATCTCTCCGTCTGTACCTGACATATACTTCCTTTGTTTTCTTAACCAAACCCTCAATTTCTCTCGTCATCCGGCATTCCCTACACCTACCTGCATTGCCTTTCACCCTAACAGGAAAATACTGTCTCTGGACTCTCATTATCTCATTTTTGAAGGTTTCTCATTTTCTAGCCATCCCTTTACCTGTGAACATCTGTATTTAATCAACTTTTGAAAGTTCTTGCCTAATACTGTCAAATTTGGACTTTCTCCAACTTGGAGCTTCAACTTTTAGATCCTGTACATCCTTTTCCAACACTATTTTAAAACTAATGGAATTATGGTCGCTGGCCCCAATGTGCTCTCCTACTGACACCTCAGTCACTTGTCCTGCCTTATTTCCCAAGCGTAGGTCACGTTTTGCACCTTCTCTATTAGGTGCATCCACATACCCTCAGATAAGACAAAGCCTCTGAGGATCTGGGCAGAGGAAATCAAGAGGAGCTTCCATTATTAGTCCAGGGGCTCAGACATGGGCAAAAAGCCACTCAGAGTGATCAGAGTCAAGATCCTCTCCTCCTAAGCAGTGACAACCGAAATGCCAGGCAGCCCACCATCTGTCCTGACTCTTTTTGCCTCTGGGATTTGTTTTCCTTATTTCCAGGAAACAGATAACGCTAGAGATAGAGATAGAGAGAGAAAGAGAGAGAGAGAGAGAGAGAGAGAGAGAAAGAGAGAGATAGGAGTATGAAGGTAAAAGAAAGACAAGAGCACAGCCAAAGCTTTTGATGCAAATGGAGTGGTCTTCTGAGTGAATGAATTGGTAATGCAGAGGGCACACAGGATTAGTGGCATCTAGGGTTGGGGTGGGCAAGGTGGAGTTAGAAGGAGAGGGGAGAATGTTGCAGGCAATAGTAAGACTGATAAAGTATGAGCTTTGAAAGGAACTGGGTAAAATGTCGAGCTAGGGCAAGTGGCTGGTATTAGAGAGAAAACATTCGTTGGGGGAGTGCAGAATCCTACATTGTCATGCATTCCCCCAGACAGATGAGACTGCAATGAACCAGGTGGCAACCTCAGACAGGCTGGCAGGGTCTGGTGTCATGACCTCCACTGTTGGTCCCAGGGAAGAGGACATCCAGCCACTGCAAAACCTCATCTGGAAGAAATCCAGGCCCTTGCTCACAAAGCAAGGTGTCAATTTCATCTTTGCAATGCCCAAGGCAAATGGCAGAAACTGTGCAGGGCAGCTCCAGACTAACAGATACACACAGGCTTTTAAAGATGGTTGCTCCTCGGATGCTGCCTGACCTGCCGTGTTTTCCCAGCACCATTCTAACCTAGACTTTTAAAGATGGCAGCAGTGTGTCCGTTTCCCCAGTCCCCAACGCCTCATCTTCAACATGGATATCCAATCCCTCTACACATCCATCTGCCATGACCAGGGCCTCCAAGCCCTCCGTTTCTTCCTCTCCCAATGTTCCCAACAGTACCCTTCCACTGACACTCGCATTCATTTGGCTGAACTGGTCCTCACCCTTAACAATTTCTCCTTCGAATCCTCCCACTTCCTCCAGACCAAAAAGGTAGCCATGGGCACATGTATGGGCCCCAGCTATGCTTGTCTCTTTGCTGGCTACGTAGAACAGTCCATCTGCTGTAATTATACCGGCACCACTTCCCACCTCTTCCTCCGCTACATTGATGACTGCATTGGCGCCACCTCGTGCTCCCGTGAGGAGGTTGAGCAATTCATCAATTTCACCAACGCATTCCACCCTGACCTTAAATTGACCTGGACCATCTGTGACACCTCCCTCCCCTTCCTGGACCTTTCCATCTCCATTAATGACGACCAACTTGACACCAATATTTTTTACAAACCCACTGACTCCCACAGCTACCTGGATTACACTCTTCCCACCCTATCTCCTGCAAAAATGCCATCCCATATTCCCAATTCCTCCACCCTGCTGTATCTGCTCCCAGGAGGACAGTTCCACCACAGAACACACCAGATGGTCTCCTTCTTTAGAGACCACAATTTCCTTTCCCACGTGGTTAAGGATGCACTCCAACGCATCTCATCCACATCCTGCACCTCCGCCCTCAGACTCCACCTCCCCAACCGTAACAAGGACAGAACGCCCCTGGTGCTCACCTTCCACCCTACCAACCTTTGCATAAACCAAATCATGTGACGACATTTCTGCCACCTCCAAGTGGACCCCACCACTAGGGATATAATTCCCTCCCCACCCATTCCCGCTTTCTGCAAAGACCGTTCCCTCTGTGACTACTTGGTCAGGTCCACACCCCCCTACAACCCACCCTTCCTTCCTGGCACCCTCCCCTGCCATCGCAGGAATTGCAAAACCTGTGCACACACCTCCTCCCTCACCTCCATCCAAGGCCCTAAAGGAGCCTTCCACATCCATCAAAGTTTTACCTGCACATACACCAATATCATTTATTATATCCATTGCTCCAAATGCAGTCTCCTCTACATTGGGGAGACTGGACGCCTCCTAGCAGAGCGCTTTAGGGAACATCTCTGGGACACCCGCACCAATCAACCCCACTACCCTGTGACCCAACATTTCAACTCCCCCTCCCACTCTGCCAAGGACATGGAGGTCCTGCGCCTCCTTCACCACCACTCCCTCACCACTTGACTGCCTGGAGGAAGAATGCCTCATCTTCTGCCTCAGAACACTTCAAACCCAGGGCATCAATGTGGACTTCACCAGTTTCCTCATATCCCCTTCTTCCACCTCACCCCAGTTCCAACCTTCCAACTCAGTACAGTCCCCATGACTTGTCCTACCTCCCTACCTTCCTTTCCACCTATCCACTCGACCCTCCTCTCTGACCTATCATCTTCATCCCCACCCCCATTCACCTATTGTACTCTATGCTACTTTCCCCCCACCCCACCTTCTCATTTATCTCTCCAGCCTGAAGGCAATCTGCCTCCATTCCTGATGAAGTGCTTTTGCCTGAAATGTCGATTTTCCTGCTGCTCGGATGCTGCCTGACCTGCTGTGCTTTTCCAGCACCACTCTAATCTAGAAGGCAGTGTCAGTGTTGCCTATCTGTTCCAGGATATCCCAGCAATGATGAGTTGTTTCAACAATGGTGGGTCATAGAATGGGACTAAAACTGAACAAGAGGTGAGCCACAAGGATGGGGTAGGTGATGGATGAGGCAAGTTTGGCAAGATATGCTGGGAAATTCCATTGGGCCTCATGAAAAAAGACTCTTCATTAAACTCAACAAAACCGACACAACCAAAAAAATGAAGATTCGACCTTGAATTTGAAAGACAAACATCATGCTCTGATCAAGTTCTGTGGATCATCACTCCTGAGGGTAGAAATATATTCCAGGAATAAGCATGAACCAGACAAACTGATGATAACAACTCACACATGTGGTTCAAAGACCTGAATGCTTGAGAGTTAATAGATGAAATGCATGTATAAAGACTGCTATAAGTGGGACAGACAAGAGTTATCAAAGTGTTGATAATGCATGATCATGTAAATTGAGGGGTTTGGAGAACTAATAATGAATGCATTTTCATTTCTTTTTGTGAACAGGGAATGTTTAGAGAAGTGTGCTTTTAGCTGTATACTAGCTGGCTGAGAGTACACTTTACTCACATTGAAATTGCTTTTATTTTAGTTGGTGGCAGCCATTAAATACATTACATGAATCTATCAAGAGTGGAGGTCAATAGCAATGAGGAGGGAGCTGTTGTTGGTGGGCCAGGAAGCCTCTATTATCTCCTTTCTCTGAATGACCCACTAGTTTGAAAAGCTGTAGCTATGTCCACAACTAATTCTGTTTGGCAGCTGTCCCCTGGAACAACTTTAGCATTGTTCAATTTTCTGCAGGCTTCTGACTGTCTTCATTTTGATTCATCCTTGTACCCACCTTTATTCTTCCTCAGCAGCACTTTCTGCTCGTGACTGGGCTCCTGATTGCCCGCATCTATAGAAAATCTGTTTGAATTCCTACCTTGATGTCCTGTCCTGAATTGAATTGGGCGGTGAATGCAGAAACCAATTAGGATTCCGTTTCACTTTAAGCTGACTTTTGTGTGTAACTTCATAAGCTTGGACTAAGGACTCACATATGATCTTCAAGTTCCTGATGTTCATGGGAAAATTCAGCTTATTGTAGTTAAGGAGGGAAGTAGAAAGTATCAGATTGGTTAAGTGCAGTGAATAAAGAGCATTAGCATTTTTCAATGAATACATCATTTGACTATAACAAAACATTTCCCATATTGTTAGGAGAAATAAGAATTGTCCTCAATTTACAATCTGTCTCACTACAGGCATAGTGCCAGAATACTGGAGGATGGCTAACATTGTATCTTTGACTAGAAAGAAATAAACAGAGCAAGTCATTACAGGACAGTCAACCTACTTTCATGGTAGCTTAATGAAGCTCTGAGTGTTTTTTTATTAGTCATCACATAAAAAGTGACAGATTAATCAAGGTCAAATTGGCATGCATTTGATAAGGAAAGGTTGAATCACTAGCCTATGTGGTGTAGATACACCCACAGTGTAGTTCCAAGGAGTTCAATGGGCTTCCAGATCATTCAGTTTTATTGCTTAAAACCTTTCTGTAACAGTTCAAACCAACTGAATGACTTGCCAGGCCATGTCAAGGGCATTTAAGAGTCAACCACATTAGGGTGGGTCTTCAATCACATGGATGAGATTAGGCAAGATTTCCCTCATTTACAATGATTCTTTAAAGTATTTATTATTAATCAAGTTGTTCTGGCATGTTGGAACACTTGAAAGAGTTCAGAGAAGATTTACAATAATGTTGTTAGGGTTGGAGGATTTGAGCTATAGGGAGAGGCTGAATAGGCTGGAGCTGTTTCCCCAGTGCAGAGGCTCAGGGGCGACCACGTAGAGGTTGATAAAATCATGAGGGGCATGGATAGGGTGAATAACCAAGGTCTTCTCTTCAGGGCGGGGAGTCCAAAACTAGACAGCAAAGTTTCAAGGTGAGAGGGGAAAGATTTTAAAGGGACGTAAGGGGCAACCTTTTCATGAAGAGGGTGGTGCATGTATGAAATGAGCTGTCAGAGGAAGTGTGGAGGCTAGCAGAATTGCAACGTTTAAAAGGCATCTGGATGGGTATATGAACAGGAAGGGTTTAGAGGGAAATGGACCAAATGCTGACAAATGGGGCTTGATTAATTTAGGATATCTGGTCAGGATGGATTAGTTGGACAAAAGGATCTGATTCCATGATGTACAGCTCTATGACTCCATATTACGACATATCTCAATGGTAGGTTGGACTTGAACCTAGGCCTTTTGTCTGAGAGGTAAGGACACCATGACACCATAAAATTTGGATTAGAATTAGGGCATTTGGCTATTCAGCCTGCTTAATCAGTCATGGCTGACATTTTTCTAAACCTCATTCTCCTGCCTTCTCCTTGTAAACTTTGATCCTTTACTAATCAAGAATCTATCTATCTCTGTCTCAAATACGCTCAATGACTTGGCCTCCACAGCCCTTTGTGGTAATGAGTTCCACAGATCTGAAGAAATTCCTCCTCATCTCGGTTCTAAAGGGTTGCCCCTTCACTCAGAGGCTGTGCCCTCAGATCCAAGTCTCTCCAACTAGTAAAACATCTTCTTCATGTTCACTCTATCCAAGCCTCAATGAATCCTCTCCTCATCCATGTAAATTCCATGGAGTACACACCCAGAGTCGTCAAATGCTCCACATATGACAACCCTTCATCTCCAGGATCAGGGGCCCCCTCCAAGGTCAGCAGACCCTACATTAGATACGGGGCTCAAAACTGCTTGTTACATTCCAAATGCGGTCTGATTAGAGCCTTAGACAGCTTCAGCAGTACATCTCTGCTTGTGTATTTAGTGTTCTTGAAATGAGTGCTGGTACTGCATTTGCCATCCCAACTGCCAACTGAACTTATATTTTAAGGTGAATAGAATCCTGATCTAGGACTCACAAATCTGTTTCTGCTTCAGATTTCTGAAGCCTTTCCCCTTTGTAAAATAATCCTGCCTTTATTCTTCATACCGAAGTGCATAACCTCACATTCTCCCACATTATATTCCATCTACTATATCTTTGCCCATTCTCCTAGCCTGTCCAAATCCTTCTGAACCCTCCATGCCTCCTCAACACTAACGGCTCCTCCAACTACCTTTGTGTCATCTGCAAACTGACCAAGAATGCCCTGCAGTTTCTCCCTCTCAAACGGTAGGGTATATTCAATCATGTTATGGTCACTGAATTTGGGTTAGAATCAGCATAATTGTCACATGTACTCACATGAAGATAGTGAAATATTTACAAGTTGCCACTTATAGAGCCATCTTAGGTTTAAAGGCACCAGGTACAGATTAGAATCATAGAGTCATAGAGATGTACAGCATTGAAACAGACCTTTCGGTCCAACTCGTCCATGCCGACCAGATATCCTAATGCAATCTAGTCCCACCTGCCAGCACCCATCCCATATCCCTCCAAACACTTCCTATTCATAAACCCATACAAATGCCTCATAAATGTTGCAATTGTACCAGCCTCCACCACATTCTCTGGCAGCTCATTCTATACACATACCACCCTCTGCTTGAAAATATTGCCCCTTAGGTCTCTTTTATATCTTTCCCCTCTCATCCTAAACCTATGCCCTCTAGTTCTGGACTCTCTGACCCCAGGGAAAAGACTTTGTCTATTTATCCTATCCATGCCCCTCATAATTTTGTAAACCTTCAAAAGGTCACTCCTCAGCCTCCGACACTCCAGGGAAAACAGCCTCAGCCTGTTCAGCCTCTCCATATAGCTCAAATCCTCCAAACCTACCAACATCCTTGTAAATCTTAACTGAACTCTTTCAAGATTCACAACCACTTTCCAATAGGAAGGAGTCCAGAATTGCATGCAATATTCCAACAGTGGCCTTACCAATGTCCTGTGTAGCCACAACATGACCTCCCAACTCCTGTACTCAATACTACTAAAGGAAAGCATATCAAACGCCTTATTTACTATCCTATCTACCTGAGACTCCACTTTCAAGGAGCTATGAACCTGCACTCCAAGGTCTCTTTATTCAGCAACACTCCCTAGGACCTTACCATTAAGTGTATAAGTCTTGCTAAGATTTGCTTTCCCAAAATGCAGCACCTCGCATTTATCTGAATTAAACTCCATCTGCCACTTCTCAGCTCATTGGCCCATCTGGTCCAGATCCTGTTGTAATCTGAGGTAACCCTCTTTGCTGTCCACCACACCTCCAATTTTGATTCTTGAGTACAAGTTCTTAGGGAAAAAAAGTAGAAAAATAAGGATATAAAAATGTCCAGCATGATAGACTTTCCAAAGGACAAAATCAAAGTTAACAATTAGAAAAATAAAAAGAGTAAATGTTAGAATAACAGTCCAACCACAATAACGTGATAATTTTAAAAAAGTTTGAAATAAAAGAGAATTTAAGACCAAGTCCATGTTGGTCCATTTCATGGCTCTGGGTTTGAGGTTCTGACCTCCCCCTTGGAATAGGTAAAAACAAGAACTGCAGATGCTGGAAACCAGAGTCTAGATTAGAGTGGTGCTGGAAAAGCACAGCAGGTCAGGCAGCATTCGAGGAGCAGGAAAATCGACATTTCAGGCAAAAGCACTTCATCAGGAATAGAGGCAGATTGCCTTCAGGCTGGAGGTACAACACATCACCTCGTCCTGCACCTCTGTTTATTTATTTAGGTCATATATTTATTTAGTTCTTAATTTGTTTTTTTCTTAAAGTTTCCTACTGATCTTTAACTGGTCAGTTTGTAATTTGTAAATATATCTCCTATTTACCTTCAATCTGAAAGTAATCTTTAATAGTTCATCGAATTAACATCTATTACCAAGCAAGGAACTTACAGTTTCCCTGTGATATCAGTCTTCCTTGTGTGCTGAGCCCCAAACCTGGCTTTTGACTTGTCTTGTTAAAAAAATTTGTATAAAATGCAAGTAAAATGCACCTCTTCTTCTCTGCACCCAATTCCCATGCTACCTCCAAACCCTCTGAAATATATATTCACTTGGACTGTGTTTCACTCTGAATGAGATCTCTCGCCTACCTGACCAAGTGAAGCTTACTGATCTGATTAACACCACACAATGAGCAACAATGATTTTATGGTTGCCAGATTTATTAAAGCCCAGATTCATAAATTGAAGTCAAATTCTACCAGCTGCCATAATAGAATTAGAAGCTAAGTTTCCAGACTATTACCTCAACTCTCTGGATTGCTAATCCAGCTGCATTGACAATACCAGCTTTTCCTTTGAGGAGCATTGAGGAGAAATGTTTCACTGAGGATCAGGGATCTGAAGCTCAGTGTCTGAAATATTCGTTGAAGCAGAAACCCTCCGTGCATTTAAAAGACATTTGAGCTGCACTTGAATTGCTCTAACCTTCAAGGCTATTGGATAAGTGGCTGGAAAATGGGCATCAAGCAGATAACTCTTCCAGCCAGCATAGGCATTCCTTTTTCCCTGAGTTTTCAGTAATTCCAAGATGAAAACTTTGCTTTGTTCCTTGGTGATTTTACTTGGATTCAGTGTGTTTATATTATACAGTTTATGAGATTCAATAATTTTAATGTTAATGGTAATGGCCAATTTACCTGTCTTCTCTCCTCTTCTTTCAACTTTGGCTGTTCTGTGCTGTGTAAGTTCAAAAGTTTCACCTATGTATCCAAACGATACAACCCTTTGTATGTGTGGACTAAAAACATTCCATCCAAACTTAGCAATGATGTTCGAAGAAAAATTAAATGCTTTCGCTCAATTATAAGACACAGAGAGTGTTAAAGAAGCACATTAATGTGTTAGTTTCTAATACTCTATGACATGAACTTGATAAAGATTGCAGAATTTGTTCATGACCTTTTCAAGTTTAGAATTTGGTCTTAACTGGGGAGACAGCATAAAGCATCAAATATCTGGAACCTGAAACTTGACAGTCAACATGAGCAAAATCTGATGTAGTGACATTCCCAATGAGTTAGCCTTCTCTTGCTATCAGTTCCTGTTGCTGTATTTTTATATAGCAATAACTTGGCTTCAAACCTGAAAAGGAACAACTCCAGTCACCAATTACAGTCCCACACAGCAATTACCACACTTCGCTGACTTATACTGCAAACACATCAGAATGGGCCACAATGTTTCTATTTTAACCATATGATATTTCAAGTGCTATAAAAGAAAAGTTTTCTTTAACCAAGCCTACTCCAGCCTCAGAGCTCCTGACAAAATATCTTCATTTAAAAATCATCATTCAGGTTTAGGTGCATGGTATGAGCTGAGAGAGCCTTCACAAAGTCACCATTGGATTGACTGAAAATTGACTACAATATCAAAGATGGAAATGATTTTAAAGTTTTAAGACAAGTTTAAGTGAGAAAGCTGGAGTTTTGAGGGAGAGTATCTGAAACATGTTGACCCTCTGGTTAAACTAGCTGTCTCTCTATAATCAGAGAGCAGACCAATGGTCTGGTAAGACCATGTTGACGTTATCTTTAAGGGATTACTATAATTTGATTTAGCATCATGTTCGGCAAATTATTGTGGGTCGAAGGGCCCATTCCTGTGCTGTATTGTTCTTCTGTTGCTTCTGCTTTTTTTTAAACTCTGACTGCTTCTTGCAACTTCTAATTCCAAGAATTTCCAAATTTCAATTCACTCATCTTTTCCTGAACACAGACCCTTGCTGGGATATATACTGTCGCTGGCTGTCCCTCAAGTTGATTACTTTGTCTACAATTGCAAGTTTCTGCTGTGGATCTTCATGTAACTGAACAGAACAATTCATGATCCCCAGATCTTTGGCCACATGAACAGGATTTACCATAAGACAATGGGATCCACAAAACGGTGTTTGCTTTTTTTTCTTTACCTTTCTGCTAAAGCTGTACCAAATTATTCAGATGCTGTGACTCAGAACATGATGCAGACTGATGTGGATGTTGTTGCCATTTTTAGTCAGCTCCTCCCAGTGATTAATATAAAAGTTGTCACAATTAAGAATGTGTTTGAAATGTCTTTGTTGTCCTTCCCGATGTTAGCTTTTCAGCTAGGGAGATATTTTACAACTTTTGGACAGTGCCCTGTCCATCAAGATTCACTTTGCAGAGGTTTTACCTGATTGCTAGTGGAAAAGGCTTCAAATAAGCATATTTGCTGGGGTACTGAACAGCAGAAAACAGCTCATTTCAATTATGCTTACCTTGTTGCTTGACCTGATCAGGTGTACCCTAGAACCAGCTAGGGAAATGATTACTGGTTCCCTTGCTGAGATATTTGTGCCATTGATAGCCACAGGTGAGATGCCAGAAGACTGAAGGTTGGCTAGTGTGGTTGCTCTGTTTAAGAAAGATGGTAAGGAAAAGCAAGGGAACTGTAGACTGGTGAGCCTGACATTAGTGGTGGACAAGTTGTTTGAGAGACTTCTGAGGGACAGGATTTACATGTATTTGGAAAGACAAGGGTTGATTAGGGATGGTTTTGTGCGTGGGAAATTATGTCTCACTAAATTGAATGTTTTGAAGAAGTAACAAAGAGGATTGAAGAAGGCAGAGTGGTGGACGTGATCTATATGGACTTCAGTAAGGTGTTCAACAAGGTTCCTCATGGCAGACTGGTTAGCAAAGATGAATGACATGGAATGAAGGCAGAACTAGCCATTTGGACATAGAATTAGCTCAAAGGTAGGAAACAGAGGGTGGTGTTGGGGGTTGCTTTTCAGACTGGAGGCCTGTGACCTGTGGTGTGTCATAAGGATAGGTGCTGGATCCACTGCTTTTCATCTTTTATATAAGTGATTTGGATGTGAACATAAGAGGTATGGTTAGTAACTTTGCAGATGACATCAAAATTGGTGGTGCAGTGACCAGCGAAGAAGGTTACCTCAGAGCATAATTAGACCTTGATCGGATGCGTCAGTTGGGCAAAGGAGTGGCTAATGGAGTTTAATTTAAATAAGTGTGAGGTGCTGCATTTTGAAAAGGCAAATCAGGGCAGGACTTATACATGTAATGGTAAGGTCCTGGCAAGTGTTGCTGCACAAGAGACCTTGGAGAGCAGGTTCATAGTTCCTTGAAAGTAGAGTCGCAGGGAGACAAGACAGTGTAGAAGGTGGTTGATGTGCTTTCCTTTGCTGGAGTTGGGAGGTTACGATGCAGCTGTATACGACATTGGTTAAGTCCCATTTAGAATATTATGTGCAATTCTGGTTTCTCTCTTATAGAAAGGATATTGTGAAATTCGAAGAGTTCAGAAAAGATTTACAGGAACGTTGCCAGGGTTGAAGGGTTTGAGCTGTCGGAAGGGGCTGAATAGGCCGGGGCTATTTCCTCTAGTGTCGAAGGCTAAGGGGTGATATTCTAGACATTATAAAATCGTGAAGGGCATAGATACAGTGAATTGTCAAGGTCTTTCCCCACGGCAGCAGAGTCCAAAACAAGAGCAGATAGGTTTAAGGTGAGAGGGCAAGATTTAAAAGGGACCTAACGAGGAATGTTTTCATGCAAAGGGTGGTGCATGTATGGAGTGAGCTGCCAGAGGAAGTGGTGGAGGATAGTACAATTAGAATATTTCAAAGGCACCTGGAAGGATTCAGAGGAATATGGGTCAAATATTGTCAAATGGGACTAGGTTAATTGAGGATATCTGGTCAGCATGGACGATTTGGACTGAAGGGTCTGTTTCCATGCTGTACAGTTCGACGATCCTATGATTCTAAGCCTTCCAGAATAGCACCATATTTCTTACAGAAACAGGTAAAACTCAGCAAATGTAAAACAAATGAAATGCTGGAAATCTGTGGAGTAAGGGCAGTCTTGAAAGTATATGTGAGGAGGTCAGTCAGTGTCAGTAAATAATAAAGGAAAGTTTAATATATCAAGTCCTTTGTAGGAATTGTATATGGTCTTTCTACATCCACTGGCTGTGTATTTTCTGTAATTCACATGTTTATGATAAAATTCAACTCAGGATTTAGACCTTTGCTTACTCATCTGCTGCACCATTGATCTGTTTAATATTGAAGTATTTTACTGTTGAGAGGATATTTCTTTGACTGAACCACTGAGAATTAAGGGAGAACTTCCAGGCTATCTTGTCCATTCTCAGGGTCTTCAATAAATGAGGCATTGTGTTGGGGAAACATCTGCGCAGCATCTGGCACCCTGTCACCAAGTCATCCCCTTATTTACCTGTGCATTGTGCATGGGCTGTGACTAGCCAGCTCAGAGCTACTCCCTGGAATGAGGAGATTCTGAATCTCCTATTTATATCTATCAGTCAGGCCTCCCTGATTCACCAAAATTAACAACCCCAAATAGGAACCTCATAGTCAATGATGAAGGGCTTTTACCCGAAACGTTGCTTCTCCTGCTCCTTGGATACTGCCTGACCTGCTCTGCTTTTCCAGCACCACACTCCCGACAATGAGATCCATCTGGCCCTCATTCTAATCACTAGGTAACTGCTGTAATATTTTGGATCCACCACATCTTGAATTCAGTGAAGAAATCTTCATTCTAATGTCCACTTTAGACTCTCGGACTTGTTGTGCATTCAGCAATGAAGACCTGCTTTTAATGCCTGGAGAGAGTAGGGAAGGCAGGAAGGACAAAAAACTGCCTCACCAGTTTGAGGCCTGGTGCATTTTCACTCTCACACTTAACAGTTGCCCGTCTGAATCGGGTGGGAATCTCCAGGTGGCTGCCACAAGGAGAATTTTGAGTAAAAGCAAAACAGTGCAGACGTTGGAAGCCTGAAAATAGAAGCAGAACGTGATGGGGGAAGCTCAGCAAGTCTGGCAGCAGCTGTGGAGAGACAAACAAAATTAATGTTTAAGGTCTGATACAACGCTTCTTCAGAACAAAGAAGAAAGGCAGACTGGAATCAACGCTAATTCTGTTTTTTCCTATCCACAGATGCTGCCAGACCCATGGAAGATTTTGAGTGGCTGGAAGTCATGATGGAAATCCAAAGAAAATGTTCGGTAAATGGGGGGATTGTTGGGAGACCATAGAGGAAGAGCTCAGTGTAGAGTGATCCATGTCTCTCTGCATGTCCTGGTTTATTAGGTATGTGAGGAAAAGGAGCTCTCTGTGCATCATCTGGTCCTGAATTCACTTGCCATGAGGAGACACTGATGGGAAAGCCCATCTTCCCATCAGTGAGGTCACAGGAGACTTCTCTATTTTCAAAGGCCAAACTAATTTCCAGTGGTTGTCCCACTTACCTGGTCAAAAGTTGAGGTTCCAATCATCATTGTTAGATTGGGGAATGTTGAGGAAAGCAGTGGAATCAGGCATTAAATGCACTGATGACCATTCTGTAACTTCCCACCTGGTTTCCGCCAGGCAGGGTTAAAATATATAGTCTCAGTTTCAAAGTATTAAATGCCCACGAGCTTAGTCACTGAATCCAGGGGGGCAATGTTGGATTTCCATATCTGCCTGAAGACATTCCCAGCACAGAATTGTTGCTGATGAAGTTTTGGCTACTGCACTCCCAAGCAGTAGCATTGCCAATCTGAAGCTGCAGCTCAGTTGTGATCGACCAGCTTTGCTTCAAAAACTATTCATGGATGCTATATGCCCTTGCAGTGTTTGCTGAAACAAAATCTGCCTCATGCTGAGGTGACACGGTGGCTCAGTGGTTAGTATTACTGCCTCACAGCGCCAGGGACCTGGGTTCAATTCCTGCCTCAGGCAACTGTCTGTGTGAAGTTTGCACATTCTCCCCGTGTTTGCATGGGTTTCCTCCGGGTGCTCTGGTTTCCTCCCACAGTCCAAAAATGTACAGGTTAGATGAATTGGTCATGCTAAATTGCCCGTAGAGTTAGGTGCATTAGTTAGGAGGAATGGGTCTGGGTGGGTTACTCTTTGGAGGGTTGGTATGGACTAATTGGGCCGAAGGGCCTGTTTCCACACTGTAGGGAATCTAATCACAGAAAAAATATGTTGCAAATACTCAGCTTCCACTTATGCATTCGGTAATTGTTCTGTGCAGTCGACACGCTCATGTGTTGGCTGGCCTTAATTACATTCTGAAAACAGCTCCCTTCTCCCAAGGACCCGTTTTGGGTTTTGGGTCCATGGCTCAACAACAATTTTCCCCTGTGACACAGTAAAACATTCAAAGGCATGTGATGTAAAGCTTGGTCAAAGAAATTTGTTTCAAGGAGTTGATAGAGGTGGAATTTTACAGAAAGAATTCAAGATTTGGGCTTTGCAGCACAACCTCCAATGGTATTATGTTCAAATTATGGGATGTTTATGATGTCACCATTAGGTGTGGGGAGGGCTGCTTAGATATCTTGATGGGCTAGATAAGGTTACAAAGATAGAGAGAGGTGAGATTGTGGGGGAATTTGCAAACAGGGACAGAAATTTTAGAATCAAGGCTCTGTTGGAACATTGAGATAAGACAGAATCATTGTCACTTGAGTGTCATTTTAGTTACCAGCCGAGGTTCAAATCATTCCTAAAGGTTTCATCACACTGCGTTCAGCCATCCACCCCTCCCCCCTTTCAAATACTAATCTGCCATTCCCTCTACTTTTGTTGTAACTAACAATATTGATTTTCTTTCAACTTCTTTGAACAATTACATTTGAAAACCCAAGGATTGTTCCCTGGGTTACAATCAAGGGGATTGATTGATTTGATGCTCTGGAAAATCTTGCAGCTGCTGGAAATCTGAAACAAGTGCGGAAAATGCTGGAGAAATTCGGAATGCTTAAGAAACTCAGCAGGTCTTGTAGCGTCTGTGGAGAGAGAAATGGAGTTAACTTCTCTTCAGAACACAAAACTCTGAAGGGAATTCATAACCAAAACATGAACTCAGTTTCTCTCCACAGATGCAGCCAAACCTGCTGAGTTTCTTCAGCATTCTCCTAGTTTGTTACTCATTGTATTGTCTGGGGATTAAATTGAATTCTGGAAACTTCATGACAATTCTGGACAGTTGGAAACCCCTAGATATGAGTAAGAAAGAGAGAGAGAGGGAGACAGACTAAATGAATAATCAAAATCGATGTGATTTAACAAAATGCATTGGCCAATACCATTTCATAATGTAGAAGTTGCAGTGGCAGAAAAGTTAATTGTATGTGAAAGGTTAGATATGAATATTAATGCTCGGTAATCTTTAACCTCAGTGAGCTCACTAGCAAATTGCAATTTGTTTTTAAGAGGACTTCCCACCGTCTGTCTTCTGCTAACAGTTTAATGTTGTTGTGTGACTGCTTCATGGATTTTCATTCATCGTCTCCGACTTGATCAGATACAGTCTAATTTGAATGCATCCTATTTTCTGTGCTCCTTGTGATTTGCATGCATGGGAATTCCAGATACATCCCATGAATTGAGAGGATGAGGTGCTAACCTTTGTCCAGTTGATAGCTTTCCTTTGTTAGGGGATATATAACTGGTGTTCTGACTCTGCTTTTTGCCGACGACTCACATTAATCTGCATAACGCTATTTTTCTTTTTCAGATACTGTTTCTTTCAATGTATAAACCAGATCACCCACCTCCCTGTTAATGAATGTCACAGGGAATTTCTTTTGTTGGAACTCCATTTGCTATTTGCTCGGGTTCAGACCCAGAGTTAATGGGTGCTGAACCACTGAGTCTCAGTGCATAGATAAAGGGACATTTCCACAGGGCACTGGCACATTTACACTTACTGCTGGCTGTGAGGGGAGTTGCCTCAGGAGCCAGCCACACCAACAGTAAAATATAGGCTGTTTTATGAGAAGGCTGCAGCATGGCCAATGATCTGTTTCTCCTAATATTGGCTACACACTTGTAATTCATGACAGGGCAAGGAGTAAATCATTGCTGAAAATGTGTTACTGGAAAAGCGCAGCAGGTCAGGCAGCATCCATTCCTTGGATGCTGCCTGACCTGCTGCGCTTTTCCAGCAACACATTTTCAGCTCTGATCTCCAGTATCTGCAGTCCTCACTTTCTCCTCAAGGAGTAAATCAGACAGCCAATACGAATAGATTCTCCCCTCACCATCTGTTCTCTGGCAATTCCCTGCCCACTAGAAATCAAAAAAACTCATAATAATGGCAAGTCCTTTCTTTAAATCTGTTTAAATAGGATCAGATCATTTTCCCCCTATTTTCCAAGGAGCCAGTCCTTCTTCAAATACCCCCCATTAAAATTTTAAAATATTAACCCCTTACAAAATCAAATGGATGCTTAATATTTTTAAAAACTGTACTCACATATCTTCTTACGACTGACCCTCTGTGTTCAATTGAAGCAGTTGCGCTAGTGGCCATGATGAATTAAATGTGGCAGATTGACATATCTAATGAGTAAGAGGAGTGGGGCATGAGGAATGATGATAAGCATGGTCCTGCCTGAGGAAATTTCACAGTTAACTGGTTGTGCACTGCCCGAGGCTGACAGTGGGTAGGCAGGTATAAAAGGGAACACGAAGAGAAGAGAAATGATGATCAGCCATGATTGAATGGCGGAGTGGACTCGATGGGCCGAATGGCCTTACTTCCACTCCTATGTCTTATGGTCTTATGATGTTGATATTAGATTTACATCACAGTAAAGCCAGTGATAGCTACCTTAAACATTCGGTTTACATTATCACTGTGATAAAACAGAGGCAGGAACACTATGGCAGTTTTCTCCACATCTGTGGTGGCATCAGCAAACCAACCTTCTTTTATACAGCCACTATTTTAATTGGGATGCTAATTAAGAATGGGGTTTGTGATTGTGCATTGAAAGGTCCAAGAAACAGTCTTGAGGATCCAGATTTATTTTGTCTCTGTAATTATCTCATCAATATTATACAAACCAGTCTCATTACCCACGTACTATTGACAATCCACCTGGCAGTGGATATTCACCTCATCAAAGATCAGCAGTCCTGATGAGTATCAAGTACTGCCTAGCTAGAAAACTTTTCAATCTCAAGCAGAACAGACTGCCAGAGATATACATGATCTCCACTAAGTGGTTGACTGGAGGTTTGCAAGCCACACTTGATCTCTTCAATTCAGTATACAAGAGGCTCAGCCTGTCTTTGAAGATTGTCAGAATACAACCCAATTATCAACCTAGAACTGGATCAGTCAAAAACTGCACCTCCATATATGGCAAAACAGAGACTCCACGATATTGTAAACACTTCCCATAGCTCGGCATCCACCTTTCGCAAAAGGCTATCATTGACAAAGAGATCTATTATCTTATCAACTGCACCAGATCAGCTTTTACAAACTATGACAGTGAGTGTTTTGTAAACTAAGTCCAGGGGTCTTTATTGTCACCACACTCCTATACTCCAGTAAGACCTGGACTGTCTAACGAGGTTGCCAGGGTTGGAGAATTTGAGCTGTAGGGAGAGGCTGAATTGGCTGAGGCTATTTTCCCTGCAGCGTTAAAGGGTGAGGGGTGACCTCATAGAGATTTATAAGATCATGAAGGGCATGGATAGGATAAATAAACAAGGTGCTTTCCCTGGGGTGGGGGAGTCCAGAACTAGTGGGTTTGGAGTGAGGGAGGAAAGATATAAAAGGGACCTAAGGGGCAATTTTTTCATGCAGAGGGTGGTGCGTGTATAGAATGAGCTGTCAGAGGAAGTGGTGGAGACTAGTACAATTGCAACATTTAAGAGGCACCTGGATGGGTATATGAATAGGAAGGGTTTAGAGGGATATGGGTCAAGTGCAGACAAATGGGACTAGATTAGGTTGGGATAACTGGTCGGCATGGACGAGTTGGACTGAAAGGTCTGTTTCCGTGCTGTACATCTCCATGACTCTACTAACAAAATTACTTTTCTCCACCACATTCTCAGATTCACTGATATGATTGTCAAACAAAGATTAGTGTCCTTGAGGAGAATCATTCAGACAAAACTCCTGAAAAGTCAGCAACATTGGACATGGTGTCCAAATATCTGAAAATGACATGCAACCTGCCTCGAAGCCCCGGGCCAGGTCTCGGCTCCTCAATTCTGAAATGGGCAATGTTCCAAGGAGGATAAACGAAAACTGAAGTTCTCCTTGAAACGTGGCAACATTGACACCAATCATGAGAGGAAGAATGTTGTGAAACTTGTAACGGTTCAGAAAAGATTTATGAAAATGTTGCCAAGGGTTGGATGGTTTGACCTATATAGAGAGGCTGAATAGGCTGTGACTATTTTCCCTGGAGTGTTGGAGGCTGAGGGGTGACTTTACAGAAGTTTATAAAATCATGAGGAGCATGGATAGGGTAAATAGACAAAGTCTTTTCCTGGGGTGGTGAGGGAGTCCAGAACTAGAGGGCATAGGTTTAAGGTGAGAAGAGAAAGATTTAAAAGGGTTCTAAGGGGCAAAATTTAAACAGCATCTGGACGGGTTTATGAATAAGAAGTGTTTAAAGGAATATGGGCCAACTGCTGGCAAATGGGCTAGATTTATATGGACTATCTGGTCAGCATGGATGACTTGGACAGAAGACTCTGTTTCCATGTTGTCGATCTCAATGACTCTGTGAGATCCTGGGAAGTGTTGCTGAACAAAAAGAGACCTTGCAGTGCAGTTCATAGCTCCTTGAAGATGGAGTCTCTGGTAGGAAGGATAGTGAAGAAGGCGTTTAATATGCTTTTCTTTATTGGTCAGACCATTGAGTATAGGAGTTAGAAGCTCATGTTGTACAGAACATTGGTTAGGCCAAATATTGCATGCAATTCTGGTCTCCCTCTTATCAAAAGGATTTTGTGAAACGTGAAAGGGTTCAGAAAAGATTTACAAAGATGATGCCAGGGTTGGAGGATTTGAGGCTGAATAAGCTGGGGTTGTTTTCCCTGGAGCATCGGAGGCTGATTGGTGACCTTATAGAGGTTTATAAAATCATGAGGGGCATGGCTAGGGTAAATAGACAAGATCTTTTACCTGGGATGGGGGAGTCCAGAACTAGAGGACATAGGTTCAGGGTAAGAGCAAAAAGACATAAAAGGGACCTAAGGGTAACGTTTCCACACAAAGGGTGGTACCTTATGAATGAGCTGCCAGAGAAAGTGGTGGTGGCTGAAACAATTACAACATTTAAAACACATCTGGATGAGTATATGAATAAGAAGGATTTAGAGGGATGTGGGCCAAGGGCTGGCAAATGATTCTGGATTAAGAAAGGATACTAGTCGGCATGGACAGGTTAGACCAAATAGTCTGTTTCTATGCTGTACATCTCTATAACTGTTGACAGTTATAAGAAGCTTCCTAGCTTTGTGTCTGTGTTGAACAACATGACAGTGCAACGATACAGTGAGCCTGGAATCTCTGGCTGAGGAACAAAGTGTGAAAATGCAAGATTAGGCTGTGACCATCCAGGTCGGCTCTGAGTGTGAGTGCTATTTCTGTGAGAGAACAAACTAGAGATATAACCCGATACTGTCCATGAGTTAACTGTGTTCCTGTGGGTACAATGTCCTCACTGCAGCTTTACAGTGACAGATACTGATGCAGCCGGAGGTGCAGACCTGACATGTACAAGGGTCCTGTCATTTGGGGATGGTTCTTAGAGGTTGGCACATGTCTGTACCAATATCTGTCAATGTGGTGCATGTAATGGTTGCCTATGGAGGTGCCCTAAGAGACTATTAAATGGTGTCTGATAGGAACGCTATTCATAGACAGCAGGGAGCTGTAGCTATTGTGTCGTCTAGTCATACAGCACGAAAACAGGCCCTTCGGCCCAACTTGTCCATGTTAACTAAGTTTTTTTCACATTTTCCTGCATTTGACCCATATTCCTTAAAACCTTCCTGATCCAGTACCTGACCAAACATCTTTTAAATTTGTAATTCTGCCCACCTCTAGCACTCCCCCTGGCATCTCCTTCCATGCACGCACCACCTCTGTGTGAACAAGTTGCTCCTCAGATCCTTTTTAAATCTTTCTCCTCTCACCTTAACCCTATGCCCTCTAGTTTTGGACTCCCCCACCCTGGGGAAAAAACATTGGCTACTCATCTTATCTATGACCCTCATGAATTTGTAAACATGTATAAATTCATCCCTCAACCACTTATGCTCCTGTGAGAAAAGTCCCAGCCTCTCCTTATAACTCAGACCCTCTCGTCTGAGTAACATCCTCGTAAATCTTCATTGCACCCTCTGGAGTATAAACCATCCTTCCTATCGCAGTCACCAAATACCCACTCTGACTCCTGTGTTGAGAATTCTTGGCATCTAGTTTACTCCTGCAGATAGTTTCATTGAAAGCTACACATTAACAAAACAAGATATGCAGTCAGTAAGATCATTAATAAGCAATAAAGCCCCTTGACCTCAGATCGGAACTCTCTGGAGCTTTGTTCCCTCAACCGACTCAACCTGTCCACCCCTCTCACCCACTCCAACCTCTCACCCTCAGAACGTGCAGCCCTCCACTCCCTCCGCTCCAATCCCAACCTCACCATCAAACCCGCAGACAAGGGAGGCGCGGTGGTAGTTTGGCGCACTGACCTGTACACCGCTGAAGCCAAACGCCAGCTCGCGGACGCCTCCTCTTATCGCCTCCTTGACCACGACCCCAGCTCCCACCACCAAACCATCATCTCCCAGACCATCCAGGACCTCATCACCTCAGGGGATCTCCCATCCACCGCCTCCAACCTCATAGTCCCACAACCCCGCACCGCCCGTTTCTACCTCCTGCCCAAAATCCACAAACCTGCCTGCCCCGGCCGACCCATTGTCTCAGCCTGCTCCTGCCCCACCGAACTCATCTCCCAATACCTCGACACGGTCCTGTCCCCTTTAGTCCCAGAACTCCCCACCTACGTTCGGGACACCACCCACGCCCTCCACCTCCTCCAGGATTTTCGCTTCCCCGGTCCCCAACGCCTTATTTTCACTATGGACATCCAGTCCCTGTACACCTCCATCCCCCATCACGAAGGACTCAAAGCCCTCCGCTTCTTCCTTTCCCGCCGCACCAACCAGTACCCTTCCACTGACACCCTCCTTCGACTGACTGAACTGGTCCTCACCCTGAATAACTTCTCTTTTCAATCCTCCCACTTCCTCCAAACTAAAGGAGTTGCCATGGGCACCCGCATGGGCCCCAGCTATGCCTGCCTCTTCGTAGGATATGTGGAACAGTCCATCTTCCGCAACTACACTGGCACCACCCCCCACCTTTTCCTCCGCTACATCGATGACTGTATCGGCGCTGCCTCGTGCTCCCACGAGGAGGTTGAACAGTTCATCAACTTTACTAACACCTTCCATCCCGACCTGAAATTCACCTGGACTGTCTCAGACTCCTCCCTCCCCTTCCTAGACCTTTCCATTTCTATCTCGGGCGACCGACTCAACACAGACATCTATTATAAACCGACTGACTCCCACAGCTACCTGGACTACACCTCCTCCCACCCTGCCCCCTGTAAAAACGCCATCCCATATTCCCAATTCCTTCGTCTCCGCCGCATCTGCTCCCAGGAGGACCAATTCCAACACCGCACAGCCCAGATGGCCTCCTTCTTCAAGGACCGCAGATTCTCCCCAGACGTGATCGACGATGCCCTCCACCGCATCTCCTCCACTTCCCGCTCCTCCGCCCTTGAGCCCCGCTCCTCCAACCGCCACCAAGACAGAACCCCACTGGTTCTCACCTACCACCCCACCAACCTGCGCATACAACGTATTATCCGCCGCCATTTCCGCCACCTCCAAACGGACCCCACCACCAAGGATATATTTCCCTCCCCTCCCCTATCAGCGTTCCGCAAGGACCACTCCCTTCGTGACTCCCTTGTCAGATCCACACCCCCCACCAACCCAACCTCCACCCCCGGCACCTTCCCCTGCAACCGCAGGAAATGTAAAACTTGCGCCCACACCTCCACACTCACTTCCCTCCAAGGCCCCAAGGGATCCTTCCATATCCGCCACAAGTTCACCTGTACCTCCACACACATCATCTATTGCATCCGCTGCACCCGATGTGGCCTCCTCTATATTGGTGAGACAGGCCGCTTACTTGCGGAACGCTTCAGAGAACACCTCTGGGCCGCCCGAACCAACCAACCCAATCACCCCGTGGCTCAACACTTTAACTCCCCCTCCCACTCCACCGAGGACATGCAGGTCCTTGGACTCCTCCACCGGCAGAACACAACTACACGACGGCTGGAGGAGGAGCGCCTCATCTTCCGCCTGGGAACCCTCCAACCACAAGGTATGAATTCAGATTTCTCCAGCTTCCTCATTTCCCCTCCCCCCACCTTGTCTCAGTCGGTTCCCTCAACTCAGCACCGCCCTCCTAACCTGCAATCCTCTTCCTGACCTCTCCGCCCCCACCCCACTCCGGCCTATCACCCTCACCTTGACCTCCTTCCACCTATCCCACCTCCATCGCCCCTGCCCCTAGTCCCTCCTCCCTACCTTTTATCTCAGCCTGCTTGGCTCTCTCTCTTATTCCTGATGAAGGGCTTATGCTCGAAACGTCAAATTCTCTATTCCTGAGATGCTGCCTGGCCTGCTGTGCTTTGACCAGCAACACATTTGCTGCAGTGAGTTGCTGCAAACATCAAGAGAGGCCTAGCTGGATTTCTCACATCATTCTGTTACATTTCTCCCCATAGCCCACATCATTCAGGCCCAAATAAGCTTTCAGCTGAGGGAAGCACAGTACTGACACAGACTCCACATTTCCCTGGACAATGGGAGCAAGGCCTGAGGACTGCAGGAGGTGAAGGTCACTCCCTCCCAGTTGGACGAGGTGACAGTTGCTATGAACTGCTATTCCACTGAGTTCATCCAGAAAGCTATATATCCCCTATGTGGGATCGCAGTTGTGCATCCACAAATACATCAGGACAGTGACCGTTGCTAATTATGCAAAATCACACCAGTTCATTTTATTCCTCCATATCAGTGTTGCAGCCTGGGGTATTAGGATTGAAAAACATCCAGGTGCTGGGTGCCATTGACTGTGAACACATGGCACTGAGAGGACCCTATCGCAATACTGCAGAATTCATCAACAGGAAGGGATCCACATGCTTTATGTACTGGTGATGTAGTTGAAGGTGGTGCCTTTCCATTTTTCCGTTTTGATTCTGGACTGAAATAGGAAAATAATTTTTTAACAAAACAAAAATTGTAGAAGGATTACTGCTGATTTTAAATGGCAAGTAATGTGGCATGCATTGTTAACACTTATCACATATTTGCATATTCGAGCCATATTTAAATTGTAGTTTGCAGACGGACTGGATACAATGTTTGTGTACAAATTGAGGTTCAAGTGGCAATAGGTGACTGATTGGTTTAGAGGGATATGGGCCACGTGCTGGTAAATGGGACAAGGTTAATTAAGGATATCTGGTCAGCATGGATGATTTGGACCGAAGGGTCTGTTCCTGTTCTCTAAATCTCTACGACTCTATGACTGGGAGCTGATGCTACCAACAGTTAAAAGTGTTCATCAAGCTGCATCATCCTTTTGAATCATAACATCATCATGATAAGACAGAGTAATGGCAAAAGAGGAAGGGAAAGGAAGTGGGTCCTGCAGTCTGGCTCCCAACATCTTGTGAGACCTCCTGCCCCTTGTTCTCAAAGATCTGTTCAACTGTATGAAAACCCACAGCAGAAATTCTTGACCCTTGAAGAGACATCATCCTCTGACAGAGGGACAACCAATGCTGATAATTGGTAGAGCTAGCTTTGGGAGCCTAAGTGCTCATTTCCAGGTGACAAATGTTGATCTTGAAGGATTCAAACCAAAGTGTAAGAGTGGGTTCAATGGGTGGCCCTCTTGCTTCACAGTCAGAAAGTTGTGCAGTCATCCATGGTACACTCCAGGAATTTAGGTATATAATTTCAACTGACAGTGCAGCATGGTAATAGCAGAGACACTGTCTTGTGGAAGACGGAATCACAAAACTAATACAACAAGGAGGTCATTCGGGCTCATCATGTCTGCACTGGATTTTCAAATGAGCATCATGAACATACTGCCAGTTTCCTACCTTCTTCCTATACCATTACACATTATTTCTACCCCAATAATCATCTAATACCCTTTTAGAAAACTTCAACTGAACATGCCTCCCTCACATTTCTAGGCAGTGCCCTCCGTAAGGGACTGTAGTGAAGAGTTATTTTGCTCATATCACCAAAAGGTCATAAGACAGGGGAGTAGAAATAGTCATTCAGTCATAGAACCCTTACAGTGTGGAAGCAGATCATTCAGCCCATCAAGTCCACATTAAACCTCTAAAGGAGCACTCCCTTGCCCTATAATCCCATATTTCCCATGGCTGAACCACCTAACCTGCACATCACTGGACACTATGGGCAATTTAGCCTGATCCATCACATCTTTGGTCTGTGGGAGGAAACCAGAGCACCCAAAGGAAATCCACACAGCGAATGTGCAAGTTCTACACAGACAGTCACCCAAGGCTGAAACTGAACCGTGGTCCCAGTGCTGTGAGGTAGCAGTGCTAACCATCAAGCCACTGTATCTGCTCTGCCAATGCCATTGTGACTAATTTGATCATGGTCAACTCCGCCTCCTGCATCTCAATTTCTCTATTGCAAATCACTTTGAATCTGTGTCCTCTGGTTCTTGAACCTTTAACAAGTGGGAACAGTTTCTCCTATCTGTTTTATCAAACCACCCATGATTTTGAAAACTGCTATCAAATCTCCTTTCAGTCTTCTTCTCTCCAAGGAGAACTGTTTCAATTTCTCTAATTTATCCCCATAATTGAAGATTTTCATCCCTGGAATCATTCTTGCAAATCACTTCTGCACTGTTCAATGTGTTCACAT
Source organism: Hemiscyllium ocellatum (assembly GCF_020745735.1). Classification (NCBI taxonomy): domain Eukaryota; kingdom Metazoa; phylum Chordata; class Chondrichthyes; order Orectolobiformes; family Hemiscylliidae; genus Hemiscyllium; species Hemiscyllium ocellatum. Next base: position 54,228,433 of record NC_083404.1, read on the forward strand.
CCTTACTATAATATACAACCCAGAACTGAACATAATGCTCCAGTTGAGGTCCAACAAGTAGATAATAATTACATTAAAACCTCCTTAGATAGCTGTAAATCCCATGGTCCATCTTGAAGAACACCCTGACCACTGTTTACATCTCAAACACCATTAACCAATTTGATTATATGAACAGTAAGCTCACAACCTTGTTTATTGAATCTTCCAATATGCATATTCGCTACTCTTGTCAATGTATATTTTGCAAAAGTACTTCTTTGGCTGTAAAGGACTTTGATTATGAAAGGTGATAGATGAATATAAGTTATTACCTTCTATCAATAGCAGCACCAGTAGAAAAGTGCTGCACTTAGCAGAAACTAGTGACGTGTTTATACACTGAGCACCATTGTTTCATTTATCATTACACATAAATACAGGAAAATGAAGGAAGTGAAGGAGAGATTCCAAGACTTATTAATACTGGTTTTTGATAAGAATAAATTACAATATAGCTAGAATAGATTCAGTTTTCAGATTCTCAACAAATTCTGTTTTTCTCACATTGCGTATACCATTAAAAGGTGTCTCCCAGCCAGTAGACTCCATTTGCAGAAGCAATTGGGGCAGTGGTGATTTGTAATTTATTCAAAACTGACTAATATTTCACATGCAACCATTATTCACACTCATAACAGGAGTTCGTACATATAAAATAATTGGAGGTATCTGTTGTATTGGACATTCACATTGAGATATCACTATACTGAATACTTACATTTGATTTTAAAAAACTACATACACCGTATGTTAATAAATTTGATATTATGTTAGAAATATAAATCTTGCTATTCTTGTTTGAGTTACTGCATATCCCCGACAAGCAAGAATGAACTATTCTACATAGGAACTTGAGGGAATTTGTTTTTATCTTCCTGTTCTTGGGCCTCTGTCTACTTGTCTGGCTGGCATTACTTTTAACATGACATCTCCGATGCTCTACAATGACCTTTCCAAATGTCATTCCCAGTAGATTGTCAGTGGATTTAATCTCACCCCAGATTTCCCACTCCCACCTGCTGTCTCTCAATCTATTCCAATCAAGAGCAGGAGAGTGTACTGACTTAGCCTAGCATCGCAGTGAAGAGTCTGTCAGTGGGGGGTGGGGAGGGGGTGGAGTTCCAAACATGCCTTCTCATTAAAAACTAAAGTTGTCATTATATTACTGGACTACAGGCTGCTTTCCTATTAGAGAGAGAGAGAGACAGAGAGAGAAGAGAGCGGGGGGTGAGAAGAGAGAGGAGACACAGAGAGAGAGAGAACTGGTGCTGCTTAAACTGATGGTCACCATGCCTCAATTAATAGGAGAGTTTGAGGGTAACAGCCCTTCATCACTTGTCATCACCCACTACAATCATTGGTGCTGAAATTGTCACCCATTACATTGTTTCCTATTGATTTGGCTAATTCAATGTTCTCTAGCTGGTCTTCTGCCTTACCCCCTCTATAAAAGGGCAGCATAGTGGTTAGCACTGCTGCCTCACAGCGCCAGGGACCCAGGTTTAATTCCGACCTCTGGCAACTGTGTGGAGTTTGCACATTCTCCCTGTGTCTGCCTGGGTTTCCTCCCACAGCCTAAAGATGTGCAGGTTAGGTGAATTAGCCATGCTAAATTGCCCATAGTGTTAGGTGAAGGGTAAATGTAGGAGAATGGGTCTGGGTGGGTTGCTCTTCGGAGGGTCGGTGTGGACTTGTTGGGCCAAAAGGGCCTGTTTCCACACTGTAGGGAATCTAATCTAAAATTGCTCATTTGCTGAATTGTATAAAGTCCTGTTCACCCAGAAGCCCTGTGCTCATTGACTATTGGTGGACATTAAATAATTTTCCTTATTTACAAAAGATGTCTCTGTTACCTCCTCTAGCCCTGCAAACCTCAGAGACATTGGCATTTCCTCATAGTTTCTTCTCCAATTTCAACATCCTGCATTCCACCATGAGCTACTTAAGCCTTAAGAGCTGGATTTCCCTCCCTAAACCTCTGCACCTCTCAGGACCCTTCCTAATATAGGTTTCTGCATGCCTGCCCCAATATCTCCTTATCTGGCTTGTTTTAAAATCTTAATTGCTATCACAGAAGCTAAACACATCACAGACATTGATACAGTCTGATCTCAAACTCTGTGATTAAATAACTTTCCCAGTGGATCACAGCAGTTGCTATGATACCTTTATTGCATGAAATTATGTCACACTGATGTCATTATTTAATTCTCTTAAAGGTACATGCTTGTCTGATCATACTTACAATATAACAACACCAAGAACAAGACTTCTGGTGCTCCTTAGGGAATGGTCCTCGACCCTACCAATTTCAGCTACTGCATCAACTACATTCCTTCCAATATCCAGGCCTAGGTTGATAAGTACTAATCAATATTCACACCAGGTAGGCAATGACCATTTCCAATAAGACAGAATGCATCCATCTCCTTTTGATATTTAATAGTATTTCCATTAATGAATCTCCTACTACCAATTTCTGGAGGCTACCATTGATCAGAAACTGAACTGCAACTGCCATATGAATACAATGGCTCCAAGAGCAGTTCAGAGGCATTTGTGATAGGTATGAGGGTATTAAATCAAGTGAGATAAGAAGATATTGGGGCAGGCATCCAAACATCTATTTTAGGATTGGTCTTGAGAACTGAAGAGATTTAGAAAGGGAAATCCAGAGCTTAAGGCTTAAATAGCTAATGCCATGACCACCAGAATTGCAAAAGAAGCTAACTCCTCAAGACCTTTCTATATTCTATGAGACACAAATCAGGAGTGTGTTGGAATAATACCCACCTATCTCAATAAGCTTAGCTGCCATGACAATTGAGGAGCTTAATGCTGTCTAGGACTAAGCAGTCCGCTTGAGTAGCACAGAAACAGAAGTTGCTGGAAAAGCTCAGCAGGTATGACAGCATCTGTGAAGAGAAATCAGAGTTATGAGGAAGGGTCACTGGACCTGAAACGTTAACTCTGATTTCTCTTCACAGATGCTGCCAGATCTGCTGAGCTTTTTCAGCAGCTTCTGTTTTTCTTTCTGATTTACAGCACTTGCAATTCTTTTGGTTTTCAATTGATTGACACCACATCTGACTCCTTCAATATTGGCACCCTCCAGCACTGACACACAGTGGTACAGTGTGCACCATCTACAAGATGCACGGCAATAACTCATCAAGGATCCTTCAGCAGCAGCTTTCAAAATTGTGATATTTGCAGCTAGAAGGACAGCAAATACATGGGAATATCATCATGTACAGGTCCCCCGATATGCTGCAGACCATTCTGAGTTGGAACCATTTCACTGTTCCTTCTTTGCAGGTGGGTTAAAATTGTGGAACTACCTCCTTAACCACACTATGAATGTCCCAACAACCCAAGGAATGCATCAGTTTGAAAAGGCAACTCACTACCACATTCTCAACGGTAATAATGTTAGACAATGAACGTTGGCCTAGCCAGTGACAACCATAGCCAGTGAATCCCAGAATTGTTACAATGCAGAAAGAGACCAGTTGACCTATCATTTCTATACCAGCTGTCTGAGCATTTTGACTTTGTGCCAAATCCTTCTTTTTTACCCCCATAACACTGAATATTGTTGCTTTTTCAATAAGTATCTAATGCTTTCTTGAAACCTCCATCATACTTCCAGGCTTTGCATTTTTTAAACATGTTGTGTAAGAAAGGTTTTGTTCTCACATCACATTTGCTTAGTTTACAAAACACTTTAAAACTGTGATAATAAAACAAAGAACTGCAGAGGTGGGAAATCAGGAACAAAAATGGAAATAGCTGGAGAAAATCAGCAGGCCTTTCAACATCTGTGGACAGAAAACAGAGTGAATGTTTCAGGTCTGCTGACCCTTATTCAGAACTTTAAAACTGCATCTATTGGCTCTCAATCCTTGTATCTGTTTCTCCCTATCAACTTCTTCTAGAACCTTCTTGATTTTTGAAATCCTATTAAATTCTCCTCCAATGAAAACAGTTTCACCTTCTCCAATCCATCCTCATAAATGAAGTGTCTTTGATTTGGAAACATTCTCATAAACTTGTCTATACTTCATTTAATGTGCTCACATCCTTCTGTAGTATGGTGTTCAAGACTGTACACAATATTCTATTTGTAGTCTAACCAGTGTGTTATAGATACTTTCCAACCTGTTATACAGCTGTTATTACACACCTCTACATCTCTGAGCAGATGGGGCTTGAACTCAGCCCACCTAGCCCACAGATAGGAACACTATCACTGTATCACAAGAGCCCTTAACTGGTATCTTGTATAAGTTCACCATAATCTTCCTAAACTTGTACTCAATAGTCCTTTTAATGCAACGTGGAATATTTTAGGATTCATTATCTGCTCTCCCTCCCTGCCCTGCCTTCCTTAAGTCTTATCCACATGTGCACCAAGGCATTTCTGCACATGCGTTTGAATTGCAGCCTTTATTTTATGCTGTCTCCCCATGTTCTTTGCACCAAAGTGCACAGTCTCACATTTCTCTGTATTTAACTTCATCTGTGACATATCCATCCAATTCAACAACTCATCATTGTCATTTTGGAGCTCCACACTGTCCTCCTAACAGTTTATAATTCCTCTAAGTTTTGTGTCATCAGCAAACAAAATTGTCTCTGACATAGCAAGACCTAGATCATTTAAGTCATTCAGGAAAAGCAAGGTTTCCTGGAGAAAAGGAGAAATATGAGGTGATTTCCCTCTGCCTTCCTCATGTGTTTGAAGGGAACACAAACTTTCTTCCCTGATGACATTCTACAAGAAGCCATTGCCCGAGGTCGTAGCTCCTCCACCTTCGTTGCCATAGTATCCACCAGTCCCACTGATGGCCATACAATGGTAAAACAGATTTGAGGACCGAAAGGCCTCTGCATTTTACTAACTTTAGACACTGAGTTAAAAATCACACAACACCAGGTTATAGTCCAACAGGTTTATTTGGAATTGCTAGCTATTAGACTGCTGCTCCTTCATCAGGTAGCTGTGAAGCAGGATCATGAGACACAGAATTTATAGCAAAAGATGACAGTGTTATGCAACTGAGATGATATATTGAACAAACCTAGATTGCTATTAAGTCTTTCACCTTTTAGAATGGGTTGCAGGTTTTGGTTTATTAATATGTAAATGTAAGAGCTTCTTTTAAGTCACATTTCAAGATAACTTAATGTTTTATAAAAAAGAAGTTGACAGCTTGGCTCAGACAATGCATTAAAGGTGTGAGGTTGGAGTCTGTTCCAATCTTGAGTCATAGCTGAAAATGTGTTGCTGGAAAAGCGCAGCAGGTCAGGCATTTTCCAAGGAGCAGGAGAATCGACGTTTCGGGCATGAGCCCTGCTTCAGGCTCATGCCCGAAACGTCGATTCTCCTGCTCCTGGGATGCTGCCTGACCTGCTGTGCTTTTCCAGCAACACATTTTCAGCTCTGGTCTCCAGCATCTGCAGCATCTGCATCTGCAGACTTATATGTGTGTGTGCATGCATGGGAGAGAGAGAGAGTGAGTGTGTATAAATGTGTATTTGTGAGTGTGTGCATGTGAGTGTGAGTGCGCGTGAGAGAGTGTGTGTTTGTGTTTTTGCATGCTTGGTCGAGTGTATGCATGTGTATGATGGAGTATAAGCCCATGAGAGTGTGTGTGCATGGATGTGAGTGTGGGGCTGTATATATGTGTGTCTGAGAGCGAGCGTGTGTATGAGAGAAGGTCTGCATGATGGTGTGGGTATGTAAGAGTGTGTGTGTGTGCGTGCTTATGTGTGTGTGTGAGAGAGTACATAGTGTAGTGGGTCACCTGCAGTGTGACATGAACTCAAGGTCCTGATTGAAGCCATCCTCATGAAGTGTTCCCCGACTGGGAGGGAACACCCCTATCTGGCGATTGTTGCACCACGTTTAGACACTGAGGCAAGGCATGGAAATATTTAATTTTTAAAAGGGCTAAAGAAAGTCCAATTAATCAGAGCTACACTCAGCACATACAAAATAAGATGAAAGTACAGTGAATGTTAGATTTAAGATTAACCAAGGAAAGATGCTGAATGTACAAAGGAAAGAGAAATTTCCAGACAATACTAATTTACTGCAGGCTGACAGATTCTGGCAGATGAATAATAGGCAAGTTGACAGAATATAGGACTTTGAGTTTTAATATTGCTTGACTACAACTGAATTAAATACAATTCACAGGTGAAGTGCTCTGGAATGACTCCACAGTCCCTTTAGGAGGTGGCAATGTCTAGAAATAATGCAAATACAAAAAAAAGCTGTGATGACATTGCAGTGCTCTTCAGGGATGGCCATGAAAACTAACACCTGACAAGGAAGGAGATTATAATTTGTTAGTAGCAGGTACTGTTTGTGTGATAAATCAATTTGCAAGACAGAATTTCACATGCAGCGACTCTTCTAAATAGTAGGGGGAGAGGAGGCAAATTTCAAGTCCTTTATCTCCAGAGAATGCCAGAGATCTTGCTGAGAATGTCACAGCGCCATTCTGTACTGCTGAAAGGAAATGAACTCAACTAGAGAGAGAGAGAGAGAGTGAAAAAAACGCCAGACTGTATGGGCTACTTCATCAAAGCTGTAAAAATTTCATTACAGAGACTGGCGATGGTAGACAGATAAAAAGAAATGAATTCCTGGTCCTCACAGTGATATACTGCATCCACTCTCATTGCCTGGCCTGTCATTTTGGAGCAGTTTCCAATTTATACAAGTTTATTTTCCAGCCAGATTGACACATATTAGCTGCCAGCATCTCACTCAGCGGCATGAGACTGACTGGATCACTGGCTGTGCACAACTTACCAGCTTCACTGAAGAAAGCTCCCTTAAAGCCAGTGCTTACAGCATATATGGGATGCACACTGAAACCTGCAACCTGTACCAGAAAACCTGAGAAATATTAACTTTAGCCATTGCCAGAAGGTGGGAGGATGACAGATGAAGCTTTCAATGTGTTTGTTTTGGTCTCTTGTTGGATTGTCATCTCTAAATGAGCTTTGAAAGACAGCAAACCAAAAAGGAGATGTGCGTAACAGCTGAGCCAGCAAACTTAAGGGTCAAGTGGCAATTGATTATGGTTTGAGGGCACAGTCTCTGAAGAGTCATTTGCAGATGAAATTTAGCTGTGATGTTTCTGAAGCAGCTTTTTCAAAACTCATTATTTATGCCAATCAATGCTCAAAACCTGATGTATGTGACCCTCACACAATGCAGATATTTTCCCAGGCTCTGATATTGTGCAAGATCCCAATCTTTCTCATATTCAGCCTTGGGATGTGGGTGTCACTAACAAGGGTGGAATTTATTATCCATGTCTTATGCCAGCTTCTGGAACCACTGCAATCTACTCACACAACACTGCTGAATTACCCATGACGATGAAGGATAATACACGGGGAACTGCAGAAGGTTATTAAATGTGAAGTGTACACCTTTGCTGGATACAAGATACAAAGACACAAAGAGGTCGTTTGCAAACTGTAGATTTTTTTTTATTTGCAATCATCTCATCGCCAATTTGCAAAGCGTGCAGAGTAAAAAAGATACTTGGGGGTCAGATGCTTTTCATTGAATCCCTACAGTGGAAACAAGCATTTGGCCCATTAAGTCCACACCAACCCTCTGAACAGCATCCCACCCAGACCCATCCTGTAACCAAGCACTTTCTATGGCTAACCCATCTATAGTGTCAAAAAATGTGGCACTGGAAAAGCATAGCAGGTCAGGTAGCATCCGAGGAGCAGGAAAGTCGACCCCTGAGGACTTATGCCTGAAATGCCATCTCTCCGGCTTCTCGGATGCTGCCTGACCTGCTGTGCTTTTCCAGCGCCACATTTTTCAACTCTGATCTCCAGCATCTGCAGTCCTCACTTTCTCCTAACCTGCCAAAAGGCAAATTAGCTTGGCCAAACTACCTAACCTGCATTTCTTTGGAATGTGGGAGCAAACTGGAGCACTCAGGGGAAACCCACACAGCCATGGGGAGAATGTGCAAACGCCACACAGACAGCTGCCGAAGGATGGAATCAAACACAGGTCCCGAGTGCCATGAGGCAACAGTGCTAACTAGTGAGCCAACATGTCATCCCCTTAGACTGGTCGTATGTAATGCTCAATGTATATTTGTAAACTGAATATGAGCATCTCAGTGTTGCTGAGATTAGCATCAATGATATTATAAAAGGCCAATGCTAATCAAAGGTGTACTATTATTCATGCAATTTCCAAAGGTGCTGTGCAAGCTACACAACATCGCTTCATTATTTGTGATATAAGTTTAATCATGTACTGAATATAATAAGAAACTGAATGATTGATGTACATGTTGAGTCTGAATGTAGATGGATGATTTTGCCATGTCCCTCGTTATCAGGGTTCAATATGTTTCACTGTGTGGTGAAGTATATTCAGCCCTTATTTGCACTATCTGCTACTGATGACTGTTCTGAGATCTCAGAATTTCTTTTGTTGCTTGAGTTCCTAACATAAGTTGTAGCCAATGAGAGTCCTGCCCCCAGGACTATGGATGCTATGGATGCTTTCCTAAGAACTGAAGGCAAATGCAGGAGGACCAGGCCCTATGACAAACTTACAAAAGCGGGAGGCCACTGCAGGGGATGAAGAGCACTCAGGTCAGGGAAAAGTTGCAGCCACAGGGTCTGCTGGGATGTGTCAGTTAGACAGGAGGACCAGAGTTTTCCAGGGGAAGAGCAAGGCACAATGTTGGGACATTGTTATGGAACTGCACTGATGTTAGAGCAGAACCTGAGAGCTGCAGGACAGGGAGGCCATCCTCTCCCACTAACAATGGAAGCGATAGTCTATGTGACTGGCTTCTTCCAGGGAGTAACAAATAAGCTGTGTGGGATCTCTCAGCCACAGTGCATCAGGACAGTGGCTGATGCCAACTTTGCAACATCACACCAGTTTGTTTCATTGCCTGACGACAAGGTCAGTCTGACAGCCCAGGCAGGAAAATTTGGGAACATAGCTGCATTCCCCAGATACATCATCAGGATACATGTAGCACTGAGAGAGCTTTATCATAACACTACAGAAATCAGCAACAGGAAGGTGTTCCTATTCCATCATGGACTGTAAAATATTTGTGGTCATGATGCAAAACTCTGCTTTGAATTGTCAGAACAATTTCAGCCTCAATTGGTTTTAGTTGGATTTGCTTTTGATGTCTGTAAATAAAAAAAATTATGTTTGGAATTATCTGATTGCTTGCCCTTAAGTGATGATCCCCTAGTGGACAATGACAAGCTGTGGCTTCACGGTGGGCATTGGGAACAGGGCAATGCTGACTTAGAGGGTGATCAGTGATAGTGTAGCTAAGGACAAGGAAATTGTGTGGCAGGGTGGTTAAATTGTGACTAGGGTGACAAATTGGAGTCATGTGAGAGGGAATGTCAGCCCTCGGCTATGTACTGTTGGCAGCATGAATTTGTCACTTCTGTGGCATTACATTGCCAGTGAGGGCCAATGGTAGACTGGCAACACTATGTCTAGTTGGACAGCAGCCTTTCCAATATGGCATAGGTATAAAGGATGCCAGTGTTTCTGAAGTAATCGGCTGAGAGCGGAGGTGTTCTGGGAATCGTTCATGGTAGGATGATGTATCTCATTAATGAGGTGAGTTTGGTAATATTTGATGAGAACATGTGCCCGGCTTCAAGGCAGAAATTCCTCCAAAAGTCCCGATACAACACAGTCTTAGCCAAAAAAGGCCAGAGTTGACATTTCATGTCTGATATGAATCTTCTTCAGAACTGAAGGGAGCTGGAAAAATGATGGGCTTCGTGCTGAAGAAAAAGTGATGAGGAGGAGCAAATAGAACAAGTAGTGGAGGCAACAATGATCGAGAATGTATAGAGATGAAAACTAGATATTACTGGTAGGTGTTATAACATGAACTATATTAATTCTGCTGAGAGTAAATTTATGCGCATTCGAATGTAAAATGCCTAAGTGGGAATTGAGGAGCTGTTCCTCCAGCTTGCATTGGAACTAGCATGGAAATTTCATCACAAGAACTCAATAACCTCAGACAATGAAGTCTGACCTTAATGATCACTTATTCTGTCCACCCCCTCTCCCACCCCCAGTTACTTCCTTCTCTACTTCCATGAGCACTCCCTCTGCATTTTCCTCTGGGTGCCTTCATTAACGGTTTCTCTTGCTCCTCCATTCCCCCCTCCCCTTTCTATTGCATAAATCCCATTACTTTTCCAGTTCTCTTCAGTTCCGAAGAAGTGCCATATTGGACTCAAATCATTAACTTGTTTTCCTCTGTTTCCACGGATGTTGACAAACTGAGTAAATTTGTCCAGCCACCTTCTGTTTTTCCGACAAGCTGAACACTGTACAGTTCAAACATGACTCCAACGTATATTCTTATCCAGTCATTGATATTTTACTCTAAATTTATACTATTCCTGCTGTACTCAAAGTGATGTACTCCTTGAGGCAATTTTCATAATACCCTAAATCGCTCTGATTGATCATAAATTGAGAGATTAAAGCACTTCATACATTCACAACAAGTATTGAATCCAACCAGTCCATTCCTCTTATGACAACAACTGTTTGAGAACCATTTTTAGCCAGCATGTAATACCAGACATTGATTCTTCTAAACAGCTTTTAAGTCATTTATTTTAAATAATTGACAGGGGAGGTGTGGCTCAATGTTGCTCAGAGAAATAAGCCCACAGAATCTTGGAACATGGGAATAGAGGTCTGCCATTTAGCCCTCTTGAATCTGATCCACGATTCAGGGAGATGATGCCTGGTTACTGTCTGAAATTCATCTATCTTGATTTCATAAATAACCTCTAGTACCGTTGCCAAACAGAAACCTGCCAATTTAGAATTGATCAATTGATCTAGCCTTAATAGCTTTATGATGGAGTGAGTTTCAGATTTCCAATATCCTTTTGAGAAGAAATGATTTCGCACAGACAGCTTAGCTCTAATTGTAAGGTTATGACTCCTGCTTCTCAATTCCTCTACCACAGGAAATAGTTTTTCTTTTTGTCATTGAGTCATAGAAATGTTTAGCACAGAAATAAACCCTTTGGTCTAACCTATCCATGCTGACCAGATATCCCAACCTAATCTAGTCCCATTTACCAGAACTTGGACCAGATCCCTCTAAAACCCTTCCTATTCACATCCCCATCCAGATGCCTTTTAAATGCTGTAACTGGACCTGCCTCCATCACTTTCTCTGGTAGCTCCACCCATACATGCAACGCCCCCCCCCCCCCCCCCACCCGCTGCATGAAAACGTTGCCCCTTAAGTCCCTTCAACTTTTTTTTCCTCTCACCCTAAACCTTTGCCGTCTAGTTCTGGACTGACCCATCCCAGGGAAAAGACCTTGTCTATTTATCCTATCCATGCCCCTCATGATTTTATAAGCCTCTATAAGATCACCCCTCAGCCTCTGATGCTCCAGGGAAAACAGCCCCAGCCTGTTCAGCCTCTCCCTGTAGCTCAAATCCTCCAACCCTGGCAACATACTTGTAAATCTTTTCTGAACCCTTTCAAGTTTCACAACATCCTTCTGATAGGAGGGAGACCACATTTGCATGCATTATTCCAAAAGTGGCTTAGCCAATGTCCTGTACAGCCATAACATGACTTCTCAACTCCTATAGGCGCAAGTGAGAAATGCAGCTGCTGGAGATCAGAGTTGAGAGTGTGGTTCTGGAAAAGCACAGCCGGTCAGGCAACATCCGAGGGTTGGGAAAATTGATGTTTCGGGCATAAGCCTTTCACAGGAAGGGCTGCCTGACCAACTGTGCTTTTCCAGCACCACACTCTTGACTCTCAATTCCTGTACTTAATGCTCTGACGAAAAAAGGAAAGCATACCAAACGCCTTCTTCAGTATCCTATCTACCTGCGACACCACTTTCAAGGAACTATGAACCTGCACTCCAAGGTGTCTTTGTTCAGCAACACTCCCCAGGACCTTCCCATTAACTGTAAAATCCCTGTTCTAATTTGACTTTCCAAAATGCAGCACTTCACATTTATCTAAATTAAGCTCCATCTGACACTCCTCAGCTCATTGGCCCAACTGATCAAGATCCCATTGTATTCAAAGGTAACCTCCTTCGCTGTCCACTACACCTTCAATTTTGATGTCGTCTGCCTACCTGTCATATGCTTCCTTCTTTTTCTTAACCAAAGCCTCAATTTCTCTAGTCATCCAGCATTCCTTACACCTACCAGTCTTTCACCCGAACAGGAATATACTGTCTCGGAACTCTTGTTATCTCCTTTCTGAAGGCTTCCCATTTTCCAGCCATTCACTTACCTGAGACCATTTGCCCCCAATTAACTTTTGAAAGTTCTTGCCTAATACCGTCAAAGTTAGCCTTCCTCTAATTTAGAACTTTAACTTTTAGATCCAGTCTATCCTTTTCCTTCACTAATTTAAAATGAATAGAATTATGGTCGCTGGTCACAAAGTGCTTCCCCCCGACACCTCAGTTATCTGCCCTGCCTTATTTCCCAAGAGTAGGTCAAGTTTTGCACCTTCTCTAGTGGGTACATCCACATACTGAATCAGAAAATTTTCTTGTACACATTTAACAAATTCCTCTCAATCTAAACCCTTAACATTATGGCAGTCCCAGTCTATGTTTGGAAAGTTAAAATCTCCTACCATAACCATCTTATTATTCTTACAGGTAACTGAAATCTTCTTACAAACTAGTTTCTCAATTTCCCTCTGACTATTAGGGGGCCTATAATACAATCCCAATAAGGTGATCATCCCTTTCCTATTTCTCAGTTCCACCCAAATAACTTCCCAGGAATATCCTCCCTGAGTACAGCAGTAATGATATCCCTAATCAAAAGTGCCATTCCCCCTCCTCTCTTGCCTCCCTATCTATCCTTCCTGTCGCATTTGTATCCTGGAACATTAAGCTGCCAGTCCTGTCCATTCCTGTGCCACATTTCTATAACTGTTATGATATCCCAGTCCCATGTTCCTAACCATGCCCTGAGTTTATCTCCCTTCCCTGTTAGGCCTCTTGCATTGAAATAAATGCAGTTTAAATTATCAGTCCCACCTTATTCTCTGCTTTTTCCTGCCTCCCCTGAGTGTTTGATTTGCTCTATTTCTTGACTGCACCAGTCTCAGATTGATTTCTTTCCTCACTATTTCCCTGGTCCCACCTCCCCCACCTTGCGATCCGATAGGATTCAGAACCAAAGACACTTTCTGCAGAAATAATCATCAATAACATTGAAACTCTCCCTAAATTCCCACAGTGAACAGGAAGAGCACATTACTCAACTAAAGGCCATCTTTGCTCCTTTACAATCTACGGACTCAAAAAATAGCATTGCCTTATTGCTCTAAAAACAGTGCTCCAGGCTAACTTAGTACTTACAGAAAATTTAATCAAAAGACAGTTCTCAATAAAAACAGCAAGGTTACATGTAAAAACTATGCACTTGTCTATTCCTGTGTTGTGAGTTCTCCCACACAGGTTCCTCTAAGATCAGCTGTGAATTTCACTGTTTATTAATTTTCCCAGACGTACTCCGATGTCCAGAGATACATGAACTCAAACACCAAAGGCAATAACTGCGCAGGTTCACTGCCGTGTCAGTTAGCAGTGTAGGTTTCTTTCTCTCTTTTCCTTCCTGACCATGTGGTTGCTGCCTTTGTCTGTCTTCCTCCTTTTAAAGCTGCCATTGTTTTGATCTTTTTTTCCCCAAAGTTCCAAATCAATGCAATAGCATATAAAACAGTAATTGCTGCTTCCGGAATTCGAGGAAATCACCTGCAACACCTAAAATAGGATTTAAAAAAAAGAGCAACTCTTACAGCCACAATTTTTTCCCAGCGTCCACTTTGGATTACCCAGAATCTTTTTGTTACTTAACTATTAATTAAAAAACCTCCACTCTTGACCATCTATATGCAGGGGAATAGAAGCCTCGTCTATATAATTTATCCTCAGAACTTAGCCCTGATAGTTCTGGCATCATTCTTTAAAGAGGAGAAAAAGAAAGTGGGTGCAATTAAGGAAGTTGTTGATTAAATCAAGTGGCAGGAGAGAGTGAGGACTGCAGATGCTGGAGATCAGAGCTGAAAAATGTGTTGCTGGAAAAGCGCAGCAGGTCAGGCAGCATCAAAGGAGCAGGAGAATCGAAATTTCAGGTATAAGCCCTTCTTCAGGAATGAGGAGGGTGTGCCAAGCAGGCTAAGATAAAAGGTAGGGACTTGGGGGACAGGCGTTGGGAATGCTATAGGTGGAAGGAGGTTAAGGTGAGGGTGATAGGCTGGAGAGAGGTTGGGGGCGGAGAGGTAGGGAAGAAGATTGCAGGTCAAGAAGGCAGTACTCAGTCCAATGGTTGGGACTGAGAAAAGGTCGGGGAAGGGGAAATGAGGATGGTGGAGAAATCTGCATTCATCCCTTGTGGTTGGAGGGTTCCTAAGCAGAAGATGAGGCGCTCTTCCTCCAGGCGTCATGTTGCCATGGTCTGGCGATGAAGGAGGCCAAGGACCTGCATGTCCTTGGTGGAGTGGAAGTGGGAGTTAAAGTGTTCAGCCACAGGGCGGTTGGGTTGGTTGGTGCGGGTGTCTCAGAGGTGTTCTCTAAAACGTTCCGCAAGTAGGCGGCCTGTCTCCCCAATGTATAGGAGGCCACATTGTGTGCAGCGGATGTAGTAAATGATGTGTGTGGAGGTGCAGGTGTGGGTGCAAGTTTTGCATTTCTTGTGGTTGCAGGGGAAGGTGCTGGGAGTGGAGGTTGGGTTGGTAGGGGGTGTGGACCTGACAAGGGAGTCGCAGAGGGAGTGGTCTTTCAGGAACGCTGATAGGGGAGGGGAGGGAAATATGGTGGTGGGGTCTGTTTGGAGGTGGCAGATATGACGAAGGATGATACGATGTCCTCCTTCTTCAAAGACCGCAATTTCCCCTCAGACGTGGTTGACGATGCTATCCACTGCATCGCCTCCACTTCCCGCTCCTCTGCCCTTGAACCCGGCCCCTCCAATCGCCACCAGGACAGAACCCCACTGGTCCTCACCTACCACCCCACCAACCTCCAGATACATCGTATCATCCTTCGTCATTTCTGCAACCTCCAAACAGACCCCACCACCAAGGATATATTTCCCTCCCCTCTCCTATCAGCGTTCTAGAAAGACCACTTCCTCCGCGACTCCGTCGTCAGCTCCACACCCCTCACCAACCCAATCTCCACTCGCGGTACCTTCCCCTGCAACCGTAAGAAATGCAAAACTTGCGCCCATATCTCCCCCCTCACTTCTCTCCAAGGCCCCAAGGAATCCTTCCGTATCCATCACAAATTCACCTGCACCTCCACACACATCATTTCCTGCATCTGCTGCACACGATGTGGCCTCCTCTACATTGGGGAGACAGGCCGCCTACTTGCACAACATTTCAGAGAACACCTATGGGACACCCGCACCAACCAACCCAACCACCCTGTGGCTGAACACTTTAACTCCCCCTCCCACTCCACCAAGGACATGCAGGTCCTTGGCCTCCTCCATCGCCAGACCATGACAACACGACGCCTGGAGGAAGAGCACCTCATCTTCCGCTTTAGGAACCCTCCAGCCACAAGGGATGAATGCAGATTTCTACGCCTTCCTCATTTCCCCTCCCCCCACCTTGTCTCAATCCCAACCATCGGACTCAGCACCGCAATCTTGATCTGCAATCTTCTTCCCAACCTCTCCGCTCCCAACCCCTCTCCGGTAAATCAAGTGGCACTCATGTTTTAGAAATTGAGGCCTTCTTCAGGATTTCCTCAGTGCTGTTCCTAGACTTCCACTTAAAATGACTCCACAGATGGTGGTATCCTGTCACCAAATCACCTTTTATTTATACATGGGGAGTCCTTGACACTGATCTAGCTCCCTCAGAGCAGTCTCCGAGTGAGCAGGATGATTGACACTTCTGTTTATTTCTGTCAGCCTGGGCTCCCTGATTGGATCAGATGACCAGCTCCAATTAAGGAACACATATTCTATGAGGTCATCTGGCTGACCTCATTACAATCACTATACCACTAAAACACTAAATACTTCAAAGATTAATTTCAATCAATACTGGCATCTAGCTGACATTGTGGAAAATTGTCCAGGTCTGTCCTGCATATTAAAAGAAGGACACTTCCAACTATGGCCACTCACTGCCCAATCAGTCCCCTCTTGATCATCAGTAAAGTGATGGAAGGTGTCATCAACAGTGCTACCAAGCAGCACCTGCTCAGCAATAACCTACTCAGAGATGCCCAGTTTGGGTTCCACCAGAATCTCTCAACTCCTGACCTCATTACCGCCTTATATCAAATATGAACAAAGGGGCTGAATGGCAGAGGTGAGTGTGATAGGCCCTGACTGTGAGTAATATCAAAGAGCCCTTAGCAAAATGTGAGTCACGTGAATTGATTGCAAATGCTCAGCTGGTTGGAGTCAAGCCTGACACGTAGGAAAATGATTGTGGTTGCTTGAGGTCAGTCAGCTCAACTCCAGGACAGCTCTGCAAGAGTACCTCGGGAAGGATGGATTGCACCTAAATTGGAAGGGGACTAATATACTGGAAGGGAGATTTGCTGGAGCTGCTTGGGAGGATTTAAACTAGTAAGTGTGGCGGGGGTGGGGGGGGGGGGGAAGGGGTGGGGGGGAGGTGGTTTGGACCCAGGGAGATAGTGAGGAAAGAGATCAATCTGAGACTGGTACAGTTGAGAACAGAAGTTAGTCAAACAGTCAGGGCAGGCAGGGACAAGATAGGACTAATAAACGAAACTGCATTTATTTCAATGCAAGGGGCCTAACAGGGAAGGCAGATGAACTCAGGGCATGGTTAGAAACATGGGACTGGGATATCATAGCTATTACAGAAACATGGCTCAGGGATGGGCAGGACTGGCAGCTTAATGTTCCAGGTTACAAATGCTACAGGAAGGATAGAACTGGAGGCAAGAAAGGAGGGGGAGTTGCGTTTTTGATAAGGGATAGCATTACAGCTGTGCTGAGGGAGGATATTCTGGAAATACATCCAGAGAGGTTTTTTGGGTGGAACTGAGAACTAAGAAAGAGATGATCACCTTATTGGGATTGTATTATCGACCCCCTAAGAGTCAGAAGGAAATTGAGAAACAAACTTGTAAGGAGATCTCAGCTATCTATAAGAATAATAGGGTGGTTATGGTAAGGGATTTTAACATTTCAAACATAGACTGGGACTGCCATACTGTTAAGGGTTTAGATTGAGAGGAATTTGTTAAGTGTGTATAAGAAAATTTTCTGATTCAATGTGTGGATGTACCTAGCAGAGAAGGTGTAAAACTTGACCTACTCTTGGAAAATAAGGCAGGGCAGGTGACTGAGGTGTCAGTGGGGGAGCACTTTGGGACCAGTGACCATAATTCTATTAGATTTAAAATAATGATGGAAAAGTATAGGCCAGATCTAAAAGTTGAAGTTCTAAATTTTGATGGTATTAGGCAAGAACTTTCAAAAGCTGACTTGGGCAGATGTTCACAGGTAAAGGGACGGCTGGAAAATGGGACACCTTCAGAAAGGAGATAACGAGAGTCCAGAGAAAGTATATTCCTGTTAAAGTGAAAAGAAAGACTGGTAGGTATAGGGAATGCTGGATGACTAAAGAAATTGAGGGTTTGGTTAAGAAAAAGAAGGAAGCATATGCAAGGTATAGGCAGGATAGATCGAGTGAAT
Organism: Hemiscyllium ocellatum; assembly: GCF_020745735.1. NCBI lineage: Eukaryota > Metazoa > Chordata > Chondrichthyes > Orectolobiformes > Hemiscylliidae > Hemiscyllium > Hemiscyllium ocellatum. Next base: position 54,246,248 of record NC_083404.1, read on the forward strand.
CCTTCATAGAGTATAAAAGCAGTAGGAATACACTTTAGAGGGAAATCAGGAGGGCAAAAAGGGGACATGAAATAGCTTTGGCAAATCGAGTTTAGGAGAATCGAAAGGATTTTTACAAACAGAGTCATAGAGTCATAGAGATGTACAGCATGGAAACAGACCCTTCGGTCCAACCTGTCCATGCTGACCAGATATCCCAACCCAATCTAGTCCCACCTGCCAGCATCTGGCCCATATCCCTCCAAACCCTTCCTATTTATATACCCATCCAAATGTCTCTTAAATGTTGCAATTGTACCAGCCTCTACCACATCCTCTGGCAGCTCATTCCATACACATACCACCCTCTGCGTAAAAGGGTTGCCTCTTAGGTTTCCCCTCTCAATCTAAACCTACGCCCTCTAGTTCTGGACTCCCCGACCTCAGGGAAAATACTTTGTCTATTTATCTCATCCGTGCCCCTCATAATTTTGTAAACCTCTATAAGTAAAAAGTGAGGTCTGCAGATGCTGGAGATCAGAGCTGAAAATGTGTTGCTGGTTAAAGCGCAGCAGGTTAGGCAGCATCCAAGGAACAGGAAATTTGACGTTTCGGGCAAAGGCCCTTCATCAGGAATGAGGAGAGGGTGCCAGGCAGGCTAAGATAAAAGGTAGGGAGGAGGGACTTGGGGGAGGGGCGATGGAGATGTGATAGGTGGAAGGAGGTCAGGGTGAGGGTGATAGGCCGGAGTGGGGTGGGGCGGAGAGGTCAGGAAGAAAATTGCAGGTTAGGAGGGCAGTGCTGAGTTCGAGGGAATCGACTGAGACAAGGTGGGGGGAGGGGAAATGAGGAAACTGAAGAAATTTGAGTTCATCCCTTGTGGTTGGAGGATTCTCAGGCGGGAGATGAGGCGCTCTTCCTCCAACCATCGTGTTGTTATGTTCTGGCGATGGAGGAGTCCAACGACCTGTATGACCTTGGTGGAGTGGGAGGGAGAGTTAAAGTGTTGAGCCACAGGGTGGTTGGGTTGGTTGGTTCGGGCGTCCCAGAGGTGTTCCCTGAAGCGTTCTGCAAGTACGCGGCCCGTCTCCCCAATATAGAGGAGGCCACATCGGGTGCAGCAGATGCAATAGATGATGTGTGTGGAAGTGCAGGTGAATTTGTGGCTGATATGGAAGGATCCCTTGGGGCCTTGGAGAGAAGTAAGGGAGGAGGTGTGGGCGCAAATTTTGCATTTCCTGAGGTTGCAGGGGAAGGTGCCGGGAGTGGAGGTTGGGTTGGTGGGGGGTGTGGACCTGACGAGGGAGTCACGAAGGGAGTGGTCTTTGCGGAACGCTGATAGGGGAGGGGAGGGAAATATGTCCCTGGTGGTGGGGTCCGTTTGGAGGTGGCAGAAATGATGGCGGATGATACGCTGTATACGGAGGTTGGTGGGGTGGTAGGTGAGAACCAGTGGGGTTCTGTCCTGGTGGCGGTTGGGGGGGGGCGGGGTTCAAGGGCGGAGGAGCGGGAAGTGGAGGAGATGCGGTGGAGGGCATCGTTGATCACGTCTGGGGGGAGTCTGCGGTCTTTGAAGAAGGAGGCTATCTGGGCTGTACGGTATTGGAACTGGTTTTCCTGGGAGCAGATGCGGCGGAGACGAAGGAATTGGGAATATGGGATGGCGTTTTTACAGGGGGCAGGGTGGGAGGAGGTGTAGTCCAGGTAGCTGTGGGAGTCAGTCGGTTTATAGTAGATGTCTGTTGATTCGGTCACCCGAGATAGAAATGGAAAGGTCCCCTCCTAGACCTTTCCGTTTCTATCTCGGGCGACCGAATCAACACAGACATCTACTATAAACCGACTGACTCCCACAGCTACCTGGACTACACCTCCTCCCACCCTGCCCCCTGTAAAAACGCCATCCCATATTCCCAATTCCTTCGTCTCCGCCGCATCTGCTCCCAGGAGGACCAGTTCCAATACCGTACAGCCCAGATGGCCTCCTTCTTCAAAGACCGCAGATTCCCCCCAGACGTGATCGACGATGCCCTCCACCACATCTCGTCCACTTACCGCTCCTCCGCCCTTGAGCCCCGCCCCCCCAAACCGCCACCAGGACAGAACCTCACTGGTTCTCACCTACCACCCCACCAACCTCCGCATACAGCATATCATCTGCTGTCATTTCCGCCACCTCCAAATGGACCCCACCACCAGGGACATATTTCCCTTCCCTCCCCTATCAGCGTTCCGCAAAGACCACTCCCTTCGTGACTCCCTCGTCAGGTCCACAACCCCCACCAACCCAACCTCCACTCCCGGCACCTTCCCCTGCAACCGTAGGAAATGTAAAACTTGGGCCCACACCTCCTCCCTTACCTCTCTCCAAGGCCCCAAGGGATCCTTCCATATCAGCCACAAATTCACCTGCACCTCCACACACATCATCTATTGCATCCGCTGCACCCGATTTGGCCTCCTCTATATTGGGGAGACGGGCCGCCTACTTGCGGAACGCTTCAGGGAACACCTCTGGGATACCCGGACCAACCAACCCAACCACCCCATGGCTCAACACTTTAACTCTCCCTCCCACTCCACCGAAGACATGCAGGTCCTTGGACTCCTCCATCGCCAGAACATAACAACACGATGGTTGGAGGAAGAGCGCCTCATCTTCCACCTGAGAACCCTCCAACCACAAGGGATGAACTCAGATTTCTTCAGTTTCCTCATTTCCCCTCCCCCCACCTTGTCTTAGTTGATTCCCTCGAACTCAGCACCGCCCTCCTAACCTGCAATTTTCTTCCTGACCTCTCCGCCCCCACCCCACTCCCGCCTATCACCCTCACCTTGACCTCCTTCCACCTATCACATCTCCATCGCCCCTCCCCCAAGTTATGCCTTAAACGTCGAATTTCCTGTTCCTTGGATGCTGCCTGACCTGCTGCGCTTTAACCAGCAACACATTTTCAGCTCTAAACCTCTATAAGGTCAACCCTCAGCCTCCGATGCTCCAGGGAAAATAGCCCGAGTCTTTTCAGACTCTCCCTGTAGCTCAAATCCTCCAACCCTGGCAACATCCTTGTAAATCTTTTCTGTGCCCTTTAAAGTTTCACAACATCTTTCCAATAGGAAGGAGACCAGAATTGCATGCAATATTCCAACAGTGGCCTAACCAATGTCCTGTACAGCTGCAACATAACCTATCAACTCCTGTACTCAATACTCTGACCAGTATAGGAAAGCATACCAAACGCCTTCTTCACTATCCTATCTACCTGAGACTCCATTTTCAAGGAACTATGAACCTGCACTCCAAGGTCTCTTTGTTCAGCAACACTCCCTAGGACCTTAACATTATGTGTATAAGCCCTGCTAAGATTTGCTTTCCCAAAATGCAGCACCTTGCATTTATCTGAATTAAACTCCATTTGCCACTTCTCAGCCCATTGACCCATCTGGTCCAGAGCCTGTTGTAATCTGAGGTAACCCTCTTCACTGTCCACTACACCTCCAATTTTGGTGTCATCTGCAAACTTACTAACTATACCTCTTATGCTTGCATCCAAATCATTTATGTAAATGACAAAAAGTAGAGGGCCTAGCACCAATCCTTGTGGCACTCCACTGGTCACAGGCCTCCAGTCTGAAAAACAACCCTCAACCACCACCCTCTGTCTTCTACCTTTGAGCCAGTTCTGAATCCAAATGGTTAGTTCTCCCCATATTCCATCAGATCTAACCTTGCTAATCTGTTTCCCATTGGGAACCTTGTTGAACGCCTTACTGAAGTCCGTATAGATTACATCTACTGCTCTGCCCTCTTCAATCTTCTTTGTTACTTCTTCAAAAAACTCAATCAAGTTTGTTAGACATGATTTCCCACGCACAAAGCCATGTTGACTATCCCGAATCAGTCCTTGCCTTTCCAAATACATGTACATCCTGCCCCTCAGGATTCCCTCCAACATCTTGCCCACCACTGAGGTCAGGCTCACTGGTCTATAGTTCCCTGGCTTGTGTTTTCTGCCCTTCTTAAACAGTTGCACCACGTTTGCCAACCTCCAATCTTCTGGCACCTCACCTGTGACTATCGATGATATAAATATCTCAGCAAGAGACCCAGCAATCACTTCTCTAGCTTCCCACAGAGTTCTAGGGTACACCTGATCAGGTCCTGGGGATTTATCCCCTTTAACCATTTCAAGACATCCAGCACTTCCTTCTCTGTAATATGGACATTTTGCAAGATGTCACCATCTATTTCCCTACAATCTATATCTTCCATATCCTTTTCTACAGTAAATACTGATGCAAAATACTCATTTAGTATCTCCCCTATTTTCTGTGGCTTCCCCTTGACATTCAATGGCATTATCATCACTGAATCCCCAAATATCAACATCCTGGAAGTTAACATTGACCAGACACTTAACAGGATTCGCCGTAGAAATACAGTAGCGAAAAGAGCAGGTCAGAGGCAAGGAATGTTGCAGTGAATAACTCACCCTGTGACTCCCCAAAACTGTTCACAAGGCTCAAGTCAGGAATGTGATAAAATACTCTCCATTTGCCTGGATAGGTGCAGCCCCAGCAACACTCAAGAAAGCTTTATACCAATCAAATCAAAGCAGCCCACTTAATTGCCACCACCTCCACAAACGTACACTCCCTCCACCACCAAAGCTCAGTAGCAGCAGTGTATATCTTCTGTGAGATGCACTACAGGAATTCATCAAAGTTCCTGAGAGGGCAGCTTCTGAACCAACTAGAGGAATAAGGGCAGTGATTCAAGGAAACATCACTACCTGCAAGTTACTCTCCAAGCCACTCACCATCCTAACTTGGAAATATATTGGCATTCTTTCAGTATTGTTGAAACAAAATCCTAGAATTCCCTCCCTAACCACATTGTGGGTCTACTATATGGACTGCAGTGGTTCAAGAAGACAGCTCATCACCACTTTCTCAAGGGCAATTAGTGTTGAGCAATAACTGAAAATACAGTCAGCGGCACCCACATTCCACAAGTGTATTGAAAAAATAAGTATTGCTTAAAAGAGGAAAAGTACTCATTTAATTCAGGGTCAGTGAATGTTTAATTTTTCAAAGTTATTGTAGGATTTTGGTAAAGAAAACATCTGAACAGTTAACATAACAAACATAGGCAGTACACCTGAATGCACATTTAACCTAAGTACTATCAGGAATATGCAACAATTTTTCTCTCAAGGAGTTTCCCTGGATATGGTCCAAAAATTGAGAATTGGACTTGGAAAAAAACCCCAGGATTACCCATTAATATTAATCCATTTGATTTCATGTGAGTACCATGGAAAAGCTAGCCGGAACTAGAGTCAGAGATGCATTGAGTGTGGATGGTATCCTGCCTCAGGCTCTCCTATTATAACGTAAACAGTCGTCTATTCATTCAATGGATTAGTTTTTAGGTTACAATCAGATTAAAGAGTCAATTAATATTCCAGCTTCAATTGGAAATCTGTGAACCATTTCCAGGGCTATAACTAGAAGTCGGCAAAGTGTGTTTCTAGTGGTAGCTAAATCATTTGACTCCAAGCCTTCACATCACAAAGTGTAAGAGAGTTCTAAATTCCTCTACACTATTTCTAATCCAGTATTGCATTACTGTATATAACTGAAGTGAATTGGGAGTGAGATATCCAAATGTGAAACATCTGTATTTCAGGCATTCTATACAGCTTGAACGTTGCCACCAATTGGTTCTTTCATTTCCTGGCTATTTCGAGAGATGCAACACACTGAAATGAAATATTTGTACAGTATGATACCAATACACTATAGCATGGTGATCAGAACCTTTCAGACGCCACACTTGATTGTATGTGAAACAATTCAATGTTTTCATGCTTTGGGGAGATAATCCACAGCAAGATAATAAAACGTGTTTTCCAATTTCTTTCCTCTTTCCTACCTTCCAATAAAGAGTCCAATATTGAAAAATAATTTGTTTTCTTCTTTGCAATAACATGGGCTAGCAATGGTATGGAAATTTAAAAAAAAGACATCCTTCAACTTTGTTCTCATAAGTTTCCATTTGCATCAGCATTTACTTATTTCAAATGCCCGGTCCAAACCATGCAAGCATACACACGTCTAACCAACACCCATTTTCATTCTATTGCAGATATATACTTTGAATATTTGAAGTTCATGGTTTATCTTATTACAATTCTAAACATGACTAAGAAGTCAATTTTATTTCAAAGGTTTAACTCCCTTTGTGAGTTGCCATTCCACAAGTTCCAACAAATCCCTTGACCATGCTTCGCGCTGTCAGATTATTGAACTGTGGAAAGCTGAACAATTGAATCTCATCCTGATCCTCACCACCTCAGCAAAATCACTTTGCTACACTGGTAAGGCACAGTCATGTGTTAAAAATCAACAGCAGGAGGGAATGGATCTTTCTTGTCTCTAAGTCAGAGGTATTGAAGTTACTGCAATAACCAATGACCTTCCTCTTCAGTATAGCATAGGTCCAGATGGTGCATTTACTCCTGAGGCATCTGTGGACTCGACTGTAACCATTTACATTAAGCCACATTGCTGCATTGATGACAAATATGGGAAGTAGGATTGCAATGTTGCTTAGGAAAGAGTCGACAGTGTGATCCTGGAAAGGCACAGCAGGTCAGGCAGCATCTGAGGAGCAGGACCTGCTGTGCTTTTCCAGCACCACACCGTCGACTCTGATCTCCAGCATCTTCAGTCCTCACTTTCTCCTGCTTAGGAAAGGTGCAAGATTGGTCTTACCTCATAATATAAAGGGATAATATGGACTCTGTGGTCCATTTTATATGCAGTCCACCTTTTTCTTTTGACTCAACAAAATTTAGGAATAACAGTGACACACCCTGCCCTAATTCTGGGATAACAAGACTACCACAGCCTTAGCTGAGATCAGGCTTTTGCCCGAAACATCGATTTTCCTGCTCCTCAGCTGCTGCCTGACCTGCTGTGCTTTTCCAGCACCACTCTAATCTAGATTCTGATCTCCAGCATCTACAGTCCTCACTTTCGCTCAGCTCAGTTGACCAGGGGATTCAATCTGCCACCTTCTGGTTAATGTTGCAACCAGTACTTTGGTGAAACAGTAGGATAGCCAAGAAAGTGTAATTAACTTCTTCTTGCCAAAAATTATGGTTTGTTAACAATGAACAGCATGACTATTGAGCAACTGGCCAAGAATTCAGCACTGCTGATGAGACATGTTCTGAGTGTGAATCTTTGAAAGTAGTTAGTTCAGGGCTTCCCAAATTGGGGATCTGGATCCCAAGTGGGATTGTGTGCTGAAAGATCAAAGGTAGCAATGACTGCCATGAAGCTCCACTCACCTTCTCCCTTCTCTTAGAGATCCTCACTTCGTCCAGCTCCCCATTCACCAAAGAATTATGACAATTAGTCAGCCTCAAATTGGGTCACAGCGGGAAGGGTCTGAGGAAGTACATTTCCACAAGTATTGGCTTGACAAAAGCAGTGTCTCATCCTCCCACCCCAGAATGGGAATAATTCAAATCATGGGGACATACATCTTCAGGTAGTGAATTATTCTTTAGAAATTTTAAGAGCTCAATTCTTTTTTCATTATCTCTTTGTTCTTACTTCTTCTTAACCAATCTTTTGATTCTCTCTGTATTTCTTTTTCACTACCTGATTTGATTCTAATTGATCCACTCCATACATCTTTGTGCTTCACCTTATCTCTATATGTTCTTGAACCTTGATTGCTGTGAGTTAAGGGTGTACATTGTTGTTTCCACCAGATATTAGATTAGATTACTTACAGTGTGGAAACAGGCCCTTCGGCCCAACAAGTCCACACCGACCCGCCGAAGCGCAACCCACCCAGACCCATTCCCCTATATTTACCCCTTCTACTAACTACAGGCAATTTAGCATGGCTAATTCACCTAACCCTCACATTTTTGGACTGTGGGAGGAAACCGGAGCGCCCGGAGGAAACCCACGCAGATGCGGGGAGAATGTGCAAACTTAACACAGTTAGTCGCCTGAGGCGGGAATTGAACACGGGTCTCTGGCGCTGTGAGGCAGCAGTGCTAACCACTTTGCCAAAGTGCCGTCCACTATTGTTTTATATTTTATCCAATGACTTTATTGAGAATTATTTTTAAAAAGCCATTTCGATAAAACCACAGTATTTCCTCAGATTGCCTGAGATAACTGTAAAATGTTTCAGAGTGAGTTTTGGTTGAGAACTGCCTGCTTACACTCACTCACACTATTCCCATTAATACATACCTGCCTTCCTTCTTTGAGCACTCTTATTGATACATATCTTTTAACAACCTTTATCACAATGAGTGGAACTTTTTTCCCATGGTTTGCATAAAGGATATAATTTCCTGAAGGAGATCATACATATTTCTACTCTGGATGCAGCTTGGTTAGTTGGGCACATGATCAAGCAAATTGGTTGGTTGAAGTATTTGCAAGTTATTGTCCATTGGCTGAGCCATTTGAGGATTTCTTCCGTCCACCCATGACCCAGTCCTGAAGAAGGGTTACACCTGAAATTTCGACTTCTCCACCTCCTGATCCTGCCTGGCTTGCTGTGCTTTCCAGCCTCCTGCCTGTCTACCTTGGATTCCAGCATCTGCAGTTTCTTTGTCTCTCACCAACTGTGATTATGTTTCTGCTTTCAATCAGTCTCCACTGTTCACACCCAGGTTGCTGTGATTAACTGCTTCAGATACTTGCTGGTCTTCCAGTGCAAAGAATTGATCTTGACTGAATGTTGGAGACTGGCACATTCCAGCTCTACGACTACATGCTTAAGAATGCACCAAAGCTTCGGGCAGCTGCTGCCAAGGTGCAGTAGGGAAAGACTACTGTTTAAGATCTTTCAAAGTACAATGGGGGTCCATTCAGTTATCACATTCTCTCAATGCCTCAAATGTCTGTAAGTATTGTCTTCTGTAAGTAAGAAATGTCTTGGGTTTTTCTTTTGCAACTTCAGGGAATGCCAAATTTCCAATATTTGTTTGTTTTATCTACAAAAACTGTACATAAATGCTTCATTAACTGTATGTTTATTTTATGAATAAAGTATATTTGTGAAATAATTTTTTTTAAAAACTGCTTTAGCTCTTTTCTTAATCATCTTGTTCGTAAGTGTTATTATCTACATCCAGAGCACATGGGACATGAATCCAGGTCTCCTGGCTCAAAGGTAGCATTGTACCACAAGAGCCAGAATTAACCACCTGAATTCAAATTGCGATTTTCAGTTCAGCAGTACCACTATAAGTGATACATATCAATCTAATTGACAAGTATCACACCCATCCAGTTTCCATATCGCAATCTTGGCTCTGAACACTTATCCAAGCCATTAACCCTTTCATTATGTTAATACAATCTCTGTGAGTTATCCAAACCTGAAACCTGTAGCCCACTACATTACTGATTTTGACAGTTATGATGATAAACTTAATAGCTTTCTGCAGGCAACCAATTTATATAGTGAAAGACTTGCAACTTGAGAGAAAATGCATTCCCGGTTGCTCGCATGCTTTGGTAACAGTTACTCCAACCTACTGAATGTATCTGTATCTCATGTCAGTTTACTGCAGTGCTATACATAATAATGTGTCAGCATCTTCAATAATAGATATATCTCAATTGATTACTTGCCTTCCTTCCTTCCTCCCATTACTCCACAAAATGCAGTCTGCAGAAAATGAAAGGTTTAGTTGGCCTTTGAGAATATTCTGGCTCACATTAATGATTCACAGTATATTAGGCCTTCCCAGATTGTGATTCATAATTCATTATAAAGAAGCAACTTTGAATAACTGCAATTTTAAACACAGTTAGCTATGACGACTTTAAGTAAAAGAGGAATTTTCTTGCTGTTATTTTAAATCTCCACTTCAAACATTGCTTAAAAATTGTCTTGCTCAGAGAAAGTTAATTTTATATATTAAAGCAAAGTGAAGGTGGACTTTGAATTTTTTTATTTAGCAAAAAGAATGACTTCAGCTTTTCGATTTCAATTTCCATTTCCAAATGTTTTTTCCATGTTTAAATGGATGCAATATAATTTGAGCTGAATAAATAATTTCTCATCTTACTTAAAGAAAACAAGAATAAAACAAACAAAGTGAAAAGGCTTTGTTGAAATATTGAAATAGTATTTCATTGAAAATTTCCAGTTTTCTTTTATTTCATCATATAGCTTTAGTAGGATTTCTTTAGTATTCTAGGTTGTGGTTAGATTTTATAGGACCGTTTCAAAATCTTATAGCATTTCTAATATTTTATCATCCATAGTTCAAGTACCTACTGACACCATTGCTCTTTTATCATGAAGCTTAGATGCTGAAGTAGTAGAGGAGCTATGTGTCGCTATAAGCCACCACTTCAAATTCCTTTCAATTCCACAAGTGCTGTGCCTGAAGGCAGGTCGTTTGGTTTGTTGCCAACTGATGTTTCACCCTGAGCTGTATTCCTTTGCAGTTTTTATTTTGTCAGCAGTGGCTTGCTGTTACCCTCAGGGAGATGAGGCAGGTCACACATGCATCTTAGTTGGGAGAGGTTTTGAAAGTCGGCTAGTGGTGATTCTGAATCACATACTAATCATCAAACTAACTGAGCCAACCAGAGCCTCCACTTCAACTATCATGCTGAATACTAATGTGTGACCAAAAAAAGTTCACTTTCCCACAAAGTCATTTCAGTGGCTGATGATGATTCCTGTGGTTTGGTATGTAGAGCATGGCAGAGTAGGGTTGTTCTACAGAAGTACCCATTCCTGGGGAATGACAAGTCAAGTTCAAATGTTAAGATTGCCCAGCCACCACAATCTACTTTCAAAGGGGAACTCTTCATAGCTGCCAAAGTGACAACCAATCACAAGTGTGGGTACAGTTTGTTGAGCTGATAAATGTGTTGCTGGAAAAGCGCAGCAGGTCAGGCAGCATCCAAGGAGCAGGGCATAAGCGCTTTTTCAGCAACACATTTTTCAGCTCTGATCTCCAGCATCTGCAGTGCTCACTTTCTCCACAGTTTGTTTAGCGGATTGATCTGCCTGTAATCTTTTATTACCCACCCTTCACCTATTCTTCTCCTGACACACAGTGATCACAATCTCATGAGCAAAACCTTACCAGCAGCATACAGCAGGATGCATTGCTGTTGAAGGCCTTTCATGTCATGGACAGCAAAGCTTCAAGAAGAAGGTTCACTATGACTTTCTTAAAGGTCACTGACAGACATCTTAAAAATAACTACAGTCCACAAAACGGGTCGTTGTAAGTTTGTGTAAAGGATAACCCAGAAGGAAAAGCCAGTAAAACTAAGAACATATACTGGTGCAATCCATCTTGAAATCTTCAAATAGAGTTTTAGTATGACCAGTACGTTCATTTCCAAGTATTACCAGTTTCCAATTGATTTTTCGCTTTGGGAGGGACTCAATAAAATCCTTCAAACAAGCTCTTCTCTTCTCCAACCTGCTTATTGGAAACACACAGCATAGAGCTGCTCTGCTGTTGTGGAAAAGGATTTCCACTTTGGCACTCCCTGTTAATTATCTCCATAATGTGTATAATGTCTGTTCTGCCTCATCAGTGCTCATCCCAGGTCTTCACCAAGCCTCCAATGGAAAAGATGGAAGGAGGAAGGAGCAGAGTGGGATACTGACATTTTAACAATTTCTCTGTCCCTTCCACCTTCAATCCCAACTCCAATAGCCTGGTTACAATTTTCTTCTGTGGATGGTTCTCGTAGAGTTATGTATTGCATGTCTCTGATTAACCAAATGAATTACTTGTTCCAAATTTCAAAAAAATAAGGCAGAGGTTTGAATATACACCCTAGCAATTTTTAAACACACACAGAACATCTTTTTGAAAGGAAAATCATAAAGAGCAGTATGTACTGAGTCAGCAAGCAAAGGCCTTGGTAGCCTTGGCCTCATCTCCACTGCTCAGAATGGTGGCAGCAATGGGTTTGGCATCATTTTGCTCCTGAACGTGGAGCTCAATCACTTATGGTTCATGCCACGTCCATATGGTTTCAACATTGCCTTTCAAGCTCGGTAATTTTTTTTATTTCGGTTGTCCTGGGGCATCATCCTGTGGTAGGCCAGGCTCCCGTGTATCTCCATCCCGACTTTCATCATTGAAACACAAGCTAGGAGCCCATCGGTCACCTCGGAGCCTGGCCCATCAGCTGGTGTCCAGCATCGGAGAAGGTGCAGGGCCCATGCAGTGTGACCGTCTCCAGCTGGGTGGTAGTCGAAAAGGAGCACATTGCCAGGACCCCAGGGTCAGTGGTGACTGGAAGAGCAGGGAGGGTGAAGTCTAGGGAGGGGGAAAGATGTCTTTTTGGAGCTGTTTCAGTTTTAGTAATATCCATGTAATATTAATTTATTCAGTATTTTACCATTTACGCAATTTACTCAGTAATTCAAAATAGCGCCCGAAAGTGGCAACTTTATCCACTTTTCACTGTATCTAGGCATAAGTGACAATATATTTGATAAATAAATGAACGAATATTGCTCCTAATTGGAAAAACTGTTTGATGGAGCTACTCCAATAGTTACTTTCAATTCTGAGCAACTCTTGTTATGGCTGACTTGATTGTCATTGTGCTTAAAAGGTCTAAATAAGGAGGGTTGGTTTCCAGTATTATTCTTGGAGTATAATTGGCAGGGGAAAGGATTTTTAAAAAATTATTTCATGAGAGGGGAGCATTACTGACAAGGGCAACAACATTTATTGTTTTCCCCTCATTGGTCTTGAACTCTTTCTTCAACTATTGCAGCCCATGTTCTGTAATTAGATCCATAACAGTAAACAGAGAAAGTTCCAGGATTTTCACACAGTGAAGAAATTATGATGTATTTCTAAGTCAGGATGGTGAGTGGCTTGGAGGCGAACTTGCAGGTGGTGTTGTTCCCATATATCTGTTGAAATTGTACCTCTAAGTGGCAAAGGCCATAGGTTTGGCACTTGATCTGACCAAGCAAGTGAGGTACTCACATTATATTTTGTTGAATTCAGGTCAGTGTGAGATACTAGTGTCATATCACATCAGCCAGTGACAATACCTGGTTTTGCTGCAAAGGGAGATGTGCTACATTCGTCTGGGGTCTAAAAGATCATGATTTTATAATTTAACTGTGAACAAATTCTGGAGGAGATCCATTCTTACATTTTATGGTATCATTACAGGGTAAATATGAGGCCACTTTGTAGTTTAATTGTCAAAGTAAGTTGTGTGAAGTAAAACAACTTTAGGTCTCAAGCCAAAATTCTTATGTTCTAAGCTTGCATAGCCTTTTAACTTAAAGCTCCTTAAAGAGAAACAGTTACTTTATTTTAATGTATATGAACATCACTTTGGAATTAAGTTTCATAATTTTTCTGATTTGCTGTTTTTAAATTTGCATTGGCCTCTTGTTACTTTATGTTATTTACTTTCCACTAATTATATAATTGGTTATCAGGCAACCCAGGCTGTACAAATTTGTTTCTAGGTTTCTTCATGTTTTTGGGCCTTTACAGTGATAAGGTTTGATTCCTAGCAATCATGTGGTCTGATCTAATGAGAATTCCAGCAAAACATGTGACCCCTATATCTCTGGAGAACAAATGAAGACCCTGTAAAAGATCTAATATCTTTTCAAAGAGACTGATACCTTAGGGAACTAGTCAGGATATAACAGAAAGCGATATTTGTAAAATGACTATCGCTCTTAAGAAACCAATCAGGAATTAGTCAAGCGTCATTGAGCTAATTCGAGACTGATCATGTGCTTTCCATGCAGTGGCAAACTCATCAGAACTTGGGGATGACCTTGCAGAGGTAATGCTTTGTAAGGGTTAAATTTTTTTAGCAACCATCCTTATTGAGTATCTCTGTTTTGTATTTATTGTGATAAACATAAATTCTTAAACTGGTGAAAACATACTGGGATATGGAGTGATCGTGCAGTGGGTCAGAAATAAAAGTCATAATTTGGCGATGCCGGTGTTGGACTGGGGGTATACAAAGTTAAAAATCACACAACATCAGGTTATAGTCCAATAGGTTTAATTGGAAGCACACTAACTAGTGTGCTTCCAATTAAACCTGTTGGACTATAACCTGGTGTTGTGTGATTTTTAACTCAGAAATAAAAGACTGTTTTAGAATAGCACTCCAAAATCGGTTAATAGTTGTAATTGACTTATGTCTTACAATTAAAGTTAAAATAAATGCCATGGCTTATGTATATCTTGTCGATGGTATGCACTGCATATTGTTGGTGGAGAGGATGAATGTTAATAGTGGTTGATGGAGGTCCAATCAAATTTGGTTTCCTCCGTTGGGTGGAACAGTGGACCAGGCAGACAGCCATGCCAAGAAAGTGCTAATTTCAAGCTAGCTGATCTCAACTAGCTTCAGCATTCCTGTTTGTGAATAAAAAAACTGGCCAACACGTGTATTGTAATCTAGTTGAACCTGCTGGAAAATGCAAATATCACATGAAGAGAAGATTAGACTTGACCAAGATGATTAACACCAACCCATGTTTCCCAGCCCTAATGCTCAACACAAAACTGTGAAAGTATAGATGGATTACTTACAGAGTGGAAACAGGCCCTTTGGCCCAACAAGTCCACACCGACCTTCTGAAGAGCAACCCACCCAGACCCATTCCCCTACACCTAACTCTATGGGCAATTTAGCATGGCTAATTCACCTAACCTGCACATTTTTGGACTGTGGGAGGAAACCGAAGCAAACCCACACAGACACGGGGAGAGTGTGCAAACTCCACACAGACAGTTGCTTGAGGCGGGAATTGAACCCAGGTCTCTGGCACTGTGAGGCAGGAGTGCTAACCACTGTGCCACCATACTGCCCACAAAAGCTCCATTCATCTCTGGAAGATACCATTTACAGCATTCCAAATCCTGGGAATGGTGTCATTTCAAATTTTACAGCAGGTTTCCAATATAAAAGAAAGGGTTCTCCAGAAAAGCTTCATTTACAGTTTACATCCATCAGACGAAAAGAGACAGAGGAGAAAAGAAACAGAATGTGAGAAAAAAAGAGAATAAGTCAATACTCATTAATTTATGTTCAGGCTGCACTGGGAAATAAAGATTGTGTGTATTCTATCAACTGCTACCTGAATGTAAGGTATAAACTTACTTAATAAACCTTCTCTCTGTTTGGAATAGCTTTGTTATCTATGGACACTTTGTCCAACGCAATAACAGTTGTTTTAAATGGCAAGTGTCTAAGGACTTCTGTTTTAAAACTATTACCCCTCTATGAAGTTATAACAGGGCTGAACACCTCGAATCAATTCCAGGAAATCCAGTCAGTATCTTCCCTGTCTGTGGGAGATTACAAAAGGAAGTGGATTTCTGCAGCAACTGCCATGCTCTTGGAACTTCCTAAAGGGCCACATGACTAACAAAGTTTTTTGAACATCATCTCTGTTGCAAAATTGATACAGTATATGCTCTTCTTTCTATAAGATAACAATGGTGAAAATGTGTTGCTGGTTAAAGCACAGCAGGTCAGGCAGCATCCAAGGAACAAGGAATTCGACGTTTCGGGCAAAAGCCCTTCATCAGACAATGTCAACATTTGTTTATTTGATTTAATATTGTCCTATGCACCTCAGTACAATGAGAAGTTTTGTTTTGCATGCAATACAGGCAGATCATGCCATACAAAGTGCATTAGAGTAATAGAACAGAGGGAAGAATACATTGTTACAGGGGCAGAGAAGGTGCACAAAGAGCAAGACCAATATTAAGTTAAATTTTGAGAGGCCCATAAATCTGATAACAGCAGGGAAGAAGCTGTTCTTGAATCTGTTGGCACATGTGTTTAAGCTTTTGTACCTTAGGCCCAACGGAAGAGGTTGAAAGCAATTATAAATGGAGTGGGAGGGGTCTTTGATGATATTGGCTGCCCTTCCGAGGCAGCAATAAGTACAGATGGAATTATTGGATGGAAGGTTGGCTTACATGATGGACTGGGCTGTGTACATAACTCTCTGGAGTTTCTTACAGTCCTAGAAAGAGCAGTTGCCATACTAGTCATGATGCATCCAAACTGAAATGCTTTCTATGGCGCATCTATTAAAATTGGTAAGATTCTTTGTAGACAATGCTGAATTTCCTTCGCCTGAATTTACACTCATCTGGAGATTCAAGTGGACCCTACTCGTATGTATTCATGGAGCTGAAAGTCAATTTGTTTTCAATTGTCCAGATATTTGAGTGCAAAAGGAGTCGTGGAAATTTCAACAGGGGAGAACATCCCTCTGGCCTGTCTTATTTCTCCATTACTAATCTTGAATTGGACGGATAAGAATTTTGTCAAGATTAGAGTGGTGCTGAAAAAGCACAGCAGGTCAGACAGCATCTGAGGAGCAGGAAAATTGATGTTTCACACAAAAGCCCTTCATCAGTTTCCAGATGGAGGGCTTTTGCTCGAAATGTCGATTTTCCTGCTCCTCGGATGCTGCCTGACCTGCTGTGCTTTTCCAGCACCACTCTAATCTTGACTCTGATCTCCAGCATCTCTCGTAATCACTTTCGCCCAGGATAAGAATTTTGCCAATCCCAGCCCACAGTGAGAAGTGGCAATATTGCGGACCAAGAGCAGCATTGGCACCCAGTCTGGGTTTAGCCTTTCCAGCTCTCCTTCCACCTGCTTCATTCTTATCCTACGCTGAGGTCTTGAGGAACTCAGTCTCCATTGAGCAAATGTCAGGGAGCTGGATTTTACAGAACACCTCTGTTTTCCCCTCTCATCCACTAAATTATAAGCGGGGATCCTGATCTCAATTCAAATGGCTACATCACGTAAATATAATGGTGCGAATAATGTTAACTCTTTTAAAATGAGTTTTCCATTTTAACTCAGGAGGAAAAGCACATTTTAAAGACCAGCTGCCCAACCATATAGGAGCTGGGAAATCATGCTGAGGTTGTACAGGACCTTGTGACGCCCCTTCCTGATTACTGTGTCCAGTTCTCATCACCCTGTTATAAGAAGGATCCAATTAAGCTGGACAGGTTCAGAAGAGATTTACAATGTTGCTGGGAAGGGAGGGTTTGAGTTACAAGGAGATGCCTGATAGGCTGGGAGTTTTCAAGTGAAGCGTAGGAGATTGAGGGGTGAGCTTGTAGAGATATACAAAATAATGAGGGGTACAGATGAGGTGAATGGCAGATGTCTTTTCCCTGGGTTGGGAGTTATTAAGACTAGAGGGTATATTTTAAAGTGAGAAGAGAAAGATGTTTAAAAAAGATGTGGGGCAAAGTTTGTTTACACTGAGAGTGGCTTGTGTGTGGCATGAACTTAAAAGGAAAGTGGAGGCTGTTGGTTCAGTTATGTTTATAAGACATTTGGATAAATACATTAATAAGTCACGTTTCGAGGACATGGGTCAAACTTAGGCAGGTGGAATTGGTTCAGTTTGGGTTTGTGTTGGCATAGACTGGTTCGAGTTGAAAAGTCGTAAAGCTGGAAAAGCACAGCCGGTCAGGCAGCATCCGAGGGGCAGGAGAGTTGAAATTTCAAGTATAAGCTCTTCATCAGGAATGGGGTGGGAGGGCAAGGAAGCTGAGAGATAAATTGGAGGGTTTGGGGCTGGGGGTAAGGTAGCTGGGAATGCAATAGGTACCTGAAGGTGGGGGTGATGGTGATACGTCGGAGAGGAAGGTAAAGCGGATAGGTGGGAAGGAAAATGGACAGGTAGGACAGTTCAAGAGGGCAATACCGAGTTAGAGGGGTGAATCTGGGATAAGGTATGGGCAGGGGAAATGAGGAAGCTGGTGAAATCAGCATTGATCCCATGGGTCCCAAAGCAGAAGATAGGGCATTCTTCCTCCAGACATCGGTGGCTAGAATTTGGCGCTGGAGGAAACCAAGGACTTGCATATACGTGGTGAGGTGGGAGGGGACGTTGAAGTGTTCAGCCACAGGGCAATGGGATTGATTGGTGCATGTATCCAAGAAATGTTCTTTGAAATGTTTTGCAAGTTGGTAACCTAACAGTTCCTACTAATAGCTATTCAGTCTCCTCACCAGATCATTACCCATTCATTTTCGGTCCAGCTGTTCTTCTTTCTCTTTGGGCTCCATCTCCATCTATCATTTATTCCATACCCCATTCCCCCCACCCTATCTTCTGCTTAAAGCCAACATTTTCCTAGCTGCCATCAGTTCTAAGGAAGGGTTACTGGATCCAAAACATTAACTCTGATCTCTCTATGCAGCTGCTGCCAGACCTGCTGAGCTTTTCCAGCAATATCTGTTTTTGTTTATGACCATAAAGGTGGCATCCCTCCCAACCAACATTAGCTCCCTTCCCCCTCACCACCCCGAGTAAAATACCAACGGGGGAAAGATGATGCCATTAGTTGGATGCTTCTTGGCCATTGAAGAGTCCCAATGGGCCCAAGGACTGGCAGTACCACTGCTGTTGGTGAGAGAGTGTAACGTTCTGCCCATGGACTCATACAGCATAACAGATTGAGGTCTGATAAACTACACAATGTTGGAAAGAAAATGGAAAACTCATTCTAACAAACAGTCTGAATATTCCAAATCTGATTTTCAAGCAAAGGAAAAATAAAAAACAAACTGATCACTGTAATTACATTTAAAGGAAGTCTGGAAGAAGAATAGCAATTCAATCAGATGATAATGCACATTGATTAATTTCATCAATTCAAAATTAGACATTTATAAAGGCCAAGAAAAGGGAAACTGTATTTAAATCATTGCATGATGATATGACATGCAAAACATACATTTTTATTAATATTTGATGTATTCTTTGTTCTTTGCAATGATGCTGAAAAAGGTTTTGACAGTACAATGTTATTCGTTGGTCATTGCAATGTTACTGATGAAGATTTTAATAGAACAAAATCTGATTATAAATATATTCTTGAGCGAAAATGAAATTTGGTGTGCATCAGTTCCGCTTTATAACATTACATTGAAATCAATCAGATTCTGGCAGGCTGCATCAAAAGGAAGTGTTTGATCATATCATGGTAACTCTAGAGCTTATTGTAAATGGTGCACAAAACCTGAACAGAAATGTCACTCCTCAATAGTTTTCCTAGTTGACTGCATTCAAAGAGTCGCAATGACGAGATTGGGATTTGTTGTGTGTATTTGCTGCATGATCCTAGATACATGGACATTCTTGATCAACTGCTGTAAAAAAGGGGATGAAATAGATTATTATGTTTTAACTTGATTCATTCAGTATAAAAAGCTAGCTTTTTGCAATTACCCTGCATGTGAAACCCAGGGAATGCATGGTCTATCATAACTTTACCCACTTTGTTCAGTTCTAGTTATTATTGGCTGCAGCTGACAGTGATGTATTAACTGACAACTTGGCTCCGCTGGTAAGACTCCTGTCTCGAAGTTAGAAGGTTGTGGTTTTTATGTGCAGAGGATTGCTGAAGTATGGAATGCCTTGCCACAGAGTCTGCTTGAAGCCGGTACTACTGCATCTATTAAAGGGAAACTATGGAAATATTTGATGTGGAGGCAGATATTGGACCATGGCAAGATTGGGCTTAATGAAATTAGTTTGTGATTGACCTATCGAAGAGACGGTGTAATGGACTCATTGGCCTCTCTCGCTTTTTGACACTTGTACAGTTCTGCCAGTTCGCTCCATCCTACAGATTGCAGCCTCTAATATTAGCTGCTACTACTGTAAAACATGAAGTCTGTTCTGTAATGTAAGGATTTAAAAGAATGGTGAAGACACCCAAGAGAGAGAATAATTGGGACTCCCTCCCCTTCCTAGACCTTTCCATTTCTATCTCGGGCGACCGACTCAACAAAGACATCTATTATAAACCGACTGACTCCCACAGCTACCTGGACTACACCTCCTCCCACCCTGCCCCCTGTAAAAACGCCATCCCATATTCCCAATTCCTTCGTCTCCGCCGCATCTGCTCCCAGGAGGACCAATTCCAACACCGCACAGCCCAGATGGCCTCCTTCTTCAAGGACCGCAGATTCCCCCCAGACGTGATCGACGATGCCCTCCACCGCATCTCCTCCACTTCCCGCTCCTCCGCCCTTGAGCCCCGCTCCTCCAACCGCCACCAAGACAGAACCCCACTGGTTCTCACCTACCACCCCACCAACCTGCGCATACAACGTATTATCCGCCGCCATTTCCGCCACCTCCAAACGGACCCCACCACCAAGGATATATTTCCCTCCCCTCCCCTATCAGCGTTCCGCAAGGACCACTCCCTTCGTGACTCACTTGTCAGATCCACACCCCCCACCAACCCAACCTCCACCCCCGGCACCTTCCCCTGCAACCGCAGGAAATGTAAAACTTGCGCCCACACCTCCACGCTCACTTCCCTCCAAGGCCCCAAGGGATCCTTCCATATCCGCCACAAGTTCACCTGTACCTCCACACACATCATCTATTGCATCCGCTGCACCCGATGTGGCCTCCTCTATATTGGCGAGACAGGCCGCTTACTTGCGGAACGCTTCAGAGAACACCTCTGGGCCGCCCGAACCAACCAACCCAATCACCCCGTGGCTCAACACTTTAACTCCCCCTCCCACTCCACCGAGGACATGCAGGTCCTTGGACTCCTCCACCGGCAGAACACAACTACACGACGGCTGGAGGAGGAGCGCCTCATCTTCCGCCTGGGAACCCTCCAACCACAAGGTATGAATTCAGATTTCTCCAGCTTCCTCATTTCCCCTCCCCCCACCTTGTCTCAGTCAGTTCCCTCAACTCAGCACTGCCCTCCTAATCTGCAATCCTCTTCCTGACCTCTCCGCCCCCACCCCACTCCGGCCTATCACCCTCACCTTGACCTCCTTCCACCTATCCCACCTCCATCGCCCCTCCCCCTAGTCCCTCCTCCCTACCTTTTATCTCAGCCTGCTTGGCTCTCTCTCTCTTATTCCTGATGAAGGGCTTATGCTCGAAACGTCGAATTCTCTATTCCTGAGATGCTGCCTAACCTGCTGTGCTTTGACCAGCAACACATTTGCAGCTGTGATCTCCAGCATCTGCAGACCTCATTTTTTACTCGAAGACATTTGGTGTGGGCATGGAAGAGCGATTTAATGAAGAGTGGAAAAGTAGAGGTTAGCAAAAGGCAGAGATGAATAGTCTGATGGTGGTGCTTGAACACATATCATCAGCCTGATTTTTGTGGTTTAATAGCCAGTGATGTTACCACTACACCACTGTCTCCCTATGCCTGTATACAATGGGTCATAAACCTTGGAATTTTCTCCAAATGGTTGTCTCTCTTCCAGCATTGAGCACATTGAAGAATGAAGTAGACAGATTTTTGATCATTCAGGGAACAGCAGGAAATAGAGAAAGCAGGGAAAAGTTGAATTGAGAAACAAGATTCCATTGAATGATGAGGCTCAATCTGCTGTGTGGTCTGCTCCTGCTCTTCTCTCTTGCGTAAATGAATAATCATCAGTGAATTAATTCAGACACTTGGGAGTAAAAGGGGTTCCCATTTTACCTGCTCAGTGCTACCACTGAAGATGGATGAGGGAATCTGTGAATATTGATTTGGAAGAACAAACAGCATCCAATTCCAACAAAAGCATTTGGAAGGAGAAACAGAGACAAAAACAGCCTGAATGAGAAACAAACCTTTTTTTACACTCATGTGGTTAGAACTTAGATTGAGAGCCTCAGAAGGTGATGGATAGAGCAGCAATAGTAAATTTTGAAAGGGAATGATGAACACTTGAAGGAGGAAAGTAATTGTTGTGATTTGGAAAAAGATTGGGAAAGTTGGATTGTTCTTTGAAAGAACGCGTGCTGACTTGATGGGCCGAATCATCACCTTCTGTCCTGTACTATGATTCTCTGGCTTTCTAATTCAGTGAGAATTAAGTTTTTGGCAGGTTTGGATCAGAAATGTGAACCTGTGCTTTCATCCACTGCAAGAAGAATAGAAAGGAACAGTTCAGCACTGATAACCTGGTTTTGTCCTCTTTATTATATTGTTTGGGATGCTGCTTATCAGGTGACAAATGAATCCAACCTGTTTGCTCAGGTGGGATGTAAAATGTCAATGACAATACGTGGACAAACAAGCAGCTCCACTGTGTCTCCCTTCAGTCCACAGCATGGGAATGTTGGATTAAAGTATACAGTGGCAGTTCTAAAGAAGGGTCACTGGACACAAAACATTAATCCTGCTTTTTCTCCACAATACTGCCAGACTTGGTGAGCTTTCCAGCGATTTCTGGTTTTGTTTGTGGCCTCAATATCTGCGGGATGTGACATTGAAATGATAACCCAGATTCTTCTACAATGTGAAAATGCTACAGAACATAAACTCAGCAATGGTCCAATGAAACAAATGTCCATTAAATGTCTTTTGCTGTCAAGACCACAGTGCATGACTGCCCAAGATTTTACAGATTCACCAAAAATTCACTAAGATGCCTATGTTCCCACACTGAGGAGCAACATGTGTAATCGTAACATGGGATCAGGTTCAGACAATATCTGTTAGACCCCCAATATCCTGTGCCACAAACCCCACTTCCTTCTACCCTCAACAACCTAATACCTACTAGACCTGGTAGATAATGTCACAATGGGAGGATAACAGCCTAGCACCCATGGGACAGTTCACCAGTAACTTTTAGTAGTTTGAAGAGTAAAAGTGGAATTAAGCAAGAATTCCCTGTATGTTGTAACTTGTGGTCTGGATACGCATTCTCTGAAATTAGAGACAGATCCAAAACCTGACCAAACTCATTCTTCCTTTGTTGACAATGAGGAAAATGCTACAACTCTTCTAGCAATTGATCCCTTTAAACTGTGTTGTCATGTCATAATCTTGACCTAATATCTTGACAGATTATTTAAAGTGGAATACTGAGGGTATTTTTTTCTCTGTTTCTTCATTATTTCATGGCATGTGGGAATCACTGGCAAGCCAACAGTTGTTACCCATAATACCTTTGGGCCATACTTGGCCCTTATAATGGACGGTTAAGAATCAATCACACTGCTGTGGGTCTGGAGTCATTTGTAGGCCAATCTGGATAAGGGTGGCAGGTTTCTTTCCCAGAACTACAAAGACTGTTTGTTTCCAAGACAGTGTATCAAAAACCTGTTTTCCAAGGCAATGGAAAAAAGTGCCAAAGGAAATAGTCATAGGTCTATCACTAGAAATCTTCAAGAGCCATCTGTTGTGAGGTGGCAATTATCTATTACCAAGCAATCAGAAGGATCTTATGAAACTTGAAAGGGTTCAGAAAAGATTTACAAAGATGTTGCCAGGGTTGGAGGCTTGAACAAAGGGAGAGGCTGACTAGGTTGGGCTGTTTTCCCTGGAGCATCAGAGGCTGAAGGGACCATATAGAGGTTTATAAAATCATGAGGGGCATGGATAGGATAAATGGGCAAGGTCTTTTCCCTGGAGTGGGGGAGTCCAGAACTAGAGAGTATAGGTCTAGGGTGACAGGGAAAAGATTTAAGAGAGACCTGAGGGACAACTTTTTCACACAGACGATGTTATATGTAGAGAATGAGCTGTCAGAGGAAGTGGTAGAGGCTGGGACAATTATAACATTTAAAAGGTGTCTGGGTGGGTAAATAAATAGGAAGCGTTTAGAGGGATTTGTGCCAAGTGCTGGCAAATGGGGCTAGAGTAATTTAGGATATCTGGTCGGCATGGACAAGTTGGACTGAATGGTCTGTTTCCGTGCTGTATGTTTCTTTGACTGTAAAAGAGTGAGGTGACAGTGTCGATGTCACATCATGTCATGTGACAGTCTTGCAAAATTGGTATTGATTCCAGTTTGAATAGCTCCTGCTGAACTTTATAACACATTATGTATGTCCATTTATGAGACAGCTTGAGTCCATACTACACCGATGTCTGCGAAAGAGTGGTGATGTATTTAGTTCATCCATACATACATCCTTTGATACTTGGTAAGAACCCAGTCTTGGTGTTCATGTTACCAGAGTTACATAATAACTTAATAGATTACATCACCATCTTTAGATTATTAAAGCTATAAGTTTTCATTGTTACTATCTCAGCAGGTCGTGGCTTCATTAGCCAAGACTACGCAATATAAATGTTTGGAGAATATGGATATTGGTGTAAAGAAGGGTGATGCTGACCCAAATAAAGCAGAAGTAATGAGCCAGATGCTCTTTCACAACAATAACTTTGTCTCTTAGAATTCAGGCTAAACTGTTAGCTTTACATGAGGCACTGCTGTCACAACACACCAGACCTCAGCACTTGTCCTACCATTATCCATAGCAGGCTATTATGTAGCTGTCAGACATAGGACATCACACACACATGCACACACACACACGCGTTTTCATTATTGTTTGAATGCAACAATGTGCATTATAACTATAAAACTCAACAAGCCTCCACTGGTTTTCTGTTCTCCTGAGCATAACTCCCCTCGTGTATTTACAGACTGCCAAAAATCCATTAGCTTGTTGAATACATCACTGTACCTCACTTATCACTCCATGATGATTTGTTGCACCCAACTGCTGCCTTTCTTCCATCTCAGCAACACATACAGAGCAATTTTCCTGAAAGTAACCTATTAGAAAACACTGAGGCCATAAAAGTTGTGACTGAATTTCAGGACCATAAAAGCAATTTAAGAGAGTTGGAGTTCAAGGCTACGAAAGCAGCTGGCAAGCAAGAGTTTGAGAAAAAAAATGGTGAAATCAAAAGTATGTTAGTTTTCATTACAGGGAGTTTGACTAAAAGAGAAGAAAGATCTGACTGCAAACTCCAGAGATTTGTGAACACAGCCCACACCATCAGACAAGCCAACCTTCCATCCATTGTCACCATCCACACTTCTCGCTGCCTTGGAAAGGTAGCCATCATCATCAGAGGCCCTTCCTATTCCGATTATAACCTCTTCCAACCTTTACCATCAGGCAGAAGATAAAAAGAGGTTAAACAGTTTCATCCCCGCTGTATTTAAACTTCTCAAATTTCAAATCTGACGTTGAGCTTGCTTTCTGTGCATCTATTTCAGTCACCCTCTGATCTGTCTGGACTGCATGCTAAACAAAACTTTTCACTGTAGCAAGATTTGACAATAATAAATCAAATCAAATCTAAGTACAGAGCCTTGGTGAGACTTCACTCATGATATTGCTCACAGTTTTGGTCTCCTTATAAAATGAATTGCCATTGAAGGGAGAACAATGGAGTTTCACAGTCTCACCTCTATCTTGGCACCATTGCTTTGAAGGAGAGGTTAAGTTAACTATGCATGTATTCTCTAGAATTCAGAAGAATGGAAGATAGCCTCACTGAAGCAAATAGCTTTCTTATAATTTGGAGATGCTAGTGTTGGACTGGGGTGCACAAAGTTAAAAATCACCCAACACCAGGTTATAGTCCAATAGGTTTAATTGGAAGCACACTAGCTTTCGGAGAGTCACTCCTTCATCAGTGATAGTGGAGGGCTCAATCCTAACACACAGAATTTATAGCAAAAATTTACAGTGTGATGTAACCGAAATTATACATTGAAAAATTTATTGTCTGTTAAGTCAAATAATTCAAACAGATGAAAGACTGTACACTAACTAGCCATGAAACGACACGACCAGCTATCCTTAGTAGCCACACATGCGGATGACAAGCAACATGAGTTCAACTGGGACAACACTACTATTATAGGACAAGCCAAACACAGAACAGCCAGGGAATTCCTGGAGGCATGGCACTCATCCACAGATTCTATCAACAAACACATCGACCTGGACCCAATATACCGGCCACTGCAGCAGACAGCTAGAACTGACAACCGGAAGCGGCAGAGACAAATCACTATAAATGCCAGAGGAAACATCACAGTTGCGCTCCACAGGAGGCTCCCAACACTGAGGATGTCATCTAGACAGGGGACGAAATGTCTGCAACACAAATTCCCAGCTCGGCGAACGGAACCACAACACTGAGATAAAGAGGAATCTCTTCACTCAGAGGGCAGCGAATCTTTTCAGTGTCTACCTGGGAGTGCTATTGAGCATTTTCAAGAAGGGTTTCAATTCATTTTTGGAAACCATTGACATCAAGCAACATGAGGATAGCACAGGAAAGTTAGATAATCTGAGTTAGATAATCAAATTTTGTGATGGAGCAAGTTTGACAGGCAGAATGGTCTATTCCTGTTCCTATGTTATGAGTGCTAGGAAGGTGTGTAATTGAGTTTTCCAGGGATTAGAATTGGGACACTTCCTTTTCCTGATCTTGGTACACAATGCACTGTTTTCAAGTTTGCTGATAATATACAACATGGAAGTATTTGTGAACAGTGAAGAGGACACTAAAGAAGTTGGTCGAATGGGTGACAGGTGACAGATGAACTCCATTGCAAAGAAAGTGAAGTGATTCATTTCAGTGGGAAGAACATGGAGAGGGGAAAGTAGCAGAGTGATCTGTGGTATATATGTGTATAAGGTGGCAGACAGGTTGAGAGTGCAGTTAATACATCACTCAGTATTTGAAGCTTCAATAATGGGGGCAATGTGTACAAGAGCAAGGATGTAATGGTGAATTTGTAGAAGATAATGGAGCCTCAGGTGGAATATTGCATCCAGTTCTGGGCACCTTACTTTATGTGATATGAAGGCAGTAGAGACAATGTAGAAAAGATTAATGAGAATGCTTCCCAGGATGAGGAACAATAATTATGGCATAGATTGAAGAAGTTGGGATCCATTTTCCTTGAAGGAAAAAGGCTGAGAGGAGATGTGATCGAGGTGTTCAAAATCTTGAGGGATCTGTACAGAATAGAAAGGAAGAAACTGTTCCCGTCCATGAAGGGATAGAGAAGAAGAGGGCATGGATTGAAAATTATTCACAAAAGAAGCAACAGCATAAAGGGGGATAAAATACATTTTCACACAAGTGGAATGCACTGACTGAAAGTGTGATGAAGCCAGATTCAATCAAAGCATTCGGAAGGGAATTAGACTGTCTACTGAAAAGGAGGCATGTGCAGGGTTTGAGGAAGAAGGCAGAAGAATGGCATCAGGTGAATTATTCCGTCAGAGAGCCAGTGCAGACACAAAACATCAATGCTACCCATTATTGAGGACTATCCTCCCTGTAGACTAAATGGCAATCCAATGCGTTAAACTTATCAAATGAGGAGGCTTCAGGGATTTATATTTGCTAATAAATAACTTCAACCTTTATTATGATACCAGCTGATATTACTATAGGACAAAGCCAGACTGAAATTGGGTTTGATCGATTATTTTTGAGGTGGTCTTTCAATAAAGCACAAGCACGCAATGCTGCAGATCTAGTTGTTTAAATAAAGCAAGTTTATTATGCAAAATCAATTAAGATTAAATAGAATAAACCAAGCTATTTGTGCTTAACACAATTTTCAAGTTTTTGATATGAATTTTGTGAGTATATTCCATCAATTCCAATGGCTTCCTTTTCCAGTACTCAAACACCAGAGATAATTCCATATTTCATCTATAGGTTTGACTTAACTTAAGCAGCAAACTTAAGTACTGGGAGAAATTTAAAATTCAGCAGAGGAGGACAAAGGGTTTAATTTGGAAAGGGAAAATAGAATATGAAAGTAAGTTTGCAGCAAACATAAAAATTGACTGCAAAAGTTTCTATAGATGTGTGAAGAGAAAAAAACTGGTGAAAACAAATGTAGGTCCCTTACAGTCAGAATCAGGTGAATTCATAATGGACAACAAAGAGATGGTGGATCAACTGAACAAATATTTTGAATCTGTCTTCTCTAAGGAGGATACAGATAATCTTCAGGAAATGCTTGGGGATAGAGGGTTAAGCATGAAGGAGGAACTGAAGGAAATCCTTTTTCGTCAGGAAATGGTTATGGGGAAATTGATGGAATTAAAACCCAATAGGTACCCCGGGCCTGATGTGCTGCATTCCAGAGTATTAAGGAGATGGTCCTCAAAATAGCAGATGCATTGGTGATCATTTTCAGGCATTCTCTAGACACTGGAAGAGTTACAATGGACTGGAGAGTAGCTAATGTAACTCCACTCTTTAAAAAAGGAGGGAGAGAGAACGGGAATTATAGGCCAGTTAGCCTGTCATATGCATTGGGGAAAATGTGGGAGCCAAATTATTAAGGGTGTAATAACTGAGCATTTGGAAATCAGAGACAGGATTGTTCCAAGTCAGCATGGATTCACTGAACTGAAATCATGTTCGACAAATCTTGTGGAATTTTTTGAGGCCAGTAGAATAGACAAGGGTGAATCAATAGATTTTGTGTACCTGCATTTTCAAAAGGAGTTTGATAAGGTTCCACCCAAGAGATTAGTGAGAACAATTAAAGCTCATGGTATCAGAGGTAATGTATTGATATGGAGAGAGAACTGATTGGCAGACAGGAAGCAGAGAGTTGGAACAAATGGGTCCTTTTCAGAGTGGCAGGCAGAGATGAGTGTGTGCCATAGGGTTTAGTGCTGGAACCACAGTTATTCACAATAGACATTAATGATATGGACAAAAGAATTGAATGCCATTTCTCAAATTTGCAGACAATACTCAGCTGAGTGGCAGTGTTTGCTGTGAAGAGGATACTAAGAGGCTGCAGAGTGACTTGAGACTAGTTGAGTGGGCAAATACTTGGCAAATGCAATGTAATGTATTTATATGTGAGGCTATCCACTTTGGTCACAAAAACAGGAAGGCAGATTATTATCTGAATGGCGGCAGTTTAGGAAAAGATGAGAAGCAACGAGACCTTGGTGTCATGGTGGAACAGTCACTGAAGTTTGGCATGCAGGTGCAGCAAGCAATGAGGAAAACTAAAGGCATGTTGGCCTTTATAGTGAGAGAATTTGAGTATCATAGTAAGGATGTCTTGCTGAGGCCTTGGTGAGGCCACATCTTAAGTACTATATGCAGTTTTTGTCTCCTACTCTGAGGAAAGACATTCTTGCTATTGAAGGAGGCCAGGGAAGATTCACCAAACTGATTCCTGGGATGGCAGGACTGACATAAGGGGAAAGATGATCAACTAGGCTCATATTCACTGTAATTTAGAAGAATGAGGGGGGAATCACATAGCAACATATAAAGTCCTGATGGGACTGAACAGGCCAAATGTGAGAAGAATGTTACTGATGTTGGGGAAGCCCAGAATTAGGGCTCACAGTCTAAAAATAAGAGGTAGGCCATTCAGGATAAGATGAGGAAGAATTTCTTCATTCAAGAAAGTTGTGAACCTGTGGAATTCTCTCTCATAGGAAGGTATAGAGATCAGTTCATTAGATACTTTCAAAATGGAGCTGAACATGGCCCTTGCAGCTAAAGGGATCAAGGGATATGGGGAGCTGATGGAATAGGATATTGAGATTATATGACCAGCTATGATCATGTCGAATAGCAGTGCAGGCTCAAAAGGCAAAATGGCCTATTCCTCCATCTATTTTCTATGTTTCCATATTAATTCCTTTCTTGAGAGTTTGGTAGAACATTTTTGAGGAATCATGCAACCAAGCTTAGACTTTCTCAGCTTCAAATTACAACTGAACAGTTTTAACAAAACATTACTGATCTGATCTGGAGCTTTCAAACTCAAATCTTCACACTAATGTAATCCAATTCTTAACTTTTCTTCACTAATTTTTTTCTCTGAAGAAACTGATTCAAATATTCAATTTCATTCAGGACTTTCAGCAAACTGAAACAAACGCTTTCTATGCTATGGGTATTTTCCCTAAACAAAACAAAAAGGATCAATTCCTGTTCCAACTGAAAACAGACTAATACTCCTTAATTTTTTTCCATGTTCACTCATGTACCTCTCTCAGTGCAAATAAATTCCTATTCACAGATCAGGATCTATCACTGGTCAAAAAAAAGGCTCCAGAAATAATGACAGATCAAGCATTAAAGCAGCTCATACAGACAAACCAAAACCCTCATGCCACTACTTCAAAAATCTAAATACTAAAACGAATGATATTGAAATGTGAATACATTTTACACACCTTATATCACATCTTCCTCTTTAGGTGGAAAACCCATAAAATGTGATGCAACTGATTTCAATGAAATTGGCATTTTCTCATGTGTTAAACTTTGCAACTAAACCCATTAGTTTGCCTGACAATGGATTAAAGTTAATGTTGCCTCCATTGAATTTTGAATTGCTATCCTGTGGCAGAATATCAATTAATTTTGAAATCTTATGTGGGGCATTAAATGGGGCAAATGTCACAGGATATCTTCAAATGTGTTCAACTATTACTTCATATCAGACCTTTGAACATTTTACGACAGTTATAAAATCTTAATACTGACTTCCTCTATCCCTGCTTGAAAATTGACTACAATTTGCAAACTGACAAATTACTATACAATTTTTGGCAGCATGTGACAGGTGACAGTTTGGAGCTAAGCCCTTAGATACTATCCTTGTGTAAAACTGAGTGTGCTACAAATGTGCTTAACAGTGGTGCCTTATCAGGAAATATGACTGACGGCCAAGACATAGTTATGCTGGACGTCACTGATACTACCAGTTATTCCATCAGTTATGCTCAGAACTCCCTAGCATGCAGATGGATCAAATTAAGATGAATGTGCCATGTTGCTCAGCAACAGATATACAGTAGCCTGAGAGGGAAAGGTCATTTCAGGGTATTACACAAATAGCTACAGGCAGGCTGCAAGATGGCGACTTCTGGTACATGCCATTGGTTTGTAAGAGGTAGGCATGCTCTTTAGCTCATATTTCACATTTACATTTATGGTCTGAGACTTTAGTTCACAGACATTTCATGGGCCTGGGTGTGGATGGGCAGTGCTGGTGATTGTAATTATTTTAACCTCAGTTTCTAGCCCACTGCCTTGGTAAGCATTTAAAATCACCCTTAACATTCCAGCTTTGGCCTGGCCCAATACAAATTTAAACCACAACTCCAACCAAAGCCAGCGAGGTTACCTTTAATAGACAATAGACAATAGGTGCAGGAGTAGGCCATTCTGCCCGTCGAGCCTGCACCGCCATTCAATATGATCATGGCTGATCATCTTTAACCAGTTCCTGCCTTATCTCCATAACCCTTGATTCCACTATCTTTGAGAGCTCTATCCAACTCTTTCTTAAATGAATCCAGAGACTGGGCCTCCACTGTCCTTTGGAGCAGAGCATTCCACACAGCCACCACTCTCTGGGTGAAGAAATTTTTCCTCATCTCTGTCCTAAATGGTCTACCCCGTATTTTTAAGCTGTGTCCTCTGGTTCGGCACTCACCCATCAACGGAAACATGTTTCCTGCCTCCAGAGTGTCCAATCCTTTAATAATCTTATATGTCTCAATCATATCCCCTCTGAATCTTCTAAACTCAAGGGTATACAAGCCCAGTCACTCCAGTCTTTCAGTGTGAGGTAATCCCGCCATTCCAGAAATTGACCTTGTGAACCTACGCTGCACTCTATCAATAGCCAGAATGTCTTTCCTCAAATTTGAAGACCAGAACTGCACACAGTACTCCAGGCGTGGTCTCACCGGGGCCCCGTACAGCTGCAGAAGAACCTCTTTGCTTCTATACTCAATACCTCTTGTTATGAAGGCCAGCATGCTATTAGCCTTCTTCACTACCTGCTGTACCTGCATGCTTACCTTCATTGACTGGTGTACAAGAACACCCAGTTCTCTCTGTACTGTCCCATTTACCTAACTTGACTCCATTTAGGTAGTAATCTGCCTTCTTGATCTGGCCACCAAAGTGGATAAACATACAGTTATCCACATTAAACTGCATCTGCCATGCATCTGACCACTCACCTAACTTGTCCAGGTCACCCTGTAATCTCCTAACATCCTCATCACATTTCCCCCGCCACCCAGCTTAGTATCATCAGTA
Organism: Hemiscyllium ocellatum; assembly: GCF_020745735.1. Lineage (NCBI taxonomy): Eukaryota > Metazoa > Chordata > Chondrichthyes > Orectolobiformes > Hemiscylliidae > Hemiscyllium > Hemiscyllium ocellatum. Next base: position 54,278,194 of record NC_083404.1, read on the forward strand.
AATTTGCTAATGTTATTACTAATACCATCTTCTATATCATTAACATATATTGTAAAAAGCTGCAGTCCCAGGACTGATCCCTGCAGTACGCCAAAGGTCACTGCCTGCCATTCCAAAATGCAGCCATTTATCACTACTGTTTGTTTCGTATCAGCCAACCAACTTTCAATCCAAGTTAGTACTTTGCCCCCAATACCATGCACCCTAATTTTGCTCACTAACCTCCTATGTGGGACTTTATCAAAAGCTTTCTGAAAGTCCAGGTTACACTACAACTACTGGATCTCCCTCACCCATCTTCACAGTTACATCCTCAAAAAATTCCAGAACATTAGTCAAGCATGATTTCCCCTTCATAAATCCATGCTGACTCAGACCTATCCTGTTACTACTATCCAGATGTGTCATAATTTCATCCTTTATAATAGACTCCAGCATCTTTCCCACCACTGAGGTCAGACTAACTGGTCTATAATTTCTTGCTTTCTCTCTCCCAACTTTCTTAAAAAGTGGTATAACATTAGCCACCCTCCAATCTGCAGGAAGTGATCCCGAATCTATCGAACTCTGGAAAATAATCACCAACGCAACCACGATTTCTTGAACCACCTCCTTCAGTACCCTGGGATGTAGACCATCAGGCCCCAGAGACTTATCAACCTTCAGACCTAACAGTCTCTCCAACACCAACTCCTGGCAAATATAAATTCCCTTCAGTTCAGGTCCTTCAGCTATTGTTACCTCAGGGAAATTGCTTGTGTCTTCCTGATTGCTTTAGTATACAGAGTAATTTCAAATTGTGTTATCAATTATTTTAAACAGACATTACCAGTGGTAGCAACCAAGTCAAACACTGCTGAGAACAATAGCTGGGAGCTGACCTTCCTCAGCACAGTCAGTCTTTATCATTTTTTTGCTAGTTTCCCTCAAAAGTTAGGAAGAGCGGCAATAATCCTCAGTAAACTATCTGGAAACCTTTAAGGGCGCCCTCATACCTTCAGTTGAATTAACTTTCAGAAAAACAATTGGACTATTCTTCAAAGGGGGAGTGAATACAGAGATACAGGGGAATGGTGAAGACTAATTGAGTTGTTCTATCCCTGAGCAATGGACTGAATAGCCTCCTGCACTGTATCATTCTGTGACACTAAGTATAATTGACAGATGGAAAATCAATCAGATCCCCCCTCCCCCATTTCTCATCTCCTTTTAACTTTCATTAGCCTTACAGCCATCTGGCAGAGTCAACTCTTCAGCATTTCCATACTGGCACCACCCCAAGTAAGCTTAGAACAGTTGTCATCTCATCAATGTTGAAATATATATCCTTTAAGAGATAGATGACATTGCATTTTCCAAGCCTGTTACCAATCCAAATGTACATGGTGAGTGTGTCAAGATTTTTCTCAGTACAAATGCTGCTTACATTATTCATTATATTAATCCCATTGCTGGTAATTTCTGAACTATTGGCTCTATGGTAACAATGCTAATCTGGGTTTGGAAATTATATTTGATTTTGTTTCACCATCATAACTTAGAATTACCAACCCTTGTCACTGCAGTTGGATCAAACCGAATCTGGATAGGTGGAATCAGATGTTCAAAGAGTAAAACATTGTGGTCAGACCACAGCCTAACGTTAGTTTTGCTTTTGAATAAGTGTCAAAAAAAGGCAAGCCACCATTTTTGAACATTGGCTTCATTGGCATCATGCCAGCATGTTAGAGAAGATGCCAGACTGGCATCCTGATTCACTTCGCCAGGTTGAGGCCTACCAATATTGGCCTGTCTTAGCTGCCAGTCATGTGGCAACGGTCAGTTGATGGAAGTGATTAGTAAGGTCTCAGATAAGAATGCTTTTATTCTTCCAAAAACAAAAAATTACAAGCCTCCTTAGGTCAGATCTCTTTAACTCTGTCCCCTGTGAAAAATGATTGCACTTTGCATGTCACGGCCTGTTCAAAATGTGGCCAGCCTTCTCATCAATGTTAATGGGACCAACCATTTTTTGGTTGGTGGATTGATGAAGGAACTTTAGGAAAGCTGAGACAGGTTGTCGGGCAGCTGGAGTGGGGTAAAGTTGAGTGTGATATTTCCGTCTCATGAAGGTGGGTTCCAATTTAATCTGCTAGCAAGCAGCAAAGATGTCTGCCCAAAGCCAGCCATGTGCATGTTTATAAACGCAAGTTTTGATAGTGTCCTCAAAAGTCAATGGCTGCAAGGTAAAGAGAGTGCAGAAGAGAATTGGGTTCAGATGACAGTACAAAAAAGATAATTATTAACTTTCTATTTGAGGAGAGTAGCAGATGAAAAGCTTCAGCTATTACCAGCATGGGCTGTTTCCAACCCCCTACCTGAGGCTGAGATGTTCCTGAATGATCACAATAACCAATCCACGGCCTATTTAGCTGAAGAGGATAGCCTCCCTCTCTACTGGTTCGCACTGCTTCTCACTGACTTCCTTCCCAAACAGATGAGAGGTTGACCATCAGGAATGAAATGACAGAATGTTAAAATGCCTGATTCCTGAAGTGGTGGATATATTTAAAATTCCCACTACTGTTCATTCACCAAAACCTGGCCCAGAGTTAGATCGAGCTTTGGGAAAACTTGAGTTTCCTTCTTTCAGGTGCAACAACTGATAGTTGATTGGATGTAACTTTGTAAAGCAGTAAATTTTAGACAATTACTTCTTGTTAAAAGTGAAAGCAGAATGAGAGGACGGGTTCAAACAAGTAATTGATATCCGGAGCATCTTCACTCAAAGGAGAATATTTCTATTTTGTGCAATAATGTCAAACGGGTGATTGAGAATGAGCAGGCCAATTTAAATCTCTCCTGTTTTCTATTTCCCTCAGTTAAAATAAGCCCAAAGAACAGTGAACACATGAACAGACCTTTAATTTTAACAGTAAAGGATAAAAGCTCTGGAGTAATTTAACGACAGCAATAGTAACTAATAGCACTTTACATTTAGTGTTTGGCTCCAAAGGCTTAGCCAACCACAATATGGCTGTCAATGGTTGAGGAAAAGAAATTGGTAATTTGAAAGCGATCAGAACTGGAGCAGCAAAGGTAACTCAGGGGTTTGTTGAGTTGGAGGAGACTTCAGTGCTACAGCGGGCGCACAGAGGGGAGCCGGAAGGTAAGCGGAGACCAGTTTAAATTAACAATTCTCTTTTCGCAGTCTGTGTTTTTTTTCAACTAGGAGCAGGAACCCGGAAGTTGTCAACAGAGGCTTCTGAGAAGGTAAGAAGTTTGAGTGGAGAAGGAACCCGAGACACTACACGTGTCAGCTGAACAGGTTAGCTACTGAGTGTTCTTGTTTTGGAGACTAAGTGTAGAGTTATGGCAGCACAGGCAGTGGAATGTTCCTCCTGCAGGATGTTTGAGGTAGGGGTGACCACCGATGCTCCTGATGATGTCACTTGCAGGAAATGCAGCCAGCTCCTCACAGACTGCGTTAGGGAACTGGAGCTAGAATTGGATGAAGTGAGGATTTTGCGAGAGGCTGAGAAGGTGATAGATAGAAGCTACAGGGACATAGTTACATCAGAGAACAGAGGTAGCTGGGTAACAGTTAGAGGTGGGAAGGGGAGGAAGCAAGCAGTGCAGGGATCCCCTGTGGTCGTTCCCCTCAACAATAAGTATACCGCTTTGGATACTGTTGGGGGGGGACAGCCTAACACGGGTAAGCTGCAGTGACCGGGTCGCTGGCACGAGGTCTGGCTCTGAGGCCCAGAAGGGAAAGAGGGAGCGGAGGAGACCGCTAGTTATAGGAGACTCTATAGTTAGAGGGACAGGTAGGCGGTTCTGTGGACATGGGCGAGACTCTCGGATGGTTTGTTGCCTCCTGGGTGCCAGGGTCCAAGACATCTTGGACGGTGTCTTCAGAATCCTTAAGGGGGAGGGTGTGCAGCCAGAAGTTGTGATGCACATTGGCACTAATTACATAGGTAGGAAGACGGGTGGAGAGGTCATTCAGGAGCTCAGGGTGTTAGGCTGGAAGCTAAAAGCTAGGACAGATAGAGTCGTCATCTCTGGGTTGTTGCTGGTACCACATGACTGTGAAGCAAGGAATAGGGAGAGAGAGCAGATGAACATGTGGCTGCAAGGATGGTGTAGGAGGGAGGGCTTCAGGTATTTGGACAATTGGACTGCATTCTGGGGAAGGTGGGACCTGTACAAGCAGGATGGGTTGCACCTGAACCAGAAGGGCACCAATATCCTGGGAGGTAGGTTTGCTAGCACTCTTTGGGGGGGGTTAAACTAATTTGGCAGGGGGATGGGATCCGGATTTGTAGTCCAGCAAGTAGGTTAGCTGTTTTTCAGGATGTCCAAGAATGTAGGGAGGCTGTGGAGAAGGTAGCACTGACAGGGAAGACTTGCGGACACTGAGATGGGCTCAAGTGTGTATACTTCAATGCAAGGAGTATCAAAAATAAGGTGGATGAACTTAAGGCATGGATCGGTACTTGGGACTGCGATGATGTGGCCATCATGGAAATGTGGATAGGAGAGGGAAAGGAATGGGTGTTGGAGGTTCCTGGTTACAGATGTTTCAGTAAGATTGGGGTGGGGGGTGGTAAAAAGGAGGGGGGGGGGGGTGGCGTTGCTAATTAGAAATGGTATAACGGCTGCAGAAAGGCAGTTTGAGGGGGGGTCTGCCTTTGGAGGTAGTATGGGCTGAAGTCAGAAATAAGAAAGGAGCAGTCACCTTGTTGGGTGTTTACTATAGGCCCCCCAATAGCAGCAGAGATTTGGAGAAACAGATTGGGAAACGTATTTTGGAAAGGTGCAGAAGCCATAGGGTAGAGTCATGGGCGATTTCAACTTCCCAAATATTGATCTTTAGATCAAGTAGATTGGACAGGGCGGTGTTTGTGCAGTGTGTCCAGGAAGCTTTTCTAACTCAGTATGTAGATTGTCCGACCAGAGGGGAGGCCATATTGGATTTGGTACTTGGTAACGAACCGGGACAAGTGATGGGCTTGTTAGTGGTGAGCATTTTGGTAATGGTGACCATAATTCTGTGAATTTCACCTTGGTTATGGAGAGAGATAGGTGCGTGCAACAGGGCAGGTTTTACAATTGGGAGAAGGGTAAATACGATGCTGGGCAAGACAGGATCTGAGGAGCATAAATTGTGAGCATAGGCTGTCAGGGAAGGATGTTGTTGAAATGTGGAACTTTTTCAAGGAACAAATACGACGTGTCCTTGATATGTATGTACCTGTCAGGCAGGAAAGAGATGGTCGTGTGAGGGAACCTTGGTTGATGAGGGAGGTTGAATGTCTTGTAAGGAGGAAGAAGGAGGTTTACATAAGGTTGAGGAAACAAGGTTCAGACAGAGCATTGAAGGGATACAGGATAGCCAGGAGGAAGCTGAAGAAAGGGACTAGGAGTGCTAAGAGAGGCATGAAAAATCTTTGGTGGGTAGGATCAAGGATAACCCCAAGGCCTTTTATGCGTATGTGAGAAATATGAGAATGACGAGAACAAGGGTAGGTCTGATCAAGGACAGTAGTAGGAGACTGTGTATTGAGTCGGAAGAGATAGGAGAGGTCTTGAATGAGTACTTTTCTTCAGTATTTACAAATGAGAGGGACTGTATTGTTGAAGAGGAGAGTATAAAACAGACTGGTAAGCTAGAGGAGATACTTGTTAGGAAGGAAGATGTGTTGGGCATTTTGAAAAACTTGAGGATATACAGGCCCCAGGGCCTGATGGGATATATCCTAGGATTATGTGAGAAGCAAGAGAGGAAATTGCAGAACCGTTGGCAATGATCTTTTCGTCTTCACTGTCAATGGGGGTGGAGCCAGGGGACTAGAGAGTGGCGAATGTTGTGCTCCTGTTCAAAAAAGGGAATCTGGATAACTCCAGGAATTACAGGCCAGTTAGTCTTACTTCAGTGGTAGGCAAAGTAATGGAAAGGGTACTGAGGGATAGGATTTATGAGTATCTGGAAAGACACTGCTTGATTAGGGACAGCCAGCACGGATTTGTGAAGGTAGGTCTTGCCTTACAAGTCTTATTGAATTCTTTGAGGAGGTGACCAAGCATGTGGATGAGGGTAGAGCAGTGGATGTAGTGTACATGGATCTTAGTAAGGCATTTGATAAGGTTCCCCATGGTAGGCTTAAGAAGAAAGTCAGGAGGCATGGGATAGTGGGAAGTTTGGCCAGTTGGATAGAGAACTGGATAACTGGTCAAAGTCAGAGAGTGGTGGTAGATGCTAAATATTCAGCCTGGAGCCCAGTTACAAGTGGAGTTCCACAGGGGTCAGTTCTGGGTCCTCTGCTGTTTGTAATTTTTATTATTGACTTGGAAGAGGGAGTCGAAGGGTGGGTCAGTAAATTTGAGATGATACGAAGATTGGTGGAGTTGTGGATAGTGAGGAGGGCTGTTGTCGGCTGCAAAGGGACTTAGATATGATGCAGAGCTGGGCTGAGGAGTGGCAGATGGAGTTCAACCCTGTCAAGTGTGAGGTTGTCCATTTTGGAAGGGCAAATAAGAATGCGGAATACAGGGTTAACGGTAGAGTTCTTAGTAAGGTGGAGGAGCAGAGGGATCTTGGGGCCTATGTTCATAGATCTTTGAAAGTTGTCACTCAGGTGGATAGAGCTTGTAAGAAGGCCTATGGTGTATTAGTGTTCATTAGCAGAGGTATTGAATTCAAGAGTCGTGAGATGATGTTGCAGCTGTATAGGACCTTGGTAAGGCCACATTTGGAGTACTGTGTGGGGTTCTGGTCGCCTCATTTTAGGAAAGATGTGGACGCTTCGGAGAGGGTGCAGAGGAGATTTACCAGGATGTTGCCTGGAATGGAGAATAGGTCATATGAGGATAGGTTGAGAGTGCTAGGCTTTTTCTCATTGGAATGGCAAAGGATAAGGGGTGACTTGATAGAGGTTTATAAGATGATCAGGGGAATAGATAGAGTAGACAGTCAGAGACTTTTTCCCCGGTACAACAGAGTGTTACAAGGGGACATAAATTTAAGGTGAAGGGTGGAAGGTATGGGGGGATGTCAGGGGTAGGTTCTTTATCCATAGAGTGGTAGGAGCATGGAATGCGCTGCCTGTGGGAGTGGCAGAGTCAGAATCATTGGTGACCTTTAAGTGGCAATTGGATAGGTACATGGATAGTGCTTAAGCTGGGACAAATGTTCGGCACAACATCGTGGGTCGAAGGGCCTGTTCTGTGCTGTATTGTTCTATATTCTATGTTCTATGTACAGAGAAAGTGAGGTAATCAGGCAATGGAAGGGTTTAGAAAGAAAATTTAAAAATCAAGTCTTTAATTAATCAGGAGCCAAAGGGAGGTTGTAGAGAAGTGAGTAATGCAAATTAGATAGGGGTAGTAGAATTTGGGATGAATAGAGTGGGAAGTGGGAGGTCAGCCAGAAGAACACTGAATTGAGAAGATCTGAAATGAGGTTGAAAATTATAGGGCCTCACTGAATTTCACTCAATGATATAAGGTAGAATTGCTTACTTTCTTGATCTTATCTGGTTCAATCATCGAAACAATCAATTACATTGGCATGTGACTTTCCCAGCAGCATTGCTATTCAACAGAGCTGCCAGCTGCTGATTGGTTGGCATCACTTGAAGGGCAGGATTGTAACTTCTGACATCCTTTGATTCTGGCAAAGGCCATGATAATATCCTTTCAATAGGAGACCTCTGTTGCCTGAATAAATCCTACCCTTTGAAATTAAGTCCAAAACCTTCTGGACCACCACCTGGTCAAACTTCATTTAATTCTCCCGCCAGCGCTAGTCCTGAATTTGCATCCTTCCCTAATTTCTCTCCAATATTTTCTCAGGCACGCTCTCCATTTGAGCTGCTCATGAGACCTACCTGCTGTGCCCTCAATCCTATCCTCTCTAAACTTCAGAGCACCCAACTTTCCCTGCTTGTCCTCTCATTAGCCAATATTGTTAAGAGATTTTGCCCTTTTAGGCATTGTCCCACTCCTCTTCTTCCTCTGGAGAATAAGGAAATTCGGCATATCCGGAAAGATGCTCACCAACAGAAAGCATTCTATTTAAAAGCATCGTGGCTTGGTATGGCAATTACTCTCCCCAGGATCATACAAAATGACAGAAAGTTATGAACACAGTCCAGACCATCCCGCAAACCAACCTTCTATCCATTGACTCGATCTATATTTCTTGCTGCCTTGGAAAGGCAGCCGACATAAACAAAGACCCCTCCCAACACAGTCATAATCTCTTCAAACCTCTTCCATCATGCAGAAGATACAAAAGCTTAAATACATGTACCAACAGATTCAAGGACAGCTTCTTCCCAGTTATTAGACTGGGAAGATTTCAAATCTAATTTTGATCTTACTTTTTGTGCACTCCCTCTGCAACCGTAACTTTGTACTCCTAGCTCTGTTCAATCACCCTGTGATCTTTGTATGTTATGATCTGCCTGTGCTGCATGTAAAACATTTCACTATACTTGGGTGTATGTGACAATAATAAATCAAATCAAATCATAGAATCCCTTCAGTTTTGGAACAGGACCTTCAGCCCAACAAGTCCACACTGACCCTCTGAAGAGTACCCCACCCAAACCCCTTCCTCTACATTTACCCCTGACTAAAGCACCTAAACTCCTCACCCCTGATCACTATAGACAAGTTAGCATGGCCAATTCACCTAACCCGTACATCTTTGGACTGTGTGAGGAAACCAACGCAGGCACGGGGAGAATATACAAACTCTACACAGACAGGCACCCGAGGCCAGAATTGAACCTGGATTCCTGGTGCTGTGAGGCAGCAGTGCTAACCACTGAGCCACTGTGCTGTCCAACATTCAGCTCAAATCAAATACTTTTATTGTTCTGTTATCAGTCCTCTCCTCAATTAATCAACTCTTGACCCCACCTCCTTGCAAACTATTGTGTCCATTACCCCTGACCCCTCCAGCGTTCTTGAACATGTTGTCACCTCCCAAATCCATCGCATCTTTCCCAGGACTCCATGTTTCAACCCCAAAATCAAAAAGACATAAGTTCTCGTGCTGTACCAGCAGACTTTGAGTTGGTTGACCACATGTTGCTCCTCCAACAGTTCTCCACTGTCATCCTGTTCAGTAGGACTGCTCTCGCCTGATTCCATTCTTATCTAGTCAGTTGTAGTCAGGGACTTGCAAAGGCTCTTTTTCTAAGTCTCTCATTACTAGCTCTGGAGCTCCCAAGGATTTTTCTCTTCACCACCCCACCTCCCTCCCTTCCCCTCCTCCTATGTCACACCTACACACTATCCTTCAACACAGCATTTGATTTTACACATACTCTGATGCCACCTACCTACACTGTCTTGACTCCTCCACTGCTGCTAAATTTATCACTTTATCCAACATCGCTTGCTGGATGAGCAGAAATTTCCTCCAACTGATTATTGTAAGGCAAAAGCAATTGCTTCTAGTCCCCACTCCTAACTCCCTATCGAAAGAGTCTGTCCTCCTTCCTGACAACAATCTGAGATAAAGCCAGCCAGTTTACCAGCCTGGTATTGCCTTAGACCTTGAGGTGAACTTCAGACTGCATATTCATATCATCACTAATACCACCCATTTTCATCTCAACTTGACCCTGTCTCAGCTGATCTGCTGCTGGAGCCCATACACAAGCAGTTTTTTGACTCGACTATTCCAATGCATTCCTGGTTTAGCTGCCCACCTTCTGCCTTCCATAAACGTGAGGTCATGGAAAACTCTGTTGCCTAAACCACCATGTCCTAAACCATGTCCCATTTTTCCTTTCATCTCTGGCTCGCTGATCTAAAATAGGTCCTAGTCAAACAACAGCTTGATTTTAAAATTCTCCACCATATTTTCAAGCCCCTCTATGGCCTTACCCCACCCTATCTTTTCAATCTCCTCCAACCCCAGGACCCTCAGGGATACCTGCACTCCTGTGAATTTTGGCCTTTTGTCTGTCCCCAATCTTAATTTCCTTACTAATGGTAGCTGTGCTTTGAGATGCCTACATCCTATGCTCCAGAATCCCTTCTCTATGCCTTTCAGCCTCTCCATCACACTTCCCTTCTTTAGAACACTTCCTAGTCCTGTCTCTGATCAAATATCTTCTTCTTGACTCATTATGTACAAATGTTTTTAAAATGCTCTTGTGACTCCTGCTACTTTTTTGAACATTAAAGGTGCTATGTAAATACAAAGTTAGTGTCGTTTTGTTGCCTGAATAGATCTGATTGTAGATTTATAGCCCTGGAGCCAGTAAAGGTGTTAATGTCTGAGTGGGTCAGAACAGTAATAAATCACTTTGGTAATTGTTTGTAATTATGAATGTTCTTTGTTGCAGGCATAATTGAGACTGATCAAGTCCAGAACAAGCAGCAGAAAATGCATCACATTCTGTACCACATTTCAAACATCAGGAGTTTTGTGAAGTTCCACAGCACCAGTTTTACCCGAAGACACAAGTTGAAAAATTGGCCAAGTTTGTAATGGGAAAAAATTTCAAACCTCAGAATAAAAAGCCTGCCCAAGTCTTCAAACAAGAAAATACTGAAAACAAATTTTGAGCCATATTGCAAGATCTATCTTTACATTTTCCCTTTGACTCTCTCATTTGCAGAAAAGCCCAGAACTTGCTTGAGGCAACTGAATATCAGAAGATGAAATCCACTCCAACCACTGGGCCTCCATTTGTGGAACTGCCAAGGTTATGGCTGGGTTAAACAGAAGCCATGAGTCTCCTCTCTGTCTCCTCTTTGCTGTTCCTAAGGATTGAGCATTTCCTCAAACAACAATTTAGGTTGATATCATACCATTTATGTAATGAAACTTCCCAAGGTGCCTTATGGGAACATTAGAATAACATTGATGCCAAATCATGTAATGAGATAGTTGGTCACATAACCAAAAAATTCCAAAAAGAAGTTAGTTTTAAGCAGTGTCTGAAAGGAGGGAAGTGAGGTAGAGAGACAAAAGAGGTATACAAAGGGAATTCCAAAGTTTTTGGGGCCTAGGACGCTGAAGGCAGAGTCACCAGTGGAGCATTCATCACTTGTAATATGCAAGAGGTCAGAACAAGTGGAGTGCAGTTAGCCAGAGTGTGGTGATGCTGGAGCGGGGTTAATAGAGATAGGAGATGGGATTTTGGGAAGGGGATTGGGTGGAAGACGTTGGAAGGAGTCGTAAACAAGGATGAGGATTTAAAAATGGAGACCTGGGAGCTAAAGTAACCCAGCCAACACAGGAGTGGTAAGAGATCCAGAACCATACACCATAAATATGATAGGTAGGCAAAAGTGAGGACTGCAGATGCTGGAAATCAGAATTTAGATCAGAGTGGTGCTGGAAAAGCACAGCAGGTAGGGCAGCACCCGAGGAGCAGGAAAATCGACGTTTTGGGCAAAAGCCCTTCGTCAGGAATGGAGTCAGGAAGCCTCCAGTGTGGAGGGATAAATGGGGGGGAATGCTGGGGAGAAGGTAGCAAAGAGTACAATAGGCGAATGGGGGTGAGGATGGAGGAGATAGGTCAGAGAGGAGGATGGAGCAGATAGGTGGGAAGGGAGATTGGCAGGTAGGACAGATCATGAGGATGGTGCTGAGCTGGAAGGTTGGAACTGGGGTAAGGTGGGGGAAGGGGAAATGAGGAAACTGGTGAAGTCCACATTGATGCCCTGGGGTTGAAGTGTTCTGAGATGGAAGATGAGGCACTCTTCCTATAGGTGTCAGGTGGAGAGGGAGCGGCGGTGGAGGAGGCCCAGGACCTGCATACCCTCGGCAGAGTGGGTGGGGGAGTTGAAATGTTGGGCCGTGGGGCGGTGGGGTTGATTGATGCGGGTGTCCCAGAGATGTTCCCTCAAGCATTCTGCGAGGAGGCGTCCAGTCTCCCTAATGTAGAGGAGACCGGATCAGGAGCAACGGATACAATAAATGACATTGGTGGATGCACAGGTAAAACTTTGATGGATGTGGAATGCTCTTTTGGGGCCTTGGATGGTGGTGAGGGAGGAGGTATGGGCACAGGTTTTGCAATTCCTGTTGTGGTGGGGAGTGGGGGGGGGGGGTAATGCCAGGATAAGAGGGTGGTTTGTTGGGGGGGGTGTGGACCTGACCAGGTAGTCACGGAGGGAACTTTGTGGAAAGCAGAAATGGGTGGAGAGGGAACTATATCCCTCGTGGTGGGGTCCATTTGGAGATGGTGGAAATGTCAGCGGATGATGTGGTTTATGCGAAGGTTGGTAAGGTGGAAGGTGAGGACCGGGGGGGTTCTGTCTTTGTTACAGTTGCAGGGGTTTGAGGACGGAGGTGCGGGATGTGGATGAGATGCGTTGGAGGGCATCTTCAACCATGTGAGAATGGAAATTGCAATCTCTAAAGAAGGAGGCCATCTGGTGTGTTCTGTGGTAAAATCCACCGACTCTCACAACTACCTGGATTACACCTCTTCCCACCCTACCTCCTGGAAAAATGCCATCCTGTATTACCAATTCCTCCATCTCTGCCATATCTGCTCCCAGGAAGACAAGTTCCACCACAAAACACAACAGATGGCCTCCTTCTTTAGAGATTGCAATTCCTTCCTTCCCTTCCTTCCTGGCACCCTCCCCTGCCACCGCAAGAATTTCAAAACCTGCGCTTATACCTCCTCCCTCACCTCCATCCAAGGCCCCAAAGGAGCCTTCCACACCCAACAAAGTTTCACCTGTACATCCACCAATGTCATTCATAGTATCCGCTGCTCCCGATGTGGTCTCCTCTAAATTAGGGAGACTAGACGTCTCCCCGCAGAGTGTTTCAGGGAGCATCTCTGGGATACCCGCACCAATCCAACCCACCACCCTGTAGCCCAACATTTCAACTCCCCCCCCCAACTCAGCTGAGTACATGCAGGTCCTGGGCCTCCTCCACCGTTGCTCCCTCACCACCTGACACCTGGAGGAAGAATGCCTCATCTTCCGCCTCAGAACACTTCAACCCCAGGGCATCAATGTGAGCTTCACCGGTTTCCTCATTTTCTCTCCCCTCACCTTACCCCAGCTCCAACCTTCCAGCTCAGTACTGTCTTCATGACCTGCCCTACCTGCCAATCTCCCTTCCCACCTATCTGCTCCACCCTCCCCTTTGACCAATCACCTCCATCCTCACCCCCATTCACCTATCGTATTCTTTGCTACTTTCTCCCCAGCAACCCCCCTCCCCCCCCCACCAAAACGTCAATTTTCCTGCTCCTTGAACCTGCTGTGCTTTTCCAGCACCACCCTTATCCAAACCATAAATATGATACTGCACCAAAGGGGGCCATTCAGCCATTCCTGTCCATGTTAACCCAAAACGCCCAGATGCTGTTTCTAATCCTATCTTCCAACACACCGCCCATAGCCCAGACGTTAAGAGGCAGATCCAGGTACTTTTTAAAAGGGTTTAGAGTCTCTGCCTCCACCACCAACTCAGGCACCACTGCTGCACCCACCACTCTTTGTGTATAAAGGTTTTTCTCATGTCTCCTCTAATCCTTCTGCCACTTAACTTGAATCCATGACCCATGGTTTTTGAACTCTCTGCCAAGGGAAACAAGTTCCTCTTGTTTGCACTATCACTACCTCTCACAATTATGTAGACCTCAATCATGTGACCCTTCAGCCTTCTCAGTTCCAAGGAAAACAACCCCAAGGTCTGAAATCTCTCCAACTCTGGCAACGTCCCTATGAATCTTCTCTGCACTCTCTCCAGCACAAAAATATCCTCCCTTTAATATGGTGACCAGAACTGCACACAGTACTCCAGTTGTGGCCTCACCAGTGTCTTATATAGTTACATTATTGTATCCTTATTGTTTTATCTAATGAATTTCCAACATTTATAGTTGAAGGACTGGACCTGTTTGCAAAAGGGTTCATAAATAATGGACCATATCTCTGTCATCCATACTAAAATACCATTCTCATTATATTTGCTTGAACTTGTAATTTTGAGCAAAAACAGAAGTTACTCAGCAGCTCAGGCAGGATAGAAACAGACTTAATGTTTCAGGCCAAAGATCCTTTGGAATCAAAACTGAAAGTGCTGGAAATACTCCGGGCCAGCAGTATCAGTGACGTGAGAAACAACCTTATGTGCAGAATCTCTGATTCTCACTGGTTACAAATTTACAACTGATCATTTGCAATGGTAGAGATTTGGAATGGAAACCACCACAGCAAAGGCTGAGAAAAAGAATAGACTGATCATGTTCCATGTGGAATGGGCTGGTGGGAATGTACAGAAAAAGGTATCTGTTCAACTCTAACAATTGTAAAACACAACACTAACCACAAAGATGATTTCTTTCCAACACAGCAAATCAATATTCTTTCTTCCCAAATCACACAATGTAACAATAAAATAAAACCAAGAACTGCGGATGTCAGAAATATGAAGCAAAAACACAATGTGCTGGAGAAAATCAACAGGTCTGGCAATATCTATGGAGAGAAAGCAAAGTTAATATTTCAGATCCAGTGACCCTTCTTCAAAACTATTCTGAAGAATAGTCACTGGGTTTGGACCATTAACTCTGCATTCTTGCTACAAATGCTGTCAGACTGACTGAGTTTCTCTAGCAATTTCTGCTTTTGTTCCACAATGGAAAAAGCTGCCAGAGGATGTAGTCATAGTTCTGTCATGATAAAGTTTCATGAACCAAATTTAAATCATTTTGGCAGCATAATGGCTCAGTCATTATCACCGTTGCCTCACAGCACCAGACATCCGGGTTTGATTCCACCCTCAGGTGACTGTATGGAGTTTGCACATCTCCATGTGTTTGTGTAGGTTTCCTCTGGGTGCTCTGGTTTCCTCCCACAACCCAATGATGTGTAGGTTAGGTAGACTGGCCATGCTAATTTGCCCATAATGTCTAGGGATATGTATGTTAAGTGGATTAGAACTTAGAACATAGAACGTTACAGCACAGTACAGGCCCTTCTTCCCTCAATATTATGCTTACCTATGAAATTAATCTGATGCCCACCTAACCCACACTGTTCCATTATTATCCATATGTATGTCCAATACCCATTTAAATGCCCTTTATGTCGGTGAGTCTACTACTGTTGCAGCAGGCCGTTCCACGTCCCAACTATTCCCTGAGTAAAGAAACCACCCCTGATATCTGTCCAAAATTTATAACTCCTCAATTTAAAGCTATGTCACCTCATGTTAGCCTTCACCTTTGGAGGGAAAAGGCACTCATTGTCCACGCTATCTAACCCTCTGATTATCTCATACGTCTCAATTAAGTCACCTCTCAACCTTCTTCTCTCCAACAAAAACAGCCTCAATTCCCTCAGCCTTTCCTCGTAAGACCTTCCTTCCATACCTGACAATTTCCTCTGAACCTTTTCCAAAGCTTCCACGTCCTTCCTATAATTCAGTAATCAGAAGTGCATGCAATACTCCAGGTGCAGTCTTACCAGTGTCTTGTACAGCTGAAACATGACTTAGTGGTTCCGAAACTCAATTCCCCCTATCAATAAGTGGCAACACATCGTATGCTTTCTTAACAACCTTATCAACTTGGTGGCAATTTTCAGGGATTTATGCACCTGGACACTGAGATCTCTCTGTTCATGTACACTGCCAAGAATTTTACTATTAACCCAATACTCTGTATTCCTTTTATTTCTTCCAAAGTGGACTAGCTCACACTTTTTCCACATTAAAATCCATTTGCCACTTCTCGGCCCAGCTCTGCATCTTATCAATGTCCCTCTGTAACCCACAATATCGTTTGGCACTATCCACAATTCTGCAGTGTCATCTGCAAATTTCCTTCTGCGCCCATATCCAGATCATTTATAAAAATGACAAACAACAGTGGCCCCAAGACCATGGAAATGCAGGGTTATGGGGATAGGGTAGGGCAGGTGGGACTAGGTGGGATGCTCTTCAGAGGGTTAACTGGAAATGTTGAATGGCCTGCTTCCACACTGTAGGGTTCCAAGATTTCCATTTACCAAGTTCTCGTTGTGAGGAAGACCATATCAGCAGCTGGTTGGCTGGTATTACCCATAGGAATGCAGATAATAGTCAGTGATGTCAATACAACCAGAACCAGAGAAGCTGACAGGAAACCTTGGGCTGTTGACACTCCAATCCCTTTTTTGCTATTAATAGAAATGAACCCTTAAGATTCAATCCATTTTTAAGCCTATTTACCTATAATAAGCATTAAGAATTGGAATTATACAGTTCATTGAGCTCATGTCCTATTTTGTGTTGAGTTTGCCCATCTTACCCCAGCCTGCATGGAACACTATGATTGGACTTGGTACCCAGATTAGAGAGGGGGAAAGGGGCAAAAATTCATTCTGGTCTCTTTTCCCAAGCACCTCCCTGTGGCCACCACCTACCTCCTGGTGAACTTCCAGAGAGGGCCGAATTGAGTCTGACTGCCATTGCCTTCATAGGACACTTGTAGTAAGAAGAACGAGAAAGGAATTGGGACAACTGTTTAGGAACCTACCAGAAAGTAAACCAGGCTCAGCGTTGATTTCAGCTCTAGCATAAGTTACATTGTCTTGAAGAAGAGAATGAATAGTTGAGGGAA
Organism: Hemiscyllium ocellatum; assembly: GCF_020745735.1. Lineage (NCBI taxonomy): Eukaryota > Metazoa > Chordata > Chondrichthyes > Orectolobiformes > Hemiscylliidae > Hemiscyllium > Hemiscyllium ocellatum. Next base: position 54,294,783 of record NC_083404.1, read on the forward strand.
ACTGGATGGAAATTCAGGAAGGATGAGAAATTGCATGTCAACTGTGAGGTTCAGAAAAATTCAAAGACCATTCTGGCCAAAATCTTATTTCATTTCATTGGCCAAATGAAAATCAGCATATTTGGCATTAAGCTAATGTTATGAATTGACATATATTTAAGAATTGTACAGGATGTTTGACAATTTGTATTTGCTTTTAAAAGTAATTACAGAGCAGATCCACAGTAGCCATTTTGGTATTTTTATGTTACGCTGCTCTTCTTGCATCAAGCTTTGAGCCAGGATAAGTTGCCATCTGATCTCACTTACTGGGATGCAGAGTGAGTGCTATTAATTTATCCTTATGCTATATTTATTTTCAGAGGCACCGTGCAGTGCAAGGTTTCCCTGTAGTGGCCCTTTGACTTCAGCTGGCACCCGTACAGGATCCAATTATGGCTTTAAAAAATCCGACCCTGTAGAAAAGAAACTCCTGAACGTCCATTTCATTACTAAACAAGGACCTTCTGTCACCCACAGCACGTGCCAGAAGGAAAGCTGCCTAAGGCCATGTGAGGTAATGTCAATAAGGCCACAGACTCTGAGAAAGTCTCTTCCAATTCATATCACCTCCATTCCAAGACCTTGTTGTTATTTAAGTCCAAGTGTAAACACTTCATAGTTTAGCGTGACAGTGTGATACAAACACTTGGAAAGCACTTTTCCTCAAAGATATTCAAGTCTGGAGCCACAGGCAGCTGATGATGAAGAAAAACAATTGGTTTAGATTTTAACTCCTTGCTGACTGTAGGGTAGTTTAACTTTATCTTTCATCTTTCTTTGAAGCGCATTGGACATTTTCACTCAAGATGTCATGTGTTCCCTTCTTTTAGACTCTGCAGTGAGCCTGCAGGCTGAATAGAGTGAAGGGAAAGATGAGACAGTTCCAGAAGTTGCAACTAGGTGACACCATGATTGCATTTTGTGAAATTATGAGCAACAACTTAAACAGCCTGCATTGATATACTTTAACCTAGTAACCTGCACCGAGGCACTTCATAGGATCATTAACAAAATGTGATGCTCAGTCACATCAGATATTAGGACAGATGGCGAAGAGCTTGGCCAACCAATCAGGTTTAAAGACTGACATCAAGGAGGAGGAGAAACAGGCTTGAGAGGTGGAGAGACGGAATTCCGGAGCTGAGAGCCTTTGTCAGGACACGGCCTCCAGCGGAAATTCGAGATTCATAGAAATGGGTAGAAGAAGGAGCATAGGGGATTGGAGGAGGTTGCAATTGTCAACAGAGGCAAGACCATGGAGGAATTAAAGATGAAAGAAAAGGAAAGCTATGAAAGGTAAGGGCCTCCACCGGTTTTTGTTTAAGTGTCACTGTGTACCAGTGCAATAGTTTCAACAACAAGTTTAACAACTTACATTCATATAGCACTTTTGATGAAGTAAAATGTTCTGAGGTATTCACAAGAATGTAATCAGACAAAAATGAATACCAGCAATGTAGGAAACATTATATTGGAAAAAGGAAAAGAAATCTATTCAATGATATTTTTGGAGCTCAGTGGAACAAGAAGGCAAATCTCAGGGGAAGCACTGACTGATGTTGGAGGGATTTGAAAAGACATTAAAAATTGCAACAGAGATAGAGATACGAATCAAGATGTAAGAGATAGGTTATAATTAGACACTTAGCACGATGGATCAACTGTGACTTAAGGGTAACATTCTCAGCTCAGAGACAGGCATTTGTGGATATACTCCCTAGTTCAGACACCTGAGCATGAAATTCGAGCTCGCCTTCTTTCGGATGAGGCATTAGACCAAGGCCTCGACTGACCTCTAGGGAAAAATGTAACAGATCCTGTGGCAGAGCGGGAAGTTCACTCCAATGTCCCAGCCAATATTTCCCGCTCACCCAGCATCAAAAATATACATTATTTGGTCATGGTCAATATGTTGCTTCTGGGATCTTGCTGTGCACTGGTCTGCTGCCGTTTCGAAAGTATTTCAGTGGCTGTAGAGCAGCTTTGCATACCTTAAGGCTGGGAAAGGCATTGCGTAAATGCAAACCTTTCTTTCTTATTTACTCTGTCCAGAATAGATGAGAGTAGCTTGAAAGTCATTTTCTTTTTACAAGGAGGCAGTTTCAGAGAGGCTTGAAATCTCATGTTGTTTGAGACAGTGAAAAACCTCCTGATCTGAAGGGAAAGTCCTAGGGTAGACCATCCTCCTGTAACGGCTACAGAGCAATTCAGTAATTCTAGCTATCCCTTTATGACACCTGAAGGCCTGAATGGTTTGCAAGGCCTGCCTTTGTTTTCATGGTGAGTCATCTAGTCATTAAAAATGTTTGGAAGCATATTCAAGTGGGAAACAAGATGTTGGGTATGATTCACTGGGTTTTTATAGGTTAGATGTGCCGTTGAGAGAGAGGGGGGGACTTGAAATGACTTTAGGCCAGTCATCACTAAGCCTGAGAAACATAACCTCTATCATTTCTCCAGGTGCATTCTACATCTGCAGAACATCGAGAGCAGGAACTCCATGTTGCAGGAGCATCATGACAAAGGTGCTGATCAGATAAGTATGGTACCGGAAACACAGATTTTGTTTTCCAAGGGATGGCATCAAGATGCTGAGACACAGTCAATAGCAACCCCAGAGGGGAGTTGTCGAGGTGGAAAATGCTCACCTTCACCGCAAGGCATGGCTTTGTTAAAGGAAAGGCATCACTGGACTCACCAGGACAGCAAAGGTAAAGTCTTCTCAACTTTACACAAATCACACTATACCATGGGAGATTTATGCCAAACCATAATCCCCTCTCCACAATGGCTCCTCCTAAGAGACTTTAAAATTATTCTCCCAGACTCTATAAGCTGCTTCTCCAATCAATAATAATTAGTCTCCTTCTTTGTACAAACACAAACTCACCCACAATATCTCTCCTTGCAACGGTCATAAACAACACTCAGGGTTCATCTCCAACAATGGAAAACCTTCCACCCTCCTATTGATTGTATCTATCTTACTTCACTACAGCCACTGGACAATACTTCTCCAAGTTTGTAATTTCTTCCCCTGGTTATGCTTTCTCAACAAAGCAGCCACAGACAGTTGAACGGCAGTTGAACAAACAATTCTGCAGGAAAAGATGGCGCAACAGAAGGGATGAGGATCCAAACTGTAAAGGAGATGAGTGTAATGTCTGTGACTGTATGTAAATTTTGCACATTCACCCCATGTTTGTGTGAGTTTCCTGCCATAGTCCAAAGGCATGCAGGTTCAAATGATCGGCCATGGGAAATGCAGGGTTACAGGGTTAGGGTGGGATACTGTTTGGAGGGAAGGTGTGTACTTGATGGGCCGAATGGCCTGCTTCCACATTGTAGGGAATTCCATGTTCAGTTTGGGTTCCATGAGAGCTATTCGACTCCTGACGTCATTATGCCCTGGTCTACAGAGGTAAGGTGATAGTGACTATTCCTGACCATCAAAACTGAGGTGCCCAAATGAAACTGAAATCACTGAAAAGTAAGGAGAACTCTCGCTGCTGGTTGGTGTCATTACCAAGAGCTAAGGGAATGGTTTTGGGGTTGCTCAAGGCCAATCATCCAACTCCAGAACCTCGCTGCAGGAGTTCTTCAGGGGAATGTCCTAGGCCCAACCATTTGCTGCTGCTTTATCAATGACCTTCCCTCCAGCGCAGGATTTGAAGTGGAGATGTTTTCTGATGATGTTAGGCACTTTTCATGACTCCTCTGATACTGAAACTATTCACGCCAATATGTAACAAGACCTGGACAACATTCAGACCTGAGTGGATATCTGGCAAGTAATATTAGTAGTATGTAAATTCCAGGCAATGATCAACACCACAAGTGATAAACTAAACATTTCCTCTTGACGTTTAATGGCATTACTATCATTGAAACTCAAATATCAGAACACCTGTGATTACCATTAACCAAAATCTGAATTGGATCAGTACCATAGATATGATGGCTACAAGTGCACATCAGAGGCTAAGAATTCTGAGGGAAGTAACTTAACTCTTGATTCCTCTAATCCTATCCATCATCTACAAAATACAAGTCAGGTGCATGATAGAATACTCCCCTCTTGCTTCGGTGAGTGTAGCTCCAACAGCAAACACGAAGCTCAACAACATCCAAGATAAACATTTACTCCTACCATCATTGCAGCAGTATGCACCATTTACAAGATGCACTGCAATAACTCATCAAGGTTCCTGAGACAACTTATTCCAGAATAGTAACCTTTACCCTCCAGAAGGCCAAAGGCAGCTGACAAAGTAGAACATCATCCCCTGCAATTTTGCCTTCAAGCCACACATCATCCTAAGCTTGGAACAATATCACCATTCCATTATTGTCTTTGTGTCAAAATCCCGGAACTCGTACCCAACAGCACTGTGGGTTGACCTACATTAGATAGACTGTAGTGGTTAAAGAAGTCAGCTTATCATCACCTTCTCAAGGACGGTCATGGATGAGTACCAAATGTTGGCTGAGCGTATAATGTCTATATTTCATGACAGAATAAAAATAAGGCTGTGTAGGCCTGTGGGAATGGTTGGGTTCAAAGGGAAAGTTATACATTGACCTGCCTCAGGGTGACAACACATCTACTCCCATACCAACCACATTTCCATATCCACCTAGAAAAACAGCAGCAGACTCCTCACTACTAGCCAATGTTTTGGAGATGCCTTCTTAGGGCTCCAAGCTTTTAGAGGTCACAAACAATTCAAAGGCTCTCATCAGCAGGTTTACAGTAACCTTGATGAAGCCATTGGAGAAGAAAGCTGTGGAAGCACTAAAATGGTAAGAAAACACTAAAGAAAAATATGATGGGGTTAAACAAGGGTAGAGTTGTTTTGTTTAACATTCTGTAAAAACTTAAGAAGCCCTAGTAGCTGTTCGAAGGGTTACATTAAGACAAGGAACATCTGTGGAAACGATGGACTGTATGTGAGGTGAGTGCTTTCCTGCAATTCAGGCAGTGATAATAAATTGTTACTAAAGGGCTGTTAGTGCAGGAATGACATGAAGGGATTCCAATTTCACTTTTACTGAAAGTACGGTCCATTAATTGTTGCTTAATAGCCCTGTCTGCCCGCTTACTGAGTGGATTTTTCCGTTCCTCAGCCTCTTCTTCACTTGATGGGCACTTCAGATGAGCTGCTGCTAGGTCAGTGTTCAGTTGCTATTGTTTGTTTTTGTGCATCTGGGGTTTAACTGCTATTAATCTCTCAAATGCTGCGTCTTCAGTCTTATGGGCTTTTCATAAGAGGTCTTGCAGCGTAACAGATCTATATATTCAATTAAGACTCTAGTAAAGTTTACATAGAAACATAGGAACTTGGAGCAGGATTAAGTCATTCAGACCTTTGAGACTGCTCCACCATTTAGTATGATCATGGCAGATCATCCAACTCTGTACCCTGTTCCTGCTTTCTCCTCATTTCATTTGATCCCTTTAGCCTGAAGAATTCTATCTAACTCCTTGTTGAAAACAGTCAATGCTTTGGCCTCATCCACTTTCTATGGCAGAGAATTCCACAGGCTCACCATTGCCTGAGTGAGGAAATGTCACTTCATCTCAGTCCTAAATGGTCTAACATGTTTCCTTAAACTGTAATCCCTGGTCCTGGACTCCCAGGGCATCAGGAACATCCTTCCTGCCTTTACCCTACCTGGTCCTGTTAGAATTTCATTGGTATCTATGATAATCCACCCTGACCTCATTGAATAGTTCATCCACTTTACCAACACTTTCCACCCCGACCTCAAAAGCTACACTGGCACCACCCCCCACCTTTTCCTCTGCTACATCGATGGTTGTAGCTGCCTCGTGCTCCCACGAGGAGGTTGAACAGTTCATCCACTTTACCAACAACTTCCACCTATCGCATTTCCAACGTCCCTCCACCAAGTCCCTCCTCCTTACCTTTTATCTTAGCCAGCTGGACACACTTTCCTCATTCCTGAAGAAGGGCTCATGCCCGAAACGTCGATTCTCCTGCTCCTTGGATGCTGCCTGACCTGCTGTGCTTTTCCAACAACACGTTTTCCGATCTATGATATTCCCCCTTATTCTTCTGAAACTCCAGACAATGTTGCCCTATATGATCCAGTCTCTCTTTATACCTCAGTCCTGCCATCCCAGGAATCAATCTAGTAAATCTTTGTTGCACTCCCTCCGTAGTCTAAAGATCTTTCCTCAGGTAAGGAGAGCAAAACTGCACATAATATTCCAAGTCTGATCCATCTCTCTGGCCTTCACTCGTCCCTGGAAAATCTGGATTACAAGGCCACTTTTATCAGACTTCTCTTTATTGACTTTAGTTCCACCTTCAACATCATAATTCAAATAAAACTCATCTCCGAATTCTGAAACCTATGACTTTGCTCCCCCATTCTGCAACTGGTTCCTCAACTTCCTGACCCACAGACCACAATCACAAAGGATAGGCAACAACACATCCTCCATGATAATCCTCAACATAGGTGCCCCACAATGTGTACTCAGGCCTTTATTATACTCCTTATACACTCACAATTGTATGGCCAAAACCGTTCTAACTCCATTTACAATTTTGCTATTAACACCACCGTGTAGATCGGATCTTAAGATCAGACAGAGTACAAGAAAGAGATAGAGAGCTTGGTGGCATGGTGTAAAGACAACAATCTCTTCCCTAATGTAAGCAAACAAAGGAGGTGATCATTGACTTCAGGAAGCAAAGTGGAGGACACGCTGCTGTCTGTGTCAATGGTGCTGGTGGTCAAGAACTTCAAGCTCCGAGGAGTAAAGATCACCAACAACTTGGTCCTGGTCCATTCACGTCAATTCTACAGTTAAGAAAGTACACGAATGCTTTTATTTCCTCAGAAGGCTAATGAAATTCAGCTTGTCTACAATGGTTCTTACACAATTTTATAGGTGCACCATCAAAAGCACCTTGTCTGGATGCATCATAGCTTGGCACCACAGAGCACCACCGCTCTGCCCCAGACTGCAAGAAATTATAAAAAGCTGTAAACACAGCCCAGACCATCACAAAAACCAACTCTCCTTCTATTGACTCAATCTACATTTCCCACACCCAATGTAATCAAGGACCTCTGCTGCTCCGGTTATGCTCTCCTCCATCCTTCTCCATCAAGTGAAGTTTGAAAACACATACCAACACATTCAAGAATACCTTTTTCCTGGCTGTTATCAGACTTTTGAACTGACCTCTCATATATTAAAGCTGATCTTTTTCTGCACTTTCTCTGTAGCTGTAACACTACATTCTGCATTCTGTTCTATTACTCTGATGTACTTATATATGGTGTGATTTGTCTGAAAAGCACACCAAACAATGCTTTTCACTATACCGCGGTACATGTGACAATAATAAAATTAAAATCAAATGAAATCAAAATCACAAGGTCCTCTACAATTACAGTAAGACTTCTTGCTTGTATACTCAAATCCTGCAGAGAGTGGTTCATGTGTAGAATGAACTGCCAGAGAAAGTGGTGGATGCAGGTACAGTTACAATGTTTAAAGGACATTTGGATAAGTACATGAACACGAAAGGCTTGGAGGGATATGGGCCAAGTGCAGGCAGATGGGACTAGTTTAGTTTGGGATTATGGTCTGCATGGATTGGTTGGACTGAAGGGTCTGTTTCCTTGCTCTATGACTTTATGACTTTATGACACAAGGACGATATGGGAGATGTTGTGAGGCTCTGTCTTTATGGAAGACAAGGTAACTGAAATGTTGTTTTTGCACATTGATGTATTTCTCAGGGACTATCTTTGTCCTCTCATGACTGTCATCATTATAAACACAGAGAGTGCTGGAGAAACTCAGCGAGTTTGGCTGAACTTGTGTATACACAAACAGAGTTAATGTTTCAAGTCAGAAATCACACTTCTTCTGAACTGCCTCAGTACCTGCAGAATTCCACCAGAATGTTGCCTGGAGTTAAACAAGTTAAATGTTGAGGTTAAATAGACCTGGCCTGTATTCCCTTGCATGTAGAAAGTTGATGAATGATCTAATCGAGGCCTTTGGCATGATAAAGGAATTCAGTAGAGTAGCTATAACTAAACTACTTTATCTGGTAAAAAATCAAGTGGGCATCACATTAAAATTAGAGATATGGGCTCTCTCGGAATGAATTCAGGAAGAACCTTTTTGCACACCATTGGAACAATAGTAACCATGTTTCCTAAAACTTGCTGAATGTGGGTCAATTGAAATTTTCAAGACTAGTGATCTATTTTTGTTCAGTAAGAGAATTAAGGTAGCTGAGGAAACATCCCCATTGATTTTTCAAGTATTGTCTGTCCATTCATCTGGTCAGAAATAGGCAACCTCTACTTAAAAGTCAGCATACTTACAATGTTGTTGTCTTATTCACAATATATACAAATGACCCGGAAGCAAATGCAATGTTTCCAAGTTTGTAGGCAGTACAAAACTGGGCAGGATTGTGAGTTGTGAGTAGAATGCAAGGAAGGTTCAAGGTGATTTGGACAAGTTGAGTGATTGGGCAAACACATGGCAGATGCAGTACAATGTAATTCAATGTGAAGTTATACAATGCAGTGTGAAAGATGAAGGAAGACGGTTACTTAAATGGTGAGAGAGTCCCAGACTGGAAATTTCATGGGGGACGTGTCGATTTACAAAGGGATCTGGGTGTCCTTGTACACCTGGTAATGAAAGTAGACAGACAAGTTCAGCAAGCAAGTAGGAAGGCAAAAGGTATATTGGCCTTCATTGCAAGAGGAGTTGAGTTCAGATGTAGGGATGCCTTATTGTAGTTCGATAGGACCTTGGTGATACCACACCTGAAGCATTGCTTGCATTTTTGGTCTCCCTACCGAAAAAAGGATATTCTTGCCATAGAGGGAGTGCAGTGGAGCTTCACTAGGCTGATCCTGGGGGGACGGCAGGAGTGTCCTATGAGGAGATTTGACTGGGTCTGTATTCACTAGAGTTTAATAGGGTGAGTGTGGATCTGATTGAGACATTTCCCTGGTTGCAGTATCTAGAAATAGGAGACAGAGTCTCAGGATATGGGGTAGAGCATTTGGGGCTGAGATGAGAAAAACACTCCTTGCTCAAAGAGCAGTATCCTGTGGAATTCTCTACCAGAGAAGGCTGTGGAGGTCAAGTTACTGAATATAATCTAAAATGAGATGAGGTTTTGGTTTAAAACTAAGGGGTACGGGGAGAAAGGAGGAAAATGGCTTTGATGTAGAGGATCAGCCATGATCATACTGAATGGCAGAGCAGGTTCAATGGGCCGATTGGCCTATTCTTCAAAACTCTGTTTCTATGTTTCTGCCATATTTTGTTCCATGTTGGGCCCATTGTTAATTTGATGCTTATTCAATTCAACTAATAGGGTAGGAACTGAACAGGTGTAAAACAGCAGTGAGAAGCCAGTTTGGAAAACCAAGAGATGCCTTAAAGATATCTTACCTGATTTTAAGTTGTGGCATTTAGCAACTCTCGTCCAGGCATTCAGACCTTGTTCATGTCAACAAGAGGCCCAACACCTCTTTGTTTAGGTCCGATGTCAAAATTGCAGGATGATAATTGGAGCAAGAGTTTGAACTGCTTTTCACAGGTTTGAATTGAGTTGAATTAGTTTCATTGCCACATGCACTCGAATGGGTGCCATGAAAAGTTTCAATGTCACTGCTTAATGTCACCATTTTAGGTGCAAGACAGCTAGGTACAGACACTGAAGTATTTGATATAAAATAGAAAAAAAAAATTAAATTAAAAGTTCAACATAAGAACAAGGAGGTAAAAAACAAAATTCAATTTACAGCTGTTGCATCCTAGTCTATGCTAGCACCTAGCCTCCAGACCATATCTGACTTCAAAACTGGAGTTCTCACCTCTGGTCTGGGACGGCACAGTGGTTCAGTGGTTAGCACTTCTGCCTCACAGTGCCAGGGACCAGGTTCGATTCCAGCCACAAGCGACTGTCTGTGTGGAGGTTACACATTCTCCCTATCTCTGCTTGGGTTTCCTCTGGGTGTTCCAGTTTCCTCCCACAATCCAAAGATGTGCAGTTTAGGTGAATTGGCCATGTTAAATTGCCCAGAGTGATCAAGTATGTTAGGCGCATTTGTCAGGATAAATACAGGAATATATGGTAGGGGAATGTGTCTAAGTGGGTTAATCTTTGGAGGGTCGGTGTGGACTTGCTGGCCAGAAGGACCTGTTTTCACGCTATAGGGATTATATGGTCCACAAAGGGCCTTATATGCCTACAACAGCCTCTAGTCTGGGGCTTGCCTCCCCATGACATCCTCCAGTCAGAGTCGCACCTCCCCATGACAGTCTCCAGTCTGGGATTCACCTCCCCATGACAGTCTCCAGTCTGGGACTCACCTCCCCATGACAGTCTCCAGTCTGGGATCACCTTCCCGAGACAGTCTCCAGTCTGGGACTCATCTCCCCATGACAGTCTCCAGTTTGGGACTCATCTCCCCATGACAGTCTCCAGTCTGGGACACACCTCCACATGACAGTCTCCAGTCAGGTACACACCTCCCCATGACAGTCTCCAGTCTGGGACACACCTTCCCATGACAGTCGCCAGTGTGGGATCACCTTCCCAAAACAGTCTCCAGTCTGGGATTCACCTCCCCATGACAGTCGCCAGTCTGGGACGCACCTCCCCATGACAGTCTCCTATCTGGGATTCACCTCCCCGTGACAGTCTCCTATCTGGGATTCACCTCCCCATGACAGTCGCCAGTCTGGGATCACCTCCCCATGGCAGTCTCCAGTCTGGGATCACCTCCCCATGGCAGTCTCCAGTCTGGGACACACCTTCCTGAGACAGTCTCCAGTCTGGGACTCACCTCCCCGTGACAGTTTCCCGTCTGGGATCACCTTCCCAAGATAGTCTCCAGTCTGGGATCACCTCCCCATGACAGTCTCCAGTCTGGGACACACCTCCACATGACAGTCTCCAGTCTGGGACTCACCTCCCCATGACAGTCTCCAGTCTGGGACACACCTTCCTGAGACAGTCTCCAGTCTGGGACTCACCTCCTCATGACAGTCTCCAGTCTGGGATCACCTCCACATGACAGTCTCCAGTCTGGGATCACCTCCCCATGACAGTCTCCAGTCTGGGACACACCTCCCCGTGACAGTCTCCAGTCTGGGACTCACCTCCACATGACAGTCTCCAGTCTGGGACTCATCTCCCCATGACAGTCTCCAGTCAGGGACACACCTCCACATGACAGTCTCCAGTCTGGGACTCACCTCCCCATGACAGTCTCCAGTCAGGGACACACCTTCCCATGACAGTCTCCAGTCTGGGACTCACCTCCTCATGACAGTCTCCAGTCTGGGATCACCTTCCCGAGACAGTCTCCAGTTTGGGACACATCTCCCCATGACAGTCTCCAGTCTGGGACTCACCTCCCCGTGGCAGTCTCCATTCTGGGACTCACCTCCCCGTGACAGTCTCTAGTCTCTTATCACCTCCCCGTGACAGTCTCCAGTCTGGGACTCACCTCCCCATTACAGTCGCCTCCCTGGGATCACCTCCCCAGGATAGTATCCAGTCTGGGATCACTTGTCCTCGGCTGCATCTGTCCAGGATTTACCTCTCCACAACAGCCTGCAGTCTGGAACATCCCTCTCTGCAATAGCCTCCAGTCGGCAAATGGCCTTGCCTCCATATTTCTAAATCCTTACAATCAACCCATCTTTGCTGCTTCCTCCATTCTCTTATGGATTTTGGGACCAGTGCCTACAATTAAGGAAATTAACCTGACATTTATCTTTATAAAAGTGCCAGCCATTCTTCCATATATGAGTGCTGAGGCCTCCTGGTTGGAGCTTCTCTATTCCCCATATCATATTTTTTTAAATGCTTAAAATGATATCCCACAGCAATAAGACTCTCTCATGTCTTTGCATGAACTTAAGAAACCTAAGTTTTGTAATTATTTTCATTCCGTGGAAAATCATACATCTATATTCACTAAGGAGTTAAATAACAAATTTTCCTTAGCTTAATCAGCGGGCTTTATGATATTACAAAGATATATTGTTCTCAAATGAAAAAAATGCAGCAAGTCTGCACAAAAAAAAACACAGGCCTCTGAACAAAACTGTAAGTTCCAGAAAGTAAAGAGTTCCCGAGTCTGTATCCATGTGTATCTATAAGTTAAAACTTTCCACTCATGTTTTATGACTGCAGTCATGTAATAGAAATATTGTTACAGCAGTAAAACATTACAGTGGATAGGTTTACCTTCCGAAAAAGAAACCAGGATTTGCTTTTGGAGACATTCTTCCTCTTACCTCCTTTTCGGAGTCACCCAGTGACGCTTAAGTCTCAAGTCGCTTGTTATTGCTTTCAGCTGGAACACACACAGGAGAATTTGTGATGAAAGGATTTTTTATGCTAACAGTTTTTTAAACATTGCCCAGCAAGAGTCGATGCTTCTCATAAAGGATCCAATTGCCACACTGTCCAGCTACGTGGAAGATAATCTGGAAGGGGAGAAGAGTATAGCAGTGTGAATAGCTCTGATGTTCACATAAGATGGAAAGACAATGGGATAAGTCCAAAAGAGATTCAAAGGGATGATTCCACAACTAGGCAGGAGAGGTTGAACAAGACAGTGCACCTTTTCCAGGAAAAGTGAAAACTGAGAGGGTACCAGTTAGAGATTTTGAAAGTTATAAAAGGTTTTTGTTGAGGTTGACATGGATAAGCTGTTTGGTAAAAACAAGGACTGCAGATGCTGGAAACCAGAGGCTAGATTCAAGTGGTACTGGAAAAGCACAGCAGGTCAGACAGCATCCGAGGAGCAAGAAAATCGACGTTTAGGGCAAAAGCCCTTCATCAGGAATAGAGGCAGAATGCCTGCAGAGTGGAGAGATAAATGGATAAGCTGTTTCCATTTTGGGAATGAATCAAATTAGTTGCCATCTCTAGGGCCATCAATAATTCCAAATCAGAATCCAGAAGAAATATCATTCCCAAAAGGGTGATGAGGATGTGAAACCAGTCATCACCAGATGACATTGAAACAAACAGGAGGTGCATTTAAGAGGAAGCTCGGTAGGTAAGTGAGGAAGAAAGGGATAGAATGATAACCTGGGAGGCTGGGATGAATGTGAGGTGGTTTCTGTAAATCATAAACACCAGTGTGGGCCAGAAGGTATTTGTATAAATTTGATAAACAATTAACACCAATACAAAATCAGCCTACTTTTCAACTGAGAATTTACAGAATTCTGAGGTGCAGATGGATCAGGAGCAGAGATTTCGAGTACAGGAGCAGGGAGGTGTTGTTGCAGTTATGCAGGACCTTGGTGAGGCCAGACCGAGAACATTGTGTGCAGTTTTGGTCTCCTTTCCTGAGGAAGGATACTATTGCTCTCGAGGGAGTGCAGCGAAGGTTTACCAGGCTGATTCCAGGGATGGTGAGACTGATGTATGAGGAGAGATTGACAAGGTTAGGACTGTTTTTGCTGGAGTTCAGGCCAATGGGGGGGGGGGGGGAATCTCATTGGGACATATAAAATTCTAACAAGACTAGATAGGATAAACGCAGAGAGGATTTTCCCGATTGTGGGTGTGTCCAGAACCAGGGGTCACAGTCTGAAGATTTAAGGTAGAATATTTATCTAGAGATGAGGAGACATTTCTTCACCCAGAGAGTGATGAGCCTGTGGAATTCATTACCACAGGAAGTAGCTGATGCCAAAACATTGAATGTTTGTGAGATTTGGAAACTAGTGAAGTCGATATTAATGCTGTGTGGTTGAAGGGTCCCAAGGTGGAAGATGAGGCATTCTTCCTCCAGTCATTGGGTGGCTTGAATTTGGCAGTAAAGGAGGCCCAGGACTTGCGTGACCTTGGTGGAGTGGGAGAGGAAGTTGAAATGGACAGCCACAGGTAGGCAGGGTTGTTGGGTGCATGTGGCCCAGAGATGTTCCCTGAAAAGCTCTGCGACTTGACGTTCTGTCGCCCCGATATAGAGGAGACCACATCGAGATCAACAGATATAGTAGATGAGGTGGGTGGATGTGCAGGAAAATCTCTGACTGATGTGAAAAGAACCTTTGGGGTCTCGGATAGAGGTGGGGGGGGAGGCATTGGCACAGGTTTTATACCTCCTGCGGTGGCAAGGGAAGAGGCCAGGTGTGGAGAGTGGGCTGGTGGGCCTCATGGACCTAACGAGGGACTAGCAGAGAGAGTGGTCTCTGCAGAACACAGACAGGGGTGGGGAAGGAAATATATCTCTAATGGTGGGGTCTGATCATAGGTGGTGGAAATGGCGGAGAATAATGAGCTGTATCCAGAGATTAGTGGAGTAGAAGGTGTGGACTGGGGTGGGGGGTCTATCCTTGTTGCAGTTGGGGGGGGAGCGGGGTTCAAGGGTGGAGGTACACAAAGTGGAGGAGACGCACTGGAGGGCATTGTTGATCATGTGGGGGGGAAATCGTGGCCTTGAAGTAGGAGGTCATCTGGATTTGCTCCTCCTGGGAGCAGATACAGTGGAGGCAGAGGAATTTGGAGTTAAGGATCACATTTCTAATAGGAGGGAGAGTGGAAGGAGGTATGGTCCAGGTAACTGTGGGAAACGATGGATTTAAAATGGATTTCTGTGTTGAGTCGGTCGCCGGAGATGGAGATGAAGAGGTCCAGGCAGGAGAGGGACGTGTCTGAGATGGTCCGAGTGAACTTAAGTTCAGGGTGGAAGTTGAGGAACTGTTCAACCTCCTCATGAGAGCACAAGATAGTACTGATACTGTCATCAATGTAGCAGAGGAAGAGGTGGGGAATGGTGCCAGTGTAACTGTGGAAGATGGACATTTCCATGTATCCTACGAAGAGGCAGGTATAGCTAGGACCCATGTGGGTGCCCATGGCTACCTCTTTGTTCTGAAGAAAGTGGGAGGATTCAAAGAACAAGTTGTTGAGGGTGAGGACCAGTTCTGTCATTCGAATGAGTGGGTCGGTGGAGAGCTACTGGTTGGTTTGGCTGGAGAGTAAGAAATAGAGGGCTTTGCCATGGTGGATGGAAGTGCATAGGGACTGGACATCCACAGTGAAGATGAGGTGTTGGGGCCAGGGAAATGAAAGTCATGGAGGAAGTGAAGAGGGTGGGTGGTGTTCCGAACATATGTTGTGGGTTTCTGGACCAAGGGGTCAGGGCAGTGTCGAGATATGAGGAGATATATTTGGTGAGGCAGGAGCAGATGGAGACAATTGTTCAACTGGGCAGTCAGGTTTGTGGATTTTGGGTTTTGTGGGTGGGGGAGGGGCTGGGTGGGGGGAGTGGTGGTGGAATGGGCTGAGGCTGAGAGAAGGGACTGAGGTTTGTATGTTAAGGTGAGTTTCTCACTAGGCAATGGCAAGTTGCCAGTTTAATGGAATTGTAGCTTTTTAAATGCCTTCATTACTGTACATCATATCTCACTAATATTAAGCTTCCTCTCTTACCAAATATGCCAGAGCATCTAAACACTCAATTCATGAGCACTAGCCACACGCATCTGTTGTCCATGGATATTGACAGGCAAGATTTAGCACCTCTCTGATCCACTTACAAGTTCTTAGGAAATACTGACCTGTATTGCGGGGCACAGCAGCAGCTAACATTGAAACACTGCAGCAGGAACTTCATGCAGGGAAAGCATCCAGTTCACAGATTGGATCAGGCTACAACTCAGGGCTGTTTGCTTTTTCACTGACCGCTTGCAGCATCCCTGCCTTGGTATACCATGCCTTTCTATGTATTGACGCATCAGCCAAGCCTGACCTCTACAGGAGGAGTGGGCATCATGGAGGCGTAATGTCGGGGTTCCAGGGACTGCGTTGGGAGTGACGCTGGGTGGAAATGGGCTGTCAAGGTAGAATGAGGCAAAAGGGGGCATACAGGCTCTTGGTGGAGGGGGGGTGGGGTGGCGGGAGGGGGGAAGGGGTAGTGTACCTGGAAACCAGGCAGAGCCATCACTTGCAGTTCACTAAATGCACAGTGTCACTGAAAAATGTCTGACACAACACATCGGCGGGCAAAATCAGTTTCAGTTTGATGAGCAAAAGAGCAGGATTCACATTTGCTGGATACTAGGATATCGAAGGGGCAAAATACATAAAGGAAGTATTTTCAAACCACCAGCTACACGTCATTTGCAAACATTTCTTTGTCAATTTGCAATGCATGCAGCGTGTACATATTTAGGATATAAATGCTAGCCAAAGGCAATTTATATCAGTCGTTGCTGTTGGCAAATCTAACATTGTCATCACAACAGTATAGAGGTTAGAGTTAATCACTCAAAATGAAACACGTGCTGGCCAAAATACATCATCATTTATGAATCTTCAATACTGTGGTGCGAAGAAAGGAATATCTCTGTATGTATGACGATAGATTTCAATGCTAAGTCTCGTGATTGATGTGCGTCTGAGATAAAAAGGGAGTCGGAGCACAGCAGCCATTCCCTTTTCAGTCTTATACTTTGGTTACATGGCCAGTGTGACTCCTTCACCAAGTTGGTGTGCATGCTGTGATCAGGACCAAGGTGCAGCAAAGGATGGAGCTGCTGAAAAAATAGTTCCGCTGCTCAGACTGGTCTGAGGGAGTCCTCCTGTATAAACCAGGCAGAGTTTGCCGAATTACCCTGGTACACTGTGCTCTGCACAATTGAAGCAGACAACGATGCGATGTGATAGATACACAGGAACTGGGGGAATGGGAACAGTTGGCCAAGGATAAGGATGAGGACATTGGGGAGCAGGAAACTCTCCTTGTGGATAACAGAGCTCAGCTGCTTTGAATGCTACAAGCCAGAAAGAACGTGATTGACACCCGGTTCCAGTGGAAGAGAACAGGGTGCAGCAGATCATCATGGACTGTAAACTAGTCGCTGAGCATGACACCATTGCATATGGAGGTAAACTGCAGCCAACATTCATTTTGTTTGTGTTCACTGTTGCTGTCTGCAAATAAAAGCTCAGGTTTAGAATTGTCCATTTGTCTATGTGATGTCCCCTTACTGCACAATTACAAGCTATTGGTCTTTGGTGCGCACTTGGGACAGAGTAGTGGAGACAAAGACAGGATGTTTAGACAGTTAAGCTCTGCCATTACTTTTCTGGAGAGATGCATCACTGGATTTGTCAGGTTTGGAGGGTTTGAGCTAAAGGGAGAGGCTGAGTAGGCTGAGGCTGTTTTCTCTGGAGTGTTGGAGGCTGAGGGGTGACCTTATAGAGGTTTATAAAATCATGAGGGGCACGGATAGGATAAATAGATAAGGTCTTTTTCTTGGGGTGGGGGAGTCCAGAACTAGAGTGAATAGGTTTAGAGTGAGAGATTAAAGATATAAAAGAGATGTAAGGGATAACTTTTTCACACAGAGGGTGGTACATGTATAGAATGAGCTGCCAGAGGAAGTGGTGGAGGATGGTCCAGTTACAGCATTTAAAGGGCATCTGGATGGGGATATGAATAGGAAGGGTTTAAAGGGATCTGAGCCAAGTGCTGGTAAGTGGGATTACATTAGGTTAAGATATCTGGTCAACATGGATGAGTTGGACCAAAGGATTTGTTTCCATGCTGTACATCTCTATAACTCTATGACTGTAAGTACACAACAGCCTTCCAGACATGATGCAGGTGCAAGGGATACTGATCGTTCAGCTATGATCTGGTGAGTGTTCTGGAATCAGTGTACGGTTAGATGGGCCTAGGATTGATTGAGAGGAATGCCATAGGGTGGGTTAATTCATGAATGATGTGAGTTCTGTAAGATATAGTGAGATATCTCACAATGCCTTGTGGTGAAAAGCCATCCAAGAAATACTTGATCCCAAATATCTAGGATTCAGCTTGATGAGTTAACTGTTCATCTGTTATAGTGACCTAATTTCTGTATTCACCATCTTTGTCTCCATAAGGTAATTTTCCATGACCCACACTCTGCTGTATGAGAGCAACAGTGTCAAGCTTCTCATGCACGCCAATTGCCTCTATAACATATCCTGCCCCTCCAACTCTCTCATAGAAAATGGCAGAAATTCTTTATGTGAAAGATAAAGAAAATTTATATGGGGCTCTCTTCATTAGACACTGTGATTTTTCGGGAAATTGCTGGAAGCCACAGGGAAGCACTGAGAAAATTGGGAAAGCTGCCATCTCCACCATTGCTTATAAAACCACTGCCATCCATGATCCTTGATGATTTTAACCTGACACTCTGACAATCTGCAGCTTGCCTTTCCAGTTGCAATTATTGTCTCTAAATTCATTTTGGATACAGAACTGGCTCAAAGGTAGAAGACAGAGGGTGGTGGTGGAGGGTTGTTTCTCAGACTGGAGGCCTGTGACCAGTGGAGTGCCACAAGGATCGGTGCTGGGCCCTCTACTTTTTGTCATTTACATAAATGATTTGGATGCGAGCATAAGAGGTACAGTTAGTAAGTTTACAGATGACACCAAAATTGGAGGTGTAATGGACAGCGAAGAAGGTTACCTCAGATTACAACAGGATCTTGACCAGATGGGTCAATGGGCTGAGAAGTGGCAGATGGAGTTTAATTCAGATAAATGTGAGGTGCTGCATTTTGGGAAAGCAAATCTTAGCAGGACTTATACACTTAATGGTAAGGTCCTAGAGAGTGTTGCTGAACAAAGAGACCTTGGAGTGCAGGTTCATAGTTCCTTGAAAATGGAGTTGCAGGTAGATAGGATAGTGAAGAAGGCGTTTGGTGTGCTTTCCTTTATTGGTCAGAGTATTAAGTACAGGAGTTGGGGTCATGTTGCGGCTGTACAGGACATTGGTTACGCCACTGTTGGAATATTGCGTGCAATTCTGGTCTCCTTCCTATCGGAAAGATGTTGTGAAACTTGAAAGGGTTCAGAAAAGATTTACAAGAATGTTGCCAGGGTTGGAGGATTTGAGCTGTAAGGAGAGACTGAACAGGCTGGGGCTGTTTTCCCTGGAGCATCGGAAGATGAGGGGTGATCTTATAGAGATTTACAAAATTATGAGGGGCATGGATTGGGTAAATAGGCAAAGTCTTTTCCCTGGGGTCGGGGAGTCCAGAACTAGAAGGCATGGGTTTAGGGTGAGAGGGGAAAGATATAAAAGAGGCCTAAGGGGCAACTTTTTCATACAGGAAGTGGTACAAGTATGGAATGAGCTGCCAGAGGAAGTGGTGGAGGGTGGTACAATTGCAACATTTAAGAGGCATTTGGATGGGTATATTAATAGGAAGGGTTTGGAGAGATATGGGCCGGGTGCTGGCAGGTGGGACTAGATTGGGTTGGGATATCTGGTTGGCATGGATGGGTTGGACTGAAGGGTCTGTTTCCATCCTGTACATCTCTATGACTCTGATCTTTCCATGTGATACTTCTATTGCTTTCCTGAACCTATCATCACCTAACTTCTTATTACTGAACTAGCTTCACAGCCTGCAATTTTTGACAGCGTTGAAATAGACCCCTTTTCTCATGCACCTAAGCTTTTCATTTCAAAACGACCATTATTTCCTCATTAAAATGCTAAACAACATGGTGGTACCTCACTGCCCCTCGGTACTTGATGTTTCTTTTTCAGTGGTAGAGGGCGCAGGTTTGGAAGGTGTTTCCTAATGTGCCTTAGTGAATTTCTGCTCTGAATTTTCTAGATAACACGCACTGCTACCACAGTGTGTCATGGTGATGGAAATGAATGTTGAAGGTGGTGGCTCGTGTACCTATCAACCTGGATTCTGAGTCTGGGATGGTGTGGAGATTCTTGGGTGGAGTTGCATTATGTTGGCGCTACAATTATTCAGACGTGTGCAGAGTATTCCACAACACTCCTGACTTGTGTCTTGTAGATGGCAGAAAGGTATAATGGAATCTGGTGATGAATTACTAGTTCAGAATTCAAAACCTCTGATCTACTCTTGTGGCCATCACATTTATCTGGTCGGTCCATTTCAGTTTCTGGTCAAGATGAATCGCCGGGTTTTTGATACTCGGGGTTCAGCGAAAATACTATCATTGAACTTCAAGGAAAGTTGGTTAATCCATTTTAGTAGATCGTCATTGCTTGGCACTTGTGTAGTGTGAATGTTACCTGTCACTTATGGACCCAAGCCTGGATATTATCCAGGTCTTACTGCAAATGGACAAGGATTGGTTCATTCTTGGAGTAATTGCAAATGGTGCTGAACATTGTTCAGTCATTCATGCACATTCCTACTTCTGATCTTATGAGGGAAGGAAGGTCATTGATTAAGCAACTGAAGATGGTCAGGCTTAAGACTCTCCCCTGAGGAACTCCTGCAGAGGTGTGCTGGAGCTGAGATTATTGATCCAACAACTGCAGTCAACTTCCATTGTACTAGGTATGACTCCAAACAATGTAGAGTTTCCAATGTTTCCTGTTGACTTTACATTTGCTAATGCTGCTGGTGTCTTAGTTAGTCAAATGCTGGTTGAATGAGAAGAGCAGTCACTCTAACCTCACCTCTGGAGTTCAACAGTTTTATCCATGTTGGTCAGGAGCTGAGTTGCCTTGATGGAATCCAAACTGAGTGTCAGTGAGCAAGTTATTGTTTTACAAGTGTCAATCCATAGCACTGTTCCGGATTCTTCCCATCTCTTTGCTGTTGATCAAGAGTAGATTAATAGCACAACAATTGGATAGATTGGATTTGTCCAGCTTTTTGTAGATGGGACATACCTAGGAACAGTTCCATACTGCTAGCAAAATGTCAGTGTTGTAGCTGTACTGGATTAGTTTGGCTAGGATTGCAAGTAATTGCTTTACTCCATCCCATCCTGATCTGACTGCAACCACTTCCAGGACAGCATTGGAGCCAATAATATGACTGAAGCCAAAATATGTCTGTGTTGCTTCCTGTTGGGTGGAATCCATTTCTGAGGTTGCTGAGTTCTACTTCAACTTGGAGAAATGTAGATATTTACAATTCAGTCTCATTTTGTGGAGCACTTAGGTTTTAATCAGGGGGCAGTTTTATAGTTTAGAGGTAAATATGCCAATGTGATGGTCAACATGATAGAGGAAAGATTTTTAAAAACTTCAGTCTTCCAATGAACTTGCTAGGCATTGTACAGTATCAGCAAGCACAGACACTAAAATTGACAAGGAGTCATTCAAGGGTCCTGACATTAATGGTGATTGCAGCAGAAGTGTCATATTGGACTCAAAACATTAACTTTGTTTCTCTCTCCACAGAAACTGCTACACCTACTGAGTTTCTCCAGTGTTTTCTGTTTTAATTTTGTGATGGTAAGGAATTATTTTAAAACTTATGATGTCGCCAAGCTGAAGATCCGTGGGATATTGGGAAATGGCTCTAAGCTCTTTCTTGTAACAGATGCCTGAAACTGGCATTTGGTTCTACTGGGTAGATTTTCCTTGAGTAGATTTTCTGTAACCAACTCTTCTTGTGATACTAGTCTACAGGGCACACAATCTCAGAGGTCAGAGATTGTCAGCAAATTATTTTTTGACAGAGAGACATGTACTTTAGTGACAGGAAATAGTTTATTACATAATAATAAGATAAT
Organism: Hemiscyllium ocellatum; assembly: GCF_020745735.1. NCBI lineage: Eukaryota > Metazoa > Chordata > Chondrichthyes > Orectolobiformes > Hemiscylliidae > Hemiscyllium > Hemiscyllium ocellatum. The sequence goes on from NC_083404.1 coordinate 54,316,407, forward strand.
ATGTTAGATTAGTCTATGGTTGGCTAATTACATTGACCTTATATGTGTGAGCGAGAGAGACATTGTTATTTCCTAAGAGCTAATAATTAGATCTATGCCACACGCCTGACAGTTTAACATCAATGACTAGACTTTCCAATTCCTCCCTGAGGCTATCTTTTGGATGTCAGTGGGCAGAGCTATTCCAAAGCTTCTGAGTTAATCCTTTCAGGCAAAGTCACTTACATAACAGGTTTCCTTCCATTTCAACTCATCTCTTCCAATGGTCCTCCAAACAGTCAGCCCCAAAGTTTATGGCCATTGGTGACTGTTTCCCAGATGACGTTATCTATGTCCACCTCTTCCTACCTTACTTGCATGTAGCCTTGAAGTGGATGAATAGATACTGAAGACTTGCAACTGCTTTACCATAAAAAGGCCTTTAGGTATATGACCATCACCTTTCCAATGAAGATGGTTGAACCAGCACTAACATTGCTGGCTTAGCACTTTTGAGGCAGTATTTGTGAAAATGCCTGGAAGAGCTGGGTCATGCCTACAGCATCATACTTAAACATGGTGGACATTGCTTAATTTTTTCAGAGGACAATGCTATCCCATTTTGCTGCCTGTGACCCAAAAGAAGCTGGAAATCAAAGGGAAATCCAACCCCCAGCCCCCTGTATTGTCCCATTTCTAGCTTAAACCTGAATGCAAATGTTGATTTATTCAACAGGCTTTCAGATAAAGGAATACTGCTGTCTCAACACCTTATAAAAGAACAGGATAGGTGCCTGCTTGGGCACATGATGAAAGCTAAGAAGGCTTTAGATAAATATTGATGATGAAATAGTCTGCAATAAAGTAATTCCTGTACTTTTGGTACTCAGGGTGAGTCAGTTGCGAAATGTAACTGTTGCTAAATTGGATTATTAACACTGAGGTTATTTCAATTTAACAGCAGGAGTCAGAGCTAAATTTTTATTTATTATCATTCTTAGGATGTGGGTGTCTCTGGCAAGGCCAGCATTTATTACCTGTCATTAATTGTCCTTGAAAAGGTGGCGATGAGCCGCCTTCTTAAACTGCAGCAGTCAATGTGGTGAAGACACACCCCAAGGTGCTGTTAGGTAGGTAGGGAGTTCAAAATATTATGAATTACAAGCTAACATACACAGTAACACTTTGACACAAATAATTGACAATAAATGAAGACTGGCTCACTTATGTTCTCCACTAGTCAGCCACTTGCAAATCATCCAAAGCACTTTAGAGTGAATGAAATACTTCTTTTGTCGAAATATAATCATTATCGTGGAGGTCTTCTAGTGCAGTGGGTAGTGTCCCTGTCACTAAACCAGAAGCTCCAGTTTGAGTCACCTCGGACTTGATGGCTGAAGAAGGTGTGTTCATTCTATGGTCAAACAGATCGATGTCCACTTTTAAATCCTTCCAATGTACACCAACATTATGAGGAAAGAATGGTAGAAATCCTGGTCAAGCATTTGTGGAAAGCAATGGCAAACCATTATAGTTACTTAGGTAAAAACAATGACTGCAGATACTGGAAACCAGAGTCTAGGTTAGAGTGGTGCTGGAAAAGCACAGCAGTTCAGGCAGCATCCGAGGAGCAGTAAAATCGATGTTTCGGGCTAAAGCCCTTCATCAGGAATAAGGCTGCCAAGTATTGCGATGCAGAAAATCTGTGGTCACCAATATCCTTTCAGGTGGAGAGAAGGAGGTGTGGGAAGAGACACAGAGTAACCAGGAGCCTGGGAGTTCTCTAGGGTCAGGAAGAACTACTCATTGTCAGGATATCTTGACTATTGTCAAGAAAAGCACAGTTAAAATAAACATGCGAGGGATTCAGCATCAAAGGTCCAATAAAAAGTGCAGAGTAGACAATATTGAGACACTTTGAAGTTTGAGGTATATGCAATGGTAAGGATCCAATGCCTGAAGTTCATTTGGATGTTAAATAGGATGTCAGAGCTGTGAACAGTCTGGTATAACCACAGGGGTGTAATGGAATGAATGGAGACGGGTTGGAGCGTGTGCACAAACCGCTAATGGTAGCTTTGGTTTCCTCAGTGATGAATGAGGTAAAAGATACCAATCATAGAAAACTAGAAGTATATAAAAAGGCCATTCAACCCTTTGCATCAATGCTTAAGTACTCCACAATGAAGTCCACACCATCTGCCCCCATGAACCCCCCCCTCCCCCCCACTCCCACCCCGCTCCGACTTCTCCACAGAGTTGTATCTTTGCATGTTTCCAATATTTGTCTAATTTTAATTCAAAAAATCTAAAGGTCTCCACCTCAACTATACCATGTGCCAAAATATTCTTTACTCCAAAAGACTTTGTTGAGCAGAGATGTATTCCTAATATCCCTCTCCTCTCTTTAACCCACTGGGGATAGCAGCATAGAAGCACGGTCACAGTAACTGAAGAATGAGGAGAGTTAGACCTTCAGATGTTGAGAAGCAGAACCTCTACCTGTGAATACATTGTTCATATCTGCAGAAATTCCAATTCTTTCTAACTAATATTGACTCAGTTGTCTTTAAGGATGCCTGTTCTCTACAAATTAATTGATCTTCTTTGCAGGTCATTTCCGTAATACTGTAATAGGGAGTAGAATATATTATGAAGTACTTATCATGAATGCAATGCAATAACCTGATAGAAAAGTTCAAAAAGGTGTAAAAAAAAGGTTTGGGAGCAGATAGTCAGGGAAGTCGAACATAAAGGACCCAGTAACAGTGGCTGAAGCAGTCTTTAACGATAATATGAACAGCAACAGAAGGACTGATGGGGATACGCTCACAACATATTGAAGGTCACAGATAGTTAGTAAAAGTGACTAAAAGACAAATGGGATAATCCGGTGTTTTATAAATATAATTTTAGAGTACAAAAACAAGAAAATGACAATGACCCTTAATAAAACTCTGGTTAAAATTCAACTGTTTTGTCCAGTTCCAAGCAGTTATGCAGATAGATTGGGAAAACTGGGATTGTTCTCCTTTCAGAAGGGGAGGCTGAGAGAAGATATGATAATGGGTTTCAAAATACTAATGGGCTTGGTCAGAATAGAGAGAGAAACATACATATAGAGAGGGTTCCCATTGGCAGGGGGGTCATGAAACAGTGATTGAAAGTGTTTGGCAAACAATACAATGGCAACAGTGGGAACGGCGGACAACCACCTAATGAAGGAGCAGCAGGACGAAAGCGAGTGCTTCCAAACAAACCCTTTGGGCTATAACCTGGTGTTGTGTGATTTTTGTTAACTTTATCTACCCCAGTCCAACACTGGCATCTCCAAATCACAACAGCAGGAAAAGTGTTTTTGTTGCATAATGTGTGGGTGGGTTCTGGAATGCACTGCCAGAGGCAAATCTAATCAGGGCTTTTGAAAGAGAATTGGATAAGCACCTGAGGGAGTCACTGACTGGGTTACAGGAAAAGGCAGGGAAGTGGAACTAACTAAACCTGTCCTGCAGATAGCCTGCACAAGCTCTACAGGCACAAGGATCTCTTTCCATGCTATCACCATTCTATCACTCTATGACCTACCGTGTGTGGTCAAGGTTAGTGAACAAACCTTTACAAGATATTGTCTACCCATCACACTGCTGTTTAATGCACCACACCCCATCACTCACCCAGCAGGACACATACCTAACATCCAGAGTCGAAAAGTGTGGCGCTGGAAAAGCACAGCTGGTCAGGCAGCAACTGAGGAGCAGGAGAATTGATGTTTCGGGCATAAGCCTTTCATCAGGAATATTGGGGGGGAAGGTGGGAAGGGGGCTGAGAGATCAATAGGAGGGGGTGGGGTTGAGGGCAAGGTAGCTTGGAAGGCCTTTGAAGTCACCGGTTTCTCTCATTGATGACGTTACCTAGTATGGTGACAAAATCTGAAAACAAACCTTCCAGCTCAGCGAGCTAACTTAAAATACTTATATATTGAGGATAAATAGTATGTTCCTGTTTTCTTTCCTTTCTTGACTGTAAGATCAGACTCATCCAGCTATCTGAACACAGCAGGCCAGGCAGCATTGGGTGGTGGAGAAGTCAACATTTCAGCTATTAACCTTTCTTCAGGAGAATGGTTAATACCCAAAACATTGACTTCTCCACCTCCTGATGCTGCTTGGCTTGCTGTGTGTTTCCAGCCTCCTGCTTGCCTACTTTGGATTCCAGCATCTGCAGTTTTTATTTTATCTCATCCAGCTATCTGACATGATCAGTTAACCACAAATCATGTGAAAATGGTATCCCTGGTACCGGTATTTTCTTTAAAAGGCCATTGTGCAGCCAGACAAACACTGTTAATTCAAAGTTGCACTACACAGTTGCGTTGGACAGGAGAAGCTTGGTGCCTTGCTTTGTAGGCAGGAACCTGGAGGTCCTGTTGGAAGAAGTGGTGCAAAGGTGAGATGTCCCTTAACCCCACGACTAGCAGAGGTGGCCACAACCTCAGACCATGCCAGAATGGTCCGAGATTCCAACCTGGGTCAGTACAATCTCAGCTACCTGGAGGAATGCCAGTACTGTAGGAAGAGGGTCAATGACCATCTCCATTTTGTCAGTTTAAGTGCCTCCATCTTCTCTCTGCTACCTCACACTTGCTCTATTTCTGCTCCTGTACACACCTCCCACCAAAGTTCATTCTTGATCCCTCTGACTATTGCTTGTAAAACTTTGCCTCACTTGCTGTTACCAATCCCAATTCCTGACACTCCCTCTGTATGCCCTCTGCACGGCCTACTCAGTTGCACTGTCCCCTCCACGTATCAAAAATAATAGCTGTGCTACCCAGTTATATCTTCCTGAATGCCTATCTTACCCACTCAGTCTGGGTGGAAGGCAGTCTCAGTGTGGCTGAAAGATTGAAGACACACAGTAAGCTGCCTGACATTCAGCTCTTTACCCTTTACATGCAGGGCATCCTGACTCTGACTGTCCCAAGTGACTGACTGACTATCTCTGGTATCAGAGGCTGCCCTTGACCTTCTGTTGCTGGGACTTCCTGAATGTACACCATCTCCTTTGACTGAGGACTGCTGACAACACTGGCAAGCTTTCTGGCTTTATGTCTGTGTTAAACACACAACAATACAGCAATATTGTGAACTTGCTATCCCTGGCTAATGGGACAAAATACAGAAAGGCAAAGCAAGGATATCCAATGTATAGATATTTTAAGCATCCTGGTGCGTTTGGAGTGAGTGAACACTGTGAGAGCAAGTGAAAAGGTCACAGATGCAGCCTAGTTCAGACCATGAGTTAAGTGTGTGTCTCCGAGTGTTCAGTGTCCTCACTGCAGCATAACAATGAGAGTTGTCAGTGCATCCTGCATTGAAGTGGAGGAGTGTCCTGTGTGTGGATGCAGATGTGCCCTGAGAGGCTGGCAAATGTTGGTTTGGCAATGTCCATGAATGGAGGGCTGGTGCCATGGAAAGGAGAAAGTAAAATGTTTGCGTTTACATCAGCTGCCCTTTCCAAGTCTGAACAGATTGTGGGATCACTGAGAAGTGGGATAATGGAAAAATTAGATCTGCAAATACTATCAGCATCAACTGTTTGAGTCCACTAATGACCACATCGACAGAAATAATTCTTTCTATGATGCCCAGAATGGTCTCCTCCATTGGGGTTAGAATACATAGGTGCGCATATCCATTCCTGCCGATATGCGCCATCGCTGTCTCTTGAAAGCAATAGGAAAGTATATCAATAAGCACTGTGAGTATTGAGAAAACAACAATGGACTGTTAACCCAGAGATCCAGGTAATGTCCTAGGGACCCAAGTTCAAAACCCACCACAGCAGATGGTGAAATCTGAATTCAATAAAAATCTGGAATTAATGATGATCCTGAGTCCATTGTTGATTGTCAGGAAAAACCCATCCAGTTCACTAATGTCCTTTACGGAAGTAAATCTGCTAGTCTCACCTGGTTTGGTTTATATGTGACTCCAGGCTACAGCAATATGGTTAACTCTTCCCTGCCCTCTGGGCAATAAATACTGGTCTAGCCAGTGACACCCTCATCCTGTGAATGAATAAAACAAAACTAATATTAACTATTTTTTGTTAGTAATAATTGATATAAATCTTCAATTTGCCTGAAGACATCTGCAAAACAAATTTGTTACTCATATGGCAGGTGGTTTGACATTTCAGATTGAATGGCCGCGGGTCATCTTTTTTCATTTATTTACTGCATCAGTTCTAACAAAATACATTTTAACTGATAATCTGCATTTTGTCATAAGTATGCTTCCTGTTTGCTAAGAACACTCCTATATTGACTTAAACATTATAGTCTCATCTATTTGTGTAAGGAGTTAAGATATGCAGGTCAAGCATTAATGAGCAGACTGCATACAGGTTGCACAAATGATTTCATGGGAAGTACACTGCTGTCTATACCAGTGATTCTCAAATGATATTTGGCCACGGTCCCCCGAGGATCTCTTCTCAGGTTTCAGAGTCCCTCCTTTCAAACAGAGGTACAACACCAACAGATACCCAGATAATCATTTATTGTTGAACACAAAGAAAGCTTGAACATTCCAACATACTGGACAAAACTTAAAAAAGACTGTATGGAATTAAACATCTATCAGGCTAAATAGATGTAAGTTTCATACTTTTGCAAATTTCATGATATCAGGCTCCAAATGAGGTTAGACTTGGGTATTTCATCGGTTCAGTTCCTAGGGTCTCCTTGGGGCTCCCCTTCTCATCGTTTTCCATCAGTGGCCCCCTTCAAATGTGTCAGGGCCCGAAGGGGATCATATGACTCCGTTGAGAATGATTGAGCTATAGCTGTTCAACTGTGCAAAGCAGAGAATCTCAGATACATTTTCTGGTTGTTATGTTATTTGATCTCAGTGATGATGATGCTATGCTTGGCTTTACTGCTTGTTAAAAGAGAAGAATAAGAAATGCATCCTGATTTCTATCAAGGTGTATCCTTGAGTTGGTCAGGACCGTGGTCAGTTAAAAAAACATGAACAATCAGAGGATCTACTAGAAAGATGACAAAGTCTCAAAATTCACATGAGTCACTGATCTTCATAGAAGTCAGCAATGAGTCAAAGACTAGGATGACAAATTAGCACATATTAAACATGAAAAATATCAAGCTATAATAAATTAATTTAAAATGCATGTAGATTTACAATATGTGTTTTGAAGTAACTAAATTTTCCATTAATAGAAAGGACAACACCAAAGTATATTTTTAAAAATTCATTCCTCAAAAGCATGAATACACAATGCACATGACCTTGCAAAGATTTATACAAAAAATCAAAAGAAATAACAAATGAATGGGCATTTTGTACACAGTTTTTAAGATACAATTATGGGAGCTATTGGAAAAGCTGTTTCTATCGCCCATCTCCACCGCTCTGAAAAGCTGCTGTTTGACCTTTGAACTTCTGAGGTCCCTATGCTAAAGTTCCATTGCTAAGTGGGAAGTTGTCGGATTGTAATCTGACAACAATAGAGGAATGGTAATATATACACAAAAACACAGGGAGGAGTCTTTATCATTTCAGGTCCTGACCCCAGTAGAAAGTGAGGACTGCAGATGTTGGAGATCAGAGTCATGAGTATAGTGCTGAAAAAGCACAGCAAGTCAGGCAGCATCTGAGGAGCAAGAGAATCGACATTTCAGGCATAAGCCCTTCATCAAGAATCCTGATGAAGGGCTTATGCCCAAAACACTGATTCTCCTGCTCCTCGAATGAGGTCCTGACCCCCTACATGCTGGAAATATATCAGCTGACACGGCCTTTGAAGTGCTCTTTTCCCATCTGCCATCCAATTGTGGACAGTGGGTAGCTTCTTCTGACTGCTGGCCCAAGAATAGCTTGCAGCCTAACCTTGAACAATTTACTTTTAAAACACATTCAAAACTATTTATGAACAATGAAGCACCAAAAACACCTAAAATGACATTCAGTGCATGTTTGATGCCATTTTTTGAAAAACAATCTCAGTTAAAGATTGGGTACAGGGTGCAGAAATGTACATTTCTGGTCAGACTTTTATTCAACTTACACATTCCAAAGTCCAACAATATTGATTACTTTTCCCCATACATACAGATCATATTCTCACTCAATTATCTCTTAATTAATACCTAACCATGACCACTTCTCTAAATCAACTCGATCTCAAGTATCCAAGCCAGACCCGACCAGATAAAAGCAATATTTGTCCTGCCATGATTAGTTATTCTTTGAGATAAATCATCACTGACAATATAACATTAGAGTTCATATTTAAGGGTTGAATGCAATTTCAGTTTAGTCACAGGAACGAGTGGGTTCTTGGCTTGATTTCCTGCGTGAAATGATCTTAACCTGGGCACCAGTTTGCAAGCTTTGAGGCCGGATAGCCTTAAGGGATCAAGCTTTATAGCAATTTCGACCATGAGTTAAACTATTGAGTCTCAGGTAGACTTTCAGCCAGTTGTGACTTTCCTGAGGATTTCTGCTATGCTCTTGCCATAACTCCTCTGCTGTTAATGCTGACAGAAGTGGATGAAATTTTGTGGAAGTTTCTGGTTAGCAGATACGTTTGCAGCTCTGTTATGGTGCTGTCAGCCTTACACCTTTCAGGCAATTAGTAACGTTGTAAAACGCACAGGAAACAGCAGGTGAGCAGAGCTTTAAAGCAAGTCTGATGACAGCTGGCAACAGTCAACAGAGATGCCAGATGGAGTCTGGCACTGTGTCATGGTGGTCTGTGGTTGGGAAACATGTGAAGATGTAAACAGGAAGAATAAAGCCCAATATATACGTCTTTATAGTTTATTGAATGAATCGGACTTCCAACAAGGATTGATGTGTTTTGAAATAAACAGAGGAGAATTTAGCAGCAAAGGAGTGTTTAAGGCATCTGTTTTCCCTGTGTAATAAAGTTACAACCCACACAGTGCCTTTCCTAGTAATCTTTAATGTGTATGTTTATCAGCTCAGAGATCCCGGACATACGCAAAGTAAAGTGAAAACAATTATCGAATGGATGGGAAATGATCTCATTTGAAGTGAATCTCTAACTCCTTGACCTATGCTTGACAAGGATTCGGGAAGCCCTTTGAACCTAGAACGGAGGAAATAATTATGGCAGTAAAGCAATGGAGCCAGATGGACCTCTGTGTGTCATCACAGGCAACTGGAAACAAATCCCATGGTTAATTTCTTTTTGGCTATTAGAATAGGGCTGTTTGTGTTTCAATGTTCCCTTTGTTGTTGTTCTCTTTTACATGATTAATCAGCTAATTATGATTTTTCTTCAAAGTGCTTAGCAATTAGTCTCCAGCCAAGTTACTGAAAATAAATTGCCATTAATATCCCCCAGTGAGGCTCAGTGTCAAATTTGAACTGGTACCAATCCCATGAAACCCCTTGGGATGTTTTGCAGTTAAAGGTGCTATCCAAGTGCAGTTCTTCTACTTGTTGTTGGATACCACAACTGCCTCAGTGCTATGCAGCTATGAAGTGGATATAGTCACTGGAGTCAGTGCTCCTAACTGCTTTCCAGTCATCCATTCAGGAAAGTGAGGGGGTGACTCCATTCGCTGAGTCAAACCAAACAGCAACACTCACTCACTAAAGCTTATGATGGATCAGCAGAAATCTGAAGCAAAAAGAAGGAGGATAAGTGAAAGAGAAGCACCACCCAGCAGCAATCAGTGACCTCAGCAAAGGAGAGCATGGAGGGGGGGGGGGGGGGGGGGTAGGGGTTGGAGGGTGGAGGAGATTGCAAAAGAAATAATTCTGCTGAAATATCCTTACTGCAGAAAAACCCTTTCCAAGCTACAACTCATTCTGGGATGAGTGTCTGAGGCCCAGCAAAGACAAATTGCACAAGCTCTTTTCATTCTGAAAAGTGAAATAAGTTCTCCATTTTGCAGAATAATATTTTACAAATGCCTGTTGTTTCGGAATACAAAATAAAGGTATGAAACACATGGAATACATCTCAGTACCTTGATGAGCTGAGATTCTTAAGCACATCTGCAATCCTTTTCCACCCTAATTACTTATTCCACAATCAGTAACAATCACTGGGCTGTGACCCTCTCCTAGAAAGCACTATTTAGATTTTAAAGGGCCTAAGAGCAAGATTTCCTCTTCTCATTAAATGGCTTGATCATCAACAATGATTTTTAAATGCTATTATAAAAGAATTTCCAAGCTGTGTGAAATAATGAGGATAATACTTAGAACTGTTTGTAACTGGACAGGATCTTGTGAGATATATTGTGCAATAGATGGCATCCAGCATCTGGTAACTCACCAAAGGACCATTTTGCATGAACTGAGAGACCGAAGGCTGGTAGACAAAGAGGATACTGGCAATGTTCTGTATCCCAGATAAATTCAGCACAGAGAAGGGCAAGAGATTTGGCCTTTATTTAAAGGGGTTTGATAATTAGGTAATGCACTTAGTCATAGCTAACAAGGGAACACAATCATCTCTCCACACAAGTGGTTATTGAATTCGAGGAGCATTTGTCCCCATTCAGTGTAGTTTAGGTGAGGAGGTAGGCCTCATTTGAGTCATGATGAAGGGCTCTGCTGGAAACATCGACTCTCCTGTTCTTATGAAGCTGCTTGACCTGGTGTGCTTTTTCCGGTTCCACATTTTAACAACTCTGACTTTCCAGTATCTATAGCCCTCGCCATCTCCCCATGAATTATCACAGCCAATATGGAAATTAAATCTGCACTATTAATGTCAGTTTTTCACCACACTGTAGCCATTCAGACAACTGATCTAACTAACCCATGAGACGATTGAAATAGTATACAAGAATCCTGAAGTGTTCCTATAATAGTCTATGGTTTTGGTGAGACCATATCAGGAATACTGTGTGCAGTTATTGACTCCATAAAAACTTTCCTTTCAGGCAACACAACAATTGTTCACTTTATTGGCTCACTACCTTTTATCTTTAGCCTGCTGGACACACTTTCCTCATTCCTGATGAAGGGCTTATGCCCGAAACGTCGAATTTCCTGTTCCTTGGATGCTGCCTGACCTGCTGCGCTTCTCCAGCAACACATTTTCAGCTCTTAAGATGATAGTTTGAGTAAATTGGTCCAATATTACCCATAGTTTAGAAAAATGAAACATGTTTTTGTGGAAATGTACAAGATTTTGAAGGAACTTCTGACAGGGTAGACATTGAGACCCTCTTTACCCAGCCTTGGGAATCTAGAACAAAGGGAAAGGCTCAGGATGAGGCGGTCAAACTTTTAAGGAGTGAGATAAGGAGAAATTTGTTCACTCAGGGACTCATGAATCTTTAAACAAGACGAGTGCTGAGAATTGTGGATGCTCTGAGGTGGAGGTTATTCAAGGCTGAGACTAATAGAATGTTTTGCAGTTAGGGAATCAATATGAAAAGCTGACAATCAGCCATGATTTTAGTGGATTATGGAAGAGAGAATGAGGGAGAATGGTCTATTCCTGCTACGATTTCTCATGTTCTAATGGATAGGGGGCTCAGGATAGGGATATGGAGAGATCGTTAGTGATTGAGAGTGGTGGCAACTGTGAGAGCAGTTTGATATAGGACTAAACAGAACTCCACTACTTGTCCTGGTTTCACATATTAGTAACTTGCTACTTGTCTTTTTGGATTGCAGACAAACCCTGGGACTGCTTCTCCCAAATACAACTTCCAATCGACCCACCAGTAGGAGACATTGGCCCTTGGTGTGCTTATGGGAGAGGACTAATGTTTGCTTCGGGCGATGGAGCAGGATATCTTATGTTTCTCCCTATTCAATGTCCCAATGTAATGTGTGAAGTCTTAGAATACCATCGCTGCTAGAAGATGCTCTGGATTTGGTCACTAACAAGTCACTGAATAGATATAATTGGCTCAAAATCAGGCAGAGGAAATGCAAGCAGAAGTTAGTCAGGGACAGGCATTGTGCCACCACCAAATTTTTGGCTCTCCCATCAACAAACTGACTCCGAAGGAATCTGCAACAGTCCATTCAAAGCCACAGCATGATTTGTCCAAAACTCCAAATCAATTTCAAAGGAAACTTTTTGCATTTGTATACCGACTTCCATCATCTCAGGACATCCCAAAGACCCTTGCAGCCAATGAATTAATCACGAACTATTGTCACCATTTTAAAATAGGAAACATATCCTCTAGCTAAGCTCTTCCAGTCCAGTTACAACACTGTCATCTACCTGTCAATGTGAAAAGTTCCCCAGGTATGCTCTGTACCCAACTCGGCCAATTACTACCCCATCAATCTACTCTCGATCATCAGTAGAGTGTTGGAAGGTGTCATCAACAGTGCTACTAAACAGCTCCTGCTCAGCAATAACCTGCTCAGTGACTCACTGGGAGTCTGGGATCTGCCATGCACTCTCAGATCTTAATCTCATTGCAGTCCTGGTTCAAACCTAAACAAATGAACTGAATTCCAGAGGTGAGCTGAGAGTGACAGCCCTTGAAATCAAGAGGCCCCTGGAAACTGGAATCAATGGGTATTGGGGGGAACCTTCAGCTGGTTTGATTTATATCTGGAACATAGGAAGTTGGTTGTGGTTGTTTGGGGTCAGTCATCTCAGCGTTAGGACATCTCTGTGGGAATTCCTCAGGGTAGTGTTCTAGGCCTAACCATCTTCAGCTGTTTCATCAATGACGCTCTATCATCATAAGGACAGAAGTGGGGACGCTTGCCAACAATTGCATAATATTCAGCGCCACTCGTGACTCCTCAGATATTGAAATAGTCCATTTTCAAATTCAGCAAGATCTGAACAATGTTCCAGCTTGGGCTGACAAGTGACATTCACAGCAGACAAATGCCAGCAATGACCACTTCCAATAAGAGGCAATCTAACCACTGCCTCTTGACATTCAATGGTGTTACCATCGCTGAACCCCCTATAATAAATATCATACTGAACTGGACTCTCACCACATATACACAGTAGATACAAGAACAGGTCAGAAGCTAGGAATACTGCAGTGAGTAACTCACCTCCTGACTCCCCATAATCTGTCAACCATCTATGTAGTATGAGTCAGGAGTGTGATGGAATGATGGAATACTCCCCAGTTGCTTGGATCGGTGCAGCCCCAATAACACTTGAGAAACTTGGCACCACCCAGGATAAAGTAGTTCACTTGACTGGCACCACATCCGTTCCCTCCACAATCAATGCTCAGTCACAGCAGTGTGTACTATGTACAGGATGTGCCATAGAAATTCAACCAAGGTCCTTAGACAGCACCTTCCAAATCCACAACCACTTTCATCTAAAAGGACAAGGGAAGCAGATAAATGGGAATACCACCACCTCAAGCTCTCCTCCAAGCCACTCATCATCCTGACTTGGAAATCCATCATTGATCCTTCCTGGTTACTGGGTCAATATACCAGAACTCCCTAACAGCATGGTGGGTCAACCTACAGCACACAAACTGGAGTGGTCAAAGAAGGCAGCTCACCATCACTTTCTGAAGGGAAGCTAGGGATGGGCAATAAATACCGGCCAGCCAATGAGGGCCACATCCCATGAATGAATTTGAAAAGTGTCTAATTTGTGCACAAAAAGCTCCCATAAATAGCATTATGATAATGATTTGATCATCTGTTTGTGTGGTGATGGTTAAGGATACATATCAGATTTCAGGACACATCTACAGTGAAATAAGCTCGCTGTGGTTTTAAGAGAAAGTGAGGACTGCAGTTCATGATGAAGAGCTTATGCCCGAAACATTGAGTCTCCTAATCCTCAGATGCTGCCTGGCCTGCTGTCTTTTTCCAGCACCACACTCTCTGTAGTTTTAGGCTCGACAAGTGATTCAGGTGAACTTTTCAAAATATTCAAGCAACAAATGAGCTCGTGACTTCTTAACCTACTGCTTGATTTCAGTTTGCCCTTATTTATGGAGCACTATTCGATCCTCATGAAGTAAAAGCTGGTCATCTTTGCTTTTGTGGCTCGAAAATAATGTATCTTTTGCCTTCCAAAGGTCATCATTTGAGGCACCGTTAAGCTCTCCCACCTGGCTCTGTGACGCTCTCCTCTCCCAGCAGGTCTGCAGAGGCCATACAACTGCTGGCCTTCTGATGAGAAGCACACACTGTTTAACCTGCACCATAAAGCCAGAGGCAGCTAATCAGGAGACCTCACTCTGAAAAATTGCTGCACTTCGGGTCCATGTAGGTGTGGACTTGTGGCCACTTATTTATTCCAACGCTGAGCTTAAAGCACCATGGGAAAAACCTACCCACTCTGTCAAAAGCTACATTACTATTTTCATATTTCTTCAGGATGTTGCTTCTAAATGTAAAGTGGGCAGACTCGAATTGCAGTTAGCAGTTCTCTGCAATGATATTTCAACCACACCACATGTTAGTTCCTTCTTCCCAGATACCCCTGATGTTTTGAAGGATAATACAAAAAAAATGCTCCTTTGACAACTTTCTCTTGCGTTTAATGAAGAAGGAAACCATTTCGAGAAATGTGAGAGGCAGAATTCAGAACACAGCTTTGATGGTTCAAAGAAATGAATGGAAATACAGTCACAATTCATGAAAATGGAAAACCAAACAGAAAGCAATGTGGCAAAATTTGTTAGTCTCACATTGTGATGCAATAAAAAGAGAAACCGCTGGAAACACAACAAGAGTCTGGCTAAATCACCTCTAGCTCTGAATGATGCTCCAAGGCTCTTCTCAGGAGTCTTAGTAACAAAACTTAAAGGAGGAAAGACAGATACAAAAGAGATGAGCTCAGGGCCATGGCATCTAAAGGCACAACCAGCAATAGTAATCTGATTGAAATCAAGGATTTTCAATAAGTAAGAATTAGATAAATATGGATATTTCAGAGGTTGCGAGGCTGGAAGAGATTATAGAAGTGGGAAGGGACAAGCCTGGGGAAGGATTTGAAAACAAGGATCAGGATTTTACAATCAAGGCATTGCTTAACTTAGAGCCAATGTTAGTCAGTGAGCACAGTAGTGATAGGAAAGTGAGATTAGGTGGCAGTTTAGATAACCTCAATTCAATGGAGATAAGAACACAATTTGCTGGTTAGTAGTGCAATGAGGTCTAAAGGTAATGAAGGCGTGGATGAGAATTTCAGCAGCAGTTGAGCTGAGACAGTTACAAAGGTGAAAAGCAACAAACTTAACAATGTTGCATAAATGTAGTCAGAAGCTCACCTCAAGTTTAATTGTGACACCAAGGTTGGAAACAGTTTGTAGCAGACCCAGCCAGTTCCAGAGGAGAACGGAGTCAGTGGAAAGGAATGAAATTATATTTGTTGACTTCCCAATATTCAACATCTAATGCAGAAGACGATGTGTAGCATCTAGGGTTGATGACATTTTATCACAATTGGAAAAATCAGTGGTTGAACAGTTTATGAGCAAGTACAGATTTAAGGAAAAATTATGTGGATGGGAGGAGACTGGGGGAATGTCGTGAATGAGCAGTGAGAAGGCTTGTTAAAGTCAGCAACACAAATCTATCTACTGAGTATTTTCAGAGAAGTATGAACCTGCTGTTTTAAAATTTACATTTGGCACTTTTCTTTTGAATATTCATCTGCTATTTACTTCATCAGGTTGCAACTGGCTCTAACGTGGAAGGTATCCATCACCCTGATGTTCAGTGGGAGTGCCCCTACAGGCAAGAATGTTAACTCAGAATGCAGCAACAGCAAAAACCAAGAAGCCAAATTCCCGGTGGGATTAGCCGCAGAGCACCTAGTGTTCGCAGAATGAACAGTCTCAGGTTTGTTTTTGTTTGTCAAACTAAAGGACTCAGGCCACACAGTGCTGTCGAGGGACATACATACTGTGTCAAGAGTTATCTAGAGCTGCCTGCGTTCTGTCATTCCCTCATGCTGAGAAACATTGTGGCTGCTTTCTTCTCCCCACAAGAAAGAAGCAGTGAATCTCCCCTGACAATTACATCTTGTGCAATGGAAGAAAATGCTTGGTCTAGAACATTTCTGGTAAAGATTACTATGTAATTAGTTACTGTATAATTTAGCAGCAAGCTTTCAGAGGGGAAGACTTTTCAGTTGGATCCCATATGTTGTTCCAGGACGTCCGTTCACTTAACCTCTTCTTGCAAACGCCATCCTATATTGGAGGATCATAAAACCAACTCGAGTGTTTGTAAACATCTGTCTCTCAGTCATATTGGATATTGAACTGATTGGGGCCAATTAACCTCTCTCTGTGCTGTGTCTGCTGTTTGGCCACTGGACAGCTGTGGCAAAGTGAACTGCTCTCACACCACAGAGAATTGTCACCTCATTTCAGAAAACTGCTGGTGCTCCTAAAATGATTCGTCTGTTGTACTGAGAACCTGAAAATGCACAGGATTGTGGGCCATTTAACAGCAGCAGCTTTTCAAGAGCAATTTCCTGAAAAGCTGAATCAGCAGATGACACAGGGCAATGAACTTTCCCTATTAATCAAAGGTCTGCCTCCGCACAGACCTTTGGTTTTGCTTACTATGTCTTTCAGAATTGTCTCATCAGTATCATTTAACTAATCTTCTCAAGTGACCCCAAGATGTATGCAGTACAATACACGAATGGCGTATTCTTTCCATGCATTCAAGTAAGGCTAGAATGGTACCAGGGAGTCTTTATGGGCTTAAAAATTGATAATGTTTTACTGAGCATATGGTTTGACTCCGCAATCTGATCCATGGCAGTTTGGAGGACTAGGTTTCTTTTTATTCATTCATGTGATTATGAGTGTTACAAAGGTGGTGGCGAGCTCATCAACTGTAGGTTAATGCACAATATCATTAGGAAGACAGTTCTAGGACTTTAACCCAGTGACACTGAAGAAACAACAATATACTTCTAAGCCTGGATCGTGAGTGGCTTTGGGGGGAACTTACAGATGTTTGCATATATCTGTTGCCTTTGTCTTTCTAGATGGAAGTAGTTGTGGATTTAGAAGGTGCTATCAATGGAGTTTTGGTGAATTTCTGCAGTGCATCTTGTAGATTATATACACTGCTGCTCCTGAATGTCACTGGCAAATGTTTGTGGATGTAGTGCTGTTTTGTCCTGAATATCTGGGTCAAAAATAACTTTGGAGAATGAATAGATTTTGTTGCAGGACAAGCTCCACAGCATGAATCAACATAGTGGAATCAATGAGTATCCCAAAGACCCTTCATGTGTTTGCAGTCTTATTGAATATTGGTGAAAGGCATCAGGTTAAGATTTGAAATCTCTACTGATGCGTGAGTGCAATTCATACCATCCTATAGAACGTAGAACAGTACAGCAGAGTATAGGCCCTTCAGCCCACAATGTTGTGCCGAGCATTTATCTTAATCTACGATCAACCGAACCGATACATCCTTCAAATTACTGCCGTCCATGTGCTTGTCCAGCAGTTGCTTAAATGTCCCTAATGTCTCTGACTCTACTACCACCGCTGGCAGTGCATTCCACGCACCCACTACACTCTGAGTAAAGAACCTTACGACCCCTCATGATAGCCATTTCTGCCCTGGGGAAAGTCTCTGGCTATCTGCTTGATCTATGCCTCTCATTACCTTGTGCACCTCTATCAAGTCACCTCTCTTCCTTCTTCTCTCAAGTGTGAAAAGCCATAGCTTACTCAACCTCTCTTCATAAGAACAAGAGCTCCAATCCAAGCAGCATTCTGTAAAATCCCTCTATTCCCTCTTTAAAGCATCTACATCCTTCCTATAGTGAGATGACCAGAACTGGACACAATATTCCAACTGTGGTCTAACCAGGCTTTTATAGAGTTGCAGCATAATCTCAAGGCTCTTAAACTCAATCCCCCTATTAATGAAAACCAAAACACTATTCACGTTCTGAACAACCCTATCAACTTGGGTGGCAACTTTGAGGGATCTATGTACATGGATACTGTCTTTAATCCTGTACTCAGCATTCAAATTTGATCTTCCAAAATGAATCACTTCACATTTATTCAGGTTGAGGATATGTTGGGGATTCCAGCCAAAAGATAGCACTTTTTTGTGCCACTGTTTTTGGTGGAACTGCACTTTATTAAAAAACGCATCTGGTACATGCATGAAAATGGTGATTTATAGATCAGGAGCTGAATTCCAAACATCTGCTGTGACCTGGATAGACACTGTCCTGAAGCAAAAAATCAAAGTAATCGCCTTGATGCTCTAGATATATATGCTGTAGATGGCAGTTCTGTCACAACTTTCTTCAGAAGGTTGTCTCCTGTGAAATATGTCCCTCAAAGCCTTTGTCAGACATTTCACATAGCCTTTGATTGATCAATATAAATCAATGGTAAAGTAAAGCAGCAAAGTAACACAAAAGAAAGAAATCTCTTCTTTTATGCTAGCCCCTGATCTTCCTCTTCTAACTTCTGCCCAAAGGGAGAGATGCATTTAAAACTAAGTAACAGCAGATATTTTCTAATCACATTGGAGCAGGTGGGACTTGAACCCAGGTCTCCTAATGCAGTGGCAGTATCCCCATACCACCATAGTCCTCATGAGATGGCAGCATAACAACATGGCTTAATAACCAGGATGGCTATCTTTAAGAAGATGGAAATCCATACAGTCCCATAAATAAAGTAAAACAGCTATCAAGAAGAGAAATTGACTAATCAGACTACAGGGGGCAGGCAGAGAGATTTAAGACTCTGTCCAAAAATCACTAAAAGCTTGTACAACAAATAACCAAAACAAAATGTTAATGGAATGCGTGCCTTTACCTTGAATAGTTTCAAATACAGGAGGGTTTAGCATTTTTACAGCTGTCACAAGCACTGGTTAGAGTTCATTTTTATTATTATTCATTTATAGAATGCAGATGTCACTTGCTAAAACACATTTATTGCCCATTCCTAGTTGCCCTTGAGAAGGCAGTAGTGAGCCACCTTTTTGAACTGCCACAGTCCATGTGCTGTAGATAGATCCACTGTGCTGTCTCAGGGGGAGTTCCAGGATTTTGAACCAATGACAGTGAAGGAATGTTAAAATAGTTCCAATTGAGGATGATGTATGACTTGAAGGGGAACAAAACAAATGGCAAGTTAACTGGTCTACATTTTTTTTTTGTGTCTGGCTCCATCCCTTTTTGAACAATGATATTATATTGGAAGTTTTCCAATCCCCTGAGACTTTTCCAGAATTTAAGGATTCCTAGAAGATTGCTACCAGGGCATCCAATATTTCTGTAGTCACTTCCTTTAATATCTGATGATGCAACCCATTATATCAAGGGGACTTATTAGCTTTTACCCTTGTTAAATTTCTTGTATGTTTTCTCTTGTGACACTGATTATATTCATTTCCTTGCCCCCATTTTCCCTTAATCGCTTAATATTTTTGGATTGCCATTACTATCCTCTACACTGAACATTGATGTAACATATCTATTCAACTCCTTTGCCATTCCCTGGTCCTCATTATTACTTCCCCAGGCTCATTGTCTAAGAGGAATATGTTCACCTTGGTCCCTCCCTTCCTGTTTGTACATTTAAAGCAGCTTTTACTATCTTTATTTACATGACATGCTCATTCGCCCATAAAGATTACTTTCTTGCCAGTTTTTTTGACTTTTTCCTTCATCTTTTGTTAGTTTTTAAAACTTTACGAATAATCTTGCTTACCACAAATCTTTGACACATTCCATAGTTTTCCTTTCAATTTAATACTACCCTTTACTTTCTTGGTTAGCCAAAGTTAGTTTATCTTCTTCCTAGAATATTTCTTCCGCACTGGAATATATCCTGGTTGTGTGATTTATCCGTGTTTACCAATTGCTTGGTAATTGCCGAGTATCGCTGGTAAAATGCAGTGTGCCTTTTTAAATGATAACTTGCACAGATTGAATTTGTATCAATAGTTAAGAAAGGAATTAAAATAGATCTAACTGGATCACTGTGCTTTTAAAAACTTTTTTCACTGCAATTTTTTTCAGAATAAGCATCTTTAATCAAAATTCAGTTGCACAGAAATACAACATTTTGCAGTTGATTTTTATGATAAAGAAAGGCTTCTAATGACACATTAAGAGTAATTTATTGTCACAGCTATAATAGAAACATGAATAGTTGCAACCATAAAGCCTGTTTCTTGCTCCAAAGGCATTATTCAGTGCAGTTAAACCACTCAAACAGCTTTATTTGGAGCACAATGAATATTTTTTGTTAAAGTAACCATTTGAAACTATAAAGTACAATACAATGATTGCCATTTTATCCCGACAATAGAATCACAGCTCTTTTTTTTTCCTGACTTCAGTTTTCTTTAAGCATTTTTCATGTTAATGCCAACCAGCTTGAAAAGATTGAAAGCCTTAAGTAAGCTGGCAAAGAGTTGCACATGTCTCCAAAGTCACAGGATGCAGAACCCTGGCCTGGTGACCATTAATTGATGGCCTGGCACTTCAGTGGAAGCTGTTCCTGGATCAAAGCATGACCTTGTTAAAATCCTGTGCTCTCAACACTTTGGTCTCTCAAGATGAAGGCATTGTGAAACCAAGTCTTTATTTTATCTAATTACATAATTTGGATGCTGATCACACTTGTTAAACGGAACTGCTGTCTTCCCATTCTCATCTTAATACAGTCATAGCCAGTACAAATCCTGCCTGCTATACTCAGGATCTCAAGTACAGAGACTTATTCCTTTGGTAGGGAGTGTAGCAAAACCATTCAACTTGGGTCAGATAGGGCTTCCATTACAGGAAGAGGGATTTAGTGTTTTAAGATGTCCTTTTAAGTCCAGGACTGATTTTTTTCTTAAGATCCTGATTGAATGCAGACATTATTACAGAAGGACTGAAAATAACAGTCATTTTGAGATGAGTTTGAGGGTTTGATTACACTGCAGAGGAAGAATGCACTGACAATATTACCAAACTCCAACTCCAGCTGTTATGCATTCCACACCAGCAAGTCAGAGAGGCAGGATGTGGCACTCAAAACAGCAAATGTCAGAGAGATTGAGGAAATAAATAGAAAGCCTTAGCCATGAAAGAAAAGGAATCTTTCTTCCTTTGTCTGCTTGAGCAGTGCTTTTTAAAGAATATAAAATTGATCCTGCACTGTTTTTCTTCATGTTTTTCAGGGTTTTAATTGTCTGCATGTTATTTCACACACAAAAAAAAAATCAAGAAAAATCTTTGGTCTTGAAATTAAAATTTAAATGGTATGACATTTTCAAAATTTGAATCCCTGCATAACACAAACCTGTCAGAGGATGCCATAAGCAGAGCATTTTGTTTATTGTTAGCAAACCTGAGAATCTGAACTATCTTTAACTACAACAAAAAGCAATTGTTGAAGATATGAAGACCAAACAGGAAATACTAGAAACATACAAATCAATCAACTTTTGCAGAATGAATAGACAGTTGCGAGCCCAGATTTTGTGGGAGTAATGATGGTGAAGCTGACATTGTTCATTGACATTATTCCTCTGAATGTGATGGCAACTTCTAGAGTCTGCGCACACACTGTGGCAATCCAGAAGCTGATGTCATTGATTCTATTATTTTACAGAAGATACACTGTTAAGCTTCTTCCCAGACTGAAAATCAACTGGAAGTCACTGAACTAACTAGAGCTTAACTTTTGTCACTATTAGCTTCACAGCAAAAATAAATCAAAAATTTACATTATTTTGAATAAGGTGCAACTAGTCCATTTCCTCATTGCTGCTGATGAAAGCCATTGGCCTTCTCAGATGGATTTTATATTTCTGGAATGTCAAATGTTTCCATTATGATAAAAAATGTCTGCATTTTAAAAATCAAATTACATTCTTTTATAAAACTTAATGCTAGTATTTCACCTTCTACTGGAATTCCATATTTATGTCCCAATTACATATATTTCTCTTCATAAAATATTTAAAATGCTGAAAGATGATCAGTGCATTTTTACTGCCTGCTTTGCTGTCTGGACGAATACTTTCCTGTGATTAGCCGCTTAACCATATTGATGATGTTTCTGCTGCCTGCCTGGAGATCGCTTTAACCTGGTACTATATTTGAAACATGTTTGGAAAAGGATGTCCAAACCACTGAGGTCGTTTTGCCATTTTTACTTCATTGCTGCTTATGAAATAGGTCATCACTTCAGCCTTTTAAAAAATCATTTACTCATGGGATGTGAACATCATTGGTTGGGCCAGATTAATTGCACATCTCTAGGGGACCTTGGAATAGGGATGGTGAGCTACCTGTGGAACCACTGCATCCCATTTGGTATGGGTAGACCCACAATACCATTAGGCAGGGAATTCCAGAATTTTGACACAGCGACTGTGAAAGAATGATGATATATTTCCAAGTCAGGATGGTGAGTCGTTTGGCAGGGAACTTGAGATGGTCGTGTTCCCATGTCTCTGCATTCCTTATCCTCCGAGGTGGAAGTGGTCATGAGTTTCAAAGGTGTTGTCTACTTTCAGCAGAGCATCATGGAGACTGTATACATTGCTACTATTGCACTACATCGGTAGTGGAGGGAGTGGATGTGATGCTTTGTCCTGGATGGTGTCAAGTTTCTTCAGTTGTTACAGATGTACTCATCAGGCAAATGGGGAGTATCCTATCACACTTCTGACTTGGGCCTAGTAGATGGTGAACAGGCTTTAGGGAGTCAGGAGTTGCGTTACTCACTGCAAAATTCTTACTTTCTGACCTGCTCTTGAAGCCATTGTATGGCTTATCCAGTTCAGTTTCTGGCTGATGGTAACCCTCAGGATGTTCATCGTGGAGGGGGCAGGGTATGGGAAGTGGGGGGGAATTCAGTGATAATAAAGTCTTTTGAATGTCATGGGACAATGGTTATATTGTCTTTTATTAAGATGACCATAGCCTGACATTTGTGTGGTGCAGATGTTACTTGTCACTTTTTAACCCAAGCTTGGATATTGATATGGCTTTGCTGCATTTGAACATGGACTGTTCTGGATTTGAGTGCATGCAACTGGTGCTGAATATTGTGCAATCATCAGCGAACATTCCTACTCCTGACCTAAGGATGGATTGAAGGTCATTGATGAAGCAGTTGAGATGGTTGGACTTTGGATGTTCCCCTGAGGAATTCCTGCAGAATTGTCCTTGAGCTGAGATGACTGACCTCCACCAATCACAACCATCTTTCTTTGAGCTAGGTCTGACTCCAACCAGCAAAGTATTTTTTTCCCTGATTCCTATTAACTTCAGGTTTGCTAGGACTCCTTGACACTACATCTGCTCAATTGCAATCTTACTATGAAGGTCAGTTGGTCTCAGCTGTGGAAATCAGCTCTTTCGTCCATGTTTGAACAGAGGCTGTAATGAGGTCAGGAGCTAATTGGCCCTGGTGAAACCTAAACTGAGTATCAGTGAGTAGGTTATTGCTGAGCAGGTATAGTTTGGTAGTGCTGTTGATGACATTTTCCATCACTTTATTGATGAGTGTAACTACTGAAAGGATTACAGTACATTCAAAACATAAATTTGCCTGTTCTTTATACTGTCAGTTTATTTTCTAGAAGACACAGCTCAAACAAACCAGAACGGGATGAGGAGAATTTAATTTTACACAAAAGCTTTTATGATTTCAAAGGGACTGCAGGAAAGGGTGGTGGAAGCTGATAGTAATGCTCAAAAGGGAATGTATTAATACTTGACTAGGTAAAAATGTGAAGGCGTTGGGCAAAAAACAAGGGAGTTGAACTAATTTGAATTCACTTCTAGAGAGCTAACACAGCACCAGCACAGGCAGGATTGACCCCTTCTATAAATCTGCAAAAACACTGCAGAAAACATTGAGCAACTGCTTGATAAATAGCAAACATTCCCAGTCTTATCACATAACATGTCTAAATAATTCTGTTTCATTGTACATGCATTCTCTCTTGTCGCAAGATAAGTAACCCAGTCAGGGCTCCTTTCCTCATTTACTATTCAGTAACTCTTACTAGAGATGGCAAGTATGAATAGTGGAGGACTTGCTTGTGATAAAAGTCTATAATTGAATTGTGTGCAAACACATTCAGTGGGCTCACAAATGAATCATGGCTATGGTAGGGATTAGCTCTGGAACCGTACACCAGCATAAACAGCAACTTCAGGCCATGATGAGTTCTGAAGTGACACTGTGGATGATAATACTCGATGATAATTAGAGGTGAGATTTGTACGTGGTGAGTGCTCTGTATCCAGGTAAGTGTTGACATTAGCACAGGTTAACTAGAACAGTGAGGGCTTCACTGCTGAAGACCCAGGTATGGCATTGATGCATCAGACTAAAGAAGATAGATCACAGCTGTACAAAATGAAAAACTTGATATATTAGGAATTCCTGTGTGCAACGTCAAGGAGCATGACGGAGTGGCTTCATGGAGATTGTATCTGTTGTTGTAAGTCAGGATGACCCTCTCTGAGACTTCAGCAGTACTGTTTTAGTTGTTTTGTCAGTCAGGCATCCTTGAAATGCTGTACTGCTTTCTGAGATGGTGCACTTTGAAACCAAACCCCATCATGTCTAACAGGCCCTGGGCTGCCGGACATCAGGGTCTGAATTGTCCTCTACTGAAAGTCACCAGCTTTCTGCTGCCCTTGCTGGAGCACTGAGGTAGGTGGAAGACAGGTACTAAAGGAGTGCACAGTGATGGTTTGGTGAATTTTGTATGTATCACAGAATGGTTCCATTCTGAAATTTGCTTTGGAACTTCCGGTTTTGCAGTGTGGCCAAACAGGAAGTGTGATGGTCAGTAACTGGAGGAAGGCAAGAAGTCTGGGATTTCTGGTGACTGGGAGGTTGGGGTTGAAGTTACTGATATTGCACTTGAATTATTAGTTCTTAGATGGAAACTGGCTTTACAGAGCTGTTTTCCTTCCTCCTTAATAACTAATAATGTGCATTTAAGACATCCATCACCTCCTCCTCTGTAATATTTATTTCCTCACGTTCTCTAGCTTCCATGTCCATCTCCATAGTAAACATTGCTGGAAACTACACATTTAGTATCTCCTCTTTTTCCTGTAGTTCCCAAGTAGGTGGCCTTGCTGATCTTTGAGGGGCCCTATTCTCCCCCTTGTTACCCTTTTGTCCTTAAAGTATTTGTGGAATCCCTTTGGATTCTCCTTAACCCTATTTGCCAAAGCTATCTCATGCCCTGTTCTTGCTCTCTTGATTTCCCTCTTAAGTATATTCCTATTGTCTTTACACTCTTCTCGGTGTTCACTTGATCTCTGCTGTCTATATCTGACATATGCTTCCTTCTTCCTCTTGATGAAAACCTCAATTTCTCTAGTCATCCAGCATTCCCTACACTTATCAGCCTTTCCTTTCACCCTAACAGGAATATACTGTCTCTTGTTATCTCATTTCTGAAGGCTTCCCATTTTCCTGCTGTCCTTTAACCCGCGACCATCTCCCCCACCCCACCCCACCCCCCACCACCACCACACCCCCATCAACTTTTGAAAATCCTTGCTAATGCCATAAAAATTAGCCTTCCTCCAATTTAGAACTTCAACTTTTAGATCTGGTCTATCATTTTCCATCACTATTTCAAAACTCACAGAATTATGGTCGCTGGCCCCAAAGTGCTCCCCCAATGACACCTCAGTCACCTGCCCTGCCTTATTTCCCAAGAGCAGGTCAAGTTTTGTACCTTCTCTGGTAGGTCCATCCATGTACTGACTCAGAAAATTTTCTTGTACACACTTAACAAATTTCTCTCCAGCTAAACCCTTCATGCTATGGCAGTCCCAGTCTATGGTTGGAAAATTAAAATCCCTTACCATAACCACCCTATTATTCTTACAGATAACTGAGATTGCCTTACAAATTTGCTTCTCAATTCCCTGCTGAGTACTGGGGGGGTTTATAGTACAATTCCAATAAGGTGATCATCCCTTTCTTTTTTCTCAGTTACATCCAAATAACTTCCCTGAACTTACACCCAGGAAAATTCTCCCTAACTATAGTGCTAATATAATGCCACTCCCCTCCTCTCTTGCTCCTTTTTCTATCCTTCTCTAGAATCTATGCCCTGGAACATTAAGCCGCCAGTCCTGCCTATCCCTGAGCCATGTTTCTGTAATTGCTCTGATATCCCAGTCCCATGTTCCTAACCGTGCCCTGAGTTCATGTGCCTTCCCTTTTAGTCCTCTTGCATTGAAATAAATGCAGTTTAATTTATCAGTCCCACCTTGTTCTCTGCTTTGTCCCTGCCTGCCATGACTGTTTGACTTGCTCTTTTTCCCAACTGTACCAGTCTCAGATTGATCTCTTTCCTCATTATCTCCCTGGGTCCCACCCCTCCACCTTACTAGTTTAAATCCTCCTGAACAGATCTAGCCAATTTCTCTGCCAGTACATTAGTCCCCTTCCAATTCAGGTGCAATCCGTCCTTCTTGTACAATTCACTTATAGCCCAGAAGAGATTCCAGTGATCCAAAAGTGTCAATTTTTCTCATCTACATCAGCTCCTCTGCCACATATTCATCTGCTCTATCCTCGTGTTCCTACCCTCACTAACTTGTGGCACCAGGAGTAATCCAGACATTACTATCCTTGAGGACTTCCTTTTTTAAATTCCTGCCTAATTTCCTATATTCTCTCCTCGGAACCTTGTCCTTTTCTCATCCTATACAATTAGTTCCAATGTGTACAATGACCTCCTGCTGGTCCCTCTCACCTTCGAGAATATTCTGCAGCATCTCTGAGATATCTTTGATTTTGGCACCAGGGAGGCAACACACCATTCTGATGCCTCATTGTCAGCCACAGGAACGTTTGTCTGTGCCTCTGACAAGAGAGTCCCCTGTCACAATCGATTGCTTGGATCCTGATATACCCTTCATTACTGCTGTGGTTCATTTAGCTTCATCATGCCAAATATGCACTGAAGCTTGCTCTTTGAAGCTGTGAGCTCCAGTATTTATGGGAGTCTTTGAGAGAACATGGGGTAAATACCACAAAACAGAAAACCTGGATAAATTTAACAGATTCACAGCATTAGCAGTTTTCACCTTTGTTACCAATGGGATAGCAAGCAAAGTGGAAGCATGACACCATGGTACATTCAGTGGCCAGACTGGGGATTGCGATAAAAGAGTGGATTTGTGAAAGGTTTCAGGTTGGAACTTCTCAATCACAATAAAGTCTCACGGAAAAATGTTCCTGCTCCTCTTAGCCCACAAGCAGTACAATTAAAAAAAACTAATATATGGGTCTGATAGCTACCACCTTCCATAGAATCCCTACAGTGTAGAAGCAGGCCATTCAGCCCATCAAGTCCATACCAACCCTCTGAAGAGCATTCTACCCAGGTCCACCCCCTACCCTATAACCCTGCAATGCCCTGCTAATCCACCAAGCCTGTATACCACTGGACACGATGGGCAACTTAGAGTGACCAATCCACCCAACCTGCACATCTTTGGATTGTGGGAGAAAACTGGAGCACTTGAAGGAAGCCCAAATCGACACGGGGAGAACATGTGAACTCCACACAGACAATTGCCCAAGGCTGGAGCCAAACCTGAGACTCTGGGGCTGTGAGACAGCAGTGCTAACCACTGAGCCACTGTGTCACCCATCTTTATCATTGATATATTTAAGTCTTGGGATAACATGTCAGTAAGTCATTAAATACAAATCTGAGGAGTGGCGTCTCTAGTTAATATTATAACTGACCTGCAAGTTGTACCAGCAAGCTCCCCTCTAAGCCACTCACCACCCTGACTTGGAAATAAATCAATGTTCCTTCACTGTCAATGGGCCAAAATCCTGGAATTCCCTCTCTAACAATATTATGGTCTGTCTACAGCGAGTGGACTGGTTAAAGTAAGCAGATCACCATCATTTCTCAAGGGCAGCTAGGGATGGGTAACATGGGCTGGTCCAGCCCTCGATGCCCTGATTCTGTGAATGAATATATCAAACAAAATCCTGTCCCACCAGAGTGAAGCAAACCAACAGTGAAACTGGAGGTAGGCAGATTTCCAGTTGAGTTCTGTACATTCATCCAATTATACTTTTGCAAGCCCCTCCAACCCATCATGGGGAAGAAACATGGGGATTCAAATGCCCCAAACTTTACGGAGTCTAAAAACCAAAGAAAGACATGACTGATTAGTGATTGAGTCTAAAATAACTCCACAGAGCCAGCATCTGTCACCAAGTCACCCTTTATTTTACACATGAACTGTCCTAGAATTTAATTCTGCCCCTTCCAGAGTCAGTTATCTAGGTGGCAGCAGCTCTGACACTCCCCTTTTTATTGTTCAGCCACAGCTCCCTGATCGGACCAGATTAACAGCCCCAATCAGGGAACTCATATTCCAAGAGCTCCAGTTGGCTGACTTTGTTACAGTCAATGCAGATTCTTCCTAATTTACCTCAATTTTCAACTCCAACTTCAATCAATTGTCTATCTCAACCTGGAGATCTATTGATTGCGAAGTATCCAGGCACCAAATGGATGTCTAATTAGCCAATATGATTGACATCACGCACGCTCTCATTCTGCAGTCGACCAGCCTTATTAGTTTGGGCCTGACCTTAGAGCTTTCAAAGTAGTCACCAAAACTATTTAAAAGCACTGAATATTAATCTGTTCAAGAATTGGTCTGATCTTACTTTATGCATAAAACTAAAATGACCCAAGAAAATGTGATAGCAACTGAAAGAAGAAAGTTGTGTCAACAGTGTTTAAAGGACCCATGCATTGCACACAGCTTAGTTGCTGAATTGCAATTTGAAGCCATGATGTCTTGGTAATATCACTAGACTGGTAATACAGGGATCCCAGGCTAATATTCCAAGGTATGAGTTCAAATCCCACCATTGCAAGTGGTGTAATATGAATTCAATTTTTAAAAATAGGAATGAAAAGAAAACTAATCTAAAGGCATCCTAGAAATCATTGTCAATTTTTGAAAAAACTCACAATGTGTTCACTAATGTTCTTCCTTCAGAAAAGGAAAATTGACAGTCTTTCTTGATCTGGCCTACATATGAGTCTGGCCTAACATCAATGTAATTGACTCTTA
Organism: Hemiscyllium ocellatum; assembly: GCF_020745735.1. Taxonomy (NCBI): domain Eukaryota; kingdom Metazoa; phylum Chordata; class Chondrichthyes; order Orectolobiformes; family Hemiscylliidae; genus Hemiscyllium; species Hemiscyllium ocellatum. The sequence continues at coordinate 54,345,483 of NC_083404.1, forward strand.
TCTGCCAGCTGGGCAATTTGGGATGGGCAATGAATGCTGCTTAAGCCACTGTCGCCCACATCCCATGAAAAAGTCAACAAGCAGCCATCTTGGCCCATTCATCATGCAAATGTATGCACCCTGGATTGAGGTGTGGGTAAGATTGTACATCCTGGTTCCTGATGCCTGGTGCCCATACTGGGACCTGGAAGTTAGCATCACTTTAGCTTGTTAGCCATATATTCTGGAATGTTCCAAATTGTCTACAACCAGAGGGACCACCCTTTAAAAGATGCCAACTGCTTTTAAAATGCCTCAGTCAAGCACAATTCTACACCCACAATCCTAAACCAAGCATCCAGCCAGTGAACAGAGTGGGAGGCTTAATCGTTACTGCATTCAAATAATTCCATAGCATCATTGTTAAAAACTATCTGGAATCTGGCAAAGAGGCAAATAATTTGCCAGCTTTGCCCTTTGTATACCTGACATCAAAGACAATGAAATTTCTATCTCATAGCTCTTTTCACAGTCAATTGAACAATGCACTTTCTCATTTACCCATATCATAACTGTTGGAAAACATCAGTCCATCTCTAAACTGTCATAAAGCAGAGACATTAAAAAAAAACAATTTTATTGCTTCACCTGCACCACTCTTCTTGGCACAAAAACAATCCAGATGTTCTACAAATGTGGCTACATTTTCAGTTGACAGAAATTTTACCTAGTAAATTTTTACCTGGTGAATTTTTTTAGCTTTTTTTAGTGTCAGTTGGGATAATCGATGCACTACTTGAAGGCAGTGCCTATTTGTTAATCATTAATAGCCCAAATGTATTAGCCAAACCAGAATGGCTTGGGATGATAGATTAATTTTAAAATCTGTTATCTTTAGAATGGACGAAGATTTTATACATATTAAATCCCTGATTGTGCAAGATTAGCAAAAACTGTTGACCAGGCCTATGACTGAAAACTTTCTCTCCCAATGTTACTAAATTGCAGTCATATGTAACATTGTCCCCAGCAGACTGAACTATCACACATTCATGATGAAAGGCTTATGCCCAAAACATCAACCCACTTGTCCTTGGATGCAGCCTGGCCTGATGTGCTTTTCCAGTACCACACTTTTCGACTCTGAACTGTAGCACACCCAACTAGGTGGCGGAAACTCAGCAAGCAAATAGTTCTTAAAGACCTGCTGGTCCACAGTAAAGGGCAAGGTAGAGAAATGGATTATCTGCTTACATGGGCAAGATTTTAAGATTCCCAGCAGTATATTTGTAAGCTGAGGGTATTGGGGATGGCATGGGTTGGAGGAGGCATAAAGTTCCCCATGTAGCCTTCCTACTGCATTCCCACCGCTCTCCAATGCTTCCAGAGATTGAAGGATGGAGTGTAGATGAGGGCTATCCTCATCTCAGTTGAGGCCCTTAAGTGGCAAGCGTTTGTAGCCGACAGGAAGAGTTCAGAGACGGTATGGGAAAGGCCGACAAATTAGTCTGCTCAGACCACCGGCAACTCCATCACTGCCCCCTTCTCCAGATCACATGACACCACCCCTGAATCCTGAACAAACATGCCTGTTCACCCAGCCCTGGGTTCACCTTCCCCTTCTGGGTTTGCCAACAGAACCCTGTCACCTCTCCACAGCCCACTATCCCATCGCCATCTTGGGTCTGAACTGCTCTTCTTTTGGGCCATCCACCAAGTGAAGGATGACTTTCTTCCGCTCTGGTGTTGTGAGTTCTGCAGTAACTGAACAGTCCAGGACTAGATTCATGCACACTGTGTCAGCTAGGACAGGTGGTAAGTGAGGAGGCAAATGGGGGATGGGGGTTGCTGCGAGGGGGTTTTGCATACCACTTCCCCTCTTTATATTTAACTTGTTGGAGTGCTCAAAATGGTTGCTACCTTCACAAATGTTTAAAATTGTGAGGTCATTCACTTGGATAGGAAGAACAGATGTGCAGAGTTTTTCTTAAATGGTAAGAGGTTGGAAAGTGAAGACATACAAAATGACCTAGGTGCCATTGCCTATAAATCATTAAAGATTAAGATGTCGGTGAAGATCATTCTGAGGAAGACTGGAGTACTGTGTGCAGTTTTAGTTTCCCTATCTCATGAAAGATATTATTGCCACAGAGGGAGTGCATCGGAGGTTCACCAGACTTACCCCTGATGTGTCGGGACTGTCCTGTGAAGTGAAATGGGGAAAACTGGGCTTGAATTCTTGAAAGGAGAAAGTGAGGTCTGCAGATGCTGGAGATCAGAGCTGAAAATGTGTTGCTGGAAAAGCGCAGCAGGTCAGGCAGCATCCAAGGAACTGGAGATTCGACATTTCGGGCATAAGCCCTTCTTCAGAAATCATAAACTGGAGGTGAGGGACTGGAGGTGTGTTGCCATAGGATACCACCAGTGGTGACAACATCAGGATTCCTGAAGAAGGGCTTATGCCCGAAACGTTGAATCTCCTGTTCCTTGGATGCTGCACTTTTCCAGCAACACATTTTCAGCTTTGAATTCTTGAAAGCTTTGAAGAGGGAGGGGTGCAGTCATTGAAACTTACAAAACTAGTTCGGGTTGGGATATCTTGTCGGTATGGATGGGTTGGACCGAAGGTCTGTTTCCACGCTGTACATCTCTATGAATCTATGAATAAACAGGTAGATGTAATTAGAATGCTTCTTGTGTTTGGGAAATCTAGACCCAGAGAGCACAATTTTAAAATGTGTAGGATTCCACTCAGGCCCAAGAGTGAGGAGAAACTATTTTACGCAGAGTTTTGCGAACCTTTGCAATTCTCTACACAGAGGACTGTGGAAGATCAGTCTTTGAGCAGATTTATGGAAGCGGGGATAGATTTCAGATTACCAATGACATACAGGGCTATGGGATGGGTGGGTAAAAAGCTTTGGTCAACCATGAATGGCCGGCCTCAGTGGGCTGAATGGCTTTCTCCGTTTGCCCATGTTCCAATGCTTCTCCTCCAGTTTGGGTGGCCTTTGGCTTGAGTTTCGAGGAGTCAGTGATGTGATGGCCAAGGGTTAGAGGATAGGCCTGCACACAATCCTTATTCCAAAATGCACAGCACGTTCTCTTCAATTTAAGGTGGTTGGTAAGGAACAGGAGAGAGTATAGAGCCTAAGGTGTTAAACTTCCATTTGAGACTTTCACACTGGGAAGTACTGCATGGGTTAATCCTGCTCCCTGTTCCTTCTCCTTCATGAACTGGTTTTCTGGGCTCTGTTGTGGTAGTAATGCAGTATTATGGACAGTGATGAACCTAACTGGGCTTCTATGGTCAGATGCTGGCTGAGCCTGGATTGGGTTTAGACATGGTTGGATTTTATCAGCCTTCGAAAGACAGGCTGGGAGCTTGCAAGCCTCATAAACTGGCGGTGAGGGACTTGTAGATAGAAGTTTGAAGTCTTCCTGTTGTCATAGGATACCACCAGTGGTGACAATATCAGGACATGGCCACCCACAGACTGGCAATGGGCAGTAAATGAAGCCAATAAATTTGATAATCGCCAGCCAAGTCCTCTCCGATCAACATTTTGCTGGTGTTAGGAAGGGAGCACTGCTAGGAAAACCGTGGCAGCCACCAAGCAGCTGTTAAGGTGGATACCCTGTGGGCTGAGGTGTGGGACAGCATCCTTTATAGCCAGTACATGATGAAGGAGCAGTGCTCTGAAAGCAAGTGCTTCCAAATAAACCTGTTGGATATAACCTGGTGTTGTGTGATTTTTAACTTCCTGCTGAAAGAAAGACGTGCATGTATATAAGGCATGAGAGGCTCTGCACATCCTCAGAACATTTGAGCGTACTCCACGGTCAATGAATTAGTTTTTGAAGTGCAGTCACTGCTATAATGTAGGAAATAGGGCAGCCAAGTTTGTGCTCAGCTATTTAAGCCCTGTAACAGGTAATGTGATAAAGAACAGGCAATCTGTTGTTTAAGGGATAAGTATTGATCAGGACTCTTCGCTCCATAAGAAAAATGAGGCAGCTACTGGGCATTACAAGCATTGTGCGTGTTATCAGCTTGCCATATCACAGAATCCCAACAGTGCAGATAGAGGCCATTTGGCCCATCGGGTCTACATCAACCCCATCCCACACAGACCCCCACTTCCATTCTGTAACCTCACATTCATCAGAACTAAACTACCTAACTACACATCTTTGGACTGTAGGAGGAAATCAAAGTAGCTGGCAGAAACCCATGGAGACAGGCAGAGAATATGCAAAATCCACAGAGTCACCCAAGGCTGGAATCAAACCCACATCCCAATCACTGTGAGGCAGCAGTGCTAACCACTCTGCTACCGCTGATCTGTGTGAATTAACTTAGGTCCTCCACCATGACATAAAAAGAACAGGTAGCGTGGAAATTTTAATGAAGTGATAACTTTCTGGCAATCCTGTTCTAGATTTTGCCTGCAGATCATTATGCATTCCAATGCGGTGACAGCTGAGCTATGTGGCAGAGACAATAATATCAGATCAGTTCCAACAATCTGAGCTCTCTGCAGAGCAGCCTGAGTTAGTGATGAATACAGATGAAACACCACCATTGTAACATTGCACCTGCACTTGTTGTTTCTGGGGCTCCAATTTCTTTAGTGAATCACACGTGCTAATCCTGGAATATTTATCACATACTTAGCCTCGGAGCCAAATGGCCTATATTTGCTCCTAATTTGTAAATCTGTGAGTTTATATGGTGCAATTTAAAGAGCAAGAGCAGCCAAAATAATGAGAGACTGTATTGGAAAATATCTAAAGTGCAAAAAATAGCAGTGCCATAGAGTCGTCAAGTTATACAGCACAGAAACAAATCCTTCAGTTCAACTTGTCCACGCTGGCCAGACATCTCAATCTGACTTAGTCCCATTTGCCAGTATTTGGACCAAATCCCTCTAAACCCTTCCTATTCAGATACCATCGAGATGCCTTTTATATGTCAGGATGCAGAGGCTCTGGTGTTCGACTGGGGTGGATAAAGTTAAAAATCACACAGCACCAACATACAGTCCAACAGTTTTATTTGGAAGCACTAGCTTTCGGAGCACTGCTCCTTCATCAGGTAACTGTGGAGCAGCATCATAAGACACAGAATTTATAGCAAAAGAATATGCATAGTAATGCATATATAATGATCTTTTGCTAAAACTTCTGTGTCTTATGATCCTGCTCCACAGTTACCTGATGACGAAGGAGTGCTCCAAAAGCTAGTGCTTCCAAATAAACCTGTTGGACTATAACTTGGTCATAGAGTCATAGAGTCATAGAAACATACAGCATGGAAATAGACCCTTCAGTCCAACCCATCCATGCCGACCAGATATCCCAACCCGATCTAGTCCCACCTGCCAGCATCCAGCCCATATCCCTCCAAACCCTTCCTATTCATATACCCATCCAAATACCTTTTAAATGTTGCAATTGTACCAGCCTCCACCACATCCTCTGGCAGCTCATTCCATACACGTACCACCCTCTGTGTGAAAAGATTGCCCCTTAGGTCTCTTTTATATCTTTCCCCTCTCACCCCTAAACCTATGCCCTCCAGTTCTGGACTCCCCGACCCTAGGGAAAAGACTTTGTCTATTTATCCTATCCATGCCCTTCATGATTTTGAAAACCTCTATAAGGTCATCCCTCAGTCTCCAACGCTCTAGGGAAAAAAGTCCAAGCCTGTTCAGCCTCTCCCTGTAGCTCAAATCCTCCAACCCTGGCAACATCCTTGTAAATCTTTTCTGAACCCTTTCAAGTTTCACAACATCTTTCTGATAGGAAGGAGACCAGAATTGCATGCAATATTCCAACAGTGGCCCAACCAATGTCCTGTACAGCTGCAACATGACCTCCCAACTCCTGTACTCTGACCAATTAAAGAAAGCATACCAAATGCCTTCTTCACTATCCTATCTACCTGCGACTCCACTTTCAAGGAGCAATGAACCTGCACTCCAAGGTCTCTTTGTTCAGCGACACTCCCTAGGACCTTACCATTAAGTGTATAAGTCCTGCTAAAGTTTGCTTTCCCAAGATGCAGCACCTCCCATTTATTGAATTAAACTCCATCTGCCACTTCTCAGCCCATTGGCCCATCTGATCAAGATTCTATTGTAATTTGAGTTAACCTTCTTGGCTGTCCACTACACCTCCAATTTTGGTTTTATCTGCAAACTTACTAACTGTACCTCTTATGCTCACATCTAAATCATTTATGTAAATGACAAAAAAAATAGAGGACCCAGCACTGATCCTTGTGGCACTCCAATGGTCAGAGGCCTCCAGTTTGAAAACAACCCTCCACCACCATCCTCTGTCTTCCACCTTTGAGCCAGTTCTCTATCTAAATGGCTAGTTCTCCCTGTATTCCATAAGATCTAACCTTGCTAATCAGTTTCCCATGGGGAACCTTGTTGAATGCCTTACTAAAGTCCATATAGATCACATCTACCACTTTGCTCTCATCAATCCTCTTTGTTACTTCTTCAAAAAACTCAATCAAGTTTGTGAGACATGATTTCCCATGCATAAAGCCATGTTGACTATCCCTAATCAGTCCTTGTCTTTCCAAATGTACATCCTGTCCCTCAGGATTCCCTCCAATACCTTGCCCACCACCAACGTCAGGCTCACTGGTCTATAGTTCCCACCCTTCTTAAACAATGGCACCACGTTAGCCAACCTCCAGTCTTCTGGCACCTCACCTGTGACTATCGGTGATACAAATATCTCAGCAAAAGGCCCAGGAATCACTTTTCTGGCTTCCCACAGAGTTCTACAGTACACCTGATTATGTCCTGTGGATTTATCCATTTTTATGCATTTCAAGACATCCAGCACTTCCTCCTCTGTAATATGGATATTTTTCAAGATGTCACCATTGATTTCCCTACATTCTATATCTTTCATGTCCTTTTCCACAGCATAGAGATGCAAAATACTTGTTTAGTATCTCCCCCATTTTCTGCGGCTCCATACAAAGGCCGCCTTGCTGATCTTTGAGGGGCCCTATTCTCTCCCTAGTTACCCTTTTGTCCTTAATATATTTGTAAAAACCCTTTGGTTTCTCCTTAGTTCTATTTGCCAAAGCTATCTCATGTCCCCTTTTGCCCTCCTGATTTCCCACTTAAGTGTACCTCTACTGCCTTTATACTCTTCTAAGGATTCACTCGATCTATCCTGTCTATACCTGACATATGCTTCCTTCTTTTTCTTAACCAAACCCTGAATTCCTGAAGAAGGGCTCATGCCTGAAACGTCGACTCTCCTGCTCCTTGGATGCTGCCTGACCTGCTGCGCTTTTCCAGCAACACATTTTCACCTCAATTTCTTTAGTCATTCAGCATTCCCTATACCTACCAGCCTTTCCTTTCACCCTGACAGGAATACACTTTCTCTGGATTCTCGTTATCTCATTCCTGAAAGTTTCCCATTTTCCAGCCATCCCTTTACCTGTGAACATCTGCCCCCAATCAGCTTTTGAAAGTTCTTGCCTATTGATGTTGTGTGACTTTTTAGCAAATATTTTTACTTAAAAGTTTTTCCTTACAGAATTAGAAAGTTACAAAACTAAGAAAATATAGCATCATAATATCAAAAACAACATTAAACAATAAATTGACTACTATACTACTCTACAAAATAAATCAAAACTACACTTATTACAAATCAATCAATAAATAAGTAATGCCGCTCAGCACAAGACCATTGCTCTCAACCTTCGAAAGCATCAATTATTAAACCCACACTTGATCAAAATTCTTCCTCTTATAACATTAGGTTTACCAGACCAAACCATCATGGCTAGACAAAAGTCCTAATCAAAATGGTGGACAAATCTGCTCCAAGTATTTGGAAAAGGGATGCCATGACTTGTAAAAGTTGTTCATTTTCTGATGCACCATATTTGTAAGGAAGTCTTCTCACTTTTTGTGTGAGGGAGTTCATTCTGCTGTGCTGGGTGTCTGAGAACCCCCTGGGTCTGTTGCGGTGGCAGATGCTGTGATTTTTAACTTTGTCCACCCCAATCCAACCCTGGCACCTCCATATCATGGCTAATCAACGAAGGTATGTGTGCTATGTCTTCTTCGCATCCTTGCAAAGTCAATTAATACACATTAACAATAAGAGTCATTTTTAAAAACATTATGCCACAATTAGAAGGGCAAGTTTTCTAAATTTATATAACTGTGTGGCACAATGGCGTCATAGTTATCACTGCTGCTTCACAGCATCAATGATCCAAGTTTGATTCCAGCCTTGGGTGACTGTCTGTGTGGAGTTTGCATGTTCTCCCCGTGTCTGCGTGGGTTTCCTCTGGGTGCTCCTGTTTCCTCCCACAGTCCAAAGATGCGCAGGCTAGATGGATTAGCCATGGGGAAATGCATGGGTAGAGGGGTGGGTCAGTGTAGATTCAATGGGCTGAATGGCCTGCTTCCACACTGTATGGATTCTGTGAACCAGCCATCAAACCTGCCCTTAGATTTCCAAGTTACACACATTCCACTGTCAACACAGCTCCCTACTTCACTGCCCTGCAAGCTTATCAGACCCTGACCTGCCTAATTCCTGTTCCTGTCCTGTCCCTGGCACTCCTGCTATCACAACAACCTTCCTCACCCACTTTTCAAAATTTATTGAAGAAAACAACACGCTTTCTTGATACTGCAATGCTTATTGAACAGTGAGTTTGGAGTTGCTCAATGTTAGTACTGGCCCCGTTTTTTATTTGAACAGCTATTTGCAGCATGTTTAGCAGTGTCATTATAGGCATGCAACTGCCTGTCAGTGCATCTGCTCCTGAAGCTGCTGTGGCAGCAAATGTCACTCATTAAATTAATTCCTGAGTTGAGAGGGTTGGCTCATGAGGAGATATTGACTAGACTGTGATTATACTCATTGGACTTTAGAACAATGAGGGGGAACTTATCAAAATGTGTAAAATAAAGATGGAAATAGATAAGATAGAAGCAGGGAGGTTGTTTCCATTAGTGGGTGAAACTAGAACTAGGGAGGGCATTTCCTCAGAATAGGGGGGAACAGATTTAGGATTGAGTTGAGGAGGAACTTCTTCAACCAAAGGGTTGTGAATCTGTGGAATTCTCTGACCCAGTGAAGCAGTTGAGGCTACCTTGCTGAATATTTTTAAGGCAAAGTTAGATAGATTTTTGAACAGTAAAGGAACTAATGTTTATGGTGAGCGGGCAGGTTAGTGGAGCTGAGTCCACGAAAAGATCAGCCATGATCTTATTGAATGGCGGTGCAGGCTCAACAGGCCAGATGGCCTACTCCTGCTCCTATTTCTTAGATTCTTATGTTCTCAGAGAGTCATGTGTCTTTACAACCCTCTTTCTTAAAAGGTGGTGGAAACAGAGTCTTTGATTATTTTAAGAAGGAAATAGATGGATTCTTGCTAACTATTGTGTTGCAGGTTATTGGGGATGGGCTACAATATGGAATAATTGGATCAGCCAGAATTTTATTGAATAGTGGAAGAGGCTCGTGGGACTAAGTGACTACGTCCTGCTCTTAATCTGCATATTTGAATATTAATCAGGTCTTCTCATCAATCGGTGTACTTACAACATGTTAACTGAAGCAAAAAATTGGGCTCCTCACTGATTTCCCAAAGGATGGACAGTGTCAACTGCACGTGTTTGAAGTGGATCCAAAATAAAAATGCCTTTAAGTTGGCAGATTTGCTCAGAAAAGGCAAAGAATAGGAGGTGAAGGAAGTGCAAGAAAGTGATACTGGGTAAGTTACATTATCCACTTCTAAGGTTTAAACTACTTTCTCGAAAGGACTAATCCGAAAAAAAATCGCAAACAGCTTTTATTGATAAGTGCAGTCAATATAAGAAACTTTCACAAAGTAAGTTACCTTGACAACAGAATGCTGATAACTCATTGCAGAAAATATAATTCAACAGCTGACTGTTTATATTTTACAGAAATGTCGAAAATTTGCACCTTCGAGCCCACTCCGCCATTCAATACGATCATGGCTGATTATTTCACCTGTTCCCACTTTCGCCCTATGACCTTTGATTTCTTTAGCACTGAAAACTATATCTAACTTCTTCTTGAAGGTATTCAGTGTTTGGCCTCAACCACTTTCTATGCCAGAAAATTCCACTGATTTACCACTTTCTGGATGAAGAAATTCCTTCCCATCTCAGTTCATGCCTTTAATCCTTGGTCCTGGGCTCCCTGGTTATTAGGAACATCTTTCCTGCATTTACCCCATCTAGGCTAGTTTCAAAGTTGGGATAAGGACAAGAGCAGGTTGCCATCATCCACCTGGTGTGAGACATAGGAAAAGGCCTTTCGATAAGAGGTTAGCAGAACTTGTTCAGCCCTGTTATGGCATGGGTCAGCCAAATCTGGGAGGAAGGCATAGTAGTGGCACAGGTTTTGCCATGTAATTATTCTTATGTTGCTTCCCTTCACGAAATGAATTGCTAGTACTGTTAACCACAACTAATGAATATTGGGCCACCTTCCTCTCCACTTTGTAGCTGGCCAATTGGAGTTGCACCACTTTGGAATAGGATGAATTTGGATGCTTTCTCTAACCTTGGGTTGGATGGTTCACTCATTGCAAACTTCTCTGTACGAAGTGTCAAGAAGCATAGCTTAATTTTATCCACGGAAGCTAACTGAGCTGAACATATTATCTCTGCGAGGCTAGACGGTCTTAGACTGGTGTACTCATGTGCATTGTACTCATTAGATGCTTCAAGAACAGAAAGTCTAATAGGTCCAGATATAAGAGTTCAGCTCAGGCCCATTTTCACAGCATCATTTCAAATTCACACCAGAATGTATTCAGGCAGTAGGCATCAGTTTTTGAAAATTATAATAAAATGAAATGGCCTTCTCAGCTATTAGTTGCAAGCAAAACTAGCCAATTGTTTCTTGTATATTTAAGTTTCTTTTTGTTATTAATATTGCAAAATATGGTTTTGGCATGTTTGTAAGCGTCTGTAATATTCATTGGAATGTACTGATAGTATCCAAGGTATACAGACTCCACCACACCTTGTGGGTTGTGTAATGCTTCATCCTCCCACAGATTTCTTTAGGCAACACAAAGTGTACTCGAGGGAGAAAAATGAGGAAATGTTGTAAGTGTGTGCAGACTCACAGCTTCTGAAACTGTGAAGGAAATGGTTGTATTTTGGGTCTAAACCAACAACCAGGACTGAAAAAGCAACAGGTAACACTCCACTTCAAAAGCAAAGAAATGGAAGAAAACAACAAATCAATTTAAAGGAAATAATCTCTGCATTTAGTTTATGTAAAGAAAGCAAGGGTTCAACTTCCAACTGAAGATCACAATATACAACTTCTTAAAGCCATGGAGCCATACATCGAGCCAGCATGGAAACAGACCCTTCGCTCCTACTTGTCCACGCTGACCAGACATCCCAATCTGACCTGACCTATTTGACAGCATTTGACTGATATTCCTCTAACCTATAAACCTATTCAGGTCACCTTTGATTGTTGTAATTGTACCAGCCTTTGCCACTTCCTCTGACAATTGGTTCCATACACGTACCACCCTCTGTGTGAAAATGTCACTCCTCGGGTCCTTTTTAAAGTTTTCCCCTCTCACATTGAACCTACGGTCTCAAGTTTTGGACTCCCCCACCCTAGGTAAATGACCATAGCTATTCACCCCATGTTCCTCATGATTTTATAAACTTCTGCACTATAGGTGTTGTCATATTGTTGAAGATCACTTCGCAGGTGTCCGAGACGTCATTGATCTTGTTGAATTGAAATAGGTGCAGTGCATTGACACGGTCTTTCTGAGCATAAGGTTATTATATGCTGCTTCCATAGAGTGCACCACACTGCAAATCTCACTCACAATCCAAATCAGTTCTCAGCATCATTCTTCACATACTCAGGATCATGCAGTAACTGTTGTCCAATTGCAGAGTCAGTTATTGTTGGACACTGTTGGAGATTTTGCAAGCACAGACTGGTTGGGCAAAGCTATTATCTTCAGTCACGATTAGAATAGTGCTGGAAAAGCAGGTCAGGCAGCATCTGAGGAGCTGGAAAATCGACTGAACAGGATCTTCTCCCTGGGCGTCTGAACCAGGCTGTCATGCCTCATATGGAGTCAGAAGTCCATACAGTTGAGCTAGCAGTCACTCACCAGTGACTTCCAACAAATTGGCTCATGAAGGATGATAGTGCAGCTTTTGGGATGTGGTGGTAGCTTTGCGAGTCTCCCTGAAGGTCACCTCCAACCAATTGAAGAATTCTAGACAGCTTTCCTCACTGCTATCACGCAGGGAGGAGGAAATGCTTAGAGGTATTATCACTGGAGTCTAGAGTGTGGTGCTGGAAAAGCACAGCAGGTCAAGCAGTATCCGAGGAGCAGGAAAATCGATGTTTCAGGCATAAGCCCTTCATTATCCTTCCTAATGCCCGAAACGTTGATTCTCCTACTCCTCAGACGCGGCCTGACCTGTTGTGTTTTATTAGCACCACACTCTCGACTCTGAGTCTGAGTTGGGTTTTTCTGACAAATGACAATGGATTCATTAGACCTTTAATTCCAGATGTTAAAAAATTGAATTCAAATGCCAACATTTGCTACAGTGGGATTTGAATCCGATCCCCAGAACATTACCTGGGTCTCTGGATTAACAGTCCATCTGGTTCTCTAAAGTCCTTTAGTGAAAGAAGCTGCCATCCTTACCTGGTCTGGCCTACATGTGACTCCAGATTTACCGCAATGTGATTGACTATAACTGCCCTCTGGGTAATTAGAGATGGGCAATAAATGACCTAACCAGCGACGCCATCACCTTGTGAACAAATAAAACCAAAGCGACCTAACACTTGCAGACAGTTGGTCCTGCCATTGCACTCCCCCCTCACAACCTATTCCAGACAAAGTGACATGGGGCAATATGGAGCTAGCGAACTGGCACAGCAGCTGGTGGCATGTAATTCTCTGCCTGCCCACCCCCTTGGCTGCTCTCCCCCAAGGATTTACAAGTCAACTCGGTTGTTTCTGATTCCAGTCCAGCAAGTAGCTTAGCAGCTTGGCAACACTGATTAATAGTCTGCTTTTCCCTGTTTTATCCAATTGGCTGGTGTAGCAGCTAAAAAAATGAGGTCAGGACTTTGTCCTCAGAGAGACTGATTTGTGTGACTGCCAGGAATCCCATTTCAGGATGAGTAAAATGATAAGTCTTCTGCTAATTCTGGTTTGTCACAAAGACCAGATCACAATCATTTACCCATGTGGTTTTGTATGAGCAGCAATTCTAATTTAAAGGAATGAAAGAAATTTGATATTATAGCTCAAAATGAAACTGCAACAATTTATCTGAAAACTGGTGGAAATGCCACTCTTACAAGTTTCAATCAACTGTAGCTAGTTTCTCAGGATTAGAGGCATCAATAGCAAGCATAAATTAATCTCATATCACTGATGTGCCAAGGTTGACTCACATCCTGATACCTATTAGTGACATAATGTTAAAAATCATACCCACTCCTCTTGATTCCTGTCAGACATGTCACTTGGCAGTACTGCTTAATAATCTGCTTTGCTCTGCTGCATGCATCAGCAAATTGCACATGGCTCAGTTACTAGCACAGTTCCCTTATAGTTACAAGTTTTCCTAGCTCTACGCCCTGCTCTATGATTTAACTACCAAAATCAAAGGTACATTCTGAGAGAGATTCGCTCCCTCAAAGGTGTTAATTTTCAAATGGGATGTGAAACTAAAGCTTTGTCTAATTGTGGTTTGTGGAATATCCCATGAAGAAGATCAGGAGAGTTACCCCTGTGTTCTAGCCAATATTTAATCCCTCCATCAACATCACACAAAACAGATTATCTGATCATTATCACTCTGTTACTTGTGGGATTTTGTTGTGTGCAAATTAACTGCTACGTTTCTTGCTGGCAGTGACTACAAATATACCATTCCCTCTGGGACACGTTGATCCACTCTTCCTTCACTCCCAACACTCTTCCCAACGCAGTCTCACAGCACCTTCTCCTGCAACTGCGGAAAGTTGCCCATTTGCCTACTCCTTCTTCAGCATCCAAAAGAAAAGTTGAGGACTGCAGATGCTGGAGATCAGTCAAAAAGTGTGGCACTGGAGAAGCACAGCAGGTCAGGCAGCATCCGAAGAGCAGGACAGTCAATGTTTCAGGCATCACCACTTCATCAGGAATGTTGGGGGGGGGAGGGGGGTGAAGAAAGTGGGGGGGCTGACAGAAAAATAGGAGGGTGGGGGTGGAGGTGGGGTGACGTAGGTGGGAAAGCAATTAGTTGATACAAAGGGGGGGTGATGGTGATAGGTCAGAGCGAAGGATGGATAGGTGGGAAGGAAGATGGACAGGTGCGACAGTTCAAGAGGGCAGTGCTGAGTTGAATTTGGGGTGAGATGGAGGGAGGGGAGATGAGGAAACAGGTGAAGTTGATGCTATATGATTGGAGGATCCCAAGGTGGAAGACGAGGCATTCTTCCTCCAGGCGTCGATGACTTGGATTTGGCAGGATTTGGAGGAGGTCCAGGATATACATGCCCTTGATGGAATGGGAGGGGGAATTGAAGTGGTCGACCACAGGGCGGTGGGGTTGTTTAGTGCAAATGTCCTTTGCTGTCAATGTGGATTACTCTACATTGGGGAGACAGGACACCAACTTGCGGAGCGTTTCAGGGGACATCTCTGAGACACGTGCACCCAACAATCCCAGCATCCTGTGGCCGACTGCTCCAAATCCCCTTTCCAATCCACCAAGGACATGCAAGTCCTGGGCCTCCTCCACTGCCAAATCTAAGCCACCTGACACCTGGTGGAACAATGCCCCATCTTCCACCTTGAGACCTTCCAACCACACGGCATCAACGTTAATTTCACCATTTTTCTCATCTCCCCTCCCCCCACCTCAGCCCAGATTCAACATGCCAACTTGGCCCCGCCCACGTTAATTGTCCTACCTGTCCATTTTCCTTCCCATCTCTCCGCTCCACCCTCCACCCCGAGCTAACACCATCATCCCCCACCTGCATCTAACTATCACCTTTCCAGATACCTCACCACCACCCCTACCCTCCTATCTATCTCTCATCTACCCTTCTCCCCCTCCCAATGCCACATTCCTGATGAAAGGCTTATGCCCGAAACGTCAATTCTCTTGCTCCTCGGATGCCTGACCTGCTGTGCTTTCCAGCGCCACACTTTTTGACTCAGCATCCAAGGGTTGAGAGTGTGGTGCTGGAAAAGCACAGCAGGTCAGGCAGCATCCGAGGAGCAGGAGAGTCAACATTTTGGGCGTAAGCCCTTCAACAGGAATAAGGCTTGTGGGCCAGGGCTGTGAGGTAAATGGGAGGGTGGTGGGGTTGGTGGTAAGGTAGCTGAGAAAGCGATAGGTGGATGAAGATGAGGGAGAAGATGATAGGTTGGGGGGGAGTGAAGGGCACAACAGTGGTAGTGTGGCGCACTGACCTCTACACCATTGAAGCTAGGCGCCAACTCGCAGACACCTCCTTCTACTGTCCCCTTAATCACAACCACACCTCACATTACCAAACCATCATCTCCCAGACCATCCACAACCTCATCACCTCTGGAGATCTCCCACCCACAACCTCCAATCTCATAGTCCATGAACCCCGTACCACCCAATTCTACCTCTTACCGAAGATTCACAAACCTGACTGCCCCAGTCGATCCATTGTCTCAGCCTGCGCCTGCCCAACAAATGGACCGCTTCCTACCTCGACACCGTCCTGCCCCCCACCTCAGCCCAGGAATTCCCCACCTACGTTCGCAACACAAATTATACCTTTCAACTCCTCCAAGACTTTTGTTTCCCTGTGCCCTACCACCCCATCTTCACCATGGACATCCAGTCCCTCTACACATCAATCCACCATGATGCATATTTCCAAGCCCTCTGTTTCTTCCTCTCACCCTGTCCCAACTAGTACCCTTCCACCAACACCCTCATCCGCCTGGCTGAACTGGTCCTCACCCTCTACAACCTCTCCTTCCAACCTTCCCACTTCCTTCAAACCAAAGGGGAAGCCATGGCACCCGCATGAGACCCAGTTATGCCTGCCTGTTTGTCGGATATGTGGAATAGTCCATCTTCCACAGTTACACCCGCACCACCCCACATCTGTTCCTCCTCCGCTACATTGATGACTGTATTGGCACCGTCTCACATTCCCACAAGGAGGTTGAACAATCCATCAACTTCACCGGCACCTTCCACCCCAACCTCAAATTCACCTGGACCATCTCGGACACCTCCCTCCCCTCCCTGGACCTCTCCATCACTGTGTCCGGCGACTGGTTAACCACAAACATCTACTGCAAGTCCAACGACTTCCACAGCTACCTAGGCTACACTTCCTTCCACCCTACCTCCTGTAGAAATGCCATCCCTTATTCCCAATTCCTCCATATCTACCACATCTGTTCCCAGGATGACCAATTCCACCTCAAAGTCCCAGATAGCCACCTTCTTCCACGATCACAACTTCCCTTCCCCCGTGGTTAATGATGCCCTCCAGTGTATCTCCTCCAATTACCACACCACTGCCCTTGAACCCGAGCCCTCCCAATGCAACAAGGACAGAACTCCTTTGGTTCTCACCTTCCACTCACCAATCTCCACATACATCACATCATCCTCTGCCACTTCTGTTAACTCCAAACATACCCCAACAACAAAGATATATTTCCCTCCCAATCCATATCAACGTTCCAGAGAGACCATTCCCTCCACTATTCCCTTGTCAAGTGCATGCTTCCCCACCAGCCCACTCCCCACTCCTGGCACCTTTCCCTGCCACCGCAGGAAGTGCAAAACCTGCGCTCACACCACTCCCCTCAACTCCACCCAAGGGATCCTTCCACATCCATCAGAAATTTACCTGTACCTCTACCAATGTCATCTATTGCATCTGTTGCACCCAGTGTGGTCTCCTGTACATCGAAGAGAAAGGACTCCTTCTTGTAGATTGTTTCAGAGAACACCTCTAGTACACCAGCACCCACCAACCTCACTGTCCTGTGGCTGAACACTCGTCAAGGGCATGCAGGTCCTGGGCCTCCTCCACCACCAAACCGTTACCACCCAACACCTGGGGGAAGAATGCCTCATATTCCACCGTGGGACCCTGCAACCACATGGGATAAATGTGGATTTCAGCAGCTTCTTCATTTCCCCTCCCCCTACATTATCCCAGTCCCAAGCCTCCCACTCAGTACCGCCCTCCAAACCTGTCCATCACTCCCCTCTCTGACCTATCACCTTCTCCCTCACCTTTATCCATCTATCGCTTTTTCAGCTACCCTCCCCACTCCTCCCATTTATCTCTCAGTCCTGTCCCACAAGCCTCACTCCTGATGAAGGGCTTGTGCCTGAGACGTCAATTTTCCTGCTCCTTGGATGCTGCCTGACCTGCCGTGCTTTTCCAGCAACACATTCTTGACTTTGATCTCTAACATCTGCATTCCTCACTTTCTCTCAATATCCAAGGGCCCAAACATACCTTCCAGGTGAAGCAACACTTCACACAATCTAGTCTATTGCATTTGCTGCTCATAGTGGGGAAATGAAGAATTGACTGGGTGAAAAAACCCTGAGCTTCCAGTTGCTGCCACCCTGTTCTTTGGCCAACATCACTGTCTCAGGCTTGCTGTAGTGCTCCAGTGAAGTTCAGGGCAAGCTGGAAGAAAAACATCTTATTTTCCACTTGGGGACCCGACAGCCTTCCAGATTCAATATCAAGTTTGATAATTTTAGGGCCTGATCTCTCCCATATCCTAGCCCCTACCCCACACACCAGGCCTTGTCATTCTTGATGAAGGGCTTTTGTCCAAAGCATCGATTTTTCTGCTCCTCAGATGCTACCTGGCCTGCTGTGCTTTTCCAGCACCACTCTAATCTTGACTCTAACCTCCAATATCTGAAGTACCCACTTTTGCCTTGTTATCACATCGTCTGCCATTACACACTACCTATTGTCAGCCACTAACAGTCTCCATTAACAGCTATTCACCCTCTCAGCCAGATCGTAATCAACTCCTCTATCTGTCCAACTGTTCTTTCTGTTTGGGCTCGATCCCTACCAATTTTTTTACTTCTTACTCCCTTCGTCCACCATATCTTCTGCAAATAAACTGACGTTTTCCTAGCCACCACCAGTTCTGAGGAAGGGTAATCAGATCTGAAAATTTGGCTTTGATTTCTCTTTGGAGATGCTGCCAGACCTGCTGAGCTTTTCCAACATCTTCTGTTTTTGTTACAAAATACTTCATTGGGTATAAAGGATTCTGAGATGACTAGGAGCCATCAAACACAAAGTACAGATTTAAAGCAGGAGACGTTCTTTGTGCTGGCCATTCAATAAGATTATGCCTGATCTGACTGTGACCTCAGTTCCACGTTCCAGCCTACCCCTGATAACTTTCACCTCTTTTAATTAACAATAAGCTATCTATCTTAAAAATATTCTTGCACTCTGTTTCCATCACTGTTTCAGGGAGCGTAGTTGGTTAAGAAGGTGTTTAGCACGCTTGCCTTCATTGCTCAGTACTTTGAATACAGAAGTTGGGACATCATGTTGAGATTGTCCAGGATGTTGGTGAGGCCTCTTCCAGAGTACTGTGTTCAGTTCTGGTCACCCTGCTATAGGAAGGATATCATGATGACCATAAGACATAGGAGTGGAAGTAAGGCCATTCGGCCCATCGAATCCACTCCGCCATTCAATCATGGCTGATGGGCATTTCAACTCCACTTACCAGCATTCTCCCCATAGCCCTTAATTCCTCGTGACATCAAGATATCATTAAGCTGGAGAGGGTTCAGAAAGATTTACCAGGATGTTGCCAGGGTTTGAATTATAAGGAGAGGTTGGATAGGCTGGACCTTTTTAACTGACGCATAGGAGGTTGAGTGATGACCTTATAAGGTTAATAAGATCATGAGGGTCATAGATAAGGTAAAAAGCAAATGTCTTTGTCCTTGGATGGGGAAGTTCAAAACTAGAGAGCATATTTTTAAAGTGAGAGGAGAAAGTTTTAAAAGGGTCATAAAAAGGGCAACTTTATTTTACACAGGGAATGTTTTTTATATGGAATGAACTGCCAGGATGTGGTGGATGCCGATACAGTACAGTTACAGTATTTAAAGGACATTTGGATAAGTACATGGATAGGAAAAGTTTGAAAGGATATGGGTTAAGCTCAGGCAGGTGTAACTAGTTTAGTTTGGGAACATGGTTGGGTGGTCTGGTCTGTTCCCGTGCTATATGACTCTATGACTCTATGCCTCTGACTTTATGAGAGAGTTTCAAAGTATCACAACCAAAGAGAAAAGTTTTCACCTTAACTCTGTTTTAATTAAGTGACCTCTGATTTTTAACAGTGTCTTCAAGTTCTAATTCTTCCATTAGAGAAAATGTCCACCTCACACCTATTCTGTTGCTACTCCTCAGAACCATTTATGTTTCAAATAAATTGCCTCAATTTTCCAAATGTGAGTGAATACATGCCCAGCTTGTCCTACCTTTCCCTATAAAGCAACCCTTTCATTCCAGGTATTAGTCTAGAAAATCTTCTATCAACTGCCCCCAATGCATTTTCACCCTTTCTTAAATAAGGAGATCAATACTGTACACAGTATTCTGATGTACAGTATTGATCACCAATACTTCTAATCTACTTCTCACCAATGCCCTGATTAACTGAAAAATAACTTCCCTAATTTGCATTCAATTCCCCTCATTACAGATGATAATACTCCATTAGCATTTCTAATTACTTGTTGTACCTGCATATGAACCTTTGGCGATTAATACATAAGGAGAGCCAGATCCCTCTACATACCTCTTCAAAGAACTCCAACAGATTGGTCAAACATGATTTCTCTTTCACAAAGTTGATTGATGCTGCCTGATTATCATGAACTAATCCAAGTGCCCATCTTTAATAATAGTTTCTAACATTTCCCTATGATATTCCTCTCTTGCACTAATAACATCAGTAATTAACTGAGCCACCTCTCCACATTTTCCTAGTTTCGTGTTCTCACTGAGTGCCATGTAACTTTCAAATATCTGCTCCAAATCTCTGTTGTCCTGCAGCCATGTTTCTGTAATAACAATCAGATCATACTTGTTTATTTCTTTAATTATCTGAGAGATGTATCTTTCAATTCTTCTCCCCATTCCTCCTTTGATCCTCTGGAAGGAGCCGCTCTTACTAAGATATGAAAGCTTTATTAATGGTACTCATGTCATGTATGAGTGGTCACTCTTTGCATGTCAACTTAAAGGTGGATCATTTATGTAGTGCATGACAGATCAGGTCAATTGTGTTTTCACTTTAGTCCAGGCAGACTTCCAATCTTGCAAGTCATAAAGTCAGCAAGATTGATCAGATTGCTGTGTTCATAAAATGGTAAATGTCCATAAAGTCAATGAAGTGGGAGACCCTGCACCCAATTCACTTTAGCCTAACAAATCAGCATAACCTTCTAGAGTAGAAAGGAAAAGATGCTGGTGAGAAAAGAACTTTTCTTATATTCTTGATTTAAATTAATCTGGATTAGTCTTTACTGCTTCCAACCAACCTGAAAATTAAAGCATATATTACAGCTAAACTTCTTACTGTATCTCAGAAAGTCTCAAATTTGATCCTTATTTTTGTGCCATGTTAGCTGAGGTCATTTGAGAGCAGCACAATTGAATTTATTACTTAGATGGGAAATTCAGGATGTCAATCTGAAATCTTAACTCCATTATCCTTTCACTACAGTCCTGAACTGCTGCATGTTTCTGGTAGTTGCCTTTTACAGATTTAAGCACCTTTTACGTTTCACTTTCTGTGATAATCAACTTTTAAAAAGTTTAGCAGGGACTGGATTAGCTGTGCCTGAGAAGCTTCCCATTGTCAAATAGCCAGCTGGCATTCACCTATATAGAAAACACACACATATGTACACACAAACACACACATGCCTTCAGGAGTGAAATGTACTGAAAGCTCAAACTAAAATTCATGCAAATGAGAAAATATGACTAAAGTATATTTAGCTCCATGAAACATTGCCACCATTGCATTTAAAATGAATTTGCTGCCATGTCAAAAATGTTTTGTTGAGAGAGCTTTGATTGTTCAAGCAGGCAGTAAAAGAAATAGTTGTTGTATAGCAGTATTTGTCATCTCATGTGAGCGAAGCAGGTTAGATTAGCAAGTTATATAGCCATTCGCATCTCATGTTAGTGAACAAAATGTGCTCTGAAGAAGATCTGAAATGTTAATGCTGTTTTCTCTCCACAGCTGCAGCCAGACTTGCTGAGTTCCTCCAGCAATTTCTGTGTTTGTTTGTTTTAAAAGGTGTATTACATCTATTGCATAGAAGATATTTCTACACGACAATGCACTTTTTTATAATATCCTTACTGGTGAAGAATTCACTCGGGCACTTCACAGAATCAGTTCTCAAATGACAAACCAAAGAATTATAGAAACATGCAGAACAGAAGGGGGCTAATCTTCCTATCTTGCTTGCCCTGCCTTTTAAAGAACTATCCAATTTGTCCCACTTCCTTACATTTTCCTGATAGCTCTGCAATTTTGTTTATTTATTCAAAGTAACCATGCACTTTTGAAAATCACACTGAAATTGCTTCAACTACATTTCAGACATTGTATTCCAGAGTATAGCAACTGCTTGAGCAAATACGTTTCACCCCACCTCTCCTCTGGCTCCTTTTTCAAATTATTTTAAATCTGCAAGTATTCAACATGAGTCCCATCTGCCAGATTCACGTTTTTATTTCCAATGTGGTGTGTTAAATCTTTAGATTTCTCTACCCTGAGGGTTATGGAAGATCTGCCATTAAGTAAATTTACAAGAGATTGGTAAATTTCTAGTTACCAATAACGTGAAGGGAGGGATATGGGGATATCAAGGAATAATGGCATGAAGGTAGATGATCAGCCGGGACCTAGAATCGCGAAGCAGTCTTGAGGTTGAAAGGCCTATTCCTGCTCCTACATTCAAGGAGAGGAGAGGAGATGGAGAACTAAGATGAAGACATTCACAGCTGCAGGACTTCGATGACTGAATGCACAACCACCAGTGGTGGAGAAGTGAGTGGGAGATGAATAGGAGGCCGGAGTCAGAGGAAAGCAGCATTCCCAAGGAGTTTTAGAGCTAAAGGAGACTCCCAGATATGTAGTTACCCAACTAAGAATGAGAATTTAAACTATAAGGCCTATGTCAGTCAGTGAGTCTAGGACTGATAGTTAAGTTGGAGAACGGTGGGGGTGGGGGCGAGGATGAAAAGTGAAAGTGTGGGATAATATGTGGACAAAGTTAAAAATCACACAACACCAGGTTATAATCCAACAGATTTATTTGGAAATACAAGCTTTCAGAGTGTTGCTCCTTTGTCAGGTAGCTAGTGGGGAAGAGTCATAGGATGCAGAATTTATTATAAAAGACTAAAATGTCATACAACTGATGCGATGTATTGAACCAACTGAGATTGCTGTTAAGTCTTTAGTCACTTAGAGTGGGTTGCAGGTTTCGGTACATTAATGTATAAAGCCCAGAACTTCTTTCAAGTCACGTTTGGGGCGGCACGGTGGCTCAGTGGTTAGCACTGCTGTCTCACAGCACCAGGGTCCCAGGGTCAATTCCAGCCTTGGGTGAGTGTCTGTGTGGTGTTTGCACATTCTCCTCGTGTCTGCGTGGGTTTCTTCCACAATCCAAAGATGCTCATAGTGTTAGGTGCATCATTCAGAGGGAAATGGGTCTGGGAGGGTTGGTGTGGACTTGTTGGGCTGAAGGACCTGTTTCCACGCTGTAGGGAATCTAATCTAAAAAAAATCCCATGATAATTTATAGTTTTATCAGAAGAAGGTGACATCTCAGCTCAAACATTGCATTAAAGGTGTGAATCAACTAGGAGAAAGTGAGGACTGCAGATGCTGGAGATCAGAGCTGAAAAATGTATTGCTGGAAAAGCGCAGCAGGTCAGGCAGCATCCAAGGAACAGGAGAATCGACGTTTCGAGCATAAGCCCTTCTTCAGGAATGAGGAGGGTGTGTCAAGCAGACTAAGATTAAAGGTGTGAGGTTAGAATCTGCCTGTATTCCAACCTCAAGTCAGATTGGTTCTATTTCCAAAGGAAGAATTTATAAAATGTCACATGGACAGACGACCTACAGATTGTGCACTTTTTGAATGAAATAAAATGTATCTGCAAATGCAAATCCCCATAGACTTATATATGGACAGCAGAGCATTGCTTGAGTATGCGATGATGAGAGAGTAATGAATGGAAAATTGGCAAAGAGAGAAGTAGGCAAATCGTAGAATCCCTACAGCGTGGAAGCAGACCATTCAGTCTATCAAGTCCACGTTGATGCTCAGAACAACAACCCACCCAGACCCAGTCCCCTACCTTATAACCAGGAATTTCCCATGGCTAATCCGTCTAGCCTACACAACCCTGAACACTACAGACAATTTAACATGGCCAATCTACCTAACTGGTACATCTTTGGACTGTGGGAGGAAACTGGAGCACCTGGAGGAAACCCAAGCAGACACAGTGAGAATGCGCAAACTCCACGTGGTCAGTCACCCGTCGGTGGAATTAAACCCAGGTCCCTCAGGTCAGTGCTAACCCATGCTGCCTACTGTGGGTCAACAAACTGAGAGAGGAATCAATGCATTTTCAATCATGACATCCCAAGGTATTTCACTTAACTGAAGAGGTACTTCTAAAAATAGTTATTGATGTCATTGAAAAAGTTGTAGTGGCCAATTTTCCAAGCAGAAAGCTCCCGCAAGCAGCAATGTGATAATAACCAGGTCATCGAATTTAGAAATATCGGTTGAGGTGTAAAGATTGTCCCAGTCACCGGGGGAAACTCCCTGTTCTTCTTTAAATCATTCCAGGAAGTCTTTCACGTTTGCCTGGTGAGAACACGGTTTAACATTTCTTCTGAGAGACAGCGCCTCCAACAGAGTTGGATACTTTCAATACTGCACCAGAATATCAGCTCAGGGAACAGTGAGACTTGAACTGACAACCTCCTGATTAAAAGGCAAGAGTGCTATCATCAAGCTGGCACCAACCTTTGTAGGTCTTAAGGGATACCAATGATAGTAGTGCAGGGGTCTAAATAGAAGCTATTCCTATTGATGCTATGTCCATAACTGGCCAGGAAAGCATAATAACTAAAGGGGACAGTTCCATTCAGTTGAACATATCACTGCATCAAAATCTTGCAAGTCCTTCCTTAACAATACCGTGGGTCAATCTTAAATGAACAGATTGTAGCAGTTCAAGAAGATGGTTTACTAACACTTTCTAAAAGGCATCTAGGGATGGTTCAATAAATGCTGATCCAGCCAGCAACACATGCATGTCATGAATGGAGAGGATCAGACAATATTAGAGTCATTGAATTTTCATAGTATAGAAAGAAGCCCTTCAGTTCATGGTGTCCATGCCATCATCAAATATCGAACTATTCTGATCTCATTTTCTAGCACTTGGCCCATGGCCTTGCTTGTTGTGGCATTTAAAGTGCTCATCTGAACAGTTCTTAAATGTCTTGAGGGTTCCCATCTCTACCAGGCAATGAGTTACAGATATCTACATCCCTCTGAAAAGAAAACATTTTCCTCAAATTCCCTCTAAACCTCCTGCTCTGTACCTTAGAAATCTAACATCTGGTTACTGACTCCTCCACTAAGGAGGGAGGTATCTCCCTGTCTACCCTGTCTGCCATTCAGAACTTTGTACACCTCAATTTAATTTTCCCTCAGCCTTCTCTGCTCTAAAGAGAACAGCCCAAACTAATCTAGTCTCTCTTCTTTCCTGAATTGCTCCAGGCCAACCAACATCCTAGTGAATCTCTCCTGCACCCTCTCTAGTGCAGTCACATCCTTCCTATATCCCCTATGGGGATCCGGATTGCACACACTACTCCAGCTGTAGCCTAAATGATGTTATATGCAGCTCCATCATAATCTCCTTGCTCTTGTATTCAATGCCTTGTTGAGTAAAGGCAATAACCCCATATACCATTTTAACCACCTTGATCTAATTGTCCTCTGCCTTCAAGGATTTATGGCCATGCATGCCAAGGTCCCTCAGATCCTCTGTGCTTCCTAGGGTCCAACCTTTCGTTATGCATTACCCTGTCTTGTTAGTTCTCCCAAATCCACAACTTCACCATTTTCAGGATTAAGTTCAGCCATTCTGTTTGTATTTTCCTGCAGTTTAAGGATTTCCTCCTCAGCATAAATTGTCATATCATCTGCAAACTTACTGATCATACCTCCTACATTCATGTATAAATCTAGATCTAGGATAGGATAGGATAGGTGTAAAATAGCTGAAAATGTGTTGCTGGTTAAAGCACAGCAGGTTAGGCAGCATCCAAGGAACAGGAAATTCGACGTTTCGGGCCAGAGCACTTCATCAGGCAGCAACACATTTTCAGCTCTGATCTCCAGCATCTGCAGACCTCACTTTTTACTCTAGGTGTAAAATAGCCTTTTTAAAAGTTTGGCGAAGATCTCTTGATGATATTAAGCTGCCACTCAGTTCGCATGCACCCCACCCTCAAATAAGTTCTTGCTGAGTGTGAATGGCGGTCAGTTTGTGTGTTCCCTCTTCTGTCAGTTGCAGGGAAATTGGTCATACAGTTTACATTTGAACGAATACGCCCTCAAACCACTGATTTTGACTCAGAGAATGACCGCGAGAGATTAACTGCCTTTACATTTCACCATTTCAATCAGGTATGAAATGCAGCAAATTCAAACTTGCTTGATGCAGCCCTGTGGGAATATAATGAATTTGAATTGACCAGTGAAAATCTCCTGGTTTGTTGTTGCTGAAGTAAATGGGCAATACATATCATTGACAATTCCTCAGACAAGGCCATCAACACCTTTGAGGCATTTGTTATGCGGTTGAGGATCTTTATCAGGGGATTAATGGGGCAGGGATTTCAGGATTAAAAAGGCACAATGTTCCTGCACATTGCATTTATAACCATATCCCACACAGACCACATTCAGTCAGTAGAAAGATGGCCTAGACTGATTGTGAACTTCTGACGGTTTCTTCTCAAACAGTTAATGTGACAGCTTTACTATAAGAACAGTTGCAGAGAATTCCAATCAGTCATTGATGTCAGCTACATATGAAACTCTCAATATGAAACTTTAAAAAACCTGTTTATAGAATGTATCAAAGAACAAATGAATCATCTGTTTTCCACAGTGGTAGCTGGGAGATTTTTAAACATTAAATAACTCCTTGAAACTAGTGTATGGGTTTCCAAATTCTGGTTTGTCTTTACTCACCCAGCCCAAGGGTAACAGTGGTTCAATTCCCAGTGGGGGCTGAACAGTGGTCAAAAGACATTGCAATTGGGTTCAGCATACCTGGGTTGGGAACAGGGGATAGCTGTGGGAAGGGGGTGAGTAGATTTGACAAGGAGTAAAATATGATACAAATAAATGTACAATCCTCGTACAGGGGATCGTGTGCCGTGAGCTTACATTCTTTTAATCATTGGAGTTATTTCAGAGTAAATCCATTTGTTCAGATTCAACAGATTTTTGTTTCAATTTCTACAGTCCCAGATTACGTAATAAAATCACAAAATGCTGAAGAAACTCAGCAGGTCTGACAGCATCTGTGGAGAGAGAAACAAAATTAATATAAAACAAACGACTGCAGATACTGAAGACCTGAAAAGAAACAGGAACTGTTGGAGAACCTCAACAGGTCTGGCAGCATCTGTGGAGACAAAATCTTGAAGGAAGGTCACTGTATCTGAAACATTAACTCTGTTTTCTTTGCACTGATGCTGCCAGATCTGATGAGTTTCTCCAGCAATTTCTGTTTTTGAAAATTTTCGGGTCTGATTCTATGAACAGTACTTTCTGCTTTTGTTTTAGATCTCTAGATCCAGAGCATTTTATTTTTACATTTTTGTCCCAGATTACTTTCTGCAAGTGAAGCCAACTGTAATCAAGCAGTGAGGAGCATGGGCAGAAGGAAACCTTGCAGCAGCAGGACATAACTGCTCAAGATGTTCAGAGCGAGATATTTGGATCATCGCGAGTCACAGGTGAAGTGCCAGAGGACTGGAGGTTGGCTAACATGGTGCCACTGTTTAAGAAGGGTGGTAAGGACAAGCCAGAGAACTATAGACCAATGAGCCTGACGTCGGTGCTGGGCGAGTTGTTGGAGAGAATCCTGAGGGACAGGATGTACATGTATTTGGAAAGGCGAGGATTGATTCGAGACAGTCAACTTGGCTTTGTGCGTGGGAAATAATGTCTCACAAACTTGATTGAGTTTTTTGAAGAAGTAACAAAGACGATTGATGAGGACAGAGCGATGGAAGTGATCTATATGGACTTCAGTAAGGTGTTTGACAAAGTTCCTCATGGTAGACTGGTTAACAAGGTTAGATCCCATGGAATACAGGGAGAACTAGCCATTTGGATACAGAACTAACTCGAAGGTAGAAGATAGATGGTGGTGGTGGAGGACTGCTTTTCAGAACAGAGGCCTGTGACCAGTGGAGCACCACAAGGATTAGTGCTGGATCCATTGCTTTTTGTCATTTACATAAATGGTTTGAATGTGAACATAGGAGGTATAGTTATTAAGTTTACAGATGACACCAAAATTGGACAGCAAGGAAGGTTACCTCAGTGTACAATGGGATCTTGATCAGACGGGCCAATGGGCCGAGGATTGGCAGATGGAGTTTAGTCTACATAATTGTGAGGTTTTGAAAAGGCAAATCAGGGCAGGACTTATACACTTATTGGTAAGGTCCTGTGAAGTGTTCCTGAATAAAGAGACCTTGGAGTGCAGGTTCATAGCTCCTTGAAAGTAGAGTTGCAGGTAGATAGGATAGTGAAGAAGGCATTTGGTATGATTTCCTTTATTGGTCAGAGCATTGAGTTTAGGAGTTGGGAGATCATGTTGTGGCTTTACAGGACATTGGTTAGGCCACTTTTGGAATATTGTGAGCAATTCTGGTCTCCCTCTTATAGGAAGGATGTTGTGAACCTTGAAAGGGTTCAAAAAGCATTTACAAGGATGTTGCCGGGATTGGAGAATTTGATCTATAGGGAGAGGCTGACTAGGCTAGGGCTGTTTTCCCAGGAACATCAGAGGCTGAGGGGTGACCTTATAGAGGTTTATAAAATTATGAGGGGCATGGATTGGATAAATAGACAAGGTCTTTTCCCTGAGGAGTCCAGAACTACAGGTCATAGGTTTAGGGTAAGAGGGGAAAAATTGAAGAAGGATCTAAGGGGCAATGTTTTCATGCAAACAGTGGTGTGTTTATGGAATAAGTGGCCAGAGGAAGTGATGGAGGCTGGTACAATTACAGCATTTAAAAGGCACCTGGATGGGTAAATTAATTGGGAGGGTTTCGAGAGATATGGGTCAAGTGTTGGCAAATGGGACTAAATTAATTTAGGACATCTGGTTGGCATAGACAAATTGGACAGAAGGATCTGTTTTCATGCTGCACATCTTTATGACTCTATGCCTTGAAACATGTTTATCAATTTAGAAGCTGCCCTGGCCTGCTGAGGATTCCTAGCACCTTCTGGTTTTAATTCAAATTTTCAGCATTCACAGCATCTTGCTTTTGTTTTAGGAATACTCGTCACTGAAACTCTTACTGAAGGGTGATTTGTATGTTTCCATATGATGTGTCGCCTTATCTATTATGAATACATTTCCTATACCCTGATCCATTTCAGTTTTTGTCTGAATCTTCTGCAGCAATAGCTGTGTGCACCCTTACTCTCAGCAGTGTTGGTGCATTGTGGTACTCTCCCCCATACTGGCTGCAGAACACCGTGTGTTGTATCACAGATTCAAGCTCTGGTCTATCCTCTAAAGTACATGCGGTGTCCGTACCTGAGCTAATGTCTACAAGTGTGAAATCAAGTGGCTGCGTGTCTTCATCACCACTGTCCTTTGGTTTCAGCCACTCTCTGGCCAAATGGAGTTGTTTGGGTGCCCAAAATGACAAATACAATTAAAAGATTATGTCAGGGGTTGGGGGCAGTTCGATGTCCTCGCTGACTTAATCTGCAGCTTGCAAATCTGAAGAAAATGTGGAGTGAGGAGGAAATGCGATTTTGAAAAGGAGACTTAGATTGGAACGTACCATCACGGTGGCTCAGTGGTTAGTACTGCTGCCTCACAGCACCAGGGACCCTGGTTCAATTCCCACCTCGGGCAACTGTCTTTGTGGAGTTTGCACGTTCTCCCCGTGTCAGCATGAGTTTGCTATGGTTTCCTCCCACAGTCCAAAAATGTGCAGGTTGAGTGAACTGGCCATGCTAAATTGCCCATAGTGCTAAATGCATGAGTCAGAGGGGAATGGGTTTGGGTAGGTTGCTCTTCAGAGGGTCAGTATGGACTTGTTGGGCCGAAGGGCCTGTTTCCACACTGTAGGGAATCTAATCTAATTTTAGGGAATCTAATCATCTCCAACGCTTTGAATCCACCCTCAGGATCCACACTAGTGATCCCAGTCCGAGCCAGCATGACAAGACATGATGCAGTTGCACCTTTTCCGGTTGTTCCTGCTGGTGAGCCCTCTTGTACTGCAGGAGATAGGGAAGGCTGTCAGGTTAGTGCACTTTGTTTGGGTGATGTGCATGTCAGAGTCCAACAGCAGACAGAGTGTGTATGATGGGAGATGGAGGTTTGAGCCTTGTGACATTGAAAAGTGTGTGAGCATGAGATGACGTACATGCATGGTAAGTATGAATCCTGATTGAAATTGCTGGTGGTTAAGTGATGAGGATGTGGTGAATTGAGCAGCGGTTACAGCCATAGATGTAAGTAATAGCATACAGCATTCGAAGATGGATTCACTGACTTTGGCCACTTAAATGAAGTCACTGAATTTTTTGCAGAACTGCACTCAGATCTTCAAAGCTGGACTCCTTTGTGGCCAGTTTTTATCTCTACCTCCTCCACAAAGACTTCCAGCAGAATCCAAATACCTTTGGCTCTGCTCCCTCCCATGTTCAGCTAGTATGTCTTTCCCAGGTTGGATTTAGCTCCCATAGCGTTCTCAGCATCTTTTCCAGCCAAGCTCCTCTGCCTTTACAAGTTAAGGCTAACTTCAAGCTTGGTATTGACAAGTATCTTTAGGCTTCCTGGTATAAATGAAATTCACGTAACTATGCAGAGGGCATGCACTTACACAATTTCAGGGTCAATCCCGTTTCACTTCCATTATCATCAAACATTTTAACACAGTGAGTGGTTTGAGTCTGGAATGCACTTGCTGGATGTGTGGTGCAGCCAGCAAGGCATTCAAGAGGGCATGAGGTTATTATATAATTAGAAACAATGTGCAGGGTAATGGGGAAAGAGCAGGAGATTGGCGCAAAGTCAAAACGTTTAGACAACTGTTGCAGACACGATGGGCTGAATAGCCTCCTTCTGCACCATGACAATTCATTGAAATTCTGTGACGTGCCAGAAACATAATCCATCCCCTTTGGGAGGCTAACAGATTGGCTTTGTCTTCAGTTGTTTTTCTGGCTATAGTAAAACCCAGCAATGGGAGCTTCAGTGGAATTTATTTCACCCAGTAAGAGCTCAGTTAGGTTGGCAAGTGTGTGATGTTTGCAGTGCCGTGTCTGGGTTGGTCATTGCTTTAGGGCGGCATGGTGGCTCAGTGGTTAGCAGTGCTGCCTCACAGCGCCAAGGACCCAGGTTCAATTCCCACCTCGGGCAACTGTCTATGTGGAGTTTGCACATTCTCCCCGTGTCTGCGTGGGTTTCTTCCCACAGTCCAAAGATGTGCAAGTTAGGTGAATTGGCCATGCTAAATTGCCTGTAGTGTTAGGTGCAAAAGTCAAGGGTAAATGTAGGGGAATGGGTCTGCGTGGGTTGCTCTTCGGAGGGTCGGTGTGGACTTATTGGACCGAAGGGCCTGTTTCCACACTGTAGATAATCTAATCTAATAATTGTGCACTGGACAGAATATCACACAACCTTAGTTTGAACTTGGGTTAGGTGGAGTTGAGAGGGGGGAGCAAATGGAAGACTAACTTGTTTACAAATTCCCATCCATTCAATATTTCTTGCTCAAAGGGCTAGAATCCAGGTGGATCTGAGGTCCGGCCTAAAATTTCCCACTGTCCTAGACGATGTGTTGAATGCACAGCCCTTTCTAGTAACCGGAGCTTGGAGTGTTCAACTGTTTAATGTCCTGTCCATGTGCCTTTGCACTGTTGATGAAAATCCTGAATGGACCAATGCTGTAGAACAAATCCACAGCCAGATCACCAGAGGACATCCTCTGTATGCCTCTGAGAGCACACTGGCTGAGGTACCATTTTCAACCATCATTGGATATTTCCCTGCCAGTTAACCACCTGACCTCCCTCCATAAATTTGGTAAAATCTAGACTTTTGCCACCAGCCCCAATACGTAAAAAGATGAAGGTGCTCAAATACACTTGTTGATATCGATATGATTTTTCTCCTTGGCTGCTCATAACAAAGCGATCCCAGATAGTTGGCATTACGTAGCATTACCGCATCAAATTGTCGTGAAAATGGACGATATTTGTGTATTTCCTGTGGTGCCAGGGCTACTTAAACACAGCATTGTGAATGCCAACACAAAACCAAAGCCTGAATATCACTAGAATGAGCAACAAATTGTCTAAACTGTTGATTTGAACATAATCCCCAATAAATACAAAACCACAAGTCGAAAACTGAACACGGCAATAGGGAGAAAAACAAATCAGACTCAATAAGCTTAACATTTGTCTGCTTAAATTACTGACTAATTTTGGTGCTGGTGTGTGGCTGATCTCTAATGAGTGTTGGCTACAAGCTAATTAAATCATGTTGTTATCACTTTGCAATTTAATTAGCTCTCTGTCCCCTATCCGAGCCTGCTTAATGGCAGACTCTAGACTCATCTACAGTGACTATTATCAGATAATGATATCACCTTAGGACAGGGCACTGTCTGTCATATGAGAAAATTACTGGAGATGTTTGAAATTTAAAATAAAAGGAAAAAATGCTTGAATTACTCAGCAAATCAGGCAGCAACTGTCCACAGAATTCTGCCTGTCTAGAATAGCCCATTGTCCTACTTTCGCTTTAGATTCATTACACTTGTAAAATGTTATTAATTTAAAGATAATTGTTTTTAAAATACATTTACCTCAACATGAGCCAGCATAGAATTGTTAAATGTGGTTAACTTGATTAAGTTTTCTGATGAGGTAACTGAGAGCATTGATGAGGATTATATGCAGTGGTTTGATGGTACATGGACTTCCAAAAGACATTTGCAAAACTATCACATAATAAGCTTGCCAGCAAAATTGAAGTCCAAAGTTGAAGAATAAAAGAGTGAGTGATAGTATGTATATGTAGTTTGTTGAATGACAAAGAACAGAAAACAGTGATGAAGAGCTGTTTTCAAACAGAAAGGGGATATTGATTAGATTCCCTACAGTGTGGAAATAGGTCCTTTGGCCCAACCAGTCCACACCGACCCTCTAAAGAGTAACCCGCCCAGATCCATTTCCCCCTGACTAATGCACCTAACACTCTGGGCAATTTAACATGGCCAATTCACCTGAATTGCACATCTTTTGGATTGTGGGAGGAAACCCATGCAGACACAGGGAGAATGTGCAAACATCACACAGACAGGCACCCGAGGCTGGAATTGAACGTGGGACCCTGGTGCTGTGAGGCAGCAGTGCTAACCATTGAGTCACCTCAGAACTGAGACGTATGTTGATGATCAAAAATTCTTTACAGAGGACACAAATTCAAAATTTACGGATGTCACAAAATGTGGGACTATGGTGAGCAATGAGGAGGAAAATAATAGTACATAGGCTGTTTGAATGGGCGCACATGTAGTAGCAACTGACGTTCAATGAAGAAATATGAATTGCTTTATTTTGGTTGGGAGATATTATAAAAGTCAACAAAAAGTGGAGCTGGAAAGGCACAGCAGGTCACGCAACATCAGAGAAGCAGGAAAGTCAATGAAGATCCATTCATTATCGACTCTGACTTTCGGCATCTGCAGTCCTTGTTATCTCCAAGTGATAGTACATAAATCAAAGGTTACAATTCTAATTGGGGGGGGGGGGTGCTGGGGGCTGCAGAATCAAACCTAGGATAGATGTGTACAAATTGTTGATGTTGGCAGGGCAGATTGTGAAAGTGGTGAAAAAAGAATATTCAAGATCCTGGGCTTTATATATAGAGGCATAGAGTGAAAAGGCAAGGAGGTTCTGGGGAAGCTTCATTGATGCACCATCAACTTGAATATTCTTTACAATTCGGGACTCTGTACTTTAGGTAAGATGTAAAGGTATTGGGGAGGATACAAATAAGATTTCAGAGAATTGCTCCAGGCATAAGGTTATGCAAATTATGTAGATAGAATGGAGAAGCTGATCTGCATTCCTTTCGGAAAGTTAAGAAGAGATTTATAAAAATGTTCAAAATCAGAAGGGAGAGAGTGGGTAAAGTAGAAAGGGAAATGTTCTGCCTATTGGCAGGAAGATAGAAACTTTATGGGCAACAGTTTAAGACGAATGGTAAATGAATGAAAGATTTATGAGGATGTTGCCAGGATTGGAGGGTTTGAGCTGTATGGAGAGTCTGAATAGACTGGGGCTATTTTCCCTAGAGTGTCAGAAGCTGAGAGTGACCTTAGAGAGGTTTATATAACCATGAAGGGCATGGATAGGGTATATAAATCAGGTCTTTTCCCTGGGATAGGGAGTACAGAACTGGAGGGCAGAGGTTAAAGGTGAGAATTTTAAAAGATTTAAAAGGCATCTAAGGGGCAACTTTTTCATGCAAAGAGAGGTGTATTTATGGAATGAACTGCCAGAGGACGTGGTGTACCTGGTACAAATACAACATTTAAAAGGCATCATGTATGGTTTTTGAAAGGAAGAGTTTAGAGGGATAAAGGCAAAATGATGGGAAATGAGACTAGATTAATTTAGGTTACCAGATTGGCATGGACGAGGTGGACTGAAGGTTCTGTTTCCTTGTTATCTCTATGACTCTATGACACAAGGAAAAGTTATTTTGCATAGCGTGTGGTTGAGATCTAGGATGTCACTGTGTGAGTGCAGGAGGGTGGGGGGTAGGGGCCAGATGCTGCCCTGGCTTTCAAATGTAAATCTGTTAATTATCTGAAGAGAAAAGAATTTGCAGAGCTGAAGGGAAAAAGCAGGGGAGTGGAAGTATCTGAGTTGTTCTAGCAGACTGCCAGTATAGACATGAGACATTGAATGGTCTCCTTCTGAGGTGGAAACACTGATGAAGGGCTTTTGCCTGAAACACGATTTTACTACTCCTCGGATGCTGCCTGAACTGCTGTGCTCTTCCAGCACCACTAATCCAGAATCTGGTTTCCAGCATCCGCAGTCATTGTTTTTACCTAATACTATGATGAGACCGTCCAACTTTCTGATGATTCCTCGCATATAGAGAAGCCAGGTTTCAGATATCTAAATGCGTGTGCTCAAACACTCACAGGACATTTCACTTTCTCTGTAGAGTTCAGCTTTCAGTCAGTACTTTATCAAATGTCTGTTAGCCAGGCAGAAAATATGTAGATAACATCAACTATCAAACGATTTTTGTGTTTTTTAAAAGTTGGATTTGATGAATCATGTATCAGGAATATCCCAGTTTGAGACATGAACCCAGATCTTCAGATCAGGGTCAGATACCCTATTTCCAACCTTGATCAGACATGGAAGGCAGTAGGCAGGGACCTAATGGACTGCCATGCTGGGATAACTGCCTGATGAATACTTGCCTCTGAAGACTTTCCTGGGGTTGAATTGGGAGCTAATGGGGCTGATATATAGAAGGATCTGTGAAACAGAATAATTGATAAAGTCTATTCACATAGGAAACTATCTTGATTTCTTTCTCACAAACTGGCTTGACCAATTCAACATGAGCAGAAAGGGTGTTACATTGATGAAGATTAGAAACTAAGCATTCTTTTCAAATAAAACATTGTAGATGGGTTACTATCTTTGTTTGTGGGATGTGAACATTGGCCAGCATTTGTTGCCCATAAATCCCCTGGAGCCAAGTGACTTGCTAGGTCATTTCAGACAACCACATGTACCAACTGCAGATTTCCTTTCGGAAAATACATTTGTGAACCATGTTAGTTTTTCTATGAGAATCACGGGTTGTGATGTGATCACAGTGAGGAAAACTTTAATTCTAGATTTTTAAAATTGACATCATATTTCACCATCTGCTATGGTGGGCTTTGAACCTATGTTCCCATTCCCTCCTCCAAAGCATTAACCTGGCATTCTGGGTTCTGTTGTCATTATGCCACTTTTTTGAGCGTAATGGCTGAAACCAAGGGTGAGAGGATCTGATTTTCAATAGTTTTGAAGAAGGGTCAATGGACTAGAAACGGTAAGTCTGCTTTCTCTGCACACATGCTGCCAGACCTGCTGAGTTTCTCAAGCACAGTGTCATTGAGTCAGAGAGCATAGGAACAGACCCTTTGGTCCAACTCCTCAGTAATTTATTTTATTGTTTCTGATTTCCTACAGATGTACCATGAAGCTGGACCTTATAATCAATGGGAAAATATAGCAAATAGATGGACACAAGTTATATCTTTAACAAAGGGAAAAAAAAGGTGTGACCTTGGTACAGTGGGGATGTTTCCTGATGACTGCATAATATTCAACCCGATTATCAACTCACAGATACTGAAGGAGTCCATGTCCAAATGCAGCAAGATAAGTATTATTTGCACCACCTAAGTGACAGGCAAACACCACCTCCAACAGGAGAGATACTAATCATCGTTCCTGGACATTTGGTGCTGTTGCCATCACTGAATCCTACACTCTCAACATTCTTGAGGTTACCATTGACTAGAAATTAAATTGGATCCACCACATAAACACAATGGTTACATCAGCAGGTCAGAGGCAGCGAATAACTCACTTCCTGACTCCCTGAAGCCTGTCAACCACTTGCAAGGCACAAGTCAGGAGTGTGATAGAATACACCCCACTTTCCAATAAAAATGCAGCTCCAAGCTTGAATGCAGCAAGAAGCTTGGCATGAAGAAGTAACAAAATTGATTGATGAGGGCTAAGCGGTGGACGTGATCTATTTGGACTTCAGTAAAGTTTTTGATTAGGTTCCTGGTTAGCAAGGTTAGATCTCGTGGAATACAGGGAGAACAAGCCATTTGGATAAAGAACTGGTTTGAAGGTAGAAGATAGAAGGTGGTGGTGGAGGGTTGTGTTTCAGACCGGAGGCCTGTGACCAGTGGTGTGCCACAAGGATTGGTGCTGGGTCCACTGCTTTTGGTTGTTACATAAATAATTTGAATGTGAATATGGGAGCTATGGTTAGTAAGGTTGCAGATGGCACTAAAATTGGAGGTATAGTGAAGAAAGTTACTTCAGAGTACAACAGGAACTTGATCAGATGGGCCAATGGGCCAGGGAGTGGCAGATGGATAAATGTGGCAGAATGATAAATTTAGATAAATATGAGGTACTGCATTTTGAAAACGCAAATCAGGGCAGGACTTATACACTTAATGGTAAGGTCCTAAGGAGTGTTGCTGAACAAAGAGAACTTGGAGTGCAGGTTCATGGTTGCTTGAAAGGTAAGATAGTGAAGAAGGCATTTGATATGCTTTCCTTTATTGGTCAGTGCATTAAGTATAGGAGTTGGGAGGTCATGCTGCAGCTGTACAAGACATTGGTTAGGTCACTTTTGGAATATTGTGTACAATTCTAGTCTCCTTCTTATCAGAAGAATGTTGTGAATCTTGAAAGGGTTCAAAAAAGATTTACGAGGATGTTGCCAGGTTTGGAAGATTTGTGTGATAGGGAAACGTTGAATATGTTGGGGCTGTTTTCTCTGGAGTATTGGAGGTTGAGAGGTGACCTTATAGAGGTTTATAAAATCATGAGAGGAACATTAACGGGTATAGATTTACGGTGAGAGGGGAAAGACATAAAAGAGACCTGAAGAGCAACTTTTTCACACAGAGGTTGATACATGTATTGAATGAGCTGCCAGAGGAAGTGGTAGAGGCTGGTACAATTGCAACATTTAGAAAGCATCTGGATGGGTATATGAATAGGAAGGGTTTGGAGGGAGATGGGCCGGGTGCTGGCAGGTGGGAGTAGATCGGGTTCAGATATCTTGTCAGCATGGACGGGTTGGACCGCAGGATCTACTTCCATGCTGTACATCTCTATGACTCTATATTTAGTGCTGCTTGAGAGATAAGAAATCCTTTTCCTCTCTGTCTGAAATGGGGAACCATTACCCTGGGATTATGCCCTCTGGTCCTAGCTCCTCCTGCAAGGGAAACAACCTCTCCAAATATTTCCAATCGAGATCCCTAAGAATCTTATATGACAACATTCAGGACAAAGTAGCCCACTTGATGGTCACTACATTAACAAATGTTCACTCCCAAAGTCACTGCCATTTAGTAGCAGCGAGTACCATCTGTAAGGTGCATTGTAGAATTTCATCCAGTCTCCTTCGGGAGCACCCAATTACACTCAAGAAGGACAAGGGCAGTATATACATGGGAACACCATCGCCACTTAGATTAGATTCCCCACAGTGTGGAAACAGGCCATTTGGCCCAACAAGTCCACACCGGCCCTTTGAAAAGTAACCCACCCCCGTTAAATGTACACCTGACTAGTGCACCTAACACCATGGGCAATTTCGCATGGACAATTCACCTGGATTGTGAGAGGAAGCCAGAGTACTCAGAGGAAACACACGCAGACATGGGGAAGATGTAAAAACTCCACACAGATAGTTACCCAAGGCAGGAATTGGACCCAGGTTGCCAGTGAGTGAGACAGCAG
This sequence comes from Hemiscyllium ocellatum, assembly GCF_020745735.1. Taxonomy (NCBI): domain Eukaryota; kingdom Metazoa; phylum Chordata; class Chondrichthyes; order Orectolobiformes; family Hemiscylliidae; genus Hemiscyllium; species Hemiscyllium ocellatum. The sequence goes on from NC_083404.1 coordinate 54,383,513, forward strand.
TGCTAACCTCTGTGCTGCCCACTTGCAAGTTCCCCTCCAATTCCTGAACATCCTGGCTTGGAAATTTATTGTCGTTCTTTCACTGTCGCTGGGTCAAAATCCTGGAACTCCCTCCTTAATGGCATTGTGGATCTACCTACAGCAAATGGACTGTAGGGGTTCAAGAAGAGAGCCCACCACCACCTTCTCAAGGACAATTAGGGATTGGAAATAAATGCTGTCTCAGCCAGTGATGGCCATGTTCCATGAATGGATTTTTTAAAAACAGTTCTGGAAAATTTATAGGAAAGATCATCTGTAAATTCCACACAAGGAATGGGAACTGTTCCAGTAGAATGATCCCCAGGAATGCCTAGGATATGGTCAAAAGGTGCTTTAAATATGACTCAAAATAGCATCATGCAATGAATTGCCCTAAATCAGTATACGCAACTTTTTGAAATTGTACACAAAATTATGGTTTCAAAGAGGAATATGGTGATACTGATCAAGCAGTGGGAATTGCACTTCAGTGCAATATCAATAACAGACTGAGACAATTGTACTGTGTTGGTCAGGAGATGCACACCTAAAGTGTGTGGACTACATTGCTTCAATTGTTACCTAAACTCTTTAAATAAAAACAACTGAATTAGGGTAAATCAAGTACTCAGTAAAAGAACTGGCATAATCCACTTTATCAGCAGAATCATAACATCAAGTGGAATATCCTTACTAATGAGCAAATCGCCAATGAAATTGTTTTTAGAAAATCAGTGGATTTACAGTTTACACAATCCAGGCATTATTGTTTTCCTTTAATGAGAGTTAATGTCTCTAATCAAAATATTATTGGTGCTAGGAGCCGTTTGAAGGGAAAAGGGCTGGTTATGTAAAGCTATCTAGGTGGTTGCCCACCTATATTATCACAGGGGAAACAACCAGCGGAAAGATGCAGGAATAAGAGACGATAGGTATCCTAAACTCATAGAAGAGACCAGTAACAATTAAAAGCTTTACAGGAGGGCACCATCACACCATTAAGAAGTCTTCATTACATGATTCTTTACTAAAGGTGTATCATTAGATTAGATTAGATTACCTACAGTGTGGAAACAGGCCCTTCGGCCCAGCAAGTCCACACCAACCCTCCAAAGAGCAACCCACCCAGACACATTCTCCTACATTTACCCCTTCACCTAACTCTATGGGCAATTTAGCATGGCCAATTCACCTAACCCGCACATCCCTGTACTGTGGGAGGAAACTGGAGCACCCGGAGGAAACCCACGCTGACACAGGGACCCACGTGGACTTGAAGATGTGGGATAAGGAAAAAAAAAGGAATTTGATCTTGCATTTTGTAGAATTAGAATATCCTTTATTGTCGCTCAAGTAGAGAAGTATAAGAGTATAGTGAAAATTTTACAATGTCACCTCTTATGGCGCCACCTTAGGTACAAGCACCTCGGTACAAATATTAGATATAAAAGGAGGAATAAAAAAGAAAAGTAGTGGCGATACTTTACAGTGATTCAAGCTTAAGTTAAAAATAAGACGTAGTAAAAAGGGATAGATGTTACAGTCTTATAAACAAATTGCAAATAAACATTAGCTTGCAGTAGCTCAACACAGGGGCTACCACATATGGTCTGATTGCCTGTGCCAGACCCACTCCAGGACTGTTTCCCCTCTCTGGCCTCCACTCTGGGGCTCGAATTCCCTCGCTGGCCTCCACTCCGGGACTCGATTTCCCTCACTGACCTCCACTCCGGGACTCGATTTCCCTCACTGATCTCCACTCTGGGGCTCGAATTCCCTCGCTGACCTCCACTCCGGGACTCGATTTCCCACACCAACCTCCACTCCGGGACTTGATTCCCCTCACTGACCTCCACTCTGGGGCTCGAATTCCCTCACTGACCTCCACTCCGGGACTTGATTCCCCTCACTGACCTCCACTCCGGGACTCAATTCTCTATGCCAGCCTCCACTTCAAGATTCGCATCCAGAGCTCACCAGCTCCTCTCTTCCCCTTCAGTTAAGTCCAAGTCAGTAGTTGCAGATATGACAACCAAATTTTGTCATTCTATGATTTTATATATAGTGAAGAGAAAGGGCAAGGTAATGTCAAAACGTATAGGGATTGGACTGGGGGCCACAGGATAAATTCGTAACTGATAATTCGAGGATGGTAGGGAGCACGAGTGGAGAATTTGCCAATGATGAATTTAGGGATAGGTGTGGGAATATGAGCATTGTGATAATTGATAAAATCTTGGAAAGACCCTTTAATCATGGACATTGTGAAATAAATCACACAGTAGTTGATGAAATGCTGCAAAAAATCTTAGCAGCTAAATCAAGTTATAAGTTAACAAGTGAGGTTTTGGTTAAGAAGAAGATGGAAGCATATGTCAGGTATAGATAGCAGAGATTGAGTGAATCCCTGCAAGAGTATAAAGGCACTAGGTGTAAATTTATGAAGGAAATCAGGAGAGCAAAAGGGGGATGTGAGATAACTTTGGCAGTTAGTGTTAAGGAGAATCCAAAGGGATTCTATAAATACATTAAGAACAAAAGGGTAACTAGGGAGAGAATAGAGCCCTTTAAAGATCAGCAAGGTCACCCATTTGTGGAACCATGGAAGGTGGGAGAGATACTGAATGAGTATTATGGATCAGTGTTTACTGTGGAAAATGATATGGAAGACAGAGAATATGAGGAAATAAACAGCAACATCTTGAAAAATGGCCATAATATAGAGGAGGAGGTGCTGAACATCTTTAAGTGCATAAAGGTGGATAAATCCCTGGGACCTAGTACTCTATGGGAAGCGTGGGAAGTGAATGCTGGGCCCCTTGCTGAGATATTTGTATTATCAATAGCCACAGGTGAGGGGCCGGGAGATTGGAGGTTGGCTAACGTTGTACTACTACTGAAAAAAAGGTGGCAAGGAAAGGCCATGGAACTATAGACCAGTGAGCCTGACATCGGTGGTGGGCAAGTTGTTGGAGGGAAACCTGAGGGACAGGATGTACCTAATTTTGGAAAGGCAAGGACTGATTAGGGATAGTCAACATTGCATTGTGCATGGGAAATCATGTCTTTTGAAGGAGTAATGAAGAGGATTGATGAGGGAAAAGTGGTGCACATGATTTTCATGAACTTCAGTAAGGCATTCAAAAAGATTCCTCATTGTAGAGTGGTTAGCAAAATTAGATTCCATGGAATTGAATTGGATTTATTGTCATGTGTACTGAAGCACAGTAAAAAGCTTTGTCTTGTGAGCAATACAGGCAGATCACATTGTTAAATAGCATAGATAAGTAAATAATAGACAAACAGCAGCAAAAACAAAAGCACAGGTACCGGCAAATGCTAAGTGTTTGTGAGTGCATTCAGTATTCTAACAATAGTATGGTAGAAACTGTTTCGAAACTGGCAGGTGCATGTGTTCAGGCTTCTGTACCTCTCCCCAATCATAGATGTTGTAGAAAAGCATTGCCAGAGTGGGATGGATTTTTGAGAGTGCTGGCGGCCTTTCCTTGGCATCTGGCCTGGTAGACAGATTCTATAGATGGAAGGTTGGCCTTTGTGATTGCCCGGGCTGAGTTCACCATTCTTTGTAACAGTCTCAGATCTTGAATGGTACAGTTCCCATACCAGGTAGTGATACATCCAGACAGAATGCTCTTGATGGCGTACCTATAAAAGTTGGCAAGGGTATTTGCTGTCATGCCAAATTTATTCAGTTGTCTGAGGAAGAAGTGATGTTGTTGGGCCCATGTAAATAGTGTCCACATGAAGAGTCCAAGAAAGCTTATTGTGGATGACCACTCCCAAGAGCTTGACGCTCTCCACTCATTCCACCTTTGTGCTGTTAATGTGTAGGGGGGGCATGAGTAATATCCTGCCGAAAGTCAATAATGAGTTCCTTGGTTTTGGCTGGCATTGCGAGCGAGGTTGTTCTCAGTGCACCATTTTTCCAGGTCTTCCACCTCCTGTCTGTAGTCTGTTTCATCGCCATCTGAGATTTGACAGACTATGGTGGCATCATCAGCAAACTTATAAATGCTATTAGTCTGGTATTTGACGAGGCATTCATTGGTATACAGTGAGTACAATAAGGGGCTGAATATGCACACTTGGGGGACTCCAGTGTTGAATGTTAGTGAGGATGAAATATTGTCCCCAGTCTTCACTGATTGTGGCTTTGTGGGTCAGGAAACTGAAGATCCAGTTGCAGAGAGTGGGGCTTAGTCTGAGATCACTAAGTTTAGTAACCAGTCTCGTGGGGAATAAAGGAAGGATTGGCTATTTGGATACAGAACTGGCTTGAAGATAGAAGACAGAGGATGGTGGTGGAGGATTGTTTTTCAGACTGGAGGCCTGTGACCAGTGGAGTACCAGAAGGATCGGTGCTGGGCCCTCTACTTTTTGTCATTTACATAAATGATTTGGATGTGAACATAAGAGGTACAGTTAGTAAGTTTGCAGATGACATCAAAATTGGAGGTGAAGTGGATAGCGAAGAGGGTTACCTCAGATTACAACAGGATCTGGACCAGATGGGCCAATGGGCTGAGAAGTGGCAGATGGAGTTTGATTCAGATAACTGCAAGGTGCTGCATTTTGGGAAAGCAAATCTTAGCAGGACTTATACACATAATGGTAAGGGCTTGGGAGGTGTTGCTGAACAAAGAGACCTTGGAGTGCATGTAGATAGGACAGTGAAGGCGGCATTTGGTACACTTTCTTTTTTTGGGCAGAGTATTGAGTATAGGAATTGCAAGGTCATATTGCTGCTGTACAGGACATTGGTTAGGCCTCTATTGGAATACTGCATGCAGTTCTGGTCTCCTTCCCATCGGAAAGATGTTGTGAAACTTGAAAGGGTTCAGAAAAGATTTACAAGGATGTTGTCATGGTTGGAGAGTTTGAGCTATAAGGAGAGGTTGAAGAGGCTGGGGCTATTTTGCCCGGAGCATCAGAGGCTGAGGGGTGACCTTTTAGAGGTTTACAAAATGATGAGGGGCATGGATAGGATAAATAGATAAGGTCTTTTCCATGGGGTGGGGAGTCCAAAACTAGAGGGCATAGCTTTAGGGTGAGAGGGGAAAGATATAAAAGGGACCTAAAGATGGTGGTACGTGTATTGAATGAGCTGCCAGAGGAAGTGGTGGAGGCTGGTACAATTGCAACATTTAAAAGGCATCTGGATGGATAAAAGAATAGAAAAGGTTTAGAAAGATATGGGCCAAATACTAGCAAAAGCAACTAGATCAATTTAGGATATCTGGTTGGCATAGACAAATTTGACAATGCCTGTTTCTCTGCCGTATATCACTCTGACTCTGGCCTGAACAGTCCCTCTGAGGAGCTCATTGCAAGTGGGGGTGCAGTCCATATCAATTTAGTTTCTGGAGAAATCCAAATATTCCTTCGCTACTGAATCATATTAGTTTAATGAAGAAAACGTGGAAGGTTGATTGAATTATATGGAATAAGAAAAGAAAAAATATCATTGTGCTATTAATTAGTTGTATTTGCAACTGCTCTAATTTCTCTTCATGTGGTTTGGAGTTCTGTTCCTCTGAAACATGCTGGATGTTTTATCCTGTTAAAGTTCTTATCATAGGAGAAAGTGAGGACCTCAGATGCTGGAGATCAGAGCTGAAAATGTGTTGCTGGAAACGCGCAGCAGGTCAGGCAGCATCCAAGGAACAGGAGAATCGACGTTTCGGGCATGAGTCCTTCTTCAGGAATGAGGAGAGTGTGCCAAGCAGGCTAAGATAAAAGGTAGGGAAGAGGGACTTGGGGGAGGGGTGTTGGAAATGCGATAGGTGGAAGGAGGTTAAGGTGAGGGTGATAGGCCGGAGTGGGGGTGGGGGCGGAGAGGTCAGGAAGAAGATTGCAGGTTAGGAAGGTGGTGCTGAGTTCGAGGGTTGGGACTGAGACAAGGTGGGGGGAGGGGAAATGAGGAAACTGGAGAAATCTGAGTTCATCCCTTGTGGTTGGAGGGTTCCTAGGCGGAAGATGAGACGCTCTTCCTCCAGCCGCCGTGTTGCTATGGTCTAGCGATGGAGGAGTCCATGGACTTGCATGTCCTTGGTGGAGTGGGAGGGGGAGTTGAAGTGTTAAGCCACGGGGTGGTTGGGTTTGTTGGTCTGGGTGTCCCAGCGGTGTTCTCTGAAACGTTCCGCAAGTAGGCGGCCTGTCTCCCCAATATAGAGGAGGCCACATTGGGTGCAGCGGATGCCCGAAACGAAAGTTCTTATCATGACAAAATGTCATTGATGATGAACTAGACAAAGGATAATTACTCATCTGAAAGATCATTGTTCTTATAATACTGGTACTCAATTCTTTATGCTTTCAGATCAAATCAGAGTGTTTGTTTCACAATTATAAAAAAGAATTAAAGAAGCAGTGACTGGTTACTGCACAATCTACTATATTTCTCAGTGTGTAAGTGTGAGTGCTGACATGTCAGGTACTTTCCCCAATGTGTACTGGTAAGGGCTGGTATCAAAAGCAGTCTACTATACCCATGAGTTGGGTAGTATAAAATATCAGCTGGGTTTCCCAATCCCTATCACCATCTTGTTTCCCATGTTGAAGAGTCTACAGTCGAGATGTGAGAAGTGGAATGAGCTGGTTCAGGCTCTGTTGAGAAATAGGAGCAGACTTACTGCCAATCAGCACACTGCCAAGATTACTACCTGCTCTACCATTTCATCTGATTGTTGTTGATATTCTGCACAACCTCTACTTTGTTATGCTATCCACATATCATTTTGACTACCCAGGAGCCTAACAATCTTAGCCCATACATGAATTGTCATTGGCATCGGTTATCTGAGGGCAACTGATGCCAATGGAACATACAAACCATGCTCACAATGTGACCTCCTCCATAAGGAGGACTTAAAATGGAGACTGAGTTTTTGGCAAGTTTTTGGGAACATTTCCACGAAGTCTGCATGCATGGTTCTAATTCTCTGTCATTATAAATCTCTGCTGCACCCTCAGTTTGTTAAAGTTGTAGGCTGACATATTCCAAATATCCACAAAACTCCATTAAATAGTCAACTTGGGAATACAATATTTTTAGAAAATGTGTCTAAACTTTAATATTTGTTCCATATTCAAGACAAAATTATTATTACAAATAATATTATTGACAGTACAATCAGGACAATAGAAGGTTTTGATTCCAATAACTGCATTTGATTCATATTACAGAGAAGGATTAACGAAATTCCCTTCTAGAGTTTTATCAGTTATCTACTAAATTTTGCTTCTTAAGACCTACATATGCCTAAAAACTTTGAAATCTCCAATTCTTCCAAACCTGATAGAACAAATTAAGCATACTTGAAATATTAACAGTGACTCCATCTATAGATGACAATCTTTAAAACCTATCTCTTTGACCTAATATCACCTTATAGCTCAAAGTCATATTTTGTTTAATAACACTGCTGTGAAGCACCTTGGGGTATTGTATTAAACTTTACGATACCGTTTAAGGAAAAGCAGCCTGCCAGATTGATGGGCCATCCATCAGTGCTACACAATAGCAGCAGTGTGCACCGGCTCCAACATGCCTTGCTGCAGCACACTGAGATTTCTTAGACAGCAACTTCCAAACTTGTGACCTCTACCACATGGAAGAACAATGGCAGCAGACGCATGGGAACACCGCCGCCTGCAAATTCCCCTCTAAATCATGTGCCATCCTGATTTGGAACAGCATGTCCATCTCTTTCACAGCCTTCCAAACAGCAATGTATCTTAAGGACTGCAGCAGTTGAGGAAAGTGGCTCACTACCACTTTCTCCAGGGCAATTGGGAATGGGGTAATAAAGCATCTGAAACCAAAACTGGAAATTTGAAATTGGGTAAGGTGGAGCCGGCCAGCTTCTGTAAATTGTAATGTTTTGGGGTTCGATCTGTCTTTACAATAACACATGACATTAATAGGGGGTAAAAAATGAGGTCTGCAGATGCTGGAGATCACAGCTGAAAATATGTTGCTGGTTAAAGCACAGCAGGTTAGGCAGCATCCAAGGAATAGGAAATTCGACGTTTCGGGCATAAGTCCTTCATCAGGAATGGCTTATGCCCGAAACGTCGAATTTCCTATTCCTTGGATGCTGCCTAACCTGCTGTGCTTTAACCAGCAACACATTTTCAGCACATGACATTAATAGGTAATTTCCCTTCACAAATTCTGATGGCTTTATTTTCAGGATTTTCAATTTTTACCTGAGCAAGAAATATTCCAGCAATGATAAGACTGAAGAGGAATAAATGGTGGAGAAAGCTAAAAGAAAATTAAACTTCACTTCAGATACTGTGAGAAAGCATACTATGACTTGTCTCCAGAAACAGTAGAGTTCTGGTTTATTTTTTGGCAACTAATTGATTTGATTTATTGTCACATGTGACTAAGTGCAGTGAAAACGTTTGTCACCCTATTCCACACAAATATGAATATAAACGTTCCATATTTTATGCCTTCTGTGAGTATTTGAACAATATTATGTGCTTATTAGAAACATAACATAAAATTCTTAGAAATTTTCCCAATTTCTTTATGCTGTAAGAACAACATAATGGTGGAAATGCACCACAGAGTGAAAAAAAACTCAAGTTAATCTTTATGTAAATATCTATCACTTGCATAGTGTTTATAAGGTTGTTCTACTACATTCTGACTAAATGATGCTGGGTGCAATCTTTGACTTTAAGTATTGGGTTTAGAGGGCTTTAATGCTTTTCAACTGTGCAGTGTTGAGAGGCAGCATGCTAAAAAGCACAGTTTCCTGAATTAATTTAATGAACAACAGTCTTGGATGAGTTTTGAGGGGCTGACTGGCCCAGGTTCTTGGAGTGAATTGTACAATAAATGATGAGTTTGAAAAAGAAATCAATTTGTAGTGGGTTGCTCCAACAAGTAATTGGCTGATTTAGGCTTAGTTTCCAGTCTATGGATACACTGGATCCATGCCAGGGTGACATTAGCTTGCTTTCCTATCCATACATACTGCCTGGCCCTGTTGAGTAGTTCTAGCATTCTTTTCTTTCACTTCACCTTTCCACCATTTGCAATGTTCTGTGCCTGATTATGGTTTGAGAGCTATGCTTCATGTGAAAGGATAAGAGTATGTCTTCATCGAGTTGCAAATTTACAAAGGTTATCCCAAAGTGTGCTGGGAAGGCAAAACGGGGAGGGTCAGATGATTGACTGTAACTGTCTTTTTAGTCATAGAGAAAACTAATATCCAAGAATGTAGAACACGGTGGTGTAGTGGTAATATTGCTGGGCTACCAAACCTGAGAGGCAAATGCGAGGACTGTAGATGATGGAGATTTGAGTCAAGAGTATGGTGCTGGAAAAGCACAGTAGTTCAGGCAGCATCCAAGGAGCAGGAGAATGGACGTTTCGAGCAAAAGCCCTTCATCAGACCCGAAACGTCGATTTTCCTGCTTATTGGATGCTACCTGACCTGCTATGCTTTTCCAGCACCACACTCTTGACACTAGTAAATCTGAGACCTAAGCTATTGCTCTGGGAACATGGGTTTGAATGCCAGATATTGAAATTTGAATTCCATAAAAATCCAGAATTAAAATGTTTGCTGAAAAAAATCCTATCTGGGCCCTGAATGTCCTTTAGGAAAAGTAATCTTACTTAGACTGCTCTGCATATGACTCCAGATTCATAGCAATGTAATTGACTCCTAAGTGTCCCTCTGAAATGGCCCAAAAAAAACCATGCAGTTGAAGGGGCAGTTAGGGAAAGGTCATCTAAACTCAGAAGTTTAAAGTCAAAAGCTGTACCCAGCATCATTTAATCAGAATGTAAACGCTTAGCTGGATGAAAAAAAAATGCGGGACCAGACATAATATTGGCGGTAAAAGTCATCCTATAAACATTTGTTAAAGGTTTAGTCATGCAGTTAGGATTTTGGCTGTGTCAATGTTTGGTAAAGGATGGCAGAAAGAATTTTGTAAAGTTACTGCACACCTACATTCAATGAAGAGATTAGCAAATGGCATTTGCCTGGTACTGCAAATCAAAAAGCGAGCAGTCATCAGGATCCAAGAGATGTATTGATAGGTAACTAGGCACTGTTCCCACAATTCAACCTTTATGGCACTTATTTCAGACAAGGCAATGAATAGCCCCATTGTAAGTTGAAGTCAGGTTTCAGCAGCAGAGGGCGCGTTTAAACCATTTTAGCCGAGCAGATTTTTAGACCGTCTATTGACCAGATCTTGCTACTGGGATTCACATTCAACAATATCCATTTGTTTCTTGAACCCTATCAAATGCGAAAAGCCAGAGTGAAAACACGGTATTCATTACACAGGTTCCACATGGGCAATCCAGCAGCTCATCCAGTTCAATCAATTATATGACGAAAGTTAGTTTTACAATCTATACAATTACCGGGATTTTCCCCCTGCAATTTGGTTTCATGCGCTGAACCATATTTGAAGATGTTTCACTGTGACCTGATATTCCGGACAGTGTCAGCATTATGTTAACAAAAAAAGTTACTTGAAGAACAAAGAAATATTCCATGTTAAAAAAAAGCAAATTCAACTCTAATTAATAAAAGAGTAAGATAATTAAAAAATGAAATAATAAAAAATGAACTGGAAAATGGTTAAATTATCGATCATGAACAGAAAGATTATGTCGTGACACAGTTCGTTCAAAAAAATTAGAAATTTAAATAAACTTGGACAATATACCAATCACATAATTGCACTTTGAAAATGTTTATTTTCATAACTATATTATAATTGAATAGATATGATAAACAAATACACATGCTTTTGTTTTGTCATATCACCCGCTTAATAGCAGAAATAAATGGATTTGTACTTGGTTCAAATATTCGTTTATTTGAGTTCATTGAGTAGGCAAAATCGCGGGAAATTCAACTGATACCTTTACCTCAGATTTTGTTTTTTTTTGAAAATATTGGGTTTTTTTGTTCTTCATACTGTCACACATTTCCACACATTTGTGTCACTGACGTGGCTCTTACTTCTATTATTACATAACAGTTATTTAACAATTGTCGTGTTAGAACCAAAGTCCTGCACTTCGAAGTGTTAACTCTGTTCTCTCTCCACAGACGCTGCCGGACCTGTTGAATTTCTTCCAGTACCTTCAGATTTTATTTCAAATTTTCAGCGTCTGCAGTATTTTAGTTTTATTTTATAATTACCTATTCCATCCCCACCCCCCCCCCCCACCCCCACAAAAGAAAAAAAGTCATCTGTGAAGGGAGTCATCAATTCAGGCTTTTTTTTGCAATAGTTTGTATTCATTACATCACTTAATAGTTACATCATATTTAATAAATGTATCACCGTGCACTGGATTAGCAGTGGGATATCTGTGTCCTGACACAACAGCAATAATAACAACCGCATGGGTCAGAATAAACACTATCTAGGATGTTTGGACAACCTCGTTAAAAAAACCCTGAAACTTTTTTAAAAAAAATAAAGGAAAATACAACGGACAATGGACAGAAAGACATTGAGTGAATAATTTAGTCCAGCCTTTAAGTAATTATCTTGCTTTAACCAAGTCAAAAAATGCGATTACTAAGAAAAAAAGTCAAGAAAACATCCAAATTGGATGGGTGAAAAAAATAAAAGGAACGTTCAATATTGATCGAATTAATTGTTAATTTGGCAACGAACAAGTCAATCACTTGACTACAGCAGCGCCCTCCCTATTTCTTACTCAAAAGATTAAAATCCCACAGAGAAAACAGTCAATGGTCTCTTACAGTATATTTATATCCAGACCGAAAAAAATCCTACACTGTTCTCCTCCCATTCCCTGAATAGAGTTTGGGAGTGCGGGTAATGTGGAGGGGTTGGTGGTGGGGGAGAAAGGAAAGAAAGGGAGTTGCTGTTTCGCATATTGTGAAATGTATGTTGGATAAGAAATTGTTATAAGGAATGCGTAATTTTTTGGCGCCAAAAGTAGGTGGGGGTGGGGAAAGGGGGGAGGGGGCGGGACTCTATGAATGCATTAAACCGGTTACACGCATCCCAGATAGGTTAAAGCACTTTAGTGTAAGCAGGGCAGTGAGGCTTTGATAATAGAGAAAGACAACTAGTGCAGACAGAAGCCAGCAAACTCATTTAAGGCCATCATTGTGTCTTGTCTCCTACAGACAGCAACACTAGGAGCCTCACTAGAAGAAGAAAAAGGCTGCTGCGTTGGGTGTTATTGTTGAAGGGGGAAGGGGATTTTACTCCGTTGCTGCTTGCGGGTGTTTTGAGTTGGTGTCGGAGAGGAGAGGGGAGGGGGCTCTGCCAGTTTCTGGAGTCCGTGTCCCAAACGCTGCTACATTTCTCCGGTAAGTGTTGCTGTTCTCGCTTGTCCTGGTAAATAAATATACAGAGGGGAAGAAAAAACTGAACAAAGCGCCCAGCCCCACGAAAGCCAGCGTTTCAGCTGCCGGAGACCGGCCGGCGTTGCTCCTTCCAGTGTTGCAGTTTTAATTTGTATAATTCCAGAGAGCTATCTTAGATAACGCAGACAAAAAGGCTGTTGTAAGACAGTGCTTTTTTTTCAAAAAAGACATGAAATGTGTAATTTCACCACACAGAACGATTGGGGGTGTTTTCCCTTTGGTTCATTATAAGTTATTCAGACTTTGCATGAGCGGTGTCTCGGTTTTTTTTACAGAGCTGCGTCAACGCTAGATATTTAAAGCCCAGCGTTTGAGCTGGCAATTATAAAGGGGCTTGTATGTGTGTGTCAGAGAATTAAAACCCAATGCACAAATTTTCATTTATTGCATTTGTTCTAAGGGTTGTGTCTTTTCGATTTAACTTCTTTTCGAGGGGGGAAAGTGACAAGTCTTTTCTGTTTCTTATCCAGACCCCACCCCCCACCCCAGATACCAAGATGCCCCTAACGGCTTCTGCCACTTTTTTGGGCAAGAGCTACAACTACGATTACGACTACGACTCCTTCCAGCCGGTTTTCTACGATGAAGAGGAGAATTTCTACCAGCAGCAGCTGCCGGCTCCGAGTGAGGACATCTGGAAGAAATTCGAGTTGCTGCCGACCCCGCCGCTGTCGCCGAGCCGCAGACCCAGCTTCAGCCTCTTCCCTTCCAATGCCGACCAGTTGGAGATGGTCACCGAGTTCCTGGGCGACGACCTGGTCAACCAGAGCTTCATCTGCGACGCGGACAGCGAGACGGTGCTCAAGTCCATCGTCCTCCAGGACTGTATGTGGAGCGGCTTCTCGGCGGCGGCCAAACTGGAGAAGGTGGTGAGCGAGCGGCTCGCCTCGCTGCAAGCGGCCAGGAAGGAACCGGGAGCCCTCTGCATCTCCTCCACCCTTTCCTCCTCTTCCTCCCCAACTCCCCTGCGGAGCCCGTCTTGCAACGCCCCCGCGTCGGCCGGGGCTGCCGCCTTGACCTCTCCCGCTGCTCCCAGCTCTTCCGCCGCCTCGGCTGCTGGAGCAGCCCCCGGCCACCTCGGCATGGGGCTGGGCGCTGCTTCCAGCACCTACCTGCACGACCTCAACACTTCGGCCACCGACTGCATCGACCCCTCAGTGGTGTTCCCTTACCCGTTCGCCGAGCACAAAGTGTCCCTGCCCCTCCCTCCGGGAGCCGGCAGCCCCCCCGCCACAGATACGCCGAGTGACTCCGGTAAGTAAGGAAAATCGCCTCTCTTAGCCCATCTACTGGGGCGCTGCTTGTGTTAAATACTTCGAACCTTTACTTTGGGGGGAGGAGAGGAAAGATTGGGGTGCATTGCAATTCCCACCCATTTTGTTTTAACACTTCGGCTTGCATTCCTCAATGCTATTAAAGCATTTATTTCATTTTCTTAAAAAAATGCAACTTCTGGTGCCTTTTCAGGTTTTGCGGTGACTTTTTATTAAATTGGGTGTTGAATTTAACATTTTTTCAGAGGTTGCGTCGGCTACAGGCTACAATGCACAGAGAGAAGGGATTTTGCGCAGATTTTTTTCCCCTCTCTCTCTCGATCGGTCATTCCGGGACAAACTGGGTGAAAGTGTAATTAGGGGGTTGGGCATTCCGGGCCGACGAGTTTGAAGTGAGGGCGTCAGCCTTTATGAAAGAGGCTTTTCACCACCCCCTCCAACCAAACAGGGCGGGATTTCATCAACTCCCTGAGGCACTCCAGCAAGAGGCTGGCTTGGCAGGGAGAGGAAAGGGCTAGGTAAGGAACTGGATGAGGATATATAAGACGTCCTTACGCAATATCCTTGACTGAAGAGGCTTAGGTTGAATTTAATAATGCAAACATCAGCTGACTGGGGCCCTATTGCATAGAAAATGCTTGGTTCAGGCTGCTTTTAAGCTTGTCATGACCTCGTTGTTGAATTGTATGTCATTTCTCATCTCTTTTTCATTACTTTTATAGAAGAAGAGCAGGAGGAGGACGAGGACGAGGATGATTATGAGGAGGAAGAAGAGGATGAAGAAGAAATTGACGTGGTCACTGTGGAGAAGAGGCAGCCCTCCACCAGGAAAGCTGAGCTAAACACAAACACGGTCCGGGTCTCCCGGCCTCAGCACAGTCCCCTGGTTCTCAAGAGGTGCCATGTCTCCACTCATCAGCATAATTATGCTGCTCCCTCCCCCCAGCCTCCCACCAAGCGTCTCAAGGTGGAGAGTAGTCGAGTGCTCAAGCAGATCAGCACCAACAGCAAGGGGAAGTGCCCAAGCCCGAGGACATCGGACTCTGAGGAGAACGACAAGAGGAGGACGCACAACGTCCTGGAGCGCCAGCGGAGGAATGAGCTGAAACTGAGCTTTTTTGCATTAAGGGATCAAATCCCAGAGGTGGCAATGAATGACAAAGCAGCCAAAGTCGTCATCCTCAAAAAGGCAACGGAACACATATTGTCAATCCAGTCAAATGAACAGAGACTGATATTGGAGAAAGAACAGTTGAGGAGGAAGCAGGAACAACTGAAACACAGGCTTGAGCAGCTGAGGAACTCTAGCAGGCAGAAATATTAATCATTGGGCATTTTTCTTGTTTTTCTGAACTGCCTGAAGGCATTTCTGCTTTCAAATTCTGTACAAGAAAATTCCAGGACATATTCATGCAAATTTGCTGAACTTTCTTCCTGCATGCTAATGCATCATAGACTGAAACTACACAACCATGGCCAGGCTATTCTTTGTGGTGACACTTTGATTTTGGCCAGAAATATGTGATACTGCCTCATTATACGTTAAGACTCTTTACCACATTTTTTCTGGCGGGGTGGATTTACCATGTATTAGTCTCGCCAAGTTTTAATTTACAGATATATTTGTATTTAATGCATTTATTTTTCTTAAAAAAAAAGAAAATCTTTTTTTGTTTTAATTCCCATTTTGTAAAGATATTTGTATAGTTATTAAAAATTCTTGTAGAAAATTAGCAGTTTATGTAAAGTCACTTGCTAAGCAGTTTTGTGATGAGCTGATATTTTGTTGCAAAGTTTCTCAGCATGTGAATTGTGCCATAAAAAATTTCATTTAATCCTTGGCTGTAATTTCTTTTACTACATCTGTTTTGTTCAACATACTGCAATTGATGATATACTATCCTTTCACTTCATGGAAGTGTGTGAGTTGAAGGGGAGAGTTGACAGACTAATATTATTTGCACCAAGAAATATTTGGGCAGAAGATGGGGGGGGGGGGTGTTATGTGAGTTCTATAATGGAAAGTATATATTTGGTCTCAATTGTTGTTGATTTCAGGAAATTGATTAAAAGATGCAAAATGCTCCTCAATTGTACCAATATGGGAAATGTGCCAATTAATTAGGCAAGTCCAATTACTTTCTTTGATGGTTAAGTTCTCCCATTTTATGAAATTAACTTCCTTCATTCTTCAAACTAACGAAGTGCTGGTCCACACAAAGCCTACAGAACGGGGTATGGGTGGGGTTGATAGTTTCTGAGAATCGAGTTGAAAGGAATTAGTTGGTCTGGTCAGATGAAAAGCTAACGAACTGTAGCTATAGTCAATCTTTCACTAGAAGTCCCAGCCAACTAATGGACTGACGTCTTCAAGACGGTTTCAATGATAACTGCACCTTTGTCAGTTAACCCATTATAATTCTGAACATTAGCATCTCTTTTTCAAGGAAAACAGTTTCATTACATAGTTGGCCCATTGTGGATATAGAAATCATTGGGTGTGACTACATACTTACACCCTCATGATTGGAGCACTTGCCTCAGTGGACCTTAACACCACCGATTATTATGAATTGCACATTTGCCTCATCTCAATCTCCTTTATTGTTGGGAAAAGCAATGTCACTTCATTTTTCTGTAATTCATTACATAGCCACTCTCATGTATAGACAGTTGGAGCCAGACATGACCTCTACATTTAAATGACACAAATCAATGAATTTCTGAATGATATACAGCAGTTGAATAGGTAATAATTCAAGCACTTGTATAAAAATGAAATGATCATAATGAATGTGCAGATATTACAGCTTTAGTTATTTGTATTGGTTCTTCAGTCATAAATTAGTAACATTCCCATCTAAAATTCTCAAACTCCTAGTGCCATTCACTTTTTAAAAAACATTTCATATACATTACTCTACATTTCGTAAGCTGCTTTAACACTATGGTTATTTTCATTTCAATGTAGCTATATTCATTTGCAATATGTTGGCACATTCTGTGCAGAAGATGACTTCAGATTGACTACATGTCTGTGGGTTTGTGTCCCATCTCGGGTGTGTTCATTTGAGCACAGTGGCTAGCACTGCTGCCTCACAGCACCAGGGTCCCAGGTTGAATTCTAGCTGCAGGTGACTGTCTGTGTGGAGTTTGCATGTTCTCCCTGTGTCTGTGTGGGTTTCCTCTGGGTGCTCTGGTTTCCTCCCACAGTCCAAACATGTGCAGATCAGGTGAATTGGCCATGCTAAATTGCTCGTAGTGTTAAGGTGCATTAGTCAGAGGAAAATGGGACTGGTGTGGGTTACTCTTCGGAGGGTTGGTGTGGACTTGTTGGGCCTGTTTCCACACTAAAGAATCTAATGTCTATTAGAGACAAACATGTCTACATTTATGCACTTAAGGAGCTCATTGCCACTTCATGGACTATAAGGAGTGGACAATAAATGCTGCTGGGACAGCAATGCTGACATCCCATGAAAGGATGTTGAAGAAGCATAAAGTGCACTGTATTCACTCATTTGCAAAGTGGGGGCGGGGGTGTCAGCAACAAATGCACGAACAAGTACAAATTCTTGGCCACTGTAGATTGGGCAAACGTTAAAAAATAGTGGAATCCATAAGTATAGCTTTATGCACTGGGCAAAATTGTATGAATCTTTTGGAAATGGAGGGGGCAGAAAGTGCACTATGCACTACATGCAGAGAAGTAAGAAAATCTGCACGTCCCTGCCGTCACTTCATATACCTTGACCACCCATCCACAGTTTGTTATAAGACTTAATGCTAAGGACCAGACACTGTATCTTCCAGGTCCTCGGGCGGGATTCCGTCGCGAGGGTGGGTGTTTCCCCGTCGGGTGCCATGACGTCAGTCGCTGGCGGCGCCGGGCAACGTTCCACTGACGTCGCGAAAGCGTGCGAGCACATGGAATAGTGATGGAGGAGCAGCAGCAAGAACCAAAGCAACCTGCACTTAATGGATTACTTTACACAGCACCGTGTAATGGAAAGAACTCGCAGAGCAGCAGAAAACTTCTCAATACCTGTAAGCTATCTCTTTGTTCTTTCTGCTTTGTGTCCATTTGCGTTGGAAGGGGGAGGTATGAGATTGTTCGTAGAGAGGATCCTATTCGCAAACATCTGTGTTTGCATATTGCTTTTATGTATGTGTATATGTATATAAATTGCAACACGGCCATGCACTATATGCACCGGAAAATGTGGACCTTGGAGTGGGGTGTTGTGAGTGTTTATCAATTTATTGCCTTGGATGGGAATCGCATGGGTGCTGCGTCCTTTTGTTTCAACAAAAAAATTGCAGTGATTTCCAGTAATTTGCTTAAGAGACGGGAAAGCTGCGTTAAATTCATAGGAAGCTGACTATGGGTCATGTTTAAAACGTTCCACCTCTTGTCGATGATAGCTTAGGATTGATTTTATTTAGCTTTTATCTAGGAATCTTTGTAAATCGTAGCGCCCAGCACCATCCAAGTTTGCAGTTTCCATCACCCAGGGCTCTGTACACATTTCAAATTTTAAGTTGAATGCGATTTGTACTTTATTGGATTGTTGTTTTCAAACGCACATGCTGAACTTTTGAGGGCCAGATTTGTTTTTATCCACGGGAAATTTGTTTCGAACCAAATGCAAAGCAGAAAATGAACGTTTTATCTTCACCCATTACCTTCATTAAATGGTGAAAGTGAGCAAGCTTGGAATACTTTATGCATCGCTTGGGAGGTATTTATTGAAGTAGCGGGCTCCAATCAAAGTCTGCACAGCGAAGTAAGATTTCACCGTGCTACCGCCGTTTGAAGATGGAAGTTATATTGTAGGATTTAACCATCGAGTTGAATTGTCAAATGCAAAAAAAAACAATTCTGCGCAAGGCACTGTGCAATTGATGATCTTGGAGTTTATTTTTCTCCCCCCTGCTCAGGGCAGAGAACTGCACAGGAGATGATCTATGCAGGAGGCGGTGATTCGGAATCGGTATTTCCTGCATTACCTAATCCGTTATCCAGTCCCTGTCTGAGATTGGCAGCGCAGTCTGAGAGAACCTCCCACTGTTGTACTTTGCAGGAGAATGACTTTCGATGCTGTTGCACCAAACCCCCGGGAAAGAATACGACCCTTCAAAATATGTTGCATTTTCTACAGCAAGTGACATTAAAGCAGCGTTAAAGATTTGTGAAATAGACTTCGATGAAATTCTGTTTGTAGTGGAACAAAACCAAAACCCATTGTCCTTAGCACGGAGGCAGATGCTTATACAGCCCTGGCGTTTACCTGTTTGAAAAGGTAACCGGGGAAACGGGTTTATTGTTCACTTGCTTGAAGATGCTCTCAGTGTTCACTTCGTTTTAATATAATTTATGTCACAGTTGTACATTGTGCAACCAAGAGTGTTTTGACTATTTGTTTGGTTTTTGGTTTTTTTTGGGAAGAGGGTTTGCATTTATGTTGAAGGTCCCTGATCTCTTGCAACCCTGCACTCTTCTGTAATTATTTAATTGCCTTTGTTGTCGAGACACAAAACACTAGAACAAAGCAGTTATTCTGGAACTGGTTAAGCCACAACTGGTGTACTACATGTAGTTCTGGGTACTGTACTATAGGAAGGATGTGATTAGAATGGAGAGGAAATTTACCAGGATGCTGCCTGAGCTGGAGGGTATGCACCATCAGGAAAGTTTGAATATGTTGGAGCTGTTTATCCATGTACCAGCGAAGGTCGAGGTCCACGACGCTTGAGAGCCATAGATAAGATGGATAGGAAGACACTGTTCCATTACTAGTGGGATCAATACCAGTGAGGTTAGATTTAAAATAAGATGAGAAGACCAAGGGGAGAGTTGAGAATAGACTTATTACAAGTCAAGGGGATCTGGAACTCACTGTCTGAGAGAATAGCTAAGTCAGAAGCACGCATAACATTTTAAGCAGCATTTAGATTTTCACTTGCATTGCCATTGCCTCCAGGTCTATAGGCCAAAAGCTGGAAAATGGGATTGGTGAAGTCAGATCTGTTCTGACATGGTGGGCAGAAGGCCTCTTTCTGTGCTGTAAATGCATGAGTTTAATTCTGTGCATTTCTCCTTCCTACCGCCTGTTGGCCCTGCCTTCAGCTGTCTAGGCCTGAGTCTCTTTGACCGTCTGTCCTTCCCGACTCCCTACTTCAAGCTGATCCTTGAAACGTATCACTTTGTCCAAGCTTTGGTCACTTTCAAATATTTCCTTTCATGTGGGGGAGAAAACACATCTGTAAAACATCCTTGGGTTTTATTTTGTCGCTGCATTTCAGAGCAGTTAAATGTGAGAAGTAATCTCTGTACCTTTCGATAAAGCTGAAAATTAAGACACAAGCAGGAAACTTTTAAGTTTCAGCATCACGCAGCTGCAGGAAGAAGCTTGAAGGAAGTAGAGAATTGTGAAGCTGGGTCCAGGCTGGGATTTTGATTTGTCCTCACATTTTATTCTACAAAATTGGCTTCCCTTCTCATCCTTAGGCATACTTAAATGAATATGCTAAGAACTCTCATGTTTAAATGTGTTTTTCTGGAATAATAATCACAGCATTTTACAGATGGGGACAGAAGGCGTACTATTTGCAGCTTCTTGGAGTAATGTCATGCTTTTAGCTTAATTTTCTGAATCCCATGAGATTCATTGCTTCCACCAGTGAAAATTTGCATTCCATCAATGTAAAATAGTAGTTTTTAAAGGTAGAATAAACAGGTTTGCGTCACCCCTTCATGATCACTCTAAGTCTTGAAACACTTTATGGTGCATAAAGGATTGTTAAAGAGAAGTCACTGTTGTACAGTAAGGAAAGCAACAGCAAATATTGGAAAGATATGAAATAAGAGCACAAGTATACCATTAAGCCAGCTCAAGACTCCTCTGCCATTCAGTAAAACCATAGTTAAGTTCCGAATTCCACGTTCCCCGGTCTTCTGAGAGCCCTTGATTCCGCTGTCTTAACAAGAATCTGTCCACCTTTTGTCAAAACTATTCAGTGCCCCTGCCTCCTAAAGTATAGAGCCCCAAAGCCCAATCTGCAGACAGCAAATTCCAAAATAACAATGTGAAAATGAATACAGAGGAACTTAAATTATTCGGCATTCGATTATCTAACAAGATCGCAAGGTCACAATGCTTGGCTAAAATGTGTTGTCCTGCGTTCGATTATCCAAACATTTGATTATCTGAACAAATAAACTCCCCACCCATGTCATTCGGATATTCGAGGTTCCTCTGTAGACATCTGTCATGTTTTGTGTGTGATGCTGTAATGAATGCTGGCTGTTATACCAGCGACAACCCACCTACTTTCCAAAAGCCGAGCTGGGGGTCTTTCACTTTGTCTGTGAAGATAGACTTGGTTTGGGACTAATCTCTGTCTGATAACCAACTTCTCAAACAGTTCAACAGTCTCGTAATGCTGTGCTGAGTTTCCAGTCTAGATCGTCACACTCTGGCTTGCAGTATTGCTTGAACCAAGAGTCTTCTGCTTTGGAGGCAAATGCTGCCAACTGTGTTACAGTTGCTTTTGAGAATACAGAAATTGTCTGTCTTGAAGTCCAATTTTCACCTCCACCTCCACCTGCCTTTTGTTTATGAAGGTGGTGGTTGGTTCAGTGTAATTCATCAGACTTAAATCAGTCTGCAAGATGACTTGTGTACATTTTTGACTACAAGTTATCGGGCTGAGGGCATCACAGTGAAGACATTGAGTTATACAGCACTGAAACAGACCCTTCAGTCTAACTCCTCCACGCTGACCAGACGTCCCAAATTAATCAAGTCCCATTTGCCAACATTTGGCCCATTTGCCTCTTAAACCCTTCCTATTTATGTACCCGTCCAGATGGCTGTCAAATGTTGTAATTGGACCAGCATCCACCACTTCCTCTTGCAGCTTATTCCCTACACACATCACCTTCTGTGTGAAAGAGTTGCCCCTTCATTCCCTTTTAAATCTTTCTCCTCTCATCTTAAACATATGCACACAGACCTTATCTATTTACCCTATCCACGCCCCTCATGATTTTATAAACCCTTTCAGGTCACTACTCAGCCTCTGCTCCAGGTAAAACAGCTCCAGTCTATTCAGCCTCTCCCTAGAGTTCAAACTCTGTAAACCTGGCAACATCCTTGTAAATCTTTTCTGAACCGTTTTCAAGTTTCAAAACATCATTCCTAAATCAGGGAGACCAGAATTGCATGCAGTATTCCAATAGTAAAAAATGAGGTCTGCAGATGCTGGAGATCACAGCTGTAAATGTGTTGCTGGTCAAAGCACAGCAGGCCAGGCAGCATCTCAGGAATAGAGAATTCGATGTTTCGAGCATAAGCCCTTCATCAGGAGCCCTTCATCATAAGCCATTCCTGATGAAGGGCTTATGCTCGAAACGTCGAATTCTCTATTCCTGAGATGCTGCCTGGCCTGCTGTGCTTTGACCAGCAACACATTTACAGCTGTATTCCAATAGTAGCCTAACTAATATCCTACACGGCTGCAACCTGATCTCCCAACTCCTATACTCAATGTTCACCTTGAATGAACTTGCCATTCTGTGTGTACTTGTTGGAAGGAATTGCTCTGTTCTATTCAAGAGCAACATCTGAAGTTATCCTTCTTGCCAGACTAGGGTCCTATGATGTATCACACTCCACCTGACTGCAGCTAATTCCAAAGAGGTCAGACAATGAACCTGGGTCTGCACTTACCAGTTGGGACAAGTAATCTCTGAACCCAACAGGCTTGGAGATTGACCACTTATTAAAAATGGAAGTTTTACACTCTGCCAATAAACATAACCACACAAATCTAGCACCCTTGCTCTAATCCCTGAAATCTGTTATAAATATGGTATATATTTATCATCCTTGCATGTAAAATGTACCCTTTGCACCTGCTCCCTATGGCAGTTACAAATGTTAATTTTGATTTATATATCCAGTCAGCGGCAGTGTTTCATCTGGAAAGTGTTGCGCTACAATCATGTTCTCTGAAAGGAATTACTTTTAAGGCAGATACTAGGACTCTTTTATGCACAAAAATCTCTGAAATTATGAGGTAAATCTAGGTTTACTTTGAGGGACAGGGCAGTTAGAATCCCCCTAAATAGACAGATGGGGTGGGACACAAAAGCCTGTTAAGGTCTCCTTAAAAGGCAAACTTTTTATTTATGCTGTGGCTAGGTGGTTTGAAAATGGGCAGAGATTTGTTTACCCAGGAAGGTATAACATTTTGTTCTTGAATTTTAATCGATCAATGTTGTGCTTCATTGCCTTGGGATGGTAATGATAATTTTGCTTCTGTAAATGAGGGAGAGTTAATGCTGAGACATTACTACTTATACATTCCAATGTCTTTAAAATCAACTAATTGTAATTCTAAAGCTCCCTTCATGGAAACAGATATACAAGGGTACTTAACAGGAGCTAAATGGTACGCCTATTGAAATGGGTATGTCAAGCTTGGTTAATGTTTAGGAGGATATTAAAGCACGAAGGGGTGAGTGAGGTCAAGGGAACCAATGTTCACCTTTAGGGTTTTCTTGGATTGTTTGGGTAGTGGGATTGGGGAAGGCATGAGAGGCCAGAATTAAAAAGGAGTGGAGTTCTCAGTGGAAATTTGTTACGGAGATGGAGAGATAAAGGAAAAATGACGGTGCGTACCAGGGCGTTTAGTCACTGGGATTTGCTGCTGCCAGCAGGGCTGTGGGTCAGTTAGTACAAGTTGAAAGTTGGAATTTCTAGTTAGGAGAGGTTGCAGACATTTGAGTTTGGAGGCAACATCAGCATGAGTGAAGGTTTCAGCAGCAGACATGCTGAGACAAGAGCAGAATATTACATAAATAGAAATTGATGATCTTTTCAGATGGAGGGTAGAGAATCTAATGCTTGAGGATGAAATTCAGCCCTGCACAATCTGGTTCAACCTCCGTCTTCTCAATGTTTAATTGATGGAAATTGGTTCATTCAGAACTGAAAGTTGAACACCATCAGTTTGACAATGTAGAGGCAATGGAGAGGCCAAGAAGCAATGGTGAGCTAGAGCCAGCTGTGATTAGTGTACATGTGGTGGGAGGGCATTATGGTATTGTCGACTCACTTAGGGTTCCTATGTCTTACATTTCAGGAGGGGCCTGACTTTTTATAATTAGTGCTGTTCAGACCAGCCGTGCCACTTGAATCAGCTGTTGTGTATTGGAGTCCACATAGCTGGGAATGCGACCGTGCACCCTTGGAGATCTGGAAGGAAGGACATTTTGTTTTTTTGTTTTGATGCAGGTTGAAAGCGATTCACTTTGAACGATGATCATAGAGGAGATTGGTGTAGACTGTTACATCAACTGGATAACTGTCTGTCTTGTAACTTTGTCCTTGCTACTGTGAGAAGCTGCAGTGTTACACAGTGTTCTCCCTGCCTCTGCAGATCTTGGCAGACAACCAGGACTGACTCACCATGTTTCCTTTTTCTGAGATGGATCACACACTGTGGATTCCTAGAACTGCTTGAGTTGCACCTTTACTTTCTCCCCTCTTTTGCTCATTGTGGTCTCTGTAAATTAGTAGTTAGGAGCTTTTGTGAGTCTATTTTCCACCTTCGACTTGAGTACTTGAAGTGTTAGGTGTTCACTTTGCTTTTCACCAACTCAAATACTTTATGTGTGACTGGGTTAAGCTATTTCACTTTTCTATTGCCATTAAGGGAAATGTTGATAATTTTGTGGTAGCCTGCAGTCATATATGGGTGGTGAAATATCTCAGCAGCCTTAGGAATTTCAAATGCTGTGTGCTCATTATTTACAGAGCATGGTGAGAAGGTGCGTTCTTGTGACTTACAACTTTGTACTGCTGGTTCCTATCAATAGATTTCAAAATCTCACATGATCATTTGAAGGAAGGGTCCATATTTAACTGTTGCACTGAAGAAATTGCACTTGTTTTGTTATCTTTGAAATATGTTAAAAGGTCAGTGATTCGTTATATTATTGAAAACAATTTGCTGTTTTCTTGGACCCATTCCAGACATCCTTGGGTGCACTCTGTGGTTGAATTACTTTAATGTGTTGTTTTGATTATTCCATCCATTTTTTTAAATGTCCCTATTCGTCTCTTAAAGTGGAAGAATTTTCTTCAGATCAGTTCTGGTATGATTAAATTTAGCGAATTGCTTAACTGAATGTTTAAGGTTGTAAGCTGCTGTATCCCCTGACATGAGTGTTTCTCAATTAGTAAACACAGGATCCAACAAAAACAGAATGCATTTAGCTCTTTATTGCATTGTCGTTCAGCAAGGAACGAAGAGCCACTGAGCCTGCTCTACCGTAATGGATTGTGGATGAACATTTTAAGCAATTCCACTTTCTCACTGTATCCAGCCATCACTTTCAGGATTCTGTGTATTGATTGTAAGGTGATGGGCAGGCAGTACATCCATCAAGGAGGCAGTATCCTCATATGGTGAATGTTTACTAATGGGTAAAGAGTCGGTGAGAAGCAACTTCTGCCAGAAGTCCTGTGTGCGAGATGGCAGTGAGTTAGTATGTGGGTGGTGGTTTTCAGTCTAGGGGGTTGTTGCCATGCTGCTGTTTGCCATGGCACTGCAGCCTGGCCTACTAGTGATGTTGCCTTCTTCCCCCACATTCCAAATATGAAAATGGATGTTCAAAACTATCAACTCCCATCACCTCAGAGTGGAATTTTGAGTGTTCTACTAGTCATCTGGTCCTGGCTTTCTTGTTATACAGGAATTCCTCAGTTGCGTGTCCATTTTCCAACCTGCACATGAGCTTGTGCCAGTGAAGTCACTCCTGCTTGACAATTGCTAAGTAAATGTGAGAGAGTTGCCTTTGACAGAGCTGTCACTTCTCTGAATTTGTCCAACCAAAACACGCCCAGAATGAACTGTGGACAGTGAAGATGGAAATTGTTGAGTTTCCTTTCTTGACCGCTTTAATTCGACAAATATTCACAACACCATGACCTGGTGCTGAGAACGCCAGGCCTCAAAAGTTTGAGTCAACCTGTTGTTACTCAGACCACATTTAACACAACAAAATCAGAAATTGCTGGAAAAGCTCAGCAGGTCTGGCAGCATCGTGGAGTGGAAACAGAGTTAACGGTTTGGGTCCAGTCACCCTCCTTCAGACAATTTTGTGACTTCGTGGTCACCCGAATTGGTAGCTGGGTTTCATGTGTGTATTGCACTAAATCAAGCAATATATGGTCTGTCAACATGGGCCAAGGTATCCGAAGGCTAACCACTTCCACATGGAAATTAGTGTGATCGAACGAAATGTGACACTGTTCCAGAATTACGGCTTTTTCCAACTGGCATTGAACTGATGACCTTTCGTACAAATGCAACCTGCTCGAACACACGAGCATCACAAAATAGTGGGGTTGTTTCAGCAATGGCTTGGTCTTGACGTGGTACTTACCGATCATTTCTATGTCTTGTCTCACCATCATCTCTGTCTTTGACATCCATTGTCCCTTCAGTTTCTTGAATTTATTACCTTGTTTGTATTTCTAGATCTTGTATCATTCAGTTCATTTTGTATCAGAATTTTTGTCAGGAGAAAGATATAACAGATTGACAAATGAAGACTGAGCAATACTTATTCCTTTTTTAGCTCCTTACACAACGACCTTTAAATCTGGAAGTAAAACATTAGGTGGACAGGTCAAGTCAAAGAATAGGAAAAAGAGTTTACATTTAACACTTCTATTATAAAAGTGAATAAAAGTCTTCTTGCCCAGAGGTAAGTTGTGCTTTCATAGCCCCCTTGAATGCTTAATGTTTAAGTTGTGCTACAGAAAGTTAAAAGCACTTCAGGAATATTGTAAATGATTACTGGATTTGTGGAGTGCACAGGGTCCTTGTTTCGGGTAGTTGTGTATGAGCTCAGCGATGGTCATATGGCGTGTTTTACCATATTAGAAAGTCCCTGTTTCATTTGGCAAAGCTAGCAGTGTCTCTCAAAAATAAATGCTCATTCTGTTATGGGTGTTCAGTGGTTGATTTCCAATCAAGTACAGGTGGCCCCCACCATCCGAAAGTGGAGCGTTCCTATGAAACCATTCGTAAGCCAAAATGGCGTAAAGCAAAGAAGCAATTGCCATTAATTTATATAGAAAAAAATTTTGAGCTTTCCCAGACCCAAAAAAACCGACCAAATAACACACAAAACCTAATCTAACTCTAACAAATAGTTATGGCCGTCAGACATTGGGATGGTGAGAGGTACAGGAAACTGGGGTGTAGAAGAGAGAGATACCCTAAGACACATCTTGCTAATGGGTGCACAAAATAAATTGAGATGAAACACATGCTCACAGGCACAATTCAAAGTTATGGCGGCCTAATGCTGAGTGTACTTCCCTGGGAAGGCGTTTGGTGGTGCCACTCTCACTGCGTGCACTTTTTCGTAAAAGCAAAAGTCCTCTTTCGGTTAGCGAAAACAGGTACTAACGTTGGTGTTTTGTAAAAGCGAATTGGTGTAAAATGAAGGTTCGAAATGGGGGGGTACCTGTATTGAATGTTAGCATCGAGTGCTCTTTGGTCAACTTAGGTGTGGCAAGCTTAGTGATTTCTGTCTTTGGGCTTAACAACACTAGATTAATACCTAGAAATGAGCAGGTGTCTTATGAAAAAGTGGGCTTTAGACCACTGGAGTTTGGAAGAGCAAGTAGTGGGGTGATTGAAGCATACAACATTCTGAAGGGTCATGACACAATGCATGTGAAAAGGTTGTTTCTTCTTGCGGGTTAAACCAGAAGGAGGGATCACTGTTCGAACATAAAGGGTTGCCAATTCATAACAGAAACTAGGAGAATTTTATTTCCTCTTGGATTGTTGAGGGTCTTAGGAATGGTTTTGAAGCAGAATCCTTGAATATTTTTAAAGTAAAGGTAGATAAATACTTGAAAGGTTATTGAGGGTAGGTGCAGGTGCAGAGTAATTTGATCAACCATTAACTTACTGAATGGCAGAACAGACTCAACGGGCTGAATGGCCGTTTTCGTGTGTTTGTATGTAACCTTCTATGTTCCCTGATCACACCCTCCTGCTCTGTTAGTATGATGGTATCCCATTTCCCATAAGAGTCTTTCTGACATTCAATTGTTCAAAAGTGGCTATTCCATGGCCATTAGGATCTGGATTGACACTGCCCCAGATTAGTTTGCCTGCTGATAAGAAAGAGTGCATCTAGGGAAGGCTCAATCCCTTAATTTGGGTTCATTTAATCCTACCTACCAAAGGTCAACAGCAAACATCTGATCCACTGCCCAGCATAACATTTGAGGAAATGACTATAATGTGTTTCAACACTAACTTGATTAGAGTGGATTGAAAGTAAGCCATAACTCATTGAATAGCTCATTTGAGTTATTGTTGACCATGTCTTTTAGTGCAGCTATGCACATTGTTCAAGTCTTGGTTTAGTAGTCATAGCCACCACTTCATAATGATCAGTTGTGATTGAAATGTGTGACGTATTTTATCCAGAGGCTGCTTGAAATTGTTTTGAGTGAAGTAGGGTGGGAGGAGTGATGAAAGCACTAGCAAGCTCCTTGAATGTGGTGTCAAGTTGGTGTAAGTGCTGAAGGCAATTGTTTTCTTTTCCATTGGATTAGTTGCATTTTCCCTTTTACTGGCCCATTGCTAAATGTCAAATCTGACTCAACAGCAGCACCGCTGTCACTGACAACAACAACGTATTTTGCTACGTTAAAGACATTACATAAATATAAGAGGTGCTCTAAAGTGTATTACAAAACAATGTTATGACACCAAGCTACTTAACAATCCCTTGAGCTCCTCATTGTCCAAGTTTCTGTCTTTTTCTGCATGCCACTTTAGCCTGTATCGAGCCTGTATAGTCGAGTGAATGTAAGTGCATCATTATCAGTTTTACAGCAATGCCCAGATGAATCACTGTGTGGCTGTCTTGGTAAGAAACCTGAGGGGACAACTAGTGCCAGAGCACACTCTTCACCTTGTCCTGCAAGGTCCTGTACACCTCCAAGGTAGTCTCCGGATCTGCCTGCTCCAGTTGGCAAGGGCACATCAAATTGCAAAATGGCTGTCATTTGCCTTGACCTCCGGAGGAATGAGAGAGTTATGAATAAAGCTGGTAGGGAATTTAGGGGAAGCATATTCACCCAGACCAGTTAAAATGTGGAACTTAGTGCAACATGATTTGTTGGGGAGAATAGCCAAGATGCATTTAAGGGGAAGAGAGGTAAGCATGTGAGGGAGAAAGGAATCAAAACATAGGTTTAGATGAAGCTAGATAAAAAGAGACTAGTGTGAGCATAAACTGTTGCTGACCTGTTGGGATGACTGTAATACAGTATAAAGGAAGCACAATGTTTTTAAAACACAAACCTGAAATGCCATTGCCATGAATGCTGTCATTAAAATGCAGTAGTCTTATTTTGACCTGGCTAGTAGCTGGATTTTGTCCACGCTACAGAACTGGGTGGCCAAAAACTCTGCATAACAGCAAACGAAAAGCCATGTGTTGTTCATCACTGACCCTCTGCCAGTCAGTTATTTCTTCTCCCTTAGTTTTGAAGTTCATTAAACATGACATTGTTTATAACAGGTCATTCAAACTAGACCTTTTTTTTTAAATTCAAATGTACTCTGCAGTGAGACATATTATGGTTCAAGTAGGGGTCTGAATCTTCCACGACATTTATGAGTTTAAAATGTTAGGCTTTGAATGTAAAAGTGTCATGTGTTATGGCTCAGGCTTTGACATTGAGACTTTGAAGCTAGTAACTTAAAAGGTAAGCAGTTCCACAGTTAAAGATGATTCTTCTGACATAGCTAGAAAGACATTGCACTGCAGAGGTAAACTACTTGTACCAAATGTTTTGTGTAGTTCGCCACCCTCTGTTGCCAATAGCCCTTGTCACATTTGTTCACCACTCTCCCACTTTTGTTGCAGTTTGTTCATCTACCTCCTATTGACCTCTTTTCCTTGTGGTTCTGAGGATGAATACAGTGGAGATGGCTTGGCTGAATGTCCCCTCGCTGTAGATCTTTTATAAATTTTATGATTTGGCCAGCCCCGACAGAGCACCTAATAAAGCCCTTCATTGACAGTCTTGGCGAGGCATCCTCAAAAGTGTCTGGCGTGCAGCAGGGAAACCATCTAGAAATGTGAGTATTTGAGGGATAGAAGCTTTTCTCCACAGCAGACCTCCTGTACATGGCCAGGGCTTGATTCAAATCCAAGTTTGGCATCAGAGAAGAAAAATGCAGTCTTGCCTGTCTCCATGACGGGCATAAATAGTGGTTTTTTTGGATTGGATCTAAATAAACGGTGAGGTTTCGCAGGGGTCAGAACTGGGCCACTTTTCCTAAAGCATGAATTAATGCCCTAGACCTGGGTATACAAGGTTTCAAAATCTGAATGTAAACTTTAGTATTGTGAACTGAGAAGGGGGGAATGATAGTTTCAAGAGGCTGTTTAGATGGATGGTGATGTTGCATACAGATAAGTGTGAAGTGATTCATTGTGATAGGATGAACAAGGAGAGATAAAATTAAAGGATAGAAAGCAAAAGCAGTTGCAGAGACAAAGAGTAGAAAAGCAAGGAGACTATTATTAGCTTTTATACAACTTTCGATTTGGTCTTAACAGACATGCTTAATTCTGAGCCGCACACTTTGGGATGGTGGTGAATATGTTAGAGAAGGCAGAAAATATTTATGAGAATGACTTAAGAATGAGAGAGAGTTTGGTTGCATGGGTAGGTTGGAGAGGCTGGGACTGTTCTTTTTGAGTACAGCAGAGAAGGTTGAAAGACTTGCTAGAGGTCTCATAGTGATATTGGTATCATTGGGTTCGAGATAATTGGGGGAAACTGTTCCCTTTGAAAGGAAAATCAAGACCAAGAGGGCACAGATTTAGATTGATTGATTGGAAAAAGAAGCAAAGGCAACTTGAAAAATGTTTCACGCAGTGAGTGGACTGCACTGCCTGAGTGTGTGGTGTAGGTAAGCTCATCTGTGGCTTTCCGAAAGGAATTTGATGTGCACGCGAAGACAACAAATCTGCAAGACTGGCAAAACAAAGTCGCTGGGAAATGAGCCCAATTAGGCTGCTGTTTCAGAGAGTGGATCTGAACTTGTTTGCACTCCTGTGGCTGGCTGTCCCTTGATTTGAGCATGATGTCTCCTTAAAGTGATGAGACCCTCACAAGGTAGTGCATGGGATTTGGAGTACAGCTTCTTTAGATTTTAGATTCTATTGTCACGAGTACTCAGTAAAGGAACATGGATATGTGGTGAAAAGTGTACAAAGTTGCCATTCTCTGCCTTGGTTACACTGCCTCATAATTAAGATGTTGTGGCTCAAAGCGTGACGTACGTTGAGATGTGAGAGTTGTCTCCATTTTGAATGATTGGAACCAAGTTCCTCCTCAAGACATTAATGTCACTCCTGCTGCATTTCAAGGACAGCTTTAATGTGGCATTTGAAATGCACACTGGTATATTACTCACCGCATTGGAGATCAGTTGTTACCTGACAACAACCAGGTTGTCAGTCAGTATAAGAATAGGTTGAATAATTAATAGTTATAGAGTCATACCGCGTGGATACAGACCCTTCATGCCATGCCAACCAAGTTTCCCAAACTGAACCAGCCACATTTTTTTTTAGATTCCCTACATCCTTTGATACAATTTGTACTTTTTCAGAAGGGCAGTCGACTTTATGGTGAAGCTTTATGGATAACAACTTAAACTGCCAATGGCAGTCAGAAATGTAAACTTAAATCAGCAACATGTTTTTCTTATTTACTTAGTGCTGTGAGCCATGAGGTCACGATTGGCCTATCCTGTCTAGAAGTACAGAAGTCTAACACCCAAGAAGTTTGCCAGCATCGAGGACAACGCAGCCTGCATGCTTGCGGGTTTGGTGCCAAGTTGTTTAATCTCTCTATGCTCAGTAGCAGCAGGATGTGCTATATACAAGATGCACCACCACTTTCTCAAACCACAAACGGTACCATCTCTAAGGATAAGGGCAACAGAGACATGGGGATACCACCAGCTGCAAGTTTCCCACCACACCACCTGACTTGGAAATATATTGTCATTCCTTCAGTGTGGCTGGGTCAGAATCCTGGAACTGCCGAATGGCATTGTCAATCAACCTGCAGCACATATAATGAGGTGGTTCAAGAAGGCACCTCATCACCAATTTCTTGAGGGAAACTAGGGGTGCGCAATAAATACTGGCCCAGCCATCAATGCCCACATCCCAGGAATGGATTTTTTTAGAAGGCTACAAGAAAGGTAAGCTAATATTTTTCTCATGAATGGAAAGCTCTTGCTTTTGGCTCCGATGTAGTGTTTTGGGCTTTTACCTGGTACATGATATGACAACCCCAATGAGGTCAGCTTGTAAATTTTTCCCCCTGCCTGGTACCTGGGACAGAGTGAAGTGGATCAAAGTTTCCATCTTGTTTTTAGCTTCCATTGGAGTCCACCTTCTGTTCACAAGATATATTAATACAGCACGATAGCTGCACAATATATTGCTTTTGTGATCTTTAATCTTGTCATTTGAAATCTAAAATCCCCATCCTGTAAATGATTTAATGTGAGCAATTCATACCTTTTTTGGTGGTGAGTGAAAATTAGAATTAGATTACTTAGGCTGAAGTGATAAGTTGGTGTGACCGTCCAATGTGAATTATAGAGAAGGCTGCATCTTTTAGTCAGGGCTCTTATTATGGTAACCATCTTAATCCAGCTCCAAGCTGCTACATTCAGTGTGTTTTTGTTTGATTGTGGGATGTGAACCACATTTGGCAGGCCTTTGCTTTCCATTCTTTATTGTTTTTATTGTGTTGATGGAATCACAATAGTCCGTGTGGTGTGAGTGCGCACACAGGGCTGTTGAGGACAGAGCTCCAGGATGTTGACCCAGCCAAAGTGAAGGGACAGTAATGCAGTTACAAATTGGGATGGTGTAGGGCTCTGGAGGAGAACCAGCAGCTAGTGGTGCTCCCTTGATTGAAGTGGTGGAGTTGTATGTTTACAAGGTACCTTGCAAGGAGCTTGTCAAGTTGCTGCAGTCAATCTGGTAGAAGGTATACACTGTGAGCAGAGGTGGTGGACGGAATGACAGAGCAGAGACAGTTTTTGAGTCATGATGAGAAGAATGCTTGTTTTTAACAAGAACATGTGGTGTATTGCATATGTACAAGTTACATTGACTAATTAGTCTTTGTAAATTAGCATATTAGAAGCCAGAGGTACCACGTTGTCTCCGTTGGGACCTTGTGTTAGGTTGTTTGTTCTCCATCCAGGATTGTGTGATATTCTTAGATTGAGTAGAATCTAATGCAGTTTCACACTAAGTCTTAACCTCCCTTTTCTGTTGTATTGGGGTATCAAGGAGTATATTAAAGGAGGAGTATATGTTGAAGGTATTTAGGGAGGGAATTCCAGAGCCTTGGCAACTGAGGGTGAAACTACCAATGGAAGTGCAATTAGAATCAGAGATGCAGGCTGTAATATTGGGAATCCTGACTTAAAAAGGAATGCTGTATGTAACTACATGTCTGGACTAACCACGGCCCCTTAATTTAGAGCATAAGATAATAAGAGCAGAATTGGGCCATTTGGCCCATCAGGTCTGCCCTGCCGTTTGATCATGGCTGATCTTTCACGACCCTATTCTCTCACTTTC
This sequence comes from Hemiscyllium ocellatum, assembly GCF_020745735.1. Lineage (NCBI taxonomy): Eukaryota > Metazoa > Chordata > Chondrichthyes > Orectolobiformes > Hemiscylliidae > Hemiscyllium > Hemiscyllium ocellatum. The sequence continues at coordinate 54,416,974 of NC_083404.1, forward strand.
ACTCTGTATCCCTTGATCCCCTTGCCAATCAAGAACCTATCTATCTCGGTCTGAATGATACTCAATGGCTTGGTCTCCACAGACACTCCAACGTTTTGCTGAAGAAATTCCTCCTCTGTCAGTTCTAAAGGATTATCCCTTCAACTCTGAGACTGTGCCCTCGGGTCCTAGTCTTTCCGACTAGCAGAAACATCTTCTCCACACTCAGTCTATCCACGCCTCTCTGTATTCTGCAAGTTTCAATAAGGTGTTCCTCATCCTTCTAAACTCTACCCTCCTTATATGGCGAGCCCTTTATCCAGGATCATTTTTGTGAACCTCTTTTGGATCCCCTCCAACACTAATGCATCCATATTTAGAAACTAGGCTCGAAACTGCTCACAATATTCCAAATGCAGTCTGTCCAGAGCCTGGTAGAGCCTCAACAATATACCTCTGCTCTTCCAATCTAGTTCATTTCGAAATGAACATGAAAATGAAAGTAACCTCTATCCTTTGCTTATAATAGCTGTCCTCCCACTCCGTTTCTCTGTGTGGTCTGGGGGAGAGTGACTTGAATTTGACTAGAATGGCAGCTCTGACAACCAAGTGCTAAAGTGAATCTTTTAATTTAACCCCTGATAACACTGTTCCTGCAGCAGGCGGCTCAACATGTGAGGAGGAAATGAATGGTTATGATGGAACTGTGTGCCTACTGTTTAGTCTTGGTGTTATTTCACCTCTTATAGCACACTTTCTGTTGGGAGCAATTTGTTTGAACATAAAGATGTTGCACAACATGAAAGCAAGGCTTAAGTATGATTAATGCTGTAGAAGTTTAGTACCAAAACAATAGATGCGAATAAGTCATTTGATAGCATTGTAATTATCTCACATCTCAATGAAGTGATATGATTTCATCATATAGGACTGTCAGTATGGTTATTGTTACAGTATCCATCGGACTCTCTCAAACCCATAATTATCCTGTTTCTCCAAGCAACAGCAACTAACACAGCAGCCCATTAATCAGTAATGGGATGTGGTAATGTTAACTTCAGAAGCTTTTCTGTTCACTCTGCAATGTCAGTCCAAGGTGCACAATATAATTTTATTAGTTTTAACAAAGAATTTTGAGCTGATGGAATTCATGAAAAGCTGACAAGAGTTACAGATCCATCCATAACACAAGATGTCCATTATGGCTTTCTTACTGGCACTCTCGACTGTGTGAGAGACATTTCTGGTTTGAAATCCCAATCCAGGCCCTGAGTATGGAATCTAGCGAGACGATCCAGTGCCATCTTTCAAAACTGGTGTTAAAATTGAGACCTAATCTGCATCCTCAGAAAGATCCCATGACTCAGTTTGAGGAAGAGCAGGAGGAAGGTGTCATGAGCAATATCTATTCCTTCACCGGCATCATGAAAGACAGATTGTAACCCATTACCTTAGTGCTGTTTGTGGGAATTTGCTGTGACGGTGTTGACTGCCATGTATCTGACATTGTAACAACGACTAGGCTAAAAAAGCAATTCCTCTGCTGGGAAGTGTACTAGAGCGCTGCTTGTCCCTTTAGAATGTCTCCTTTCTCCAATATGCACCAGATGCTATTCCGGTCAACCCCTTGCCCATGTGGCCAGCTCCACATGGAGGACGTGGTCTTTGATCTACTGCTAGTGCAGAACTTTTACTCTTTGGGAGTGTGTAGTCACAGAATTGCTCTACAGCGTGAAAGGACCTATTTTGGGGCTTTGCTGTCATTAAGTAGGGTGCTGTGCACAGAATGCCATGGCTATATTTACCACTGTTTGTAAGTCTAGCCGAGTGCTTTGCAGACTGGTTTGATCATGCCACTTGTCAGTGGTTTTTAATGCATTCTTGGGTTGAGGTTGGTGCTGGCGCAGCCCCAGCCCCAGCCCTTATCCATTGCTGGTCACACACTGCTGCTGTTGAAAGTAACCAAAGTTAATGGAATGCTGGCGTTTATCTCTAGGATTGGAGGGCGAGGATGCAGAGTTTATGCTCAAACTGAACAAAACTCTGGTTAGACCTGACTTAGAGTACTTAGCGAACAAACCTAGGCACCATCCCTTAGGAAGGAAATACCGGCCTTGGAGGAGTACAATGTAGGGTTACAAGAATGATACCTGGACTTCAGGGCTTAACTATGAAGAGAGATTATACAAACTAGGCAGCAGGGAGTGAGGGAACAAACAAGAATAGAGATAAAGCCTGCTTTACATCATCCTCATCAATCGATCTGTCGCAGATGTATCTGTCCATAACAGGAGCAGTGAGAGTGACTGCCACTCAGTTATGTGGAGACCAAGTCACATCTTCAAATTGAATTCCTAGTGTTTAAAGGGTTAAGAGGTGACCTGCTTGAAGTCTTCAAGACATTAGCAAGAAAAGACAGTGTAAATAAAGCCAGACGATTTCCACTGCTTGGGCATTCAGGAACTAGGGGGCGTAGCCCGAGAACAGACCGTTCAAGGGAGATTTTAGGAAGCATTTCTATACACACACAGACACACACACACACACACACACTTTCCACAATGACAGTGGATGCAGTTGTTAATTTTAAATCTGGGATAGATAAACTTTTTGTTAAATAAAGATATTAAGGGATATTGGCCACAGACCGGTGTATGGAGTTTGGCCACAGATGAACCATGATCTCATTGAATGACAGAACAGCCTGAGAGGTTAGAGGGCTTACTCCTGTTGTTATGAGTTGATTGAAGACTGATACCTGCGTTGCTGGACCACAGGAAGAGGTAGAGTTTGGTTATCCACTTGGCACTTCTAGTTGTTGATGGATGCAAATGCATCAGCCTTGCCTGTTTTGCACAGCTCCTTTACCACTGAGAGTCAGGGTATATGGAGAGCTACTTTCTGTAGTAAGTTGTTTAATTGCCCATCACCTTTCACAACTAGATGTGACAGAGTTACAGCACTTAGATCTGATCCATTGTTTGTGGAATTTCTTAACTCCGTCCTATCACTTGCTGCTTCCACTGTTTGTCATGTTAGTGTTGTAGCTTCATCACATTGATTTTTTTTATATATATATGACTGGTGTTGCTCCTTGTACGCCCTCCTGCACTCTTCACCGAACCAGGGTTGATCCCTTGGCTTGATTGTAATGATGGAGTGGGGGCCATGAGATTGCAGATTGTGTTTGAGTCAATTCTGCTGCTGTTGGTGGCCCATAATAGCTCATGGATCCTTAGCCTTGAGTTGCTAGCTTTGTTCAAAATCTATCTAATTTAGCACCGTGCTAGTGCTACACAGTGGGGGAGGGGGGGTGTCTTCAATTTGAAGATGTGACTTGGTCTCCACATAACTGAGCAGTGGTCACTCTCACTCTTCCTGTTATGGATAGATACATCTGCGACAGATCGATTGATGAGGATGATGTAATGCAGGCCTTTTCTCTATTCTTGTTTGTTCCCTCACTCCCTGCTGCAGATCCAGTTTAGCAGCTTCATCCTGTGGAACCCTCAGTACTGGTGCTGCCAAGCCCTTCTAGCTAACAGATGTTGAAGTCCCCCAAACAGAGTACACACTGTCCTCCTAATGCTTCCTCCAACATGGACAAAAGTATAACCCCATTACCTGAGGATGCCACCAACACTGCTTTTGTGAACGACACACGGAATGTCACTTCCACTCCTGCTGATGCCACTGAATGTGCTGCTTCTGCCTCCCAGACTGCTGCAGTTTGTGTCACTTCCTCTGGTGATGTCACCCATGATGTAATCGATGATACCATGACCACACCCACTCAGAGACAGTTTCCGCCCCCATCCCAAATCCAACTCTACACCAGGTTCAAGCCCGCAACCTGCTGAGTTTTTACCATCCTCCACCCTCCAGACTTCCCCTCACTGAGGATAAACCATCAGTCCTCAGTAAATGTCTCACCTTCATCCCGTTATGCTACTGGGTCTATGAATTCCATATGCGTTGCTACACCAAGCTTTTCTTCTTCTGTCTCTGTGCTTGCTTTTTCCACTGGGACTCTCACCCACCCTCTGAGGACCCCTTCTTCCCCTCCCCATACTCCATCCACTTGGACACCCCGTCCTGGTCTGTTACCTGTCCTTGACATCTTTATCTGCAACTGCTGCTAAGACATAATCTGTCTCAACCTGTCCACTCCTCTCATCCACTCAAACCGCTCACTCTCACAAAGCTCAGCCCTCCACTCCCTCTGCTCCAACCCCAACCTCACCGTTAAACCAGTGGACAAGGGAGGGGTGCAGTGGTAGTTTGGTGCACAGATCTCTTCACTGCTGAAGCCCGGTGCCAACTCACAGACACCTCCTCCTACTGTCCCTTGACCACGACCACACCTCCCATCACCAAATCATCATCTCCCAAACCATCCACAGCCTCATCACCTTTGGGGATCTACAGGCTCTAACCTCATAGTCCTGGAACCCGGCACCACCTGGTTCTACCTCTTACCCAAAATTCTCAAACCCTGACTGCCCCGGTCAACCTAATGTCTCCGCCTTTTCCTGTTGCATAGAACCTATCTCCTCATATTGCAACACTCTCCTGTCCCCCTTGGTCCAGGAACTCCCCACATACGTTCGGGACACCATCCACACCCTCAAACACCTCCATGACTATTTTTTTTCCCCAGCCCCCAAAGCCTCATTTTTACCATAGACCTCCAGTCCCTATATATGTCCATCCACCATGGTGAAGGCCTCCAAGCCCTTTCTCTCCCACCAACCCAAGCACTATCCTTCTACCGACACACACGTTCGATTGGTGAAACTGATCCTCACCCTCCACAATTTCTCCTTTGAATCCTCCCACTTCCTTCAGATCAAAGGGGTAGTCATGAGAACCGGTGTCGACCCTAGCTATGCCTGACTTTTAGGTGGGATACGTGGAACAGACCATCTGTCACAGCTACACTGGCCCCATTCCCCACCTTTTCCTCTGCTACATTTAATGACTGTATCGGTGTCACCCCGTAGTCTCACGAGGAGGTCGAACATAATCAGTTTTACTAACACCTTCCACCCTGACCTCAAGTTCACCTGGACCATAATGGACACCTCCCTCCCCTTCCAGGACCTCTCCGTCTCAATTTCCGACAACTGACTCAACACTGACATTTACTTCAAACTCATGAACTCCCACAGCTATCTGGACTACACAACCTCCTACTCCCCCGTTCTGTAAAAATGCTATCCCTTACTCCTAATTCCTCCACCCCTACCATATCCAGGAGGAGCAGTTCCATTCCAGGACATCTCAGATGACCTCCTATTTCAAGGACCACAATTTACCTTCCCACGTGCTCACTAATGCCCTCCAGCATGTCTGCTCCACATCCTGCACCTCTGCCCATGAACCCACCCCTCCAACTGCAACAAGAATAGAACCCTACCATGATCCTCACTTTCCACCCCATTAGTCTCTGGCTACTGTGCGTTGTCCTACGTCTTTTCTGCCACCGACAATCAGACGCCACCACCAGAGACATTTCCCTCCCCACCCCATCAGCATTCCGCAGAGACCATCCCCTCTGCGACACCCTCATTCAGTCCATGCCCCCAAGCAACCCACCCTCCACACCCGGCCCCTTCTCTTGCTGCCGCAAAAGGTGTAAAACCTGCGCCCACACTTCCCCCATCACCTCAGTCCAAGGCCCCAGAGGAGATTTCCACATTCAGCAGAGATTTTCCTGCACATCTAAACATCTCTTCTACTGTGTCCGTTGCTGTCAATGTGGTTTCCCCTACATTGGTGAGACAGGACGCCAGTTTGTAGAATGTTTCAGGGAACATCTCTGGGACACACACACCAAACAACCCCACCACCCTGTGTTTGACCACTTTAACTCACCTTTCCACTCCCCCAAAGACGTGCAAGTCCAGGGCTGCCTCCACCAGCAAAACCAAGCCACTCCATGCCTGAAGGAAGAACAACTCATCTTCTGCATTGGGACCCTCCAACCACATGCATCAACATTGACTTCACCCAGTTTCCTTCTGTCCTCCCCTTCCCACCCTGACCTCATCTCAGATCCAACCCTCCAACTTGGCTCTGCCCTCTTGAACTGTCTTACCTGTCCATCTTCCCACCTATCCGCTCCACTCTCCACTCAATCCAATTTATCACTCACTATTACCTTCCAACTGCATCTACCTATCACCTTCCCAGCTACTTTTTCCCACCTCCACTCTCCTATTTATCTCTCTGGGGCAGCACCATGGCTCAGCGGTTAGCACTGCTGCCTTACAGCATCAGGGCCTCAGTCTGTGTGGAGTTTGCACACTTTCCTCGTGCCTGCGTGGGTTTCTATCAGGTGTTTCCTCCCACTGTTCAAAGATGTGCAGGTTAGGTGAATTGGCCATGCTAAATTGCCCATAGTTTTCAAGGATGTACAGGTTAGGTGCATTAGTTAAGGATAAATGTAGAGTACTAGGGTAGGGGTATGGGTTTGAGTGGTTTACTCTTTGTTGGTCTGAATGGCCTGTTTCCACACTGTCAGGATTCGGTGAACCCCCACCCCATCAATTCACTTGCTCCTTGGATGCTGCCTGACCTGTGCTTTTCCAGGGCCACATTTTTTTGTCGTTGATCTCCAGCATCTGCAGTCCTCACTTTCTCCTTGACCCCATTGGCTGAGGAGGGGTGGTTACATGGCAGTCAGCAGGATGCTTCCATGCCCCATGTTTGACCTGCTGCCCTGAGGTTTCTGGAGTCAGTGTTGAGGATTTCCAGGAAAATGCCCTTCCCTGTCTACCAGACTGTTGGGTCTATCTTGCCCAAGGATGAGGGCATACCCCCCAGGCTGGTAGGGCTAGTGCCTGGAACTTTGTACAGCGTGCTTCCATAAATGTGATTATGTGAAGCTGTTGCTCAAGCTAGATTGTGGGGCTTCTCTCCCAATTTTGGCATGTGTTCCCACATGTTAGTCAGGAGAGCTTTGTAGGGTTGAGGGGGACAGTTCTAGTTGTATTGTTTTTGTCCATTTCTGGAGACCGCACCCAAAGCCTTATCCTTTTCCTGCCAGCCCCAGGTTATTTTGGGAGTCCACATCAGAGATATTGCACAAATGGTACCAAACAAGTGAAAGCAGGATTCTGACCACACCACCCAAGCACAGTCAGCAGGAGTGTGTCATGATTATATCCTATTATTAACTCCTCAAGGGCAAGACAAAGCTTTCTCCACTTCAGAATTGCAAGCAGAAATGTAAACAGTACAAAACTCTATTCTGAATGTTTCACAAAGGCAGTAATCTCACTTACACTGCTCCCGGTAAAATAAAATCGCATAATTAAAACAATTTTGTTTTTATTGCAGATTTGAAAGATTTGTTGGGTGTTTTACTTTTTTGAACCCATGCATAACAGAAAATTCTATGGATGTTGGAAACCTGAAATAAAAACAAAAAATACTGGGAAAAAACTCTCAAAAGAAAGAGAGTTGCAATTGAGGCTTCAACTTGAATGATCCTTCTTTGGTATTGATATGTTCTTTTGGTGGTCTGAAAGTGCAGCAAGTCAGACAACATCCAAGGAGCAGGAAGGCCAGCATTACAGGCTAAAATCCTTTGTAAGGACTGGCAGGGGGTGGGGCATTAGGTCGGTGCAGGGAAGGGATAATAGTGATTGGTCAGTGGGAATAGGAGGTAAATAGGAAGATAGACAAGTTAGGTCAGGAAGGTGAGGAGGAGGGGTGGGGCTAGGGGATAAGGCTGGGGGAGGTGTGATTTTGAAGCTGAAGAAGTCAATGTGAGGCCATTGGGCTGAAAGCTTCCCAAGTGAAATATCAGGTGTTGATCCTTCAGTTTTCAACTGGCCTCATTCTGACAGTGGAGGAGGCCATGGATGGACATGTCACTGGGGGAGTGGGAGCGGGAATTAAAATGGATGGCCACCAGAAGGTCAGGTTAGTTGATGCGTACAGAACGCAGGTACTCCACAAACCAGTCTCCGAGTCTGTATTTGAACTGCCTGATACAGAGGAGACAACATTGGGAGCAACGGTTGGGTGAATCTCTCAGATTTGGAACGGTTGTTGAACACCTTGGATAGAGATGAGAGGGGAGCTGTGGAGGCTAGTGTTGCACCTCTTGGGGTTGTAGGGAAAAATATCTGGTGTGGTGGAGCAAATGGTGGGTTGTGTAAAGTTAACAAGGGAGTCATGATACAGTACAAACTTACACCTTCTTAACACAGACAAAACCATCACAATGATTTGCATGAGAAGCATCATTTCTAAAAAAAAGTGTCATGTTCCTGGCATCTCCCAGATGGAAGATTTTTTGAATTGAAAAAAATAAAACCGAGCAATTGTATATTCAAATAGCATCTTTTACCTTGGGATATTGCATCGTTGTACCCAACTCTGGGACTTCAGGCATCTGGCCTGGTTTGAATGCCCAGCTCATTCAGCTGTACAATGAAATTTCCGAGTTTCTCCATTTCAGTCTTTTGATAGCTGCTGCATCTTTTTCTTGAATCCTGACTTTGACAAGTAAGAGTGGAGCAAACATTTTCCAAATATGATTGCTGATGCAAAGTGACTCTTGATCTATTCTGCCTGGTATCCAATTCAATAAATTTCAATGCTGTACAATTATTATTTTCCAATCTCTTTAAACTTTGTTCTTTCTTTTAGATAATAAACTATATTTGTCAGACTAAAACTGGTTTCTCTTGGTCTTGCCTTAATTATTTGAATCAGCTTATTCTGACATGTATGATACATACTTCAGTAAGGCGTTTGACAAGGTTCCCCATGGGAGACTGGTTAGCAAGGTTAGGTCTCATGGAATACAGGGAGAACTAGCCATTTGGATACAGATGTGGCTCGAAGGGAAAAGACAGAGGTGATGGTGGAGGGTTATTTTTCAGACTGGAGTGCCATAAGGGTTGGTGCTTGGTCCACTACTTTTTGTTTTTTTTATATAAATGATTTGGATGTGAACCTAGGAGGTATAGTTGGTAAGTTTACAGATGGTGCCAAAATTGGAGGTGTAGTGGACAGTGAAGAAGGTTACCTCAGATTACAACGGGATCTTGATCAGATGAGCCAATGGGCTGAGGAGTGGCAGATGGAATTTAATTCAGGTAAATGTGAGGTGTTGCATTTTGGGAAAGCAAATCTTAGCAGGACTTATACACTTAATGGTAAGGTCCTGGGGAGTGTTGCTAAACAAAGAGTCCTTGGAGTGCAGGTTCATAGCTCCTTGAAAGTGCTGTCGCAGGTAGATAGGATAGTGAAGAAGGCATTTGGTATGCTTTCTTTTATTGGTCAGAGTATTGAGTACAGGAGTTGGGAGGTCATGTTGCGGCTGTACAGGACATTGATTAGGCCACTATTGGAATATTGCGTGCAATCTGGTCTCCTTCCTATTGGAAGGATGTTGTGAAACTTGAAAGGATTCTGAAAAGATTTACAAGGATAATGCCAGATTTGGAGGATTGAGCTATAGAGAGAGGTTGGAAGGGCTGTTTTCCCTGGAGCTTCAGAGACTGAGGGGTGACCGTTTAGAGGTTTATACAATCATGAAGGGCATGGATAGGATAAATAGACAAAGTCTTTTCCTTGGGTTGAAGAGTCCAGAACTAGAGGGCATAGGTTTAGGGTGAGAGGGGAAAGATATAAAAGAGACTAAGGGGTAATTTTTTCACACAGAGGGCAGTGCTTGTATGGAATGAGCTGTCAGTGGAAGTGCTGGAGGCTGGTACAATTGCAACATTTGAAAGTTGTCTGGATGGGTATATGAATAGGAAGGGTTTGGAGGGATATGGGCCGGGTGCTGGCAGGTGGGACTAGATTGGTTTCGGATATCTGGTAGGCATGGACAAGTTGGATTGAAGGTCTGTTTCTGTGCTGTTCATCTCTGTGACTCTGACTCGGTGTTAATTAGGTCCCTGTGTTGGCAGTTACTTCCAGACTTGTGGAGTTTTTCCCATTGCTTCCTGTTCACCCCTTGGATTTTAAACACGAGGCAAGCTGGTGTGGGCACACCAGTGAGGGCAGCGGTGGTGACGGAGAATTGAATTGAATTGAATTGAATTGAATTGAATTTGTTGTCTTGCAAGCAATACAGGCAGATTACAGAGTTAAGTAGCATAGATAGTAAACAATAGGTAAATAGCGGCAAAAACAAAAACACAGATACAGGCAAATGTTAATTTGAGTCCATTCAGTATTCTAACAGTTGGGTAGAAACTGTTGCGAAACCGGCTGGTGCATGTGTTCAGGTTTTTGTACCTTCTCCCTGATTGTAGAGGTTATAGAAAAACATTGCCAGGGTGGGATAGATCTTTCAGAATGCTGGCGACATTTCCTTGACATTGGGCCTGGTAGATGGATTCTGCAGATTGGAGGTCGGCCTTTGTGATTGTCCAGGCAGAGTTCACCACTCCCTGTAACCATCTCCAATCTTGAATGGTACAGTTGCCATACCATACATCGAGACAGAATGCTCTCGATGGTGCACCTATAAAAGGTGGCAGCGGTATTCACCATCATGCCAAATTTCCTCAGTTGCCTCAGGAAGAAGAGACATTGTTGGGCGTTTGTAACCAGTGTGTCCATGTGAGGAGTCTAAGCTTGTTGTTGATGACCACTCCCAGGAGCTTGACACTTTCCACTCATTCCACCTCTGTCCTTGGTTTTGCTGGCATTAAGCGCTAGGTTGTTCTCAGTTCATTTTTCCAGGTCTCCCACCTCCCATCTGTAGTCTGTTTCGTTGCCATCTGAGATTCAAACAACTACGGTGGTGTCATCAGCGAACTTATAAATGTCATTAGTCCGGTATTTGGCGAGGCATTCATGAGCATACAGTGAGGGGCTGAGTATGCACCACTTGGGGGGCTTCAGTGTTGAGTGTTAGTGAGGATGAAATATTGTCCCCAGTCTTCACTGATTGTGGCCAGTGAGTCAGAAAACTGAGGATCCAGTAGCAGAGAGTGGAGCTTAGTCCAGGATCATTAAGTTTAGTAATCAGTCTCGAGGGGGGTGGGGGGGGTGCACAGATAACAATGTTGGAGTGTTGCTGAATGTAATTTTTTTTAAAAATTTGGTTTCCTGCTATGGAAGTTGTGAAGTAGCCCAATTCATAGTAGCAGTGGTGAGTCTGAATGAAATTGCACCCCTTTTTAAGAGAAAGGTTTTGCTTGCTTCCCGAAGAGTTTTTCTGGCTTCCTTTATCTCAGGAAAGATTTACTGGAATTGGAGGCAATCCAGGTACGACTTACTAGATGATACTGAGTAGGGAGGGATTGTCTAATGAGGAGAGGTTGAATAGATTGGGCTAGTAACTCATTGGAATTTTGAAAAATTAGAGGCGCCATGTTGAGACATAGGGGTCTTGACTGGGTAGGTGTGAAAGATTGTTTTACTTTGTGGGAGACTCTATAACCAGAGAACATAATCTCACAATATGGTGTGGGGGTGGGGCGGTGTCAAGCTCCTGGGAGTGGTCATCAACAACAAGCTTTCTTGGACTCCTCACGTGGACACACTGGTTACAAAGGCCCAACAATGTCTCTTCTTCCTGAGGCAACTGAGGAAATTTGGCATGATGGTGAATACCGTTGCCAACTTTTATAGGTGCACCATAGAATTATTTCCATTGAATTATGTACTGCAAAGAGCTGTTGAGTCTGGGTCGTTAAGTGTGTTCAAAGCTGAGAGATTTTTAACCCAATAAGGGTTATGAGGAAATGACACGAAAGTGGATTTGAGGATTACCAGATCAGCAACGCTCCCATTGAATGGTGGAGCAGACTCAATGGGCTGAATAATCTAATTCCACTCCTGTATCTAATGTTGTTATTACCTGGTGGTCAGCAGGGTCAGTTTCACCCTTCCACGTGTCCACTCACTAATCGGAAGAAAGTGAAAATTGTGGCTTGACAGAAAGTGAAGTGGGGGAGAGCCTGAGCTTGAGTTGGTTTGCCTTTCTGCTCAAGGACTGGAGGAGTGGATTCATAGGCACTGTTAAACTTAATAAACAGCTATACAATTTATTTACACCATTCTAAGGTAGTTGGAGGCCTCCATTAACTTTCCTAAAACTTTTGCTTTTTGAGGTGATAGTTCAACTCTTGGTTTGTTTGCCATTCGTGGAACTTTTTGATTATTCTTAGTTCACGTGAAGGTAGCCTGATAGGGCTGTGTAGTTTCAGCAGGTCTACCTCTTGTGCAAGTGGTGAGTGAGATAACCCTTTTAAAATAGTTTATGTCAATGAAACTAGCCAAGGTGGTTTCCCCTGTACATCCTGGCACTGACAATAATGTGTCACATGCGTGATGTTATTATTTAGTTCAGCAGCTGAGTGTGTCCTTTGCACCTGAGCTTGAATGTTGAATTATTGAGCTGATGACCTATTCCACCATGGCTTCACTGTATACCTTTTGGACTGGGTTGTGACAACTTGCTGGATAGCAGATTGGTATGTGCGGAGGGTCTTGTGAAGTGCTGAAATACCTGCAATGAGTGGTCCCATGGGAGAGCTGTGATGAGGGAATTCCTGAAATCATCCGGCCACTGGTGTCTCTTCCTAGGAACAGCTCAGCCGATGTTCTGTGGAATGGAGACATGTCATGATTCACTCCATTTTTCTGGGTTGCTGGCATTTTCCTGGTGCCTTCTGTCTTGTGACGGTGTACCAACTGCATGGAGGTGGCTACTTGGTTGGCTGGTGGAGGAAGTGATATGTCTTTGAGAGGCTCCATGGGCAATGGAGATGCTCTATACACTCACCTGGAGTTTTTTGGGCATGGTCTTCATCAAAATGATTGTTTTTTGGCAAAGAAATAGGTTTAATATTTCACCGCATGTTTCAGAGGGCACTTTTCTTTCATCATCTTCAGCCACTGCCATTATATTGTAGTTCTTTCTCCTGTCCTGTTATTTACTGATCAACGACCTCCAGTCATGAGCAGCCATTTTGGAAACACGCTCCACCCATCACTGATGAAGTGGTGGCACTGTATTCTTGTCTTCTGGCACTTCTGCAGCTACCTCTGACAATCCAGAGGTAGCAGTATGATTTAACGAACTACACTATGAAATGGACGTTGTCAAAGAAGGCATGTTATTTTAACCACAAACAAGAACAGAAATTGTTGGGAAAACTCAGCAGGTCTGGCAGCATCTCTGGAGAGACAGCAGAGTTTCAGGTCCAGTGACCCTTTTTCAGAACTGAAGTGTTAACGCTGCTTTATTTCCACAGGTGCTGCTAGACCTGCTGAGCTTTTCAAGCAATTTGTGTTTTGATTCTGACTTCAGCATCTACAGTTTTTTAAAATATATTTTAACCAGGAAAGTATCTGTTTGCTATGTTGAGTGTAGGTAACTCATGAGGTTTTGCAGATTGTTGTTTACATCAGAGTCCTTGGTGAGGCCAAGTTGTTTTCAGTGTTGCTACTCTTGACAACACAGAGCAGTTTGGCTTTGGTTACCTAGTGTTGAACCATGCAAGTCCTCCCTTCAAAGCATTTACACGGTTGACTTCTGCAGAAAGAAGCAAACAAACAGACTGTCCAACGTGTAACATGTGAAAAATTATCTTATCTTCTAGTGAAAGTCAAAAGTCATTAATAAAAATAGGGGGAGAATGGGGATCATTTGACAGGCTAATTTTGCCCTGACATAGTACAATTGTTGGGCAGTAATAGGATTGCAAATTGCTTTTCTGATGATGAAATGGTAACAGTGCTTGCTCTCCTTCCATGTTCAGAAAGCTGTTCTCAGGATCAGGTTCATCAGCTACACAAGGATCCACAGGCTCATAACCAGTGACATGGAATTTTGTAGTCAGATAGTCATACCCTCCTCACTCATTGTGAGTGATTGCCGACCGTACTTAGGAAAATTATTGTTCCTGCGATTATGGCAATTATAAACTAAAAAGTCATAATTTGTGCCTATATATTAGCACTTATTGGATTTTCAAATGGACTGTTTCTCTATAATTGCAGGTTTTAAAGGATCTTAAGCCCTTGACTGCTTTTTACTGATCAAAGTGACCATTTATTTTTAAATGTTAAAGTATACGTATTCACCTTAATACTTAACAAAAGCTCTATGGTTAAATCTAAGGTGAGTGCTCAAAAAGCACTGCTTAAGTAAATGTCATTCTCTCTACGTTCGAGGTGCTCTGTAGCTGTATTCATTTGATCTTCTTGTGTAGCTCTGTTTTCAAAGCTAAGGCTGGAGTCAAAATGAGCTGCCTTGCTGCCTTTACTGACATCTAATCCTGCTCGGGGGTTTTAAACTGCTGCTTCATACTGTTTAATCTTGGAGAGCAGCATACCAGAAGCTAAGTTCTAATGGTAAATCCTCTTCAAGGCACTTACAGTGGCACAGGTGAGACCAGAATCCTTGAGCTTGCAATCAGCTCTTGGATTTCCACAATGTGTCTCAGAAGCAGGCCAGTAGTAGAGTCCCCAGCTATGTTATAACCGGAAGGTAAATGCTGCAGATTCTTGTACTCAACACAGAGTGGGGACTGAGGCTAGGGTCCTGTGGGTTCTCTGTGGCTTATTAAGCTACCCTCACTTAAACAACCATTTTAGTTTTAGAATATACAAACAAAGGCATTTATTTATGTAGCATTTTTCCACAAACTCTGGATGTCTTGAAGTGTTTTACTGTCAATGACTGGTCAATTTTGAGATGTAGTTGCTGAAAGGTCAGCCATCATTTTTGGGCTGAAGTCCCAGCACAGGATTTGAACTCAAGTCTTTTGATTCAGAGGCAAGAATATTATCAAGTGAGCCACAGTGGATGCCAGAAATAAGTGGTGAAGCATTAGAATTTAATAATTAGAGAAGGGTTTAAAGGAAAAAAATGGTAGCTTTGTATATTGTCTTCCTTCTCACACCAGGTAGTGTATGAGGAAAGAGCACGCTAATAATAACTGGGGTTTTCCTGGAACTCTTTGATCACTTGAGGTGTACGTCAAGCATGACTGACCAGGAGACTGTCCTGTTCTTATCACCTCCCATCAAAGTTTTACAAAGGTTTATGTGTCCTTGCCCATAAAGTCCTAGAGTGGGGCTTGAACCCACTTGTAGCTCACTGTCAAGAGTGCTACTTACTCCATTACAAGCCCTCCTTGAAATTTGTGATTTAGTTGGGTTTTTATCGTGGACTAAATGATTTGTACAGAGTATGTATGTATTTTTTCTGGGGATGCATTTTGTTTGTTGCAGTAATATTTTGACCTCATCTGGCACATGTCCACATTGTGAAATCCCAGAAGCACAATTCTTTACAGAAATTATTAGTGTTTTGAAAGTCATAATTAAGTGAAATATTTTGCATTTTGACCTTGTTATCTTGGCAATTTGGCACAAAGCAGTTTGGAGCTGCTCAACATTAGAATGCCCAGCGCATTACGTAATACATACCCTGAGCAACAAAGTGCATTATGAGAGGGTGAGAATGCAGTGACAGGATTATTTGTGGTGCCATCTCTGAGAAGCTGGGATAGTGGTTCGACAGGCAGTATCAGAGGTCTGCTCAGTGCTGAGTGGCCCTTCCACACGTCCATCAGGCGAATTGGTTAAAGAGTTCAGAATAAGGCTAGCTCTTTCCATCTTGCTGATATCTACTCAATATGGATTATTGTGTGAGTCACCCTTTGCTGAATTTGCTGCAATTGTTCCATTGGAAGGATTTGTAATTTAAAAACAAGCCTTTTCTTTCCTTGAGGTGTGGTTCCCAACATTAGTCTCTTAAGTTAATGTTTCCTGGGGGGGTTGGAATGATGAGTCAATGAGTCAAGCTATCCACGTTTGCGATTAACTATGAATGCTCCCTGGGGAGCTAAATGAGCACATTTCAAATGCTTTCTCCTTGCCTTGCACAACAAGGAAATGAGCAGTAAATTTATACTTACAGAGCTGTGTTTGTTTGAGGAATTTAGTCTCCACTGTTTACTATTGCAGAGTACAATGAGAATAGGTGAGGATGCTCTGGGTGTAAGGAATAGAAAGTCCCAAGGAAAGTCTGAAATAAATTGTGGCTATTTTCATTAGAATGTCCAAACTGTGGGCGGAGTATGGTGGAATTGTTTAAAGTTTGTGAGAACATGAGATGATGTAGTTAGAGCAGACCGTTCCCATTAGTTGGGAAGTCAATAATGAAGGGGCCATGGTTACAAGATGAAATGTAAGAGATTTAGGACAAAGAGCAAGGTAAATCTCTTCACTCAGGCAGTTGTGAAGCTGCATAATTGATTTCCAAGACTAGTAACTGAAGTAGCAACCATGTCAATTTTTGAGATTAACTTGGATAAGTGGATGGTGGGATAAGGGATGTTAAATTTGATAGATAGGCGCAACTGGGACTGTTTGCTCTTGTGGTGGGGGTGGGGGGGGGGGGAGGGGGAGAGTGAAATGTCCTACGAATTAGCTTGGCTGAATGGCCAGATTGTATTTTTGTAATTTCCGTGCACTGCCCTAATGTGCTGAGAGAGTATATGTTGATACCTCTGAAGCTGTAAAATATGACCAAAGTTGATTAGCTGGAAGAACTATTCTCCTGTGAAGTGATGTGAGTAGATTGTCAAGCATTAACTTGACTGAACATGCAAATTAATGATCCAGAGATAGGAGATCAAATCCCACCACAGCCGGAGGAAGTGGTGGAGGCTAGTACAATTGCAACATTTAAAAGGCATCTGGATGGGTATATGCATAAGAAGGGTTTGGAGGGATATGGGCCAGGTGTTGGCAGGTGGGACTAGATTGGGTTGGGATATCTGGTCGGCATGGGCGATCTGCCAGTTTATATGGAGATCAAAGATGGACCAGTTCCAAAGGGACTCGATGTATAAAGAGCTGGGCAATGTGGGAAAAAACACCCTCACCCTGATGGCCACCTTTGTGTGTGGCTGCATCAAGCCGTGCCTTGGCGGCAGCTGCCCCAAGCTTCAGCATGTCCCTCAACACGTAGTCCTGGACTTTGGAATGTGCCAGTCTGCAACACTCAGTTGGGGTCAACTCCTTCAGCTGGAAGATCAACAGGTTTTGGACCGCCCAGAGAGCGTCCATCACTGGGTTGATGATCCTCCAGGCACAGTTGATGTTCGTCTCGCAAATACCAAGTGTCAGTACGTACTGAGGTTCTACCTGACCCCGGTGTTGCACAGGATGGGCCTGGCCTCGCTACCGTGGAACGCTCCAAGTGATTGGACCGTTCTGTATCACCTGTCCTTCATGGAGAAATTTATGAAGAAAGACATCTTTGACCACATGTCCATCAGGATGTGGTCAACACGTAGTGTAAGGAGAGGGCGGATCCTATTGAGTGGTCCCCTGAGTAGACTGTCAGTGTCATTTAGCAAAATGGCTCATCGCCAGAACTTTCCAACAAGCACCAAGACATGGCTTGGCTGGCGGTGAGAAGGGCTCTGCCTGTGAGATCCTTTATGCATGCCCGGACTCTCGGCCGCACCGCACGCTACCCTCGAAGCGGCTGCGGGGGTTGGGGGGGGTGGGGGGATGAGACTGTCACACATCTCCTTCTGGAATGTGCCTGTGCAGAAGAAGTCTGGATAGGAATGCAGTGGTGTTTGTCGGGGTTTGTCCCGAGCAGCGCTGCAACGCGGGACTCCGTGCTCTACGGTCTGTTCCCCGGGATGCACACCGAGACGAACATCAACTGTGCCTGGAGGATCATCAACTCGGTGATGGACGCTCTCTGGGCAGTCCGAAACTTGTTGATCTTCCAGCTGAAGGAGTTGACCCCGACTGAGTGTAGCAGACTGGCACATTCCAAGGTGCAGGACTACGTGTTGAGGGACGCGCTGAAGCTTGGGGCAACTGCCCCCAAGGTGCGGTAGGGAAAGACCACCGTGTAACATCTGCCTACCTAAGAAGAACAGGGGGCCCATGCAGTCATTTGGGCTCTGAAAGCTAATGTTTCCAATTAAACCTGCTGGATTATAACCTGATGTTTTGTGATTTTTAACTTTGTTCTACTTTGACACAGTGTCATGAGATCCTTTTATGTCCCCAGAGGCTGAACGAGGCCTTGATTTAAAGAGGACATCTCCAACATTGCAGCACTTCCTCTTTTGCTCTAAAGCTACGATTTATATGGTCACATCTTTAGAGTGGGATTTCTTAGCTGTATCCATCTGACCCTGAGGAGCACAGGCATGCCTACTGAGTCTGTTTCACGCACACAGACACATGCACAACTCATTGGGAAAAAATGTGCAGCTGCTGCAAAGTGAAGTCCAATGTGCTATTCCTGACTGTCAGACTTTCCCAGTAGCTGGGATGGTCTGTATAAGCTGGGGATCAGGCTGTTGCTGCAGCACTCCCTACTGTGGTTATGCCATGAGTGCATGGCAGCTGCTGCTGGAGTTGCAGGAGAAAGATGGACATGATGATCTTTCTACTTCTACCTCATATCCAGGCACAACTGGCACCAGTGTTCACTCTCGCCCTTATGTTCGAGAGCTTCGCAGAGCTCACAGGGTATCTTTTCCTTGAACCAGGCCTGTAATTGGATGAAGGCCACCTGTTTTATTGTCAGGGTAGACTTACAGCCCGTGAGGCAGCACTGAGTAGTACACAATATTATGCCTTTGCTGGTACAAACGGGTTTGTTTGTAGATTTCAAGCTTCTGTCTGTGCACTTCTGTGAAATCAGGAGGATGCGTAGTGTAACAGTCTGCCTTGATGGCATGTCTGGGTGGACTCAAAACTGTGAAAAACAATCTGGCAGCTTTCTGATGTTTATATTGGTCTCTGGAAGTCCACCTTGTGTTGTGACTTGCTGCCTCTAAGTGTTTACAGACAGCGCTGCCTTTATAGACTTGGCATCAATGCAGCTTAAAACTCTTGGCTCAGTGGGTTAGATGACTGCAATGTGGTGGGAAATGGTGCCAACAGCAAAAACACTCAATCCTTGTACTGCGTTGTGCTAGTTCATAGAGGCCTCCCTCCTTACCTTGCACCTTCCATGATGCTGAGTTAGATGGCTTTCTCCAATAGATGCCTATAGTCCTTTTAGGATTAAATTGCCAGACAGAATATTGTTCTGTTGCCTTCTCCCTCATGTCTAGCATTTTGTTAAATGCACCCATGAAGGCAGGTTCCATCCTTGCATGGTTGCTGTTGGTACTACATATACCCTGCAGGTTAATAGCTGTCAGTGATCACAGTATCCTGTTGTCGAGAGAGAGGATGAAAATCTGCCATGGCTGGAAAGTTAGAGAGAGAGCTAAATGAACCCAATGCCCTGTTTCCTGTGTCTTAATTCTGGGGAAGCTGTCTGTGTGGTACGCAACAATGTGAACTACATTCTGATATGAATAAATATTTAAACAACAATGTCCATTGGAGTTGATATATTACAGTTGGTGGTGTTAATATCTGTTGCTCTGAAGTTAAATGTGCGCTGCTGAAAAAACAGTTCAGAATTCAAATATTGCTGAGGGAATTTCAGCTATTTAAGTGTCATTTGCAAAAGGTACTGATGAGTGACATTAATAACATTAAGGATTAATAGGATACTTGAGAGGGTGTGAAAGCAACATTGCAGTTGAACAGTGTGGCAAATGAATGTTAATGGTATAATAATTAGCACACAATGTCATTGGAGGGAGGATTAATCCTGAAATAGGAGCTAATGGGAGACATTGAGCATTGTTTAATTGTTCCATGCCAGTAACTTCAGAAAGCCTGTTTTAATATTAATGAGGAATTGATAGAAAATTTAAAGGGCTTGACATCTTTTTACCACAGTTCTTCACTTGTTGAAATTTCGCTGCTTTTGGAAAAATGTGACTCATGTTGCAAGTGTCGCTAAACCCAGCACAGTCATAGTTGAGGAATACAATATTACTCTTGAGTTGGATCTGCAATATTGTTAATGCAAAAGGGGAAAACTCCAATTGATAAATACAGAAAATATGTGGAAACTTCAACAGCTCTGTCAGCGTCTGTGAAGAGTCATAGAGATGTACGGCATGGAAACAGTTTCAATTCCAATGCTCCTTACTGGAGCAGTTTTCTAGTAATTTGCATTTATTTCACATTTCCAGCATCTGTAGAATTTGCTTTTATTGAAACTTTTTTATAAACGAATTACAGATACAGTTCTGTGAAAGGGTCTCCATCTCCTGTATGACTGGCTGGGTAACTGTATCCCCAGCTTTTGGTTATACACTCAAGAGTTTCAATACTTAAAATATTTTTGCACTTAATTCATTGTAATTTGAGTTTTAAATAGACCCCTCATCTCAAGTCAGCCCTAGACTTCGGCCCACGTTGTAACAAGTTGCATCTTTGGGGATTATACTGTACTTCAGTGTTGCATTGTAGTGTCTGTGTGGGTGTGTTGCACACTCTCAATGAATATACATGGTTTTATTTATGCTTTCTTGCAAATATGCCTCATTTGTTATTATTCATCAGCCATCCTTTGTTTTTGAAAATGGGGGATGCCTGGTGATCCTGATGTCCAATCCATTCTTCTCACAGGTCAATATGGTGAGCATTTGTTATCTATTCAGTAATGACTTGGTGACCAGGCATGTTGGGAACCTGGCTCGGACTATGTAGGTCTTCTTCCTCTCCCTAACTGTTGCTGTGATTGTAAATTCACTTATTGTTCACATATACTGGCTGTCGTGGTTGGATTACATCACTGGTTTCGATGCTACTGTGTCTTTCTAATACAGACACAAGAGATGGGAAATTCCTCCTTTTGACTGTACCACTGTGCTTCAGCAATACTGTCAGCTGGTTACCAGTTCAAAAGACATGTCCAGTGGGATTAGCTGGAGTCGCTTCACCCTGTTTTCCATATTTCTGTTCTGAAGATGTTCGAAATGTGCTTTGATAGTGAATTTGCTGAAAGAAGCTGGACAAAAGGGGATGAATTTCATGTTACGTCCTTGGTTTATTCTAACCTCGTCTGGATACAATACCTGACTCACTCCCTTCATCCTGCTCACTTCGACTACCCACAGAAAGTTAAAACTTTCCCATTCGCCACAGCCCTAGTGTGTTTGTTATTTCTTTTGCATCTTGGTCCATTTTCCCAATGCCATGTTTTGGGGTAACATTGTACAAACACACAGTGAGCAAACATGAGTGGCGGGTTCACTGTCAGTGCTTTGGAGTCTTTTGCTCCTGTGGTGTGCGGTATAAGTTTTTCACACCACTGACTGAACTGACAGCAGGAGATTTATTGGGTGTTGGCAATGCAACTTGCTGGAGAGACCCATCATTCTTTGCCAAAGTCTAAACTGGTGCATGGGAGGGATTGAGGTTTGTTTCTTCTTTGCTTTCCACTTGTTTGCTCTTTTGGGCACACAAATTCCCAAACGTAACCCTAACACTCTGCCGCATGAGAGTCAGCATTAGTATTTGTATGGTATGAGTTTGGAGAGGGACAGTCCCAACCTTCTGGCCTCGATTTCCAATAGAAACAGCTCATTTTAAAAGCTTTTGGTTGACCTGAGTTGTGTCCTGTCTTTCAGACAGCCAATGGTATCTATAAGAGACTTGCTCAGGATATCATCACTGTGTCATAGCATGTGACCGGAGGGATAAAGATCTCGTACTCCATGCTACCTTGGATCATTTGGCACTCTTACTGGGCTTCTGTGCCTGAGAAATGTCTTGTTTGAACATAATTGCTTGTAATCTGTGTCTGTTGGATTCTTCAATACAGTGACATCTAGTTAATTTCCTGTACTAGCATTACCGGGTGAGGTGAACCACCAAGTTTGACACAAACCTGTGCACAACAAGCTTGTAGTTGAGAGTGTGATGCTGGAAAAGCACAGCCAGTCAGGCAGCACCCGGGGAGCAGGAGAATCGATGTTTCGGGCATTAAATCCTTCATCAGGAAAGGCTTGTGCCTGAAATGTCATTCTCCTGTCCTTGGAATCTGCCTGACCTGATGTGCTTTCCCAGCACCACACTCTCGAGTCTGATCTCCAGCATCTGCAGTCCCTACTTTCTCCACAACAAGTTTGTAGTCAGTGCAACAAGGTTGAAGACCCCTACTGTAGGGATAATCTGGTCCAGTGTTCGTCAGCGTCTTTGCTTGAAGGAGTAATTATTAAATGGCTTCATATGCCCGCACGTGCACACACACCCCCCCTCTCCAAATTTTACAACACTTTGATAATTTAAAAGATTTGCAAGCCAAAACTGTTTTAATAATGATTTTAAGATAAATGAGATTTATGCACAGAGATCAGTGGGGTGAGTATGCATCACACTGCAGTTTTTGTCCTGAACAAGAACCCAAGGAGAAGAGAACATAGAGAGAGCTGAGCACAGAGTGAATGGGAGTTAGAGGTGAGCAGGAGGGAGAGAACACTGTACTAATGGAGCCTAAGTGCACATATCTGAAGGACTTTGATTAGATTTGTGATTTGGAGATGCCGGTGTTGAACTGGGGTGTACAAAATTAAAAATCACCCAACACCAGGTTTTAGGTAAAAACAATGACTGCAGATGCTGGAACCCAGATTCTGGAGTAGAGTGGTGCTGGAAGAGCACAGCAGTTCAGGCAGCATTCGAGGAGCAGGGAAATTGACGTTTCGGGCAAAAGCCCTTCATCAGGAATAAGGCAGTGAGCCTGAAGGGTGGAGAAATAAATGAGAGGAGGATGGGGGTGGGGAGAAAGTAGCATAGAGTACAATAGGTGAGTGGGGGTGGGAATGGAGGTGATAGGTCAGAGAGGAGGGTGGAGTGGATAGGTGGAAAAGAAGATAGGCAGGTAGGACAAGTCATGGGGACAGTGCTGAGTCGGAAGTTTGGAACCAGGATGAGGTGGGGGAAGGGGAAATTAGGAAACTGTTGAAGTCCATATTGATGCCCTGAGGTTGAAGTGTTCCGAGGTGGAAGATGAGGCATTCTTCCTCCAGACGTCGGGTGGTGAGGGAGCGGCGGTGAAGGAGGCCCGGGACCTCCATGTCCACGGCAGAGTGGGAAGGGTAGGAGAAATGTTCGGCCACAGGGCGTTGGGGTTGATTGGTGCGGGTGTCCCAGCGATGTTCCCTGAAGCGCTCTGCTAGGAGGCGCCCAGTCTCCCCAATGTAGAGGAGACCGCATCGGGAGCAATGGATACAATAAATGATATTGGTGGATGTGCAGGTAAAACTTTGGATGTGGAAGGCTCCTTTAGGGCCTTGTATGGAGGTGAGGGAGGAGGTGTGGGCACAGGTTTTGCAATTCCTGCGGTGGCAGGGGAGTGTGCCAGGATGGGAGGGTTGTTGGGGGGCATGGACCTGACCAGGTAGTCACAGAGGGAACTGTCTTTGCAGAAAGCAGAAAGGGGTGCGGAGGGAAATATATCCCTGGTGGTGGGGTCCGTTTGAAGATGGCAGAAATGTTGGCGGATGAGTTGGTTTATTTTGATGATTTGTTCTGACAGAACCCCCTTGGTGCTACCCTGACCTTAAATTTACATGGACTGTCTCTGACACCTCCCTCTACTTCCTGGACCTCTGCATCTCCATTAATGACAACTGACTTGACACCGACATTTTTTTTACAAACCCACCGACTCCCACAGCTACCAGGATTACACCTCTTCCCACCCTACCTCCTGCAAAAATGCCATCCCGTATTCCCAATTCCTCCGCCTCTGCTGTATCTGTTCCCAGGAGGACCAGTTCCACCACAGAACACACCAGATGGCCTCCTTCTTTAGAGACTGCAATTTCCCTTCCCACATGGTTAAAGATGCCCTCCAATGCATCTCATCCACATCCCGCACCTCCGCCCTCGGACTCCACCCCTCCAACCATAACAAGAACAGACCTCCCACCCCCCCCACCCCCCCGGGTGCTCACCTTCCACCCTACCAACCTTCGCATAAACCAAATCATCCGCCGACATTTCTGCCACCTCCAAATGGACCCCACCACCAGGGATTTATTTCCCTCCCCACCCCTTTCCGCCTTCCGCAAAGACCATTCCCTCCGTGGCTACCTGGTCAGGTCCATGCCCCCCAACAACCCACCCTCCCTTCCTGGCACCTTCCCCTGCCACCACAGGAACTGCAAAACCCGTGCCCACACCTCCTCCCTCACCTCCATCCAAGGCCCCAAAGGAGCCTTCCACATCCATCAAAGTTTTACCTGCACATCTACCAATATCATTTATTGTATCCATTGCTCCCGATGTGATCTCCTCTACATTGGGGAGACTGGGCGCCTCCTAGCAGAGCGCTTTAGGGAACATCTCTGGGACACCCGCACCAATCAACCATACCGCCCTGTGACCCAACATTTCAACTCCCTCCCACTCTGCCGAGGACACGGAGGTCCTAGGCCTCCTTCACCGCCAGTCCCTCACCATTTGATGCCTGGAGGAAGAACGCCTCATTATCTGCTTCAGAACACTTTTTAACCTCAGGGCATCAATGTGGACTTCAATAGTTTCCTCATTTTCCCTTCCCCCATCTCACCCCAGTTCCAAACTTCCAGCTCAGCACTGCCCCCTTGACTTGTCCTACCTGCCTATCTTCTTTTCCACCTATCCACTCCACCCTCGTCTCTGACCTATCACCTTCATCCCACCCCCATCCACCTATTGTACTCTTTGTTACCTTCCCCCACCTTCCTCCCTGACCTATCACCTCCATCCCCACCCCCACTCACCTATGCTACTTTCTCCCCACTCACCCCCCCTCCACCCCCATTTATCTTTCCACCCTTCAGGCACTCTGCCTGTATTCCTGATGAAGGGCTTTTGCCCGAAAAGTCGATTTTCCTGCTCCTTGAATACTGCCTGAACTGCTGTGCTTTTCCAGCATCACTTATTCAGAACACCAGATTAGAGTCCAACAGGTTTAATTCGAAGCACTAGCTTTCAGAACTCTGCTCCTTCATCAGGTGGTTTGTTGACAGTCACCTGATGAAGGAGCAGCGCTCCGAAAGCTAGTGCTTCCACTTAAACCTGTTGGACTATAACCTGGTGTTGTGTGATTTTACACTTTGATTAGAGTATTGCTTGAGCATGTATAAAGAGAGAAGAGTTAACATTCAGCAATTATAGAGTCACAACAAGCACAAACATGTAACTCTTTTCTAACTTCACAGATGCTGATAGACCCGCTAAATTTTGTTTCATTTTTATTTCCTATTTCCAGCATCCGCATCATTTTGCTTTTATACATAAAAGAAACACTTACATATATGTTGATTGGAGCCAGTAGGCACATACAAACATAATGCAAGGTCTCACTCTGCGATCAAATCTATTTCAAAACTAGTCTGGCTCCGTTTTCCTTTCTTTCTCAAACTGACTATAAAGAGCGCTGCAGGCTTCAGGAGCAGGATAACAAAATGAGCCGAGCTACTTGCACCAGAGCTCACTCACGTATTCTCAATTGTCATTCTCTAGGCTGACGGCTTGCTGAGCTGCAGAGCATCTAAAAGAGTTAGTGTTTGATTTTCATTCTTTACTGGGCCATAGGCATCATTGGTTGGGCCAGCATTTGTTAACCATACGTAGTTGTCCTTGAGAAGGTAATAGTGAGTGCCAGTTTGTGAGGCACTGCAGGGATTATAATAGACTCCCTTGGGGGGCAAGCTTCACATACAGGTTTTCATGGAAGTATGCCCATGTACTTCATTTGAAGATATGTAGCCACATGTTCAATTATTTCCTTGGAAGCATGAGATGGCTGCACCAGGAATAATTTTGTCCAGATTACCAAAGTACGGATTCTTTATAGTAAATGCAGTATTTCATATTGCTAGAGGTGTGGAATTGTATAGCGAAGAAATGGGTCATGTGGCCTGTCAGGTCTTGCCTGTTAATTTTGATTATACAGACTCTTTAATCTAATTCCACTTTGCTGATTGCTTCCAAAAGCTTTTTGTTGTTTCATTTTTGGTCAAATAACCATAAACGTTTTATTAAGGAATTTGTAATGTTTTCTTTAATGCCCTCTGTGTGAGGAATTTAAAGCCTCTTTTCCTTTAAAGTCCTTTTGTGATTAGTTTTACATTTAATCACAAGTGGAAGCGACATTCTTTACACTCAAGTTGCACCTATTCTTATCCATTATGTTGAAAATCATAGTAATTCGCAAGTGCTTTAGAAATAATGTGTTTAACCTAGGCTGAACACCCTTCATTCCTTTGCATCTCTTTTGTTTAATAGGTTGCTCAAGGCAATGTTCCAACTGCAGCCTAACAAAGATCTTGTAGAAATTCATTATTACTTGGCTTTTGCATTCTCTAGGTTCAAGACCAAGGATGTTACTGACTTGTGCAAATGCTTTGGACATCTGCGAACCAAATTCCCCCAATCCTTGTACTGGCATTTAAAATACTTGAGGTCTACCTGGTCCCCACTGAATTGTATTGATTCTGTGCTGCCTGCCCTGTGTCAGAATCAATGCTTTCTGCCTGATGTCAGGTATCAGAAACAAGTCAGCTATTCTGCAGCCTGGCGGTTTTGGATCTCGCCTTGTCCAACTAAGTGTTAATAATTGTTAACATTTTGTTTGGTTGTTGAGGAGAAATTTGATCTTCAAAGGAAGCGATGCCTTATAGCCCACAGATGTTTCTCAGTTCCCTATTTGTCTTGCTGTAATGTGTGTCAATAGGCGCTCCATGAGGAATTTACCACCAGTCATTGCATTTTCAGGATCTTGTTGCAAAGAACTGCAAAAAAAAAGTCAAGTTCCTCAAAACGAATGATTCGCATTATATATTTTTATTACCATACTTTTTTTAACTTTGGCAAATTAATCTAACCAAGTGATCCTCACCATTTTAGGCTCGAGTGTGGCAGGTTATTTTCGTCTTTGGCATTGGGAGGAGAATAAGGCAAATGTCTTGCCGCAACGGGATTTTAGTCAGTAAACTGGGCTAATCTGCAAATGGCATGGATTTATGAGAGGCTTCTGGAACTGAGTGCACTTAGAACTGCGTGAATAGTTCCTGAATTGTGTTGTACTTCAGTTTGCTACTGGAGCTGAAAATGCTGGTGGGTGGAGAAGGTGTTGAACATCCAGTGTAGCCAGGAACATTTGAAGGACGGAATGGAAAATGCTGGAGCAACTCAGTGGGTTTGTCAGAAGCTTTGAAAAGGGAAACAGTTAACATTTTGAGTGCAATGACTCTCTCCTTGGGAGTTTTGCTTATTATCCAAGAGCTAGTTACATGCTTTGGAAAGCCCTCTTTTTTTGTTCTCAATTAGAAATATACCTCATTCATCCCTTCCATCTGCACCAGTCCGAGCACAAGTGAAGAGTCTCCTGTGAAGAGGAGATGAGCTAAAATGAAAGGGAGACAGCATGACTGTTTTGTTTCACAGCTCATGTGTTGTATATCTTTAAGCAATATGTGCATGATGTCATCATTATTAAACATGTGACCCGAAGGCATAAAAGTCTCAAACTCCAGCCTGAAGCATTACACATGGATTTGATTTATTATTGTCACCTACGTTGATAGGTTTGGTTTTGCATGCATTATGGCAGATCATACCTTAGGAAGTGCATTAGGGTAACAGAACAGAGTGCAGCATTCAAGGTTGCAGTTGCAGAGATGGTGCACGGAGTGAGTTTACCACTAAATTTAAAATTTGGGAGATCCATTTTGAAGTCTAATTCTGGCAGGAAAGAAGCTGTTCTTGAATCTATTTGTATGTACAAAGAAACTTTTATATCTTCTGCCCAGTGGAAGAGAATGAAAGAGAGTATAAGTGGAATGAGAGGGATGTTTGATTACTTTAGTTGCTTTCCTGAGGCAGCGGGAAGTATAGATGGAGTTAATGGGTGGAACGCTGGTTTGCATGATGGACTGGGCCGTGTTCACAACTGTTTGCAGTCACTGATGGAATCGTGCTGCTGTTTGGAGTCAAACAGTTTAATATTAGCCCAGACACTGAAGTGCCTGTGATCATTTTAAATGTTTATGTCAGGAT
Source organism: Hemiscyllium ocellatum (assembly GCF_020745735.1). NCBI lineage: Eukaryota > Metazoa > Chordata > Chondrichthyes > Orectolobiformes > Hemiscylliidae > Hemiscyllium > Hemiscyllium ocellatum. The sequence continues at coordinate 54,444,892 of NC_083404.1, forward strand.
CTATAACAAAGGTCTGCTGAATCTTTCAATACTATGTTACCTGTGCCTGGTTCTTATTGTCATTGGAGCTAACTTAAGCATTGCACCATCAAGTACACATACCCAGCTGGAAGCAAAGCCCACAGTATAGCAGATCAAAGACTGATAAATATATAGCTCTTGTCATGACCACTGACGAGTCAGAAGTGCTATTATTTTGAGGTGTAGTTGCTGATATAATGTTGGCAAAGTGACAATCGACAAGCACTCAGCAAATCCATCAAATAGCAATAAAGACCTGACCAGGAGAATCTGTTTTTGTGATATTGACTGAGAGATAAATATCGGCCAAAAACAGGAGCTAGCTCGTTTGCGCTTGTTCCAATAAAGTGTCATGTTGTTCGCTAACATCTGCCCGAACATCCAGTTGGAGCCTTAATTTAAGGTCTCATCCAAATTAATGCACCTGTGACAGCTCAGCACTCCCTCTGTAGTGAAATAGAGGGTCAGCCTTGAAATGTGTGACCAATCCCTCAATGGGGATTTGTTTCTGAGCCCCACAAGGATCAAGGTTCAAATGTGCAGCCAACTGAGCCAAGGCTGATTCCGAATTATGAGAAGGAAGGTCAAAATATAACTGTGGGCAGACACAATATGCCTGGCTTTATAGTTACATCTTGGTTCAGATCGACACAGCTTTAATTTTTGCAGCAAATGTTGGCTGGGAGCCAAGAGAAAAGCACCTCTGAAGTGTGCAGAGCACTCCTGCTGGTAGAATGAAGAAAACACCGATTATAGGTAGGTCCACAATCTGGGAATGTTGTGAATGCCAGTGAGGAGTGAGTACATGTTGTGAAACCTACATGACAACCCCTCAAAAGCTTTCTCCATCTTTAAGATGTCCCAGTACTACTTACAGACTTTTCTCAGTGTCAAAATCCAATTTAATCATTAACCATAATCCACATAGGGAAAAGGGGCTCTTGTGGTACAGTGATAGTGCCCATACCTCTGAGCCAGGAGACCTGGACTCAAGTTCCACATTCTCCACAGATGTATAATGTCATCTCTGAACAGGTTGGTTAGAAAATATCTATATGTGGAGGAACTGGTGCTGGACTGGGGTCGACAAAGTTATAAATCTCACAACACCTGTTGGACTGTAACTGATGTGTGATTTCTAATTAGGAAAATATCTAGTTCAAATAGGACCAGGCCCTTAGTGCCGTTAAAACTGAAAACCACATCAAGGAGGAAATCGGTATAATTGTAAAATGGTTAGAAGTTGTTCGGGATTTGCAGGCTGAAATGAGTCATGGGTTATAGAGGAAAGTTGTGTTTAGGCTACAGTTGGGATCAGCCACATTGTATCAAATCCTAATGCAGGCTCAAGGGCCTAGATGGCCTGCTGTTTCTAATTTATGTGATTGCCTTAGTGCCAGGGCACATGCCAACTTTTGTTTAGATTATCTTTAGGTTTAGCGTTACTGTTCCTCGAGAGCTGTGGAAGTCTTTCCTGTGACCAAGCGACGGTCTATTTATAGACGAGTGCTGCATAGTTAATCAAGTAAACCCCACTGATCAATAACAGCCTGAGTCAAAGGCCCGATGGTAATAATCACCCTCAAGGGCATAAGTTTGGTGCAAACTGGTCATGACCAGCTGAATGATGCACCTGGGGAGAGGACAATATAGAGCCAAAATAGATTGAGAGGCCAACCTGTTAAAAGCTTTACGTACAATATTAATTCCAGTGAAGATCATCATTGGTACATTTCTGGCTGGTACATTTCAAATTTCTTTTCAGTATATTAAAAAAGGCATAACTTAAAATAATCACATAGTTATAGTCCCATGGAATATAACTTCATGTCCTTCCTTGCAGCAGAGAGTTGGAGTGCATAACTAACATTTAAAGGGAGAAAGTTGAAAGTTCAGGTCTCACTCAAGTGCAGAGTGCAAAATCCAGTCCAATCTGGAGTTTGCAATCAAACATTTAAAGTCAGGCATGAAGGCCTTGTCTACTCTCTTAAAGTTGACTTTAAAGACCCCATAGGCGGAAGTGGGTACTGCAGATGCTGGAGATTAGAATCAAGATTAGAGTGGTGCTGGAAAAGCACAGCAGGTCAAGCAGCATCTGATGTTTCGGGCAAAAGCCCTTCATCAGGAATGAGGTTGGAAGCCTGCGGGATGGAGAGATAAAATATCAACCTGGGCGTTACCAAATGACAGGACAGTACTCACCCAATACTGAAATAAAAACATAAAATGGTTAATACTCAGTAGGTCAAGAAATGTCTGTAAATGGAATAGAATAAAACCTGTCTACCCCCTGGGCTCCCTGCCTCAATCCTGATAATGGGCTTTTGCCCGAAACGTCGATTTTCCTGCTCCTAGGATGCTGCCCGACCTGCTGTGTTTTTCCAGCACCACTCTAATCTTGACTTTAAAGACCTCATGGCCAGTATTTATCTCTGAACCAATATTACTAAAGCTAACTGGTTATGACCTAGTTTCTGTTTGTGAGGGCTTGCTGTCCATAAATTGACTGCTGTACTTGCAGTGTAACGGCACCTCAGCAGCACTTTGTGTTTTGAGTGCTGAGGTGCAAAAGACACTGCATCTTGTATAAAGGTGTTTGTTTTTGGAGAGTACTGTGGAAGAGGATTTATATGTTTTACTGGTTAAGCAGTTCATCAGACAACGACATTAGTGCTCCAAGGCTACTGCCAGTTTTTGAGATCAACCTGGGCATTATCAAATGACAAGAGGATTTAATACCAACGTTAAGGACTGTACTTACTCAATACTGAAATTAAAGCATAAAATGCTGAATACTCAGCAGGTCAAAAAATGTCTGTGAATGGAATAGACTAGAATAAAATAGAATCACTACAGTGTGGAAGCAGGCCATTCAGCCCATGACATCCACAACAACCCTCACCCCACCACCATCACCTCCCTGTAAACCTGTATTTTCCATGGCTAATCCACCTCACCTGCACATCTTTGGACGCTATGGGCGATTTAGCACAGCCAATTTACCTAATCAAAGAAGGAAATCAAGTTACGGTTTCTGATTGCTAATCTTTAGAACTTCTCTCTTTCATTAAAGTTGCTGCCTGACCTGTGTATGGATGTGTATGGAGACATTTTCCCTTCAAAACTTCTCTCCAGTTTTTCTCTCGTTCTCTTTCCTGCTTTCTTGAAGACACTAACTTCTGCTGACACATAGTCCGTCTGTTGCCTTCCCCAGGTTTGCATACAGTACAGTACCCAGTCCAGCCTGAGTCCACTCTTACCGGCTATTCTCTCTTTCTCTCTCTCTCTTTTTTACACCTGGATGAAGTAGATATTGACCAGGAGCCTGATCCTGTTTTGGATTTCAGTGCATTAGGGCACCTACCTGTGTACATAGAACATAGAACATAGAAAAATACAGCGCAATACAGGCCCTTCGGCCCTTGATGTTGCGCCGATCCAAGCCCTCCTAACCTACACTAGCCCACTATCCTCCATATGCCTATCCAATGCCCATTTAAATGCCCATAAAGAGGGAGAGTCCACCACTGCCACTGGCAGGGCATTCCATGAACTCACGACTTGCTGACTAAAGAATCTACCCCTAACATCTGTCCTATACCTACCACCCTTTAATTTAAAGCTATGCCCCCTCGTAATATCTGACTCCATATGTGGAAAAAGGTTCTCATGGTCAACCCTATCTAAACCCCTAATCATCTTGTACACCTCTATCAAGTCACCCCTAAACCTTCTTTTCTCCAATGAAAACAGCCCCAAGTGCCTCAACCTTTCCTCATACGATCTTCACACAGGAAACTGTGTAGTTTTCAACAGAATGGCCTCTCTGTTGGGACAGGCTTTCTATTCATTTAAATATTGGGAAAATGAATAGTAGCCCTTCCCCATTTTGAGGAACTGCTGTCTGGACATGCTATTTTGTTTAAACTTAAAATGCTGAGTTTTACAAAGTCCTGGGCCTTCCCTTGTAGGAATGAGGGATCCTAACCTTGAATGGTGGGATCTTAGGGCCTTTCCTCACCACAAAAGGAACCTTAGGTTTGAATTTATACATTCTGAAAATTCTGGATTGTCAGTTTTGCACTAGCTCATACAGCATAGCACTTTAAGCTGTTTTGCACTGTTATATTCATGTTGTTCTGTGTTAACATAGTTTGAACTGATTTTATAATATATTTTATTATTTGAACACTTTGAAATTTAAAAGAAAAGGCAGAGCAATTGCAGCTGACAAACTTGTGTATTACCTAATAACTTTATTTGATACTATACAGTATTCGTTGGTAGATGACTGATAAATAAGATCTAAGAACACTTGTTTATGTTTTAGTTCCTCTGAGAACAATAAAGCAATTGTGTAAGCATTTCATTTACCTTCATATCCTCCCTTATCTTTGAATTAGGTATATCTTTTAATATGATCAGTAAATAGTGAACTTGTACAAGGGATCCCTGATTTGCAAAAATCTCACTACGAACATTTACACTTACAAGCACAATCCCTTGAAGTGTAGTTTTAAAGATCTGACATATGAATATTTCCTGTGCTTATTATTTTATATTGTTCTGCATTGTGTTTTGACTTCTGCATAAAGTGACTTGCAAATGGATTCAAGAACTGAACCTGTTCGTAACCTGGGAACCACCTGTTGAGTGCACGTTTCAATCTACATCATTGTATGTTTTTCTGAGATGGAAGTTTAGTGACTGTACTAGTGCAGCCCATATTGAATTTTACTTGACTGTCTGGCTAACTGAGGCTCCAAAATAGTCATAGAGTCATAGAGATGTACAGCATGGAAACAGACCCTTCGGTCCAACCCGTCCATGCCAACCAGATATCCCAACCCAATCTAGTCCCACCTGCCAGCACCTGGCCCATATCCCTCCAAACCCTTCCTATTCATATACCCATCCAAATGCCTCTTAAATGTTGCAATTGAACCAGCCTCCACCACATCCTCTGGCAGCTCATTCCATACACGCACCACCCTCTGCGTGAAAAAATTGCCCTTTAGGTCTCTTATATATGATTCCCCTCTCACCCCAAACCTGTGCCCTCTAGTTCTGAACTCCCCAACCCAAGGGAAAAGGCTTTGTCTATTTATCCTATCCATGCCCCTCATAATTCTACAAACCTCTACAAGGTCACCCCTCAGCTTAGATGTGATCTATATGGACTTCAGTAAGACGTTCGACAAGGTTCCCCATGGGAGACTGATTAGGAAGGTTAGATCTCATGGAGTACAGGGAGAACTAGCCATTTGGATTCAGAACTGGCTCAAAGGTAGAAGACAGAGGATGGTCGTGGAGGGTTGTTTTTCAGACTGGAGGCCTGTAACCAGTTGAGTGCCACAAGGATCGATGCTGGGTCCTCTTCTTTTTGTCATTTACATAAATGATTTGTGGATGTGAGCATAGGAGGTACAGTTAGTAAATTTGCGGATGACACAAAAATTGGAGGTGTAGTGGACAGCAAAGAGGGTTACCTTAGATTCCAACAGCATCTGGACCAGATGGGCCAATGGGCTGAGAAGTGGCAGATGGAGTTTAATTCAGATAAATGCGAGGTGCTGCATTTTGGGAAAGCAAATCTTAGCAGGACTTGTACACTTAATGGGAAGGTCCTAGGAAGCGTTGCTGAACAAAGAGACCTTGGAGTGTAGGTTCATAGCTCCTTGAAAGTGGAGTCGCAGGTAGATAGGATAATGAAGGCGCCGTTTGGTATGCTTTCCTTTATTAGTCAGAGTATTGAGTACAGGAGTTGGGAGGTCATGTTGCGGCTGTACAGGACATTGGTTAGGCTACTGTTGGAATATTGCGTGCAATTGTGTTCTTCCTATCGGAAAGACGTTGTGAAACTTGAAAGGGTTCAGAAAAGATTTACAAGGATGTTGCCAGGGTTGGAGGATTTGGGCTGCAGGGAGAGGCTGAACAGACTGGGGCTGTTTTCCCTGGATAGTTTGCTTAAGATTATTTTTCTTTTCATCTGTTGTAGAAAGAGCTTGCATTTAAGTAGCACCTTTTCTCATCGTCTGAGCCATTGCTAAATATTTCTTAGCAAGCAGAAAACACATTGTGTGTGTTGTGGTTCAGATAACCGACCATTTAATCTATAATAACTTCACTCTAATGAGGAAACGCAAAAATAACTTCAATAATTTCATGCGCCCGGATGAGATTTAGCTGTTTTAGATCTCAGGTTCTTGTGTGGCATGTGGACATTGCTGGCAAGACCTATATTTGCCCATCCCTAACTGCCCTTGAGCTATATGTTTGCTAGACAAACTAGGGCACTGAAGAGTCAATCACATTGAGGTGGGTCTGAAGTCACATTTGGAGGAGGGATGACAGATTTCTCTCACTAATGGGTGGAATCAGTCAGTTTTGTGTACAGCCGTCCACAGTAGACAAGTTGAAACGTTTAGCTTAGAGTTTATTTTAAATTGAATTCACATGTCACCATCTCTGAAGGTAGGATTTGAACCTTTGTCCCCAGGACAATAGCTTAAGAGTTTTGATTACTCGTTCATTGATATTGCCACATCCCTCTGTAGGTTGGAGATGGGGTTGGAAAAAACTGAAGCTTTGATTGACAAACCTACATTGTCTTTTGACCCAGATTATTAGAATGATGCCTCAGAATATAATATCGGGAAAAACTGGATCTTGTTGGTTCGTTCAAATGAAGACTTTTATGGGTTTAAGATGAGGCAACTGCCCCATGTTCAGTTGGAATCTGAGATCAGAACTATTCCAGTTTGCAACTGAACTTCCCAAGCTATGACTTCACAGCACCCCATTGATATTTGTTCCTTGGCAAAGTCTCCTGGACTGAATGTGTAAACCTTGAGATTAAAACTATATCCATGCTCTGAAATGAAATTATTTTCAGACTGTCTGTGTTTCTAGTTGCCTGGAATTGAGAGCAAAAATGAAGTATTTTAATAGTTATTAAACTGGAAAGGTTGCAAGAAAGATTGAAAAGGATGATACCAAGGTTTTTGTTATAAGGAGAGGCTGGATCGGCTAGTTATTTTTTTCCGTCTGAAGAGTCTGAGGCTGAGGGGTGATCTTATAGAGGTTTATGCAATCATGAGAGGCATAGATAAGGTGAATAGCCAAGGGTTTTTCTTCATGGTAGGTTTAAGGTGAGAGGGGAAAGACTTAAAAGGGACCTAAAGGACAACTTTTTCACACACAGGGTGGTGCATGTGTGGAATGAGTTGCTAGAGGAAGTGGTAGAGTTGGGACAGTTACAATATCTAAAAGACATTTGGATAGGTAACTGACAGGGAACGGCCAAACACAGGCAAATGGGACTAGCTCAATTTGGGAAACCTGGCCGGCATGGACTTGTGGGCCGAGGGGCCTGTTTCTGTACAATATGACTCTAAGAGCAGCTTGCAGAGTGGCGGGACAACCCAATGGTGACTACTGCTCTCTCTCACAGTGCCAGGGGCCCTTGAGCGACTGCATGTGTGGGTTTTCTCTGGGTGCCCTGTGTCCTCCCACAGTTCAAAGGTTAGATGTGCAGGTTAGATGTATTGGCCATGCTAAATTGTCTAGAAAGGTTGCGGGGATAGAGTGGGTCTGGATAGGATGCTCTTCGGAGGGTTGGTGCTGATGTGATGGGCCTAAATGACCCCCTATGTGCATTGTAAGGATTCTGTGATTCATTCAGAGAGCAAGAAATGTGCATTCAGGTTCAGTCTCTGTTGCAAATTTCCCTTGCAGTACTTGGAGTCAATGATATTGATGGTGAATGTGCTGCTTAATATGTTAGGCTCTGCCGTGTTAGCTGTGTGCATGAGTGACAAGGAAATTACAAACAACCTCCATGATACATTACATTGGGGAACTGCACGGGGAGGAGAGTGAGCAGAATTTGGGCGTTGCTCTCCAGCTTATGGAAGTGTTAGGCAAGGAATACACTGCTTTATACTAAGTCAGTTGTGAGAGATAGTGAACCTCTATAGAAACTGGCATCTCACTGAAATGACTTTTAAATGTTTGTCTGTTGTTTGACCTTTCATTGAAGGAAGTAGGCTGGAGTATTTACCCCCAACTGGAAATGTGCAATATACAAATGCAGTGTGATTTATTTTCCACCTGTTGTTATTCTCCTCCTCATTGTTTTCTATGAAGCGAGTAAGTGTAACAGTTTTCATTATTGTTTCTGTCTCGTCCCTCCTGAGATAGAGAGATGCTGAGGGGGTAATCCCATCAAAATTGCAGCATAGATTAAATGGCTTTGTATGTTGCTTGTTGGTATTCTTCCATCTGCGTGCTGCAAATCCATTAAAGATGGGGACGATCCATTTGGAAGTTTTGCTGATAGCCATAGCTGCTGACCATGAAGGGGTCATCAAGTTTATTATGACGCCTGTTGTCAAACCACTAATTGTCATGTTGACGCGCACTGGTCCCTAGGAGATCACTAGAACTTACGAGTAGGACATTCAGCCCTTCAAGCCGCCTCTAACATGCCAGAAGACCATACATATGCAATCTGAATGTGGCCTTAAATCCACTGTCCTGTTTCGCCTCCTAACCCTTTAACTCCCAGTCAAGTAAAACTCTTATCTAACTTAGCCTTGAATCTATTCAATGACCCAGCTTTCACTGCTCTCTGAGGGTTAGAATTCCATGGACTTATGGTAAAAAGAGTTCTCTTTGTCTCCACTTAAGACCATTTTATTATTTACCTGCATTGTAGGCTTGTGTCTCTTTGGTGTGAAAATCAATATTTGGGATCATGATGTTGCACGTGTAAGCATCGTTGAAACTGACTTTGAGTATTCAATTGGCCTTGCTTATGCCTGGTCATGCAGAAATTCCTTGGGTAAGTATAACTCTGAAGCTATTCTGTTCTGTTCTGTGAATGTGTTTGTGGAGTCACCTCTGTTTAACAAGTGCCAGTATGCTTAGGTGGTTTGCTTTTGAGAGAGCTGCCCCTTATCTGATTTTTGTCCTTCCAAGAGACTCCCAGAATGAACAGCAAATAATGAGAGTAAAAGTTGCTGTGCTTCCTTTCCTCAGAGCTGTAGTTCATTCATATTTCACAACCACACAACAAGGTGCTGGGTGTGTAGGGAAGCAACTTAGTCCTAAGAGGCCCAGGGTCGTGCATTGATCCAGCAGAAGCCGCATCAAACTCCAAACGGAGAAACAGAGCTGCAGAGGTTTACGCTCAGTGCTGGAGAGAACAAAGAAAAGGATTTGCTCATCCCTTCCAGCGATTTAGTGTGATCACAGGCGGATGCTAAGACCTGTTTCACAACCCAAGTTTTCTTTGTGCTTCTGCTAAAGAACAACAAAGTACAAGTATGGAAGAGACAGTCCTATGTTTCTGTGAACGATATACTCAACTTCAACAATGCCAACAAATTCTTTAATCCAGATGTGCTGTATTTTTTTTGTCTTCACTTTTAGCCTGGACAGATTGTTATTGGACCCTGTAGCCAGGTAAGCTCTTCCGTGCATATTGTATTTGCATGTTCAAATTATAATATAGATTAGTTGGTTGGAAAACCTAATGCTTGCTGGCCTCTCTTCCTGTGTCTGTTAATATTCTAGTAAGTGCTAACATCATGTGTAACATGTCAACAGCCTCCAGTATTAAAGGGAAAAGCTAGAATGGTTCATTATTTTTTTAAAGAATAACATTCTGATGGGCATTTAGTGTATTGTGGTTAAACAGAGACCTATGAAACACAGCTGCAGAAACAAATGAAGCAAGTCGTTTTCAGTTTGGTCTTTTGTATGTTTGTCGTGAACAGTGTCAAGGTGATCCAGTTGGGGATTGCTGCAGTGTTGTCGTTACTGTGTTTTTTTGTTGCTGTTTACTTGAAGACAAATGGGATTTCGAGCTGATGACTACTGCTGTTATAATGTCTTCAGGGAAGTTTGTTCATACCAAATAAAGGCCAGTGCACAGAGCACAAATAACACAAAAACAAAGACTAGGTGCAAATATGCCCAACTATTTCCAAAGATGTTTGTGAAAAGGATGTGCTGTATTTATGCACACCTTTAGAATATTTAGTATATCCATTAATTAACTCAACCTAAAGCTGAACATTTCAAACACTCCAATTGGAGTAGATTGCTAAAACTTACTGTTCACACTTCAGTTCTTTACCGTTCACATGCCTGCTATTTTGTTAAGCCTATTTTTGTTCACTTTGGCCTATGGTATAAATCTTTGTAGCTCTGTTTTCACCTTGGAGTTTAAATTTGCAATTCCCTTCCCAATCTTCCTGTGGGGCTTCTGAGATTTTTCTTGTGCTGATGGACCTACTGCCAATGGTGTAATGTTTTATAGTACCCTTGTCATCAAAGCATCAGTGGAGAGAATCCCTGTTGGTCCAGTGATCAGGGACTGACCTTTCCCAAGTGCAACTAGCTAGCAGACTGGTTGTCATATGAGCCCTATTGGAGAGGAAACAAAAGGGCGAGTGATGTTTGTAGATTGAGAGTTTCTGCTCGAGTGTTGTTCTTCCTGCATCCTAGCCTCCATATGATGACTGTTGGACTACTGGCTTAGTGTCAGTCATTTTCGCATCATGAATAACATAATGTTGTAACCTCTCATCTGGTTCCCACAGTGTAGAGAGGTGCAGATTTTCATTTCAGACTAGGTTCAAAGCCATAAATGGGTATCTTAACCCAAACCAGAATGTATTCTTCATGTGCCTCTGGAAACTAGTTCCTAACATTGGGTGTCTTGACGAAAGTTATCCCATCTAAGATTTCATGGACAGAAGAAAGTGACTGTTCTAGCATATGGCTGGGAGGCCACATTGTCAGGGTCAAAGTGGCAAGTGGGCACAGAGCCATGCTTTGTTAGCTGGCAAATGCCATGTCTCATTATAGGCCAGCTAAAGGCAAATGACCCCCACTGTCATCTAAAGCTTCTTGTTTCGATTGTCTTCATTCGCTTTTCTAGCCAATGGCAAGTCCCAAAGACCAATGACTTGCCCTTTTTACACTGCTGTACAAATGGCCAGTCTCTGTTCCCATGCTATTTCAACTCTTTAAAATGGTGGAATGTGGTCTTTCTGACAGCTGTGTGATAAATCAGTCATCAGCCTCAGTTTACAGCCCTGTGTCAGTTTTAAAATGTTTTTACCAGCGTAATTTGATCTATTCGAGGAAGAATCTTGAGAATTCATCCCATAAACCTTGTTTGTTGGTGGGTGGCTGTCATTAATCCTTTGTTTGGAATTGCCTCAATAATAGTATATGTTGTACTGACATGCCAAAGGATTTCCAAAAGCACATTGAAGTTAATGCACTGAACCTGCTAACCATTTACACTTAGAAGTGATATTTGTGGCTCTTTTAAGTCGCTTTTTAAAAAAAGTTATCTTTATGCTATCTGATCTCCGATTTATCTAAGTCATTGAAGATCTTTTTTCGTTTAGTTCACTTTCCTCTTCACTCCCCAGTGTATTTTGCTTTCTTATGCAAACCTTGTACTTTGGTTGTAAATTGAAAAGGAATTATACAGAACTACAGCTTAGAAATGGACCATTCTGTTCAATACTATGCACATATCTGCTGTTCCCCCATGCTTCACCTACTCCTTTTGGCATTTCCTGCTGTCCCTTTCTCCCTTTTCTAGCTTTATCTAGTCATTTATCTAGCTTCCCCTTAGACCCACCCATGATTCTTGCCTCAACTACTGAGAAGTAATGAGATCCATACTGTGGAAATTTTAATGGTGTCTCCTTGTAATATATCGTTGCTCAGTTGTCCAAGCTTTAAGAGATATGGGGATAGTGTGAGGAAGTGTAGCTGAGGTAACAGATCAGCCATGATTTTATTGAATGATAAAACAGGTTTGAGGGGCCAATGGCCTTTCCCATCTCCATTCTTTATAAGGTCTCTTGAACCGTGATGGTCAATGAAAAATCCTGTGCCAAACAGGTGGCCAGCTATGGCCAGGAGCAAAGGCCTTCCAGTGACATTCCCTTGAGGAATCTTTAGAATGTGAGAAACCTAACCTCGCCTCCAAGGATGGGTCAGGATGTAAATAAGTGAAATTCCTCCGTCTGGAAAGTGCTGGTCTTGTTCCGAGCTTTGCTGCTGCAGGAAACAATTCCTATGCTGTGCCACTTGTAACAGACTGCTCCCAACATCAGTTCCATAAATAACTTGTTATGGTTTTGCTGTGAATTAGCGTGGCACTTTTTAGCATGATGTGAGCCATTTGGATGCTCCAGTCAGAGTAGAGATCACAGCGTTGACACTTTGTGGCAAAACTTCATTTTAATCTCTCTGAGATGGATGTCCTGTGGATCAGTAATCGTAATCTGGATTCGACACTGTAATGAAAATTTCATTGCATTGTCTGAGAGCCTGCCTTTTGTCCTACCACATGTGTCCTTAACATTCCGCACTCTTGTATTGGTGCAAGTATGGGTTAGCTCCAAATATGAGAGGGAATTAGAATTTCCATATCTAGAGCAACCCGACTGTGGCAGTGGTACAGCGTGCCCACTGAGTGATGCTGGATCAATTGTTAATTTGAGAATCGCGGTTGTTAACTGAACATATTAAGGGATATGGAGTACAGGCAAGTATTCGGAGTTAAGGTCACAGATAAGCTAAGATCTCAAAGAATGGCAGAACAGACTCTATGGTCTATCCCTGTTTCTCTGCGTACTAGATTTTTTTCTCCGCTTCGATTCTGATGCGCTTGTACTTGGCAAGGTAAAAGATGTCTATTTCCAAATGACACCCATCTGTCTGCATCCTCTTCTATTTGATGCTTAACAATGTAGCTTGCCCCTGCGGGGAAGCTCTGCATCATATTCTTTTCACTTGCACTAAATGATACATCCGTTTTAATACTTGTGATCTTGTCACTTAGCAGCCATTCAGAAACTGCCGCTGCCCTTTCCTAAACCACTTGCAGTTTCAGGCATTTTTCATGCTATGACTGTTCTGAAAATTGGCTGGGGAGACCTGGTTTTTTTTCCCCCTTTGTGCAATACTGCCATTAAAAGAGACACATTCTGTGGTTTTTGTGATGATTTTTTTTTCATCCATTAACAGCCACTGCTGAACTATGTTGAACATGCAACGTCCTGAAACTGCAGCGGTGTGTCCTCAGGATGACCTTTTTCGATTCTGTAAGGATGTGCCATGAAAAACAAAGGGAGATATTGGTTGTACAGAAACTGTCAGAGTACCGTTAGTTTACTGTTGGCTCCAGAAAGTTTTTTTTTGCCATTTCCAAAACAGTCCTTTAATACTTCGAGCTGTGGCCTAGGGCGACTTGGATTTGATGATTTTGGCTTATGATCTAGATGCAACTTTTCCAATTTAAACTTGAATAGTCAATATTCAGGTCCATATTTATGGACATATATTTGTCATGATTCAGTGCTGTCAAAGACTCTGAAGTTTTGATGTAAAATCTTGCATTTTTCCATGTCAAACTTGAAGCAAGCAAGCTGAAGGAATAGTAACTCCTTCACATGATTTTTGTCAGCATCCCATTAACATAATCTCACAGTTGCGATTAACTGATGATAAAAATGTTGACAAATTTCTCCAGCCACGCTGATTTCAAATTGCTAATAAACGTTTGTCCCAGCCGCCAAACAATTAGCCACTGGAACAAGTAGCCCATTGAGTAGCAAGCTTTCCTGTCCTCAGTGACCTCCTGTAAGCAGATTTGGTGTGTTTGCAATATCATGTAAAATACTCAAAAAGTATTCCCTGGTGTCTGCGGAAGCTAACATAAACTTTCCGGGCTGTTTCTCTTCATAAATGCAATCAAGAATTTTGGCTGGGGGTGAGGCATTGGATGGCTTCCAGTTGGTACAATGGAAGCTGTGACCACAGCTCGATAATGAGACATTGAGGCACGTTTCAGCAATGCTGCAGCAACAATGAGCAAAGACCCCTCCGATCAGTGGGTGACAGGCTTCCTTTCATTTTGTTTTAATTTACATTTCCTTTCCTTCCGAAACCAATAGCTGACGCCAAATTACACTCTTGCTGAAAGATAAGTCCTTTCTTCAGTGCCACAGATACAGCCACTGTACAAAAAAACAATTGTAACCATTTGCGAGATCAGTATTCTAACCATCAGTCATTGCAGTGAGTTAACCACCTGGACCGTTATAAATCCTAGTGACGTGCGCAGACACGTGCATGACTAAGATTGTTTTGAGAAAGACGCTGTAAACGTCCGCTTTGTAAAAAAGGAATAAGCTTGAATTGAACAGGAAATGCTTACCTTTTTATACCTCGCTGTACCATACACTATTCAATAGCAGAATGAGCATTTAGTTTAGGGCAGAACATGCCTATGTCCGAGGCAGTAACTGGCCTGATTGTGGAAACTGTGAATGTGGCTCTGAATCCTTGGTACTTACTCCTTTCCATCCGACTAGCGCGCGCGCGCACACACACACACACACACACACACACACACCGCCGCCTACCTCCCGACCTCCCCCTCTCCCCTATATGTCTGTCCACCCTAACGGCCATGGAAGCTGAGTTCATATCACCACTGGTTGGCCTGTAAATCCATCCACTTTGTCACACTCTGGGGAAAAAAAAGAGAATTTAGATTTATGTCACACCTTTCACGACTTCCCAAAGTGTTTGCAGCACTTCTTTAGATGTTAGTGAAGGACAGAAAGGAGGACTTGCATTTGTATGGTATTTTTCATGACCATTGGTGGGCTCAAGGTGCTTCAAGCCTTTTGAAGTGTAGCCAGTGTGTTATTTTGGAGAAAACTGGGATGTTGATTTGAAATCAACTCCCACAAACAGCAATGTGAAGACAACCAGATGATCTGTTATTTTTATTGTTGTGTGGCATTTATTGAAAAATAAACATTGCCTGGGATACTGGGAATAAGATCCCAACTCTTCATCAAAATATTGCCAATGGTCTTTTGTTTTACATCAGAGTAGACAGAAGAGTTTAACATCTCTTCCAAAAGACAGCATCTCTGACAGTGTAGCACTCCCTCAGCTCTCCCACAGTATTGTACTAGAATGTGATGAAAATGGAATGGGACTCAACATAACTTGAAAATAGGAGTGTTACTATTGAGCCACATTTAACACCATGAAAGTAATTTTTAGTTGTAACTCATGGGCCGAGGGATTATCTTGTAAGAAATAAAATGTCCCCATTAACTATAGTACTTCCCATTACACAGAATGCTAAATGTGAAATTCCGGACTTTTTTCTTGACTATCATTTAAGAAGAAAAAAAATGACGAATATAGAAGGGAGAAGAAAATGCCATCTGTAGAAAGGAAGTGCTTATTTCCTTAATGCTATACAGCACACTGAGTGAGGGAGTCCCAGAGGTCTGTAGGGTTGCTTTCTCCTTAGAATCGTAATACAGTGTGAGAACAGGCCATTTAGCTCAACCAGTCCGCACAGACCCTCTGAAGAATATCCCACCAAGACCCATTCAGCTACCCTATTACTCTACATTTAACCTTGATTAATGCACCCACCCTACACATCCCTGAATACTATGGGCAATTTAGCATGGCCCATTAAGCTAAGTGCACATCATTGGATTGTGGGAGGAAACCCATGCAGACATAGGGAGAATGTGCAACCTTCACACATGAGGCTGGATTCGAACTCTGGTCTCTGGCACTGAGGTAGCAGTGCTCACCACTGAGCCACCATGCCACCCGATAGAGGGATACGACAGCTGCATTAACCTGTGGGTACCATACCTCAGGCATGGGGAGAAATTCTGAAGGGATGCCCTTTTTTTTCATGGTAATTTCAGCCAGTGCAGAATTAAAATCTGATTGAAGATTTGTAGCTCGGGTATCCGTTGTTGTGGTTCTGCTCGCCGAGCTGGAAGTTTTTGCTGCAAACATTTCGTTCCCTGGCTGGGGAACATCATCAGTGCTGTTGGAGCCTCGTGTGAAGCGCTGCTTTGATGTTTCTTCCGGTATTTATATTGGTTTGTTCTTGCCGCTTCCGGGTGTCAGTTTCAGCTGCAGTGATTTGTATGTGGGGTCCAGGTCGATGTGTCTGTTGATGGATGTTCTTGCCGTTTCCGGGTGTCAGTTTCAGCTGTAGTGGTTTGTATATGGTGTCCAGGTCAATGTGTCTGTTGATGGAGTTTGGGGATGAATGCCATGCTTCTAGGAATTCTCTGGCTGTTCTCTGTCTGGCTTGTCCTATGATAGTGGTGTTTTCCCAGTCAAATTCATGTTGCTGGTTGTCTGAGTGTATGGCTACTAGAGATAGCTGGTCGTGTCGTTTTGTGGCTAGCTGATGTTCATGGATGCGGATTGTTAGCTGTCTTCCTGTTTGTCCTGTATAGTGTTTTGTGCAGTCCTTGCATGGTATTTTGTAAACTACGTTAGTTTGGCTCATGCTGGGTATTGGGTCCTTTGTTCTAGAGCCAAACTAACGTAGTTTACAAAATACCATGCAAGGACTGCACAAAACACTATATAGGACAAACAGGAAGACAGCTAACAATCCGCATCCATGAACATCAGCTAGCCACAAAACAACACGACCAGCTATCTCTGGTAGCCATACACTCCGACAACCAGCAACATGAATTTGACTGGGAAAACACCACTATCATAGGACAAGCCAGACAGAGAACAGCCAGGGAATTCCTAGAAGCATGGCATTCATCCCCAAACTCCATCAACAGACACATTGACCTGGACACCATATACAAACCACTACAGCTGAAACTGACACCCGGAAACGGCAAGAACATCCATCAACAGACACATCGACCTGGACCCCATATACAAATCATTGCAGCTGAAACTGACACCCGGAAGCGGCAAGAACAAACCAATATAAGTACCGGAAGAAACATCAAAGCAGCGCTTCACACGAGGCTCCAACAGCACTGATGATGTTCCCTAGCCAGGGAACGAAACGTTTGCAGCAAAAACTTCCAGCTCGGCGAGCAGAACCACAACAATGCAGAATTGAACCCATGTAGAGTGATGCCAACAACATCACGTCCAGCCAACTGACACTCTCAACTGACGCTCCTCTGAAGCAGTTAAGAGTGCTACATGAATGTAAGCTGTTGTTTCATTACTTCCTGGAGCTGCAAACACACACACACACACACACACACACACACACTCCTTAGAGAGTACCATCCAAACTACCGATCACTTTCATCCAGAATGACAGTGGCAGCAGGTACATGAAAGCATCACTACCTGCGAGTTCCCCTCCAAGCCATTCACTCTGCTGACTTGGAAATACATCACCATTCCTGGTCACTGGGGCACAGTCCTGGGAATTGCCTTTCTGAGGGCATTGTGTGTCTGTCTGCAGCATATAGACTGTAGCGTTCAAGAAGGGAGCTCACCACCACCTTCTCAAGGGCACCTAGGGACAAGCAATAAATGTTGGCCTCAGCATTGACTCCCACATTCTATGAATGTCAAAAATCCCGATATTGGAAGGCAGTCAGAATGGGCTGTTTGGCTAGTTTCTGAAGAGCTCAAGGACCAGAGGATCATCCATGTTGACAGAATCTGGTACAAATAAAGAGAAATGGTTCAGCCCTTTCTGAAAATAAGCACGTATTAGAAACAGAGCGAGAAACATACACAAGGAGAGGAAATTTGTGGCCAGCAAATTGCCCAAAACCCAATTCTCTGTGGCGTTCTTCCTCATTTGCAGCCCTCTGGGGTTCAGATCAGTCTTCGTAATCTCTCACACGTAGCTACCAGAACCCTGTCAAACACCTCAAATGATGAACATAGTCTCTTAGGGTGAACAAGAACTTACCGGCTAAACAGCTGAGAGAGGCTAGTTGGATTTATCATCTGCTTACACTTTCTCCGCCCACCTCCAGGCGCTTGTCGAGATGAGGAATGGAGTTTGCTGGTGAGCTGCAGTGGCTAACATTGACCTCCCCAGCAGGGAATTGGGTTGCCTTTTGCCTCGGAAGAGTCATGTGTTAGTGTGTGCCATCTGCTGCAAATGATACTGCTGCTGATTCCCAGCAAGCAGGCCCGATTGTCTCGATGTCCCAACACAGTGTAATTGTGTACACTCTGCTTTTAAAGGGACACTGTGCATATTGTTCCTTTTTTCAAAAAAAAAGCAAAAATGGGAAGAAAATTATGGAGCACGTTTTTCACAAACCTTTTTGGAGTTCTCTCTTTTACTTTATTTCTCTCTGTCACACTCACGCACTGCCTTTCTTTTTCTCTCTTATCTCTCTTACTCTCGTGTTTTCTCTCTCTTTGTCTGCCTGTCTGTATAGAGTTCATCTGCAGCCTTTTAGTATGACCAATTGGAGCGTCACTGGTCTAAACTATTGCATTCATGCGGCTGTCTCACTTTGAAGGAGTCTGTACACAGTTCCTGTTGCAATGCAAATCTGTGAACTATAGCGCTGAACGTGGGCGGAATGGTGCTGTTATTCAGCTCTCCAACCGGGAGGTTTATCGGTTGTAGGCTGCTGTGACTTCGCCTCCACACAGACTTGTGAATGCTATAACCGTGCTTGTTAGAATGCGGACAAGTTCAAAATCAGAGCTGCTCAGTGGTCTCAAGTGTCAGCCTCGTCATTTCCTGTTAGTCAGAGCCGCACAGCAGATGGCCATTGTGTTTGGTGATGATTGTGCTCACAGCAAAGTATGTGTTTCCAACAGCTGATCAATCTCTGGAATACGTCAAAAACATTCCTAACAAGGTCCGACTCTTTTCCCAAATGTCAAATGCGATTGCAACTCAGATGTCCAGGAAGTCGGTAGCTGTGTGTTTTTAGTCTGTTTACTTGATTTGTTTGTGAGTGATTCTGTTAATGTGCAGCCATTGGCAGCTGTTACTGGAGTGTTACTAGAATTATAAAATAGCTCTGGTTCCTGATTGGCCCGGTGTTGGGGTTTGAACCACTTCTGTGCGTGGGGGGGGGGGTTTACGGTTTGGTCCCCTACTGTTTGTGACATTTAGCAAGGGAAAGGCTCGAAATGTCCTCCAGGTACCTGAGCTATCGATAAGTATAAGAGATGAGCGGACTTCGCTGTCCTGTCCAGGAAACCATGCAGGAAGTTATAAACTGTGGATGGGGGCAACCGTGATTAACCCCGATTCACAAAAGCGAGCATGCAAATAGAAAAATAATGTATTCGTACAGTACGTTTCACGTCCCTAAGATGTGTCAAAGTGTCTTCTAACCAATAAGTTGCTATTAAAGCTGTAATGTGAGGAACTGTGGCAGCCAGTTTAACCTCCTCCTGGCAGAGGCTGTTGTGGGCAGAATATGGTCCAACTCACCAGGGTAATATGTTCCTCTTCACATAATGCAGTGTAAACACTCATCCAGGCAAACAGGGCTCCACTGTCATATGAGAGAGGCACCGTTAATGCTTGCAGCTCTGCCCCTGCATTCTGCGAAATTTTGTACCTGCAATCTGAAGCAGTTTGAACCAACAGCCTTCAGATTTGGGAGGTGCTCTCATTGAGCAAAGGTTGACCAATCAAAATGTCCGCTTTTCTTCGGAATTTGGCCTTTTCATCCATCTCCACTTAGATGATTGCAGTAGCTTCAGCAGAAACTTGGGGCCAGGGACCCGGGTTCAATACCCACCTTGGGCAACTGTCTGTGTGGAATTTGCACATTCTCCTTGTGTCTCCGTGGATTTCCTCCCACAGTCCAAAGATATGCAGGTGAGGTGAGGTGACCATGCTAAATTGCCCATAGTGTTAGATGCATTAGTCATGGATAAATGTAGGGGAATGGGTCTGGGTGCGTTGCTATTTGGATGGTCGGTGTGGAGCTGTTGGGCCGAAGGGCCTGTTTCCACACTGTAAGGAATCTGGGGAATCTTGCTCCTGCCAGTGAGGACCACAGAGCTATGTGTTCCACACCACAGGGGCTTACTTGAACTGCTTCAGTGGGTTGCTGTAGCTCATATCACATCTTCTATTTTCGCCTCAACCTCTGGTGCTGTTTCCTCTCCTTTTTGACAGTCCTGTCTCTTTCCTCACTCGGTCTTTTTTTTTTGATGGTGTTGTCTACAGCTGTGGTCAGTATCCAGCTTTGAGTTTCTTCTCAATAGCCTCCACACTGCTTCTGCACGAAACAAATGCTCCCTTCCTGCTCTCTAACAAAGTGATCCTGTCATTAAGAAGTTGAATCATCAGTAATACAGACGGCCTTTAACTCCTGCTGACTTGCACCCCAGAAAAGTCAAGAAGAGGAAATGAGAAATCTATAAGAACTGCTGTGGGTGGGGATAGGAAGTAAAACTTTGCTTTGTTGTTATATGCAGCAAAATTGTAAACACATTATTGAATGCCCTTAAAGTGTTATTACACACAAGTATTTGAATATTTATTAATTGTGTTTAATTATAAGGTTTAGATTAGATTAGACTACCTGCAGTATGGAAACATGTCCTTCAGCCCAACAAGTCCACACCAACTCTCCGAAGAGTAATCTACCAGACCCATTCCCCTACCCTATACTTACTAATGCACCTAACACTATGGGCAATTTAGCATAGCCAATTCATCAGGGTGTAAAGACAGTATTTTCTATTCTATATTTTTATTGCAGACTGAAACGAGAAATGGGCAATTTTAAAACAGCAGGGATTATGAAAAAAGTTGCACCTTTTAAAAGCAGCTTCCTGACACTCATTGGAGATGATGTTTACACTGCTGTTTGTTCAAGCAGTGAAGAAGGTCTAGTTACAGACTAAAACCAAGGGTGTGTGTACGAATGGAAATTTGGCCAGCAACAAATAGCTGATTGGTTCATGGAATGGTGATGTGTTGTTGGTGACAAAGGCTTCTACCTGCCAACAGCAATGTGATTGGCTCCCAGGTAATAGCTTGTCAGTGTGAATGTTTGGATCAGAAATCTTTGAACATCAGGAAAGGAAAGAGTTGTCCTTCTCTCTGCAGTATTAAAAGACAGTCCTCAAACCTGAAGAAAACTGGTCTATTTTCTCTCATCAGTAATAGTAAACCGCAACTCTGACCCAAAAACGTCAGATACTTTGTCGGTGTGAGCCAGTTGTTATGAGGTTCTGCAATCAATTGAGAATACCTGGAGAAAGATGATAAAGGAGTAGCATGACCCAACAGGCCTAAAGGAGAAAGGACCATCTCAGCAATCCCTGTCCATTGAGGCTACTGGACTGCCCTCCCGTACTGTCTGTGTGTGCATGTGTGTGTGATTGATTCTTGTTAAGTACAGAAACCTCATCTGTGCTTTCTGTCAACTTAGGTCTAAAAGAATAGATAACTTTTGCCTTTGTAGCATGTTTAACTTCAGTGATGGCTTCAGGAATAACGGGGCATGATTTGTAGTGCACTACAGAGTGAGGAGTTACGTTGGAAAAAGTTCACTTGTGTATGTGAGGTTGAAATGGAGTTCAATACAACATTATTGGTTAAAAATAGAGCCAGACCAGCTCTTAGGAATATACTTTGGTTCACTTGGGAGGTTGAACATAAATCCCCAGTGCTAAGTGAATTGCTAAGTTTATCTCAGACTCTGTGCCTTCTCGAAAATGGCAGAGATAATTGGGCTGCAGTGATGGGAAACTTCCTTTCCAATCACTGTTAAATGCAACAAATAGAATGTTTGTTTGCCAAAGATTGTCATAGAGTCATAGAGATGTTCAGCACGGAAACAGAGCTTTCAGTCCAACTCATCAATGCGGACCAGATATCCTAACCTAATTTCATATTTTTAGGTTAGACTTACAGTGTGGAAACAGGCCCTTCGTCCCAACAAGTCCACACCGACCCGCCGAAGCGCAACCCACCCATACCCCTACATTTACCCCTTACCTAACACTATGGGCAATTTAGCTTGGCCAATTCACTTGACCCGCACATCTTTGTGACTGTGGGAGGAAACCGGAGCACCCGGAGGAAACCTACGCAGACACGGGGAGAACGTGCAAACTCCACACAGTCAGTCGCCTGAGTTGGGAATTGAACCCGGGTCTACAGGCGCTGTGAGGCAGCAGTGCTAACCACTGTGCCACCGTGCCGCCCATAATCTAGTCCCATTTACCAGAACTGGGCCCATATCCCTCTAAGCCCTCCCTATTCATATACATATCCAGAATCCTTTTAAATGCTGCAACTGTACCAGCCTCCTCCACTTCCTCTGACAGCTCGTTCCATACACGCACTACTCCCTCTGCATGAAAACATTGCCTCTTAGGTCCCTTTTATATCTTTCCACTCTCACACTAAACCTATGCACTCTAGTTCTGGACTCCCCCTATCCCAGGGGAAAGACTTTATCTATTTATCCTATCCATGTCCCTCATGATTTTATGAACCTCTATAAGGTCACCCCTCAGCCTCAGCCGCTCCAGGGAAAACAGCCCCAGCCTACTCAGCCTCTCCCTATAGCTCAGATCCTACAACCCTGGCAACATCCTTGTAAATCTTTTCTGAACCCATTCAAGTTTCACAACATCTTTCTTATAGGGAGGAGACCAGAATTGCATGCAATATTCCAAAAGTGGCCTAACCAATGTCCCTCACTGTTGGAGATTAAAGAGAATGTTAAACTGTGGAATGATTGAAGCGATGAAAGCTGATTGTAAAAATGGGTTCTCCTCAAGTGTTTTGTAAGCAGTCAGGTACTTCTGAGTTGTAGAAAATGTGGTGGCCAGTCATGCACAGCAAACTCTCTCAAACTGCGATGGAAATAACCAGGATTTTAGTGTTTCAGAGTTTTAGTGATGTTGGTTGAAAGATAGATATTCACTATAGCGCTGGGGTGAACTTCCCAGTTCTTTGAATAACAACACAAAATTGTTCCACATCTACCTGAGAGGACAGATGGAAACTCTGTTTAATGTTTTGTCTTAAAAAATGCACTTCGTAGTGCTCTAATGTGCCAAATTTGATTATACGTGCTTTAGGCCCAATACAGGCCTGGAGTGGATCCATGTTATGTAAATGAAGCTGACCCAGCCAGCTGAAGCACAGTCAGTTTATTAACTCTTGTATGGATTCTGTTAAGGCATTCGCCAGTCTAGCTCAGGATTTGAAAGTGTTTTTCGAAAAATTGACCTATAAAATGCACAGCTGAAACTGTATTGCTGGAAAAGCGCAGCAGGTCAGGCAGCATCAAAGGAACAGGAGATTTGATGTTTCGGGCATAAGCCCTTCTTCAGGAATGAGGAAAGCGTGTCCAGCAGGCTAAGATAAAAGGTAGGGAGGAGGGACTTGGGGGAGGGGCGATGGAGATGTGATAGGTGGAAGGAGGTCAAGGCGAGGGTGATAGGCCAGAGTGGCAAGTTTCTTCACCCTGATCCTATCGGAAGAACACCTGAATTAACTGTGATGTGGAGGTGCTGGTGTTGGACTGGGGTGGACAAAGTTAAAAATCACACAACACCAGGTTATAGTCCAACCTGGTGTGTTTTTTTAACTGAATTAACAACTTTTGTTAGAGAATGCATCTCTACCCCAATCTGGTTTATTGACACTGCAGAAATGATTCATTTTCCGGGGCTGTTTATTGTGCTGTTTGACTTGTTACAGCTCTTGTCAGTATATGTCCCTATCACTCTAGAGAATCTGTGTTTGTAAATGTCCCTCCTTCCTGATTACAGGCTGCGAGAAAACAAACAATGCCCTTTTTAAATCTCAAAATGTAGTTTAGACTAATCTCATTAAAAGAAATGTGTTTATTTCCTCTCTCTCTCTCTCTCTCTGTCTTTCTGTGTTCCTTAATACAGCCGAGGTTGAAATTTAAAAGTCATTACTCAGAGGATGTGAGGTTAGGGCTATAAACACATGACACATCTCAGTTCCTGCTGACTGAGATCCTTCGAGATCATTTCTTTGACTGTTGCTTTGTTGCTTGTGCCAGTCTCCGCTTCTGATTAGATTACAGTGCCAGGCTATTGTGAGTCTGTGTGTGAATCAGTCCACTTTGTGTTATCAGTCTACCTTGGCGTAGTGCCCAGTCTAAATTTGTTTGTGTGTGTGTCTATAATGCAAACAAATGATTTGAAATTACTGGGACAACTAGACAAATTGCCTTATCAGTCTTGAGTGTGAAATTCTGTTGAAAAACAAGGCTGATCTTTCCTTGCAGAATCTTTGAGTTGACAGCTTGCTGTCTAGACAGAGAAACTCCAGGTTTAAAGATAGGAGTCAGGCCGTGATGTTTCACCTCGTCTTTTCAGGTTGCATCCAACCCAAGCACCGGAAGTAGCTTAAGAAATAAAATTTATTCTCATGGATAACCGGGTGATCAGATTTAACTTGCTTGTGAAGGATGAAATTTGGATGACATTTTAGTCATTGTAAATCAATCTTGGTTTATCACTGTTTTATTTGCAGTGCAAGTATTTATTGAGTTGATATATCATTTTTAATGAAAATTACTTGAAGTGTTGAAGTGTTTAAGCAGGAATAGTCAGACAGCTTGGCTGTTGGGTTCTAATTCACAGGGATTTGACATGCATTGGAAAATACACTGGGTGTTTGGTTTTCCTTGGTAAATGTGGACTGTCCCTTGGTCAGTGTAGATTCCTGTGAAATCCATTGACATCCCAAGGCCGATTGAGAAAAGAATATCAATTGCTTCCTCGTATTCCGTGTGGGACTCCTGTTAAAGATGCCTTTAGCCATTTTCAGCAAATGCAAGTTAACAATGGGAGGATATTGTGAAGATAATGCTATAGTCCCACAAAAGGCCGCATTGTGTAATATCTTGGAACTGCGGTCTCTCAATCTAATCAAAACACTGTATTTTATTCCTGCACATTAACAAATCAGGCTCAGTTATTCCGGTTGGGTAAACCTTTTTGATTACTTTTTGTTCATCTGTTTATCCTGCAGCTCAAGGTGTCACACATTTGCTGCTTCCTATGAGACTTGGATTTTCAGCTTTTACTGTCTGGCTCCTGCTTCTCTTCCCTACATTCCAGCACTACCCATCCTCCTCTACACAAAATAAACTCTCAGCTTATCTCATCGTCCATGAGGCCCACCTCCTTCTTCCTGAATTCCCACAACATTTCCAGCAGCTGGACTTGTTCCTGGCTCCCACACTAGCTGCCATTTGTAAATGCTACTCTCTTCCCAGTTAGTGTCCTCTTTTTCATCACACTCCACTCAAAACCATCCAAGTTCATTCTCTCTCCCATCGGTCTTCAATCTGGCTCGCTAACCCCCCACCACCCCCCATGACCTGCCCTTGCCCTTTCCTCCTCGCTCTCTCTCTCTCACTCTCTCACACACACAAACACACATACATACGCCTCTCTCACACACACACACCTTTCTCTCTCTCTCTCTCTCTCTCTCTCACCTCTCCTTTCTTTTTCTACCCCCTTCTCCTGACCCCTCACTCCCACATTCCCTCCCCGTTCTCCTGGTGCCCCTCTTCCCCCTACTCTTCTCCACTCACTCCCTCTCTCTTTCAGCTGGCTCATCCTGTCTACAGCCCTTTACCTAATCTGTACAGGGAGCAAGAATCTCATACCTGTTGGACAAGGCCAAGGGCTAAGGCTCCTCCACTCCTGAACTCAAAATCCCCCTACCTGCCTCACTTACAGTCACACCCTGTTTCCCTGATCACTAACTGAATTTGAATTACAAAATCTACCAGGTGTGACTGCCTCCTGAAACAAAGTGTCCGGGTAACTCCCCCCCCCCCCCCCCCCCCTTCCTCCTGGATGTGTCACAGAGTTTGAAGCTCAGAACACTTAAATAGCAATCACTTGCCTCCTTGCTCTGACCTCACTTCTGCCCAGCTCCCATGCTGCCTCTGGACGCCATTGATACAGAGTTAACCTCCCTGTGCATGATGCCTTGCTGCACCCCGCACCACCTGGTTGGATCTTTGCCTCCTGTCCCCGTTGATATACAATCTTGGATGTGCCAGAACTTCCTCCAGCTAAAATACACGGAAAACCAGAGTCATCTCCTTTGGCCCCATGACAAATATCTGTCTTCCGTTTACAATTTCTGCACAGCTCTTCAGTTGAACCAGGCTGTTCTTCACCTCAGTCTCCCTGATTGATGCTCCCGATCCCAGTTTCCCTCCACTTCAAAGCCTGTTTACTTGCACTTATGTACCATCAGATGATTTTTTTCCTCTACTGCTCACCATTTGGCCTTAAAGATCTATTTCTATTAAAAAGACAACTACATTCGCTCCAACCTTCCCCAAATTCAGCTTGCTTATAACCCTGTTAGCACTGACCTGCATTAGCCGCCATTTTTTCCAAGGCACTTATTGCAGTTTTCATCCCTCCCAAGTATCATGTTCCCCACTGTTATAATTTTCTCCAGCTCTCCTCAAATGTTCCACTTCTGCAGACTCTATAACCCTAAGACATAAAGGTAATTGTTTGACTGACCCACACACACCGTCACCACCCTCCGGAATTTCCCTGTTTGTTCTCATATGACCCTGTGAAATACGTTGGGTGTTCTAAAAGTGAAAATTACTGGGGGTCGCATAACCATGAGTAGTGAGCAGGCCAAGCACTTATTTAAGTGACCTCTCCAGGTAGGTTTTAACAACAAGTAATAAGTCTGTTTTACCTTGGAGTATCGCAGTTGAAGTCTGAAATGACAAAGTCCGCTTCCACTTTGCAACTTCTAAGAAATTTTGATTGGAACATTTTCTGTTTTTCTTCAGAAAGGAGTTGCATTACACAATCTCTGTATCCTAACATTCGATCCCATCCCTCTCAAATTCGCGTGCCAGTGTGTGTGCTAAATTGCATGTGTGAACTTGGAGTGCAGTACAGTAATCTAACAGTGTTCCTGAAAAAAATGAATGTAGTTTCAGCTCAAAGAATTGTGGATATGATCACTGGAATGTATCTTTCAGGAACGTGGCCTCTCCTACACTGTACTGTTCATTATTATGTTAAAATTTTGGCTCCGTTTAGATTTGGTAAATAAGTACCTTGTATGAAACCGGTGCTTGCTTTTAAAGGCTGTGTCTTCCTGTTAGGAGAACTGTTATCGAAATCTGTTCACAAAGTATTTTGGATAAGAGCAGCTTGGCAGTTATATAGATTTCTAAATTAGTGTAGTATCCCAAAGAGTGTTGGTGAAGCATCGTCAGAGAAAATTTGACAGCAGGCCTTATTAGGACCTGAGAGGATCATAGAATCCTGGAATCCCTACGGCGTGGGAGCAGGCCATTTGGTCTATCAAGTCAACACTGGCCCTTCAAAGAGCAGCCCACCCAGGGTTTACAGGGTCTGTTTGGCCCAGTGTGTTAGAGGACAACAACTTGGTAGTTTGATGAAAAGAGAAATACCTTGAACAAGACATATCCTGTTGCTTTCCTTCACTCATTACGAGTTACATCAATGTGATAATGATGATGCAAAAATTGCATGAGAGATAAGTAACTCTCCTCCAAGATCATGAGAAATGTCCACCCGTCCCTGTACTCCCACCGAGAGGACTGAATCATGGTGGGTGGTACCTGAGGCACTCCTTGCCATTGACCTTTTCAGACCCTCGCACAACATTTCAAGGTAGCTAAGAGAAATTTGTTTCTTTTGGGGTTTGGAAAGTGAATGTCTGGCCTGTTTTCTGTTGTTGAGACAAACTCCAGTCAGTTTCAATGCAAGTCAATCGTCTTGCAGTTCACTGTGAAATGAGCTGACTAAATCGCTAACCCCCGAATTTATCACCTATCTGAATCTATGGCCTGTGACTAGTGGAGTGCCACAAGGATCGGTGTTTGGTCCACTACTTTTCGTCATTTATATAAATGTTCTGGATGTGAGCATGGGTATAGTTAGTAAGTTTGCAGATGACACAAAAATTGGAGGTGTAATGGACAGTGAAGAAGGGATACCTCAGATTACACCAGGATCATGATCAGATGGTTCAATGGGCTGAAGAATGGCAGATGGAGTTTAATTTAGCTAAATGTGAGGTGTTGCATTTTGGGAAAGCAAATCTTTGCAGGACTTGTACACTTATTGGTAAGGTCCTAGGGAGTGTTGCTGAACAAAGTGTCCTTGGAGTGCAGGTTCATAGTTCCTTGAAAGTAGAGTCGCAGGTAGATAGGATAGTGAAGAATGCGTTTGGTATGCTTTCTTTTATTGGTCAGAGCATTGAGTTCAGGAGTTGGGAGGTCATGTTGCAGCTGTACAGGATGTTGGTTAGGCCACTTTTGGTATATTGTGTACAGTTCTGGTCTTCCTATTGAATAGGCTAGGGTTGTTTTCCCTGAAGTGTTAAAGGCTGAGGGGTGACCTCATAGAGGTTTATAAAACCATGAGGGGCATGGATAGGATAAATAGACAAAGTCTTCCCCCTGGGGTGGGGGGAGTCCAGAACTACAGGACATAAGTTGAGGGTGAGAGAGGAAAGATATAAAAGAGCCGTAAGGGGTGACATTTTCACACAGAGGGTGGTACGTGTACGGAATGAGCTGCCAGAGGAGGTGCCGGAGGTTGGTACAATTGCAACATTTAAAAGGCATCTGGATGGGTATGTGAATAGAATGGGTTGAGAGGGATATGGGCCGGGTGCTGGCAGGTGGGACTAGATTGGGTTGGGATATCTGGTCGGCATGGACGAGTTGGACCAAAGGGTCTGTTTCCATGCTGTACATCTCTATGACTCTCTGTGACTCTATGACTCTGTCTTGCAGCACAGTAGGGCGTATGGTAGGGCTGTGCAGCTAGTAACTCATGAGAAAACTGGACAGGTTGCGTGTATCGTCATTACCTCTCACTGGCAGAATAGCTGCCATCTTTAGAAATTGACCATCCATTGGTGATAAATGCAGGCTCCGATCCTTGGCCAATGGCACAACCTTTCTGCCAGTGAAGAGGCTGCTCCTGGGAGCCCTCCACACTTAGGAGTGGGGTTTGGCAGGTAATGGAGGGCAGGGTACTGAGGCAGTAAATCCAACGTGATGTAATCTTGGAGGGTCAACAATCCTGTACAGAGAAGGGGGCACTGACCAGGCCAAGAGGAGGAAAGTGAGGTCTCGACAGTCTCTGAGATTGGACTGAGTTTAGTAATGGTGTGGGAAGAGGCTGGGAAGTGGGATTTTTGGAGTGGCGTGGGTAGTGGAGCTATATGAGCTGGCTTTCCTTCCCATGACCATGTCACTGGTCGTGCAGACATCCAGCTCTAATAGAGATTCAACCTGGCAGTGAGAGGATACCTCACCTGCCCTGGCAGGTGGATTTCCAGACTGGGATTACCTTATCTCCAGCAAGATCAGCTGGGCTTGTGAATGCATGGCCCACGGACCCCAGCTTTAGCTAGTTTGAGACCCCTCGTATTCCCATCTCCAGTCTCCCCTCATGCCCATCCAGTTTAAGCTCATGTGAAGTGGTGGCTAGTTTGGAAAGGTGAAGCTCTCGAGGGAGTGGTATGAACAGATACGATGTGGGAAATTTGAAGTTTCCATGGTAATAGCCTGATATAGCTATGAGAGCCAGTGCACGTCTGAGTTGCTAATTTTTTTCCATTGCAACAGAACACTCCTACAGGATGGACAGAGTTATTCTGAATTAACTGCAGCTTATTCAATGACGTGGTGTCGAATTGTGTAAACTGTTTAAATACACCAGGAGCTGAAGTCCCTTTGCCTCCCTGTGTAAATAGTGCAGATGCTTGAAAATTTGAAATGGACCGTGCTTGGGACAAAGCAGGCTTCGGGGGTATCTCTGGAGCAAACAGGCATGTTAACCTTTGGAATTAACTGTGGCACACTGACTGCATCTGTCATAAGACCAGGCCTTTGGATCAGTTCCCACTCTCTTTGTTATTTATACATTACAACAGTTACCTGATGCAATTTGCAGCAATCAACAGAGCTGCTGCTATGACATAGCATAACTCCATGCATGGTTAACAATAAAAAGAAACAAATGAAATGTTTTATTCTTTCTGTACTATTGTTTTATGGTTGATTTTAATTTATGTTCAAATGAAATAATCCAGAATATAAAAGGGTAATTTTCCATACCAAAACATTGACCCTTCTTGATTTAATAAGCTCTGCTCCATTTTCAAAACATGCTAGTCCCTGTGCAGTTAAGATCTGTGAGTTCAGTGAAAGCTGGGGGAAAGAACGCCATTCAACATATCTTCCTGGTGAAAATTCTCAGTCATGCCTTTGACTGTCTGTAAATGCCTAGGCTGCTGCTTAAAATCATCCATGGCGCACCTGACTTCTAGTCCCAGAGATTGCAAACCAGCATCTGCACCATTTGATCTGTCTTTGGACTCTTGCATCCAGAAGGATATTTGTACCCAGTGCGGTAACACTTGTGTTAGCTCCTGTAACCGAAGAGCTTGGCATGGCTAACACAATGCTGAAAGACTCAGCAGACTTGTTTTAAACCTCCTGGTATGTACACACGTGACAGTCACAAGCATTTCAGTGTCGGACTGATATTATTCGGCTACAAACAATGGTACAATTTCATCAGTGCGTTATGCTCCAAGTGGCCCCAGTTAGGATGGAGCCTGAGACTTTTTATACCATTGGCGCACAAACAATGATGCAGTGATGATGTCATGAGCATGTCTCTGAAAGGTCTTTTTTAAGATTACTTAAAGTGTGGAAACAGGCCCTTCGGCCCAACAAGTCCACACCGACCCGCCAAAGTGCAACCCTCCCAGACCCATTCCCCTACACCTAACACTACGGATAATTTAGCATGGCCAATTCACCTAATCTGCACTTTTTTGGATTGTGGGAGGAAACTGGAGCACTCGGAGGAAACCCACACAGACATGGGGAGAGTGTGCAAACTCCACACAGAGGAGTCGCCTGAAGCGGGAATTGAACCCTGGTCTCTGGCGCTGTGAGGCAGCAGTGCTAACCACTGTGCCACCATGCCGCACATTTTTTAAAAACAAAACCTCTATCACCACCCTCTGTCTTCTACCTTTGAGCCAGTTCTATATTCAAATGACTAGTTTTTTTTGCAGCATCTGAACTGAGATACATAATGCAATAGCCTTCAGAAGGGAATGGGAGGAAATTTGATTAAAAGCAGAGATAAATACAATAAATGCAAGTTGTTCCCTTACTTTGCATGGTAAGGTACCAACAAAGCCATCATGGCAATGACGTGCTTCAGCACTTCATTTTAAAGTTATTCATTTTTTACAGTGTTAAGTCAGAGTCTGCTATACATGTCTGTGTTTCCAGTTATCATGACTGCAAGAGCTTTGCAGCTATAAATCCTGTTAGGATTTGTCACTGCAAATAATAAATGCACCTGAACAAGGTGTCAGACTCTAACTCATAACCTTCAATAAACTACCTTTTGAAGTGAAATTGCTGATGTAAGTTTGACGGTGCAGCAACTAATTTACGCACAAGTTAAATCCTACAAGCTACAGTGAGCATAATGTGGTCTGAAAGATCAGACCTAGCAAAGGGTAAGTTTCTACAAGTTGCATTAGCTAGTCTCATCAATTTTCTTTGGTGCCCTGGAATAAAGCAGCACTCCAATCTGAGGTTGTTGCATTGGCTGCAAGATGGGCATTCATTCTCAACAATGGATTAATTGTAACTGCTTCACTGTGTCCGGTTCATGCCCAATGAGAATCTGACTGGATCTCCACAGAGTATCTGTAGGCACATCTGTAAATGGTACTTCATTCCAGGAGTTGGGAATATGAACCAGACTGGCACTGCAGTACTGAGGAGGAATAGCATTGTCACTGATGCCCTTCTTTGAATGAGAGTTTAAACCCAACACAATGTTGTTTGGCTGATTATTGATGAACTCAAAGAAAAGCTAGGCAGTTACTAAAGTCCTAACTGATCTATTTGTTATTTTGAGAGGTTTTGTATTCCAATTGCTGAATTTATCTGTATATTTACTAACCACTTTGAAATGAATATATTGCATGTGATGCACTTAGTATTTAATTACTCATTTAAAAAATATTGCTGTATAAATCTAGTTCATTTTCATTTGATCTGTACTTTACATTCGCACTCGGATTTAGTAGAAACCCCAACTCATTATCTTCCTGCAACCTACTAGGCTAATTGGACCACCTCAGTTGCTGCACCATCTTTAAGGTTGATTAATCTCCAATATAACTTTCATGTCAAGATGGACAGTAGTTAGCTCCTTCAGGAACCTTTACCCACCAGGTATTAACTGCAAAGTTAGAATTTTTCTTCAGGTACAGAGAGAGTTTGTTGTAGAGAATACAATAGCAATGCATCAGATGGGATCCAACTGCTCATTAAGCACTGATGTAAGAACAACATCCGCTTGTGGAGTAACTCTTTGATCCTTTTGAGATGTGACTTTGGAATGTTCTCCTTGGAACAGTTTACAGGATAGAGTTTCTCCTAACACCTCAGTCAGGAATTAAGTAAATATGTGTCTGAAACTCCATGGGCATGTTTCTCATGGATTAACCTGCCTACTAATTGGCTTGACTCAGGTACTGGAGCCTTTTTACAGCAGCTAATGACACAAACCAAGGCTGGGTGGGTGAGTATGAATGCTAAAGAGTGGTACCTTTTAAGAAAAACACTTTTTAATATTATTGATATTTTTGTTTTATTTGGTGCTGGCTGGACCAGTATATGTTGCTATCCCTAGTTCTCCTGAGAAGGTGATTCCTCGATCAAAATTGTTAAAACAGATTACCTGATCCAGCATTGTATTGCTGTCCTTGAGAGGTCCCTGTGCACAGATTGTCATATAATAGAAAGCATTGCAGACACAAGTGATGCGACCTCAGAAGTGCTTTATTGCCTGTAAAGTCCTTTGGGATGGGGATCAAGGAAGGTGCCATATTAAATGCACTTCTTCCTGTGATGGCTGCATGGCAGTAGGTTTGACTATTTGGAGGTTATGTTCAGATGAGTATTTAATCCATTTCTTGTTGCCTGGGTGGAGACGAATTAACACTGAAATCAACTCCAATATTGAAGATATGGCATTCCTAAATTGAGTACCAATGATGAGAGTTTTATGAAAAGGTTTGCAGCTCAAGTTGCGGATGAAGTTGTAAGAGTTGTTCACCGAGCTGGTGGTCTGTCCGGTCTGGTATCGATGTGTCTCTGTTTCCTGGTACTTCTGGTTCTGTATCTGTTCAATGTGTCTATTGATTGAGTTCCGGTTGGAGTTCTCTGGAGTGTCTCTGTTTCGCCCGTACTAGGATTAACAGTTGACGAAGGGCTCCGGCCCGAAGCATCGATTTTCCTGCTCCTCGGATGCTGCCTGACCTGCTGTGTTTTTCCAGCAATACACTCTCAACTCTGATTTCCAGCATCTGTCGACCTCACTGTCTCCTAGGTTCTGGAAGAAAGCCTATTTGCACTACATCTGCTGTTCTGCAGTTGTTGTCTTTATTCAAAGGGCAAGAATTTGGTCTTTGTAACTAGTGTTCACCATCAAACTTACTTCACATTGCTGCTATTTCAGGCTGCACTTGCTGAGACTGTGGAGCATGCGTGTTAGCAGTAATTATCATAAATATAGTTGTTAAGACCATTAAGTGGCACTATTTTAATGAACCAATATATTGAGTCACAAACTACTAAACAAAGTATAACCCCTCTTTTTAATTTCTAATCATTGATTTAACATTGTATGCATGCGTAGTCAGCCTAATCAGCAGTGTGTGTTTGTTTGTCTTTGTGTTAGCAAGTACATCTCTTTTTTTGTTATTGTATCTGAACATAGGAACATTAGTTTTGGCCATTTAGTCTCTCAAGCATATTTTATCACTTGGTGAAGTTGCATGTTATTTGTGATTAATTCGATAGACTTGACTTTGCCCGCCATTTAGAAAATCTTATTCAATACTGATGTTTCTGAGCATGGTCAAGTCTTTAATAGGTCTGTAATGATGTTCTATAGAATGATGGTGATTATATCATCTCAAATTTGGAGACCAATATTCAACTCAGTGCAAAAAGCAAAATGCAGCAGATGCTCAAAATTTGAACTAGAAACAGAAAACAGTAGAAAAAAAATGCAGGGTCTATCTGACCTGCTGAGTATTTCCAGTATTTTCTTTCTTTATTTTAGCATAGACCATTCATATCTGTACATCTAATCACTGATGTGGCTGAATCTAGTGGATAGCGAACATCGTACAAGAATCAAAAGCAGATTGGTGAAGAGACGACAAGAGTTTTTTTCTGATTATTCAAACTTGGTGTTTGGTCTGCTACCAGCAAAGTTAGGTCTGGAGACGTATCTTGAGATTTCTGTGAACAAAACTACTACTTCCATTTGGTGAGACAAGGAATATTTTCTATGGCAGGATACCTCCTCCAGCCTCCTGTCGTATTCAGGCATGATTTTACTGAATTGAGTCCTTGTGCTCAGTTTATTTTGTTCCTGTCCATCTATATATCAACATGATGTAAATGATTATTTCCATTCTTTGGACGACTAACCACTTTTGCAGCAATTTTCTACTTGCTATATTTGGAATTTATACTTTTGTAAAGAACTTTTCAAAAATGAATCCATAATTTCAAAATGGCTACAGAATTATTAAAAAAAGTATTTATAACAATTAGTGACAATTATATTCATAGCGTCATAGAGTTATACAACATGGAAACGGACTCTTCGAACTCATCCATGCCAATCAGATATCCTAAATTAATCTAGTCCCATTTGCCAGCATTTGGCCCAAATCCCTCTAAACCCATCCTATTCATATGCCTATCCAGATGCTTTTTAAATGTTATATTTGTACCACCTTCCAACCATTTCCTCTGGTAGATTATTCCACACGTGCCACTCTCTGCATGAAATGGTTGCCCCTCAGGTCCATTTTTATATCTTTCCCTTCTTCACCCTAAATCTATGCTATCTAATTTTGGACTCCCCCACCCTGGGAAAAAGACCTTGTTTATTTACCCTATCCATGCCCCTCATAATTTTATAAACCTGTATAAGGTCACCTCTCAGCCTCTGATGCTCCAGGGGAAAAAGGCCCCAGCCTGTTCAGCCTCTCCCCGTAGCTCAAACCCTCCAATCCTGGCTAAATCATTATAAATCTTTTCTGAACCCTTTCAAGTCTCCCTTAATTACTTAGAGAAAATGAGGACTGCAGATGTTGGAGATCAGAGCTGAAAAATGTGTTGCTGGAAAAGCGCAGCAGGTCAGGCAGGATCCAAGGAGCAGGAGAATCGACGTTTTGGGCATAAGCCCTTCTTCAGGAACGTCGATTCTCTTAATTACTTAGAGTCATACAGCACAGAAACAGACTCTTTTTGGTCCAACCAGTCTATGCCAAACATAATCCCAAGCTAAATTAGTCCTACCTGCCTTCTCCTGGCCTATATCTCTCCAAACATTTCCTATTCATGTATCCATCCAAATGTCTTTTAAAGTGTTGTAATTGTACACACATCCACCACTTCCTCAAAGTTCATTCCACATGCAAACCATCCTCTGTGTAAAAACATTTGCCTTTTATGTCTTTTCGAAATCTCTCTCCTCCTAAAACTGTGCCATCTAGTCTTGAAATCCTAGAGAAAAGACACTTGCCATTTACTTTATCCATACCTGCCATGATTTTATAAACCTGTAAAGTCACTCTCAACCTCCCACCCTCCAGTGAAAAATGTCCCAGCCTATCTAGCCTCTCAAACCCTCCATTCCTGGCAACATTCTGGTAAATCGCTTCTGAACCCATTCCAGCTTAATAAAATCCTTTCTCTAACAGGGAAACCAGAACTGGAAACAGTACTCCCGAATAGGCCTCACCAGCATCCTGCACAACCTCAACCACAAACTTGAAAGAATTATATACCTGAATCCTTTGGTCTCTCTGTTTGACTGGAATGTTCCCTAGTTGACAGTACATAATTGTAGATTTTGTTGGATGTTGAGTATTTCTGACAGAAAGCTGACACAAATGACATATCCAAGGCATAACAATTGACAAACGTGGCTTTAATTCTTCAGACCTTTTCTTTAAATTCTCAATTGTCTTTTTACCCTTTTTTTGCAAACCTGTATTGACCAATAGGATGGACCTGGTAGCTTGCCTCCAGCATTGTGCATGGTCGACCTACACATAATAGTTCAGTCAGCTTTTCTTTTTCTGTTCTTGCACCAGCCTAAGATGAGTCTTGTAGAGAATGGAACCAAAGATGGAGTGTCTAATACTGTGCCTCTGCGTGTTAATTAAAGCACTGCTGCTGTGCAGCAAGGTCAGGCATTTAATCTATCACATCTTCTTTCTTTCAATCAATAATTGTTCTCCTTTTTTTGTTTCCTTTAAAGGCATTGATTCCCTGTATTTCCATGGGCACCGGAATCACACTGACATCTCAACAATGGCCATTCTTAGTGTATGAATCTTGACAGTGAGTATCAGCAAGCGACTTAACTGTGATAGTGTGTATATATAGATATGTATATTGAGAAAGTTAATGGTTGATTTGTAGAGGTATTTAATACTGTACATAGAAAAGAAGAATTTGTTTCCAGTGACAATAGTCATTAGCAAAAAACAAAATGAGTTGAGATGGGGCAGGTAATATTTTACACAGTGAGTTGCTGCAATTTGAAATGCCACTGTGAAAGGCGCTTGAAGTGGATTCAATGCTGACATTCAAAGGGAACAGAGTAAATATTTAAAGGAAAGTTTTGCTAAGCTATGAGGAAAGGTTGCAGGAATCAGATCATTTGGACAGCCCTTTCACAGAGCCTGTATAGGCATGGTGCATCGAATTATTTTAGTGACTGTGTATGCCATTATTGGTATGAGGAGCAGTGAGGGAAAACTGAGTTCTTCTCACTCGTAATGGGACATGTTAAGAGGAGAATTGGTTAGGATTTTCACAATTTCAGAGAGATTTTGATGTATAAAGGAAACACTCATTTCTACTGGCCAGTGAATTGGTGACTGGAGATTATAGCTTTGAAATGATCTAAAAAAAATCAAAGGGCGAGCTCAGGGACATTTTTTAAAATACTGAGCAGCCCATTACAGACCCATGTTTTAAATAGTGTCTGTATCGCCAGGAGAGTTGGCTGAGTTATTTTCTCCTTCCCAGCCTTTTCATCAGCTGTGGTGGCCTAATAGTCTCTGGCCTTACACTATTTGAATAGGAAGGGATATGGGATAAAATCCTGATGAAGGGCTCTGGCCCGAAACGTCGAATTTCCTGTTCCTAGGATGCTGCCTGACCTGCTGTGCTTTGACCAGCAACACATTTTCAGCTCTGATCTCCAGCATCTGCAGACCTCACTTTTTACACTAAAATCCTGAATAGGAGGGATAAGAGCCAAATGTTGGCAAATGGGATTAGATTTATATAGAATATCTGGTTGGCATGGACGAGTTGGACTGAAGGGTCTGTTTCCTGTCTAACTCTATAACTTTGCACAGACTGAGGGTGGAAATTGTATTATAACCAATTGCTTTTGACTGCGGCATCACACACTTAGAGGTGTTAATGCAGTTCTCAGGTTTAAAAGCTATTTTAAATTAAATCTTCGTTCACAAGGATTTCTGTTCCAAAAATGCTATTATAAGCGTTTCTGAAGGAAGTTGTTGGAACAAGTGTACAAACAATAATTAGATTCCGACTAAAATGGAGCTTTACTGTAAATCCCACAGCAACTGGAAGCTGACATGAAAGAAAAAGGCTTGTGTCTAAACAGTATCTTCATGACTTCAG
The DNA here is from genome assembly GCF_020745735.1 of Hemiscyllium ocellatum. Classification (NCBI taxonomy): domain Eukaryota; kingdom Metazoa; phylum Chordata; class Chondrichthyes; order Orectolobiformes; family Hemiscylliidae; genus Hemiscyllium; species Hemiscyllium ocellatum. The sequence goes on from NC_083404.1 coordinate 54,482,559, forward strand.
GGTGCCCTAGGCATTTGACAGCTGGCAGAAGAAGTATGTTTGAGTTGTAGTTACTGGAAACATGCAACCAGTTTACACCCAGCAAGCTCCTGCATACACTAGCCCAGGGTGGGCAACCTGCGACCTTCTAGGCCATTGTTGTCGTCTTTTGAATGAATCCAAATTTTGTAGAACAAATCTTTTATTTTTTATTAATATGTTTTTTCATTCTTTATTATTTTTATTTTAATCTTAAAATGAATGTATTTAAAATACCAGAGAGTAAAAGAAAATTCAACGAAATAATCCTCACAGACTGAAGAATATATAATTGAAGTTTCTTGGATGCGGTCTTATTACAACTAACATAATGCAGTCATCCAACATGAAAAGGTTCCTCATCTCTACACTAACCTGTAAACATCAGGAATTAATATCTGGTGGAGAGTTAAATGTTGTTCAACACCCAAGAACCCCCCTGCTGTCCTTTTGAAATAGTGTCTGGGAGTAGTTTACATGCACCAAAGGGTGCAGTCAGGACCTTGGTTTCTCATCTTGGCTGAAAGACCTAGATCATCTTGAAATCCAAGGAGAGTTGCGCTGGAGCTTTCCCAACCCAGATGCAGGAGAGGGACAGAAAAAGACCAGAGAAAACTGGTTAATGTGCTCATGTCACTTCAACAAATTGTTCAGAGTCTGTTAACGTGGTTTGTGCAGCAATTTAACATAAGTTGTGTTGGTTAATATGCTAATCTAGAGTGCTCTGCAATGTGACTTGAATCCTCAGTTTCCGGGCCCAGTGGTAAAATTTCTCTCTGGTCATGGCTGACAGTTAGATGCCCTGTTATCCAGTGGCAAATCTTGCACAGAAGCTTTCCATGTTTTATATAAAGGAATTGAGCTTATTTCCCCGGCCAAAGCTCCTATTCATTCTAGTGGCCATATTTCTATTCCATCCTTGTTAACCATTAGTCAGGCAGTTGTAGTAGCCTGAATTCATTCCTATTAACCAGTCACCGATTTAATGACCCATTGATGCTAGCGTTTGAAGATCAGACCCCCAAAAGAAATAATCATTCATCAGGTGCCATTCAGGTTACACATTAAATCCGGGCTAGTTTTAACCAAACTCATTTATCAGAAAAGTACGTTTCGTGCCTGTGACCAAAATGTATTAATCTGATGGGTGCAAGATGAAGGCCCAATGATCTTCCACCGAGTTAGCCTCCCACCCTTTCAAACCCCAGAGACAATGGCAATAACAACTAACATTTATATAATGCCTTTAATATAATAGTGTGTCCTGGCTTTTTACAGAAGTATTACAAATCAAAAGGAAAAACCAAGCCACATAGGGAGAGATTCTGTCAAATAACTAACCTGTCAAAGAGTATCTGAATTGGGGGGGAAGTGGAGTGAGGTAGAGATGGAGAGCTCTCTGGAAGGAATTCTCGAGCTTTGGGCCAAGGCAGCTGAAGTCCAGGCTGCATGAGGTTTAATTCCACAAAATGTGGGAATGAGAGGAGTACAGTTTGTTTGGAGGGTTTTGGGGCTGGAGGAGATTAGAGGTCGGGAGTGATAGAGGAATTTGAGAAGTGCAAAGTCAGGATGTTGTTTGACCAGCAGCCAATGTAGGCATGACAGAGGAATGGGTCTGGCTGTGAGTTACAGCATGGGCAACAGGGTGTTGGAAGAGCTCAAGTTTCCAAAGGACAGAATGTGGGAGACCAGCCAGGAATGTGCTGGGATAGTCTTGCCGTGAGATAACAAAGGCATAAATCAGGGTTTCCAACAGCAGGTGAGTGGATGAAATTGGACATTGTTGCAATGATGGCAATATGTATCTTAATAATGGCATGACTACAAGTTTAGCTGCTTATTTCAGGATCAACGATGACACCAAGTTTGTGACTAGTGCAGCTTAATCTCTAGCTGGTTGCTAGGGAGCAAAGTTTGGAATAGAAACCAAAGGCATTGACTTCAGCCTTCGCAGTATTTAATTGGAGGAAATGTCTGCTTGTTCCAATGAGCAGTCTGATTTAGCAACAGAGAGAGAGAGAGAGGTGGTGATGCTCTTTACAGCAAGAGCCATTTCCCTTGAACTTGATCTGGGGCTTGTGACTATTGATGCTAAATACTCAGCCTCTGCCTTTGAATGATGGAGATGAGATATAGGAGGGAGGGGAAGACAGGATAGATTCTTGGAATAAGTAGGTTGACTGATGAGCCCAGCGAAGAGTGTGTGTGGGAGGTATTTAATCTCTGGCAGCTTTACTGCCGCATTTCCCAATATCCAGGCATGAAAAGCTTTCAGCACTGCAGGTGGGTGGCTAGTAGAGTCTTACAACATGGAAACAGACCCTTCAGCCCAACAGTCCACGCAGACCATAATCCCAAACTAAACTAGATCCACCTGCCTATGTTTGACCCCTATTCCCTCAAAGGAGACAGTGAGGAAGGCAGATGCTGGAGATCAGAATTGAGAGGCAACACACTCTCAAACCATATCCCCTCAAACACTACTTATTCATGTACTGATCTAAATATCTTGTAGACATTGTAATTGTAGCCCAGTTTAATGCTCTGTTACCAGATCCTGTTTCAATTGGGCGGCACTCTATCAGAAGTCGATAAGCGAAAAATGCTGGCCATTTTCTGCGGACCATATTTCTTATGTGGAAAGAGAAGCAGAGATAGCCTTTTAGCTTAGTGATCTTTAGTTGGAGCTGGTTGATGTTTGAGTCGGGACAGGTTTTGAACAGGTACTGGACCAAGGAAAGATGGGGGTAGGGAAAGGATAAAAGACAGTGTTCTGTGATGAAGTGCTTTAAACAACATAGGGATGATGATACAAATCAAAGGAGATGGTAATCAGCTGAATGAAGAAACAACAGTACGCACAGGAGGCTATGTGAATGGTTTCAGCAGAATAGCAGCGCTGGTCGGAAGGATGGAAGGTTAAATGAGGAGAAGGGATACAGGCAGCCCAGGCAGAAGTACTTTTAGATTCTGTCTATTTCAAGTACTGTATGTCATTAAAACACAAAATCCTTCTGCAAAATGAGACCGTGAACTCTGAATTCTCACTAAATGCATTTTATGGGATGCATAGCTTATGTTTGCGTCATGAAGAAAAATGTTGTATCTCACTGTTGACATTTTCAAACAAGCTTAATTGCAGTTGATTGGGCAGGTACTCAGTGGTTGATGTCTTTGATTGGAATAACCCTATCGAAGGACATCATTTAGACACTGTTATCTTGTTTGCAAATAAATTAACATGGACACTCATATACTCATTGACACAAATCTGGATAATTGTTTCTCATTGACTCCATTGTAAGTCGAGACTGCTGTTATATGCTGTTTGATGATGGAAAACTTCAGGAGTTGAAACTGCTCCGTTTAGTGATTTGTAGTCAGAAATTATTTCAGTAATTATATCTTGTTGCAGCCAGGAGCACAGATATGAGGCTGATTAGTTAAGGGTGCACTCATCTTAAATAACAAGTGATAAGAAGCTAGATTTTTATACCTGCCAGTCACTCCTGGCACCTTGGTAATTTCTTGACCTTGGCCAAGTTACAGTGTTAGCTCTCTGCAGGATGGTCTGTACCTCTGGCACATTGTAGGATGTAGGATGTGCCATCATGTAGGATGAGCTTAGTTCCAAAGTGGTGGCGGTCACCTTTATAGTCGCCAACTTGGTAGGAAGGTTGTGTTTCTCGTCTGTCAGAACAATATTAACCATCAGGGAGACGGTAACCCCTGTGAAGCAGGCAATGTTTTATAACTTTTCAAAGAGCTATGGAAATTTATCTTAGCTATACCTGTTAATATTTTATAAATGTACTGTAATTAAGCCAGTTGTTCCTGTCCACCACCTCCCTGCCTAGCTTCTCTGCCATCAGATTGTTTCTCTGATGCCCGAACTAAGACAATTTGCATCTACCTCTAGCCTACCATGAGGAAGGCCAAAGCCAATTGTTAACTTCAGCGCCTGCGACACCCTCACCTAAGATTCCTTGTCCCTCGCTGGGCCACCATCTCAGGTGGGAGCGTGTGGCGAAGGGCTGAATGCTTTTTTTCATTTTGGTCTATCTCCTCACAGCCACATGTCCAACTGCATCACATGGCCTGCCCTTGACCCAACCCAGCTGTTTGTCACTGGAATCTTTTGTCATCTCTGCAATTACTTTCACTGCTTTCCTTGTGGCTCTTCCTCGAAAGCACCAAGTGATGCAACCTTGAAATGATGAAGGAATGTACTGGAGAAACTCAGCAGGTCTGGCAGCATCTGTAGAAAAGAAAACTAAGTTAAGTTTGCAGGTCCAGTGTGACTTTTCTTCCTAACTTGGAGTCAACTCCAACTCTGTTTTTCTCTCTCCACAAATGCTGCCAGACCTGCTGAGTTTCTCCAGCACTTCCTTCTGCCTTCATTTCAGATGTCCAGTATCTGTAGTGGTTTGTTTTTATTTGAAAGCAGCTCCTAAATTCTACACTCTTATTAGCCATCCTTCCAAACGCCACGAACCTTCACTAAACTGCTTCCAAGACAAAGCTATCTCTTCTTAACTAATGTGATCAAATTGCACACCCTGCTCTAGATATTGTCTCACCAATGCCAGTGGCCTGGATCCTGCATTCTGGATTTCCCTCGAATGACTTAGTGACCTCTTTGGCCTTTCAGTTGAAACTTCAAACCAATCTCTTTGCTTAAGCTTCTAGTCACTCCTCACCTATCTCCTTTCTTTTTCCTGTGAAGTACCTCAAAGCATTTATTATATTAAGGATGCTTTCTAACTTTGCTGCCTGTTTTCATACGGTACCTCCTTAACAACACTTATTATTGCGTCTTAACTTCCCTTTATGTTTGGAAATGGTCTTGTGGCTTTTATCATCATTCTCTCCAACTTTTGTATTTACTCCTTGTATGGCACAATGAGTGGTCAGGCTTGAATAATTTGCTCCAAGCATGGTCAGACAGTGGCATTAAAAATCCTTGGTATAACCTCTGGAGCCTCCTAGATTACTGTTCTGACTCTCTCTCTCTCTCTCTCTCTAATTTAGCTTCCATGTTTCCTTCACCATATTGTCGGGGCATTGAATATGATGAGTTTATCATCACTTCCTGGTCTGTCTCCCAGCTGTTCCCCATCTTCAGAATTATCCTTTTACTGGCAAATTAGATCAAGGATTGTACAGAACAGGCTCATTGGTGTATACACTCTTTTGTTAGTCCAATTGAGTGACATGCAACAAGCCTTTTGGCAGCTGTGATGAACCAAAGCAAGGTTAACTCTCCCAGGCACACTAGGTTCTCAAACATCTTTTAGCAGATGGGCTCTAGAATGGTGCAAAATTGGTCCGGCCTTCTTACACTGGCCAACCAGTAGAAATTCAAAATGCAATGTGTATGACCCTACCTGGTTTACGTTCATTAACTGCTTCCACTGACCCAAAAATGTCTTGAAGAGACTTTGTCATTGACCTGTGAGATGTCACTGGCGAGGCCAGCATTCCTTGCTTATCCCGAATTGCCTTGGACATGGTTGTGGTGAGCTGCCGTCTTCAAGCAATGCTGTCCATCTCTTATAGGGACACCCATATTGTTGGTAAGGAAGGAGTTCCAGGATTTTGATGGTGTGAGGATAGGGCAGAACTTGCAGGTGATGTTCCCATACAGCTATTTCCTTGCCTCGCTTGTTGGTAGAGGTTACAAGCCTGAGCGGTGCTGTTGGTAGATGGTATAAACTACTGATGTGGACACCAATGCAGGAGGGAGGTGGCCATTGCTTTACACTAGTGTGCCGCAGACGTTAATTGCTGCCTATCAACACAACCAAGCCTCTGTTGTTCGGATCTTGCTGAATCAGACACAAATCGCTTCAATGTTTGAGGAGTTGCAAGCAGTACTCGCTACTTGAGAGCAATCACCAGCAAATGTCCTCACTCTATTCCTTATATGAGGGAAGGCCCTTGATGAAGCAAGGTGGTTGGGCTGAGGGCATGACCCTGAGGAGCTCCAAAGATGTCCAGGAACTGAGAGGATTGGACACCAACAAGAACAATATTGTGCTAAGTAAGATTTTAACTGGTGGAGAGTTTTCCACATGTTGCTCAGTTTTGTGAGAGGTCCTCAATAAGAATAGGCCATTCAGCCCATCGAGTCCACAGTGCCATTCAAGAATGGCTAATCTAATAATCCCAATCTCCACTTTCCTGCCGTTTCCTCATGAGTCTTGATTACTTTTACTAGTATTAAAATTCATCCTCAGCCTTGGGTAGACTTAATGATCCAGGCATCTGTGGTAAAGAATTCCACAGATTTACAATCCTCTGAGAGAAGACATTCCTCCTCGTCTCTCGCTTAAGTGTTTGGGCCCTTACTTTGAGATGACACCCTCCGGTCCTAGACTCTCCTACAAGGGGCAATGATCTTTCTGATCCTACTTGTCAAGTTCCCTAAGAATTTTGAGATGTTTCAAATAAAATTGCCTCTCGCTCTTCTAGATTCCAATTAATACAGGCCCAACCTTCTCAACCTTTCCTCATGGTCTCATGGTCTCTCCACACCCGCGATCAACCGAGTGAACCTTCTCTGGACTGCATCCAATGGCAGTCAGGCTTTCCGTGGATAAGGGACTCAAAGTCGTTCACAGTATTCCAGCTCTGGTCTGACTAATGCCTTGTATAGTTTTAGCAGAACCTCCCTACTTTTACATTCTCTTCCCTTTGAAATAAATGCCAACATTCCATTTGCTTTCCCTAGTACCCACTGAACTTGGCTGCTAGCTTTTTGTGATTCATGAATGAGGACTCCCAAATCCACCTGTGCTTTAACTTTCTCCAATCATTCTCCTTTTAAAGAATAATTAGCTCCTCTATCATTTCTGCCAAAGTCCATAACTTCACGTTTTCCCACATCTGCCGAGTTTTTGCCCACTTGCTTAACCTGTCCTTTATCCCTCTGCAGACTCTGTCATTCACTCCAGTTGCCTTCCCACATGTTTTTGTCATTCACAGATTGACATGTTATTGCAGTATATATTGTAAATAATGGGGATCCCAACACTGATTCCTATGACACTCCACTCATAGAGAGATACAACACAGAAACAGACCCTTCGGTCCAACTTGTCCATGTTGACCAGATATCCTAAATTAATCTAGTCCCATTTGCCAGCATTTGGCCCATATTGCTTTAAACCCTTCCTATTCATATATCCATCCAGATGCCCTGTAACTGTTGTAGTTGTACCAACCTCCACCACTTCCCCGGCAACCCATTACATACATTCACCATTCTTTGCATGAAAAAAATTGCCCCTCCAGTCCCTTTTAAATCTTTCCACTGTCACTTAAACCTATGCCCTGTAGTTTTGCGCACTTTCACCCCAGGGAAAAGACCATGTCTATTTATCCTATCCATGCCCCTCATGATTTTATAAACCTCTACGGTAATCTCTCAGCCTTCGACGAACCAGGGAAGATAACCCCAGTCTGTTCAGACTCACTATCTAACTCAAACCTTCCAACCCTGACAGCATCCTTGTAAATCTTTTTTGAACCCTTTCAAGTTTACCATATCCTTCCTGTAGCAGGGAAACCAGAATTGCATGTGGTATTCCAATCGTGGCCTAATCAATGTCCTGTATAGCTGCAAGAGAAACTCCATTCATTACAGGTGGCCCATTCCTAGTCAAATGTTGTCTGACGTGAGGGTAGTGTCTCTCCCCTCATCTCTAGAGTTCAGCTCTTTTGTCCATGCTTGGATAAAGGCTTTAATGAGGTCAGGAGTGGAGCACTTTCTTATTTTTTGAAGAACCACAGGTTCAAAATTGTTAGATCACTTCACTCGGCCATTTTAAGTCCTTTCACTCCACTGGCCAATCAACTCCATTATGGCGTTTGTGATCCATGTGCATACTCAGGCAGGCATTGAAACCAGGAGCACACTGGGGCTGAGAAACCAGAAACCAACGCCAACTTCAGAGGGTGCAACCGAAGGTGAATGATCAATGCCAGGATTTTGGTTGTGGAGGATGAGGTTTTTATCATTTAGCCGGCAGCACACTACCAGAGGACTTCATCCCTGTGTGAGCACTGTTGATGCTTTTAAATTAAATGTTATAGCATTGGCGTAATGTCCAAATTGCTGCTATGGTTGCCTTGCAAGTGGTAATCTGTGGCTTGAGGGGCTCTTGGATATTTGTGTTTCAATTATAAATGTTCCCATGCAAAACAGTTACCAGTAATGGGTGATCAGCATTGCTCTGGCTTCTTATGCCTTCTGGAGTGATTGACTTGCATATGTAAGGACAGATGCTGGCCTGAATTGCAGAAAATCACAAAGTGGAAATCTATCAGCCATTGTGTCACTTCACCTTTACAATGCTTCTCTTTAAAGGTTTGAATGCACAGGGCCTTTTAGTAAGGGGAAACGATGAATTTCTGAAGATTGCTGTGTAGCATTTGGACTGACCGCAGTGCAGGAGTGATTATTTTTAGCTCAGAACTTCCCGATCCTTACTCATGGGTCTCTCTGCCAGTGCTGGTTCATAGTTGGCTGCTGGAAGCCACATAAAAGTGGCTGAATCTGCTGCCTCCTTGTTTTGTTTCAAAACTTCTTTCAAAGCTTATTATTGGGAGGCCTGTTGGCCAGACAGTCTGACTAGGCATAGAAAATTACCACCAGGAGGAATTGCATGCTCACACATACATATATACCCGTCCTGCTTCTTACTGAGTGTGGAGGGACAGGAAGTGTCACAGACACTACCCTTAGTGTTGCTACCTGTTCAGAGGGGATCGCAAACTCAAACACTGATAGCAATTGTGTAATTGAGAAGAAGAGGGCTGCAGTTGAAGTGCATCCTGTCCTATTCATTCTGAATCACAGCTTATTATCCCTTTGCTCTAATGGAGGCCATTACGTTATGCAGCTAGTTGTTGTGCCCTCTCAGATTGATGTGGCAAGGTGCATTTGAAGTTGTGAAGTCATTGTGTAAGACCAAATCACAGACACCTTCTCTCAGGAGGTCAGGAAAGGTCTATAGATGCCAGTATTAATGGGGGTGCTTGACTGCCTGGCATTTAGACATGGCTTAAGAACCAACCGTATCCAGAACAGCAGACATCCTGCCAGACATTGCTCGGAGGAGCTGTGCATCATGATTGCCCTCCAAGAGAAGAAATTTGAGAAGAGTTAAGTTGTTGAATGGTGAAGGGTGTCTAAGTGCTTTATACAACAGGAGTTCTCCTAATGACTATCAGGAGGAGACCTGGTGAGTAAAACATAAAGGATTTCTGTCGCATAGAACAATAGTTGGGCAGGGAATAAGCTGGTGTGACCCTTTTCCTGCTATAGTTTGTCCCTTGACCCCGACTTTGGTTGAGTAGAATTTCTTTCATAGCTGTAATAATTTGATTCTGCTTTTTGACACTCGCAGTGTCTTCAGGAAATTCCATTTCTGTTGGGAGAGTCAAGCAACTTATGATAATCCAGAAAAATATTCGTTCTGGGTGTTGAAAAGGAGCCACATATGCTTACAAGCTGAGGGAATGCGCAAAGCAAAATAATTGGTCACATATGTGAGGCGGAAATGGTCTTTGTTGGTGATTGCGATCCAAACGTGGCTGGGGCTACCTTCAAAGGTAAGTAACTCGAATGCAACCAAATGTTTTCTATGTCTGCAGGGAAGAGCTGTGGGAGAGGTGAAACCAGGTAAATTGCTGCAAATTCAAGCAGCGAATATTATTGAAACCAAATGGGCAGACTTCGTTTGCAGAGTTTTGAATCTCCCATTCTAGCACTTTTCCACTTCCAATTTAAAGCAGCATACTTCCACTTTTCATTTTGCCTTCAGTAATGATCTGTTGTAACTGCAGCATTTCAGGAGTGTTTCTCTGAAGGATATCAGAAATCAAAGGGAGGTAAATACTGGCATTTCTATGAGCTCAATAAAAAGACTATCTCCCTTTCTCATGCTCCTTCGGAAGGAGAGTATACCCTAATGCCTTTCTGTGTGTCCTAAATATCGAAATGTCTTTGATTTGTCACATGGGTTCCACACAGGCTCTTATTTGTAAAGCATATTGTGATCTCATTGGTCCATGTTGCTCAATTGTAAATCAGAGAGAACTAATAAACAGTTGAATACTACTGTGGTGCTAACCAATATTTTCTATGTAAGGACGTTTACAATGTTTTGATATTTCGGTCACTGCATTTTTTGTTTTGTTGATGAACCCTCGATCCCACCCTAACATGGGCTCAATGCTTCACCAGTGTTTGTGACTTTCTGTCTCTAGCCGTCTTTTCCAGTGGCTTCTAGCACCCTGTGGCCATACTGTTTTCCTGTGTCTTTATAGAGTCATAGAGATGTACAGCATGGAAACAGACCCTTCGGTCCAACCCGTCCATGCCAGCCAGATATTCCAACCTAATCTAGTCCCACCTGCCAGCACCCGCCCCATATCCCTTCAAATACTTTCTTGAAGGTAAATGCTGCATTTGATGCAGGAGCATTGTGTTGAGCAAGTTAGAGGGTATGACAGCACATCACACTGAGATACACACCACAACTCCTGCATGTATCTCAGGGTGTGTTGTTTTTATCCCGACTGGTGAATATTACTAGCTGCTCTCTTGGAGTATTGCGTATGGTGTGTCAGACACCATCGGCACACTCCTGTTTCTGACATCTTTGTGTTACTGCTGCACTCTGCCTGTCTTCTGCTTGTGTGCTGCTTTAATCCTTTCCTGCTTCTCTTCCTTTAACTTGCTTCTCCCCCTTTTATAGTGAAAGGGACCACTAAAAGGTATACTGAGGGATTGTGAGGAATACCGGGCCTCCACTGGCTTTCTCCCTGTTATGACCTTTTAAATATGTAAGCTTCCCTCAATCCTCTCACATCTATCACTCTCCCCACCCTTTTCCCTTCTCAGAAAAGCCTCCCCTTTCTGCCACCTTCACAACTGACTGACATGAACAAACCTGATGATGTGTGATTTTTAACTTTGTCCACCCCAGTCCAACACCAGCATCTCCACATCATGACATTAATGTGCAGTCGGTCTGTCTGCCTGTCTTTCCTTTTTTTTCCCCCTGATTTCTTCCTTTCCTAACTATCAGGTTAGTGCGCTTTTTTGACGTTCGTAGATAACGCACGGAGTATGTATAATCAAAAGAATTCCTCTAATTTCTCCAAAAAACAGTCCCATACTTTTATATTTGATGCATCTTGAGAGATTAGGCAGCGGGCTGCACAATCCCAGTTCAACTCTCAATCATAGTTCTTGGCAATTGGTTTGTGGCCAAACCCAGTTTATATTCAAATGAAGACAACAAAAAAACTTGAAAGATAAGCTTAACGATGTTGTGTATGCTTGAATTAGTTTACTTAAAGATCTTATTTTGATGATTAAGAAATTGAGTTTACTAGGACAATAAAAATTATACAAGTGGGGCTTTGGAGGGGTGCAGTGAGATAGAATCAAAGCCTTTGAAGTGATTAAGAGGTCAAATGATGCAATCATGTACCCAGTATAAAACAGTGCCATCTGCAGGAAGAACAAGTACTGCAGGTTCAGATGATCACAAGTCTTTTGTTTAAAAGACTAAACACTGCATACTGAAACTTTAATATGTGACCATAAGGCTATAAGAAATAGGAGCAGGAGTAGGCCTCTCGAGCCTGTTACACCATTCAGTAGGATCGTGGTCAATCAAACATTCCTCACGTCTCCTTTCCTGCATTTTCCCATGACCCTTGATTCCATTACTGACCAGGAATCTATCTCAGCCCTAAATGTACACAAGGACTCTGTATTCAAACCAATCTGTGGCAAGGAGTTCCAAAGGCACTCAACCTTCCAAGAGAAGAAATTCCTTCTCATCTCAGCCTTAAATCAATACCACTTTATTCTGCGACTCTCCCATGAGGGAAAACAATCTCTCAAGCCCCTTAAGAATCCTATATGCTTCAATGAGATCATCTCTCTAAAGTGAAATCCTTCTAAACTTGGTCAGAAAAGTTTAGCCTTTGCTCCTTTTCCTTTTTAGTCATTGCCCATAAGACAATCCCTCCACACTAGGCATTATCCGAGTGAACCTTCTCTAAACTGCATCCTCTTAAATAAGGGGACCGAAACCACTCTCAGTACTCCAAATGTGGTCTCCCCAGCACCTTGCATAGTTGCAGTAAGGCTTCACTACTGTTATTCTCCAACCCTCTGGAAATAAGGGTCAACATTTTAGCCTTCCCGATTACCTGCTGCTCCTGTGTGATATCTTTCTGTGTTTCATGCCCAAATGTCTGCAGTTCTTTTCCATTTAAATAATACTGTGTGTTTTTGTTCTCCCTTCCAAAATGAACAGCTGCACATTTTTCCCACATTATACTCTATTGCCAACTTCTTGCCCACTTACTTAACCTATCAGTATCTCTCTGTTTGTTATCCTCTCATAGCCTGCCTATTTTTGTCACCAGTAGATTTGGCTACAGTACATTAGTTTCTTTCCTTCTAAATCAATAACATATATTGTAACCAGTCACGCTCCCAGTACTGATCTCTGTGAAACCTACTGGTCACAGGTCACCAACCTGAAAAAGAAACCCTTATCTCCACTTGCTATTTCCTGCCCACTAGCCAGTTCACTATCGATGCCAATGTACTACTTCCAACTCTTATGACTTATCCTTTTATGAGGTACCTTGTTGAATGTCTTCTGGAAGATTAAGTACAACACATCTACTGGTTCCCTTCTATCCACTCTGGGTGAGACTTCCTTGAAAATCTCTAATAAATAAGTCAGTAATTAATAAATTACTGTCTCTACCTTCCTGTAGTCAGTTTATCCCTTTCTTAGAATCTTTCCTCCTTACTGGGTGTATTTTCATTCAGAGTCATGAATTACCTTCTTAAATGTCTGTCACTGCTTGCTTACTGTCATTCATGTCAATCTATCTGCCCAGTTCTCTATCCTCATTTAATTGTAATTCCCTTTATTTAAGTTAAACGCAGTTGTTTCAACCCAAGATTCTCACTTTCTAACTGCATCATAGATTCCATCATGTTCAATTCTAGCCTTGGGCAACTGGCTGTGTGGAGTTTGCACATTCTCCCCGTGTCAGCATGGGTTTCTTCCGAGTGCTCCGGTTTCCTCCCACAGTCCAAAGATGTGCAGGTCAGGTGAATTGGCCATGCTAAATTGCCCCTAGTGTTAGGTGCATCAGTCAGAGGGAAATGGGTTGGGGGGGGGGGGGTTGCTCTTCGAGGGTTGGTGTGGACTGGTTGGGCCAAAAGGCCTGTTTTCACACTGTAGGGAATCTAATCTAATCATTTTATGACCGCTAGTTCCTACGGCATCTTTTACTCTGCTGTTACTTGTTAAATTTGTCTCATTACCAGATCCAAGGTATTCCAAGATAGCTTGTTTCTTGATTGACTCCATAATACATTGCTCCAGGGAATGATCCCTAATGCGTTCATATAAATTTGTTGTCACAGCAACCCCTTCCAATTTGATTAACCCAATCAATGTGAAGATTAAAGTTACCCATAGATATTGCTCCATTCTTTTTAGGTTTGTTGATTTACAGCTTTTCCCACAGAGTGGCTCCTGTTTGGGAGTCTGTGCATCACTCCGACCAATGTCATCTTTCTCTTGCTGTTTCTTTTACACCTTCCAAATGGACTCTACATTATCAGAGCCTAGATCATTTCTGTCAACTCTCCCAGTTTCATTTCTTATTAGCGGTGCTACCCCATCACCTTTTCCATTCTCCTCTCTCTTTAAAAGGTCAAATATCCCTGAATGTTAAGTTCCCAGTTTCAATCTTCTTGTAACCATCTTTCTGCAATGGCTTTGAGATCATATTTACATCGATTGCACCATCAGTCCGAGATACCTTCTTTCAAATGCCTTGTGCATTAAGATACAAAGCCTGGAAGTTTGTTCTTTCATGGAATTTCCCTACTCTTCTGTGATTCCTTGGTATGATATGGAATTGACATATGACAGTGTTGTTTTTTCATATCTGGGGTGGGAGAACTGAGCACCATGTTTGGGTTAGATAGGATTAGAGGATAGATCAGATCAACTAGTGGGGTTGGGGAGTGTAGAAAGGGATGACAGAGGAGAAGAACTGAAGGAGGAAGATTGACGTGGGGGATGGGTGGTTGTGGTGGGGGGGGTGGTGTGTAAGAGGAGTGCAAGAATAGCTGTCAGGCCTTCTTGCTGTTTGATGGAGGGAGATCTTCCTCTTTCTTTCACCAAGACTAGACACCATTTTAGCAAAAGGGTGGGGTTGAACGTTTTGTGATGTTGTGGTACTTGATCAAACCCTCTGCACTCTCCGTACATTCTCACTGCTGAGGAGAGCATTCTCTTTCATTGTCCCAACCCGGGTTTTCTTCAGCATGTAGGCAGAAAAGTAATGTTTCCTTATTTACTCCTTCAGGGGATATGGGCATCACTTGCAGCAAGGCATTTCTGTAATCCCTAATTTCCCTTGAACTGACTGCTGTATTGGAACAGCTAAGTGTTGTCCACATTGCTGTGAAGTTTGAAGTCACATGCAGGCCAGGCCAAGTAAAGGAGTCCCGTAAGAATGATGGTGAACCATTTATTTTTTTTTTAAACGACAATTGATCTTGGATTTACAGACTGGGTTTTAATTCTAGATTTTTATTGGTCAAATCTAAGTTCTAGCAGTTATGGGATTTGAAGCTGCGGGTCCTGGATGACAAGTCCGGTGATAATACTACTACACCTCACTGAAGTTTGGGAGTGTAATAGGATACTCTGAGTGGCTTCATCCAACCGAAAGTGAGCATCTGTAAAATTAAACCCTCAAATCCTGTGAAATTATTTTTGTACCAATGTGAATAGATCTTGAGTTCCAGGTAGGGAGAAAGTAATACAAACTATTTAACAATGCTATGAGATTTTGTTTGAAAGGTTGCTCTGTGAAATAATGGGGAGGGATCATAGAGATCTTAGAATCAAAGAATCCCTACAGTGTGGAAACAGGCCCTTCGGCCCAACAAGTCCACACCAACCCTCCGAAGAGCATCACATCCAGACCCATTCCCCTACTCTTTTACTATACATTTGCCCCTGACTTCTGCACCTAACCTACACATCCCTGAACACTACAGGCAATTTAGCATGGCCAATTCACCTAGCCTGCACATCTTTTGATTATGGGAGGAAACCAGAGCACCTGGAGGTAACCCACGCAGATACGGGGAGAATGTGCAAACTCCACACAGACCGTTCCTGAGGCTGGAATTTAACCCAGGTCCCTGGCACTGTGAGGCAACAGTGCTAATCACTGAGCCACTGTGCCGCCTCTCACATGATATTTAGAAGTTCCCACTGTACCTGGTGAATTGTGGTTCTCATAGGGCCAATTTTACTGTAATATCTTAGGAATAATGCAACACATTGCTTACCTTTGTTTCAAATAACAATAAATACAGAGTCACCGGGTAGTTCTGCAAAATGTCTCCGCCCTCCTGTTTTAGTGAAAACATCAAAACATGTTCCCTGCTTCCTGTTATGTGGTCACTAGCTCAGTGAAGATATTACTTCAGTAGCACTGAGTTATTCATGCTATAATGTTATTGAAAAATGCCAATAAATGCATTTGTCCCATTATTTGTCAGACCTGGTCCTTTTTCTGTTGATAATGAGCAATGGTGGTTTGCAGACTGGATTCCTTTCCTCCCCATCTTCTCCCTGGGTAGCCATCCCACAGCAGTTAGTTTCCTCACCCTTACACCAAGGAACGCCCATTTCTGGCCTAAAGCTCTGCCCTGGCTGTTGCACCCACATTTAACGTTGCTATTTTGAGGCCCCACAATTTCCTGCTATTCTAAGAGAGCTTTTCGATTGCTGGGGCATTTGAGAACAAATGGCAGACACGATAGAAATTTTTCATCAACTGAGGGGTGTCCTCCAATGTTCCAAGTCTTTTGAAGAAGGGCATTCAATGAATGGCTTGACAGTAGGAAGCTCAGAGGAAAAGAGGGATCTTTGAGTCCTTCTCCTCAGATTCCTGTCAGTGGCAGAATAGATTAATGGGTGGTTCAAGAGTTGTAGCACAGATTTATAAGAGCAGGGAGGTTATGTTGGAACTGTATAGTGAACCTGCAGTTAGAGTAGTGTGCGCACTTCTGGTCTCTGCACCATCGGAAGGACATGAGGAGGAGATCACCGGAATATTGAGGGGAATGGAGTGTTTCAGCTGTGAAGAGGGATTGGATAAGCTCTGCTTGTTTTCGTCAGAGCAGAAACGTTGAGGGGAGGCACCTGACAGAGATGTACAAGGTTGAGAGACTCCTACAGGGTGGATAGAACACAGCTCTTGGGTGAAGAGTCAGTAACAAGGGAGGAGGTTTAGGCGGGACTTGAGGAAAAAGTTTACCCTTTCTCTCGCATACCCCACCAACCCATGAATGTATTGTACACATCCACCACCCTCTAAGTGAAAGTTGGGGTGGGAAATCTCACGACTTGTTAAAAGGTGCTTGGATGATACCTTGAAGGGTAGTAATATAAAAGGCTCTGGGCCTTTAAGTGCTGGTAAGTGAGACAGAGTAGGTTTAATCTTGTTTTTGGCAGTACAGACACAATGGGCCAAACGGCCTCTTCTGTATGTTTCTGAGACATGCTGAGGATCGTTTGTCTTCTCTCTGGTATTTCACTAACATGTTTATAATACTGCCCACTGCTGTCTTCAGCACGGTTACAGCAGGCTCCATCATGGCTGACACTTGCCTTTGCCTTGCATGTCCCGCAGATAACTCCTGCCTGCTTGAGTTGCCAGCTTGCTTCTGTCCAGTTAGGGCATCCTACATCTTGAATAGGTGTCCAGGTCCACTGTTCAGGTGTAAGGTCAGACACACAACACACACACATGCACACACAACATATGCACACACACAAAACAAACATACACAAAAACACACACACAACACACACAAAAAAAACACACACAACACACACACACACAACATACACACACAACATGCACACACAACACGCACACAACACACACACACAAAACACACACAGAAAACACACACACATATAAACACAAAACACACACACACACACACACACCCCTCACCCACGAGCTGTTGCCTCAGCTTCTCCCCACATTGATCTGGTCCCTTGTTATATTCTACCTACCTGGCTGTTCAGGAATCTGCAGATGAAATTGTTCAAACAGAACAGAGACAAATGGGAGATAAACTTTTAAATTTGCAGGAAATTCTGAGGGGTTTCAGTGAATGTCTAAAAATGTTTAAAAAGTTTGAATTAGCACCCTTTAAAAGCCACCTTGAATTGTTTTACAAACTCTGAGATAACTGTCCCTTTCCATTAAAGTTGGAGCAAATTGTAGCCCTGTGTTTATTGTCTTTGGCTCCTTTCGACTTGGCACAAACATTCCCACAGTCATTAAATCCTTAACGGCTGAAGGCAAGTTGGGTGTCCTCACATCCATTCACGCCTCTCTTCTCATATTGAAAGAGAAGCTCTTTGTGATGAGGATCACTGATAAACAATTACAGTCAGCTGGTATAGCAATTTAGGGCTTTTCATCAGTGTGTTTATCTAACAGTTAAATGTTAAAGGGTCATGCCATCTTTCCCCTCTGGAATCTGCACTACCCACAGGTTTGACAATGACTGTGAAATGTTTCTCAATGTTTTTCTCATTAGTGCAGTCATTGGGAAATGGAGCAGAGGAAAATCTCTTCCTTGTTTTCATTTTGCAATCCTGTCCAGCAGTAACTGGAAGAAACAGTGGGAGTTGTGGTGCCCATTGTTTTAATGCGTGAAATGTGATAGCTCACAGTCAAGAATGCAGCAGCATTCAAAGGATTTCTGTCTCTTGCCCCATGTTTAGATCCGTCAGTGGCCTTTCTTCTCCTTTAACTGCAACCAGTCCTGCCGTCCTTTGTCAGTTCCCCTCATTCTGGGCTATTGTACCCCAAGGTAAAAACAATGACTACAGATGCTGGAAACGAGAGTCTAGATTAGAGTGGTGCTGGAAAAGCACAGCAGTTCAGACAGTATCCGAGGAGCAGTAAAATCGACGTTTCGGGCAAAAGCCTTTTGCCCAAAACATTGATATTATTGCTGCTCGGATGCTGTCTGAACTGCTGTGCTTTTCCAGCACCACTCTAATCTAGACTATTGTACCCCAACCCCACCTCCCCTTCCAAAGTTTTCCTCTGTTGAGGAGTGACACAGATCTGAACGTTTCTAAATAAATTAATTAAAATTTTGAAGGTTGAGATGGTCTAACCTTTTTAGTTTGCATAAGAGAACAGTGTTTGGCCAAGCCGAATTAATGACAGAGTGGGCTTAAGCGACCACCTCCCCTCTAACAAGGGAAAACCTAATCGTTTTCCCTTGAAGGCATTAATATCGCTGAAATCCCCCACTTCCAACATCCTGAGAGTTGCCGTAAACCAGAAACTGAACTGAACTGGCCATGTCAAAATGCTGCCCATGAAAGCAAGTCAGAGTCGAGGAATTTTCCAGCCAATAGTATCCCTATACTCATCCCTGAATCCCTGTCCCGCTCGAACTAGTAACTGGAGTGCAAATGGGGAGAGGTTTGCAGTGATAAAATACTGCTGCACATGCCTGTTTCCCTGTTCTTTTAACTGAAGCAATATTTTGATTTACTTTTTTTTCTGATACTTGCTTTCTTGTCCCTCCAGGACCGTGTCCCTCCGCATCTTTGTAATCTCCCTCAAGTCCACAATCTCCTGGGATATCTGAACTGCTCAATCCCTTACTGACCGAGCACACTTGGATTTTAATTGCTTCACAGCATTGTAAGAGCAGAGAGAGGTTATGCTGGAATTGAATCATGCTCTAGCTGTGGCCTCATCAGCGTATTGTGTGCAGTTCTCGGAGGGGAGTGAAAACACTGGAGGAGGTACAGAGGAGGTCTACAAGGATGCTGCCTGAGCTGGAGAGTTTTAATAATGCAGAGAGTTTAGATCATCTGGGGTTTTCCTTGGAGCACAGGAGACTGCGTGGGATGTAATTGAGATGAATAAATTTGAAGGGACATAGACAGTGTAAATGGCAAGGGACTTTTCCCTTTGACGAAGGATCAATGACCAGGGAGCATGGATGTAAAGAGCAGGGGATGTGAGAAAATAGTTTTCACTCTGAGGATGGTAGGAATATGGAATTCGCTATCTGTGAGGGTGATAGAAACAGAAACCCCCATAGCAGTTAATAAGTTTGTAGATGTGCACTTTCTATACCAGTGCATGCAAGGCTACAGACCAAGTGCTGGAAGATGGTTCAGAATAATTAGGTGAGGGTGGTTGGTGTTAGGTGCAGATTCAATGGGCTGAAGAGCCTTTTTTCTGTGCTGTAGATTTCTATGACTCTGTGACAAGCTTGGGAGCTGCACCTTCAGTTCCCTCCGCCCCAAACTCTGGAATTTCTTTCCTACACCTCTTGGTATTTAATGGTGTTAAATGCACCACATTAATAGCAGGTGTTGCATACAGAAAAACCTCAGTTATCCGAAGGACACGGCCAGCGAGTATTTTGTTCGGTTAATCGAATGCCGGATAACATAGTTTAGCCAAGCCTCAGGGGATTGCGACCTTACCAGATAATCCGATGTTCGATCAATTGAATGCCGAATCATTGAGGTTCGTCTGTATACAATGGATGTCCTGCCAGGAGGATGTGGTCACAGCTCGGATTGATCATGCAAGGTCTGATATACAGCAGAACAGCTCCGCTAATTGTTTAAGGTCAAGGTGGCGAGAGTCAGTAAAAGAGTACAATGAAACAAGGAGGAACGCTGATTCCTACCTGAGGTATCAGCATGGCATAGAGAGCATTGTAGCTCCCTGATATCAAGCCACAATAATGAAGCCAGGATGGAAAGGCAGGTTATTATTTTAAAGATACATAATCTAAAAGATCTGTTCTGTCTCCATACGTGCACTCTGCTTGTCTGACAAAAAATCTTTTCTCCCTAATTTCATGCAAGATTGTCAGTGAAGCATGATGAAGTTGGTCTCTCAGCTGTAATGGTTGAAAGTATCTTGACTACGTCATGGATTGATGTGGTGTCGAATGTTTTTACTGATATATTTAACATGTTTAGATTAGATACTCTACAGTGTGGAAACAGGCCCTTCGGCCCGACCAGCCCCCACAGACCCTCCGAAAAGCAATCCACTCAGACCCATTCTCCTCTGACTAATGCACCTAACACTATGGGCAATTTAGCATGGCCAATTCAACGGCCCTGCACATCTTTGGACTGTGGGAGGAAACCCATACAGACACGGGGAGAATGTGCAAACTCCACACAGACAGTCACCCGAGGCTGGAATCGAACCTGGGACCCTGGTGCTATGAGGCAGCAGTGCTAACCATTGAGCCACCGTGCCGCCCTAACATTGGCTTTAATGTGACCAAGCGGTTTGCTGTTTCTCTGTGTGGAGTCACTGGGGATTATGGATCCTATTTGCTATCCTACTCGCTGCCTCTGTTAACAGAACTCTTGAATATTGACCACAGTTTGAATTTGAACAGCAAATGGTTGAAATGTTTGGAGATCAGCTGGCACCCATGGGACAGTATTGCCAGCGGTGGCCTCCATGCTGTGAAGTAGGTTGGCATGTAACAAGTGGTGGGGAGGTGAATGCGACCAGAAATAGGCAACAGTAATTTAAAACTAAGGGGTCTCTCATTAAAGCCTGGGATAAGGATCGTTTCTTTTCTCTCTGAGAGTTGAACATTCATTGAATTCTTGTCTGCAAGAGTGGTGCAGGTATTCAGAATTTTTAAGGCAGAAGTAAACAGCTCCTTGATGAACAAAGATGTCAAAAGGCATGGGGAGGGAAGGATAGTCACGCGGAAGGACAAGGTTGAGACTATGATTGGATAACCATCTTCACGGTGGCTCAGTGATTAACACTACTGCTGCATATTCTCCCTGAGTCTGCGTGGGTTTCCTGCAGGTGCTCCAGTTTTCTCCCCCAGTCCAAAGATGTGCAGAATCCCGTCGGCCTATTGAGTCCACACCAATCCTTCAAAGGAAATCCTACACTGATCCACACTCCCTCCCTATCCCTGCAACCCTGCATTTCCCGTGACTAATCCTGGCCTACACATCCCTGTGATACAATGGACAATTTAACACAGCTCTTCCAATCAACCTGTAAATCTTTGGACTATGGGAGGAAACCAGAGCACCTGGAGAAAACCCACAGACATGGGGAGAATGTGCAAACTCTGCACAGACAGTCGCCCAAGGCTGGAATCGAACCCGGGTCCCTGGCGCTATGAGTCTGCAGTGCTAACCATCGAGCCACTGTGCTGCCCCTGCGTCAGCTGGACGACAGTTCTGTAATAGCACAGAATGTACTACACTGTAGCACCAGGCCATTGCAAATACAACTTTTATCTCTACCCATCATGTGCACTGAATAGTATTGTGGGTGCTGAGGATAGAAACAGCAAATGACTGGAGATATTCAGCAGATCAGGTATTATGTGTTGAAAGAAAAGAAAGTTAATATTTCAGGCCTGTGTTCTTTTATCATAATCCCAATGGATCAGGTCTGGTTTGCTTCAGCGCAAGGGACAGGAGCACAGTCCTTTCCAAGCTTGCTTCCCACTCTTCCCCTGTCTGGAACTGCATGTGTATCACTGGACATGCATTGATTCTGGGTTTTATGTTACAGGATGCACACAAACCTGTGGTTCAAAGCAAAGGCCCACAAACGCCACCATCTTGGTCACTGGGCACTGAATCAAATGTGGCATTCCCACCATGTTTATCCTGGATTTCCACCTTTCGTGCTGCCGACTCTGGTGGAACAGGCAGGCCACCAAAGCTCAGTCCTTGTGGAATTCTGGCTCACAGCAAAATACTGCAGATGTTAGAATTCTGGAGGAACCTAAGAGGTCCAGCAGCATCTGTGGAGAGAGAAAAAGACATGACTCATCCCGACGCAAAATGTTAACTCTGCTCCCCTCTCCATGGATGCTGCTTGCTCCAGCAGTCGCCGTGTAGGCCTTGGGGAACTCCTGATAGTAATAGGTTGAGTTGAAACACCATCTCTCTTGTGACATGTGACCCAACTGACTGCAACCCTGTCACTCCTATAAAGATCCATTAGAGACCCCAGGAGGCAGCGAACAAACTGGAGCAGCGCCACGGCAACCCTCAGCCACTGAGGATGAGGCTAATAAGGGCATGATGGGCAAAATGCCTGAGGGAACCTCCTGAGACTCCCAGGATTGTGAAGCAAGTGCAAGATTGCTGCCCTCTCCCAACCTTGTCAAAACAAACAGAAAACCCCCTGCTGGAGTTTTGTCCACTTTTATTTTGCTTGGCAGCACCTCTCTGCCCTGAGGTGGAGTTGCTGGTGTATTTGTACAGATGGATCAAAACTTGAGTTTGTGGGGTGAGAGATAAAAGTGCCTTTGCAAGTTTTATGTTCCATTGTTTGACTAATCTGAGTAATTGATGCAACTTAAATCACTTATAAGTGTCCAGACTCCACAATAATGTTTATTGTCATAAAGCACAACAGATTACCGGATAAGCACTTGTAAGCTGCTGCTGTGACTACGACTTTTGTTTTGCAGAGGTGATGCTTCTGTGTTACTTTTCTTACAATATGGAATTATCCCTTCAGAATTTTAGTGATGTATTTTCCAAAAATAATGTGATTTGACTGTTTATTTCTGATCCTTTTGGGGGAAACTCCAGTCTCTATTGTGACCAAGCGTTTTGGTAAGCAGTCGGTTTCCTGGCCTGCAGATTGGAACACTAATCTTTGATCATCCATTGAGGTCAATTGAGCCAAGGATTTTGCAACGGCTAACTCATGTCAGTGTGTGCGGGTGCGCGCCCCCTCTCTGTTCCCCACGGCAGTCAAGGTGAAGAAGCCCAGATGAACATCAATCAGTGATGAGTGACATCATATCACTTCTATGAAGCTAACAGTTGTACCATGTTTTGTCACACGTATTTACATGATTTGGTTAGACCAACCAGGCAACTACTTCCAACAGAGCCAGCCTGTATCATATTAACAAGGAATTTCATGGTATCACTTATCAAACAACTGGTCCCTGTTGTTTTCAGTGGCAGCAATTACAACCGTAGCATGTTTCTCAGCTTATCACTGAGGCGAAGTCAAGGCTGAGTCATAGCAGATGGCTGCTTTCCAAACTGCACCATGTTCTATTGTCTTTTCTGCAAGGGATTACTTTGATTTTTTGGGGGGTGAGATTTTGGGTTGGGGGCAGTTATGTGAAGCATCTGCATATGTCTTAAGAGAGCCTTTCAGTAATTTGTGAGCACAGGTTCTGAACTTCAAACCTCTCTCTAACCCTATTGCCAAAAGCAAGATTTCACAAACTTTTGCTCTTTTTCAGAAACAGCGTAACCATGACATTCTTTAAATCACTATTGATAGTCCGATTTTTTTTCTTGTAGTGGGGAAGCATGTCACTGGGCTAAATTAGTAGGAAATCACAGCAGTTGGGCTTCCTCATTGTCTGTCTGTCGGTCATTGCACAGAAAATTGATACCATGTTCCCTTTGTGCGGCTTCAAGTATGGAATGGGTCCTCAGTTCTCCTTCAGTCTCATTTCTGTTTTCAAATCCCTCCATTGTCTTGCACTTATGTCGATGTAATCTCTTCCAATTCCTTAACCTTCTGAGATCTCTGCACCCCTCTCATTCTGCCCTTCTGTGCGTTCCTCATCAAGATTTTGGTCATCTGATTTCATTTCCTTACATGGCTCTATATCAGATTTTGTTCGATAATTCTCTTATGAGCCACTTTGAGACATTTTACGATGTTAAAAGCACTATATCAATGTATGCTGTTGTTGCCAATATCTGTTAACCTGAATTTCCTGAAGTGCATGCCTGACCCAGCCAGTGTTACAGCTGCAAATGTGTTGCTGGTCAAAGCACAGCAGGCCAGGCAGCATCTCAGGAATAGAGAATTCGACGTTTCGAGCATAAGCCCTTCATCAGGCAGCTGTCAGCTCTGGTTGACAGTGCAATCATAAAGCTACAGGCCTCTGCCTGTGCAGACTGCTCTGGCAATGGTAAAGGATAAGCTCATGTCAACTGAGATGCAGTTCCCAGCTGTGTTGTTTCTCCTGACAGAATAAAATTCAGCAAAGTATTAGGTTGATAGAAACGAAACAGCGAAGCTCACACTTCAGAGCATTTTGACTTTGCATAGTCAAAACAGGGCTTGTCAAAGGTCTGTGATTGGTTATGTCCGGCCTGTTATGAGCTCATTAATACGCCAAAAGAATTTGCAGCAGTTAGTTATTCCGCCAAGCCCCTGTCTTGGCGTAAACTGTTTGCAGGATTTTCTCTCTCTCTCACACACACACACACACACACACACACACACACACACACACACACACACACAGACACAGCAGTGGTCTGTCAATAATACTGTGAGGTCTGCTCTTGTGAGTGAACAGCAAACTGGACTTCCCATGAACATTAAGGGATGGTAAGATGATGCATTGTTTTTGGAGTGACAAAAACCCAGGCTCTAGTTCTGCACGATCTGCTGTTACAATGACAGCTCCTTTCACAGGAGCTGTGCATTTATATTGGGAATAAAGATTCCCTTTACATCATTGACTCATCAACGAGCCCTACAGCAGACCTCCTCAGAGGGTTTTCTTATATCCATGAGGAGGCATGGATCAGGAGAGCAAACATTCCTGGCTAATATTTTGTCTTCTGAACTTAGCAGTGCTGAGGCCAGTATAAATCACTGAAAGTTGAGTTGACGAAGTCCACAACAGATCAGGATTGCACTTTTGATCCATTTGCTCTATACCACCACAGCCATTTGACCTGTCCACGAAGGCATGGTCTGAAAACTACGCTCATTTCTTTGTTTTTCTTTCTAGCTGTTATCTTTCCTTCTGTCTTTCCTATTCTTCCTTGGGTCCAAATGCCATCATCTGTGTGTCGGTGTCATGTTTTTGTTTGGCACTGCAGTATATTAAAAGTGCCTTTTTAAAAAGCAAGGTCTTTTTAAAATTTGTTTATTCTGTGATAGCCAGAATACTAGAAAGGACCCAGAGAGATTTGGATGTTTGTCCTTTGTTCCCACCTCCACTGTTCTCCATGCTCTTGAGGCACTGACAGTCTTGTCTACAAATAATGGGAAGCTTTCAGGAAACAATGCCATTGTTCAAGTTACCACAGTTGCCTTTACTTTTCAAGCTCTTTCTTCCTGTGTGATGATCTGTACAACGAAGGGTGAACTTGAAGTGAGCCTTCATGACTGGCTGGAAGCTTGCAAACAACCATGAAACTTCAGAGGTATACGGGCCACGCTTTGCAGATGTTCACTGGCTGTGTACAAGGCTGGGGTTCAGTATTATGGAATTGTGCTTACAGTGAATTTGTCAGATCTGACCTGATTGTCTTACCTTGACACATTTGCCTATGCGTGCACACAAGCAGACGTGTGCACCACTTGCAGACAGAATGATGTTGATACTTAAATTCCGCCCCCCGCCCCCTCCAAACTCCGTGACCTCAGTGCAGACGGCAAATAAAATTTACAACCTCTCCCATGTTCGATACCCTCCGATCTTTGGGCCTGAAGCTCCATCTTCTGACACATCCCCTCTGATTTTAATCTGTCCATTGCCAGTTCCCAATCTTGAGCTCCTGAGCCACAAACTCTGGAATCCCCTCCTTAAAGCTCTCCATTTCTCCAGTTCATTCACTCTCCCTCAACATGCTCCTTAAAGCGCAGCACAGACTAACTCCATTCGGCCCCATAAAGGGCTGTCCAGTTGTCGCATTCTCTTGCCCTTTCCTCACAAAGTTTGCAAAATGCTTGTTCAAATCTTTATACAAGATTTGAAAAACGAGCACTGAATCTGCTTTGACCATCTTTCGCACAGTGCCTTCCAGATCACAGTAACTCACTAACAGTCAATTGCTAGAGTCCCTGTTCTCTGGTTAGTCACCCTACTAACATCAAAAACAGCTGTTCCATATTTAGTCACCAAAACCATTCACAATTTAAACATTAGTAATCCAGAAGCCCAGGTTAATGCTCTGGGGATATGGGTTCAAATCCTACCATGGCAGCTGGGGGAATTGAAATTCATTTGATGAATATCTGCACTCAAAAGCTGGATTCAGTAATGGCTTCCCTGAAATTATCATCGAATGTCATGAAAGCTTATCTAGTTCACAAGTGCTTCCTGGGACAAATCTGCCATGCTCACGTGATGAGGTCTATGTGTGACCAACTCTTCTTCTTATAATACAAGCAATGATATTGGGACTGAGAGAGATTGTGGGGCAGATGTACAGGACCAGGGACAGTTCCTCTGGGCTGACTCAATCTTACAATAAGAAGCCTAGTGAAATCCAGCATGGGCAAATCCACCATCTGGGTACATTTGCATGCCTCCGCTTTCAACCTGAGGGGAGTTTGACATTTGCTGGGGTGGTGAATACGCAGAAGAATAACTCTTATTGCCAACAAAACCAATTACTTGGTTCAGAGCTGAAAACTTGCCCACTGCTTTCTGCTCAAATGGTTGATGCAAACCTCTGGGTTTTTCTTGGCCTCTGTGTGTGTGGGAGAAGAACATGATGGCTATGGGCATGGCCGTTTGGGTTTGACTTCATCAGTCTGGTCAGTGGAGCTTGATGGAAGATCACAGCTGCCTAAGGGCTAAGAGAATGGTGGTGTCTGGGTGCTCTGATCAGTCTGTACAGGTCGTTTGAGCAGGCTCTTCCAAGCATTGAGTGTAATATCATGCTTGGAAGTGTCTCACTTTGTAGACAAGGGGTAAGCCTTACAGATAGAGAACGAAAGTCTCTTACATCACACTGGGTGCTGTGATCTGGTGTGTGGAAAATACTAGCAGCTGCAACGCAATTTTTCCTCCTTAACCCACTCGTGCATAGGGACGAATGGCTTTAAAGGGATCAGCTGAAAATGTGTTGCTGGTCAAAGCACAGCAGGCCAGGCAGCATCTCAGGAATAGGGAATTCGACGTTTCGAGCATAAGCCCTTCATCAGGAATGAGAGAGAGTAGCCAAGCAGGCTAAGATAAAAGGTAGGGAGGAGGGACTTGGGGGAGGGGCGATGGAGGTGGGATAGGCGGAAGGAGGTCAAGGTGAGGGTGATAGGCCGGAGTGGGGTGGGGGCGGAGAGGTCAGGAAGGAGATTGCAGGTTAGGAGGGCGGTGCTGAGTTGAGGGAACCGACTGAGACAAGGTGGGGGGAGGGGAAATGAGGAAACTGGAGAAATCTGAATTCATACCTTGTGGTTGGAGGGTTCCCAGGCGGAAGATGAGGCGCTCCTCCTCCAGCCGTCGTGTTGTTATGTTCTGCCGGTGGAGGAGTCCAAGGACCTGCATGTCCTCGGTGGAGTGGGAGGGAGAGTTAAAGTGTTGAGCCACGGGGTGGTTGGGTTGGTTGGTCCGGGCGGCCCGGAGGTGTTCTCTGAAGCGTTCCGCAAGTAAGCGGCCTGTCTCCCCAATATAGAGGAGGCCACATCGGGTGCAGCGGATGCAATAGATGATGTGTGTGGAGGTACAGGTGAACTTGAGGCGGATATGGAAGGATCCCTTGGGGACTTGGAGGGAAGTGAGTGTGGAGGTGTGGGCGCAAGTTTTACATTTCCTGCGGTCGCAGGGAAAGTGCCGGGGGTGGAGGTTGGGTTGGTGGGGGGGTGTGGATCTGACGAGGGAGTCACGAAGGGAGTGGTCCTTGCGGAACGCTGATAGGGGAGGGGAGGGAAATATATCCTTGGTGGTGGGGTCCGTTTGGAGGTGGCGGAAATGACGGCGGATGATACGTTGTATGCGGAGGTTGGTGGGGTGGTAGGTGAGAACCAGTGGGGTTCTGTCTTGGTGGCGGTTGGAGGAGCGGGGCTCAAGGGCGGAGGAGCGGGAAGTGGAGGAGATGCTTGGGATCAATCAAACAGTACACATTGTGGGACTTAGAGTCATAGAGATGTACAGCATGGAAACAGACCCTTCAGTCCAACCCGTCCATACCGACCAGATATCCTAACCCAATCTAGTCCCATCTGCCAGCAGCCGGCCCATATCCCTCCAAACCCTTCCTATTCATATGCCCATCCAAATGCCTCTTAAATGTTGCAATTGTACCAGCCTCCACCACATCCTTTGGCAGCTCATTCCATACACGTACCACCCTCTGCGTGAAAACGTTGCCCTGTAGGTCTCTTTTATATCTTTCCCCTCTCACCCTAAACCTATGCCGTCTAGTTCTGGACTCCCTGACCCCAGGGAAAAGACTATGTCTATTTATCCTATCCATGCCCCTCAATTTTGTAAACCTCTATAAGGTCACCCCTCAGCCTCCGACGCTCCAGGGAAAACTCAATTCCTCCAACCTTGTCAACATCTTTGTAAATCTTTTCTGAACCCTTTCAAGTTTCACAACATCTTTCCGATAGGAAGGAGACCAGAATTGCACGCAATATTCCAACAGTGGCCTAACCAATGTCCTGTACAGCCGCAACCTGACCTCCCAACTCCAGTACTCAGTACTCTGACCAATAAAGGAAAGCATTCCAAACGCCTTCTTCACTATCCTATCTACCTGCGACTCCACTTTCAAGGAGCTATGAACCTGCACTCCAAGTTCTCTTTGTTCAGCAACACTCCCTTGGACCTTACCATTAAGTGTATAAGTCCTGCTAAGATTTGTTTTCCCAAAATGCAGCACCTTGCATTTATCTGAATTAAACTCCATCTGCCATTTCTCAGCTCATTGGCCCATCTGGTCCAGATCCTGTTGTAATCGGAGGTAAGTGTCTTCGCTGTCCACTACACCTCCAATTTTGGTGTCATCTGCAAACGTACTAACTGTACCTCTTATGCTTGCATCCAAATCATTTATGTAAATGACAAAAAGTAGAGGGTCCAGCACTGATCCTTGTGGCACAGGCCTCCAGTCTGAAAAACAGCCCTCTATCTCCACCCTCTGTCTTCTACCTTTGAGCCAATTCTGTATCCAAATGGCTAGTTCTCCCTGTACTCCATGAGATCTAACCTTGCTAATCAGTCTCCCATGGGGAACCTTGTCAAACGCCTTACTGAAGTCCCTTAATATCACATCTACTGCTCTGCCCTCATCAATCTTCTTTGTTACTTCTTCAAAAAATTCAATCAAGTTTGTGAGACATGATTCCCCACACACAAAGCCATGTTGACTATGCCAAATCAGTCCTTGCCTTTCCAAATGCATGTACATCCTGTCCCTCAGGATTCCCTCCAACAACTTGCCCACCACTGAGGTCAGGCTCACTGGTCTATAGTTCCCTGGCTTGTCTTTATTGCCCTTCTTAAACAGTGGCACCACGTTTGCCAACCTCCAGTCTTCTGGCACCTCACCTGTGATTATCGATGATACAAACATCTCAGCAAGAGGCCCAGCAATCACTTCTTCAGCTTCCCATAGAGTTCTCGGGTACACCTGATCAGTTCCTGGGGATTTATCCACCTTTAACCGTTTCAAGACATCCAGCACTTCCTCCTCTGTAATCTGGACATTTTGAAAGATGTCATTATCTATTTCCCTACAGTGTATAATTTCCATATCCTTTTCCACAGTAAATACTGATGCAAAATATTCATTTAGTATCTCCCCTATTTTCTGTGGCTCCACACAAAGGGGCTTGTAGATCATAATCATACATCATAATCATAATCTCATCTATACCCTTCTCGCCATCTCCTAACTCTCAACAATTCTGCATCCACCCAACGCTCCTTTGCTCACTGACCTCCATGGATTCCTGTCAATTACAGGTTGCATCCTTGTTTTAAATTCCTTCCATGTCCTTCCCCTTCCCCATGATCCTACAAGATATTGGCATTCCTCTCTTCCTAACCTCAAGAGCATTCCTGATTTTCATTGGTTACTATTAATTAGAACTTCCAGTTTCCTAGGCCCTAGGCTCTGGGATATTGTGTGAAACCACTCTGCCACTCGCCTCCTTTATGTTGCTCATTACAACCATCTCCTATAACCATTGGATGCAAGCTGACTAGGCATTTCTCCTCAGTGGAGTCAACCAGTGCGATGCTTTACCTCAGAGGGATTTGGAGATGGGTCGTTACGTATATTCAAGACTGAAAGAGACTAATTTATAGTCAGTAAGGGAATGAGAAGGTTATGAGGAAAGGGCAGGAAACTGAGGGTTATCAGATCAGTCACATTTCTTTGAATGGCAGAGGAGACTTAGTGGGCCAAATGGCCTGCTCCTCCTTGAATGTCTTACACTCTAAACTTATGTGATCTAACTGAATTTCTGCATAGCTCAATATGCGAGCTGTTGTGAAGTCAGCATCTGGGAGTGCTTTGCTATGTTGAGGATACAATGTAAAGGCAAGTTGCTCAGGGCCCAGGTTCTACTTTAGAAGTGCATGGATGATGTGCCAGTAGAATTGAAAACAACCAAAGTGTTTCTGTGTGACATATTTTGGAACTAATATTCCTCCTTCCACTATTACTATCGTATCCATCTCCAAACCAAGACCACCATCTGAGCCAGGGTGGGGAGGTGTGGCTGGCTGGGGGGCTTTGATTTTTATTTCCCTCACTCCCTCCCACAGTGTGCGCCTGAAATGTTGATAAATCCCCGTCCGGACCTCGGTCAGGAGCAGTCATTTGAGCTGAGGTGGAATGGCAGCCAGTCCTGTGGAACTGTATCTCAGCTCAGGCTAGCACCTACCAGGGAGGGCTAAGGAATGGGATGCAGTTTTGAAAAAGGGTATGCATTGTGCCAGTAAATTTTGGAAATCAGCCCAAAAAAATCAACTTGAATTCTTGTGCCATTATGTATATAAGCAGCTGAACAGAGTCGGATTATGTGTTCGCTTGGCTTCTGTTTGCTTCCCTGAGTGATGTATAAATCCGATGTGTTGAATAGACAAGGGCGTTAGCAGTGGAGCTGTGCCACTTCTGTTTATACTCTTAATGCTGGCGTCAACATAGTAATCCACTGCTTAGAAATACGTGCAGACGGATACAAGTGCTTGAAAGGTTGCTACCGGAGAGCCATTAGCAAACGCTTCCTACCAACACTTAGCAACAGACGTCACAGTGAAGTAATTGGTATCGTAAAATGCCATCTGCCATGCCTGGTGAATGGATCTAAGACGCAGTACTGGAGTGCTTTCTAATGTACACGTCCCTTCCTCTGTGTTGCATTGTGGCAGAATTAGCCTTGAAAATATGAAAAGGCCTAGGTCCATGCTTCTGATTTCACTTAAGCCCTCATGCGTGTTGCAATATGCTTGTTTCCAATCCATTAGAGCCTCCGTTTCAAAATTCTCATTCTTTTAAAACTCCTTAACATGGTTTTATATCCGTAATCTGCTCCAGCACCATGGCTCTTGTGTAAGGTTTCTGTTCCACCAGTTCTGGACTTTGGTGCATCTGCGTTTTCACCATGACACCACTGGTGACTTGTGCCTATGCCCAGAGCACTGGAATTGCTTCCTTGAATTTCTCCACTCCTACTGCTTCCTTTTTAATTGCTGGTTTAAATCTGCCTGTCATCTGAACCTGATGTCATGTTATGTGACACAGTGCTTGATAACTGTGGAAAGTGGCAACATTCTATTCTAAAGCTTCCAATGATTACTCAGAAGAGACTGTAAACTCCCTATGATCGCTTCTGCTGTAACGTGTGTTTCTTCAATGCGAATTGGCTATAACACGATTGAAGAATTTAGACCATCATTTGTAGAAAACACACTTTCCTTACCTGTATTGGCACTCACGCGGTTCTGGTCCCATTGGTTTAAATGGTGCTGTTATTTTCTTATAACGCGGGATCGCCTGGGAATGGAACAATTGCATTACATCCGAACAGACTGTACTTGCCTTTGATTTTGTTGAGTCAGCCTTCCAGATACTAAGGGGAGTGAACATGACTGTGATAACCAATTTCAGAGCCCTCATGTATTTAACATTCCTTAGGATTTGAGCTATAGGGAGAGGCTGAATATACTGGGGATATTTTCTCTGGAGCCTCTGAGGCTGAGATATGACCATAGAGGTTTATAAAATCATGAGGGTCAACAGAGTCCAAAACTCGAGGGCATAAGTTTAAAGTGAGAAGGAGAAAATTTAAAAAGGATCTGAAGGGTACCTTTTTCACGCAGAGGGTGGTGTGTGTATGGAATGCACTGCCAGAGGAAGTGGTGGAGGCTGGTACAATTACAACTTTATAAAAGGCATCCGGATGGGTATATGAATAGGAGGGGTTTAGAGGGATGTGGGCCATGTGCTGACAAATAAGATGAGGTCAGATTGGGATGTTTGGTTGGTGCGGGCAATTTGGACTGAAGGGCCTATTTCTATGTCATATGACTTGATGACTATGATTCCCGGTTTTCATCTGTCAGCTTTGATAACATCCAGTGAATCCCAGAAATTTGATTTGCATCCGCGTCATAGGAAAATTGCATTTGCTTTTGACTTGGGGCAAATTTACAAATTTCGGAATTTTGAAGTAAAAACAGAAAAGTCGGAAACGTGCATTAAGTTTCATCGTTTCGTATCACAGTGCAGGCCTGCCGAAAATATTAACATGTGGGCAGTTTTACAGCTCTCTCTGCTGGTGATTGCTTACTCAACACCCTCTCGCCTGCCTCAACCAGTCTGCAATTTTACCTTGGAAAGGGCGAGATCTGATTCTGAAAGAGTTAATGCATTCAGCTCCTTCCAGCCTCTTGATGATGGTCAGGCAAAGAGGAATCTAGCTTGTGATACTGGTGGAGACGTGTGTCATTAGCATTTTCTGATAATCGTAATTATTATGTCTAACTAGCCAGTGTAACTTAGATACCAGTTGCTATCTTGTGATAAAACTGCATTTTGTTAAGACAAGAGTCTCTTGTTAATACTCACTGGTGGTTCATCCTTTACGAATGGAAACCAAATAGTTGTTAAATCCAATATAAAAAGGATACTTAGGAGGATGCATTATCACAGTGGAAATGATATTTTGGTTTAATTTTAATATTTTTCGGGTAAAAAGTAATAAATTTATTTGAGGGTATGAAGGCGCAGAGTGGGGTGTGCGGAAAGAGAAATAATTGTGATCGTTCTGTTGAGGTTTTGAATTGAAAGAATAAACTGATTTTTTAATGTGGTAACCTCATGTTCTATCTTCCATTGAGCAAGATAAAGGCACTGGACTTGAGGACAGAAATGGAAATGATTTTCTTCAATTTAAGATTTTTCTTAAATTGAAGAAAATCCTCTCCCACGTTCCAGATTGTTAAATGTTGAAAATAACTTAGCTTTCCAAAAACAGAAGGACTTCTTTGTGACTGAAGAAACAAAAATGATAGAGCCAGTAGTGGGCAGTACTGGAAATACCCAGTAGGTGAGGCAGAATCTGTGGAAAGAGAAGCAGTAAATGCCTCAGATCATTGACTTTTCAAAACTACCTGAGCAGAGGGGTATTCTCAGCGTTACAGAAACCCGCATCCCAGTTCAGCAAGTGGATTATTGGCTTTCATTTCAAATGGAATGGAGTATAGAAGTAGGGTGTGTTGCTAAAATTGTACAAGGCACTCGTCAGATCACAGATGGAATACTGTGGGTAGTTTGTTTCCCTAATGTAAGGAAAGATATACTGGCATTGGGGGCAGTCCAGAGAAGGTTCATTTGATTGATACCAGTATGGATTCATGGAGGGATTACCTCAAGAGGAGAGATTGAGTAGATTGGTCTTGTATTCACTGGAACGTGGAAGAATGAGAAATGGCCTTATTGAAACATACAAAGTTCTTGGGGAAACTTGAGAAGTTAGGTGTGGAAAAGTTGCTTCCCCTTGTGGGAGAATCTGGGATCCAGGGGCGTAATCTCATAATAAGGGTTTTCCTAGTTTGGACAGAGTTGAGGAGGAATTTCTTCTGAGGGTAGTGGATGTGTGGAATGCTTTACTGCAAAGAGCTGATGAGGCTGGCTTGTTCTGTATATTCAAGGCTGAGACACTGATTTGCAATCAGTAAGGGAATCGAGGACCATGGGGAAAAAAGCAGGAAAGTGGAGTTGAGGATTATTGGATTAGCCATGATCTCACTGCTTGGAGCAGATTTGATGGGCTGAATGGCCAGCTTCTGCTCCAATGTTTTATGGTCATAGTCTGCAGGGTGCTACCTCGGCTGTGGCCTGAGAGTCATTATGGTGCCAGCCCACATGAGTTGTGGACTATTTGTGTGAACATGTCTTTACCACTTCTTTTCCTTGTTTGAATGTTGTGGCTTTGGAAAGGCATGTTAATGCTACTTCCTTTTTGGCTAAACCAGAATACAGAGGTATTTTAGTATGATCAGCTTGGCGTACTATTAATGGATGGTGAAGGAGAATTAAACATTTCTATACCTGCATCCTAAGAATCCATTACACACACCTAAATGGCCCAAAGAGAGAAAACAGATGTGTCCTATGCACGAGGGTCTTTAGATTAGATTTGATTCTCTCCAGTGTGGAAATAGGCCCTTCAGCCCAACAAGTCCACACTGACCCTCCGAAGATTCCCCCCTCCCCTGCCCAGACCCATCTCCCTCTGACTAATGCACATAACACTATGGGCAGTTTAGCGTGGCCAATTTCACCTAACCTGCAAATCTTTGGACTGTGGGAGGAAATCCACACAGGCACAGGGAGAATGTACAAACTCCACACAGACAATCGCTCGAGGCTGGAATCGAATCTGGGTCCCTGGTGCAGTGAGACAGCAGTGCTGACCACTGAGCCACCAAGCTGCCAAAACTAGGGATAGTGGGTCCATTTGTCCTCCTCCTCTCTATGTTTACTTGCATTCTTCTGATACTGCAATACTGGAGTCCTGATGAAGGGCTTATGCCCGAAACGTCGAATTTCCTAATCCTTGGATGCTGCCTGACCTGCTGTGCTTTAACCAGCAACACATTTTCAACTGTGATCTCCAGCATCTGCAGACCTCATTTTTAACTAGTTTATTGCACAACCAACCACCCACCTGGAAATCCAGCAGTTTTCACATCTAATAGGTTGTATGTGTCCCCTCCTCCAGGTCTGTCTTGTTCATCTGTAAAAGCAAAGTTATTGTTCAACGTAGACAATTTGCACAGGGTATGCAATAGAGTAATGGACAGATGTGTTTCTCTGTTGTTTTGAGGTTAAATTCAGTTAAGTGAGTAGATGTGATCATGGTTTAATATTTTCTCCCAATAGTACAGCACTCACTCAATCCTGCAATGGAAATGTTAGCCCTTACGTTGTGTGTAACCCCTTGGACTTGGATATGTGCCCCACAGCCTTCCTGCAAAAGGCTGCAGCATGGACTGAAGGATTTTAATCTTTCAGGCATTCAGTTCACCTGCCGTACATGGTCCCTGACCATTCTGGCTTTGCACTTCTTTGAAAAGATATAAATTACCAAAGCAGAGAGAGAGCCTGTCCCTTCATGCTGGTCCTCATTTTCAGTCACTTACCATATAGCAAGTGAAGGACTGCTTCCCCAGTAGTGCAACATTCATTTAATTTTTTTAGTAACCACTTCCAACGTTGAAATGAGAGAAGCCATCTATGTATGCGTGTTAACGTTTCCCCAGTGTCTTTTGTGGATTTTGTAAATCTGTGAGATCAGCCACTTTTGGCCTAATGAGGAAATATGTAGACTTCTCAAGATATTTTTAATTATTGTGTGATTTGGGGTTGCACTCTGGATCCTCTTTTGTTCTAACAGGAATCTGATGTGGATGGTGGATTCGAGTGCAGGCGCTGTCCTCCCCAGCCCCAAGAGACCACGTTGGGACAGTTCCACCATGACTCAATTCGAGAGGAAACACGAGGAGTTCCCCTTTGTCAAACCAGACAGTGAAGATCACAAGGTAAAATGTGGTTCTCTTAAAATAATTTTTTCTGTTTTTTTTAAAAGATCTGTAATGTGTTTCCTGTAGCCGTATTTCATTGTGGGCACTCTGGCTGTTACTACCGATGAGCTACTGAGCTGAAATTACACTTCGATGTGACAGCAACAGGAAATTCTATCTAGTTAGTATCTAAGGAAGGGCAGTTGACTCATGACAGCGTTCATTGTTGGGATGACTGTTACAGGTTTCGGAACATTTGCTCTACGCTTTCCAGCTCTGAAGAGAATGGAGTTCTTGGGCTGTGTCCCATTTGTATTTCCCATCTTTTCTCCCTCGTGATGTTTGTGTTCTTTTAGACTTAGCAGAGCAAACTCCTGTGTTTCCAAAATATCTGATGCGCCCTCGAAAGCTCATTTGAAAGCAGCATGTCGTCTCTGTGTTCACATCCACTTGATTCTTTAAAGAGCACCTCACTGTTCCTCGTGTTTGCTCTTGATGTATTTTCCCAACCAGTTCTGCGTTGTCCTTTTTCAGTAGTTTATAAAAGGAAGCGAAAATGACCATTTTCTCCACTGCAAATTGACATGCACTGAGTATTCAGTCAGGCCGATAGACTGGTTGGTTGTGAATGGAGAGTATTTTCATCCATCAAATAGTTTAGCCAAAGGGAAGGAATAATGAAGTTGCAGGTAGTTAATTACTATTCAAAGTATTTAATTCCAATGTATGTACTTCTTTAAAGTATTAGCCACAGGATGTACTATGCTAAATATCTGGGCTTCCTCTTTCATTCACAGGATGAAACATATGAATGGCTCTGTTAGTTGAAGGGTGGTGAATGTCTGATTTGTAAATAGATAGTAAAAGTGGGCTACAGGGCTGCTGTACATACTGTTTGCTGTTGCTAATCTCTAGTTTGTGTGAATGGCTGGAGCCGGTGTCTGTCTCCTTTACAATTAGCATGTTAACAGGCTGGATATTGATATTAGTGGAGCATTGTTCTGCTAGCCAGAGGATAAATCCCGTTAGCAACAACCAAGTGCATGCTGTTTAGAGCTGTGGGAGAACTAGCTATGGAATTCTTGCCATCGTGTTTAGCCTAACCTACTGGAACCATAGCTTAGGCATATCTCTAGATATTGTTCAAGCAGCCTCACTGTTGATCGAGAAGATGGTGTGAATATCGAGAGAAGGAAGATCAGTGAGCAAGAGTATTAACTTTCTTTTTAAAAAGCTTCAGTTCAGTTGTTGGAAAAATTGAATTGTCCACTGTTAAACCAAGGCACTGTTTAATAGCACTTACCAGGAGTTTATTGAGGCAGCCTCTGTGTGGGATCTTCATAGTTAGTAGTGCTGTCAGTTAGCTGCTTTATGGCTATCTTTTAGCCAGTGGCAATAAAGAGTTATATACTATGATGTTTGAACCATCAATTTGTGTTCTGTGTTTGGGATTGAACTGAGTGGGCTCAGTCTCTCTGTGTGAAGTATATTTTGACATTTGGGCGATGGTACAAACATGCACCCAAACAGGGAGCAGGGTTGGACGGGTTTGGGGGGGGTGGGAGCAGGGTTGTGGAGGGGGGAGGCAAATGGTGGGTGGGGGAGTGCATACAGGGGCAGGGTGGATTTAGGGGGGTACAGACTGGGAGGGGGGTGATTTTGGGGGCTCGTGCACGGTGTGCTGCTGTCTAGTCTCTGAACTGGGAGTGGACTTAGCAAGTACTTCCTGTGCCAATCCCATTGAACTCAACAGGGGGGCGGGGGGCGTTTGAGCACTGCTGCAGGTCCCTTAAACACAAGTGTGTCTCAGCTCAGAAACAAATCCTGAGACAGAGAGGGGGAGCAAGGCAGACAGAGCAAGGAAAAAGGAAACTTCAGAAAACTCCGAGCCCCAGAGGAGAGGCATTGGATCAATTGGTCGAATAATCAATTATCCGAACGAAATAGTCTCCGCCCATCTTGTTCGGATAATTGAGGTTCCTCTGTATTGATGTGTAGATATACATCAATGGAGACAAAGAGAAATTATAAGAAAAGTAAGAGAACTTTTTCACTAGGTTCCTCTGACAACTAACTTGCTGTCTTTTTAGTATTTTTAAAATTGGGGTATGATCTACAGTCTGTATTCGATCGTGCATCAATTTCTTTGTAGTTGCTGAAAGCTGGTGTCTGGCTGTAGTTGAGTGCAATGAAAAGGTGGATTGAAGACGGTGATACCTCACCCCACCCCACACGCTGCAATGTTTCACCAACAGCAAAGACATTGGAAGATGACACACTGGAATTGTGGGTAAATAACTCCTGACTATAAATCCTGTGCATCACTTAATGGATTCTGGAAGAATGAGAAAGATTGTGTGTGTGTGTGTGTGTGTGTGTGTGTGCGCGCGGCCAATCCCACCCCAAAAAAAACCTCAACTGAAAATTTGAGTGTGAATGTTGACTGAGAGCAGAGTGAGTGTTGATAGTGATGCCTTTTGCAGTTGAGTAGCCTACATCCGTTCACAGGTTGAGGCTCGTGCACGAATGACTGTCACATGGACCAGAGGATCATGTTTCAGCAGCGGAATGCGTGTCTCTTTCCGGAAGGGAGAAAATATTGGCCCAGATGAGTGACCGATGCTTGAAGCTGATGACCCATCTTCTCAGCTGGGAGATTCTATCTGCCAGAAAAAGACCTTGAGAGATGGCAAACATTTGAAAGTTATGTCTGGGCTCTGAGCCAATTCACTAGCATGGATAATTATAGAGTACTGCTATTCTGTTTCCCCCATAGGCTCTATAGTATTGTTTCATATTCACTTTAACACTTGCTGTTTACTCAAACTACACTGGGAACTGGCCATAAACCAACAAGAGGAGAGCGGTGTTACACTGCATGCACCAAAGGTCTACCATGAAGGCTGAAACCCTTGCTAACGATGAGCCTGACTTTTTATTTGAAAGGTTTTAGAGCAGCCAAAACTGTAGTTTTGTTCACAAGGACTATTTTGGAATCTTTCATGAGAACAGAGTAAGCTGCCAAGTATAAATTGTGACTTCTCATCGCGCCTTGTCCAAGCTTGCTAGGTGCTGAGTTTGAGAAAGGAACACACAGACGACAATTACTGCTGCAGTGACTGGATTCAGTGGAGTGATATCAAAATACAATCATATTCTATTTGTATGGCATCTTCTCAAATAAAACCTGTTCATAACCTAACATTTGTAGAACTAATAAGCAAATTACAGTGTTTGCTGTGGAGGTAACTTTTGTTTATACGTTTATATCTTTATTCGTATATGGGATGTGAGTATCCTAGCTAGGCCAGCCTGCCTTGTCAGAGGGCAATTAAGAATCAGACGTATTACTGTAAGTATGAAGTCACATGTAGGCCAGACCAGGTAAGGTTGGCAGATTTCCTTCGCTAAAGGCCCTTCCTTAGTGAACAAGATGTGTTTTGAGAACAATTGGTGTAGGGTACACAATCGCTTTTAGGCTATTTTATTTACAATAGTGTCTCCTGAAGACTGAAAACTGCAAGTTTTGTTTTGGCAATACAAAGCCGACTTTTAAAAACCTATTTTGTTTAACACTTTTCACTGATATACACATTTATTAGTTTTTTTCCAGTTTTGTGTGTTAGGTTTTAAATATGGAGAAATAAAAACTGATCTGAAATATTTCTCTGCTGCTGCATATGCTCCTGGATGATAGCAAGTGCAGCCTTTTTTAAAATTCTGATTTTAATTGAATTTAGATTTCACCATCTGTCGTGGTGGGATTTGAACCCATGTCGGGCAGAACATTCGCCTTGGGCTCTGGATTACTTATTCACATACAGATTCTGTATAAAGGTAAAATCACCAGAAGGCTGCTATCTCTCATTAGAGAGAGAGATGATTTAACCTGAGGGTCACATCACCTCAGGCAAACGGAGAGGATGAGATAGAGAGACCCTGGGCTAGTACAGGAGTTGAACCCACACTGTTGGAATCACAAACTGGCTGTCCAGCCAACTGAGCGATCTGACCCCCCCCCCCGATTGTATTATTATTATTATTATTATTACTATTCTTATGTTATTATTACAGTGTAGATGAAGGCCATTATGTCCATTGAGTCTGTGCCACCCTAATCATGCGAATCCACTCAATCCCATTCCCATTCCATGGTTGGTCTTTGAACCAGACCCAGTCAGCAACAACTACTTTGTCACTCGGATATCCTAGACTGCTAGAAGGAAAGGAGTTGATTAACGGACCTATTCCAGACTAGGTGTCCCCCGTACCTGTTTCCTGATTTTGAAAGCAAGTAATAGCCGCATGAATAATTCCAAGAGCACTTTACCTTTGTTGAATTGTCAGACACTGCGACCAGGTTTCCATACCTGTTCAAGGAGCTTCTCATTGTAACTTCTTAGGCCTCTGTCAAACTGATAGCGTGCAGCAACAATTTTCTGTTCCTTTGTTGCCTGCCTCTTACAGGTGGTTCACTAAGAAACCTGAGCTGACTCATTGGCTCACATTGTGATTTGCAGAGAGATGGCGAGCTCTTACTCTTTTCTACTTGAATCAGTTGGTCAGTTTGGAGAGAACCTTACGGCCGCTGAAGCATAACACGTCCACAACAGAATCGGGAGCACACCATGTGGTTATGCATTTCTGTTCGGCCGTTTGTGTATGCCGCTTAGAGGTTTTGTCAGCAGGCACCAAGTTAACCCCCACCAGGCCCAATGGGGGAAGGACGTCCGCCCGAGTGCAATAAGGTGGTGGGAGCATTGGACGGTTTCTATTGAACGTGCCGTCCCAGGATGCAACACGCTCCTTCCAGTCATGACACCCACTATATCGCAATCACTCGGACATGGTTTATTTTGATCATAGTAAAAAATTTCATTTTAAACAGTAATAGAATTAACAGCAGCTGTTCAATTAATAAAAATCACCAAAAGGATTTGTTTCAAATTTGCTATTTCCCCACAATTGCTGTGCAACTGGAAAAATGTAACTTTGTTTATCATGGTTCTGTACGGAACCTAAATCTTTTTCATATGTATTATTTTTCACAGGAGAAGGGGACTTCCATCAGATTGGTGCAGTATTACTAATCTGAACCTGAAATAGCTTTCTGGATTCTAAGTTAAGATAGCACATTGATGAACAGATACCTCAGACTGTCCGACTATGAGAGGTTTTCTATCTCAGTTGCATGTCATTCATGCAGTAGCTGTGTTGTGAACGTTGATCTGTTTTTCATGTCTCTGCAGCTTTGTTTTCTAGCTTTCTGAACGGTTTTTTAAAAAAAACTTCTGTTATTTGCTCATCTTTTTCACCACAATAGATGTCTGCCTAATCACTTTTTTTAAAATAAAAAAAAAACTGCAGTAAATCGATGGGACCTTGAAAGTTGTTCATGTATCCTACAACATACTGCAATCTACAATTACCCGATATTTTTTTTTAAGTGACTGTACATTAATAGTAAATTGAAGTGTTAACAAATATCCATGTAGAGTGTACAATTTTTTCTTTCCCACAAGATTAAAATCAGTCTAGATCAGTGATAGATCCTCCCCGCAAAAACCAAAGACCCACCCCCAGCCCCTTCAAGGATCGAAGGCAAATTGGTCAGATCTGAGTAGCGCATGTACAAGACAGTGACAGTGCACACTTAACCAAGACTGTTCCTCCCTGCCCTCATTGCCCTGCCTGCGGTCCTTTTGTCACAGATCAGTGGAGGAAATAGCAGCTCACTGAAAGGAAAGCACGCATCTCTCGGAGGTAAATAGAAACAATAATCCAGAGGGCAGCAGTAATTAAATATCAGTGAGTGGTTGGCGGAGTTGGGGACAGGGAATGAAGAGAAAAGGTGAGCTGCAGATGCGAGAATATGCACAAAAGGGTAAATCTGGGAGAGTACGCTGAAGCCTGGGAGATGGTGGGAGTAGTGTTGGAGCGAGGAAGCCAAAAGGGAAGCAGTGGGGTCAAAAGTGAGCACGACAGGCCGACGTCAGTGAAGATGGCAGAGGTCGGGAGCAGAAAAGCCACAGGCCAATTCTTTGAGCAGCCAGTCGAAATGTTTCTGTCTGGTCCTGGATTTTGAATATCAACATTCAGGAGAGATACATAAGCTGGAAGCGACAGTGAATTCTCCCTCAGCTCCCAGTGGATCAGAGCCAGGGAGAATGAATTGCTTAGCAGGTTTGTTCTACAAGTGAAATACCAGTATTGATGCTGAAGTAACTGATCAGAAAGTATTATGACCTTTCAATACCGAAGCTGTTATTTTGGAAAAGAGAACTTAATCTGCAGATAATTTGGCACTCAGAGGATGGGGCCAGTGCTTTGTTTGTGTATCTGGAATCCTTCTTTGGCAAGGCAATGAATTGTGCTGCAGGCAAGGAGAGAGATGCCGTGTTGGACTGAGGTAGTTTCACTCAAAACTGATTAAAGTGGAGAGTTCCTTTGCCTTTGTCCAAGCTACACTTTTAACCCAGGTCAGTTGAATCAGTGTTTGGACAAGTTTAGAAATATGTGTAACCACCTGCATAA
Organism: Hemiscyllium ocellatum; assembly: GCF_020745735.1. Lineage (NCBI taxonomy): Eukaryota > Metazoa > Chordata > Chondrichthyes > Orectolobiformes > Hemiscylliidae > Hemiscyllium > Hemiscyllium ocellatum. The sequence goes on from NC_083404.1 coordinate 54,525,037, forward strand.
ACTACTGACACCACACCCTCATAAGTTGCACAGTCACACAGCATGAGTAGATATGCCATTACAGGGGACAGGCATCACCTGTCTATTAAGAGGTGAGCAGCACGGAACCAGGTTCTTCGGCCCGACTCATCCATGCCGACCAAGTTTCCTGAGCTGAACTAGATCTATTTGCCTGTGTTTGGCCCATATCCTTCTAAACCTTTCCTATCCACATACCTCTCTAAATGTTTTTTTAAAATATTGTGATTGTACTCACCTCCACCACTACTTCTGGCAGCTTGTTCCATATACGTACCACCCTCTGTGGTCCCTTTAAGAGGTGCTTGTGACCAACATAGCGGTAATATTAAAGTCATCGTGCACATTAACAAACTGGCTGCAAACAGCAAAGAGACAGTGGGGAGATCACTGGTTATTGGCCCTCTGCCTTTGTCCTGTTTCTGTTGCTGAGATTTTACAGTCAAGGAATGGGACAACTTCCACACTCTTTGCAGCTGAGAAACTTTACAAATTTTCACTCCTCCTTAACTTCATGTGGAAATTTCAGATATTCTCTGCAGAGATTCAGCTTTGGAAAAAACACGGGACAGAGATTTGCAGGGTGTGCTTGTCTGTATTTCTGATCTACCCTTCCGGCAGACATTACTCTATGTAAGGGCAAGTGTTTGTACAATTATTCCTCAGGCATCAACAACAAATAGAAACACCACCCCACCACTTGAGTTCAGTTATGCACCAGTTGGGTGGATAATAATGTTCCTTCTTCCATTTCTAACAGTGTGCCATCACCCTCGCAGTACCATCCTCGTGTCTCTGACTGAGTTAGAGAGGTTTTGAGAAGGGCGGACTGGTGTATTTGCTTTGCTTATTTCCACTAGGATTTGAGTCAAAACGTCCCAGCTTATCCTGTTGAGGTGATACGAAACAATGAACTGTGGATGATGGAAACCTGACAAAAACAAATTGCTGGAGAAAGCCAGCAGGTCTGGCAACACCTGTGGAGAGAAAGCAGAGTTAACATTTCCCGTCTAGTGACCCTTCCACAAGAACCATGTGGCAGCAACCTCCAGCATAAGAGGAGATCAGGGATCCATGAGTTACATATGTAGACAGTGGGATAAACACACTGGAGGCAAAATGAATCCCTGTTGGTCCCTCATCCATTGATTGCCATGCTTATTACGACCCTTTAGACTCTGAATGAGAAACTTTCAATTTGAGTAATAAATTAATGCCAAACCATTGAGAGAGAGAACTGAAGAATCATCCTATTTTGAGGGACAGAAATAGAATCATGGAAATTTTAAAAGTTTAATTATTAAAATCTGAAGGAACATATTTTAAGTTCATTTTGAGTGCCAGAGGTTGTTTGATTATAATTAGCATCTGTTAGACCATTCAAGGGGACAGTGATGCTGAAATGACTTAGCCCTCACTTCCTGTGTTGAGTTTAGCCCCATACCTAGAATACAGATATAGGGACTTCATGCTGATTATTGTATTTGTGTGGAGAACTGGTTGTAGCAATGATTATTTTCATACGGTTTATGGAGGAGTCTGTGTCTGACATGAACTAATCACTATCACTCATCCAAAGATGCTCGCCAAGTAGTGCCTAAATCCTATGAGTGTCAGTAACCTCAGCAACTTTGACAAACATTAGGCTTATTCTACTGGCCTTCATTTGAAGGGAGGAAGCCATTTTGCACTGCATTTGCTCTTTTCTTTTGCCAGTTTATTTTTCCTCATCCTTTCTTGAAATGTTAACTCAGACAGCAGTCTAATTTTGCAACTAGCCTTGTCCACTTGACCTTGGCAGTAGTGTTGCTGCTGCATTTAATTGTGCAGAGGCAAGTCAAGTAAAAACTGATCTTGGCCTTGCCTGGCACTTGCATGCATATGCCTTTATGGTGGGGGCTGGTAGAGAAGAATAGAGGGGACCTGCAGTCGGGTGGAGCCAATGTCAGTACAGATCATCGCTCAAATCTGGGGACTTCGTGGCTTAATATACCTCTGCTGTGCCCTGCCTTAAACAGCCAAGCTAGGTGGGAGAACCCCAATAAGTGTTCTATAAAAAGGACATGGGTGCAATGCTTTTGAAGTTACGACATGAGAATTAGTTTTCAATCTGACAGGTACTAATGTGCCTCTTTTATTTCCTTCAATCTTACATTATTGCTGTGCCCAGCTCTGTGTACTTAGACGTCCATTTTACTATTATTGCTGTGCAGCAGCATCACTGATTGTGGGTAGGTTTCGGACATGAGTACTAGCTGCTTGAGATCGATTTAGTCATAGCCAGAACTGGCTCTTTGAGCTGGTTATCCCCTTTATCTGCAGGAATGTAGTGTCATTCCTGTCTCCATAAATATGATTAACCAGTAGAGATGCCGATGGATGGGTGTCATTTGCTCAAGAGGATGGGAAGAGGTGTTCGACAGAGGGTGGGTAGTGCAGGAATTAATCCTTGAATTGGCTCCACTTTTCTTTAGCTAAATGAAAAGTCGTAATGAAGTGATGGAGCTCAGCTGACATTATTAAAAAAAAATCTTAGCTCATCACCCTGCATGCTGCTAGAAGACTAACAGTAATAATTAGAAGGGCTTAGAGCCAGTCTATGGTGAGGCAATTGACAGATAAAACTACATGGATGTCTCTGAGTCATTGGATGAAGAATGGGCGGGAATGTGGAATTGAGCCAAACGTCAGACATGATCTTATCGAACGGCCAAGAAGGCTGAGCTGTCGGGCCAAATGGAATGGGGCCCTTGCTATTCACAGCATCTCTGCTCCTCAAACAATGCCTGAGCCTTGAGCAACAGCAGCACAAAAGCAGAATACTGCAGATGCTGGAAATCAGAAATAAAAGCAGAAAATACCTATCAGGTTGGAGAGTGTCTGCAGAGAGAGAGAGAGAAGCAGAGCTAATATTTCTGGTCGATGTCCTTTCATTGCAGCTGAGGAATCCTGTCGGTCTTGTGACTCCCTCTCCCCAAACATAGTCATGACATATGAAATTGTCAAACAGCAGGCTGGAATGACACAGCAAACCAGGCAGCATCAGAAGGTGGAGAAGCCATCCCTTCAGTCCTGAGGAAGGGTTAATACCTGAAACGTTGACTGTATTCTTCCATCCTCCTGTTTGTCTACTTTTGGATTCCAGCATCTGTAGTTTTTTTGACATACAATATATGAACATTGAAAGAAGGAAGAGGAATAGATCATTCAGGCCCTTACTCGTCATTTATTCAGATCTCATCTGATCTGATTAGGACTTCAAATCCACCTTCTCCACCAGCTGATAATCCCACAACCCCTTCGCTTAATAAGAATCTCTCCATCTCTGCCTTGAAGATATTCTAGGTTGCTGCTTCCAGCACCTCTCAGGAAGACAGTTCCAAAGACTTAGGGCCCTCTGAGAAAAATAACTAATTTGCCTCATCACTATTTTAAATGGGTGACCTCATATTTTTAAGCAATGATCTCTAGTTGTGACTTCTCCCACAAGAGAAACCATCAATTCCACTTTGACCCTTTCAAGACTTCTTAGAATCTTGTATGTTTCAATCAAGTCTTCTCTTACTCTGATGAACTCCACACTAGCCTGTCCAAACTTGCCTCATAAGACAGCCTACCTATTCCAGGGTATTAATCTGCTTAACTTCCCTGAACTGCTTCCAAATGCATTTCCACCCTTCCTTAAATAATGTGATCAAACTGGCACAATGTATTTCAGATGTGGTCTCAGTTGTTTCTTGTATGAACGAAGCATAATTTCCTACTTTTGTATTCAGTTCTCCTGATGATAAACAATGTGCTTCGATGAGCGCTGTCATGCACTTTCTGTACTCGCATATTAACTTTGAATCACTTAGAGATACCCAGATCTTTCTGTATCTTGGAGCTCTACAACCTCACTGTTTGCATATGCTGTTTATTTCTTGCTGTGAAAAATGGACAAATTCACATTCTGTTCCATTGGTCAGATCTTTGCCCACTCGGCCTATCTATGTCCCTCTGCATCATCCTTTTGCTCCCTTCACTACTTACTATACTAATCATCAGCAAATCTAGAAAGCATGATTTCTGCCCCTCTGTCAAGTTATATATATAACCATTTGAGATCCCAGCACTTTGCACACTGCTCATTACATTTTGCCAACCTGAAAAAGACCCATTTATTCGTGTTAGCCTGCCAGTCATCTATCCATGTCAAAATGTTATACCTGATTGTTAACTTTTACTTTCCACAGTAACCATTAATATTTCTGGAAATCTCAACACTGGTTTCCTTTATCCACAGCATGTTACTTCCTCAAAGAAAACCAATAAATTAGTGAAACATGATTTCCCTTTCCCAAAGTCATGTTGGCTCTTGACTAATTATCCAAGTGCCCTGCTTTAATTTATTCAGTTACAGTTTCTAGCATTCTGCCTATGCCAGAGGAGGAACTGGCCTGTCTGTCTCTTTCCTTTGCCGAATAATGGAGTATCTAGTGGAATTTCCCTGAAAGCAATGAACTTTTGGAAAATCAAATCAATACATAAACTGTGTCACTAGCCATTTCATTAAGACCCAGCATGAAGTCCATCAGGACCCATGTACTTGTCAGCTCCTGTAATTTTCTCGGTGCCACTTCTCTGGTGATTGTAATTTACCTGAGTTCCTTCCTCCCTTCCACTTCCTGATTTATAGTTGATTCTATGATGTTACTATATCATCTATAGTGAAGACTGATGCAACATTCCTATTCAATTCATCTGCCATTTTCTTACAGTTGTTAATTCTCCAGACTCACTGTCTACAAAATTGTATTCACTTTGTGAAATATTTATTGGAACTTGTACTATCTCATTTTGTACATTTGGCTAGCCTTTTTTCATGGTCTAACTTTTCCCTCTTTATTCATTTTGATTGGCCTGTCACCTTTAAAGTACTTTAAGTTAGACATTATGTTGAACATTTTTAGTTATAATTTTGGATAGCGGGGTGGCCCTCAGATTTCCTTTCCTGTTTAGAATGCATCTATTCTTTATTCTGAAATATCCCCATAAATGTCTGCCACAGCATCTCTGTTGATATTTCCCCAACCAAATTTTACAACTTGCTTTCGCCAACTCTTTCCTGCTCTAATAGTCGCCCTTATTTAAAATTTATGTGCTAGTCTGGGAACCCAGTTCCCCCCCCCCATCTAAAACTGAATGCAAAATTTAGTTATTTTATGGTCACTGATGTCTAGGGCTTCATTCTGAGACCATTAGTTCTATTGGATTGCACAATACCAGGACGAGTATAAACTTTTAAGGAACTATGTCACAAGTTTTCTATGAACTCTTTATTCAGGCTCTCTGTCCATTTAGGATTTTGAGCTTTCCTGTCAAAATGTAGATTCAAATATTTGCTAATTTATTGCTGTGCCTTTCTGAGAAGCTTTCCTTAGATCTTCCTTTATTTTCCACTTTACCATGTGGTTACAGTTAGGGAGTCTGTATGACACTCCCACAAGTGACTTCTTGTCTTTATCAGTTTTCATCTCTCCCGAAATTGTATCCACATCATCACAGTAGCTTGCCACGTTTAACTTAGTCCTGTGAGGACTCTGAGCTAAACAATTCATCTCTACTGTGTTGAATGCTCCAGGGTCCATTCCCTGTGGGGAATCTGTTGGTATATTGCTTCAGATGAGGGAGCAATACCCATCTGCAGCAAACTTTGTTTTAACTGGCTTCTTATGAAGCAGCAATCTTGGTAAACTGGCAAATATTACACACCTCAAATACTGGAAGTTTACTATATTAATGCAATGTCTACAATATCCGAGTAGTCAGTTGAGGGTGTGAGTCAGAAGGCTCTCAGCCGGTATGTTTTATTTATGTTATTATTTAAGTGACTTAATGCTGTAAATAAAGTATAACGGTAGTGCGTATGGCCCCGCATTATGCTTTTATCTCTCATTGTGTGATTATGTGGATCTCTTGATCAATCATTACACTCCTCACCCCATAAGTGCCAGTAATAAAGAGTTTGCTGTATCTTCAGCAACTTGACAGGAAAGCGAGACATGAGAACATTTAGTATGGCACTTTGTTAAGAATCCTGGAACACATTTGACCGCATGCAATGGCCTCTGTTTTATTATAACCTGGAGGAGAGGCTTTTGCATGTTTAAACAGAGCTAGGTGTGGAGGGGCAGACTGGAAGGTTGGACAAATGATAAGACTGGACTAATACATTGTATCCCCACCCCCAGTCTGACAGCTTAGAATTTTCTGCACGTGCATCCCTGACTCTTTCACCAGGCAAGAAGTTTACAGCCATATTTTTCATATATCGTGGCTTGTATTGTTTACATTTTACTTCATGTGCCAGGGCATTTTAAAGCACTTTGTGGTGACAGTATGGAAATGCTTATCTTTTTTTTTCCCTTAGAAGAAGAGAGTCTGGAAATATGAAATAGGAATGCATCTGACTTAAATCTCCTAAAACTAACAAGAATGCATAGTTTTATGCAGGAGAATTGACTAAAATATGAATCTGCTGTATACAAGGGTGACTCTATCACTGCATCTGAGAAAAACGTATTTTCCCTTGGGCTTGTTTTGTGCACCTTTTTTTCTTTTGCGTTGTAGATGGACTGAGGGCATTCGAGATACGTAATTGAGCGTATCCTTCACTCTTTGGGTTGTTATGAAAGTTGGGAAGATATGGATTCAATCTGAAGTAAGAGAGTATCCTTGAGCAACAAGAGATTAGATTAGATTACTTACAGTGTGGAAACAGGCCCTTCGGCCCAACAAGTCCACACCGACCCGCCACCCACCCATACATGTACCCCTTACCTAACACTACGGGCAATTTAGCGTGGCCAATTCACCTGACCCGCACATCTTTGGACTGTGGGAGGAAACCGGAGCACCCGGAGGAAACCCACGCAGACACGGGGAGAACGTGCAAACTCCACACAGTCAGTCGCCTGAGGTGGGAATTGAACCCAGGTCCCTGGCGCTGTGAGGCAGCAGTGCTAACCACTGTGCCACCGTGCTGCCCAAAATTAAGTGGAGTGAGGAATCCAACAGAGTGGAGGTTGGCCTCAGCAACAGATTAACCTTGAGTGGCATGACCCTAAAAATGTACTCAAAGTACAAAGTAGCTGTAGTCAGACTTTATGTATCTACGCGGACAGTGCAATGGTGAGGGAACACAGCACTGTCAGTGGTGTTGGCCCGCTCTTTTAGATGTGACAATGATTCATAATTAATGTAATGTCTGCTGGGTAAAAGCTTTATTGAAGTGGCTGCTGATGGATATTTGAGAAGAGTGAGGAGGTGATGACTCGGGCAGTTGGGAATAAAGCTGAAATCTCTCAAGGGCATTTGAGAGATTTACAGAATGCTCTTGGAACAGCACATCAGTGCCAGTAACTTCAAGCTAACCCTTAGTGTCACTGATTAGTGTAAACAGAATAGGAAGAGGCAAGAAATTGTGTGGCTTGGGAGTTGGTGCAGGAGAGGGAGAGGTTAAATTTCTGGGGCATTGCAAGCGGTTCTGGGGCAGGAGTACTCTGTACAGGGGGACATCATCAGTGACTTTGCAATGAGAGTAGTTAGTGATTTTATGGCATTATTTCCTTCATAGCAGGATGCTGAATAACAGCAGGAAGCCAGGAGTGGAAGGCAGATGAGAGCAAAACAGGAAAGTAGTTAAGAACAGATTAGCAAGAGAAGATATTAAAAAGAGTAATTTTGCCAAACAGGCATGGACAGATTTGAGTTAACGTACATGCAAGGGCACTCAGTATACAATGGATTTAAGCAGATTAACTATTTTAACATGTAGTCTCTTGGTAGTACAATATTGGTGAAAAAAAGATTCATGTTGTCAAAAGTTTTTCATCCTTCACTAAGCACCCTTTTCATGTCTGGTGTAAATTGTTTTACCCTTTAGATTTGGCATTCTTGCGACTTTGATCCTGACGTGTGCAAACTGAATAGCTTCAATAGTATGCACTTTTGTCTAACAGTGTTCAACTTGACAGTTGTTATGAGGAGTTAGGCAGTATAGTGTACTTATAGACATTACTTCTCAAAGACAGAAATTTAATGTAAGCATTTTGGAGGATAAAATAACCAGCACTATGTAGGATGGTCTCTTGTTAGTCAGTGATTCCATTGCAACCAAAGAATGATGAGTAAAACAAAGAACAACTTTACTTCTGTGTTGACTTTCTCAGGGCATTTCTTACAATCGCAGAGTTAATTTTGTGGTTGTTGCTGCTATGTCGACCAACATGGCAGCCAGTTTATCCCTCAGTAACAGGATAAAGCCTAGTTAATCTGGTGATCGTGGTGCAGGTTGAAGAATAAATATAGCTAAGGGCATGCGCAACACTCCTATTGCTGACATTAGACATGGTACAAAAACAGAGCCCATTTGGGTGACATTGATGGAAGAGAAGGGAAGTTTATGGATTGCCAAAATAAATTAAATGAGACAGCGAAAGAAGTAGATATGGCAAAATGGACTGCGGGAAGTAATAATATTTTAGGAATGAGTGACTTGCTGTTGTTCCAGAAGTCAAGTGGGGTGTACAGACTGCGGCTGACCCAGATATTTAGCCTCTCTCTCTCTCTCTTTTTTTCTCTCTCTCCTGCAACAACTGTCCAGCCACACATTTCCTTGCCTCTTGTTATTCTTCGTATACTAATAAGTGACCCCAATGATTATCTTGAAGCTACCGGCACTGATGTCCTTTTCCTACAGCCCTCTCAATTTAACATGAGACTTACAAAAGAGGCATATGGCATATTGTCAGGTGTCTCCTATGCAATAGTGACAACATGAAACGAAGAGAATCAGAAAAGCTAAAAGGTCTTGTGTGAAGAAATAACTGGTGAGGAAGATTGGTGCCAGGTCCACTTTTGTTCGTCATTTATATAAATGATTTAGATGTGAATACAGGAGGGATAGTTGGTAAGTTTGCGATGACCCCAAAATTGGTGATAGAGTAAGCAGTGAAGGTGGTTTCTAAGATTACAAAGTGATTTGATCAGTTGGGTCAATGGGCTGAGGAGTGGCAGGTGGAGTTTAATTTGGATAAATGCGAAGTGTTGCATTTTGGTTTTAAAATATATTAGCAGGACTCCTACAATTAAAGGTAGAGTCTTGGATAGTGTTGTAGAACAGAGAGACCTAGGGGTTCAGGTACATAATTCTTTGAAGTTTGCATCACGTGTAGACAGAGTGACTAAAAGGGTGTTTAGCATGCTTACCTTCACTGTTTGGAGCTTGGATTGTAGGAGTTAGGAGTTCATGTTGAAATTTACAAGACATTGGTGAGCCCTGTTCTAGAGTATTATGTCCAGTTCTGGCCATCCTGTTATAGGAAGGATACTATTAAGCTGGAGAAGGTTCAGAAAAGATTTATCAGGATGTTCCTGGGAATGGCGAGGCTGGATAGAGATGTTTTTCCTCCAGTGCATAGGAAATTGATGGACGAACTTGGCAGTTTTAGAATATCATGAGGGGTATAGATAAGGTGAACAGCAGGTGGCTTTTCCCTGGGGTGAGTTATTTCAAGATTAGGGGGCATTTTGTTTAAGGTGAGAAGAGAAAGATTTAAAACATCGGGCCAGTTTTTTTTACAGAGACTGGTTCATGTGTAGCGCGAGTTTCCAGAGAAAGTGGTGATGTGGGCACAGTTATAACATTCGAGGAGAAAGTGAGGACTGCAGGTGCTGGAGATCAGAGCTGAAAATGTGTTGCTGGAAAAGTGCAGCAGGTCAGGCAGCATCCAAAGAGCAGGAGAATCGACGTTTTGGGCATGAGCCTGAAGAAGGGCTCATGCCCGAAATGTCAAATCTCCTGCTCTTTGGATGCTGCCTGACCTGCTCTGCTTTTCCAGCAACACGTTTTCAACAGTTATAACATTTAAAAGGCATAAAGTTCATGAATAGGAAAAATTTGGAGGGCTATCGACCAAGTGCAGGCAGGTGGGATTTGGATCGGCGTGGACTAGTTGGAATGAAGGGTCTGTTTCTGAACTGTACGGCATTTTTTTAAAAAAGAACCCAAATTCTACAAAAAGGAACACAAAAGAATATTGTCAACAAAGTAAAAGAATACTTGAGAGGTACAGCTGATGAGAGACAAAAGGAGAAATCTCCTCGTTGAGGATGAAGGAATGAGTATCAAACGCATTTTTTCTTTGTGGGATAAGTTAGTAAAGGAATGGAACAAAGGATTTACAGTCAGCCAGTGATCTAATAGACTGGTGGAACAGGCTGTCTGGATAGAATGGCCTCCCGTTGCTCCATAATGGTCAGGGCTTGGGACAAGCCTTCAAGAGGAAAGTCCTTACTAATGATTTGCTGAGTACTTCTGATAAGTGAAGAAAATGTAGAAAGTAAATTGTTGTATCTATATTTAATAGATGATCGCAGCTTCCAGGAATTCAGTGCTTCTCTTGGATTGCTGGAAATTTGTACATCCCTGAATTATGTATGCATGAGTAATGCCCGATTGAATCACAGGAAGTTTTTAAAGGCAAGCAACCACTGAGGCCAAAAGCCAATATAAACATGAACTGGAATCACAACTGATAGTGTGGGTTATATTTTTTTGGAGACAGTGGGGGCCCAGATTGGAAGTGGGCAGAGAAAGCAGTTTCCAGTGAGTCTCCCAGCCCCGTTCCTTACTCGAGCGATTGCTCCTGGGGTCGGTTCACAGCTCAGCAGGACTGCCCACCACCAGGGGACATCGAAACAAGTGGGCATCTTCAGGGCCATGGCGAGGGTGTCTAAAGGAGACCAACCGTGATTTTCCAATCAGCTTCCCAACTTCCTACAGTGCGGAAGCAGGCCATTCGGCCCATACTGACTGTCCTAAGAGCATCCCATCCAAACCCTTTCTACCCCTTATTCCCTGCATTTCACACGGCTAATCCAACTAACCATACCCCTGGGCAATTTTAGCATGGCCTAATCTGCGAGAGGAAACTGGAACACCTGGAGGGAACCTGGTCAGACACAGGGAGAATGTGCAAATTCCACACAGACAGTCGCTCGGGGCTGGAATTGAACCTGGGGACCCTGGAGCTGTGAGGCAGCAGTGCTAACCACCGAGTCACCGTGCATCTACCTACCTGGTCTGAGAATTGGGCATTCGCTTTCTGTGTCTCTCTCTCTCTTTCTCTCACTGTTTCTCTTTCGTTTCCCTCCTTCACCCAAAGTCTGCATGTAGCGTGACTTTGTGAGTCCTCCAGCTCTGAGGATCCATCAGTCTGGGAGATAGATCCTGTCTTCATGCCATTAAAAGAGTCATCTTTGTGAAAACATTAAAGATTGGTGACTTCTCCTTTCTCCCCACCGCTCGAGAAAATATCCAGGATCCAGACACAGTTGATAATTGTCATTCCTTTGCGCTTACATTTGCTCATCCATTGTGTTAGATAATAATTGGAAATATTTGTTTCTGTTTTGTTTTTTGAAGATTGTTGCTCAATGCTGACCTCTAAATGACAGTGACTTTTTGTTTCCTTGCAGTATTCCATTGATCCAGTGAGATTGTGTTTTACACACTTAGATTAGATTCCCTACAGTGTGGAAACAGGCCCTTCGGCCCAACAAGTCCACACCGACCCGCCGAAGCGCAACCCACCCAGACGCATTTCCCTCTGACTAATGCACCAAAGACTATGGGCAATTTAGTATGACCAATTCACCTGGCCTCTTTGGACTGTGGTCGGAAACTGGAGCACCCGAAGGGAAATCCACGCAGACACAGGGAGAATGTGCAAACTCCACACAGACAGTTGCCCAAGGCTGGAATTGAACCTGGGACCCTGGTGCAGTGAGGCAGCAGTGCTGACCACTGAGCCACTGTGCTGCCCCATCATATTGTGTATGTGTATATCTCAGTTATTACAGTTTGAAGTAGATCCATCTTCCCTTGTCTTTTCCCCGGTTGACAGTGTTCTAAGAGCCACTGCATCTGAAGAAGGAGCTATGCTCCAAAATAAACCTGTTGGATGATAACCTGCTGTCATGTGACTTCTGACCTTGTCCACCTCAGTCCAACACTTCCATACATGGTTTTGAGAGTGAGGATGGAAGTATAGACTTGAACCTCGAGCTAGAAAATAAAATGGACAATGCTGGGTTCACAGTCTCTCAGTTTCTATTTCCAAAGCAGGGAAAAGAAGGCTCAAACAGATCGCTGGTGTATACTAGCGGTATATGAGTGGGTGAAATCTGGTTTAACATGTCTACATCTCCAGAAAGAAAATACTATAAATCTCAATGTTTGCAATGCATGCATTTTGTAAAAAAGCTTTCTTTGATTATCTAACCAAAATTTGAATTGGTGCAATTCAGAGGAGTGTTGGACACTGGGAGACAATCTGGCTGGTGACATGAAACCGATGGTGTGGATTTGATCATCATCTTAGAATTGTCATTTTGAATCCATGGGGCAAAGAGAATTATCTTACTTCTGCCACACTCTTTCCCCTTCAGCAATGGAAAAAATACTTGGTGCACACACACACACTTCCCCCCCGCAATTGATGGGAACTGGCGGAGTAGAGCATCTTGAAAATACTTTTAAGTTGGATTTCAATCCTAAGATGAGCTGTAAGTTGTTGGTCAAGCTAATCCCTTGGTATTCTAGCTTTTGCTACCGTCCCATCTTTCAACATGGATGCTTTCTCAGTTGTGGTTTCTCAGTTTCAGCCTTCTGTTTATTAGAGTACTGCAGTCATTTTGGATGGAGCTTTCTGTCACTGGTTGATTAAACCTGCCTGGTGTTTTATTCTGGGAAGAATTGTATCATCTGCCGTCAGACTGGAACTGTTAAAGTGAAATATAACGCCACTGGCTAGTTGCATTTCTTTATCCTGCACATGTACGAGTGAAGCAGCTGCAACATCAAGGGAAGGGTTCACAAGGGAGGCTTGTTACTTGGATATTTTTCGCCCTGCATCACAGGACTCCTGCTCCATCCTGTGCTGTTTTTAACAGCACTCTGTACTCGTGCCTCTTTCGCTGTGCTGAGTTCTGGAGGGAGAAGCTCTTTCTCCCCAGATGGAGCCACAGCAGTCATAGTCTGGCATTGCAAATTGTTTACAGTGCATTGGTGATCTGACTTAGCCATCGTTCCTTTTAAAAGAAGCAAAACCGTCCAGTCGCACTGCAAGGGAGGGCTACCAGTCTCCTAGAAGCTCTCAACCCAGGCTAGACGTTACCAAATGGAGACCACAACACTGCACCAAGTTGCATTGCCACATTGCTGTGTGAGTTTCGTCTGGGTGCTCCAGTTTCCTCCTACAGTCCAAAGAGATTAGGTGGATTGGCACTGCCAACATGTCCACAGTGTTCAGGAATGTACAGGCTAGGTGGATTAGCCATGGGAAATGCAGTCTTACAGGGATAGGGTAGGGGTTGAATCTGGGTGCGACACTCTTCGGAGAGTCAGTGCGGATTTGATGGACCAAATGGACTGCTTCCACACTGTAGGAATTCTATGGTAGTTAGTAAGGGAGATTACCTGACGCCATCTTGTCCCACGCTGTCTTTCATTGGAGAGTCTTCCAGATGTTTGCAACTGGAAAAGAATTTATAAAATGAGAAATAAAAACCAAATGGCCAAATACTGTGGATGTTAGAAGTTTGAAACAAACACAGAATGCTGGAGAAACTCAGCAGGTCTGACAGCTTCTGTGAAGAGAGAAACCATTAATGTTTCGAGTCTGTTATATCTCTACTTCAGAACTGAAAGGGGATTTGTAAATGTGTTTGAAGCAGCTGTTGACAAGCTTACTATAAATAGCAGCCGGGAATATGCTCCCCCTACAATTCATGCATGACTGAGCTGAAATAAGTCAATAAAAAAAATCCCCTGAGTCACAACAGATAAATAGGCAACATGGTGAATTCTGTGCAGCTCATATGATTGTGGCTGTTGCAATGGGACTATTGTAATTGATCTGATTATTTCCAGCATTCCAGAAAGGGATGCATCAGGCAGGGCTCATGAACTGTCTGAGGACCTGCTGTTGGAAGCTATAGGGATGGTATCTGCTTCACTGTCACTTGATGATATCTTAGCAGCAGATTTGAAATCAGTGGGTTTATCCAAGTGCAAATATTGGGTAGAAAATGTGGAGCACAGTTCTGCATTCAGTATCAAATACTGAAGACCTGTGGCCATCGTAGTTCACCATGAGGCGCACCCTACCAGAGGAAATGCATGTCACTTGCATTTACTCCAGGTTTCCATCTCTCTGCTTGTTCATAGAGAACTCTGCCTGTAATTCTCTTCAGCAATTGGTCTTGCTCAACCATCACTCTTTTCACATACTCACTGATTCCCGACTCCTGCATCCTGTCAGGTTGTGACAATATGTACAATATGTGGCATGCCTCACATGGAGCATTTGTGGTGAGTTGCATCCATGCACATCCATGGGAATTGGATAAGACTCATGTTCAAAAGTGGGGATCACGGATGTTTATGTGCTTATAAACACTGGAACGGACTGAGTGATCCAATTGACCTGTTTTTGTGAAGCAAACTTGATGTAATGTGGTTTAAAAATTCTGATAGTTTAAATCCTTTGGCCTAGCCCTTCTTTATTACCGTAACCTCTTTTTGTCCTGCAAAGTCTCTCTCCAGCACCTGCATTCTGCTTTCTCCTTCCAGTTTCTTCTCCCATCTTGCCTTTACCACAGCAGTAACATCAATAGCTTCACCTCTTGTTTGGGACCTCCAGCCTTGTACCAATCCACCTAGTTCTCTTCCTCGAGAAGCCTTTTTAACTGTATCTATCACAAATCTATTTGGTCACCACCTAATCTCCCTTTTTGACATTCCACACATTTCTTCCTTTAGAATGTGGGAATGTTATGACCTTGACACTAACCTTGAGCAGCTACATCATTAAATGACAACTAAAACGTTAGGTTCCTGCTCGGGGTTACGTATTCCACAACAAAAGGTTCAGAGGATTCTTCTGGGCGTTGTCACGTCCAGTGAAGAATGATAACTTGCAATCCAGCAGTAAATACAAACACAACCCATCAACATCCCATTTTAATCATGGTTTGAGCACTATCCGGTCAAAGCAGTCATGACCTCTGCCCTAAGTTTATTATCACACCCTGTGACCATGGTGACCATAGGACATACAGGCCATTCAGCCCATCGAGTCTGCTCTACCATTCAATATGATGATGATGGCTGATCTGATAATCCACAACTTGCATACCTTTTTCCCCATAACCCTCGATCGTCTTACTGATATAAAAATCCATCTCAAAAATAGTTATTTACTGCAGTGCACTTCCCAGTACTGAGGGCTCTGCTAACTAGTGAACTAGCATACCAAACCTTATAAAAACATCATTAGTCTCCATTGTGTCTTGGCCATCTCCTCATTGTGATGGAATCCAATTCCTGGATTGCCTTTCTTTGAGAATGCAGCTAACACAAGGACTCAGGAAGGCTCACCACTGTTTCCTCACAGGGCTGAGGATGAACCTTAAATTCAACTGTTGACTGCATCCAAGAAATGACATTCTACATCACACATTGAAATGAAAGAAGGGTTGAGATGTTTTTACATTTATGAAGGCCACATTCCTCAGAAAGTGATGCTTTTACCTTATCAAACTGTTAAAAACTGTTTCTAGAAATTGTGCCACTTAAAGGGAGCCAAGAATCTACCCTGAGTATGAGATTTGAATGCCGTGTAGGCCGCACAAGGTAAAGATGGCAGCTTTTCCTCTTCTGGAGAATTGTAGAGATCTCAACAATCTGACAGCATTCATTGACAAAGTGTCAAACACAATGGTTTCAGATTCCCTTTTCACATCTTGGAAGGGGATCCAGATTGAAAATTTTAAGACAGTTAGCTCCAGTAACTGACTACAATAGATGGCTCCAGTTGAACAGCTGACATGGACACAACAGGCTGAATGGCTTTCTGTACTGAATATTCTGTCGTCTCCAGTCCAGTTTCAAAACCTTCATCCACATCCGAGTGAGAACTACAGATGCTGGAGTTCAGAGTTGAGAGAGTGGTGCTGAAAAAGCACAGCAGGTCAGGCAGCATCCAAGGAGCAAGAGAATCAAAGTTTCGGGCATAAGCCTTTCATTGTTTTGGTGAAGGGCTTATGCCTGAAAAGTCGATGTTCTCCTGTTCCTCAGATGCTGCCTGACCTGCTGTGCTTTCCCAGCGCCATACTCTTGACCCACATCTGAGTGAGCCTGACTGCCATGGCCCTTTTGTTGTTTTTTGTGAGAACGGTGACTTTGCGGGATGCAGGCTCTCCTCCAAACTCGTGGCAGGGAGGGAGAGAAAACTTGTGGTCACAATCTGGGTGAAAGTGCTGAGTCACCTTGTCCCAAAACCCACAGTTGAATCACACACTGACTCCTGCTTTTGCAACATCAAGCAAAGCGTAGATGGTTTAGTTTGGAGCATAAATGAAAACACATTGGCTTCAAATTGTCTCAGCATCGCGATCACCTTTAACATAGAAAGGAGGTATTGGGCAAAAGTACAAACCCCATTTTGAATAAACTTAAGCTTCTATTGCTTCTTAGCTGGGTGGATCGCCTTCCGGGCAGGGAGCTGTTTGACCTGCCTCCTGTGCTTTCCTGTTGTTTAAAGATGTCTCAATGAGCTTGCACCTTCTAATCTGCTCCTGTTCGACAACTTCCTCAGGCCTCCATGCTCCTCCAATTCTGATCTCAAGTATTTTTGTTCACTCTACCAGTGGTGGTTATGTCTTCAACTAGCAAGTCCCTCAGATCTGCAATTGTTTCCCTAAATCTGTATCACTACCTCTTCCCTTCATTACAGTCCCTAAAAACGACCTCGTTAACCAATAGTTAGATCAACTGTTCTCTATCATCTCCATGTGGGAATCACTGTCACATTGTCCAATAGCTGACCGTTTAGATGTGTTAATAGATTAAAGGAGGTTTATACATACATCCAGCAACTCCTCAGGCACCTAATAAGATACTTACTGTTGATGATGGAAATGTTTATTTTACAAGCCATGACCTGTGACTTTTTTTAAACTCATAACTTGGTGAAAAATGTTTGCAGTTGACACTCGTTATTTTACAAAATCCCTTCCTGTTTCTGATTGTGGATATTAATTTTTCCGATTGCGTTCCATACATAGGGGGCTAAGAAATTAGTGACCTTCTTTCCCAGAATGTCCTCTCTGCAAAAATCACTTTGTGCCCTCCCCATCCCCACCCCCTGGAGAAATAGTCTATATAATGTGTGATGAAAGAGTTGGAAAAGTGATGATCCAGTTAATGATGCTTCCAAGAAGGAAATGAGTCGCAGGGAGCTTAGTTAAACCACAGATTCATCTTGGCCCCCTGCCTGTGTGTAGGGTGTGACAGGGAACTGTGAATGCATTTAAAAATTGACAGCTTTTGGAGGGAGCGCTACTTCAATGCAGTCTTAGTAAGGACCAGTCTTCTGACCTTCTCTACCCCGTTTTGAGTTTTGTGGTTTCAGAGCCTTTTAATGACACACAGCAGCACAGAAAGCATACGTGGGAACTGAGCCAGTGATGGTTCCTAGTTCAACTCTTGCGAAATGAGCACAGTAGAGATGTATGAAACGCCCTGTACTCCCACTGCCACCCTCCGCCCATTCTGTGGCCCATTAATTGCGTGTCTACAGTCTGAAATCTTCCACAATTGCATCCTTCAAACCACATGGTTCCCCATTTCTGTTGTGTGCGTTCACCTTGATTTGGAGACTCTGCTGAAATGTGAAACCTTGCCATCAACACAGTGGCTGCTGCCAGAACCTCGACTGTCTCAAATGGACGATTGTTCCCTTGCGTCAACTGAGCAATCAGCCTGCCTTCATTGTTCAATGTCAAGACAAGTTTTAATCACAGGCACAAGGATAAGATACGAAAGAACAATAACACTCGTGAACCTCTGTCTACTCTATGAGGGGAGCAATGAGGGAAAATGATTGGGTGAAGCCATCCAAAATGAATATAATCCAGAAATGTATTTTTCTGAAAGAAGTTAGGAACCCACTGATTGATTGTTCTTGGATACTTCTCCATAGTAAATGAAAGTTACTAATAATAGCACCTTCATACTAGTTTTGCAAGAAGCAAGCTAACTGAACACACTTGTCTGATTTCATCCCTCACTTGTGCTATGACTTACCTGGGTTAACAAGACATCAGGCACAGGGTGTGTGTGCTGGCTTTGTCGGGAGTAGCGACGTAAAAATAGCCTCCGCTCCGTATCTACAGGGGAATCACACAAGGGTGTGGGAAATCGTCACATCTGTTGGAGGCACAATTCTAAAATAAAAAGGTTTTGATCAAGTGAGTGCAGAGGGAAATGCTCCCCTTTATGGGGAAGCGAATAGTTAGAGGCAGTCTGCATAAGGTAGTCACCAAGAGGGAATTCAGAAGGAACTTCTTTATACAAAGGGTGGTGAGAAAATGGAACTCACTATTACAGAGAGGACTGAAGCGAATAGTATCGATACATTTAAGGGGAAACTGAGCAAGTGTTTGGGAAAGAAAGGAGTAGAGGTTACGGTGGTAGCTTCCCTTGAGGCAAGATCAGAGGAGGCTCAAGTGAAACATGGCTGAGGATATTGGGCCAAATAGCCTGTTTGTGTGTCTTTTATTCTTTATATAATTGAAGGCGACTTCTCAACAGTGCAACACAGAGAAGGTCAAAAGATGCAGTTATCTTCTTTTTCTGAAAAGAAATGCAATCCTCATGGAATGGCTGCATGTGTTGGGTTAGCAATCATTTCCAGGATATGGTTGGATATTTCCAGTCTATTGTATGCATATGATTGTAGTCATAGTGCAGCCTGGCTTGCCCCAGCCTATTCTGCTGTTTCAGCTGCTGCTGTGTTGCATTTTGCCAAGTCTGAGCATTTTGCTGAAGCACTTCAGCTTGGCACTCGCGTTGCTTGGGCCCTGTTCAATTATTTTGACGTAGTGCATTGTGGTCCCATCATTCCCAGGATCCGGATTGCCCCTGTGACAGTAAGGGAGCTGGGTCAACACTTCCAGGAATTATAACAAATCATACAGAATCAAAATTACATTTATCACCCACAGGATTAAGAACATTTTGTTTATGACGAGGAAGGAAATGGGAAATAAAATGAAATGAGACAACTTCAAAATATTTTTCTCAGTCTTGCTCATTTGTGTTTAGTGGTTTTATTGGATCATTCTGTTGTTTCGCATCAGGTTTTTGTTTAGATTGTATCCAGCAGTGTCGCAGCCGGCGGATGTCGCAGCCGGTGGGCAATTCTCTATTTGAATAGAGGCCATGTTTTTACCAATTGGCAATATTTTGATCTTGGAGCTTATCTGGCATAGATTGACAAGTGTTGATTCTGTGTCTTAAAATCATTCTAAAACTCAGATTGAACAAAGGAAGGTGATTTTGATCCAACTTAGAGTCATGGAGCTGTACAACATGAAACAGACCCTTCAGTCCAATTTATCCAGTCCAACCACATATCCTAAATTAATCTAGTCCCATTTGCCAGCACTTGGCCCACAACCCTCTAAACCCTTCCCAGTCATGTACCCATACAGCTACCTTTTAAATGTTGTAATTGTACCGATTTCCACCACTTCCTCTGGCTGCTCATTTCATACACGCACCACCCTCTGCATGAAAAAGTTGCCCCTTTGGTCCCTTTTATGTCATTTCCCTCTCACCTTAAACCTATGCCCTTGAGTTCTGGACTCCCCCCTACCCTAGGGAGATCATCTTGGCTATTCACCCTATCCAGGTCCCTCATGATTTTATAAACTTTGTTTAGGTCATCTCTCAATCTCTGACGCTACAGGGAAAATCAACTCCAGCCTATTCAGCCTCTCCCAAAAGCTCAAACTCTCCAACTCTGGCAACATCCTTGTAAATCTTTTCTGCACCCTTTCAAGTTGCACAACATCTTCCCTATAACAGGGAGACCAGAACTGAATGCAGTATTCCAAAATTGGCCTAACCCAAGCCCTACACAGCCACAACATGGCTTCCCAACTATTCCAGTCAAGAGTGTGTTGCTGAAAAAGCACAACCAGTCAGGCAACATCTGAGGACCAGGACAATCAAAGTCTCAAGTCTGATCTCCAGCATCTGCAGTCCCCACTTTCTCCCAGTTATCCTATCCTATCTACGTGGGACTCCACTTGCAAGGAACCATGAACCTGCACTCCAAGGTCTCTTTGTTCAGCAACACTCCACAGGACCTTACCATTAAGTGTATCAGTCCTGCCCTGATTTGCCTTTCCAAAATGCAGCACCTCACATTCATCTAAATTAAAGTCCCATGGGCCACTCCTCGGTCCATCTGATCAAGATCCCTTTGTTTCCTGAGGTAGCCACCTTCACTGTCCAGTACACCTCCAATTTTGGTGTCGTCTGCAAACTCACTACCAGGCCTGAATATAACTGTTGCACTGCATAATGGTTATCCACTTTAGAACCATTGTTTTAGAAGGCTTTGGCCTTCATTTCATCTAAATCATTCCATTCTATAAAATCCAGCAATCAAATGCCATTGTTCACTGTCGTTAATTGAGAAATTCAGATTGCATATCTATTTTAATTTTGGTTTAAGCCATAGTTATGTTTCAAATTTTCTACCTTCTCTGCTGAATCACTGACCTGTTTTTTGATGATAATGTCAAACGCGGTCAATTCTCATGCAACTTCAAGCCATCTTTCTTCGTTGGTGAGTCTTGTATTGTGTCTCACGGTCATTATGTCAGTATACCTTTAAGGGAAATGCTTGTGATATCAGCATTACTACAGCATGTCACCTGACTATATAAAAATTGCAAAGTCCAACCTGCCTCTGATCTCTTGAAGCATGACTCACTCATGAGCGCATACTACAGTCTGCTGTATTCTATTAACTTAATATTAGCCAGACACAAGAAGTCTGAGAAATGTTCAACAGATTGTGTAAGCAGTGCCACATCAGATACAATACCCTTTTACAGGCCAAAGGCACATCAAATTTAAACCATACACTCTCTGCCCTTTGTGCTCCTCCTACCCTGAGAGGTCAGTGTCATTCTGGCCCACTTGAGAGAACTTACAGTTGCAGTTTCCCCCAGACCTCCCTTTCCCCAGAAGACCCCATAAGCCAGAGGTTCCTGAAACTGTTTGTTTGTGGATCACTTCCAGTTCCTAACCATCCTGCATTTGCCTGTGAGAGCGAACACTTATGAGAATTTATGGGAAGAATGATGCAACATTGAATAAGACTTGAATGGTGTCTGGATCCAAACTGGAGAGGGGTTTGGTCTCCTGTTAGGAGCTACGTTGAACTGGTCCCACCTCTTTGTTTTCAGCCGCTTGAGTGTTGAAAATTCAAACACCCTGTTGTGTGTTGTAGCAACATTGCATCAATCTTACTTTTAAAACTTGCACTTCTATGCGTATGACACCTCGTAGTTCACTTTTGTTGTGTAACATCACCCCAGTGGTGATGGTGAGCATTCTGGCCTGTTCTCTCACATATTGGAGAGATGAATGTTTTGAACCAACTTCCGAACCACGCAGAAGCTGTCTCTGTCTGTAGATGCGCTTTCAGCACCACTGCTGCAGACCAGCCTTACTTCACTTTGTTGGTGTGCTTATTATTTAGGCCCTTAAACTGGATGCAATTTTAAGTGAATTCCTTATCTTAATGTGTAGATGAGTGTTAAAGATTCCATCAGGCTAACTCCTTGGCTAGCAACACCAGCGAATGAACCCCTTTGCCATTTATGGGATCTTCAGTCAAAAATGGCTACTGTGTGTTTGACTGCACTGTCAACATTTATTTCATTTTGGAATGATCTGTTTAACAAAACTCTTTTCTGTGGGGGTGGAGGAGGGATCTTTGTGGAGAATAGCACGAGTATAATCCCTCTTCTAGGTACTCTCTGTGAGAGATCCGTATGAACCAAGGTAACATTACATATGGAAGTCTGCCCGCATACCTGAGAAGAGATGACATCCTGCCAGGCCGATAACACTGGTTCCCATTTGGCTACAGCTGCTCTGTAATCTCTGGAGAAGCAGGGGGGCGGCATGGTGGCTCAGTGGCTAGCACTGCTGTTTCACAGCGCCAGGGACCTGCGTTCAATTCCTGCCTCTGGTAGCTGTCTGTGTGGAGTTTGCACATTCTCCCCGTGTCTGCATGGGTTTCTTCCCACAGTCCAAAGATGTGCAGCTTAGGTGAATTGTCTAAGCTAAATTGCCCTTAGTGTTAGGTGCATTAGTCAGGGGTAAACGTAGGGGAATGGGTCTGGGTGGGTTGCTCTTTGGAGGGTTTGTGTGGACTTACTGGGCCAAAGGGCCTGTTTCCACACTGTAGGGAATCTAATCTAGGTACACATCGGCTGAAGCTGTTTTCACTTCTCTCAAAGTCCACTTCTGCTGCCTTCTGGAGCTAAGTCTTAGAATGTATATGGTGTGAACAACTTGGATCTCTGCATTTCAGCCCTGTAATAAGATTAGGCAATACAGGAGCAGGGACAGACCATACTGGCCTCTCTAGCCTTCTCTGCGCAATCACCACGATTGCAGCCGGTTTATTGCTTTAACTCAATTTTCCTGCCCTTCCCTTGTATTCTCTAGTGTCCAGAGATTAATCAGACTTATTTGTGAATACAGTCAGCAGCTGAGAGTTCCAAAGATATACCCTTGAAGTAAGAAGATGGCCGACTGCACGTCCTATGTCCATGATCCCTGGTTCTGGATTCTCCAGCCAAGAGCAACAGCTACTCAGGACCTAGCCTGTCACGCCCTCGAAGAATGGTACAGATTTCAATGAGACCACCTTCCCAACATCAAAACTCCAGAGTGGAGATCTATCCCACTCCATTGTTCTTTGTAGGTCAATGGCATCTGCACAGGAATTGATCTGGTGAACCAATTCTGCTGCCATCTCAAAAACAAGTATATACTACCCCTTTGGTAAACTGTACATAAAGGGTCACACCAAATCCCTATGTAATTGCTGCAAGATTTCCTTACTCTGCAGTCTGGTAACTCCCACAGTGAGAGAGACTTGGCAAAATGATGGACTACTTTCAAACAAAAAGAAAATAAAGACTTGCATATGTGTAGCACTTTTTATGCTTTTGGGATGTCTCAAAGCTGTTTACAGCCAATGAAGTGGTTTTGAAATGGAGTAAGTGTTGTAATAGAGAAAGCCAATTTCTGCCAAACAAGTTCCCACTCAGATCGATGAAATAAATCTGACAGCTTATCAAGGAACAGAAAGTGGGTGGCCAAGAATAACCGTCAAAGGTCTTCCAGGGTGACCGTACAGAGAGAGGAAGGAGTAGTTTGTTTAACAAGGAGGTGGAGAAAGGCGATGAAAGCAGTGTGATCTAGTAGATAACAGTCATTATGGCAGTGAAGGAGGTCACTCTGCCCATTGAACCCATGACAGTTCTCTGTAGACCAGTCCAGTCAGTGCCCTTTCCCCACGTTTAGAATACAGACATGAGTCCAATTGCATTCATGTCATGGTAGCTTTTGCAATTCCTGGTGTATCAGATGATGTTCAAAGGTTTGTCAGCCCAGAGATTCCAGTCTGCAGTAGTTAATGGGTGAACAAATTCAGTAATTAAATTACTAGCAAGTGCAGAGTCATTAAATGATAGCTTCTTTCCAGTATTAACTACCCATTTATCCTTGTATGTGTGGAATGTGTGCTGTGATTTTTCTTTTGACCTGAAGTTGTTGATAAATTACTGCCCAAAGCACTGTAATGTATATGTGTTGAAATGCCTTTGGTAGTTTGATGCAAACTCAATGACCTGCAGTCTTGATGGCTATAGTAGGCAAACAAAGAGAACGCAAATATTTCTACCCACTTGAAGTCTAATAATTCAACCCGTGTGAAGTGCTCTGGAAGCATTTGCATTCAACACAGATCATAAAGAGTGCTTTAATGACACAGTTTATTGTCACAAAATCTTTTCAGACCTCTTGTCTCTAGCCAGTCTCATCGCCAGAATAGTGATTGAGGGAAAGGATTTAGAGGGAAATGGAACTGTTTCATCAAATACATTGGTGAACGTAAAAGTGAACTGTCCAAGGTATGACAGGAGCTTTTTGAAGGGCTGGGCAAGCTGGAGTTGGAAATGTGTTGAGAAATCTGAAGTGAGTTTACGACTGTTCACAGGATTCCCTACAGTGCAGAAGAAGCCACTCAGCCCATAGAATTTGCACCGATTCTCCAAAAAGTCATGCAGCATGGCAACAGACCCTTCAGTCCAACCTGTTTATGCAGAACATAATCCCAAACTAAACAAATCCCACCAACCTGCAGTTGGCCCAAATCCCTCCAAACCTTTCCTATTCATGTATTTATCCAAATGACTTTTAAATGTTGTAATTACACCTACATTCATCACTTGCTCGGGAAGTTCATTTCGCGTGCGCTGCGTTTTTTAAAAAAAGCCTCTTATCTACCTAACCCAGCATTAACTATGGCTAGGTCACCTAGCCTTCACACAACAGGGCTGTTCAGGATGGCCAGGCCGCCTAGCCTACACATGACGTGGCTGTTCAGGATGGCCAGGCAGCCTAACCTACACACGACAGACTATTCAGGATGGCCAGCCTGCACACAACAGGGCTATTCAGGATGGCGAGGCCACCTAGCCTGCACATCTTTGGCATTTTTTTTCCTGAGCTAGGCCATGGGTTTCAGAGAATGAAATTGGTTGTTTTTCACTTAAACTGAGGCTCCACCAGATCTTCTAACACCTCATCTGAAGGATAGGTTTTCTGACACAGCACAATAGGTGAAAGTGTTTAAGATGCAAATGACGAAGGTTTGTCAGTGAATTGCATTAGCCTTAAGAAATGCCAGGTCTGGGCTGTGGATGTAACAAGTGGTCAGAATAGGAGAACAGGAAACAAGTGGCCCCCGAGAGTTGTTACAACCACTAAGAATGTGGATTTGCTCAGTGCAGTGACCAAGGGAAGTGTTGATGCCATGATAGTTTGGGACACAAGGCAACCCACTTGATTGGTATCACTTCCACAAACATTCATCCCCTCCGTCAAAGATGCCCAGAAGCAGTGTGTAACGTCTACAAGACTTACTGCAGCAACTCACTAAGGTTTCTTCAATAGCATCTTCTAAAGTCACAACCTCTACAATCTCGAAGGACAAGGATAACAGTTATAGAAATACCACAAACTGCGAATTCCCTTCTAACTGCACACCATTCTGACACCAGTCCTTCATTGCCTTTGGGTCAAAATGCTGGAACTGTTCATATTGTGCGTCTACCTAGAGTACAAGTGGTGGTTCCAGAATGCAACTCACCAGTTTCTCAGGGGAAACTCGGTATGGGCAATAAATGCTGGCTCAACAAGAGATGCTGACATCTCATCAATAAATAATTGAATAATTTTAAGTTTTGGGTTGCAAGGATAGAGCATGGGGAATGAGAGAGGAATAGTGAGCAAAGTTGAGGTGGGACTTGGTGAGTCGAACAACAGCATAGCTACAAGGGTTTTAAAAGCAAGTGTGTGGACATACGAGAGGGATGTGGTTTTCTTCATGGTATAGCTTCCAGGCAGGCATTTGTTTTTTCCCTTTGGGATGGAGAAAAGAGGGAAGGATTCCTAGGTTGGATGCCACCCCCATTGAAACTACGTTACACCCCTTTGTCGATGCAAATCTGGTCACAGTATTTGAACACACAGTACTGGCCCAGAGGTGCAGGCACTATGACTGGGCCCCAAGGCCTGCGGTAAGAAGGGAGGAGTCCACATCTGGAGGTCACATTTCTATTGCCAACAAGGTTTTGGTGTATTCACAACAGGATGGTGGACGGTCCAAAGTCAGAAGACACCAGGTTTTGATCCAGTAGAGTTATTTGAAATCACAAGCTTTCGGAGTGCTGCTCCTTTGTCAGGTGAAATCCAATACCTCTACATCATGGTGGACTGTGATGGGGTCATTGTGGAAGAAAAGCTGAAATTGGCACACTGCCATATGACCATGCAGCTGAAGTGCATGGAAATCTAGGTTTAGTGTTAGAGCATGATGGCACAGAGCATCAGTCTCTGCTGTACTAAAGGGTGACAACATGTGAACCGTGCCAGTGGATTTTCACAGCTTGATATCGATCTTAGCCAGCTAATTGATAGGCAGAAGCTTCAAAACTAAGCAGGCCAACTTCTTTCTAGAAGGGAGGCAAGATGAGTGGAAAACATCAACATGCAAATGGGCCATGCTTGCTGTCTCTTGGAAACACAGCAGTCATGTTTTTGGAGTCAAAGAAAAAGTCCCCAATACTTAGTCAGAGAAGAGGTGATAGCATGTGCTTTTAAAGGAACTTAAGCAAAAGGTCCTGTTGGAGATCTCCATCACATATTAGTTCTACAAAGTGCTTTATCTGCCGTGTGTACAATGCTCTCTCTTTAGAATTTTGGTTAAAGTGATTATAGGGGTGACAGAATGACTAGGTGCCATTGCCGACAGGTAATGAGATCTCACAGTTGGCATGCGATGTTTGTTGGGGTTTCCTCATCATACATGTGGGTTGCATGTCCGGCTGCCCGTGGGTGGCAGAGCAGGCTTCAAGAAATGTGAATAGGCTACTATTCCATTGATGGTACATCCACCACCTCCCCCCTGCCCCCCACTCCATTGTGATTGCAGGGGGGGGTTGGTAAGCCTGCCACCTGGAGCTGAATTTAAGGCCATCGAGCAGGCACTTATAGCCCATGTAAGGGCCCCATTCCATTGCTGCTTGGGGTTAGCAGGCAGCTAGAAAGACATGTGCCCACTGTGTAATCGGATACATTCAACTCTGAAGGGAAACAGTTGGTCAGAGCAAAGAGGAGATTCCTCCTTTTATGAGGCAGTGGCCCAAATTAGAGGGGAGTTGGGCCCTTGAGGAGGGCGTTTGCCCTCACATTTAATCTTTTTCCTTAAACCATGAGGTAAGAAGCATCAGCAGTGGTAGATATGTCCATTTCTCGGCAGCATTGCGTATTTCCATTGGTCTGCCATTCTTATTGGTTCTATAACCTCTTAAGTGACTAAATAACCTCTTTGTTTGGATGATCAAATCTGGTGTTGCTGGGTCAGGCTGCATGTCTCCTCAAAGTCTACAGTGCCGTATATGCATGCAATGCTGCCGTCTAAATTCCAGTTTCTCATGATATTGGGCAAGCATCTGACAAATGGGAAATGGACTATTATTTTTTGGCCTCTTCCCTTTTCTTCCAAGCCTGTGAACATAGTAACCTGTCAAAGGCACCAGACAGAGTTTTAACTGTTATCTGCCACCAACGATGTATAAGCCAGGAATTTCCTTAGACCTGTGCTCGGTCTGCCCCAGCAACATGAGTCAAATTGTGGAGCAGAGTTTCCTCCACAATCCAGCAGAGCGCTAAGGGAAATTCCCAGCTGTTGTTAACCCATGGTGAAACTCAGTGTTAATGACCCTGGCTCTCCTGGCCTCCCACCTTGGTGGAGGGGGAAGACTTTACAATAACTGCCTATAATAGAAGATGTGCATTTGTACCAGCTGCCTTTTTCCATTGTTGTCCTGTGCACCGTTTCAATAGAAAAGAGGGTGGGTACTTTCCCCAAATGAACCTACCAGTTACCAACACCTGTCCTAGCACAGCTGGCACTCCTCCCCAAGCTGGAGGTGTTTCCTTTTGAATTGTGTTCAAGAGTAAATAAGCTCAGCCTTTCAGCTTTCAGCGTCAGTAAATCAGCCCAGGTTTCAGGGTACATGCCAATTTCCAGTGGTAACACAGCTGGGCTTCAGTTGTCACACTGCCTCTGTTACATGACTGAAAGGAGTTAAGTTCTTGTGCCAGTCCCAATGGTTCTGACTCTTAACTGTCTGGATGAATCGGAACATCTCCCTAACTGAACTGTCTAATCTCAATAACGTTTTGTTCACTTTTTTTTTAGTATTTTTCTGAAAAGAGTATTGCACATACTGCATCATAATCACCAACTTTGCGAATCTTCAGACCTGATAATAAGTGGAACCTCTGTGGGTTATTTGAGCGTATCTGATTAAACAGCATGCAAGCTGATTGAAGGTTTAGTTGCTTTGGTAAAGCCAAGATCTCCTAAGGAAGGGTTTTATTGAAATCTGCAATGAAAGATCAGTAATATACTACTTATTTGATTTAATAAAGTAGGTCATGCAAAACAGCAATCCTACTGCACTTAGGATCATACTACTAACGAATAGCTGCCTGTTACATACATTTTCCATTGGATATAGTGAACCTTTACCACAAGACTGCAAAATGAGTAAAGTGTTTTGGGTAAATTCAAAGCGGCAACTGCCTTTGCTATGATTTAGAAGTGAACTTTGCATGCAAGATATAATGCTTGGCTTCAACTGTGTGTAATTCAGCGATTTATGGAAAACCTGTTGACAGGGGCTTAGGAGCAAAACAATGCAACAAAACAAGTTTATAGTAAGTACTGATTAGACTGAAACTATTTATAAGAGCAAAATCCCTTAGTGGTTCAACCCACCTGTTAGAGAAAATTACAACCATCCTTTATAGTGAAGATCATTAACCCACTGTTTAGTCCATAAGCAGCAGTGAGGCATGCATCAATGGAAAACTGTGCCTCTAGGTGTGAAACACCTACATGAACTAATTTATGACCATCTGAAGAAAATGTTAATTCGTAGTTCAGCAACTGGAGCCACACTGCTGGACCTTGGGGGTTAGCCTCCTACTGAAGATAAATGAAATCAGGTCAAGCACAGAGTTGAGATTGTAGAAAATGATTTGAATCCAAATCTTTAAACACCTGTGAATATTACTCCCGATGTAGACAGCTTAGAATGACCCGAATTAACATTGTGCTTCTCTGTTTCATTGAGATCTGCACCCATAGCTTTGTCCTGCTTTACTTAAATGGATTTGAAGTCTTCAGTGGTTTGTAGATAAATGCAGTCCGAAGATGAAGAATTGAGCTGTGTAGACCAGAAAGTCCCATGCTTGACTATTGGGTTTGGGATGTTGAAGTTGGCATTAGTATCCTGACTTTAGGAGCACACATTCGCTAGTCTTCCCAGAGACAACTGTGCTTTGTTGGGACAGAGAGCCATTATTGGGGCCTATTTGGACCTTTGCAATGGAATCATTGGACTGACTAAGAGAGGAACAATAGTGGCTTATTGTCATAGTCACTGCAGAGTGATTGAGGAGGACAAGCAGCGAGAGTGCATCATCACGACAGATATTAGTAACCTGGCCAAAGTGGCCTTGATAATGGAAGATGTGGAAAATCCAGCAATGAGTGTAGGTATGAAAGTTTAAGAGGGGTGGCTTTTCAGTTGGGGAGGGATTATGGTGTGAAGCTGAGGAGAGGTCCAAGAGCTACCATAACTGTTGAGTATCAGCACGCCACTTCAGGTTTTTTCAGTTAAAGATGGTAACAAGCAGTTTTAATAGAAAAAGGATATGCCTGTGGAACAAGAGCCATTGGCCATGTTAGCTTGGGTGCTGAAAGGGATTGCTGAGCATTCAGAGATAGAGAAGGAAGCAGGAAGTTTGTTTCTGGAGAAGACACACTTTAAAAATGTGGGGAAGGACAGATGCGAATAAGATTTCATGGTGACTGGGGAACTTGGTTTGAAATCATTGGGGAATAGGAGGGATTATTGAAGTTGGAGTAATTGACAGGAAATATGAAAGTCGACAAAGCGTTTGGTTTCAGTGGTGTCAGTGAGGGTGAGACGTTTGGAGGAGGAAGGACATGTGGATTGAGATGGTAATGAGGGAGTAGTGAGACATGTCTGTGTTAGCAATTGAAATCTAGGGATTAATAGCATCAAGTGAGATGGGCAATTCTGAGGACACATCAGTGAGTTAGGAGCAGGTGAGTTCTGACATGATCAGATTGAATAAAGAAGGAAACACGGAGCAGTATATGTTAGGAGGCTCAACATTTAGGTGCAGAAATTAGCTTAGGGCTTGGGTAATAAAAGGTTTCAAAGTTTTAGGAAGGCTGGAGAAGATGAGTTGTTCATGGGTGTAAAGAAAGGCCTCAGTGTAACTCAGCAATGCTGAGTTAGCTGCCTTGCGAGTTCTCAGGTGAAGGATCAGTTGGCCAAGTGAGCAGGATTCAGTGATGAGCAGGATTCAGTGATGAGATAGAAGTCAGTCACATCTCTGCCTCGGGATGCAAGTCCCTTCAGCCCATTCTGTTCCTGTGAGCTGTGGACCTTCTACCATCACCACCTACAAACAAGAATTTCTCATCTTATACATAGCAAGGCAATTTGAGAGAAAAATTGGAAGCAAGTGAAAACATGGAATGAAAGTGAAACACAGTTGCTTTGCTGTTACAAGATTTCTTTCTCTTGAAAGTGAAAGAGCTAGAAATGGAAAGATAAAGCCTTAAAAGAAACGTTTTTGCTGACCAATTCACTTGTTTCTACAGTGCAGTAGGAATTGGCGAAGGCAGGAAAGAAGACAGCAACAATCGTATTCTATATTTTAAGTAGGATCCTTGCTCAAATATTGTGACCAGTTTTGAAGGTTTAAATAATGGTTGCTGTCAAGTAAAATGCAAGGCTGGCTTCAATTGCATCTTGACAGCAGTATCAATGTTGGGGATGGGTTCTGAACTTACTTTTGACAGTAGCACAAGATCCATTCAGCTAGCAGAAAACACCACTGCCATGTAGATAGGTCCGAGCCTTGCTGCCAACAATGTAACTTTCTCAAGCACCTCTTTCTAAGTGATGCAACTTCATTGCAAGTTTGTCGTTATTCATTTTGAACTAATTTAACAACTTCGAGTGGTAGCATGTGTCTCTTACTTTCACACATTTACTCCCAGTGATGATTCTGGTGAACATGCAGCAGTCTGCAGCAGATTTCTTTGTTTCACACTTGGCTTGCAGACTGCAGATAAAGGGTAGTTCTAGTTGAAGGGTAGAGAGATAAATAGATGTTCCTTACAGCAGTGAGAGTGTTTATGCATCCACTTCTGGCACTTGCATTAAAGCTTAGCTTCTATACTCCCCACTATCGAGGTAGAATACTCAGCCCACCTATAGTCCACAAGACCAACAGGCTACAGAGCTGCTGGTGATTTATACCAGTCATAAATTTGCACAGCTGTCCAGGAGAAACATGCAACCTTCACCTTTGTGTAGGCCTCCCGCAGAGACAGTGGTTTCTCTCAACTGAATCACTGCACAGAGGTTCTATAATAGATTTGGTGCTGGTGTCGGGCTAGGGCGGACAAGTCGGAAGTCACACGACACCGGATTATAATCCTGCAGATTTATTTGAAATTTCAAGCTTCCGGAGCACTGCTCCTTCCTCCGATGAAATCACCTGATGAAGGAGCAGTGCTCCAAAAGCGTGTGATTTCAAATAAACCAATTGGACTGCAACCTGCTGTCATGTGACTTCTGACTAGAACAGATTGTACTTGAACACCAAGGGCCCGCACTCTCTGGTAAAATGTGTTGCTGAGGGAAAGTGGCTCGGCAAAGTGCCCGATCACTGTCCAGTGACCTCTGTAGGGTTTTTGGGTGAGAACAGGATTTGGCCACTTGGAAAGAGTGTTGGAAGCAGATACCATAATAGCCTACAAAAGAGCATTGCATTGAATTGAATAGTCACTGGACACAGCTGGCCTGTGCTGGTGTCTCTATTCGACATTAATCTCTCTTGACCCAATTTAATCCCTCCACATCAATGTAACTTTCTGCCTCATCCAGTGATCCAGGCTTCCCCCTTAAACACATCTGCAGTATTGGTCGCAGCTATCCCAAGTTCCCAATGTTGATCCCAGTCTGAATGAAGAGTCGGGTATATATTTGCCAGTTCCACTCCATGGTATCAGCACAAAAGTTCAGATAGGCATAGTACAATTCAGTACTGACGGAGCACCATGATGCTGGCAGATTGCCTTCTGGATGAAGGGTAAAACCAAGGCCCCATCTACCTGCTTGGGGGGATCTTAAAGATCCCATGGCACTATTTCAGAGAAGAGCAAATGAGTTATCCCTGAGGTCTAAGCAATATGTATTGCTCAATTACCAAAAAAGATAGACTGCTTATTAAAGCATTGCAGTTTGTGGAAGCTTACTGTGCGCAAATTGGCTGCCCCATTTCCCATGTTACCACAGTGACTGCATTTGAAAAAGTGCTTCATTGACTGTAAAACACTTAAAGACTCTTCGTGGCTATAGAAGGAGCCATATAAATGCAATATCATTTGACTAACCTCACAACTCACATACACAAGGAACCTGAAAGTTGCCAACACTCAGTCATTCTCCTAAATCCACTGTATTTTTGATGGTCCAGTATTCCACCCAACTCCTTTTTCTTCACTAAATGGATCATATGCCCATTACCACATCGCTGTTTGTAGGAGCTTGCTGTGGGCAAACTGGCTGTTGGATTCTTACGTCACTATAGGAGCCAGCATTTCCTAAATAAAGCACTTCAGGGATAGCTAGTGGTCATGAGAAGTGTTGGATTGTTATAACTAGTCCCCCAGTGAGCTTGCTCGATTCATCATGATTCCATATGGGATACCCCAAATTATTTTCACCTGAGTGAACTGGTTCCCCTCCTTCTTAGCTGGTCGTAACAATGTTCATTTCAAAAATAATCCTTTATCCAAGCCAAATTTGTGCTTTAAAAGACGCTAATTTCACTTGGTTTTCTTGAGTGAATGAATATAAGAGTCGGGTTAATCAGACAGAGCTTAGTGTCAATAACAGTACACTTCGAAATCACAGCTAGCCTTAAACCTTGAATGTGTAAGGTCACAATGTCAATGGTACCAACACAAATAGGTCAGGTAAGCGTGAATACACACACAAGGCAAACCTAACTGCTTGCCAAGCTTAAAAAAGTGTTTAGAAATATTACACAGGAGCAGGTGGAGCACTTAGACACAAAACACTAAGTTGTTGGTCATCGATAGTTAGAACTAACCCAATACAATTCAACTAATCACAAAGAATTTAATCCATTAATGTAATGGCAGTTATACCCAACCTCACCATAGAAACGCAATCAATTTATTTGTGTTAATACCAGCCAGTCAGAGATATCAAAGCATCTGAGTAGCCCTGGTTTTTTTGCAAATTTAGGTGAGCATGACTCAATCTTAGCAAGTTTAAATGTTTTTATTGAAAGTGGGTTATACATGTAACTTGTGGGACAATGTGCTAAACTATCAACTCTGATTTGCATCAATTTTCTCATATTTTCTTGGTGATTTCTCAAAGTAGACACCCAAAATCTACCACTGCTCTACAAATATTGCTTGTAATCGTTTTCCATGGAACATATTCAAACATCTGGCCCCATGACTCACTGGAATTTTAAGTGTTTGCTATGGGGATATGGCTTTGCACTTCAGCTCTGTTTGAGAGACATTACAGAAACTGATAAGGGGGGACCATGTGCTCAAAGTGCACCCAGTAACCAGTGCTACCTACTTGGCTCTCCCATTTTATCTCAACCCAGCTTTCCCAAAGAGTGTAACTTATTCATGATGTCAGCATATAAGCCTTGAAACATCATTCCAAAGGTAGGAGTCAACGTATATGGCAAGTGTAGACATTAACCTCTGGTTGCCATTTTGAAATGTATTTGGAATCCAATCCAATGTTTGGTTGTGTTTTAAACTCCCGTGCACCTTCTAACGCTGTTCATGTCGCCTGGCTGTTCATGCTGTAAGGTATCATTAAATAGACCATACAGTTTTGCAGCAGAAACTGGAGGCTGACTACTAATGCAAGAGTAGCACATCATGGCTGTAAAGCGAGAATGACTTGCTGAGTATGTAGAGATCAAGACCATCCTATGACAGGCAGACTGGGTCAACTTATATGCCGGTTTAGAAGAATGACAACCTTCAGGTTCCTTGTGTATGTGAGCTATGAGGTTAGTCAATGCTGGCCATAACACTGCTCGACTAAGTGGCAGAACAACACCTTAATCCTGTGGCAAAATCTCAGCACAGAAGGTTGCCAGTCAGCCCCAGAAACCACTGAATTAGCCCCACTCACCTGCTCTTCCCCAAAAGAATATTTCCTTTTGAACAAGGAATGATATTGCATTTATATGGCTCCTTCTACAGCCACAAAGAGTCTGAAAGTGTTTTACTGTCAATGAAGCACTTTTGGAAGTGCAGTCACTGTGGGGACATGGGAAACGTGGGCAGTCAATGTGCACATAGCAAGCTCCTACAAACTGCAATGCTTTAATAAGCAGACTTTTTTTTGTGATTGAGCAATACATATTGGTTAGGATTCCAGGGATAACTTATTTGCTCTTCTCTGAAATAGTGCCATGAGATCTTTATCATTCACCTAAGCAGACAGCAGGGGCTTTGGTGTTACCTCTCATCCAGAAGGCAACGTGCCAACATTGTGATGCTCCATCAGTGTGGAATTGGACTGTGCCTGTTTTGACTTTTGTGCTGATGCCATGGAATGGAACTGACAAGTTTAACATTTCTTTCAAACTGCATCATCTCTGATCGTGCCACTCTGCACTGGAGTGCCAGCCTTGTGGTATTACCCTGGAGTCAGCTTGCGATTCAGAACAAAGAATGCTACCAACTGAGCTGCGGCCAGCACTGGGTGCACAGTAAGGTGCAGTGGAGCTGAGCATCAGGACTGCGGGAGATCTTGCCATTGGTGTGGAAGAGGGCATTTGGAGGCACAAAAAGCCATTACTCAAGTTGGAACAAAGAAATGCTATGCTTCAGTCCTGGAGAATATTACAATTATTATTGTTGACATATTTCTGTATTTTGGAGTTCCTAGTGAAGTGGGTTTGTACTGTATGGGCTGTCCACAACACAGATTGTAGTACACGTGTTTAATTTTGCCCATATGTGGCGATTTCATAGTTAGTTTATTTCTGATCATAGACCTTCCCTGAAGTATGTCTTTGTGACAAATGAGAGTGACACTACTAGGGGATGCAAGTCACTCATAGATTAATTTGGAACAGCACAGCAAACCCTATTTACACACACTGTTATATGAGATGTATTGAGGTGGCACAATTGGATATTATCTCAGCATGCAACAGGCCAAGTTATAAATGAAAGAAATATTTACTGCCACCAGTAGCTGACTAGAGCTTGGATCTTTGGACCCAGCAGAGTTGCTGTTTTTTGCCAGTAAAGCTATCGAGAGTGCCTGGCTGCCATCTGTAGCTGTGTTGTAAACTGCAACCTCCACTGTCATTTAATCATACTGGCTGTCTTTGGTGAGGTTACCAATTCTCAGTGTGACCATTGTTTGGACATTAAGGAGCTTTATTTCTGAGGACTGTCAAAAAGATGCCAACTGGTGCGATGCTGAAGAAAACAGTTGTTGGTGCCCCATGGCAAATTAACAAATGTTACAGCCACCAAGCTTGTGGCAACGAGTAGAGGCTAAAGCAGAAGTAAAGGGGCACAGAGAGAGAGAGACCGCAATGAATAACCTTAGAAGGGCTCACTGATTGGAGAAACACGTAAGAGTTGAGATGTGACATAACCCGTTTAGCTGTTGTATTGTTATCTCCGAGTCAAAGGCTCTAAGGCTCACTGCGGAGTTTCGGAGCTGACACCTCAGGAGTGCTGAGTGGGTGGAGTGCTACACTGTCAGAAGTGCCATCTTTCCGACAAGGGAGTCAGCCATGGTCCTGTTTGCCTACTGAGACTGAGCCCAAATGAGATGTGAGGCTGAGTGAATTGGGTCTGTACTGCCTGGAGTTTAGTGGGGTCAGAGGTGAAGCTTGTAAGATTCAGAAGGGGCTTGGCAGGGTCAACGCTGAGGGATTGTTCCTCTTGCCTGAGAATCTAGAAGAAGAGCAGCATCTCCAGGTGAGGAGTTAATCGTTTAGGATTGAAATGAGGATCACTTCATCTCTCAGAGGATTACAGATCTTTGGAATGTTTCACTCATGAAGATTTGCAGAAACTCCATAATTGAATATATTTTAGGCAAATATGGACAGAATTTTGGGAATTGAGGGACATGGGTCAGTGTAGGAAAATAGAGTTGAAGTGTAGGATTTGCCATGTTCCACTGATTGGCTGCAAAGGATCAGTGGGCTTAATGGCCGCCTGCTGTTTCCTATGTCCTTACGATCTGTAAAAACAGCAGAGAGTTCATAGAATGAAAGAATAGAATAGACATAGAATCCCATCAGCATTGAAACAGGCTCTTTGGCCCAACAAGTCCACGCCAACCCTCTAAAAGGTATCCCACCCAAACCTGTTCCCCAACCCTATTACTCTACATTTACTCCTAACTAACACATCCCTGAACGCTATGAGCAATTTAGCATAGCAGTTCATCCAACCTGCACATCTTTGGATTGTGTGAGGAAACTGGAGCACTAGGAGGAAACTCACACAGTCTCTGGGAGAATGTTCAAACTCCACACAGACAGTCGCCTGAGGCTGGAATCAAACCCGGGTGCCTGTGCCGTGAGGCAGCAGTGCTAACCACTGAGCCAAAGAGTTCTCTCGGTTTTGAGGTTTGGCACTGAATCTTCAGTGTCTGCAAAAGTGGGGTGTCCTAAAGAAGTCGAATAAATGCAAATTCTTTGTTCTTTTGCAGTAAATTTAATTTAGGTCAGGTAAAGTCCTGAGCTGAAAACATTGAACCTCTACCTCAATTTTAATAATGTTTTCCAATTATATTCCAGTGGTATCGCTGAAGAGGACTGATCAAGCTCCAGCTGAAAGGAATAATTTCACTGACCAACTAAACACACAGTGTCACTGTCACTGGGGGTAAAGACCCACTACTGAGAGGACTTAGGTATGGGGTCCACTACTTTCGCCCCCATTTGCAGGTAAGTTGAGGCAACACCAAGTTGCTTTCATAGCCAGAAAGACGATATGTAAGCTGAGTTCTTCCAAACAGTGCAAGCAGGGTGAAGAAATTTGTATCATGATTAATAGGATATTATTGCTGGGTAAGTAGATTATCCGATTTAAACAATTACGCAGAATCAATCCAAGTGACTGTGGTCTTGTGCTCCGAATGATTAAGCTGTCAGTTTGACTTCGAATACAATAGTGCATTCACCGAGAGAAGTCAGGTCTCATTTAAATTTGGAAAATGTGGAATGTAATCCAAACCTTCAGAGCTATTTGTCTTCGGAAATGTAGTGCATGCCTTTGAGAAAAAGAAGTCTTACTATTTGCGGAAAAAAATAGCAAATAAAGTGCTTCCAAAATGTGTCGATATTTTCCAGCGTTCAACAAAGTTTTGTAAATAGTGAGTGTTGGATTATGAGCTGTTTTGGACGACATGTAGTTTCTGTTTCTGCTTCTGACCATTTCTATCTTCTGTTCCAGCTGTGTACTTGTGACCCATGCTGCCCTGGCTAAGGGAAAGGTGAAAGGGTATACCGCTCCTCAGCTTTTATTGGTGAGCATTAGTCCCTGTTAGTGATTAACTAAAGTTTATTAAAGGGAGTAAACCAGAGAGAGACTTAACACCTTGTTGTAATTTGCTGTTTTTAATATGAAAAATATTTTTTCCTTGATGAGCCTTCGAGTGTTAATGCTCCAATTCCTTGATGTTTATTCTGGTTAATGCCTCCTTCAATTACTTCATTTCTGTCTGATTTTCTGCCACCCCATATATCAGCTGTTCAAAGGAAAATCACCTTTGTCGATGTAGTATCAGGCTGTGTGAGCTACCTTGAAGAATAATCAATAGTGTTTGCTGCCACATACAGCCACGAGATATATAGCTGGGAAATCAGGCTTTGCTGTCACATTTGACAGGTTTATCAGATGGCATGCCAGTTCTTCCTTGAACTGTATCAGAAGGTGTTCAGTCTTCACTGTAACAGGAGTCTTAATCAATGCTGAGGGTCAGTGCTGAGGCAGTGTTGCATTGTCAGAGAGTCAGTGCTGAGGGGGTGTTGCATTGTCAGAGGATCAGTGCTGAGAGAGTGTGGGAATTGTTAGAGGATATGTGCTGAGAGAGTGTGGGAATTGTTAGCGGATATGTGCTGAGAGAGTTGCATTGTCAGAGGGTCAGTGCTGAGGGGATGTTGCATTGTCAGTGGGTCAGTGCTGAAGGAGTGTTGCATTGTCAGAAGATCAGTGCTGAGGGGATGTTGCATTGTCAGAGGATCAGTGCTGAGGGGATGTTGCATTGTCAGAGGATCAGTGCTGAGGAAGTGTTGCATTGTCAGTGGGTCAGTGCTGAGGAAATGTTGCATTGTCAGAGGGTTAGTGCTGAGGGAGTGTTGCATTGTCAGAGGGTTAGTGCTGAGGGAGTGTGGCACTGTCAGAGGGTCAGTGCTGAGGGAGTGTGGCACTGTCAGAGGGTCAGTGCTGAGGGAGTGTTGCATTGTCAGAAGGTCAGTGCTGAGGGGGTGTTACATTGTCAGAGGATCAGTTCTGAGAGAGTGCGGCATTGTCAGAGGGTCAGTGCTGAGGGGGTGTTGCATTGTCGGAGGATCAGTGCTGAGGGGGTGTTGCATTGTCAGAAGGTCAGTGCTGAGGGAGTGTGGTACTGTCAGAGGGTCAGTGCTGAGAGAGTGTGGCACTGTCAGAGGGTCAGTGCTGAGGGAGTGTTGCATTGTCAGAGGATCAGTGCTGAGACAGTGTGGCATTGTCAGAGGATCAGTGCTGAGACAGTGTGGCATTGCCAGAGGATCAGTGCTGAGGGGCTGTTGCATTGTCGGTGGGTCAGTGCTGAGGAAGTGTTGCATTGTCAGAATGTCAGTGCTGAGGGGGTGTGGCACTGTCAGGGGGTTAGTGCTGAGGGAGTGTGGCACTGTAGGAGGGTCGGTGCTGAGGAGATGTTGCATTGTCAGAAGGTCAGTGCTGAGGGAGTGTGGCACTGTCAGAGGGTGAGTGCTGAGGGAGTGTTGCATTGTCAGAGGATCAGTGCTAAGAGAGTGTGGCATTGCCAGAGGATCAGTGCTGAGAGTGTCTGGCATTGTCAGAGGGACAGTGCTGAGGGGGTGTTGCATTGTCGGAGGATCAGTTCTGAGAGAGTGCGGCATTGTCAGTTAGTGCTGAGGGGGTGTTGCATTGTCGGAGGCTCAGTGCTAAGGGGGTGTTGCATTGTCGGAGGATCAGTGCTGAGGGAGTGTTGCATTGTCAGAGGATCAGTGCTGAGAGAGTGTGGCATTGCCAGAGGATCAGTGCTGAGGGGCTGTTGCATTGTCGGTGGGTCAGTGCTGAGGGAGTGTTGCATTGTCAAAATGTCAGTGCTGAGGGGATGTTGCATTGTCAGAGGGTTAGTGCTGAGGAGGTGTGGCTTTGTCAGAGGATCAGTGCTGAGGGGGTGTTGTATTGTCAGAGGGTCAGTGCTGAGGGGGTGTGGCTTTGTCAGAGGATCAGTGCTGAGGGGGTGTTGTATTGTCAGAAGGTCAGTGCTGAGGGAGTGTTGCATTTTCAGAGGATCAGTGTCGAGGGAGCGAGCACTGGTGGCAATGCAGCATTACCTCAGTGCTTCACTGGATTATGAAGTATTACTGGAAGGTTAGTTTGAATTGTACCCTTTTACTTTGAGCTGAGCCTGACATGCACAATCTTCTAATTCAAAGATGAGAATTTAACCAACTATAGTTTGCTCTTGAGTGAGACAATGAGTAATAGGCTATTCGACTTTGAGTGCATCGTCGATGATGCCAGTTCATTTGCCACCGGATGCCATGCGCATGCTTCTAACAGGGTTGGTCAATATGGTCTCCCCTGTAATCCATACTACTATAGCCTGCCAGGTGTGATTGGCTAATTTGGGATAAAAACAGACTGAACTTGGCGTAGCTATTCACTGGCTGAACTTGCTAAACAATCAGGGGAGCCTTGGTATCTTTCTCACAGTGTTTGTTCTAAGGAAACCAGCAATGACATGATAATTCAACTGCCGATGTACTTGCCATTATCAGTAGTGTGCATGTGTCACCAAACACACCCTCCACCCGTCTTTGTCATTGAATAATGGTTATGGTTCAGGTGGTTCTCCCCTAGATGCCTGTTGGACTGGCTTGTATACCTCACTGAGTACAGCTTGCCCCTCGGTTTGACACACAGGAAGAATGCAAATGATTCTGCAACATTGCAAGCCCTAATATACGGCAACAAAAACTTCTCCAAATCATGAGCCATCCTCCCACATTTCCATTCTTTCTCAACACTTTTCTGGTTCCCCCTCTTCTCTTTCCCCATCTCTTTTCTCTTCTTTCTTTCCTATTGCTCTTTATTTCCTCCTTGTCCCTGTCTTGGTTTCTTGTTCTTTCTTTCTCTCTCTATCCTTTTCCCCTTCTTTCTCCTCAGCTGCAGTGCTCTTTGTTAGTCTTCCCCGTTTTCTGCACTGCTGTTTCTTACTCCATTTGACATGATATTTCCTTTCAGGGTTAGGACAGCTGGGATGGGGGTGATAATCTTCAGTGGTTGAAGGTTGAACTTTTGTATACTTGGTTCTGGATGTCCAATAGCCAGAATCCAGAACATTCAAGTCCATTTTGCACTTGAGCATAAAGAAAGTGAGCTACAGGGAGAGGCTGAATAGGCTGGGGCTGTTTTCCCTGGAGTGGCCGAGGCTGAGGACTGACCTCATAGAGGTTTATAAAATCACGAGGGGCATGGATGGGTAAATAAACAAAGTCTTTTCCCTGGGGTGGGGGAGAACTAGAGGGCATATGTTCAGGGTGAGAGGGGAAAGATTTGAAAGGGATCTAAGGGACAACCTTTTCACACAGAGGGTGGTGCCTGTATGGAACGAACTGCCAGAGGAAGTGGTGGAGGCTGGTACACTTACAATATTTAAAAGGCATCTGGATGGGCCTATGAATAGGAAGGGTTTAGAGGGATATGGGCCAAGTTCTGGTAAAAAAGACTACATTAGGTTGGGATATCTGATCAGTTTGGACAAGTTGGACCGAAGGGTCTGTTTCCATGCTGTACGTCTCTATGACTCTGTGACTGTATAAAGTGGGAACCAGTGGGGCTTCTGTCAGTTACTGAATCTTGGAAATCAGAGTTACTATAGCAACAAGGTGCAGTGCTAACATTAAGATGTAGATTTTACAAAGGATCCAATTAGAATAGAATATACACTTCACAAGCATCTACGTTGAGTTTGGAGCTTCAGATGAGGCTCCCTACAGTTTTACCCACATCCCCCATCCCAACCTCGGGTGCTAATGCCCACCTGGCTCTGGTTCCATCCCTGTGTTGAGAGCATTCCAGCACAGTGTCTCAGTGGTTAGCACTGCTGCCTCACAGCGCCAGAGACCGGGGTTCAATTCCCGCCTCGGGTAACTGTCTGTATGGAGTTTCCACATTCTCCCCGTGTCTGCGTGGGTTTCCTCTGGGTGCTCGGGTTTCCTCCCACAGTCCAAAGATGTGCAGGTTAGGTGAATTAGCCATGTTAACTTGCCCGTACTGTTCAGCGCTGGTCAAGTGGTAAATGTAGGGGAATGGGTCTGGGTGGGTTGCACTTCGGAGGGTCGGTGTGGACTTGTTGGGCCGAAGGGCCTGTTTCCACATTGTAGGGAATCTAATCTAATCCATCCAGGTTGCCCACACTTGACGTTGAAGATTGTCAGGCAGTTTGGTCAAAGCCGGCATCACAGCCATCGATGTGCTGCTTGAGTTAGTTTTGATTAGTTGGAAGGAAGCTCGGGACATGGGGAACTGTTGGGTTGAGTGGCCTGGGTGCTGTAAAACTCTCCCTCAGTACATTCCATTCTGCAGATATGTCCACAGTGAACCTGCCACCATCTGTTGACGTTGAGTACACAGCGCCGAGAATCTGTTTTCACTTTAGCCCAGGCTCAGTCAGGCTGACCAAAGTGCCAAGACCACTACTCCCACACTTGAGGGCACCTTCCTGATGTGTGGAACTTTAATAGCACACCAGATGATGCTGTTATGCGTTTGCAGCTAAATTAGTTTACTTTTAGCACATTCTGTTCAAACAGGGTATATAAACAAGCCTGCTTTATACCTGTGGAAGCCAGACTTAATCTCATTGTCAGGCATTAGTTTATAATAGATCGAGTAAACTCCAAAATAACACTGGCAAGGCTACATTCTTGTCTTGTTTATGTTAACAAGTTAGTGCAAGAGGGTGTGATGACAGTGCTGCCTGATGTGAACATCGAGCCATTAAACCCAGGAGTGAGGATTATTTTAACTTCACACAGCCGTGAAATCTTCCCTGAGGAGTGTGAAAGCTTCCCTGCAGCTTGTCATATAGGTAACTTTTAATTGATTGAATAGGGGTCATTTTATCTTGAGGTGATAATGCAAAACTTGTGATAGCAGTTCAGTTCCTAATAAACTCTTCTCCCCAGTTTCTTTTAACTCACTGAAGAAAGGTGTTTAATGGGAAGCTGCCTGATGTCATCTATTTTTCATGATCATTCAAGATCAAGGTTACTCTTGATCAGAGTTTGTTTCACACTTAAAAAGTCACCCTATACAGGCTTGTTTCTTGTTGGGTGACGGTCAGTGAAGAAACGTTGATGGTTCTTCTGCATTGTTCTTAGAATGTCTTTCAGTTAGTGAAGACATGACAGTGCTCTAGAAATAATGTTAGAATGAATAGCTGTTATTCCTTTTCTTATTGACAACATTATCACCAACAGTGACAACTCACATTTATATAGCACCTTTAATGTTGTAAAACATCCCAAAGGACTTCAGGGGAAAGTTGTCAAACTGTGGTGAAAGGTGTGATTTATACAAATATAATTTTTTTAATAAAACATTTGGATTTAAAACTAGTGGCGCACGGACATTGTAGTATTTTGAGAAGGAATTTAAAAATTAACCATGTCTCTGAGACTATAAGAAATAGGTATATGCTATTCAGCCCCTCAAGCCTGCTCACTATTCAATACAACACAGATGATCCGACACACCACCTATCCACTTGCCTGTCCTTTCCCTATAACCTCAGATTCTTCATGAGTAGGGGAATCAATCTCAACCTTAAATATGCACGTGGACTCTGTCCCCCATAGCTCTCTTGGCATGGAGTTCCAACGACTGTCATTCCTGTGACAGAGGAAATGCCTCCTCATCTCATTTAAATTGGCACCCCTTAATTCTGCAACTGAGTCTTCTCACCCTGGACTCTCGCATGAGGGGAAACATTCCCTCATTATTTACCCTGTGAAGCCCTTGAAGAATCCATGAAGCTTCAGTGAGATCACCCCTCACTGTTCTACATTTCAGTGAGTAGAGTTCCAGTCTGTTTAGCCTTTGCTCAGGAAACAATCCCTCCCTTCATCCTTGTGAACTTTCTGTGATCAGCTCCCAATGAAATCATATCTTTTCTTAAATAAGAGGACCAAAGTAGCTCACAGTCCTTTAAATGTGGTCTCACCAGCACTTTGTACAGTTGTTGTAAGTTTTCCCTACTCTTATACCTCAACCCCTTTGAAATAAGGGCCAACATTGCATTCCTGACTACCTGCTGTACCTGTGTGCTTTGTGCACACGTATCCCCAAGTTCGTGTTGCAGCTTTCTGCAGTTTCTGTCTAGCACCTTAAAACCAGTGTATTACCTGCTGGAGTATTAATGAGAGTTTGTGTATACTGTGAGAGATCATGACCAGAGAGAAATTGTTAAGCCATTAGCTTAGTAGAAGCTTGGATAAGCAAGTGTTTTTTTAAAATTAGCTCAAATTCTTTTGGCTAGTTTGAAAAATGCCTGACAGGAGTCAGGTGCAAATATAGTTTTCCGAGAAAAAAACGAGATTGTTCAAGTGGTTAGGGAAACACATCAGCTCAATCAAAGATTTTAGTTTGTGAACCAGGAATGTCTGGGTAGAAC
The DNA here is from genome assembly GCF_020745735.1 of Hemiscyllium ocellatum. Taxonomy (NCBI): domain Eukaryota; kingdom Metazoa; phylum Chordata; class Chondrichthyes; order Orectolobiformes; family Hemiscylliidae; genus Hemiscyllium; species Hemiscyllium ocellatum. The sequence continues at coordinate 54,568,906 of NC_083404.1, forward strand.
TCTGCAGATCATTGAAAGATCTGAGAAAGTCTAAGCTTGCGGGTCTGACAATAATGAAGGAAAGAGGCCTTACAGGACCAGAACTGAGAGACGCTTTTAAATCAACCAGACAGATTGAACAGGGAAGGATTATTTGGATTTTAATTAACTATAAAGTGATGGTGTTGGGGAATAGACGGGATTTTGATTTTTTTGTGTATTTTGAAATCTTTGGAGCTGTTATATTTAAATAGCTTATTTTACTTTTATTTCATGAGTGAGCAAAAGATGTGTTTTATTATTAAAGCCAAATCTGCAACATTGCATGCTGATGTTCCACTGAAAAACAGAATATGATCTTTCAGGGGAAATTTCATTGATGGAGGGGGGAGCAAGAGAGTTAGAAAACCTAAAGTTTAGGGTCACATTTACAAAGTCTAGGCATCTGAAAATACAGCTCCCAATGTTGCACTGATTTAACAGCAGGGAATCCCAAGATACCAGAATTATACCAATGTGGATAACTTGAAGGACTGTCTAGCGAGAGGAGCTTAGACATGGGTGCAGGAATGAAGAAGCCTGAAAACAAAGCTGAAGGGTTGAAATTTTCTAGCAATGACAGAGTCCACCCCCTAGGAGTGAAAAGCAGCCTCACCCCAGTGCAGTGGACTATGGGATCCAACGGGCTAATTGTTCCGGGGACTTCCAGTTAAGAGACCAATCCTGGTTCTTCTCCCACCCACCCTCCCCCCACCCCCCCGCCCGCGTGAGCTCTGACTGGGTTGACAGCAATCAGTGAGGCTGCTGCATAAACAGAAAACAATTGCCCAATAATTGTCCCACCACAAAGCACACTCTCCCAGCTGCCAGCCTGTCACCATTGAGCTGGGAAAATTCAGCCTGAGAATTGTACTGACGTGGCATTCTCAGATGGGACCTATTCACGTGTGCACAAGGGCGTGACAGCTGAATGGATGCACAACAATTTGTTTCTCGCAAGGAAAGCATTCTAATGCGACTAATGAGGTCACGTGTGGGTTTAGAAGTGTAGGGAATTCGCTCACCCATTCCTCTGTGCAAGTTAACCAAGTAAAACAGAAATAATTTAGTTGCTTTCTTAGCTCGCTCATAAGGCGTGGCTGGTTCACTTTGGAGCCGTGACTTGGGTAGGTCGAGCTGAGATAGCATCAAGCTTCGAGGCAATCTGACCTCTTCCACCTCCTGTAGCAAGGCCCTAACTTCAGCAAGATATATGGGCCCTGTCTACGAGATCTTATCAAGTGGGAACTAAATTGTGTCACTGGATTCGGAGCCAGGCGTGGTGAGGTCAGGGTGATCCTTCAGCACTGGCGTCCACCGTTTTTATTTTTTTGTGTGAGGTCCAGTCCTTAGTGTGCTGATGGGAACTGCATGTAAAGCCTGCTGTGGCCTGAGTGTTTGCTCCTGTCGAGCAAGCTCAGCTCAGGCTGTGACTGAGTTGTGTGTCTTCCCCATTTTCACTTTGCCTGCCTCCGGAAGGACCAATAGATTGTGATCCGAAGCTGTGCCTGATTTCTTGCCCAGCCCCCTTTGCACCATCGAGCTGCAATTCGGAGCCAAATACAGAGGAACCTCGAATATCCGAATTTTAGATTATCCAGCAAGATTGTAAGGTTTCGATGCTTGCTGAACTATGTTATCTAGCATTCAGTTATCTGGAATTCGATTAACCGACCAAAATACTCCCCTGCCCTCTCCTTTGGATAATCGAGGTTCCTCTGTAATTGAAAGAAAAGATAATGCAGTTATCTTGCACTTCCTGTGACCAGCAGATGTTCCACTGGACTAAGTTTAAAGCACAGTCACTATTGAAATGTAGAAAACGCAACACCTACTTTCTACCCTACCACCTACTTTCTACCCTGCCGATTCTTGCAAACAGTAATGTGATGGTGACCAGTTTACTTTGGATGATTGAGGGATAAATGTTGGCATGGACGCTGGGGATAGTTCATAGAATCCCTACAAAGCAAGCATTTCAGCCCATCCAATCCACACCAAACCACTGAAACCCCCACCCCGACCCTGTCCCTGTAACCCGGCATCTCTCATGGCTAATTCACAACGGGCAATTTATCCTGGCCAGTCCACATAACCTGCATATCTTTGGACTGGGGGAGGAAATCCATGCAGACACTGGGAGAACATGCAATCTCCACACAGACAGCCACCCAAAGTTGGAATCGAACCCGGGTTCTGGGCGCGGTAAAGTAGCAGTGCTAACCACTGAGATGCCATAATCCTGCTCTTCTTCAAAATGGTGCCGTGAGATTTTTTTTTAAAGATATGAGACCTCAGTTTAATGTCTCTGCCACTCAGCACTGTGCAGGAATGTCAGTCTTGATTTAAGTTTTTATTAATCAACCTGATCAGGGATATTATTACACAGCCATGCAGCAGGTGGAAGCCAGGCTTCCTGGCTCTAAGGCTAGGGACACTACCCCGAGCTTCAGGAGCCATCCAAGCCTTCATTTTATGTTTGAGTCCTAGACTTGGGTTTGAACCCAGAACTGTGTGACTCACAGTATCTGGGTTTGACCTCCAGCAGGGGAATCTTACCCTGATGCAACAATGTCTGTCAGCCCTCATAACTTAAGAAATCAAGTGCAATAATAGGGTGGTCCTGAATGACCCAACAAACGCGTGTTAAAGCTCACTGATAAATGCAGATACTACTTTCAGAGGCACATTGTGACCAAGCTGATGTGAAGTTATTTGATTTCAGCAGAAGGGTGTGATTTCATTAATGTGCCATGCTTGAAGTGATGGAGTGTGAGACTTTCATAGTCTCTGATCACATTCCTGATAATGATGATATCGTGAGCACATCTGAGAGAGATTTTTAAAAAAGACATATGGGGCAACTTTTTTATACAGAGTGGTTTGTTTGTGGAATGAACTTCGAGAGGAAGTGGTGGATGTGGGCACAGTTGCAACGTCTAAAAGGCACTGAGTTAAATACAGGAATAGGAAAGGTTTGGAGGGATATGTGCCAGGAGCAGGTAGGTGGGACTATTTTAGTTTGTGATTATGTTTGGTATGGACTAGTTGGTCTAAAAGGGTCCATTTCCATGCTGCATGCCTGTGAGACATAAGCTAACATCCAATTGAGCCATAGCTGAGAGAATTGAATGCTCCCATACTTAGCTTAACTGAGATGTACAGCTGGTTTAATTCCTCTGCACCATATTCCTCATTCTAATTTTATTCCATAAATATTATTGTCTCATCTCTTTCTCAGTTGATCATGGTTAAGGTGAGTGTTTTATTCTCCCGATGCTGCACTCTTCCACTCATTTCCCAAGACCAGTGATTTGACATGATTTTTCTTCCTGGTTCAGCTTTCCCCTGGTCTCACCAGATGATTTCAGACTTGTGTGGTTAAAGGGAGGTATGGTGACGCTGAGATATTTTGGGTCAAGAATCCAACCTAAGGGGATTTTTAGTTGTGTGGTTGTTCTGTCAGTTTCAAACTGTTTCCCAGTGGCCCCCTCTTCATTCAGTAATGGTGGGAGGGCTGTTGGCTTTTTCTGTCATCTTCGTGGTCAAGTGGGTTGGATTTTCACCTCTGAGTCAGGAGGCTGAGAATTCAAATCCCATTCCAAAGACTTGAACACATCACCTCGGTTGACATTCCAGTTCAGTGCAGAGCTCGTGCTGCACGGGCTGTAGGAAGAGCTGTCCCCGGCCAGCTCCTGGCCAATATCTGTCCTTTATCCAGCATTGCAAAAACAGGTGATCTGGTCATGACTGACATTGCTGTGTGGGACCTTGCTGTGGGCTCATTGGCTGCTATCCTTCCTATATGACGACAGTGACTATCTTGCTCAAAAATGCTTATTTCACTGTAATGCACTTGGGGATGTCCTGAGGTTATGAAAGGTGCTTTTAAAATGTAGGTCAATTTGTTAATAAGAGTCATAGAGATGTACATCTTGGAAACAAAGCCTTCATTCCAACTCATCCTGCCAACCAGATATCCGAAGTTAATCCAGACCCATTTGCCAGCATTTGGCTCATATCCCTCTAAACCTTTCCTATTCATCCAGAGACCTTTTAAATGTTATAAATGTACCAGCCTCCACACCTTTCTCTGGCAGCCAATGTGTGAAGAAGTTGTCCCCCCAGTTCTCCTTTTAAATCTTTCTCCTCTCACCTTAAACATTTGCCTTCTAGTTTTGGATCCCCCACCTTCGAAAAAAGACCTTGTCTATTTATCCTATCCATGCCCCTCATGATTTTATAAACCTCTGTAAGGTTACCCCTCAGCCTCTGAATCCCCAGAGAAAATAACCTCAGTGTGTTCAGCATCTCCCTCTAGTTCAAACCCTCCAACCCTGGCAACATCATTGTAAATTGTTTCTGCACCTTCTCAAGTGTAACAACACGTTTCCTATAGCAGGGAGACTAGAATTGAACACACAAATGGAGGATGAATAGTCATTATAATGTGAATGAAGTCTCTGCATCATAAATCAACACAAGGGGTTGTAGCTGCACGCCTGGGGCTCTGTCTCCACAGAGACTAAAAGATCCTTTATTGACTTCACTCCCTGATTCTGTTAGTATTACAGGGTCACTGCCCAGGATATTGTTGCAAATCCCAGATAGGACAATAACTACTGCATGAATGTACTCCTTCCCCCTTCCTGAAAGCTTTCATCCCTCTCTGACCATCTCACCCTCATGGACAAGGCCTAGATTTCTAATGGGGCGCACATTAGTGCTATCTCTAATGGTTTCCCATTGGAGTTCAAGCAACAGCAGTGGTTGAGTCAAAAATGGACCCCTCCAAAGTACCTGGTTTTGTTTTGTTCAGTAAATTGAGTGTGCTGAACAATTGTCAGTCAAGGTCTTTCTAGCACCTTCCATGAGTTGCTAAACATCCAAAGCTGCTCTTACTGATTGTCAATATCTGCCAATGAGAAGGACAGAAACTAATGCTTCATCTCCTCGTGTGTAAAATGATAGTGGGGTAATGAGCCCTGCGTTTCACACTGGGATGCTAAGTGCAATACAGATAGAGATCTTCTGTAAACTTTTAGCAGATGCCCTGACATTTGATTGATCGTCTGCTGGCAAGTTGCTAAATAAGGAGAACATCCTTTTTTTTTGGATTTTGTACTCTCATTCGGAAAGGAAGGCTTATTTCATGCAGGTTGCCCCGTGGCTGTTATAGTAACCCAGGAAAGTTGTCTGTCATTTGACATTTGGAAACAACTAAAGTCCCCAGTTGCTTCCAGCTTGCCTTCCAAACCTCCCCCCCCCCCCCCCCCACTTCCATTCCAGTTCCACACAGGAAAATCTGAACAGAGACACCTTCCTTCAAGAAATATGCAAACTTTCTACTGAACAACTGGTAACCTTTATATCTTCCTGAATCACAATAAGTGCTGAATGTCACAAATATTACATTTCTCATTCCAATTTTTAAATGGTTAAAAAGCACTCTAATTGACAGGTTTCAGGGGATGCATAAAACAGTTGAGTGTTTAATGTAAAATCCCAGTGCTGCTCCAGAGGGGGGGTCCTCTGGTTCATTGCAAAACCAAACAGCCGCAGCTGTTCAACCAGCAGATTATCTGGTAATTATCAAATTGCTACCTTTGGAAGCTTGCTGGTTAACAAATTGACTGTAGCACTTCCTACATTATAACAGTGGCTGCACTTTAAAGGGTACTTAATTGGCTGTGAAACTCTTCAGGATGGCTTCAGGTCAAAGAAAGATGCTATATAAATGCAAGTTCTTCTGGGTTCTTTTAATGCTGTGTAATTGGAGGCTGGGATGGAGTCAGAATCAGATCAGAAGCAGCTTCAGTGCACAAGTCAGTTCTTTATAAGGAGCTTGAGAACTTTAACCAGTCCATTTATTAGTAAATTGTTTCAAGAATTTTCTGCGTGTGTTGATACAAGGTTTAGTTGAAGGCTGTCGACAGTAAAAAAAAGAAATCTGACCTTGAGCTAGCCGGCTTTTAAAACCATAGTAAAATTGTGCAGAATTTGAATACTGTTTCCATGCAGGTATGTTCTTATATGTCCACATTCTTGGGCCACAATTTTACAGGAGGAATTGGATGGAACAAAGGGCCATCCAGTTCCCTGTTTAGAAAGTTGCACTTTCACATTACAAAGTCCAGAGTGTGACAATGTGGAGGGTGGGTCGTGAGAGTTGGACAGTGCTATAACCATTGACAGAGGCAATAACCTTCAAAATACCTTGGCAGTGAGAAAACACTACTGGCCATTGTTCAAGTAGGTAAACACAGTGGAACCTTGAATTTCCAAATGAGATGAGCGGGCGCTGTTTTGTTCGGATAATTGATTATTTGGTTAATCGATCCAATGCCTCTCCTCTGGGGCTTAGAGTTTTTTGAAGTTTGCTTTTTGCTCGCTCTGCCTGCCTTGCTCCCTCTCTCTGTCTCAGGGTTTGTTTCTGAGCAGAGACACATATTTATGTATAAGGGACCGGCAGAATTGCTGAAGCCCCCCCACCCCATCAATGGTATTGACACAGCGAGCACTTGCTCAGTCTGCGCCCCATTCAGGAGACTAGGCAGCAGCACACCACATGTGAGCCCCCACCCACCGCCTGTCCACCCAACACACACACACACACACACACACACCCCCACCACCACCACCACACTAAGCCCCCGCCCCGTCAGCTGAACTGCACACCAACAGTAAGACTGCCGCTGCTTTTGGGGGGTAAATCTGAAAATAGCGCTCACGTGCACACACAAACAACATAGCCATGCACACACACAACGTAGCCACACACACAACTTTTAGCTGCAGCGTTTTGACAAGTTCCACCTTTGCCCTGTACACGACAATGTTGGAGAGATTATCTTGGGAAGGGGGATTTAGGGTACACCCCCATGTCGAATTCCAGGGAAAGAATGGGGAGAGAGAGAGGCCAGGCGGCCAGTCATTTGGAGACGGTGCCTGGAGTCCCATCAATGTCCAGGACTGTTCTCAGCAGCATTTCAGTAAGCCGGGTTTATTTTTATCATTGTAAATAAAAGACGCAATCAGTATTAGAAACACCTCTTTGATGTAATGTTTCTATCGGGACCTTGAGATCTCCTTTGGATAATCTGAAAATTCGGATAATTGATGTTCGGATAATCGAGGTTCCTCTGTAATGGCCAAAGGGAATGCAGAGGGGCCGGAGTTTTTAACTACAGACCAGGTACATGGAAGTAAGATGTTTCACCTGCATTATCTGGAACAAAGGTGTATTGCAGGAACTGTTGATAAATTCTTCAGTAAGACCAGCCTAGTGTTGCTCAGATGTCAGCAGTCGTTTTGTGAAGGAAAGTGGAGGGCATTCATTGAGGGTTAGATTTAATAAAGGCCTCTGAGACAATTGCATGGAGTAGCCAGCAGCCAGCTCTATTGCACCTGAACTTGGGGATGTTTGAGATTGACACTGTGAGACAGACAAGTCATTATCATTTACAGTGAACACTTCCTTTGACCAGTGATCAACAGATCCACCCTGTCAACTGACTGACAGTTGTTCATTGCATTATTATTGACACCATTTTATTAGTCCGAGAGTTGGAGGCAGGGCAGGATTGTGGTTTTAATTTGCAGGAGCTCCAATCTCATTGCGAAAAGTAGGGCAGACAGTCTCCAGATTATAGCAGGATTATGTCTGCAGATTAATACAGTGAGTGCAGGACCATTACGTAATGGAAATGGTGAGGCCAATCTCGATCATTTAAGAGAAGTGATTGACAAGGGAAGCACCCAGTCGTCGTCATTCTGTCTGGGCTTTATGTTGTCGCTATACATAGCATTGTCCTTAGCTCTGCTCCTCCTATTTGTCTGGTAGCTCTGACCCGGAAGAACAGAAGGGTCAATTCGGAGGCAGAGCAGTGTTCATTCTCGGTTATTTGACCAGCCAGTGAAAATTGAGCAGCGGACAGAATGGGCCCGAATGCTTTTGACCAGGTACCACAGTTCAAGCTGCTAACTTTATTGTGGCTGACCTCTTTCATAAGAGCATATCAGTAAACTGATTAGTGATGTGTGCCTGGTTTAAGCAGCCTTCAATTGAATGAGATGCTTTGCTGTTCAGAGGTTTTGCAAAATCCTTCTGTTCCACTGGATTAGTGCAAGCCTCACAATTATGAGAGAAGTTTTCAATCTCCATCTGGGAACACTGCTGCTTTGTGTTGTGTGACGAATTAAAGTCATAAACACTAAGGTTTAATGATGTAGAACTGTTTTTAAAAAATCTCAGGAAGTGCTCCAGCAGGAAGAGAATAGTAGTAGGACACTCCTGAGCTACCCAGAGTGGCTAGATCCCTGGTTCAGTCCCTTCGCCACAAAGAGTGAGCTAAGCACCTCTAGCTGACTGCCACATTCTCTCTGTGCTTCCGATTGGGAGACCGGCCTCATTTCCCACTCTTGAGTCTTGTCAAGTGCTTCCTGCTGTTTCTCCATTTGGCTATACTGGCTGTGATTTCCAAACGTGTGTTCAGTGGCTGTGCCAGCTCGTTATCAATGTTCATTTACAGTGAACATGGGCAAGGCACCATGACAGATATGGTTCAACCAGCCACAGTACGAGGAGAAGTTGGAAGGGATGGGAGAAACCAGATCTGTATGATTAGATATTAGAGCTTCCACCCACTACTGGATTGTGATGGAGTATTGTTCTGTTGCAATCTTCATGGACTGACGTATAATTGATAAATGCATCTCCTGGTATTTTGCTGAAACACACAAGCCCTGATTCAGTCCTCAGTCTGTGCCGAGCCTGTCGATCTCACCCAAGGAGGAACTTCAAGATTGGGGAGGGGGCCAGTGACCTCTGATTAATGAGTGGACATTTGGGGGGGGAAGCAATAAGGATTGGTGCTGCTAATGGTCATTCAGTGACCCCTGCTGGAAGAGAGAGAAAGCATATCTAGAGGCCCTCCTTATAAAATAGTCACCCAAGAAATCCAAAAGTGAATTCAAAAGAAACATTTTCACCCAGAGATAAATGAACTTGCTATCACAGGGAGTGAGTGAAGTAAAAAGCACAGCCACAGTTAAGTTGAAGCTGGGCAAATATAAGGGAGAAGGGAGTAGAGGATTACAAAGGTAGACTTAGATGGGCAAAGATGGCAGGAGCCTTGAACTTTGCATTAATGTCAGTATGGACTGGTTGAGCTACTTTCAATGCCGTATATCAATTCTTAAAAAAGAATGGCCTGCTGGCTATTTTGACGCCAAAAGCTGCTGTTGCACTCTGGGATCATTTTTGCGCCCTGTTTCCTATTGGCAATAAAAGTGAAGGGAAGCAAGACTGGGTCTCCCTGGTGGAGCCAGGATATGTGGCCTCCAGATGTATTTTCCACTCCACCCACCCTAATAATAAAAGTCTTTAAATAAAATAACCCAGCTGTTTAGGCCTCTTCTGGCCCTTCCTGCCTTTCTTGGGAAAGCTACTGGGCTTTTTCCTGCGCACAGGCCTCAGGCTCCAGAGTGTTTGCACAGCTCACTGCTCTTCCAAGCAAAGTCCACTTGTCCCCTGCGTTAAGCTCAGCTATCAACAACAAATGCCTGAGGAAACCAGCCTGTAATTGGAAACGTATATCATTACAGCATCCTTCAGTTTTCTGCCCTGTAAATGGAGCTTGGGTGACTGCGCAGATAAGACCTCGCTGTGGCCTGTGAACCATCTGTTAGACAAGCCTGTGTTAAACAGAGTTTGCCTGCTCAGGCAGCTGTAAAAGATCAGTAGATCGAAGAAGAACTCAGCCAATGTTTATTTCTGATTTTCACATCACAGAAGGCAGACAATCTAGTTATTATCCCAGTGTTATTTGAGAAAGCTTGCTGCCCACAAATTGGTTCATAGCATTTGCCTGCAGTGATTATGCTTCAAAAGTACTCCACTAGCTGTGATGCATTAAGAGATATCTAGTAGTGGTGCAGTCCTTTCTAAGTCTTTCTGATCGGAGCTGGGTGAAAGACAAACAAACTAAGGCGTTCTTGCAGGCTCGTTCCACAGAAACTGCCCTTATCCCCAGCTACCGCACGTGAGGATGAGTGAACATGACCTACAGGAGCAAGAATGCTCTCCAAAGTCCTGCAAGCATCCAAAGGAAAGTCTGCCTGACCCCTTTAATAGCAGCATTCTTTGTGCAGTGAGGCTAAGAGGCCCAATATCCAGATGTGGTGCTTCACAAAGAATAGAAAATCAAGATGTGCAATGTGTGAACTGCAGTGGTTCAAGGAAGCAAATCACCACCACCTTCTCAAGGGCAACTAGTGACAGACAATAAATGCTGGTCAGCCAGCAACCCCTGCATCCTATGAGTGAATAAATTAAAAAAGTAATTTCTTACTTGCTCAATGACTCCATAGGTGTGATGTTTACTTTGTGATAAAAATAACATAATTGTATTTGTGGCTGAAGAATTGATTTTTTTTTTCTGAATTCAAAACATTAAGTTCAAACTTCTGTTAAATTAAGTCAAACATTTAAGTCCCATCATTATAATATGTACATTATGCTGAGCAGAGTACTGCTGGAACGTTAACTCTATGTAGAGCTCTATAGAGGTTGCGGCAGTATCACGTTATAGTCATACAGATATAGTATGCAGGACTGATTGTATTTCAATATGGTTGACTCCACAAACTAGGAAGCTCAGTGATATTTTCATGAATGAGCAGCAAAGATCTTCCTCATCAGTGATGTAAAATTAGAACTCCCAGTTCCTCACTGACATTGTGTTTTTCAGTTCCTTATAAAGCCTAGTCTTTCTGTAAAACCAGAAATGGTCAAATGATTGTAGTAGCATTTTGGTGGTCAGGACATGTAGTTCACGGAGTCAAATGACCTTCCCATAGCAGTACAGCTTTAACCTTTACCTCACACCACTGTACATTTGATGCTAATGGGGATTTCATGATGACCAGTTTAGAATTTTACAGTACAGTAGGAGTCTATTGTGCCTGTACCATTTACTGGTGAGCTAGCCAGCTAGACCAATTCTCCAGTCCTGTCAAAGGCATCAGTGTTCAGTTTAGTGGCATGTGTGGTGACAATACTGGCCATGGCTTGAACCCATGACTTTGGCACCATTAATACCATGCCTTAGCCACCTGAGCTAACCAGCCGCCACACCAGGAGAGTGCTCCCTTTTGTCTTGACCACACTGGTTGGCATCTTTTTTGTTTAGTACAGAGAAACAATGATTCTACGTAGAGTATCTCCCAGTACTTTCTAGTCGATGTGGTCTATTACCATTAAACTGTTGCACTACGTTCCTTCCACCACACCACGCCCCGTCCAAGTCTCATATATTATTCATATAATCCTAAATTTTCTTCCGTAGAAATACTCTCATCTTTTAGTAAAAGGTACCTGAACAGAACCAAAGAAAGTGATATTAGTTCTTGGGAAATGCTTTGTCTCTTAGTCTGAGCCTTAATGGTTAAGCCTATTGGTAAATGTCACAATGACCTTTTAAAACCAGGGGTCACCAAATCAAATGGAGATGTTAATAAAAGCTTTCAGAGAGACTAGACTGCACTGCTCATAACGCTTCTCTAATTTGGACTGATTGAAGAAAAAAACATAACTTTGCACTCGATTCCATATTAAGTGGATATCGTCTCTCATTGTAGGTTAAAACACTTGGCGACGATTAAAGGCTGTGAAGAGGAGAGCGTGGACATGGTCTTCCATTGAGGTGTGCTTCATTGAAGGACTGCACAGACATTTCTATGTATTTTCCTCTGGATTTGGTGTCGATTTTAAAACAAAAATGGTTACCACTTTTCAGAATCTGTTGCCAGGAGGCAAAAGATGGTTGGTCCAAAGGTGGCATGTGTTGATGTAAATTGTTAATTGGATTAGACTCCTACACATTAACCATCCCCATATGTAGAAGGGTTCCTTCATGGTAGCTAGATCCAAACAGAGTGCAAGTATCTGATCTATGAACAGGGACAGTACTTGGTCTTGGAGCTGTCCACTGATGAATGCACAGTGATCACAATTCCTTTGGAACTGAAGTTTGCTACAAGACATGGACAACATGCAGGCTGGGCCTTAAAATACCAAAGAGAACCCAAGCTGTGACTGTCACCAAGAAGATTCAATCTGATCAGCCCCATTGAAATGGTATTACCATCCATCATCATGGCTGTTCCCCATTGACTGACCACTTGAATGGCTGCAGGAACAGGTTTGGAGCTGAGTATTGTACAGTGAGTGGCTGACTTCCTGAGTGCACACTGCCTTTCTAGCACCGGAGGAAATATGCCAGGAGTCGATACTCTGCACAGGTCAGAATGTGTGCAGCTGTCACAGGGCTCAAATAAGAACGCAGTCATCTCCTCGATCAGTGCATCGTCCATCTCCTTTGAAGTCAAATGTTTATCCAGACTTGAGCATGTAATCTGTTTTTTTTCACATCTAGAACTCACTGCTTGAAGCATCACCAGCTGGACTGCTGTGGTTCAACAGGAAGGCCTCAGGATAGGAAAACAAAATGGTCAGCCCTGCCAGTGAAGTCCACATCCCAAACAATCAAACTGGACCTGTACAAATTGACACACTCTGCACTATAATTGGAGCCAAAGACTTTTTTTATTGACTATGTGTTAATAAGTGTTTTATTTCCTGAGACATTTTCTAAAGAATTAGAGACCTACAAAACAGAAAGTACTTCTAACTTCAGTGGTATATAAAGCTATATTCCAGTAACCTTAGGTCACACAAATGCAACAGGCCTGGAACCCTCTCTTTGTGTTCGCTTTTATCTTTAATCTGGGTTTTTCTGTGCAGCTCCTAACTTCTTGTGGTGGTGACTGTCATCTGCAACAATAGTTTCCGTATTTTTATCCCATGTTGCAGTGTATTTACTGAATTGTCTTCAGAACAATGACTGTGGCATCAAACAATTGTGCTGCAAAGTTTGTGAATTCATGTTGAACATGCTGAAGGGAACATATTAGAAAAGACCTGAATATTATCCTCAATAAAATGCCTAAATATATTTGTGATTTTATTCTTTTTTTATATTTATCATGGATGTTTCCAGTTGTATCGGAACTAATTAGCTAACGTGTTTTGTGATTTTAATTTTAATTAAAATGAGTGCATTTCATTGTAATTGTGACAGGGACTGTTAAAGCTCACTAAGGTTTTGCCAAATATTACAATCCCAACGATGACTTCCTTTTAAATTATTCCCAGGAATAGTCAACATATTTTCCTGCTGAGTAATAGGATGTGCCAACACATCCACTTTTCATTTTACTCATATCAAGAATTTGTGTCATTGTGGAAAACAGCCAACTTCTTTATGTAAAGTAGGAAAACAAAATTACAGGACCAATAATTTCACTAATAAAGCAACTAAATCCCAAATTTTACTGGAACCTTCTAATTTCATTTATGATGTTAGCAAAGGCATGCTTTAAAAGTAGCCTTCTAGGAAGACACGAGTTGAAAAGTGTGGTGCTGGAAAAGCGCAGCAGGCTCAACACAATGTTGAACTTTTGAACTGTCCATGCATGCGAGATGCACAATCCTTTTGCACCCCAGTTGTTTGACTATAATATCCTTTTGCTCATTTCCTTGCATGTCTGCACACAACTGAAAGTTTCATCTAGTATGTCATTAGGCGAAAGTGAGTACTGCAGATGCTGGAGATTAGTGTCGAGAGTGGGGTGCTGAAAAAGCACAGCAGGTCAGGCGGCATCCGAGGAGCAGAAAAATTGATGTTTCGGGCAAAAGCCCTTCATCAGGAATGAAGCTGTGAGCCTTTGGGGTGGAGAGATAAATGGAAGTGGGGTGGGGATGTGGGGAAGGTGCTGAGAGTGCAGTTGGTGGATATTGGTGGGGTAAAGGTGATAGGTCAGAGGGGAGGGTGGAGAGGATAGGTGGGAAGGAAGATGGACAGGTGGGTCAGGTCATGAGGACAGCGCTGAGCTGGAAGGCTGGAACTAGGGTAGGGTGGGGGAAGGGGAAATGAGGAAACTGGTGAAATCCACATTGATGCCATGGGGTTGGAGGGTCCGAGGCAGAAGAGGAGTCGTTCTTCCTCCAGGTGTTGGGTGGTAAGGGAGTGGCGATGGAGGAGGCCCAGGGCCTGCATGTCCTCAGCAGAGTGGGAGGGGGAAGTTAAAGTGTTCAGCCATGACGCGGTGGAATTGATTGGTGCGGGTGTCCCGGAGATGTTTTCTGAAGTGCTCTGCGAGTAGGCATCCTGTCTCCCCAGTGTGGGGGGACCACATCAGGAGCAACGGATACAGTAAATGACATGTGTGGATGTACAGGTGAAACTTTGATGGAAGTGGCCCAAAGGCTCCTTTGGGGCCTTGGATAGACGTGAGTGGGGAGGTGTGGGCGCAGGTTTTGCAATTCCTGTGGTGGCAGGAGAAGGTTCCGGGAGGGGAGAATGGGTTGCTGAGGGGTGTGGACCTGACTGGGTAGTTGCGGAGGGAATGGGCCTTTATGGAAAGTGGATCGGGGCAGGGAGGGAAATATATCTCTGGTGGTGGGGTCCGTTTGTTGGTGGCGGACATGGCGGAGGATGATGTGATGTATACGAAGGTTGGTGGGGTGGAAGGTGAGGACCAGGGAACTTCTGCCCTTGACGCGGTTGGAGGGGTGGGGTTCGAGGGCGGAGGTACGGGATGTGGACGAGATGCGCTGGAAGGCATCATGAACCATGTGGGAGGGGAAATTTTAGTCTTTAAAGATGGAGGCCATTTGGTGTGTTCTGTGGTGGAACTGATCCTTCTGGGAGCAGATGCGGCAACGGCAGAGGAATTGGGAATAAGGAATAGCATTTTTGCAGGAGGCGGGGTGACAGGAGGTGTAATCCAGGTAGCTGTGGTTGTTGGTGGGATTGTAGAAAATGACAGTGTTGAGTTGGTCACCATTGATGGAGATGGAAAGGTCCAGGAAAGGGAGAGAGGTGTCAGAGATGGTCCAGGGGAATTAAGTCCGGGGTGGAATGTGTTGGTGAAGTTGAACTGTTCAGCCCTCTCGTGGGAGCACGAAGTGGCGCCAGTCCAGTCATCAGTGTAGCGGAGGAAAAGGTGGGGAGTGGTGCCAGTCTAACTGTGCAAGATAGACTGTTCCATGTAGCTGACAAAAAGAGATCAGCATCGTTACCTGGCTCCTGCATTGTTGCCTGCAGACTGATGTGTAGAGTTAACTGCATTTATTGCATCTGGCAAGCTCATTTTCAATTATCTTCGAGAAGAAACACAGTGGCTGCAGAGGGAAGTTTAATACAGATGATCAACTCTCAATTGTCAATACTTTTGCGCCCCCCCCACCCCCACTACCATAAAAGCATTTTGTGATCTCCAGAGGAGGTCGGAGACAGAGATAGGAAGTTAAGTGACTCAGGTCAGGGGATTGAATCATGAAAGAACTCAGAACATTACAACATAGTACAGACCCTTCGGCCCTCGATATTGTGCCAACCTGTGGAACCGATCTAAAGCCCATCTAACCTACACTATTCCATTTTCAGCCATACACATATCCAATGACCATTTAAGTGCGCTTAAAGTTGGTGAGTCTTTTGCTGTTGCAGGGAGGGTGTTCCATGTCCCTACTACTCTCTGAGTAAAGAACCTACCTCTGACATCTGTCCTATGTCTATCACTGGCTTCATACTGCTACTGCTGAAAATAATACACCATCTCAGTTCCTTAGCAACCGATGGCACCCTTCTCTCAGTTCAGGTGTACCGTGTTAGCGCTTCAGAACAAAAGCCAATGTTTAATTTCTGATCTGACTGCAGCCTAAAAGACATCCAGATCTGAGGAAGGAGAGAATGAGGAAGAGTCCCGAATACACACCCAGCACAAGTGAGTAGTGTCATTTATGAGTTGGAAGATGAGGAGGAAGCCCATCCCTACCTGCCGCACCTTGTTGCTGTGGCAACTGCGAACCAAGCCAGGATTTTTGCAGACTTGGTGTAATGTTTGAGATGCAAGTGAACTTTTGACAATGTGCTATATAAATAAAGATATCTCTGAACAGATCGATTGGAAGATAGCATTACACACCTCTGGAGTAGGTGGGACTTGAATCCAGGCCTGTTAGCTCAGAGGTACTGACACTACCACTGTGCCACAATAGCCCTCAATTCCATTCTCATGACCGTGGCTGATTCCACCTCTGTCACAGTTCACCTGGTAAGGCCCTCAACCATGCCCTTTTTGCTTCCAGTTCTATTCCTGTGCTGCCCTGGCATGACCTCCGTTCAGCTGATAATCTTTGTTTTTTGCTGCTAATACTCCCATCTTGGACAGTTTCACTGTTAAATGCAAGTTCTTGGAAATATTGGAGACTGAAAGGTTGAGCCACTGGTGACAGAAGCTGGGTGGGTCCTGTCCATTAATGGTAGACTCTGCTAACCATAAAATCTGCTTGTATTTGGGAATATGCTGGATGTCACAACAGTGAATGGATGCGTTATGTACCTATGATACTCATTGTAGATTGTTTTGCAGTGCTGCCCTCGAGACCGGCTGTTCAGCATATTTTAGTATTCAGATTACTGTCATTAACTGCAGCATTAGACTGGACGTAAGAAGTACAAGCAGGAGTAAACCAAACAGTTCCTAGAATCTGCTCCTCTGTTTAATGTCTATCAATGTCCATCCACTTGACCCCCTAGTTCCATATTCCTCGATTCTACTGATGCGCCAAAAGATTTCAATTTCAGTCTTGAATGTAGCCACCAATTGTGTCTCCGCTGCTGTACAAGCTGGAGAATTCTAAAGATGCGAGAAGACCCTCTGGTCTGGCAACTGATTGTATCCCAGCTGCAATGAATTCGTTACTATCATTACCTACATTAGCTCTGCACAGGAAGTGACCTGTACTGTTGGCTTGGCAGAAGTTGATTTGAGGGAAGCAGCACTTTCTTAGGATTGTAACCATTGGATGATTTTTGTTCTCTAGTTGCTTCCTTATTCGTAGCCAATGAAAGCTGGGTTTTTTTCCCCCATTTTGTTTGGCAGCAAGCAGTTACAATTTTGCAGATAATGAAAGTGAAATTTGATTGAAGTGCTCTCTTACGTTTTGCCATTTGACAAAATATAAGAAAGCCTCGCATTTTCCAGTATCCGCAAAATATTGTTCCTCTCCTCCCAGACAAAAATAGACGACTGCTTGTTAAATTGCAAGAAATGAGATATTTTGAGAGGTGCGTGGTGTCTGAACCATTGCCCCAGTGCAATTATGTTTTCTAAAGCCAATGCTCATTCAGGAGGTGTGATTGTCTGATGGAATCGAGTATTGTTTGGAAAGTATACTTGAGTGTGATAATACTGCCCTAACCTTTAGGACAGAGAAACGAAAGATGACTAATTTGGGAGTAGTTTGGTTTTCGAAATGTAAGTGTGATTCTAATTTCCTTATTTTGGGTGATGTAAAGACATATAGTTCCTCCAGTGGAGAAATTATTTCAGCAGAACCTCACTGGGTATGCAACTTGCCTATCATGGTTCCCAGCCATTACAATAGTGACCATGTTTTAGGGAATGCATCGTTGGCTGTATGGTGTTTTTGAGTGTTGGTGAGCGATGCCACGGAAATGCAAGACTTCCTCCTCCTTGAGGTTGTGACCGAGTTGCAATTCTCAGGCTGCAGCTATGCCACTAATGGCGCTGCTGTAAAACCACACTGACCCGAGGCACTGAGAAACGGCACACCTTTTGGTTTCGCGATTGTCGATGATGTCACCAGATTGAAGGTTGCAGGCAGTTTACCATTGCCCAGGTGCGGCGTCTGTGGATGGACTGCATTTCATCACCAAGACAAAAGTCTGTTTAGGGGTAATCTCGCCTGAGAAACAGAGAGCTCTGATTTGTCTGTATTTGTTATTTGCGGTTTTGAACTTGACCTGGAAGTTTGGAAATGGCTGTTCGTTGTGCTGTTGCGTCATCAATGATTAAATTGCAAGTCAGGACACAAGCATCTGTCCCTTGGTGTCAGCAACTTTAATATATGCAAATGAAGGGGAACATTGATTTACACTTTATGGTTAGCTGCAGTGTAGCTCATCTAGACCAGATGATTGGATATTCCTTGTCTCCAAATGTTCAAGTGGTTGTACTAAAACAAAATGTATGGTCTACTGGATACAATGAAATAAAATCTGAAGCTTTGCCTTCATTTTGGGAGTAAAGGTCTGATTAATTTGTGTAGTATCAAGTTGAATGTGGTTTAACCGCCCCGGAAAACAGTGGTTTGAAGTGGCTAGAAAGATCCATTCTTCTTTCTGGTAATAATATCTTCTTTTATTTTTGCCCTTTTAGAATGAGTACAGTGTGATTTTGAATGTCTGTGACTTTGCAACTCAATGTCTTGTGCATTTTGAAACCAGGCACAAGAGCTACCCTGTGCTCACAGCCTTTCTGTAGTTCCAAGAATTAATGCAGTATACCATGCAGCAGCGCATTTGTGACCAATCTCATTTGGAAACCAATGTATTATAACAGAAATTCTCTTCTCTCCACTCTGTGCAGTGTGAAATTTCACTGGTGAAATTTTTGCAATGCTGGCTAACAGTTTTAAGAAAAATGAATGACTTGCATTTCGGGTACCCAAAAACTTTCCAGCAATAACATATGTTTTTTAAGTGCACTTTTGTAGAAAATACAACAGCCGATTTGCAGACAGCCTATTCCCGCAAACAACATCACAATAAACTGATAAGTAGCTTTTTGTTGTATTGGTTGAGATTTAAATATTGTCCAGCTGACCAGAGAGAACTCCCTCTCTCATTTATGAGTTAGATCTTTTGCATCCAACTCTGAGAACAGACAACACTTCATTTTAACACCTCATGTGAAAGGCAGCATCTCTGACAATGCAGCACTGCATCAGTATTGCACAGGGACCATCAGCGTGGATATTTCGGCTCAGGACTGGAACTCACAATCCATTAGTTGGGAAGCGGGCGTGCTACGCACTGAGCCAAGTCTGAGTCAAAGGCTTTGTCCAGTTCTTAACTGCTGAACCTCTCTTGTGAAGTTTGCTGAACTGACCATATGTTATAGCATCTATAGGTATATGTGCTGCTTGAACCAATGGAGGCATTGTTCTTTTGGGAGAAGCATACAAGAATTGCTGTTGTCATCCATGAGATCTTAATCTCGGTGAAATAAGGCACAAAGAAGCCAGGCTGAAATCTGAAGGCATTTGTGCCAGTACCAAATCTGTTTGTACCTACTGTTTCGTTGTCAGTGGATTGCTTTTAATTGTTTTTGACAGTAGTGGCATGGAAGAGGGCATGAGATATGACCGGAAACGGACCATCTAAACTTGCTATTATCTCTATGATGGTGAGCATAGCTATCCAGCAGTGACTGAGTTGTGCTGCATTTACTGACTCTAGATTCGGGCGTTGCTAGCTGCTTCAAGGAGACCAGTGGCAAACCTTTTCGTTTAAAAAAAAATCTATTTGCCTGTAGTTGCCCTGAGAAGGAGAGTTTCCTTCTTAAACACCTGCAGTCCATGTAGTGAAGGTCCTCCAGTATTACGATAAGGTAGGGAATGGCACAGTAACAGCTGAATGTCTTTGCAAGGGCACTGTCCAAATGAACGTTACCCTACATCCGAAACTTACAAAGTAAGCAACGAAGGTTGGGATCTTTTCACAAACAACAGATTAATGGCAAAACTCACAAGACATCTAAAATTTTGAAGAAGAGTCACATTGGGCTCAAGGAGCTAACTCTTATTTCTTTCTCCACAGTTCTGCCACAGCAGAGTTTCTTTACATTGATTAAGTGGACCTCTTGATTATCCAGAATAATTGATCTATCCGCCGCAATCCTGGTCCAATGCCTGTTAATGAAAGCGTTGCTGTGCTATTAAATATGAGTCAGCTTCCTGTCATCTTCACAGCAAGGGAGATGCTGTGTCTGTGTCCTATCGAGATGTGTATGTGTTTTGTACGTCTATTGTTACCCATACTCCAAGCAGTCAGAGCAGCCCACAACCTTTGAGAAACAAGAGCTGGATAGCCTAGATTTCCTAATTTGTTTGTTTGTCTGACCCCAATCTCTGATTTGTCCATCCCAATCAAAGCCTCAAGTCACAGCTTGGGGCCAGTGTGTCTCACTATTAATGCATCAGTGGAGATACTGCTGTAGGGCTTGAGAGCAGTTCCCTCTGTTATCTTCAGGTAAGCAGCATCTATCATCCCCCATAGAAGCTATGGCTCAGATTTTCTGTTTACCAGATTGATACCCCCAAAGATGTGCGTCTGGATCTTTCGCAAGTTCCAGTGCAGGGATTGGCTGGAAATTTAAACTTCCGATGGGCAATTTACCCTTTGTCTCGATGCTTCTGAAAACATCTCCAACACTGACTTCAAGTTAGAGTTCATTTATGCAAGAAATGTTTGACATGGGTAACATGTCACCCTACCAACCTTCCAACCTTCCCTCCACTATTCAATTGAATCACCCTCCTAACCACCCAGCTATCTCCCAACCTCAAATACTACCTCACCAATGCACTTACTACTCAAACACCTCTCCAGCACCTCCTGCCCTACTTCCTCAACCAGCATACCCACTTATACTGTGGCCTTCTCTTTGTCCCCTTACAAAGTGGCTTTGGGACACTTACTGCATTACAGCAGCTAGTGCCAGAAACAGGACGGGGCTTGGAATCCTTGGCCGATCTTGCACACCAGTGATAGATTCTGCTTTAAGACACAATCTGGATTTTTGAGAAGTCGCTGTTCAGTGGCTTGCGCCAGAAATGCAGCGCTCACTCTGAAATTCTTTTAAAAAATTGGAATGGAGTGGGGATCAGTGACGATTGCTCCACTTCAGATGTTTTGGGTCAATATCTTACACAATTTTTAGAATGAAAAGAAGCAGCACGGTATAGAGAGGTAGCCAGTATCTCAAGCTGAGCTGGATTTGAATGAGAAGGCTGAGCACACAACAACAGGTGCATCATAATTTGCATGTGACTGAAGCCTCAACTACTGAAAACTATTGGCAAGTTCTAAAATCAATACAGACTCTGGTCCACATCTGCCGCTTTCGAGCTCTGACCTTTTATTAGAAGCCATGAGGATCGCACAGGTAACGCAAGCCCTGTTATTCCTGGAGTCATATCAAATATTAATTTTTTTTTTAAAAAGGGTGCGCAGTCCCCTAATTTATTTGACGTTCAGACCAAGACTGATAGAAAGCACATATCAGATTTCTGTTGTAAGCAAGAATTACTGTTTATTACAAGTAATTTGACCGTAGCTACAAGTAAACAGATATAAACCATTAGCATATAACACCACTAATGAAAACTCTAATCCCTTTTGTAAACTCCTGTTTACATACACGCACAGACAAACAAGGACATTAGATTATTGACAAAGATTGAAAAATGGGAAGCCAGTTCAGTGGTCTTTGCTTCCCAGTTCCAATGTTGAGATGATCCTTCAGTTGGCCAGACCCTTTGTCGTTCAATAACCTTTATCTAGCTGCTTCCACTGCTTTGTAAGAAGTACACAGTGGCTGACTCACTTGGAAAATGATTCTGATTTGTCAATGTCAGCTCAGCAACTACTGCAGAAAAGGTAATTGGTTTTCTTCAAACTTAAATTGAGGTTTTGACTGCAAAGAACATGTAGCTTCTGGCCTAAGAGAAGGTCTGTACACTTTTATCTCTTTGTCTCTATCTCTGTAACTTTACAGCTCCAAGCTACTCATCTACCTGAGAATCAATTACGCAGCAATTTTAGCAAGCAACAGGTCTCCATCATTGATAACTGTCACTAGTTCACAAACCAATCAACTTCTTGTTGCCAAAAGGAGCTGCATCAGGGCACATCTTTGGCCCTACATCATCTCTAATCTAATTGTCAATTACTGCTTATTTAAACATTGTTTTACATTGCCTGTCATGGATACCCAGATGCCTACTTTCAAAACTGCAGCCACTCTTTGAAACACTGATTGTTTTTAAAACCATTCTTTCTAATTGCAGTCCCCAGATTTTTAAAACACAAAAATTACCAGAGTAAGTAGTGGAGGCTGGTACAATTGCAACATTTAAGAGGCATTTGGATGGGTATATGCATAGGAAGGGTTTGGAGGGATATGGGCTGGGTGCTGGCAGGTGGGACTGGATTGGTTGGGATATCTGGTTGGACCGAAGGGTCTATTTCCATGCTATACATCTCTATGAGTCTAAAAATAAAAAAGACTTGGTCCTTAACACTTATTATTAAATCTGCTTCTATTACCATACAGATGATCCTTTTCAGATCATTATAATTATAATTCGCTGTTTTAAAAACCTCCAAATGTTATCTCAGGTTATTTTGCAAATTACCTATTAGCTGTGTCTCCTGATTATTATTTCTTAGCCAAAGGAGACCATTTCTCTTTATTTCCTTCCTTGCTTTTGAATGCCTCTATTAAATGTTCTCTGGATCTTCCATGTTTTTCTGTACTCCAAAGTTTCACCTCAATACCATTTCAGTAAATTTCTTCTGTACAAACTCAAGTCTTGACATCCTTCCTGATGTATGATGCCCAGAATTGGAAAATGGCCCAACAGGGAGTACTATCTCATGATTGATCTCGGTTTAGCATTATTTGCTTGCTTGTGTACTCTGTGCCTCTATTTATGAAGCCAAAGATCCTGTATTTTTTTTTCTAAACTTGCCACCTTCAAAGGTTTCCATGTAAACTGCCAGGTCTCTCTGTTCCTTCACCCCTTTCAAAATGGTTTCAGTTCATTTACATTGCTTTTCCGCATCCTTCCTAGAAGATGCAGCAGATACACCTTCCTGTCTTAGATATCATCAGTCACTTCACCAGTCTGTCTCTCTGTCTCCTGTAATCTGCTGCCATCTCTTCACCCCTTAAACTTCTCAAATGTTTTTGTGTCTTTTGTAAACTTTGAAATAATGCCTGGTGGATCCAAGTCCAGATTGTTAATATAAATCAAAATGCCTATATGCCAGAACTCTCATGTTTGGCAAGCATCCACGTCACTGATTTCTCACGGTTATTACGAACTACTTTATGCTGAGAACTTAGAAGATGTATTTGTTTGAGTGATGTACAGCAATACCCAAATGTCACCATATAGCCCAGAGCGGATTTGAGGAGAACATGTGTGCATGCATCAGCCAGGCAAATTAAATGAGCTTTCCTTTGTGCTAATTATTTATAAAACTGGGATTGAAAACAAAGTACAAGGAGCACATGCTTTGTAAACTTTATTAATGAAAATTCATAGCAAGATTTTTCTACTTTGATTGCTGCTAAGGCCAGTGAATTATTTTCTTACACCATTCCCACATGATTGAGGTAGGAACTCTATCCCACTCTCCCTGTATTGGGAGTCCTCCAGCAAGTTGCGGCTGAACAGGACATTGGTTAGGCCACTTTGGTAATATTGCGTGCAATTCTGGACTCCTTATTGGAAGGATGTTGTGAAAGTTGAAAGGGTTCAGAAAAGATTTACAAACAATATTTGAGCTACAGGGAGAGGCTAGGGCTGTTTTCCCTGAGGCTGAGGGGTGACCTTATAGAGGTCTATAAAATCATGAGGGGCATGGATAAGGTAAATAGACAAAGTCTCTTCCCTAGGGTGGGGGAGTCCAGAACTAGACGGCATAGGTTTAGGGTGCAAGGGACCTAAGGGGCAATATTTTCACACAGAGGATGGTACAGGTATCAGAGGGTGGAATGAGCTGCCAGAGGAAATGGTGGAGGCTGGTACAATTGCAACATTTAAAAGGCATCTGGATGGGTACTTGAATAGGAAGGGTTTGAAGGAATGTGGGCCGGATATACTGGCAGGTGGGACTAGATTGGGTTGGGATATCTGGTCAGCATGGATGAGTTGGACGGTGTTGTACATCTCTATGACTCTTATGACCTAAGGCAGAAGGTCCTTCTGACTTCCTTAAGGAAATTCTCAGTGGCAAGAAATGGAAGACCAAGTCATTGCATCCTCTATATCACTCATCGCTTTTCAGATTACAGCAACCTCAATCCCAATGATGTGCAGGGAGTTTTTTTCTGCTTGCCTGCAATATTATCTTTCGCTCATAAGATAGTTGCTGGCATAATTAGGCTGGTCGTGTGGGAATGGTTCACTGTAAAGTGATGCCCATACCATTTGATTTGCCAGCCAAGATGTTCCAGATTCAGAATTGTATCTGGAGTTTTAATTTCAACAAAGTGGATGCAGGATAGATGAGTCCATATGCGTGTGGCTTTGCAGAAAGAATGGAGTTTTTTTCTGTGAAGAGCATTGAAATGTAAAGAGACTGTTGCAATATCAAAGTGATGTTAAATTCAGTGATTTCTGCAATGATGGAGTTAAATGGGTCTGAAAGAACACTCAAACATTGCAATGGACGGAAGTGAAACTGTCCTCTAATTGGTGCCTTTTGGGGTTTTCAAGCTATGCTATGTCAGTATGCACATGAAAGAGAAAACTTCTTTTACAAGGGAGCATTAGCAGTTATGTTAGGGAACTGATTATTTTTTGCTGTTTGGTTTTGGCAATTAGTTGTAATTGTATGGAATTGTAGAGATTTGTATTCAAACTGTGCCAGTTATCCTTAAACCAGGTCACCTCAGGCTACTGCACTTAAAATCTCCCAGGAATTTGTTTATGGAACACCGTGGTCTCCCACTTACTGGGAAAAAAAGTATAAAGAAGTCCTACACTGTAGCTGACAGTAGCTCTGAGAGGGGACTAAGCTTGTCAGTCTGTATAACTGTAGGAACCTCTATCATTGTCATACGTCATTCTCTGAAGTTGTGAAGCTGCTAGACCTTTCTTAGATGGGTAAATAATGCTTTTGACAGGGCTTTAGGGCAACCTTATGTGAAAAATGGCAACCCTGTCGAGATGTGCATGTTTAATTTTAATACAAAAATGGTTCCCAAAATAATGTTCGAGACCCTCTTTATGTTGAATGTCATTTCTATTAAACAGAATTATTAATAAAAGTTACATCCAAAACAAATAGGTTTCTTAGGTACGTATACCAAATACTTAGCACTGCAACAAAACCAATTATACCTTACCCTCCATTTCTTTATCCAATTTTTGGAGTACTCAAGTTATCCATAGGATCTTTTACAGTGAGGGATATCAATAAAACTGAAGCAATCCAAAGGTGTAATCTGCGATTCATATGAGCGTACAAATTAGGAGTAGGCCATTCAAGTCCTTGAGTCTGGCACATCTTTCAATTAAATTATAACTGATATGATTATGGCTTCAAATCTGTATTCCTGCCCACCACTGATACTCTTTGACTCCCACTTCCTTTGCCTCCACTGCTCTCTGGGGAAGTGAATTTCTAAACCTCTCAACCTCATGAAAGTCAAATAAAATTCTTCTTATCCCTATCAGAAAGACCATATATTTATATTGTTGCTGTTAGTTCTAGTCTGCTCCACAAGGGGAGACATCCTTTCAGCAAGTAATCTGTCAATGTCTCAATAAGGTTGCCTCTGCCTACTCAATAAAATAGCATGGGACAAATACCAGTATCACATCTATGACTAAAGATTTTTCTTATTCATTTTCTATTCATTGATGTGATGTGTGTGTCTGTGGTTAATTGCCCATCTCTAATTACCCTGGAGAAGATGTTGGTGAGATACTCCCCTAAAACACTGCATTCCTTGGTGTGTAGTGGTCCCAACAGTGCTGTTATAAAGGAAATTCCATGATTTTGACTCAATGACAATAAAAGAACAACAATATGATTCCAAATCGGGATGGTGAGTGGCTTGGAGGGGGAACTTCCAGCTGCTGATGTTCCCGTGTATCCTTGTTATTCTAGTTAGTAGAGGTTTCAGGTTTGGAAGGTACTGTCAAAGGAATCTTGTTGAGTTTGGAACCTGAAACAATGCAGCAAAGAATGGTGAGAAAATGACCGCCCATGTTGTTTAAAATGTGGAATGGACTGATGGGGAACAAGAGCCCCATGCCCTCTGGCAATGAAAAATGACGAAAGTCATCCACACACACTGCAAATATTATCTCTGTCCGAGGCAGTGTATCAATAAACTCACTTCCCACAATGGGACAAGCTGTCAAAGCAAATAGTCACAGCCCCATCTTTTAGACTCAACTTTAGATCATTACCATTTACAAGTTTTTATTATCAAGACGACCATCTCAGCAAGTCATGTCTGGATTATCTAGCATCATCCATACCAAAATTTGGGAAGTACAGACAGTAATATGCAGCTGAAGCAACTATTTTCAAACATTTACCCAATTGCCTGTCCAAAACTGTCACAGTATTCAATCTCACCCTCTCAGATTCCTCGCCTGAACAGTCTTTTATGTTTTGGTTTAGAAATGAACTTCTAGCTTGGGAGAAGATTTGTAGCTCAGGTGCTCATTGTTGTGATTCTGTTCGCCGAGCTGGGAATTTGTGTTGCAGACGTTTCGTCCCCTGTCTAGGTGACATCCTCAGTGCTTGGGAGTCTCCTGTGAAGCGCTTCTGCGATCTTTCCTCCAGCATTTGTAGTGGTTTGAATCTGCTGCTCCCAGTGAGATATAGGCTCCTGGATTAGATGGGATTGAGGTTCACAGGGAGAAAGTGTGAAAATAGATAAATCCCTTGGATCGGATGGGATTTATCCTAGGATTCTCTGCGAAGCGAGGGAGGAGATCACAGGGTCTTTGGCTTTGATCTTTATGTTGTCCTTGCCTACAGGAATAGAGCCAGAAGACTGGAGGATAGCTAATGTTGTCCCCTTATTCAAGAAGGGGAGTAGAGACAACCCTAGTAATAATAAATCAGTGAGCCTTACTTCTGTTGTGGGTAAAGTATTGGAAAAGGTTATAAAAGATTGGATTTATAATAATCTAGAAAGGAATAAGTTGATTAGGGATAGTCAACAGTTTTGTGAAGGGTAGGTCATGCCTCAGAAACCTTATTGAGTTCTTTCAGATGGTGACCAAACAGGTGGATGAAGGTAAAGTGGTAGTTGTGGTGTATATAGATTTCAGTAAGGCATTTGATAGGTTCCCCACGTAGGCTATTGCACAAAATATAGAGGCATGGGATTGATTTAGTGGTTTGGATCTAAAATTGGCTAGCCGAAAGAAGACAGAGGGTGGTGTTTGGTGGAAAATGTTCATCCTGGGGTTCAGTTACTAGTGGTGTATTGCAAGGATTTGTTTTGGGGCCACTGCTGTTTGTCATTTTTGTAAATGACCTGGATGAGGGCACAGAAGGATGGGTTGGTAAATTTGCGGATGACGCTAAGGTCAGTGGAGTTATGAATAGTGTCAAAGGATGTTGCAGGATATAGAGGGACATGGATAAGCTGCAGAAAGGTGGCAAATGGAGTTTAATGCAGAAAAGTGAGGTGATTCACTTTGGAAGGAGCAACAGGAATAGAGTTACCATGGGCTAATGGTAAGATCGTTGGTAGTGCAGAGAGATATCGGTGTTTAGATTCCCAAAAGTTGCCACCCAGGCTGATAGGGTTAAGATTAGACTTACAGTGTGGAAACAGGCCCTTCGGCCCAACAAGTCCACACCGACCCATACCCCTACATTTACCCCTTACCTAACACTACGGGCAATTTAGCTTGGCCAATTCACCTGACCCGCACATCTTTGTGACTGTGGGAGGAAACCGGAGCAAACCCACGCAGACACGGGGAGAACATGCAAACTCCACACAGTCAGTCACCTGAGTCGGGAATTGAACCCAGGTCTACAGGCGCTGTGAGGCAGCAGTGCTAACCACTGTGCCACCGTGCCGCCCAAAGAAGGCATGTAGTTTGTTAGCTTTTATTGGTAGAGCGATTCAGTTGCAGAGCCATGAGATCATGTTGCAGCTGTACAAAACTCTGGTGCGGCTGCGGTTGAAGTATTGAAGTATTGTGTACAGTTTCGGTCTCCACATTATAGGAAGGATGTGGAAGCTTTGGACATGTTTCAGAGGAGATTTATTTGGATGTTGCCTGGTATGGAGGGAAGGTCTTATGAGGAAAGGTTGAGGAACTTGAGGCTGTTTTCGTTAGAGAGAAGAAGGTTGAGAGGTGACTTAATTGAGACATATAAGATAATCAGAGAGTTCGATAAGGTGGATAGTGAGAGTCATTTCCTTGGATGGTGATGGCTAGCATGAGGGGACATAGCTTTAAACTGAGGTGTGATAGATGTAGGAGAGATGTCAGAGGTAGTTTCTTCACTCAGATTAGTAGGGGTATGGAACGCACTGCCTGCAATGGTAGTAGACTAGCCAACTTTAAGGGCATTTAAATGGTCATTGGATAAACATATGGATGTAATTGGAATAGTGTAGGATAGATGGGCTTCAGATTGTTGCACTGACCTGTGGAGCCATCGATGGCCGAAGGGCCAGTACTGCGCCGTAATGTTCTATGTTCTATGTAATGGCTGTCAAGAAGGGAAACTGCCATCCTTACCTGGTCTCATCTACATGTGACTTCAGATCCACAGCAATGTGGTTGACTCTTAACTGCCCTCTGAGCAATTAGGCATGGGCAATAAATGCTGGCCTATCCGGTGACATCCTCATCCTGTGAATGATTGAACAATAGTCTCACTGAGGCCAGTAAAAGTCTTTTGTGCAATGTTCTGCCATTTGAGGAAACCCTGTCACTTGGACGCAAGGTGAATGTGCATTGATTTATGGTGTAGCGATTCCACTGAAGTGAAGAGGCTGCATTGACTGCGCTATGATAGAAATGCGGCAATTGGGCTACCTTTCCAGAGTAGGACGTTTACTCATTTATGTTTATTTAATGCATGACTGGATCAATCTGAATGAGATTAGTCGACAGACAATTCAAAATAATGGCGAGTACAAATTGGGTCAGCAGTGACAAGAACATGCCTTTTGTGTTTTTCTCAAATTTCACTGTTTGAAAATTCGGCAAACAAAGATTGATATGAGTGAACAGCCTGCTCAGTATTGGAGGTTTCTAAAATTTTAGTTTGGGCTCGTCCTGAATATTTCTAAAAGGAAAAAAGCAGTACATAAGCCAGTCTTGTAGCGAAATTTTAATGTTTACAAATGTTTGTCTATTTAATTTAAAACAGCTTCATTTCAATTTTGGAATTCTCTGTATGGAAGTAACAGAAGCATTAAAGAAGGGGAAATTAATACAATGAAGTGTACTGTCTACAACATGGAGAATAACAGTTTTGTTGACCAGTAACAGAGAAGGGCTTCCTACAGTTAGAGTTGTATATAACAGCGTATGCCTTATTTCTTAATTGCTTGACAGGTTGCCACACTGTATGCTGTTACTTTGGAGAACAATATAGAATGTTTAAGTCCTTTGCAATTTGTTGTTGCAATGTTTGTGTTTGCACACCATACTTCTGGTTTTAATAGAAACAGTGAACAGGAAAGAATCTGCTCTCACTGGCTGCTGTCTATAGTTGTGTCCACAAATGTCTATCTGATTCACCAATTCCACTCTTTTCCTTGGCTGAACTTGACCTTTGCTTGCATCTTTAATTGGCTGTTTGACCCTGAGCTAAGGGTCCATATCCTCCCTAAACCTACTTCCACTTGCATAAGACGAATCATGACTACTCCTTCTTCATCTCGTCTGCTGCTACTACTGTCATCAACCCTTGTTGCATTTAGATTTTAGTGCATGTACAACCACCTTGCCCTCTCTAAACACTTGAGGTCATCCAAATCCCAGCTGCTCACTTTGTAACTCAAACCAAATACTGTTGACTGTACTTCCTATGCTGATGTTATATTAATTCCTAGTGCAGCAATAAAATAGAAATCCTTGTTTCAAATCTTTCAATGACATTGCCCTTCACTAACTCTTGTTTTTCCCTACAAATGTATAGCCCTCTAAGATCTCTGCATTCCTCCAATTCTGGCTTCTTTACATTTCCAATTTTAATAATTCCTCTAATGGCAACCACACCTTTGGCTGCTTATGCTGTTCAGGAGAAAGTGAGGACTGCCGATGCTGGAGATCAGAGTCAAGAGTGTGGTGTGGGAAAAGCACAGCAGGTCAGGCAGCATCAGGCCTGGTTCCTCATGGAAGGGTTTATGCCCGAAACATCAATTCTCTCGCTCCTCAGATGCTGCCTGACTTGGTGTACTTATCCAGCATCACACTCTGTGCCTAAGCTCTTAACGTTGGAATTCACTGCCAAAGGTCCTTTTACCTCTATCTCTTCCCTTAAGATAATCCTTGGCTTTGTCAATACCTTGGTATGTCCTTATATGGTTTGATGTAAATTTTTATAGTCATACAGCATGGAAGCAGGCCATTCGGTCCAACTCTTCCAGACCAACCAGACTTCCCAAACTAAGCTAGTCGCATTTGCCTGCATTTGACCCATATCCCTCTAAACCTTTCCCATCCACATACCTGTCTAAATGTCTTTTAAATGTTGTACTTCTGTCTGCCTCTACCACTTCCATATGTTCAACAGTTGCTGCAATGAAGCTCTTTGTGAGATATTACTGCATTAAAGTCGCAAACTGTTCTTGTTGATTCTTTGGTCACTCCCCAGAATATT
The DNA here is from genome assembly GCF_020745735.1 of Hemiscyllium ocellatum. Classification (NCBI taxonomy): domain Eukaryota; kingdom Metazoa; phylum Chordata; class Chondrichthyes; order Orectolobiformes; family Hemiscylliidae; genus Hemiscyllium; species Hemiscyllium ocellatum. The sequence goes on from NC_083404.1 coordinate 54,599,478, forward strand.
CCTAATGAGAGAAGAGGAGGAGAAATGAGAAGTTTTCTCCTGTAATAACAAGAATCTTACTTGTCTTGTTCCAGAAGCATCGTCTTACAAAAAAGCTTGAGTAAATTAGAAACTAGAGGTGATCAGTATGTGGTGCCATCTGTAACCCCAGCTGCCACTGAAGGGTATTTAGCTCCAGTTTAGAGATGTGTTTGACCATATTTGCAGTCCTTGGAGGAGGGAGACTGAATTTGGCTGAGAATGTGTTTGACATTGGTTTGGTGGTTTGTGGCAGTTTGATGAATGGCAGAGGCAGCATCGAAGAGGGCACACCGTTTTGATCCGACTGAGTTAGCTAACTTGAACTACGTTAAGGATAGGGATACGATTCTTTGCGATGGTGTCTAGGCCAGGTAGGGTAATCATGGATCAGCTATCCAGTTGCCATTTGTTGTACAATTTTCAACAAGAATCCAGCTCAAGGCCAAATGTCTCTAGATATTTTTAAGCACATGTTCCCCTTCTCACTCGTGCTCTTTGTGATTGTTGTCCTTTGACCTTTGTTACTTTTCCACATTAATTAGGACCCCACAGCTTATTTGTCATTGTACACTTAGCATTTCGCTCAAGCCTGAGAAAGTCTATAAGACAGTAAGATTCAAGCAAACGTTTTGAACTGTTACTTGTGTTTTAGCTTGAGTAAAGGTTTCAATTTAATGAGTCATTTAACTGTTGAATATTTTTTTCATAGAAAATAAAATAAAGTGAAAAGCAAGGGTGGGGAAAGGCCATAAGCATGTGTCTTTCCAAGCCACCTGTGAGAACGATAAATGAAATGGAGTTTTTGAAATGATTCATCATGGTATGCAGTCAGGTTTCACTGCAGTAAAGCATGCTGACAGGAAGCATTTGCAAATGAAGCTTCCCAAACAGTTGATAAAACATTTCTGTTGATCTGGAAAGTACAGATACCCAAGTCTTATGGACAGTCACTTTCATTCCGCAGAACTGTTAATCATCCCCTACCACGGTTAAACTTTCTCAGAAAGCAAGTTAGTGGAAACAAAATCACCCATAAATCATAAGGCATCAAAATGGAGCAACAAAATAGTTGAGCCTGCTCTGCCACCTAAAACGGATTAGAACATTCTTTTAACAAAGACATGTAATGGTTTGTCCAGCTTTCAATATGCACATATACTCGTCTTGCATCTTTGCAGAATGCACTTTGTGTAAAGTCTGAACAATTTTCCAGAAGAGCTTGCCAGGGATTTACAAAATAATTTTTGACTTGACAGCAGCATTCAAATCAGTTTGCAAGTAGATTTCTACTTTAAAACTTTTTTGGAGCAAATAGCAGTTTGTTTTTTTGTAGTTTGGTGCATACCAAATAGCCTACCACAATCCCTGTCCCTTACCAAAGCATGTGCTTCTGCCAAGCCTTTCCCCCCCCCCCACCATGGGTCAGCCAACTTGCAAGCAGCCACTGTAAAATTAATTTTCATACAATGGGCCTTCCAATTCACTGGCACAACTGTAGCAGGAGCCATCAGGTAGCTGCAGGGAGTGATGCCCGTGACATGGCACCCACCATGGGCATAAAATTCAATTTGAGTTTCTCAAAAACACACAACACCCAACCAAAAAAAAGTCCTTTCTTGCAGTTTTACTGCTGAGGCAATTAAATGTGTCTTGTGCAGAGACTACACTCATGATAATTGCAAATGTGCTTTAGCAATTACCGACATTAACAGATCTCGAACCACAGTCACAGTGTTCACTAGTAATTCTACAGCGTGTAATGATCACTAATGTTAATTTGATCAGACAATTCACTTCTATTGTAAGTATTTGATTCTGTTTTAAATATGATGATGTGTAGAATAGTCTTCTGCTTGGCACCATGTTAGGTACAGCTAAAAGACATTAGGTTCCCAGGCCAATTAGTCTAACCCTCAACTTGTCCAAAACATGGTTGCATTAAACCTTTCCCTCATAAGGAGAGAGTGAGGTCTGCAGATGCTGGAGACCAGAGTCGAGAGTGTGTTGCTGGAAAAGCACGGCAGGTCAGGCAGCATCCGAGGAGCAGGAAAATTGACGGTTTGGGCTGGAGCCCTGCATCAGGAATCCTGATGGAGGGCTTCGGCCCGAAATGTCGATTCTCCTGCTCCTTGGATGCTGCCTGACCTGCTGTGCTTTTCCAGCAACACACTCTCAACTCTTTCCCTCATAAGAAGTTAGGTTTGCCTATTACCCAAGTCAGTGTTGAAATAACCCAGCATCTCATTCTCCATAGCACTGACTGCAGTATTTCTCCTAATTTCTTCAAGAGAATGCTCTTCTGACTTCAACCTCCTGTGCATCCCTTATCCCTGATCTCACCATTTGTAGTAAAGTATTCAAGTGTTCTTTAGCCTAATTTATGGAACTATAACTCAACATCTCCACATCTCTCCCTCCACTTCCTTTAAAAACAAATCTCCTCAAAAACATTGTCTTCAATTCAGATTTCAGTCACCTTTCTTAACTTCTTTGTTCCTGTTGTATTTGCTTTCTTTAAACTTATCCACAATGTAATTTAGGGCATTTGTTTACGATGAAAGGATCAATGCAAGTTTTGTTATAATGTTATTGGTGCCCACATTACTGATGACGAATGGAAAAAAACAAAAATGTACAGTTCACTCATTGGAATCCATTAGCATTGCATCTCTATGCAATAATGTCTGTGACAACACATCATTGCAAAGTTGAATTATTGCAACTCCATATAAAGCATTTAATGGATAATAATGCATTCTGCAGTGCAGCACTTCTGAGGGTGCAGCTTCACTGCAAGGAGTGTAACACTTCAAACAATTCCACATCCACCCCCCCTCCCCCCCACAACCTTCTCAAGACTGCAAACGATGTCAAATAATGAGCAAATTTGCCACCACCACCACCACCAGCCACATCCTGAGATGAACAATCAGAACATCTATCAGCAACTTTCCTCGTTCACCTTGTGAAACTTCAACTGACCATCCCATCAAGCTAAACTTGACAGTTGCAATCCAAATTGGCGCTGCAGGGCCACCCAGTTCTAGCTTGGTTGACTGAACAATATATTTCCTTTCTAGAAGTTTCTGTGACTCTTCCCTTGTTCTTCAAATCTTTACTGCAGCGGTGCTAGGATTTTGTCGGTTTTTCTAAAACAATGTTTATTCACTGATGGGATGTGAGTGTCACTCACTAGGCCAGTGTTTACAGCCTGTCCTTAGTTGCCCTTGAGAAGTTGATGGTGAGCTGCCTTCTTGTACCGCTGAAGTCCATGTGCTGTAGGTAAACATAGGACATTTTATTATGCATCACACTGGGGCATACTGGGCTATAAGATAGCTGTATTCTCATTAGGTGGTGGTGCACTGCAGAAATTCACCAAGGCTTTCTAGACAGCATCTTTCAAAACCAAGACCACTTCCATCTCGAAGAACAAAGGCAGCAGATACATGGATATGTACGGCAGATACAGCACCATCTGCAAATGCTCCCCCAAGCCACTCGCCATCAAGACTTGGAAATGTATCACTGTTCCTTCAGTGTTGTTGGGTTTTCCTTCCTAACTGCATTGTGCATCCACCTACAACATGTGCACTGCAGCGGTTCAAAAAGGCAACTCACCACCACCTTCAGAAAGGCAGCGAGGGACGCTCAGTAAATACTGCCCAGCCAATGACGCCCACATTTCTTGAATGAACTTTTTTTAAAATGCCCCAGTGTCTTTTATTGTAAATTGATGAATTGGACACCAGTCATGAAATTTGGAAAAAAAAGTTATACATTTGCATAATTTAAATTTCTGTTGCTCACTTCCTTCAGTTGGGGACTTTTCGACATTTTTAAAAATTCGTTTGCTCTTCATTTTTCTGAAGCGTATCTTAATTCACAGTAATATAAAGGTTGCTATGCGATGGATTTCCTTAATACTCATGGTTTCTCATTTCTGTTCTCTGTTGACTGCCATTCCGTCTTGTGAAGGTTAACTTGTTTGTGTTCACCCTGACAGCGTGTGGTGTCATAGGCATCATCATCCATACTTCTCCAGCTTATTCTTGACACTCACATACACATTTCACTGGGTAGCACTCCAGAACAGGATGAAAGCATGGTATTGAGGGCCTATTTCCACTGATTGGGGAATGGGGAATGGAGGACATGGTGACAAAGTCGAAAAGAGTAGTCAGGCTTTTTATGAATGAAATTAGGATATGTTTCCACGTGCCCTTGTTAGAAGCAATTTGGAATTGTTAACTTCATATCAGAAATTGATAGACTTTGTGCAGTTCTGGTCATCCTGCCATAAGAAAGATATTTTTAAACTGGAGGGAGTTCAGAAAGATTTACCAGGATGTTGCCAGGGATGGAGGGTTTGAGATACAAAAATAGACTGGAAAGACTGGAATTTTTTTCACTGCAATGTAGAAGGCTGAGGGATGACTTTATTGAGATTTATAAAATCATGTGGGATATAGATAAGGTTAATGACAAGGATCTTTTCCCTAGGGTGAGGGAGTTCAAAACTAGATGGCATATTTTTAAAGTGAGAGGAGAAAGATTTAAAACGGACATGAGGGCGAGTTTTTTTTGTTGTTCGTGTGTAGGCTGAACTGCTAGAGAAAATGGATGTGGGTACAGTTACAACATTTAAAAGACATTTGGATAAGTTTATGAATGGGAAAGGTTTAGTGGAACAGGCAGATGGGGTTAGTTTAGTTTGAGAACATGATCGGTGTGGACTGTTTGGCCTGAAGGGTCTGTTCTTACACAGGTCAAGAGGTGTGACAAAGGTTGTATGGGGTGGAGCTGACCTGATCTCATTAGTGGTAGACATTTGAGGGGTAAAGCTGTCTACTTCTCCTGCTGTGCTGATACAATTGAAGTGGCCCCAATATTACTACATCTCAGATCAATTCATTATGTCTATAAGTAAGTCCAGATCTCATTGGCTAAAGCTACCTGCAATAAAGACTTCATCCTCAAGGGAAACATCTAGTCTCTGTTCACGTAAAAGCTTCTTTACATTTTTGTCTTTGCTTTGACAGTTTCTTAATGCTTGCACTTTGCCTCTAGTGTATTTTTGCAGTTATTATGTATAGCCTGTGGAGTTTTTGGTGACCTATTCATGTTTGTGATTCATCACACTATTGGACTTCTTACACTGAGATGGGGAGTAACGCAATGACTGTTCAGTTGTGGGAAATTGGATAGCTCAGTGTGCTCACTTACAGAGTAGCATTGGTGGTTGGGAGCAGGTCACCCAAATGGGATCATTGCAGGGAGATGTCAGAGTAGGTCAACATAAATTAATGTACAAGGTAAAAGTGACAACGAGAGGAAGCGTTTGATTTTCTGGATTAGTGGTGCTGGAAGAGCACAGCAGTTCAGGCAGCATTGAAGGAGCAGTAAAATCGACCTTTCGGGCAAAAGCCCTTCCAGCATTTGCAGTCATTGTTTTTACCCTGCCAAATTTCATTACCTTGAATCTGACTAATCTCAAATAATAAAGCATTGGTCATCCCTTGCTTATTATTATATATTCAATGGGTTTTATTTTGTCATTTTATCACTGATTAGGGAATAGGTGTTACTGGAAAGTGGGCGGCTGGCACACAGGCATCTCCCTCCTACCGCAGGAAGGAAACCACCACATCTCGAGCCCCGCTAAAAACTGACAAGCCCAGGTACGGCTATCTGATCAAAGAGTCTTGTCTTCCTCCCCCTACTATTTACACAGTTGAGGTGTGAAGGGAGCGTTCACAACTGTTTAGTGGATGCTATGTTAAGAGGTTGCTCGCATGTATTCACAAACCGTTATTAGTGATTTCGAGAGTATTAGCTGAAAGTTCAGCCACTCCTGTAAATGGGTTCAGGGGTCATGTGCTTAATTACTACATCTCAGATCAATTCATTATGTCTATAAGTAAGTCCAGATCTCATTGGCTCAAGCTACCTGCAGTAAAGACTTCATCCTCACGGGAAACATCCTCAAGGTAGACAGTGAGCAAGATTTGTGCTGGCCTCTTATTACAGTGTTCAGCCGAGTGCGACCTGCGAGCCATGCTGCAAAGCTTTCAATGAACTTCACACGGACAGTCACCCGTGGATGGAATTGAACCTGGGTCCCTGATAATGTGAGGCAGCAGTGCTAACCACTAAGCCAGCATGCCGCCCATAAAGGTGCCACCCCGCCTGTGTTGTCTAAGGTTGAGATCAGCACGATCTGGAGGCTCAGCCCCGGCATGGTCAGCTTGAAGAACTGTAATGCTGAACTTTTTAACTTCTTTATGTTTCTGATTTATTCCTAAGATCCTATACCTTTGTCCCCAAGATGACACTGTAAGTGGCAACTTTGTAAACTTCTCACTAGACATACAAGAGCATATGTGACAATCAACCTAATCCTGCTACCTGGCACGAAGTCTACACTCAGATGGTGTGACCATGGAATTTTTGCTTTCCACCCCACCCCGCTTCCTGTCAGCTTCCTGCCACATCGATCTCTCAGTGTCTATCAGCAGCTTCCCTTTTTTGCCTTAATTCAGACACCAAGGAACTGCAGCCTGCACAGCCACACAGCCTCGGAAGGAAACTCGAGCACGACAGCACGATCCCGATCCCGATGAAGATACACAGTCACCCGATCACACGCACGGCTGCCAACTGAGATAACCAACGTTGGGAAAACTTCACTAGGCGGTACAGATCCTGAGGTGTGCATGTGGTAAGTCACCAAAACAGAAGGTGGGCTGCAGCCAGACCTGGAGATAGGGCAGTTCATGTGCCAGGTGACAGGTGGGTGAGGTCAGACATGGCATCATCAACAAGGCCTCGCATGAGGATGTCAATGGGACAGTTCCAGCCTTCGGTCACTTCTGGGTGGCACGGTGGCACAGCAGTTAGCACTGCTGCCTCATAGCGCCAGAGACCCGGGTTCAATTCCCGCCTCAGGCGACTGACTGTGTGGAGTTTGCACATTCTCTCCATGTCTGTGTGGGTTTCCTCCGGGTGCTCCGGTTTCCTCCCACAGTCCAAAAATATGCAGGTTAGGTGAAATGGCCATGCCAAATTGCCCGTAGTGTTAGGTGAAGGGGTAAATGAAGGGGAACGGGTCTGGGTGGGTTGCACTTCGGTGGGTCGGTGTGGACTTGTTGGGCTGAAGGGCCTGTTTCCACATTGTAAATAATCTAAGTGAAGATGAGGTCCCAGTGAAGTCTGGAGGCATGGGGAGTGCGTCGGACATAAAGCTCACTACTCCTAAACTTGTCACAAATAACTCAAATAACAAATTAACTCAAACCACCAATTTTACCGAATTGTCTCAGTCAGGTTAAAAATGTACACAGTGTGTTTTCAGTAACAATAATTACATATTGTAAACAAAGTGTTTTTAATCATGGCAAGAAAGAAATCTGAATCACTAACATATAATGCTATAAGATTAGCTGTAGCTCCTTTTTTTAAGAATTCCCACATACACGCTTTCATAAAATTGTATAATCCCTCTCGTGCCAAAATAGGCTATTGGGCCCATCAGGGCTACACCAATCCTGTGAAGAGAATCCCACCAAGTCCCACCCCATCTCTATAATCTGGCAAGGGTTTTTAAATAATGGCTCACTAGCTACCTGACAAAGGAGCAGCGCTCGGAAAGCTACTGCTTCCAAATAAACCTGTTGAACTATAACCTGGTGTTGTGTGATTTTTAACTGTGTTCACCCCAGTCCAACACCAACACCTCCACATCACACCTAACCTGGACATCCCTGGATACTACAGGGTAATGTTTAGTTCAGCCAACCCACCAAACTTGCACTTTGACCGTGAGAGGAAACTGGAGCACCCGGAGGAAATCTATGCAGCCACAGGCACATTGTGCAAACTCCAAAGAGACAGTCGCCCAAGGCTGGAATTAAACCTGGGTTCCTGGCACCATAAGGCACTGTGTCACTATGCAGCATGACCTCCAGTACTGAAGTGATGGTCAACTCCATTACAGAGCTGCAGATGCACCATTAGTGCCACATCTAATAGACAATGTCTCCATTTGCAGTGCAGCATAAACACTTGCCCCTCAACATTGGAGTGCTGCAGCACAAACTGAGGTCCCAAGCTTCATGTTTGCTGCTGGGTCATTCCAACTGCTGCCCTCATGGGTGTGGTTCTCATTGCTGAAACAGGGCACCCTATTACCCACAGCAGCCCAGCAATTTACCCTCTGACAGGGTATTATTAGGAGCTGCCCCGTGGGATAGGCAGAGGCTCTGCGTGGGGACAAACCTGCCACCTTCTCTCACACTGTCCATGCTCCCACCACTGGCCCTCAGCATGCTGCTCAAGACTGTGCCCACCCTGGCCAAGGCCTACCGCTCTGCTCCCCCCACCCCCAACCCTGCACCTCAGGGATCCAAGCATTGGGCACAATGCTTGAGAATGTCAGTAGTTTGAGCCACTATGTTCCTGGTGGTAGCATGGCTCCATTTGTCCACCTCTGGTCCTTGCCAATGGTGGAGTCAGTGGTCGGGGGGTGTGGGGGGGGGTGGTGGCGGCGGGGGGGGGGGGGGGGGGGGTGTTAGTCAGTCATGTTTTCAGGTACTGTATCCTAATCAGCACAGCAGCCCTCTCCAGCCTGGTATAAGTTATTGCAAGGTCTGTGCAAGTATTGAGTTATTTCTGGAGGTGTTATGGTGAGTGAATATAGAACAGTACAGTACAGTACAGGCCCTTCGGTCCTTGATGTTGTGCCAGCCTTTTATCCTACTCTAAGGTCAGACTAGCCTTCATTGTACTAATTTGCATGTGCCTATCCGGGAGTCACTGAAATGTCCTTAATACATCTGACTCTATCTGAGTGGTTGGTTTTGATAGGAGTGGGTTCTTGCTGCCCTCATACAGCAAAAATAGAGATGTACTCTGGCTTTCCACAGAGAGGCTCCTGGGGAACTGTAGTCACAGAGCCTCTGGGTCTCGGAGCCACCAGCTTCTGGTACTTCTTGGTGGGTCATAGATGGCAGGAGTAACAGGCTGTCATGGCAGCTGCCAGGGTAGCAGCTATTCACCAAGATGGCACCCTGTGCACTGTCACACACCAACTGCAGGTTTCTTGGAGCCCTTTGTGGTTTTGAGAGGTAAGGACATGCCATGTGCTGCAGTAGATTGCTTCCCACAGCATTGTACATCCCATATCCCAGACTACTCCACATGCCCAGTCATCCTACCTCCCTCTCTCACTAGAGAGAAGACAGTGAGCTCTTCTCTCATGCTGCATATAGTCTCTGTCACCTCCAGATGGACAATGCAATAGGAAATGCTTGCAATCCGACCATCTCCCACTTGGAAAATTGGGTTTGCTGGAAGCTGAGAGAATACCGATCTTGACAGTATTTGGCTGTATTGATTTTGCCCTCTTATGAGGCTGCCCATGCTGATGTAAAGGTGGCATGGGTCTGTGTTCACTTTCCCAGTAGGCCATCTCATTGTGAGCCAGCAGTATGAAGCCTTGCTCCCTGAAAACCAGTGTTGGATAGGGAAAGACCCTCCTCCTTCCCTCTTCATACAGTCTCACCTTTCTCTCTGCTTCATTTCCTCTTCATGACTACAGTTCCTCATAACTGTGGATAGTTCAGAGACCGCCTCCACCCTCCCTGTATGAGACCCAATTCCCTCATCATATTGAACCATTCGCCACAATGCCTCTAGAAATAACTCCTCATCACTCCACAAACTTTACAGAGCAGAAGTGGGTGAAGAGTACCTCACTTGCAAGTTAGATGGAAAGCTGGAGAGGGAGGGGTCCTTGTTTAGCCGGGATGAATGAAGACAGGGACAGGGCAGCCTAACAAACCAGCTTGGCTAACACAATGATCAACATCTGCCACCCATACACACGGCGTCCCCCATTTGGACTCCTTCCCAACAGGACCACCACCCTGGCCAGAAGGACATTCTCCAACTTTGCCGTTTCTGGAGAGCTGCTACCGGCCTCAGTTTTGCGGCACTCCTTGCCTTCTGAGAAACGATACACCAAATGCATGCATTCACTCTCCTGTCAGTATGGGACAGACTGTAGCTGGATTGGCAAAGTCTGCCATTTTCAGAGAAATAGATGTTATTGTTCTTTTCTTCCCTATCCCCAGTTTCATCTGCTCACTCCAACACCGCATCTTCACAGTAGTTTTGTGAGAGCCTGGAATTGCCCCATCCCTTGCTCGATCCAACAAAGATTATAAACAAATCCCTATCCCCATCCCACCACCCTCACATAATCCAGGGTTGGAATATGTGACACCATTGGAAAGTTGCACCAGTTCTGGTGAGAAGTTCAATATCCATGAACCCTGGCTTGACCTAACACTTTCAGGAGCCTGGGATGTCCCCTGAAGTTTTGAACAAATTATTGAGAAGCTTAACTTCTTGTTCACAGAAAGCTTCTCTTTGTGGGAGATACAGTATCGCCTTTTCTTGTTGGGTTTGTAATTCCTGTAAAGCTGATATCTGAACAACCACTTTTTTTTAATTCCGCCATTGTAAATACAGTTGTTCCTGGCTGGAACCTCCATTTATCTTTCAGGAACATAATCCTGTTTCAACGCCGATAGCATTCTGTTGTGAGGGGCTGAAGGGGTCTTTTATCTTTGAACTGCAGCCTGAGGTGTATTCAAACCCTTTCTCACAGTGACGCTGCACAAAGGACAGAACAACAGATTAGCTGAGCCTCTGCGTTCCCATTTTCTGAGATCTCAAGGGAACTGCAGTCAGACTGCGTTTTTGGGAAGGAGTGCAAGAGGCTGGGGAGTTGAGACAGTTTGTGTGCCAGTTCACTGCAGGGTAAGGTCATTCATTGGTCCTGCTGTGAGGGACTCCAGTGACGACTGTGCCGGACGGAAACTGATGGGCACATTGGCTGCATTGGTTGCTCTTCCTGCCAGCTCTCCTGACACTGCCAAGGGAGCACAGAGCACGAGGCCAGCTCCAACATGACCCATCAACCACCTTTCCAGCAGGGAGTAATAGATAGGTGGAAGCTCATGGGCAGCACACTCCGAAATCTTCAGTATGTGCTACTATTGGGGGAGAGGACCCAGTAGAGGAACATGAACTGGGGAAATTAGACTTTTAATATGTTATACTCTGACCATTTCACTTAGCTTTTGCCTGTTTTTAATGTTTAAAAACTGTTAAACTGCAGCCCTGCAGCAACTAACAGTCTCATATAAAGCAGAAGGTGACTCCAACCAATTCTGCACCTCAAAGGATATCTCAAAGCCATTGAGTCATGCAGGACAGAAACAGACCCTTTGGTCCAATCAATCCAGGTGAACTGCATTCCCAAACTAAACTAGTCCCACCTTCCTGTACCTGGCACATATCCCTCCAAGCCTTTCCTGTTCATGTACTTATCCAAATGTCATTTAAACATTGTAACTGTCCCTGCGTCGACCATTTCCTCTGGCAGTCCATTTCACACATGTACCATGTTCTGCATTAAAAAGAAGTTGCCCCTCATCTCCGTTTTAAATCTTTCCCCTCTTACCTCAAAAATATGCCCCCTACTTTTTAACTTTGCCACCCGAGGGAAAAGATCCCTGCCATTCACCTTGTCTATACTCTGAATGATCTTATAAACCTTGATAAGGTCACCCCTCAATCTCCCACACTCCATTAAAAAAAAGACCCCAGCCTTTCCAGTCTATTGTTATATGTCAAACCCAGTAGAGTGAGGGGTAATGTGAAAAATCCCACACAAGACACTAGACAAGAGTGACAAGACACTAGAAAAATGAAGTCATACACCAGGAAAGCCAGAGGGAACTTTGTGTTTCCTAAGTTATGAGCAGAGTGCTAACTTTTTTTGTTCAGGAAAGATTTAAGAAATGAATTTCTGTCGTGCAAATTCCGAGCTTCAGTTTTATTACATTGGGGGAGAAAAAAGTGCTATTTATAGTAAATTAAAGCCGATCCTCATGCAACAGAAGTTGGGTAGGAAATTGTAATGGTTAGCAGGGACAGTGAAAATTCAAACAGGCAAGAATGGGGCACAGGGCAAGAGGCTTTGTGACAACAGTTCAGACTGTCTGCAAAACTGTGAATTTACTGTGACAGCTACAGCCAGGAAAGAACATAAAAGTAATACATCCAATTGCACATATTATTCATTTGAAAATTGGTCTGCACACTGTGCTTTTTTTCTACAAAACATTTGCACACTCTGCTCCATTACTCTCAGATTTTTCATTCACCATTCCTCGCTATTTCCATATCAAAGAATTTCAGCTTTTGATACAGACTGTGCTTTGCAAGTTCTGTGGGCATGATTAAAGGAGTATGTGAAAGCTATTTTTTTATATTATATTTTATTTACGATTTAAGTCCTTTAAAAAAAATCTTATCTCAATCAAGATGCCTCACTTATCTGTTTATTTACCCATTGAGACCATTAAGTTTATTGTTGGGCCTCTACTTCTTCAACATCAAAGAACTCCACAATTGGCCTCAAGCATTCTCGGTTAGGAAGCAAAGAATTGGACTGCTGAATATACTGTTGTAAAGTTTATACATCTTGAGGTGGATATCATTGGGAAGACCTGCAGCTTGGTTTTAATTGGGTGCCCTGCCATTTTGATGTTCTCGTGTTGATTGGCAAGGGAATTGAGGGTTATGGATGGGACAGGCAGGAGAGCAAGCTCAAAGGGCTGAAAGGCCTACATTGTTTTCTATATTGAATGATTTGATGCTCAATGTTTATTGTCTGGGCTCTACCTGTGAAGAGTTGGAAAAAGGAGGAGACAGTGAGGATTGAACATGTCTGGAATGAATTGCCATAGGAAGTGGTGGAGGCTGGTGCAATTGCAACAATTAAAAGGCATTTGGATGGGTATATGAATAGGAAGGGTTTAGAGGGATATGGGCCGGGTGCTGGCAGGTGGTACTAGATTGGGTTGGGATATCTGGTCGGCATGGACGGGTTGGACTGAAGGGTCTATTTCCGTATTTTACATCTCTATGACTCTACAACTCTATGAAGATTCTGGAGATCAGAGTCAAAGAGTGTGGCGCTGGAAAAGGCAGCATCCAAGGAGGAGGAGAGTTGACGTTTCCAACATAAGCTCTTCAAGAAGGATGTGGGGTGGTGGGGGCCAAGGGAGCTGAGAGATAAATGGGGCTGGAGTGGGGGGAGCTAGCTGGGAATGCAATTGGTAGATGGAGGTGGTGGGTGGTAGTGAAAGATCTGAGTGGAGGGTGGAGTGGACAGTTGGGAAAGAAGATGGACAGATAGGACAGGTCATGAGGGCGATTCCGAGTTGGAGGGTTGGATCTTGGATAAGCTGGGAAACTGATTAAATCAACATTGATCCTTTGTGGTTGGAGCATCCCAAGGTGGAAAACGAGATGTTCTTCCTCCAGACATCGGGTGGTTAGGATCTGATGATGGAGGAGGCCCAGGACCTGCATGTCCTTGGTGGAGTGGGAGCGGGGATTGAAGTTTTTGGCCACAGGGCAGTGGGGTTGGTTAGTGCACATGTCCCAGAGATGTTCTCTGAAATGTTCCACAAGTTGGTGACCTGTCTCCCCACTACAGAGAAGACCACATCAGGAGCAATGAGCACAGTCGATGTGTGTGGAGGTGCAGGAAAATCTCTGCTGGATGCGGAAGGATCCTTTGGGGCCTTGGACAGAGGTGAGGGGAGAGGTGTGGGCCCAGGTTTTACAGTTTATGCAGTGGCAAGGGAAGGTGCTGAGAATGGAGAGTGGTTTGATGGGAGGCATGGACCTGACAAGGGAATCGCAGAGGGAATGTGTCTCCAGAATACAGATAAGGGCTGGGAGGTAAATATACCTCTGGTGGCTGGATCCGTTTGTAAGTGGCAGAAATAGTGGAGGATGATACATTGTATCTGGAGATTGGTGGAATGGAAGGTGAGGATCAGGAGGGGTTCTGTCCTTGTGGCGACTAGAGGGGTGGGGTTCAAGGGCGGAGATGCGGGAAGTAGGGGAGATGCTCAAGAATGTGTTGTTGACCACGTGGGAGGGGAACTTGCGATCCTTGAAGAAGGAGGCCATTTAGGACATTCTCTGGTGGAATTGAGTCCAGATGCGGCAGAGATGGGCGAATTGCGAATAAGGGATAGCATTTTTGCAGGGGGTAGGGTGGGAGGATGTGTACTAATTGCAGTGACAACCAAGCTTCAGGATAGAAGGTGATAAGGAAGAACTGGCTAGGTATGAAGCACCTTTAATCTATTATTAGGAGGGTTATGAAAATCCCTAATGCACGTTTACCATATCTGTTAAGTATTCAACTCTACTTCAGTGCAGTTATAATTAGTGTATTTGTGGACAAAATGAAGATGCTGCATTTTGTGGGGGCAGTGGACTGCTCACACCCATACAGTTTTAGCACTGAAACAGCACACAGCATCAGAACAGGCCCTTTGGCTCATTATGTCTATGTTGACCAACAAGCACCAAGCTAACCTAATCCCATTTACCTTCACTTGGTCAATAGCCTATTATGCCCTACCTCTGCTGCCCTCTGAGGCACCACATTCCATATTGCTACCATCCTCTGGGTGATTTCTTTTCTTCGATCTCCTCTAAACTACTTACACCTCACCTTAAGCTTATTCTGTCTGCCATGGGGAAGATATTCTCATGATCTACTCTGTCTATGCTTCTCATAAGCCTCAATCAGATCCCCACCAGCTTTCTCTGGAAAATAAACCCAGCCAATCCACTGTTTTCCCATAACTGAGACCTTTCATCCCAGAAGACATCCTGACGCATCTCCTCCACACCCTCTCCAGTGTAATCATATCCTTTCCGTAGTATGATGACCAGGGCTGTACACAATATTCTATCTCGTGGCCTAACCAATGTTTTCTAAAGTTGTAACAAGACTATCTTGCTCTGACATTCTGCAGTCCTGAAGAAAATGGAGACAAGTGCCTTGTTCACTACCCTCTCTACCCTGACACCTTCAAGGATCTATGGACTTGCACTCCAAGGTTCATTTGTTCCTCAGTACTCCTAGGGACCTACCATTTATTGTGTATATTCTTCCCTTATCAGACCTCTCAAATGCATCACCTCACACTTAACAGGATTAAATTCCATCTGCCATTGGTCTACACAATTTATCAGTTGATCAATATCAGATTGGAGCCTGAGATCATCCTCCTCACTATCAAAAACACCATCAATTTTTGTGTCATCTGCAAACTTACTAATTAAACTTGCTACATTCATATCCAGTTCATTAATGTGCGTAGCAAATAGCAAGGGTCCCAGCACCAAACCCATGGTACACCATTGGATACAATGCTTCCAATTATAAAAACAAGCCTCCTTCATCATCCTTTTGCCTCCTATTTGTAAGCCAATTTTCCCAACTTGCCTTGGATTCCATGAGCTCTTATCCCTATATGATCTTCTCAAAAGCCTTACTGAAGCCCATGTAAACCACATCAACTGCACTACCTTCATCAATGTATTTAGTAACCTTTTAAATTAGTTAGACAGGCTCTTTCTCAAACAAATCCATGCTGACTTTCCCTGATCAGTCCTTGCCATTCCAAGTGTTGAATAACCCTATTCTTCAGAAGTTTTTGCAATAATGTCCCTGCCACTGACATCAGACTAACTGGTCTGTAATCACTTGGCCTATTCCTGCTGCTGTTTTTGAAGAAATGAACTACGTTAGTTACCCTCTCGAAAGAACAGCCAGCTAGAAGCCACCTTGCTCAGTGCAAGCCTACCTAGTTCCACAAAACCCAAAAGTTTGCAACTCCATCACTCCCCACAGCACCAGAGCACATCAGTGAAGACTGCCAGAACCGCAAGAGGCCCAAGAACAATCGTGGCTGCTCCAGAAAGATATAAGTAGTGTGGGAAGGGACCCTAGAGAGGGGAGTGGGAGATAGGAAGAGGTGGCTGCATTCTGTTGGGTAGGTGGTGTAGAAGGAAGAGTTGTTGCTTGTACGGCAATGCCCATGCCCAAAAAAATGCCCCCATGTCCTTCCTGCCTCTTCTGATGTAGGACACAAATGTAAGCCATTCCCAACTGATCATCCCCTCAACCAAAGTTCTTTCATGGGCAGCGCATATCATGCAGGTTAGAAAGCTTGGTAGCAAGCCGAAAGACCCTTTAAGGCTCATTTGAATATGAGCTGCCAAAGAATGGTCTCTTCAAAGAGATAGCAGAGAGCTGCTAAACTAATGAAAACCATCACCTAATATTAGTCACTTCATATGTGAGGAGTGGTATAAGGAGGGAATATTGGATAGGAACTGATGGACTCACATTGATTTTTTTAAAAATCTGACAATAATAAAGTTGTAATAATCATTCTGCAAAACATCTACAAGAATCTGAACAGAGAGCACTGGAACAAGGCTCATTATAAACTTGCTATCGGCCTCTTTTGCCATGACAACTTGCAGGTTATTTTCTTTGATTCATAATGGGGATGATCTGATCACTTGACATTTTTTGCACTAAACAGTCACACCTTGTTGTGGTGGGGTTTCCATTGTCTGGGGGAGATAGTCTTATGAAAGTCACCCAGGCTTGGCATGTGAGTTGAGACATGGAATGTTTATTTGTGATTGATGTTTCTCAACTGAAAAGCAAGGGAATTCTCAATTTGCCGATGATGGCGGAAATATGATATTTCTGGAAAAGGTTCTAATATTTATGTGAGTCTTTATAAAGTTTTGAGAGGCCTGGATTTTTTCAGACTTCTGAAGTAAGTTACAAGAAGTTGGTGGGGGTAGGGAGTGAGAAAAGAAAAGGAGCAGGATGGGCCACCACCAGGTCTCACCATCCATTGCCCTCACCTCCACCCTGCTTCAAACATCCCATCTTTGCTGGGGCCGCCCTGATTGGCCTGTCACCCCCAGATTCTACTTTTATTGGTTGTGAGCAGAGCATCCTTCCATGACATCCTGTTCATCCAGGCGCTGTCCCAGATATGGCCACTGCGTCTTGTGGTGCTACTGTGCAAACAGCCTTCCAAATGTCTTTAAAGTGATGACAGCCAGTCATTTACCTGGGAATTGTAAAATGTGGTCAAGTGTCCCACAAACAGCTGAGTTGGCATTACCTCAACGCGATCTGGCCACTGCTGGGTCTCCCCGAAATGAGCATGAACTCAGCCTGTAATTACTACAAAATGCAAGAAAAACCAATGTGTTTTTGTCGACTGGGTCTGTAAACTGAGTATCCCTTTCCGTGTTAATACTTGCCGAATACTCTTGGAGAACTTGTTTCCAAGTGTTTATGTATTCAGTAAATTATCTCATGAAACAACATTACATAAAACAGAAGACCTAGGAAGGGGATCATGTATCATACATGAGGCACACATTTGAATGATCCTTTATGTTTTGTGACTTTTTGAAGTACAGGTCGTTTGGCTATAACACATGTTACATAGAACATCGAATGTTACAGCACAGTATCGGCCCTTCAGCCCTCGATGTTGCACCGACCTGCAAAATTAGTCTGATGCCCATCTAACCTACACCGTCCCATTATTATCCATATGTATGTCCTATTTAAATGCGCTTAACGTCGGTGAGTCTACTACTGTTGCAAGCAGAACGTTCCATGCCCCTACTATTCTCTGAGTAAAGAAACTACCCCGATATCTGTCTTAAATCTATCACCCCTCAATTTAAAGCTATGTCCTTCACCATCTGAGGAAAAAGGTATCACTGTCCACCCTGTCTAACCCTCTGATTATCTTATATGTCTCGATTAAGTCACCTCTCAACCATCTTCTCTCCAATGAAAACAGCCTCAGTTCCCTCAGCCTTTCCTCATAAGACCTTTCTTCCATATCAGGCAACATCCTAGTAAATCTCCTCTGAACCCTTTCCACAGCTTCCACATCCTTCCTATAATACAGTGGCCAGAACTCTAGGTGCAGTGCCTTGTGCAGCTGAAGCATGACCTCATGGCACCGAAACTCAATCCCCCTACCAATAAACACCAACACACCATCTGCCTTCTTAACAACCCTATCAACCTGGGTGGCAGCTTTCAGGGATTAATGCACCTGGACACCGAATTCATCTACACTGCCAAGAATTTTACCATTAGCCCAGTATTCTGCATTCCTGTTACTTCTTCCGAAGTGAACTACCTCACACTTATCCACATTAAACTCTGTTTGCGGCTTCTCAGCCCAGCTCTGCATCTTATCTATGTCCCTCTGTAACCCACAACGTCCATCAGCACTATCCACAACTCTGCCTACCTTAGTGTCATCTGCAAATTTACTAATCCATCCTTCTGCGGCCACCTCCAGATCATTTATAAAAATGACAAACAGCGGTGGACCCAAAACAGATCCTTGCTGCACACCACTGATAACTGAGCTCCAGGATGAACATTTCTCATCAACCAGCACCCTCTGGCTTGTTTCAGCGAGCCAATTTCTGATCCAAACTGTTATCCACACCTTCAATCTTGAAACTCATTATTTTGTGCAATGGCCTACTGTGTGGATCCTTATCAAATGCCTTACTGAAATGCCATCAGCGCGAATTGGCTAAAACGCGTTTGACGAATTGTGGACGTTGTTTGGATAATGCGAACTTCCTACTGAACAGGTTTAGTGATTTTCTATTAGCAATCCTGCATCGCGTGATTTTCTATAGCATGAGGTTGCAGTGTAACACAGTTGTCATGTTAGAGCAGAATGACCTGTCTGAGTGATTGTGTAATTCCTTGTGACTGTCTGGGCATGTCCATTTGTAAGTCACATTTTACAACCTTGTTCCCTGGCCCCCTGACATTCTCCGCTGGTTAGTGAAAAACCAAAGAGATACAATCGGAAAATTCTAGGCAGGACTTGTTTCTTAAAACCATGAGTCAAATTATTATTTTCTTTTAAAAAATCCATAGCCTCATGTGAACACAGTGGCAGTGGTAGAGATGGTGACAGAGTCAATACTGAGATGTTATTTCCATCCCACCTTGATTGGAGAGTATAGAACTAAGGGTTAAGATCTCAGTATAAAAGGTTGATTATTTAAGACTGAGATACGGAGAAAGATCTTCACTCAAAAAGGTGGCAGATCCTTGGAATTCATCCCCCAGAGGGATTGTGGATGCTCTGGTGTTATTTTCAAGACAGAGAACATCAATAGCAGAAGAATTGCCTCAAACACGATATGCAACCACAAAGAAGATTGATGAGGGCAGAGCAGTAGACATGATCTATATGGACTTCAGTAAGGCATTCGACAAGGTTTCCCCATGGAAAACTGGTTAGCAAGGTTAGATCTCACGAAATACAAGGAGAACTAGCCATTTAGGTACAAAACTGGCTCGAAGATTGAAGACAAAGGGTGGTGGTGGAGGGTGCTTTTCAGACTGGAGGCCTGTGAATAGTGAAGTGTCACCAGGATCAGTTCTTGGTCCTCTACTTTTTGTCATTCACATAAATGATTTAGCTGTGAGCATAAGAGGTACAGTTAGTAAGTTTGCAGATGACACCAAAATTGGAGGTGTAGTGGACAGCGAAGAGGGTTACCTCAGATTACAACAGGATCTGGACCAGATGGGTCAATGGGCTGAGAAGTGGCAGATGGAGTTTAATTCAGATAAATGCAAGGTGCTGCATTTTGGGAAAGCAAATCTTAGCTGGACTTATACACTTAATGGTAAGGTCTTAGGGAGTGTTGCTAAACAAAGAAACCTTGAAGTGCAGGTTCATAGCTCCTTGAAAGTGGAGTCACAGGTAGATAGGATAGTGAAGAAGGCGTTTGGTATGCTTTCCTTTATTGGTCAGAGTATTGAGTACAGGAGTTGGGAGGTCATGTTGTGGCTGTACAGGATATTGGTTAGGCCACTGTTGGAATATTGTGTGCAATTCTGGTCTTGAAAGGGTTCAAAAAACATTTACAAGGATGTTGCAAGGGTTGGAGGATCTGAGCTATAGGGAGAGGCTGAACAGGCTGGGCTATTTTCTCTGGACCGTCAGCCGCTGAGGGGTGACCTTATAAACGTTTACAAAATTATGAGGGGCTTGGATAAGATAAATAGACAAAGTATTTTCGCTGCGGTGGGCGAGTCCAGAACTAGAGTGCAGAGGTTTAGGGTGAGAGGGGCAAGTTATAAAAGGGACCTAAGGGGTAGCTTTTTCCACACAGGTAGTGGTACATGTATGGAATGAGCTGCCAGAGGAACTGGTGGAGCATTGTACAATTGCAACATTTAAAAGATATCTGGATGGGTATATGAATAGGAAGGATTTGGAGGGATGTGGGCCAGGTGCTGGCAGGTGGGGCTATATTAGGTTGGGATATCTGGTCGGCATGGATGAGTTGGACTGAAGGATCCGTTCTGTACATCTCTATGACTATAACTCTATGACAGAGACCAACAGATTTTTGGACATTAAGTTGAGAGAGCTGGGAACAACGAGCTGAGGCAGGAGATTGACCACAACCATATCGAATGGCAGAGCAGACAGGAGCGGCCATTGCTTTTCCAATTTACATTCTCATTCAGGGGCTTAAACGCTCAGCCGTTTTCCTAAGGAAACTTCTAACCTGGAACTGCAGCATGGGAAGCCAGACTGAGATGGGGTTTCACAGGCACCACAGGAGACTCAACACTCCAGCAGAGTGGCATAGCACCTTGTCTTTCCTAAATTGAATTCATAGGCCTGATCTTTGGCCTGGAGTAAAGGACCTTGCCAACTAACCTGGAGTGTAACTGCGCAGTTGGTTTGGTTGCCTTGAGGTTGTGCAAGGCAATTACTTGCAATTTTTCTCAGATGACCTTGGACATTGAGTACTGCAAATGGAGATCTGATGACGTGCTTTTTATAGAGTGTAGTTTCGATCGAATAGTCTATTTATTCTCTAGATGATATATAAATGTAGGGGAATTATGTACTCCTTTGATTGTTTAAATGAGTTTCTTATTGAATTACGTTAATAATTTTAAAGTTGCTTTTATATCCACGTAATTACATTCAGCCATTTCTATCTTGTTTATCACATATCATTTACAATTGTGTTAAATGCATATGATTCAATCCTGAGTGACTGAAATGACCAAGTCAAAGTATATGCACCAATTAAAAGAGTGTATCATCATTTATTCTACTGGTCCCATGAATTTGCATCTGTAATTTTCAAAGTGCTGCATCGGTGTGTAGGGCTAATTGATGAGAAAGAAATTTACACAGCATCTTTCATGATGTTAAAGCTTCAGAAAGTGTTTTCCAGCCCATTAACTACTTTTAAAGTGTGATTGATGTGAGATTATAATGTGAGATTGGCAGCACCCAACCTGCACTCAGCAAGCTCTCACGAACATCATTGTAATAATAATTGTTTTCATTAAAATGGTTGAGCAATTAAATTTTGGCTCAGACACTGGGGAGGACTCCATTGCTATTCATCAAGTGTCAAAGAGTCTTTTGTATTCATTTAGAAGGACATGGGCAGCAAATACATTGGAACACCACACCTGCAGGTTCTGCTCCAAGCCACTCACCATCCTGACTTGGAAATATATCACCGTTCCTTCAGTGTTGCTGTGTCAAAATCCTGGACCTTGCCCCTAACAGTATTGTGGCAATTTCTAAAGCCCAAGGACAGCAAGAGTTCAAGGAGGCAGCTCACCATCATCTCTCACTGTGGTGATATAGTGATTAGCACTACAGCCTCACAGCCCCAGAGAGCCAGGTTTGTCTCCACACTTGTGGGACTGTGCAGAGTATGCTCGTTCATCCTGCGTCTTTGCAGGTTTCTGCCAGCTGCTTCAGTTTCCTCCCACAGTCCAAAGATATGCAGATTAGGTGGATTGGTCATGCTAAATTGTCCAGTGTCCAGGGATATGCATTAACCATGGTTAACGTGGGCCTAGGATAGCTCTGGGTCAGATGGTCTTTGGAGAGTCAATGCTAACTCAATAGGCCAAATGGCCTTTATAAGCACTGGAGAGATTCTATAATTCTAAGATTCTCCAGGGCAATTAAAGATCACCCAGGCCAGCATTTTACAACCTATGACACACACATCACATGAACAACTAACTTTCAGTGTAACTAACTAACTTCAGTGACAGTCAGCAAACTTTTACTGTAACTTACTAAACTCAATGCGATTCGACTAACTTTCAGTGTAACTCTACCAACCTCAGTGACGATCAACTAACCTGAGAGGGCAGATGAACATCTCATGGGAAAGACTGCATCTGGCAGTGCTGCACTCCCTCAGGCACTGCACTGCAGCTTCAGTCTGGATTGAGTGCAATAAGACTGCCTGATTTGGTGATGGGAGTACTGCCTCTGAGCCACCGCTGAATTATGGGCAGTGCATTGTGATAGCTTTGGAAATGGGAGAAATCAGGCCAGTTTCAGCATCATTCATTCCTCAGTATGGTTTACCTTATTATGTTCTGTCAGTACAAATCTTTTTAACTTGCTGCTAAAAGCCCAAATGCCAATGCTTGGTAATGCTTAGAAACAGAGCCACAAAATGGTAAAGTACATTTCCAGACTTTCTACAATGTACATCACTGCTTGTAGTAACTGTCTCTTTCATTTTTTTAAAGGTTATTCCTGTCTATATTGATGCATTTGGTCTAAGGAGGAGACTTGTGGAATACTACTATCACATCGGAAAGCTACTGCTGCTGCAATTTCACAATCTTCATCTTGATGGAAATGCAAGGTCCACAGTTTTCCAACCTAGCTGGGATCGTTTTGAAACTGTATTGTTCTATATCCTTTCCCCATCTATTCTGCACAGCAGACTGCTCAGGAGGATGGAAGAGAGAGACAAAGCAATTGCAAAACTTTTGCTGTTCTTCATCCGCTGCTCTAGGTCATCTGAAACAAAGCCTGGTTCTCTCAGCCATAAATTACCTTTCCATCTTCCCTGTGAATGAGTGTCCGACCTGACATGTAGAGAGTCCTTGACACTGATCCAGCTCCCTTAGAGCCAGCTCTCAGAGTGAACAGAACCTCTGTCATTCCTGTTTATATCTGTCAGCCAGGTCTCCCTGATTGGACCCGATTAACAGCCCCAGTCAGAGAACTCATATTATGTGGCATTCACCTGGTTGACCTTGTTACAGTCACTACAATAAACAACAACCTAACTGTGCTTTTTACAATGCGTAACCATGTTCTTATTTAGGAAGAAATATAATCATCTCTGAGTACTGTTTATTTCTGTAAACATAGGTCTTCAGAAAATCAACAACATAGAATTTTGCAACTTGTGTTTTCAATCTACTGAGACAATGATGAATTAATATAACGTTAGAATGTTTTTAGCAAATCGCATGTTGTGATATGGAACTTTTTCTATAAAGCTGCTAAATATATAATACAAAGCTATGTAATTGCTTCTGGCCTCAATATAGTTGTAGTGTAACTGCTCGCATTAATATTTTAAGACATATGTAGCAATTGTATGTTTAAAATTAACACACTATGTTCACATTACAAGTGTATTCATTTCATGCCTATCACTTTGGACACTTAGGAGGCCCACAGTGCCTGAAAAACACAATGTCACCCAATTTACAGGCCTACTCTGCCTATGTGTGGATGTGATGTGCTGCAATCAAGGAGCCTGAGCTACTATGGCAACATGTGTGATGTACTCTGAAGCTATGCAAAGTGATAGCAGAGGGACCACCTTTCTTTCCATCATGTGCTTGACCAGTTCTTATTCCTGCCACAGGGATGTGTGAGAGAGACTTGCAGGTTGATATACAACCATGTTTTGTGCACATCTTTGTTGGCCATCAAGTCCTGAATTGGGACTTGTAAATGGAACTTCTGATTCAGAAACAGGATGCTGCCCTCCATGCCACAAAACATCCTATGGACTTCAGTATAACTCTGTCAGTCATTGACAGTTTACTAATCCCTCTGACAGTACACTTTCAGTGTAGCTTATTAACCTCAATGACAATCAGCTAACTTTCAGTGAAATTTACTAATCTCATTGATAGTCAATTAACTTTCAGTGTAACCTATTAACCTCAATGACAATTGACTAACTTTCAGTGAAACTTACCAACCTCAGTGGCATTCGACTAACTTTCAGTGTAACTTACTAACTTCAGTGACAGTTCATTAACTTTGAGTGTAACTTACTAACCTCAATGACAACTGACTAACTTTCAGTGAAACTTACTGACCTCAGTGACAGTCGGCAAACTTTTACTGTAACTTACTAAATTCAATGTGGTTCGACTAACTTTCAGTGTAACTCTACCAACCTCAGTGAGAATCAACTAACTTATTTAGAGCCTTACCATCCTTGGAGGTGGTCTTCAGCTACAGTCCGATGTTAGGTACAGCAATCTCATTACCAGACTATCAATCTCAGTAATCACCACCAATTTCAGCAGAAACTGACCCATCAGCAATAGTTTACTAATTGCAAAAAGACTTTACCAACGCCATTGTAAAACTTGAACGAATAAATGACAAAGAGGAAAAGTCATTGAAAACATACATGAAACAGATATGTTTTTAATACAACACACTTATGTCTTGGAAGCACAGTTGTTCAGCATCAGCAAAAGATTTTACATTAACTAAGTGAATCCAAATTAATAAAAGTTTGTTTTTAGCTCTATTTTTTAAATGGTGGATAAATGCATTTGTTGCAGGAGAGGGATGAACTCTGAAGTATAAAATTTGAGAACCATTCTATGTATGGCAACATGAGTTTGTTTCAATCCTGTAAAACATTATATCAAGATTGGTTGAATTTCCTGCAGGTTGGAACCCTTTCCTCTAAAGCCAGCCCACTGCTTCCTGAAGGTGTTCACACTTTTGAATGTACAGTCAAATGGGTACCAGCAGTTGGTGAGATGCTATGAATAAATTTGACTTAAATGGTTATTGGGGAATTGCATGTTTTTCTCTCTTCAATGAGTTACAAATCATAAAACTACGATACCTTGTTCTAATTTGACATACTTATATGCGTGCACATAGCTGAATGAGTGAGTTTGTTTGAAAGGGGAGATTTTGCTTATCCCTCATTATACAAAAATGAAGTGAAGATGCAGCTAACACTGAACTGTTCAGGTTATGCTTTACAGAGAAATCAGCAGAGAGTTTGATTCATAGTCATTTCGTTCCATTTTGCCCTATGCTAACTGAAATGCTGATCGACTCTCTTGGAAGTATCGTCATTGGCACTTGTGTTCGGCTTTTTAAAAGCATTACTGTCACAGAAGTGTAGACATTCCACTGGGTACTTCTGACACAATTAGCAAACTTCCCTCCTCTGAAGATACTGGCGGTTCATTCCATTGCAAATCCAAAGGTTTGAACAGCTCCTCGACACCATTTATGACAGACTCATTTCTTATGTTTGCATCCACAAATGCATCTCAGTTAGCTGTTAGCTGTCTGGGGCATGCTTAATCTTCTCTGTACCTGATATGTACATGGATGTTATGGCAGCAGGGAACACTGGACAGAGGTCAGGATTGGAAACTAGGATTGATTTTATTTTTCACTCAAATGTAACACTTTCAGCAACATTTACACTAAAATTACCTAACACAGACAAGGGATCAAACCCAAGCCACTCTGCTTGTACAACTCAGAGCTGTAATAGATAGCAGAGATGCCCATTGTGTTTTTAAAAACATTATATTTTCCTGCCAAGGGTATCTCATTCTGAATTTTGCTTTGCACTAATTGGATTGGGCTTTAGTTTTCGTTATAGACCTGTCTCCACTCATAATATAGTCCAGTGGTTGTACATTTAATTGAGACATAGCTGGATATTCCAAGCCATTTCATTCTCCAGCTTTCCCACCACTGTATCGACAAAGTGAAAGCCTATGCTGTAGTAGCAGCTAATTCTCAAGGGGCAGGTAGACGAGCAACATTCTCAATTCTGTTTTGGACACCAAGCAAGTTGAGCATTGCTTTAATTACAGTACACAATACAAGGCTCTTTTCCTCAAGCAAGGTTTACAAATGGCAAAGTTATCCATGAACTAGGCAGTATGATTGCATTGGTTAACACTGCTGGCTCACAGCACTAGGGACCTGGGTTCATTTCCATGCTTCGGTGACTGTCTGGAGTTTGCACATTCTCCCCTTGTTTGCGTGACTTTCCTCTGAGTGCTTAGGTTTCCTCCCACAGTCCAAAGATGTGCAGGTTAGGTTGTCTGGTCATGTTAAATTACCCATACTGTCCAGGGTTGAGAGGATTAGCCATGGTAAATGCAGGATTATAGGGAATAGGCAGGGATGGGTCTGGTAAGGAAGCACTTCAGAGGATCGCTGTGGACTCAATGGCCATGAGGCCTGTTTCTGCATTGCCAGTGCACTGTGAACTGCCAGTCCAAAGGATCTGTGGGCGGCACGGTGGCACAGTGGTTAGCACTGCTGCCTCACAGCACCTGTAGACCCGGGTTCAATTCCCGACTCAGGTGACTGACTGTGTGGAGTTTGCACGTTCTCCCCGTGTCTGCGTGGGTTTCCTCCGGGTGCTCCGGTTTCCTCCCACAGTCCAAAGATGTGCAGGTCAGGTGAATTGGCCAAGCTAAATTGCCCGTAGTGTTAGGTAAGGGGTAAATGTAGGGGTATGGGTGGGTTGCGCTTCGGCGGGTCGGTGTGGACTTGTTGGGCCGAAGGGCCTGTTTCCACACTGTAAGTCTAATCTAAATCTCCATGAAGGGCATTAACACTATTTTAAAATAAAATGGGTTTTTGTTTCCTTTTGCTGTTGGTTAGCTGCTGGTGACTCAGTGGATCTGATACGCACTTGCCAATCTACCTAAACCACCACATCAAAAGTGACTGTTATCATTTACAAAAATTCATAATGTCAAACTTGGAAAATTGCTCACGTTCTTTTGGAACAGGTTTCGGGGCAGGTGTTAACACTGTGACCATATAGTGTGGGTGACGCTGAGTCGCAGCCCAGTATACACCCCTTGCCTTCCTTATTTCCATTGAAGCCCAAGATTGACTTTCATTTTCTCACAGCACAGCCATGTATGGCATTAAGCCAGAGTGTGTTCTCATAGCTAACATCAAATAAAACACACAAGCGGCACTGTTATTGAGTTTAAAAAAAACGCCACATTCTCAATTTTCTCCAAAACTGCTTTTTATAGCTATTGAGTGGTCACTCAAGAATTTAGGTTAAGTCACAGTTTGAAATGGGTTTGGGTGGAAAATGCACTCCCCAACTTTCGAGACCTTGTTTGTGCAAGCTGAGCCATCTTATCAGCAGTTTTATGGATTGGAGATCGTTCTTGATCTGAGTACCTGTCACTTCTGTGGAGTCAGTTGTCAAACCGGGTCATTATCAGTTTTGCTGCCGCTAGAAACCAGTGTTGAGTCAGAGTGAGATGAAAAAAAAATTTTTGAAGGACCTATCTTAGTCACAATGGTTACATTGGAAACTGTATGCTAATTATGACCACAGTCAGTCATTCTATTCTATTCTATTCCATTCTATAACCTATCTGCTTCACTGATGTTCTTTAGGGTGTTACATCTGTCACCCTTACTTAGGCTGGTGACTGCAGAGCCCATCTCTGGAGCAATTGATTCTGAACTGTCTTCTGGGCGATTAAGGATGGGCAATATATGTTGAATGTCAGCAAAGCCTTTCTTCTGTAGATGCATGAATAAAAAAAAGTATGCAAAAGTCAGAAGAACAGTGCAGTAAGAAACACAGTAAGCACAGTGTTTAAAGAAAGATCTACATTCAAATAGTGCCTTTCACAACCTCAATGTACATCAACCCACAATGTACTTTGAAGTGTAATCACATTTGTGGTCAGCTAAACTCCCACAAGCAACAATGGTATCATGACCAGATAACCAGTTTTTAATCCCCTCTCACTCAGGGACATCGGTTAAAAATTAGCTCCCGGTCAGAACACCAAGGAAAATACCTGCTCAAAATACTGCCGGTTTCCAAACAGCGTTATGGGATCTTTAGGGTGGGTTTGGCCTCGGTTAACTACTTCATCTAAAAGATAGTATCTCCAGAAGCACTGCACTCTCTCAGTCATGCATTGGGGTGTCAGTCCCGGATTTGTGCAGAGGTTCCTGGAGTGATGTGAAATGCCCCCTTCCGGAGGCAACTCCCACTTAACCACAGTTGACACCCTGGTGAGGTAACTTCAACTACAATTGGAGTTTGCTTCTTCCAAATTATTGTCCATGTGCTGATCTATTCAAAGCAGTGTGATTAGCAGCTTCTGAAGCCCAGCCAACCGGGGGGGGGGGGCGCGGGGGTTGTGCAATGCAGCCTCAGGCTTTATTGCCTTGTGAACTACTGCATGAGAGATATATTCCTAAATGCATGGGGTAGTACTACAACAGAGCTGAAAATGTGTTGCTGGAGAAGGGCTTATGCCCGAAACGTCGAATCTCCTGTTCCTTGGATGCTGCCTGACCTGCTGCGCTTTTCCAGCAACACATTTTCAGCTCTGATCTCCAGCGTCTGCAGACCTCACTTTTTCCTCATAGTACTACAACAGCCTTTTTTTGGGAAGAATGCAGAAAACATAAATTTTACAAGTCAAAGAACAATAGCATAAGTGTAAACATTAAGAATATAAAAAGGATATTATTAAGCTAGAGAAGGTTCAGAAAAGATTTACCAGGATGTTGTCCAGAATAGAGGATTTGAGTTCTAAGGAGAGACTGGACAGGCTGGGATTTTCTTCACTGGAGCATAGGAGGTTGAGGGGTGACCTTATAGAAGTTCATAGATTCATGAGGGGCATTGATAAGGTGAATGGCAGGTGTCTTTTCCCTAGAATGGTGGGCCTATTTTTAAGGTGAAAGGAGAAAGATTTAAAAACGACATGAGGGGCAACTTTTTAACACAGAGTGGTTCGTATGTGGAATGAATTTCCAGAGGAAGTGATGGATGTGGGTCCAGTTACAATGTTTAAAACATTTTGATAAGTACATGAATAAGAAATGTTTGGAGGGATATGGGCCGAGTACAGACAGGTGGGACTAGTTTAGTCTGGGATTATGGTCGGCATAGACTGGTTCGACCAAAGGATCTGTTTCGTTGTTATATGACTCTTTGACTCTATAAAATGAACAATTATTTCCTTTGCTGTACAGCAAAATTGAGGCATGGGCTGGTCTTTTACTGAAACTCTGCATTTCATGGTGCCAAATAGAAGCATCATTTAGAAACTGAGCACAGTTGAAGGTTTGGGTGTAGGGCCCATTTGATAGCCATGACAGTGCAGGATATGTCCTTGCCAAATGGTTGAGAGTTTGCAAGTTCTCAAAGGCTGGACTTTCACCGAGCCATGGTGGAAAGTTTGAGTCGGCAGAAAATTCTCCATAGAAATGACCTCAATGCGACCAGCACTAATACCCACCTCCTTGCCAAGCAAATGATTCTGGCACCAGAGTGTTGGGATAGGGTCCAGTTGGGATAGGGTCCACCTGCCCTGGAAGGACATCAGAGGTAAGTGAGTTCCAAGGTAGTCTGGTGAGAAGAGCATCATAGGCTCTTTGGGACATTATCGCAGTTATATTACATGCCTTCAGGCGTTCTCAATCTCCACCCTGCTCCACCTCCATCCCATGTCTCCTCAGTGCCATTCATTCTCCTTCCATGCCCTTTCCATTCCCCTCATGTACCCTCCATGTCCAGCTATCCATGTGTAGAAGCAACATACCAGACAAAGACAGAAGCAATTCTTGAAATACTCCTGATTTCAAAAAAACACCTATTCAGAAATGCTTCTTAAAACAAATTGCTGCTTTTTATGACTTTATACAAGTGTCAATCAGACAGTGATGCAATATTGCTAACAGAAACCTTGCATCACTTCACACATCTAAATCTTGTCCAATTAGACAGACAGGTGATGAAAGAAACAGATCAAAGACTAACGTACTGTAACCACAAAAAGTGGTCAGTCAAACAGCATAGACACACCATTCCACTTGTCTAAACAGACCTCTAAAGAATTAATCCATCAGTGAGTTTTGAAACTTAGCAAAGCATTTATAATGAGATCATTTTGGAACTGGATGGCACAGTGGCTTAGTGGTTAGCATTGCTGCCTCACAGTGCTCAGGACCCAGGTTTGATTCCAGTTTGGGTTACTGTGTGGGTGGTCTGGTTTCGTCCCACAGTCCAAAGGTGTGCTTGTGAGGTGGATTGGCTATGCTAAATTGCCCATTGTGTCCAGGAATGTGAAGGCTAGGAGGGTTAGCCATAGGACGTACAAGGTCTGTGTGGGATGCTGTTCAGTGTGGACCCATTGGGCCAAATAGCCTGTGTCCATACAGTAGGGATTCTATGAAATGACCTGACATTTGTTTCTCCAGGGAGTAGCAGGGTCAATTTTAGCTGGTACTCACTGGACACCACAAGATCTAATGGAATATCAGTTTTACACTTCACCTGGCATTACTATCCATTGCCTTCAGGAAAGATCAGAGTAGTACGGAATGTAAAAGCAGCATTGTCCCCAATCTTATAAATTTTCCAAAGGGCAGTTGAAGTTAAAACCTGGGGTTTAGCTGTTGCAAATTATATTAGACCTTAACCAATTGGCTACTGTTACAGTGAGGAGGCATAAGTGCAATAATGTATCCATACTGCCCAGTGGGTATGTCCATGTTTAGGATAGAGTGGCATGCAGTTTCCTTTCTACCACACATCTTTGTGTCAGTTTTTACAGTTATAGGCTGTCATTCTGAAACTGCCGTGTTCTGATAGTTAAACTGTATATGACCAAATCCTAAAAACTTGAAACACCATTTGATTTGCAGACACTACATCAGCAACATTTAAGACCATTCTATTGCACAAGTCACTCTGGTCAACATCTTACTGAGAAAGGTTTGGTCCCATATTGCTTGTGTAAGCCAGCATTTGCTTCTTCAAACTCCAATTTGCATTGGACTTCTTACCCGACAGACTTATGAATGAATCGGTGAGTAAAAGGAGCTGCAAACTCTTGTCAGTTGTGGTAACGGATGAGGATATGGTTGTTTTTTTAATTGCAGCAAAGCAGAAGTAAAACATGCAGACACTGTCTTTTCCTTTTTTAAAATCTCTTGCTAAATCTCATGGTTAGTCTGGGGTAATATCTGAATCACCTTCTATCTGAATAGCCACTGCACAGATGAGCCAATCCCCTGACAGGCACACAGAGTTTTAGTGCTTATAAGTTAAATCAAACATTAAATACTTAAATGAGGGGTTACTAATATAGATTGTGAAAAATGCAAGACATTGATCTTTCACCTAATCGGCTGCATTCGCAAATAGACTGTGCATGTTCATGAATAAGTTAGAACCTGTCATTAATTTTTACAGCAGTTCAATCTGTCATATGGAAATCCAAGCTCACTCACAGCCTGCTCTGTGCCCTTCAGATTGTGCCCCCGCTTTTTCTAAAGGTCTTGGTGCAGTTTCCAGGGTGTTTCTTCAAGCGCTGCACCAGGGATGGTAGGGGAAAAGTATGAACATAAGGTTTACCAACAAGAGCTTGCATTTATTTAGCATTTTTAAGTTAAAACCATCCCAACATGCTTCATCATGCCATGCGAAGAGGCATTCAGGTGGTTAAACAAAAACTCAGCCAAAGACGTAGGTTTTAAGGTGCACTTGAAATGAGGAAAGAGATGTTGAATATGAGTGGTACTTAGGAGGAAACTCCTAAGCTGAAGACCTTGGCAAAGATGGAGGAATCAAAATGACAGGTGGTCAAGAGATTGGAATTAGATAAGTGCAGGTATCTTGGAGGGTGATGGAGCTAAAATAGGGAATGGTGAAGCCAGGAAGGATTTAAAAACAAGGATGAGAATTTTAAAACTAAGACAATGGTGAACTAACAGATCAGTGAGCACTGAGTTTTGGATGATCCCAAATTGACAATGGATAGGATGTGAAATTCTAGCCTGGAGTGCATTGAAATACTCAGGTTTAGAAACATGGACAAGGGTTTCAACAGCCACCTGATTGGAGCTCGATCCAGCAAGCCTTCTCATTGGTGGGCACAGACAATGAGCCATCACCCAACACTTCTACCATTTCTGTTCATCCAGGGCTGGATGTCAGATGAATCGTGCAATTTATTAACAATGGAAGAGTCCAAAGAGGCAGAACTGGAGATTGTCCGTGGATGGAGCTGATGTCACAGAAGGTAAGCATTCAGATGAGGAATGAGGGAAGCCAAGGATAGGTTCGTAGCTCCTTGAAGTAGAGTCGCAGGTAGATGGGATAGTGAAGAAGGTGTTTGTTTTGCTTCCCTTTATTGGTCAGAGCATTGTTGGTTAGGCAACTTTTTGGAAAATTGCCAATAATTCTGGTCTCCCTCCTATCAGAAGGATGTTGTGAAATTTGAAAGGGCTCAGAAAAGATTTACATGCATGTTGCCAGGATTGAAGGGTTTGAACTATAGGGAGAGGCTGAATAGGCTGGGACTGTTTTCCCAGGAGTGTCAGAGGCTGAGAGGTGACCTTATAGAGGTTTATAAAATCATGAGGGGCAAAAGTAGGATAAATAGACAAGGTCTTTTCCCTGGGGTGGGGAAGTCCAGAAATAGAGGGCAAAGGTTTAGGTGAGAGGGGAAAGATACAAAAAGGACCTAAGGGGAAACTTTTTCATACAGAAGGTGGTACGTGTATGGAATGAGCTGCCAGAGGACATGGTGGAGGCTGGTACAGTTACAGCATTTAAATGGCATCTGAATGGGTATATGAACAAGAAGGGTTTAGAAGGATATGGGCCAATTACTAACAAATGGGACGAAATTGGGTTGGGATATCTGGTCGGCATGGTCGAGTTGGACCAAAGGGTCTGTTTCTGTGATGTACATCTCTCTGACTCTATGATAGATCCTTGAAGGATACCAGAGCAATGGTATAGTAATAGTCAGAGAAGAAACCAAAGGTAGCTCTCAGGCTCTAACTGGATAGATTATAAGTCTGATGTTTACAGACCCAACCAATCAGCCAACCCAACAGTGGAGAGCCACTGGTGGAGGATTTTTTTCTACCCACTCACAGAATGTGGGTACCATCAGGTGGGCCAGCATTTATTCCTTTTACCTAGTTTCCCTTGACAAGGTGGCAGTGAGCTGCATTCTTGAACTGCTGCAGTCTAATTGATGTGGACAGACCCTCAATGTCACTTGATGGTGTAATTAATCATATCAAAGGCTGTAGATAATTCACGAAGGATAAGAAAAGATCACTTGCATCAGACACAGCCACATGGGCTGCCATTTGTGACTGGTAAGAGCTGTTCCTATTTTGTAACATGGGAGGAAACCTGATTGGAGGGATTCAAACATTGAGGTCTGGGAAAGGTGGGACAGCAGTTTGCAAGGACCATGGTGTCCAGAGTTGTATTTTTTGGGAGAGAAGGATGATAACAACAGATTTGTAAGAAAAGGGAGCAGTACCTGAAGTGAAAATACCAGAGTTAACTAACAACACAAGAACTGGTTATAAGAAAGATTTACATACATATAACATTTTTCATGACCCCTGGCCATCTCAAGTATTTTCCAGTGAAGTACTTTTTAACATATAGTCAGTTTTATAATGTAAAAGCCTGGAAGCCAATTTGCAAACAGCAAACTCCCACAAACAATAATATGATAATAACCAGGCCATCTGTTCATTCATATTGGACAGGAAACTAGAGATAACTCCACTGCTTCACTTTGAAACAACACAGTGGGACTTTTTTCCATCCGTTGACGCAGGCAGCTGAGGTCTCACTTCAATGCCTGTTCTCTTAGCACTTCCAACAGTGCAGCATCCGCTCAGATCTGTCAAGGAATGTTAACCTTGATTTTTGTTCTCATCATCTGGAGTGTGGCTTGATCTGAACTTTTGTGATTCCAAGTGCGACTGAGCAAACGCATGGCTACGACACTGTAACGAAAGGCCTTGCATGTGAGGCATCATTCATAACCTCAGGCCACCCAAAGCACATTACGGCAATGAAATACTTTCAAATCTTAGTCAGAATTGTAATCTAAGAAGCACGGCAACCATGAGTTAATGACCAGATAATCTCATAGCTGAAACAGCAGCTTACAAGTCAAAGGAAGCTATGATTAAACTCTATGGTCAAACTGTAACTCCAGTACTGTGTCCTATTCTGACTATGGGGAGACTAAGCACATACTCAACCATGCAGTACATACACTGCAGAAATGAATCATACAGCTGGTTTTTAATCTTAATGGCTTCGACTGATGGGTGAAGATCAGACAAATCAGAGATTGTCAGCCTCGAAAAGAGGTTTCTGAGTAATACATTGATAGAGGAATAAAGGATTCTAAATGGTATGTGGAATGAAAAGTTAACTCAGAAATTAATTCAAATTAAATCCAAGAAGTAGTGCACAGATGCCATAACTTTAAACTAGGAAAAGGTTACTTGAGCACCAATATCAAGAAATCTTTCAAAAAGATTAACATATTGAATTGACTCCCAAGCAATGAAGCAAAAATCCTGGAATCAATTTCAAACCAATATGGTAAGTGAGAAACTTAGTTGAAACAAATAGTCTTCCTTGTTGTAGTGATTGTAACAAGCCCAGCCAATGACCTCATAGAATATGAGTTCCTTGATTGGGACTGTTAATCTGGTCCAATCAGGGAGCCCTGGCTGACAGATAAAGACAGGAGAACAGATTAGGAAAGCTTTTAAAACAGTATGCAGGATTGTAAATTTTATTGAGACTGAGTACAGAACTAAGGATGCCATAATACACTTTTATAAAACATTGGCTTGGTTACACTTGCAGATATGTGTCCAATCCTGGGCACCAGACATTAGGAAATATGTGAAAGCATTAAAGAGAGTGGGGAAAGAGAGGCTTCAATTACAGGATGAATGGGAAAAAAAGACATGGTGTTCACTCTGACAGCAGGCTCTGAGGGAGCTGCATCAGTGTCAAAAACTTTCCACGTGTAAATAAAGGGTGGCTTTGGTGTCAGGATATTGGCCTCTGTAGTGTATTTTCACTTGTCTGTATTCATTTTGGGGATTAATATATTTATCTTATTTATTTATGTTTGCAATAGGGTAGATTTTTCATTGCCAGAAGAGGAGTTTTTAGCCAAGAGTTCTATTTTGAAATCTTCACTGACTCTATGGAGAAACAGATACCTCTGCTGCTTAATATAATGACTTGGAGGCACCGATGTTGGGCTGGGGTGGACAAAGTTAAAGATCACACATCACCAGGTTATAATCCAACAGATTTAATATAATGGTATCAACAGTGAAGAGTGAGTCCAGTCCATCAAACTGTGCCTTCTAACTGATCTGAATATAGGTGACTGAAGGTGTTAATTTATTTAGCACCTCAGGATACCCCAAAGCATTGTCTTCCAGTGAATTATATTTTAAATGAATTCAATTATTATTGATGCTTAATTACAGCAACTAATTTGTAAATGTTAGAATTCCATAAGGTTAACTGAGATGAAAGAATAGTTCATTTTTCATTAAGATGATGGTTGAGACAGAAATATTGGCTCAGATACTGGGAGAATTTGTTGCTGTCTGACTAATGCAGTGGAGTCTGAACAGACAGACCGATTTTGTCTTGATCTAAAGTTTCCTTCAAAGTTCAACATCTGTGGCAATTCATGAACAGGGCACTAAAATATTTTACAGAAACATAGAATCTGTTGCGGTTACAACACAGAAGGAGGCCATTCTGTTTGTTGAGCTCGTGCTAGCTCTCCGCAAAGATAGCTCAGCTACTCGCACAGTCTGGCCCATTCCCTGTGCAAGAAATTTTCTTTTTAGCTGCTCATCCGTACCCCTTTAGCAAGCCACAACTGAATCTGCCTCCACCACATCCTCAGGCAGTGCATTCCAGACCTGAACCACTCACTGCAATAAAAATGTTTTTCCTTGTGTGGATTTTGGGTTTTTTGCCAACCAGTTTAAATCAGGGCACTCTGGTTCTTGAACCTTCTACCAATAGGATGAGTTTCTTTTTTTCCACTCTAGACCCCTGATGATTTGAACATCTTTATCAAATCTCCCTCAAATCTTCTTCAAGGAGAACAGATCAACCTTTGCCAAACTGTTCTGTCACTGAAGCCCCTTCCTCCCTGTAAATGTTTTCTGCACCCGCTTTAAAGCCTCCACATATTTCCTGAAATCTGCTGCCCAGAATTGGACACAGAACTGCATTTGAGGCCAAACCAGTGTTTTATAAAAGTACATTATGACATCCTTAGTTTTGTACTCTGTCTTTATAATGTCTACAATCCTATACTGTTTTATCCATTTTGTAAAACTGCCCTCCTAATGTCCAATTCTAGAAATGAATCTTATTGGGAGGCAATTTGGTGCATCCAGGTTTAAATCCAGCTTTACTTTTTGAAGTGATGACTGTGTGACGTTTGCATGTGAAATGTGTTTCAGTAATAAAACCCCACAGTGAGGGATTGAGGACATGGTTCCACCAAACAAGGCATTCTAAGTAAATAGCCCCGCTCGCAGTCAACTACTTAATATATGGGTTTTAAAGTTTTATTTCAGTAGTTATGAAACCATTTAATACTCATATCCAGTCAATTTTAATACAATTGTTGTTTTGTAGATGCCTTTCAAAAGTAACCAGTCAGACCATTCAAGTAAAAGGAAAGCCCATCAATGTTAAAATACAAGCTGGGCCCACATTTTCTCTCCAGTTTCCAAAAGAACTGCAAACTACTGGATTATGTAAATAAAAATATGCGCACATGAATGAAGATGAAAGTTCAGGACAGTGATTTGACACTGCTCCAGATGAAAGTTCACAGGCTACTTGCCTGTGCGTGTGTGGTTTACAGGATCTTTTACATTATTGGCGTGCTTCTCCTTCTCAGCTGTGCTCTTGGCCTGTGCCGACCACACATTTCCTAGCACTCTCAGCATCTTCTGTCCTGCAGCAACTGATCTCACCACAGACACATTATGAAATTACAAATCTTGCAATGAAAAGGGAAAAGCCATCAGTATTTGCAGCTGAATCTCTGCTGTGTATCCAAGGTGATTGCAAACTGTCTTCCATCATCTCTTTATAAATACAAAGACCAATCATATCCATATGTATTACGTGTTATATATCATGCTTCTTCAGATGCAGGTGATATCACATGACCAAACAGTCATATCAGATTTGATATATTAACTCTGTTTCTCTCTCCACAGGTGCTGCCGGACCTGCTGAGTTTCTTCAGCACTTTGTTTTTATTTCAGATTTTCTCCATCCGCATTACTTTATTTTGATCAGAAATACAAACTTGTGTGATCCCCAAAACTGAAGCCACGTGTGTTCTCATAGGACAGTTGCAAATAAGTTTTGCCATATGCATTAGAACTCAAAGGTTACATGGAACTAAGAGATTAATTTTATTTCAAGTTCTGTTTGAATAATTTTTTCAAAAATAAAAGTATCACATATACTTCTACTTTTTGTAGCATATGAGCATGGTCCAATAAGCTTCAACAAACTAGGTGAAAATTAAATCATGTAGTAGGGTTAATGGGCTAGGTTACTTTCCCACTCTTTAATCCTACTTCTTAAACTACCTGAGTTTGTGTGTTATTGAGATTCTCAGCTGTGAAGTTACTCACCCTGTGGATTACAGCAAACGTTAATAAAGGTCATCTGATTTGACATTTAATTTGATGGTGCTTTGGCACTGGTGGATTTGCTTTTCCATTGCAGTATTTGCACAGTGTCTTATTCTTGGCAGGCTATAATGGAATATCGAGCCCTCCAAACAGAATGAGCTGTTCCTGGAATATGCCTGGAATGGGGCTGTATCTTGGGGCCACATTTTTGTGTACACGTACAGTAAACGAATGTTGTGTCTTCCGAACGTTTGGAAAATTCAGAAGACAAGTGCAGTGCTGTCGAGAGGACCTCATCACTCATCCATGCTACTTATACATTTAAAAATTTATTGCAGTCATTTTACGCAATGCAACCAGCGTATGTTATATCACAACTTGCAAATCTTGACAGCTTTGGATTAATGTTGACTTCAGGCTGCAGCAGGCTTATTTAGTCAATAAAAGACTATAGCTGTACAGCAATCTTGGGAGATGCACATCTTTGATGATGTTCCTTAATGCTGCATGTTCCACACTCCCTTAACCACCACACTAATTTAACTTTCTGGCTTCTGCTCTGGCTCAATGACTCCCCCCCTCCACCTCTCCCTCCTGACCTTTACAAGTGGCAGATGATGGAATAGTATTTAACTGAGCCCCACGCAGTTAGAATGGCTTCAGGAGGCTCATATCAGTTGGCCTTATGGTCTTCTTTAACAGCAAGCATTTATGTAGCACCTTGTATGATACGTCCCAGGGAATGCTCAAACAAAAGTTGACACCCACTCACTTACCTAAGAAGGTATCCAATCAGTAGGTTCACAACAGGCAGCGAACTGGAGGTCTGCAGGTGTATGCTGTGGCTAGATGTCATTCCAAGATTATTCTTCAAATGTTGCACAATCGGAAGTGATAGCTATATGAACAACCAATTTAAGATCATCAGTTCAGCTTGTACCTTGGCTCATTTGCAATTGCTGAAAATGTATTCACACACAAGCACCTTTTCTCGTTCAAGAAAATGAAATATATTCAGACTTGGCACCTTTTTTAAAATTACTGGAAGCATGGAGAGCCTATAGATCAGTGTTGCATTCTCCATGGCAATACTTTGGCCCATCAGAGTTGACTTGCCAACAATCAGCATCCATTTCTGTATTGGTCTAAGTTGTTGTGATCCTTTGAAGTTTGGCCTTGAGCCTGATGAGTGCAAAACTAAAAGCTTCAACAAGATGTCTCTCTTTTCACAATATTCCAACTGGTCCATATTATTATACTCAGTGCCCTTGTCGAATTCATTGAAATTGCTTTTAAATAAGTGAGACCTAAACACTGATCCTTGTAGTGCACCACTACTTACAGCCTGTCAGCTAGAAAATGGCTTTTTTTTCATCCATTACCCAATTGTGGGCGGCACGGTGGCACAGTGCTTAGCACTGCTGCCTCACAGTGCCTGAGACCCAGGTTCAATTCCCGATTCAGGCGACTGACTGTGTGGAGTTTGCACGTTCTCCCCGTGTCTGCGTGGGTTTGCTCCGGTTTCCTCCCACAGTCACAAAGATGTGCGGGTCAGGTGAATTGGCCATGCTAAATTGCCCGTAGTGTTAGGTAAGGGGTAAATGTATGGGTGGGTTGTGGGTCGGTGTGGGCTGAAGGGCCTGTTTGCACACTGTAAGTAATCTAATCTAATCCTGAATTCATATATTACATTCAACACCATAAATTCTTATCTTCTGCAATATCTCTTGAATGGCATATCATGAAATGTCTTTTGAAGATTGAGGTATTCTGCATCCACCGTCTCTTGATCATCTACTCTGCTAGTTACACTTGCATGAAATAAAATTCTGATAAGCTAAACATGTTTTTCTTTTCACAAAACCATGTTGACTCTACTTACCACGTTGTAATTTTCTAAGTCTGAATAGTGTCCAGCATTTTCCCTACTATTGATAACTCTAGCTCCCTGCTTTCTCGCTCCATTCATTCATGAACAGCAGCATACTGTTAGCTAGCTTCTAAACTGAAGGGGTCATTCTAGAATCTAGGCAACTCTAGCATATCAATGCATCCACTACCTCAGCAGCCACCTCCTAAAATTCAAGGATGTAAGCCATCAAGGTGCTCTGGTTTCCTCCCACAGTCACAAAGATGTGCGGGTCAGGTGAATGGGCCATGCTAAATTGCCCGTAGTGTTAGGAAAGGGGTAAATGTAGGGGTATGGGTGGGTTGCGTTTCGGCGGGTCGGTGTGGACTTGTTGGGCCGAAGGGCCTGTTTCCACACTGTAAGTAATCTAATCTAATTTTTAGTAATCTAAAAGTCTAGGGGAGTTCTCAGTTTTGAGTTCTTTTAATTTCCTCAGTACTTTATCTATTCCAATGTTAATTACTTTACGTTCCTCTCTCTCATTCAACCTCTGGTTCACAAAGAAAGAGAAAGATTGTCCATCACCAAAATGTGTGCTACTCAAAAACCCAGGACTAATAACACTTTATTTTTCACAAACAAACTGAGTACATGCATTGCATTCCCCTTTGACACCTGCAACAACAATTTATTGTGTGAACTCTGATCAACATCTTTCCTGGGAATTCAACAATTGGGTAGCAAGAGGCTGCATTTTGTGTTCCAGCTAATTTAGTCTTGTGATGTTGAATTTGTCTTTGAGATTAGTGGCATTCACTTTTGATTGGTTAGCAAATTGGTTGCTAGGGAAACCATTGCTGTTTCGTTCCTTTTTAAAAGTTATTATATATCTTATTCTGGGGGTTGAATCAACTGCTTGCTTCATCTGACACAGGTAGCAGGTCAGAATGTGGTTCAGTTGTAAAATCACCCACACACTTATATTCTGTATTTTATCAACATGTACTGCACCATAGGTGAGCATAGCTAAGGTGTACATGGGCAAGCAGTAATTTATCTCACAGTGTGCTTTATATTTTGTGGCTTTCACCCTGCACTATATCTCTGCACCTTTGTTATAACACTGAAGTATCAATGCTTTGAATGCAATTCGTTTTGGAAATTGCAATTCAAATATACAGGATACCCAATACTTTTGATATGTTCTGCTAAGAAGGCTGTTAAAATCATAGAGTGGTTACAGACCGAAGGAAGCCATTCACCCCATTGTGTCTGTACCAGACCAATGCAAGAACAATTCAGTTTGTCATGTTTTCCCACATAGCTCATTATATTTTTTTCACTTCAGGCGCTTACATAGGTCCTTTCTGAGAGCTAAGCTATGTATTACTGCCTTCACTACACTTTCAAACTGCATGTTCCAAATCCTGACCACTTGCTGTGTAAAATCACTTTTATTCATGCCACCAATGGCCCTCTTCCCTGCTTTTGGTGTCCTCTAGAGCTGACCCTTATATCGATTGAAACATCTGTCTACTCTGCCTGGGCTCCCCATCAGTTTGAACTCCTGTAATAAATCTCCTATTGGCCATCTTATTTAAGGAGAACATCTCCAGCTTCTTAAATCAACCCAGATGACATCAGAGGAGAAATTCAACTAATACAACTTGTGATTTGAATAACAAGTGTGGCACGGTGGCACAGTGGTTAGCACTGCTGCCTCACAGCACCAGGGACCTGGGTTCAATTCCTGCCTCAGGCGACTGACTGTGTGGTGTTTGCACGTTCTTCCCGTGTCTGCGTGGGTTTCCTCTGGGTGCTCCGGTTTCCTCCCACAGTCACAAAGATGTGCGGGTCAGGTGAATTGGCCATGCTAATTTGCCCTTAGTGTTAGGTAAGGGGTATATGTATGGGTGGGTTGCGCTTCAGCGGGTCGGTGTGGACTTGTTGGGCCGAAGGGCCTGTTTCCACACTGTAAGTAATCTAAAGTGCTGGAAGACATTGATGCCTAATGCTCACTTGATACCAGGTTCAGGTAAACCATGTAAATGAGGAAGTGATTTAGTTACCTGAGGCATGTGACTTTGCTAGGTCTCATAAAAATGGAGAGCAAGGGTTTCTACAGGTTTCTATATAAAGGAAAAGAGTACATACAGTGAATGTGAGCCCTCTAAGACCAAGAATTTAGAGTTCCAAGGAAATGGTAGCTGAGATGAACATATATCTTGTTTTCAATACAAAGGATCGCAAAAATTCCAGTAATAACTATAAATCAGGAGGTGGAATGGAGAGAGGAACTTAGTGAAATTACAAAAATCAGACAATTCGAACTCAGCAAAACGATAGAGCCGAGGGCTGACAAATCTTTGGGTCCAGTTGGACTTCACCTTTGGGCATTAAAAGAGATTTCAGATGAAGCAGTTGGTGCACACTTCTTTAAATTCCCTCCATTTGGAAAGGTTCCATCAGACTGAAAAGTAAGAAATGTGACCCCTCTATTCAAGAAGGGAAGGTGACAGGAAACAATAGAAAATGATTGATATTTGTCATGGGAGAGGTGTCAGATTTGATAATTAAAGGAAATAGAGCTGAACACCTAGTAAAACCAAGGTAATTGGGAAGAATCAACATTGTCGTGTCAAAAGGAAAGTACATTTAACTAATTTATTGACGTTCTTTGAAGGAGCAACACACATTGTCAGTAAAAGGACCCCTATATACCTAGATTTCCAGAAGGCATTTGATAGGTTACCTCATTGAAAGCTATTGTGAAAAGTAAAAACTCATGGTGTAGGTGAAAAGATATGAGGAAACTACAGACAGATGTAGATAATTCGAGTTAGGAGCAAAAATCTGTTTTTCTAATGTGGGAAAATGTGAAGAATTTAACTTTGGCAAGACAAATAGAAAAGCATAGTGTCAGAGAATGACTGCAGAATTCCAAGATACAGAGGGATTTAGGTGCTTTGGTGCATGAGATACA
This sequence comes from Hemiscyllium ocellatum, assembly GCF_020745735.1. NCBI lineage: Eukaryota > Metazoa > Chordata > Chondrichthyes > Orectolobiformes > Hemiscylliidae > Hemiscyllium > Hemiscyllium ocellatum. The sequence continues at coordinate 54,641,956 of NC_083404.1, forward strand.
AAAGGTTAATATGCAGATACAGCATATAATCAAGAAGACTAATGGATGCTGTACCTTAATGCAAGAGGAATTGAGCGTAAAAATAAAGGCATATTGTTTCAGTTATACAGGACAATGGTGAGGATCACATCTTGAATATTGTGTGCAGTTTGGTCTTTTTATTTAGGGAAGAATGTAAGTACTTTGAAGGTTGTTCAGAGAAGGTTTATAAGATTGATGCCTGGAATGAATATGGGGATAGTTTAGACAGACTGGCTAGTTCAACTAGAATATAGAAAAATTGAAAAATGACTTGATTGATGTGTATAAGTTTCTGAATGGCCTTCATAAGGTGGATATGGAAATGATATTTCCTGTTGTTGCAGGTCAGTCCAGAACTAGGGACACTATTGCCCTAGGACAGAGATCAAAGAATTATTTTCTCTGAGGGTGTGCAACTTTGGAACTCTGTCTCAGAAAACGATGGAGTCAGGATGATTGAATATTCGTGTTAGGTAGGAGAATTAAGGATTATCGGGGATTGATGAGAATTGATGGAATTTGGAACCCAAACAGGTCAGCCAAGATCTTCATGAATGACAAAGCAGGATTGAGTGGCCAAATAGTAGTCTATTCTATTTCAGATGTCCATATCGCACGCGCGTATACACACACACACAGACACACAAACACACGCACACACACACACACACACACACACACAAACACATATACACACACAGACAAACACATACACACGCACACAAACAAACACAGACAAACACACATGCACACCCACGCAAAACCTGATGCAAAACTCATGCACTAAAAAGGTGGAGTTTTCATGGTGCAAGCTCAACTAATTGTATCTGACCTTCAGCAGCCTAACCAGTAGTTATTAAAGAGGGGGCTACGTAGAAAGCAGCCACAAAATTTTACTCAAAGTAAATATTTTTATGAGCCAGGACTAAAATGTGAGTATCCCTGCCCCCACAGTAAATCTGTAGATCCACTGCTGGCCTGAGCTCTCTCGTTTGGTGCTTACAGATCATCCTTCCATTTAAATAAAGCATGCTGCTGAATCAGGTCCAGGCGAGTCACTCGCTCCATTTGTCTTAGTGGCAAGTCAATTTTCCTCCTGTTCACAACTGGACACAGTTGAGTAAGACACAAAGAATCTGTCAGTACGTAGGAACGTTGAAGTGAGGTTATCACATCTGTTCTGTATTTGGTGTGTAATTCTGCATTTTCCGCTTTAGTTTCTATGCTTCATTAATATTTTGCTCACTGGAGCTATCAGAAGAAAGTATCCAGGTGCTGACAGGACTTTGTTGAGTTTGTATCCTGGCCCCGGATTACTCATTTGTTGCAGAAAGAGGTATGCTTTTTATTCTGTAATGTGGAGGTGCTGGTGTTGGACTGGGGTGGACAAATTTAAAAATCACACAACACCAGATTATAGCCCAACAGGTTTATTTGGAAGCACTGGCTAATAATTGTAAGGGTTTCCCTGGCTGACTTTGCCTGAAGGAATTTCCTTTGATGCTGTTTCTGAACTTCTGAAGCTGGAGAATTTTAAAACAGGGCTGGTATGTTACAGCATTACATTTAAACACTTCAAGATTCTGTCCTCATGCAACCTTCACACAAACAAACAGCCACAAGTTCCTGCAAGGATTACTGCATTGCGGTCAGGAACAATGATGTTTTCTGCTTCCTTTGACTGAGAAGCAACCCCTCACATTAAGAAGGTGAGCCATATTTACCATCTGCAAAATCTGGGCAGCACTTGGTAGACTTGGCACTCATTGGCATTTGCTACAGGGAGTTAGACATTCTCGATTCTTCTCTATGTTTAATAGTTACTTGGAATGCAATTTTTAGCAAGCTTTAGAATGGGCAATCACAACATTCTCCAATGTCTGGAATGTAGGACTACTTTGACCAGCATGGAATGTGCAAGAGCAGGTCAGTATAATGAAGAATTCAGGAATATACTTTGATATGCATGGGGGATAAATGGTGAATCACTGTAGATCATCCATATGTGTTGAGAATTCCTCATTTGGTCATTTGCAGGCGGGATCTATATGTCAACATCAATCAAGGGATTAACAATACAAACATGCTAGAGATCACTGTTGACCACAAGCTGAAATGGACCAGCTTTATACATACCATGGCTTCAAGAGCAGGTTAGATGCTAGGAATCTGGCAGGCACTAATTGACCTCCTGACTCCCCAAAGCCTGCCCACCACCTTCAAGGCACAAATCAGGCATCTGAGTGAATGCTCTTCACTTGTCTGGATGAACGCAGCTCCAACAATACTCTAGAAGCTTGACACCATGCAAAACAGAACACTGCCTTTATCAGCATCCCATATAATATCTTAAAAATTTATTCAATCCCCCAACAAGTGTGTATCATCTACCATATACAACTCACCAAGGCTCCTTTGACAGTACTTCCAAACCCATCACTATAATTAAAAGGACAAGGGATCTGATCCATAGGAACAGCACCAAGTTCACCTCCAAGTCGCACTCTGTTCTGAATTGGAAATACTTCACTGTCTTAAGGTCAAAATCCTGGCGCTCCCTTCCCTTCAGCACTGTCAGACTGCTTTAACCACATGGACCACAACACTTCAAGTTCTTTTTCAATTTGGATTGGGAAATAAATGTTGATTTTGTCAGTGATTCTCACATCCCATGGCTGAACTTTAAAAAAATCAAGGAGGGCAGTATGTGACATTGTAGTCATGGGATGTTCAAGCCCTCAATCTTATCCACGCCTCATGAAGAGGGAAATCCGAAAGAGATTCATCATCAAGATTGCTCATGCACATATTCAACCATTCAATTTATCCCTATCAAAGAAATGGGATCTATTTTGTTCTTAACTCATTGACCCCGAACAACCAGGAAAAGGCCAGGAGTTGGTGAGGGTAGTTGAGACATAAATGTAAAGAATAGTTTTTACAAGCTGAATGTTGACCCAGCTATTTCATTTACAGTGACTTTGAATGTTTTGACATATGAAATGTTTGGAAGATATGTTTGTGACACAATATTCAATTGTAAACTGCAGCTTGACTGCGAGGTAAAGGTACACATAAGATGTTAAAAGAGCTGTGTGTGAGAGAATAAATGGGCTGTCGTTTGTAGTCTTGAGCCCAGCGCTTTTTGAGTCTCAGTGACATTGGACATCCCAGGAGGCAATCCCTCTATCCTGCATTTGTGAAGTACAACTATGATTTAAGATAATTTGGCTTCAAAATGGTAGCAGATCTTTATCTCATTTTAACTGAATTTTGTGTCTTTTTTAAAAATGCATTCACTGGACGAGGGCCAACATTTATTGCCCTTCCCAGAGGGCAGTTAAGATTCAACCACATTTCTATGTGTGTGAAGTCTCTTGTAGTCCAGAGCAGTTAAGATGACAATTTTATTTCCTAAAGGACATTAGTGAACCATATGGGTCTTTCCAACAATTGACAATGATTTCATGGTCTTCATTAGACTCTTAATTCTAGATTTTTATTGTATTCAAATTCCATCATCTGCCATAGTGGGATTTGAACCCAGGTCCCCAGAACATTGCCTGGGTCTCTAGATTAACAGTCCAGCAATAAAACCACTAGGTCATAGTCTCCGCTTTTCCAGACATCTCCACATTCTTTGTTAACCTCTCATTTGGTATTCAGATAACAATTCATTGTGATGAAGACTATCCAAATTGATAAGCTGGTTTATTTTACAGATATATACAATACTTAACTTCAAACTGCTTCTGTTGAATTAGAAAAATAATAGACTACTCTATTTAAACCTGAGTTAGCAGGCTAATAGCTACCTTTGGTCATTCCATCATTACATAAGAGCTACGAGCAGGAATAAGCAAGTCAGCCCCTCCAGCCTGTTCTGCCATTTAATATGATGTCACCTCGGCCCCAGTTCCATTTTCCTGCCCACTCTCCATAAGCCTTCAATACATTACTAATTTAAAATCTGTCTATTGCCTCCTTAAATTTACTCAATATTCCAGCATCCACACTCTGGTGTAACGAATTCCACAGATTTACAGCCCTTTGAGAGAAGTAATTTCTCCTGGTCTCTGTTCTGAATATGCTACTCCTTACCCTAAAATTATGAGGTCTTGTTCCAGATTGCCCAACACAAGGAAACATCCTTTCTACATCTATTTTGTCAATCTGCTTGAGCATATTATATACCTCAATTAGATCTCCTCACATTTTTCTAAACTCCAGAGTGTATAAGCCTAAATTGCTCAATCCTTCTTCGTAAGACAAACCCTTCCTCTCTGGAATCAATTTGGTCAACCCCCTCTGAACTACCTCCAATACAACTACATCCCTCTTCAGGTAAGGAGACCAGAATTATACACAATAGTGCGATCTCACGAATGCCTTGTACTTCCCTTCTTTTATGCTCTATTCCTGTGGCAATAAAAGCGAAAATTCCATTTATCTTCCTTATCACCTGTATACAAGTTTTCCGTGGTTCATACATGAGGATATCGAGGTGTACTGAAACACTTTGTGAAGTTTATCTCCACTTAGATCATAGAATCCCTACAACATCAAAACATGCTATTTGGCCCATTGAGTCAGCACCAAGCGAACTGGTGCATTTAATGCAGAAATGAATTTTTGGGAGATTTGACTTTCATTTCCAGTGTCTCGAGGATTTTGGGAGTTCCGGTTCAAGGTGGTGGTTTCTTTTCAGGCTTCTCTCTTGTGGGAGTGTTTGCAAGGAAATTAAGACATGAACATCAGATAACTGATCAGTTCAGCTCATGGTTTACATGGAAGCATTCTTACCATTGTGTCACAAAGTTCTGGGTTCAGGTTTCACTCAAGGGGTTGAGACAACTGATCAAAGTTGACATCAAAGTGCAGTACAGCAGGAGTCCCGCATTGGCAGAGAAGCTAGCTTTCTGATGAAACATTGAAGTAAAGCCCCTTTGGCAGACTTGTATCGATGTAACAGTTCCCTTGTGACTACTTTGAAAAAGAGAAGGGGCCGTCTGTCTGGTTCCCTGACCACTACTTAGGATCAGCTAGGATCGAAAAAGACAGGTGATTTGCTCAATATCACTTGGCTACTTGCAAAGTATGCAGAGTTGGCTGCTGGGTGCTTTATACTGTAACAGTAATTGTACCTCAAGAGTACTTCATGAAATTGAAAGCATCATATAAAAATAAACCTCTCTTTTTCATTTAAACAGTTGACTATTTCACATCAAGCTTGCTCTCCTCTGGTTCAGGCAAAAAGGCTCAGGCTGACACCTTTGGTTATCAGATGAAATTGTTTCAAACTATCTGGTATGTTTAACAAGAAGATTTACATCAAGATTTAATGATAGAAATCAGCTCTTATCTGTTAGTCGGAAGGACTATATATATAGCATCATTCATAGTCTGAGAGGTAAAGGCCCAAAGGTCCTTACAGCTGACTTTGAAGTGTACAGTGTTCTAATGCAGGAAATGCAGCACAGGAGTTGCACACAAACAAGCTCCCACAAGCCACTAATGAGATGAGCAAACAATGTTTTCTAGGGCGGTGAGTGATTTGGACCCAGACACTAGACATAATTCCTCAATCTTCTTTGAAACCGCCATTGGACCTTTTAAATCAATTTGAGGCAGCAGATGATTTCAACACTTTCTTTAAAAGACAGGGGTATCCATCTCTGCTGCACTAGAGTGAGTTTTAATGCACCTTTATGCAAAGCTAAATGGTGGCTCACTGCGGGGAGCCAGGGTTGGACTTTTGGCACCGATCAGGGCCAGATCAGAGGGACCCCTGAGCATCCAGTGCTAAGCCATTTTCTTTTGCCAAATTTGAACCAGAGGCAGGCAGGGTTATCTCCTCAGCAGCAGAGGCTGACTAATCCGGCACAGTAAGAGCCAAATTGAGAGTAAATCAAGGAGGCAGATTGGCATCCTCCTGGTGTCAGGGGCCTATGATCTGGGGAGGTATAGATACTATCTGGGTGCAGGAACAAGCACAGTCTCCTCCCCACCATTCCTCAACATATCCTTCACGACAGTCATCTGGCTACAAAGACCATTTTTTAACATAAAATTTAGAAAACTTGGAAAGAAGGTAGCTCTCTCTTGGTCACTCTCAATTACACAGGGTGAAACTGAGGACTGCAGATGCTGGAGATTAGAGTCAAGATTAGAGTGGTGCTGGAAATGCACAGCATGTCGGACAGCATTCGAGGAACAGGAAAACCGATGTTTCAGGCAGGATCCCTATTCCCAATTATAGCTTGCTTTCTGAACCCTGATTGGCCTTCCAGCTTGAAGCCCTGTCCCACTATCCTTAAATGAAAATCTAGCCTGTCCCGAGGCCAACTGAGGGACAATCCTAATGAGTGGCTATTTCTCCCCTTCATGGATGGGATGTTTCTGTGAGTTCAAAACCCAGAATTAAGCCCAACCTTTGTTTTCCACTTCATGAGGGAAAGTCTAGTCCTCCGAATGTCCCATCTGATGGTTGCACTCTCTATTTATCATGGGAAAAGGAAGCAATTATAAACCCATGAAAATATTGATCCATGAAAATATTGATTTGTCATCAATTAAAGCTGCTACTTATGTAAAGTAAATGCAGTGAGCTGGTCCCCTGTGCCTACAATAGGCTGAATCTTAAATTGAAGAATTTTATAGCTCAGAATGAGGTCATTTGGCCAATCATACCTGTGACAGTTTCTTGAAAGAACCATTCCAAATTAATCCCACTCCTCTTCTCTTTGCCCACAGCCTGGCAAATCTTTCAATCAATTCTGTTTCGAGAATTATTGGTCAGAGTATTAAGTACAGGAATTGGGAGGTCATGTTGCGGCTGTACAGGACATTGGTTAGGTCACTGTTGGAATATTGCGTGCAATTCTGGTCTCCTTCCTATCGGAAAGATGTTGTGAAACTTGAAACGGTTCAGAAAAGATTTACAAGGATGCTGCCAGGGTTGGACAATTTGAGCTATAAGGAGATACTGAACAGGCTGGGGCTGTTTTCCCTAGAGCGTTGGAGGCTGAGGGGTGACCTTATAGAGGGTTACAAAATTATGAAGGGTGTGAATAGGATAAATAGACAAAGTCTTTCCCTGGGGTCAGGGAGTGCAGAACTAGAGGGCATAGGTTTAGAGTGAGAGGGAAAAGATATAAAAGAGACCTACAGGCAACGTTTTCACGCAGAGGGTGGTACATGTATGGAATGAGCTGCCAGAGGGTGTGGTGGAGGCTGGTACAATTGCAACATTTGAGAGGCATTTGGATGGATATATGAATAGGAAGGGTTTGGAGGGATATGGGTTGGGTGCTGGCAGGAGGGATTAGATTGGGTTGGGATATCTGATCGGCATGGACAGGTTGGACCAAAGGATCTGTTTCCATGTTGTACATCACGGTGGCACAGTGGTTAGCACTGCTGCCTCACAGCGCCAGGGACCTGGGTTCAATTCCCGACTCAGGCGACTGACTGTGTGGAGTTTGCACGTTCTCCCCGTGTCTGCGTGGGTTTCCTCCCGGTGCTCCGGTTTCCTCCCACAGTCCAAAGATGTGCGGGTCAGGTGAATTGGCCAAGCTAAATTGCCCGTAGTGTTAGGTAAGGGGTAAATGTAGGGGTAAGGGTGGGTTGCGCTTCGGCGGGTCGGTGTGGACTTGTTGGGCCGAAGGGCCTGTTTCCACACTGTAAGTCTAATCTAGTCTAATCTAATCTCTGTGACTCTATGACTCCAATTACTGTTGAACCTAGTTCCAGCTCCCTTTCAAACATTTTTTCACACACTCACTGCCATATTCAGTACCTCTCTTTTGACGACCCAACCTTCCACACACACACCATCCACCCCCACCATAAAATGATGGGTGACAAGTCAAGCAGAAGGACTTCCAGATATTTTCTAGTTAATGGCCATTTTGCCAATTGTGGGAACGGCAACAGCTCAGCTGGCCCCAGTGGGGCCTTTTAATTGGCCAGGCAACATCCATGGAGAGACAGCAAGCTAATGTTTCAAGTCTAGATGACTCTTCATCAGAGCTGGAGTAAAGTGTGGAGGGGACAGCTTTTATGCTATAGTTTGGACAGGGGGGAAGGAGGTGGGCGCTGGGGTTGTGGGTGTCGGGTGCCACTGAAGAAAAGATGTTGATAGTTCAGCAAGTTTTGGCAAACACCAACAGTGAAATGGAGAACAATGAAAATGTATATGGTGACAGAGACGTTTTGTTTAATCGACTGACACTTCTCTTCGAGGAATGTCTACCCTCGGGAAGTTTTGCCCTTCCCTCCGACAGGAATTCAGGTTGTCTCTTTCAGCATGTACATCTTTGTTGCTCTCCATTTCACTGCTGGTGTTCGACAAGGTGTTTGCCGAAATCTGCTGAACTATTGACATCTTCTCTTCACCTGCACCGTGCATCCAATAGCCTTACCATCCACAAACCCCCAAACTATAGCATAAGTGCTATCCCCTCCATATTTTATTTCAGCTCTGATGAAGAGTCATCTAGACTGGAAATGTTAGCTTGCTCTCTCTCCATAGATGCTGTCTGATCCACTGTGATATCCAGCATTTGTTGTCTTTAGTACAGATCCCAACATCTGCAGTAAATTGTTGCTGCTGTGACCCCATGGGCAGCCTATAAGGACTCAGGCCCAGCTGTTATCCTGCCTCACTCTCTGCAGTGAATATCTCAGCCCAATCCTCACTGCTTGATTTGGGATTTACCTGAGACTCTTGCTAGCCAATTTTAAAACACTTTATTTCTTTGTTAACGCTTTAAATAAATTAATCTCTTCTCTTGGCCCAAAGTCTTGAAGTATTGCATATAAAATACACTTGGAAACATTAAAACTAAGGAACAACCATGGGCCATTCATCCCTTCAAGTCTGATTTGCCATTCAATGCAATCACAGCTGTTCATCCAACTCAGTATCCTGTTTTCCACTTTCTCCTCAGAACTGGGGCTGTGAGGCAGCAGTGCTAACCACTGAAACACCACGCTGTGTTTGCAAACTAGGTGTTGCCATCTATGGCCCCAGTAATGAATGCACTGCCCTCATGTGGTGCCAACTAAATAGATTAGTTTGATCTCTGATCTATGGTGAATTGGCAGATGCTGGGTAGATTGGATTGATGGTATCAATGGGTAACATGTGTGAGAAAGGGCCTTCAGTGTGGGTATCGGCTGTGTAAAACAGCAATCTGCTGACAATCGCAGTCTAGATTGTGGGAATGGCAACAGCTCAGCTGACCACAGTGGGGCCTTTTAATTGGCCAAGCAACATACATGGAGAGAGAGCAAGCTAATGTTTTGAGTCTAGATGGCTCATCATCAGAGCTGGAGTAAAGTGTGGAGGGGACAGCCTTTATGCTATAGTTTGGACGGGGGGGAAGGTGCTGGGCGCTGGGGTTGTGGGTGTCGGGTGCCACTGAAGAAAAGATGTTTCTAGTTCAGCAAGTTTTGGCAAACACCAACAGTGAAATGGAGAACTCAGAAACTCAGAAAACCTAGCAGAGACTGTGGTGATGCAACACCACAAGGAACAGAAGAGGACATGCACTACTCACCATGGATTATGTACAAATGGACTTTGTATCATTCAGACAAAAAGCATCACTGTATTACACACAAGTGATGGTTAAAATAGGCTCAAGAGTCAAAAATGCTTGCAAGTTCACATTGCAGGAAATGTTGTATTCTAAAGGAAATGTAGCATTCCCAGTTCATGACCAAAAAATTTCCAATGCTTAGTTAATTTCTCTATGTAGTATCCTGCTGGAGGTTGACCAGCATTAATGGACTCTGTTCACCAATATGAATTGCAGGCAGCAGGAGGGGATGGGAACTAAGAGGGCAAGTAAATAATTGCAAATTCCTAATTCATCTCTATTCTCTAGATTATAAGCCAACAAAATGGGATGTCTTAAATGGCCTCCTTTCAGGGAAGGAGGCAAAGTAAAATTGAAAGTGACTAGAAAGATGCAAAATGATTCGGGTCACACAAGTAATAGTATGACTGCAACCACTGTTTGAAGGATATGGCTACCTTGCTGTACTAATCTCATTGGCTGGGCTATAGATCACCTTGCAGCAATCTCTGAAATCTAACTTCACCACAGGGAAATTGAATAACTTCAAATTTTGCTTTTAGTGCAGCTTCAGAACTTATTGTTAACCATATGCAGACCATAAATAAGCACCCGCAATTGAAACCGCAAGTTGCATAATTTTATCAGCACCTCTGATGCAAGGCAGTGCTCTAGTTCAATGTCTGTATTCAGAATACTCACCAGTTAGATGCAATTACACTGTACACCACTTTATTATCAAACACTATTTACGTTTGCCATTTTTTTCTGAACTGAAGAGAGATGTCCTTTTCTGAAAACAGGTAAAGTAACATTTCTATCCTTCCCTTGATTGACATGCAGGCTAGTCCATACACAGTGCTACATCTAACTATTAATGCACCATGAATATCCTTTGCATGATTCCAACTCTTATTTTTGTTATTTCCTTTTAAATCTTTTTAGTTGTGTTCCTTTATTTATATTCATCCTGACTTTCATCTTCATATTTACCTTGCACAGATTTTATCCAATTTCTCTAATTATTCATGGAACTTATGCTTTTGATACAACATACGTTTTTCCTCAGTGGAATCCTTTCCACCTCCTGTTAAAACAGTTTTTGTTGCTGAACTACAGGTCTATTTGCTGTTTCTTTCCCCATCCATTTAATCTGAGCAAGGTCTGTTTTACTGATCTTGCTGGAAGTTTTCCCAGTCAAATTACCTTGTGTTTGAATTTTTGGTTACCTTTTCTAGTCCCACATTATATCTAATTATATTGTAACCACTGTGTTCCAAATGTCAGAAGCCAGGGGTTGGGTGGTAGGGAATGAATTGATTCAAACTACTTATGGATAAGGAGCAGGAGTAGATCATTCAGTGCTTCAAGCCTGTTCTGCCCTTTAATAAGTTCATGGCTGTTCTGCTTGTAACATCAACTCTGTATCTCAGCTTGCCACTGATAAATTTTCACTTCTTCACCCTTCTCACAATTCTGCTTCACAAAAATCTATCAATCTCTCCTTTGAAAGTATTCCACTGCCTTTTCAAGAAGTGAGTTCCAAAGACTCACAATTGTCTTTGGGAAAAAGAAACTTTGCCTCATCTCTGATTTAACTGGGTGATACCTTATCTTTAAACAGTGACCCTAGGTACAAACTTTGCTCACTAGAGGAAACATCTGCTCTGCACCCACCCTTACGCCAATCAATTGAAAACAAGAATATATTGAAATCAAATCACCTCTTGCTGTTTTAAACTATAGTGGATACAAACCTTCTTTTCATAAGATGATCCACCCATTTCAGATATTAGTCAAATAAACCTTCTTTTAAAGCATTTCCATCCTTTCTCAACTAAGAGACAAATCCTGTACAAAGTGCTCCAGATGTGATCTCACCAATATACTGTCTGACTGAAGTATAACCTCCCTACTTTTATACTCATTTTCTTTCATAACATATGTTAATAGTCTATTAGCTTCCCAAGCATTCTACTCTTTTGCAATTCACGCACTGGGATGCCCATATCTCTTTGCATTCCAGAACTCTGCAGTCTCTCACTATTTATAACATTTCTTTTAGATTCTTCCTGCCAAGATACACAATTTTATATTTTCCCACATTATGCTACATTTGCCAGATCTTTGCCCACTCACTTGACTGACCTATATCCATTTGTAGCTTTCACATATCCCATTCACAGATTACATTTCTTTGTTTCATCAGAAAATCTGGCAGCCATAACCACTTGCCTCTTCATCCAAATAATTTGGATGAATTGTGAGCAGCACCCATCCCTGTGGCACATCATGCATTGTATGATGCCCACATAAAAAAGATCATTGTGTTCTTAATCTCAGATTCCTGTTTGCACACCGCCCCCAAATCTTCTATACATGGCAATGGCCTACGCCCTACACTATGAGCTCTTATGTTGTCTATAAACTTTAACATGTGTTATGTTATTTCTGGAAAAATCAGATTACAGAATGAAATTTGACTTAATCATATTTTTTAAAAAACAAACAAAGTCGTCTTCCACTGAAACATAGCACTTAATGCTGTAGATTTAGGTTAAGAATTAAACTAAGTTTTTAGGTAGACAAGTAAATACAAAACAGAATAAATGAAACCACTTACATATAGCACAACTCAAAGGATTTCAGAACAAATCCAAACAAAATCTCATCTCTCCCATTACCACCATTTTACAGTCATGGGTTCCTTTCTCTAACACATCTATAGATCTGACTTGATCGTTCCTTTCAATTCCCAGTCTTTAAAGCTTGATAGCCTTTTCCTTGAACATTCATACAACTAAGCTTAGATTTTCTCAGCTCCAAAAGTTCCTTTCAATGCAGTAATCAAACACTTCTGGACTGGAAATTCACACTGAGGCCCTTACTCCAAAGTAATCTATTTCTTAACATTCTGAACTAATTACTTTCTCCAGGAGAAACTGATCCTACATATAACTTCACCTAGGACTTATGTGAACTTCCACCAAAAGTTTCCCCTATGCAAAAAAACCCCCTGAATTTTCAAAACTGAATATAATCTAGTGTTTTTTTAATGTTTGCTTTCTTCCAATTGCAAAACTCTCATAACCATAGAAAGCCCAGAGCATGGAAATGGGCCATTCAGTCCAACAAGTCCACACCAACCCTCTGAAAAGCATCCATTCTGGACCCATTCCCATCCCTGGGACCCTGCATTTCCCACGGTTAACACATTTAACCCACACATCTCTGAACACTATGGGCAATTTAGCAAGGTCAGTCTACCTAACCTGCACATCTTTGGACTGTGGGAGGACTGTGGCAGAAACCCATGCAGACACAGAGAGAATGTGGAAATGTCACACAGACAGTTGCCCAATGTTAGAATCTAACCCAGGTCCCTGGTGGTGTGAGGCAGCAGTGTTAACCACTGAGCCACTGTGCCATCCTTTTTATTTCACAATGAACATACAAATTCCCATTATCACTCCAGCAGTTCTCTCTCCCTCTCTTATACACACATAAACACACACAATGGCTCCTGTAAGACTGCCAAGTTAACCATCAAGAGCCCTCAAATACAGACCAAAACCAACATGCTATTAGTTTAAAATTGAAACTTCAAAATAAATAATAATATTTTCTCAAAAACCTTACAACACATTTGGCACTTTCTCAAATGCCTTGGGAAATTGAAATATAAAGTATCCACAGGTTCTACTCTTTCCACAGCATGTGATACTTCCTCAAACAACTCCATTAGATTGGTTAAGCATGATCTCCCTTTCACACAACTATTTTGACTCTGCCTGTTTACTTAAAAATCAATGTCCTGCGATAACTTATTTAATAACTTCTAATAATTTTCCCTATGGTGGATGTTGAGTTAACTGGTGTGCAATCTTCTGCTTTCTGTTTCCCTCCCCTTTGAATAAAGGAGATACTTTTGCTATTTTCAAACTATTTGGACCTTTTCCAAACATAGGAAGTTTTGAAAAATTAAAACTCAATGCATCAACTATCTCACTAGCCATCAATGTTCCCTTAAAGTGAGTTGGATGCACAGCCACAGGGAAGCTCTGCACTTATCAATCACCAACTTGGTTCATAGTTTCTCCATTCAGAAGCTGCTATCTTGCATGAACGTTGGATCTCTGCACAACAGCAAGAAAGCTGAAGGGAGTGTTGTTAGCCTTTTTTTTAGGACACTACAGTGAGGTCTTTCAGGACCCAAGCATTTGTCAGTCCATAACTGCAACAATTTATTCAGTACTCCACCTCTGTGGAACATCCTAAGTTTCTCCCTCCTTTCCACTTCCTGATTTATCACTGATTCTGTGATGTTATTTGCTCTCTATTAAATAATTAGTAAAAACTGATGTAAATTACCTGTTTATTCCTCTGCCATCTCTTTATTTTCCATTTTAAATTCTCCAGATTAATTTTTTTCTCAGACTAACACTTACTTTGGTAACTTTTTTCTCTTTTGGGTATTTATAGAAAATTTTACTTTTTTATATTTCCGGTTGGTCTTCTCTAGTATGGTATTTTTTCTCTCTCTTTATTTACTTTTCAGTCATTCTTTACTTTTTAAAAACATTACTTTAAATTCTTCTAACTTGGTACCTATCTTTGCACAGTTATACGCGTTTTTTTTAGTTTGATACTATATTTAACCCTTCTAGTTAATCACTGTGTACCCTTTGGATTTTTTTTTACATGTTGGTATGTATCCATTTTGAGTATTTGGCAATATTCCCTTCAATGTCTGCCAATGCATCTCTATTGACCTATCCTTTAACCTAAATTGCCAATTCACTTTAGCCACGTAACAGATACGAAGCATTAGATTCCAACCCAATATTTTCCCTGTGGTTGTTCATTTCCCACCTGTTCAAATTGACCAAGTTGTTTTCGTGTTTATTTTCTGGATTTTGCCAATAAATGTAATTCAGTAACTTCCTCATTCTTCCCTCCAAAGGCAACATAACTACTTAGCATACCAAAAGAGAATGAAGTTATTTGCTGCCTATGACCTGCCTAACCCAGCTAAGTTGCTGTGCAAGAATCAGGAAGAATCGGTTGGGCTTGCAAGTGGTATGTTGATGGAATAAGGACTGAACTAGATTATAACATAGTATCATGTGATTTTTGACCTTAAAAGCCTTCAACTTTGGTGTTGAGTGTAAAACAGTTGGACATGAGCTGGGCACTTTAAAATGGTCACCCCAGTCATTTGACCTGAAAGTAGCCAAACTGCTAGAAATATACCAAAAGATGTCTAATGTCTGGGACTGACTACTTCACCTTGAAAAGACAATCCAACAGGTAATTTCTTGTATGTTAAAATTAAACATTTGGAATGCATACCTTACAGTGAGACTTGGTTGAGACTTCTTGTCATCACATATTATTGGAACAAAAATCTGAATCTCATTATGTATACTACAGCCCTACTGAAGCGTGAAAATGTTCCTGTAAGTGAGCCGGAGATGTGTCATGAGGATGGTTAGAGGTTAGCACCTGTCAGATACCTATGTCTGGGAAAATGGGGTGCATGTGGCTGGTGCCCAAGGAATATGCCCTGAGATGTTGGTGTCTATGATCCAACATAAAGATTGTTGAAGCAAAGAATAAACTAAATTTGCCAAGTGCCCAGTTTGGTTTCCAGATCGT
This sequence comes from Hemiscyllium ocellatum, assembly GCF_020745735.1. Taxonomy (NCBI): domain Eukaryota; kingdom Metazoa; phylum Chordata; class Chondrichthyes; order Orectolobiformes; family Hemiscylliidae; genus Hemiscyllium; species Hemiscyllium ocellatum. Next base: position 54,657,219 of record NC_083404.1, read on the forward strand.
GTTTTCCCAATATCTCGTTTATTGGGTGAGGTCGTTAAGACTGCAACCAGAATATTAACGCGGCAAGAACGCCCATCAATAAGAACCTGAATAAACATTGATTGCTGTCAATTAGTAAATTGCTATCGAGAGTGAGGATCTCCAACGCTACTTGTGAAGAGAGTAGAAGATGGAATGAGATGATCTCATTCTCAAGATGCACCTCACCAGACATCTGAGCTGATTCTGCCATAAATTTCGCCATAGGCCATTTCAGTCAGACTTTGATAAGATTCTGCCCTGATTGTTAGCTGGGTTTAAGACACTGTTAAATATCCAGAACAAATGAAGCAATCATTTTTGAGACGGGATGAGATAGGCTTTCTCATTCATTAACTGGCTATTTGTTTTAGCATGGCTTTCACCCTCAATTCCTTCACTTAACAAGAGCAACTCCCTGATAGTCTGTTTGGAAAGTGAGACAATGCTTTGCGTCATCAGTTATACCTGTATTCCTATGCCTGCTGGCATATGATTGGCAAAATCGGTTGCAAATTTTACCATATACAGTGCAATTACAGTCCAAACTGTGATACAAAACCTTGCTAAACATTATCAATCTAACAAATTAATTGAATTGGATTGGATTTATTGTCATGTGTACCGAGGCACAGTGAAAAGCTTTGTCTTGTGAGCAATACAGGCAGATCACAGAGTTAAATAGCATAGATAAGTAAATAATACCTGTACAGGTGAATGTTAACAGTTTGTGAGCCCATTCAGTACTCAAAGACTTAACAATTTTTTTTTATTCATTCATTGGATGCAGGCATTATGTTGCACATTATTAATTGCTCTTGTTAAGGTGATGGTGAGCTGCCTTCTTGAACCACCGCAGTCCCTAGGGGTGCAGATGCACCCACAAGGCTGTTGGGAAAGGATTTCGAGGAATTTGAACCAGCAACAGTGAAGGAATGGCGATTCGCTCCAAGTCAGGATGTTGAGTGGTTTAAATGGGAACTAGTGGAAGTATATTCTTTCCTTGTCCTTCTAGATGGTAGAAGTCATAGGTTTGAAATGTGCTGTCATCAGGGCTTTGGTGTGTTGCTGCAGTGCAGCTTGTGGATGGTGCACACTGCTGCCACAGAGGAGCAATGCTGGAGGATTGAATGTTGAAGGTGGTGGGATAGGCGCCAACCAAAGGCAGGTTTGTCGCTAGGGTATGAAACCTTTTCAGTGTTGCTAGAGCTGCGCTGATTCAAGCAATTGGAGAATATTTCATCACATTCCTGACTTTGCACGTTGTGGACCATGTTCAAGAAATGGGGAGTCAGGAGGTGGATGTTTTGCTACAGAATTCCTATCCCCTGACCTGCTGTTGTAGACAGAGTATTTATATGGCTGGTCATTCATTTTTTGGTCAATGGTAACAAGTCAGTGTAGAAGAATCAGTGATTGCATGCTGTTGTATGTTAGAGGAAGATGGTTAGGTTTGCTCTTTTATTTTATATGGTCATTGCCGCTCATGGGCTTCTCACCCAGCATCAGAAACAACTTTGCTGTAATTAATGTGCTAAATGACTCACTCTCCATAAATTGTAATCTATAACTCAGACTGACTTGACAGATCTTTTTGGCAATGTCTGGAATGGGTAATTTTGACAAGCTCAATTAATTCCAACTGTGAGCTCCATACAAAATATAATGTTAAAACTCAGTGACTAGCAGAATAAATGTTTCAGTCTTACCCATTCCAGACATTGAAACATTTTACCAAACTGATGCAGAAAATGAGATTATCAAAACATTGCTTTTATTTAAAAAAAAATCATTTTGTGCTATCAGTTTGATTCATGTTATCTGGTATGTGTGACACACTCGTTTTGGTATTACATGCAACAGAGTGAAGCTGTAGAGCTCACATTGTTGAGTGAAGTTCTCTTAAATTTACATTCCAGAGGAGTTTAAAGAATTTCAGAGGAAGGGTTGGGCAAGGTTAATAGCAGTAAACTCAAACACTCAGGACTTTGAGGGGGATGTTTCAGATCAGATGAGTGAAAGGATGAGCAGCTAGGGGAGGGGGCGGGACATGGATTGGACCAGGGCAAGAACTTTATGTTGTATGAAATCTGAAAAATGTTATTTCAGTGAATGGATGCTAAAGGAACAAGGCTGAGCTGGGAGTCAGCTGGAAACTGGGTTGTCAGGTTCACCTTTGTGGTGGTGCACATTTCGAGCTCTCTGTTTTAAAGGCAGGGTAACACTATGCTTTGCTTCAGATGTTCAATTCCCAGTGTAAGCTGCTCAAATTCTGAAGGTGCTGAAATTTTATGCAACCAGTTAGTCTATCTGGCATTACCTGGGTTCATCAAGTAAAGAATAGAGACACTAGTATTTGCAGTTCTTAAAAAACTGGGTTTTCAACCAGCACAATGTGATGTGTCGAAGGTCATATGTTGTAATGGATCTAGGCAATCCTGATGAAATAGCAAAATAACTGTGAGAACATCAAAAAGTCAACTTGGTGTAGATGGTGAAGGGGTGCACCAGCCTTTTCTTAAAATAATAAACCAGTGCAAGACTTTATGATGTTTCATTAAATAACTGGATAGTTCCATGTCGTGCTGGAACATGAATGATCCAGTATCAGTCCCTGCTCCATGCAGAGTAATCAGATCTCTGACGTTAATTCACTGAAATATTGCATCAATTTCCCTACTTTAGAGGGAGGAGGTCAAAATATCTGTGCATGATTCCTATTCGCTGACCACTGCTGTGACATTGGCGATATTCTGCCGATGTTCATTCACTAGTGGGCACGAGATAGCAGTTCAGTGAATGTGTGAGACAACACATGAAGGGACAACCACAAGGGAGAGTCTTCCCATCACCTCTTGACATTCAATGGTATTACCATCACTGAATCCCCATCTGTCACGATCCTGGGCCAAGACAGAGTCTCAGGAGTGCAGTTTGGCTATCAAATGGCCTCACCGGCATTAGGTGAAAGGGAGGACTATAGATGCTGGAGATCAGAGTCAAAAAGTGTGGTGCTGGAAAAGCACAGCCAGTCAGGTAGCATCCGAGGAGCAGGAGAATCGACGTTTTGAGCATAAGCCCTTCATCAGGAGTGAGGCTTGTGGGCCGGGGACTGAGAAATAAATGGGAGAGGGGTGGGGCTGGGGGGAGGTTACATGGCTCAAGTACGCGGAACAGTCCACCTTCCTCAGCTACACCAGCACCATTCCCCACCTTTTCCTCTGCTGCATCGATGACTGTATCGATGTCACCTCATGCTCAAATGAGGAGGTTGAACAGTTCATCAACTTCACAAACACCTTCCACCCTGACCTTAAGTTCACCTGGACCATCTCAGACACCTCCCTCCTCTTCCTGGATGTCTCCATCTCCATTTCGGGGAGCAACTCAGTACGAACATCTACAACAAACTCACAAACTCCCACCACTACCTGGACTATGCCTCCTCCCACCCTGTCTCCTGTAAAAATGTTATCCCTTATTCCCAATTCCTCCGCTTCTGCCACATCTGATACCAGGATGACCAATTCAACCATAGAACATCCCAGATAGCCTCCTGCTTCAAAGACCATGATTTCCCCTCCCACGTGGTCAACGATGCCCTCCAGTGCATCTCCCCCACTTCCCGCACCTCTGCTCTTGACCCCACCCCTCCAATCACAACAACAACAGAACTGTCCTGGTCCTCACCTTACACCCCACCAACCTCATATACATTGCAGCACTGTTCATCATTTCTGCCACCTACAAACAGACCCCACCACCAGAGATATATTTCCCTTCCCACCCCTATCTGTGCTTCAGTGAGACCATTCCCTCTCCATTCCCTCATCAGGTCCATGCCCACCACCAACCCACCCTCCCCTCCAGGCACCTTCCCCTGCCACCTGAAGATGTGTAAAATCTGTGCCCACACCTCCCCCCTCACCTCTATCCAAGGCCCCAAAAGATCCTTCCACGTCCATCAGAGTTTTACTTGTATGTCCACATATGTCATTTCATGTTTCTGCTGCACCTGATGTGGTTTCCTCTAAACTGGGGAGACAGGAAACCAACTTGCGTTTCAGAGAACATCCCTGGGACGCCCGCACTAACCAACCCCATCGTCCTGTAGTTGAACACTTTAACTCCACCACCCCTACTCCACCAAGGACATGCAGGTCCTTGGCCTCCTCCGTCGCCACACTCTAACCACCCAACACCTGGAGGAAGAATGCCTCATCTCCTGCCTTAAGACCCTCCAACCACATGGGATCGATGTGGATTTCACCAGTATCCCCATTTCTCCTTCCTCCACTTTATTCCAGTCCCAACTTCCCAATTTGGCACTGCAGTCTTGAATGGTTCTCCCTGTCTATCTACCTTCCCACCTATCTGTTGCATCCTCCTCTCCAACCAAGCACTTTTTCCCCCACCTTCCCCACCTTCATCTACCTATCGCTTTCCCAGCTATCTGTACCCCCAGCCCCACCCACCTCCTATTTATCTCTCAGTCCCCTGGGCCCATAAGCCTCATTCCTGATGAAGGGCTTATACCTGAAATGTTGATTCTCCTGCTCCTCGGATGCTGCCTGACCTGCTGTGCTTTTCCCTCAGCAGCATTAACCCTACAGGTGGATGTTGTTTCTTTTTTCCTGCTCCCATTATTCTTCTTGGCACTTTGACCAAACAGTCAGCTTCCATATATAACTCCAAGTACACTTTATGGAGACTAGAGACATTTTTGGAGAGGTGAAGAATGAAGGAGTCATGCCTATAGAAATGCATCTAGACTAAATAGTATTAGTGGATTGCACAAGAGACAAAGCATTGTGTCTAGGTTCTAAAAACATAGTTAAAGTAAAGCTAGTGAAAGGCCTGGATTGGGTAGTGGAATGTTAGCTGGAATAAATGCCAACTCCTCAGAATGTCAGCTTTGTTTTGGAGATGGTATTGTTGACAAAAGAATGGGACAAATATGGTATATGTGTGGTGACAGCAGTGGGTGGGATGTGGAGGTGGAGGCTGGTGAATGGTATTAAGAAAAGTGAGTGGGAGATGAGAGCCAGAAGAAAATCACCTTAAGATGATTCTCTGGTGGGTGAAAATGGCGGTGGGGTCACGGTGAGACAAGATCCCCTGTCCAATATTCCCCTTCCGCAGAGAATGTTGGCTGGTTTGGGAAGATCCAGTGAAGAAAATCAAAACTTAAAGCTACCTTTGCAAATTTATTTTCAAATGCAGCAAGTCCATTTTATTTCAACTTAGATTGTCTCCACTCAGCAAAACAATCAACAATCACTTTCGAGATGCATAGGCTGAATGGACAATGGCTTTATGATCTCACCAATCAACAGGCTGATTCCATTGGATACCATCAAGGCAGGGCAATGACAAGAGCCCACTGGGTGCCTATATGCTCCATGACACTCAACTATCTTGGAGAATGTTTTGCTCAGCTGCTTCGAAGGTGCTCTGAAGCCATATTATCCAAGAAAGTGTTTCAAAAATTGCAATTTTCCAAACAGTGTTGGGAGGGCTAACAATAAATTCAAAACCAAACACAACCATTCTGTTCCTGGATTAGGTTTGTAGAGATAGGCTTTAATGAATATGGAGATGAGTATCTGACATAAGCAGCAGTGTAACTGTGACCCTAGTAATCAAGTGATAATACATCACTAGGAGGTTGGAATTTGTACAGCCCAAACCATGCTAATCTGCAGCTTATTATCATGGACAATTTGCTAATGAATATTGCTGAAAAGTAACTCAAAGATTAGCCTGAGCAGAAACCAACTGAAACAGCATTGGAACAAAAATAATTCTCCTCATCTTACAATGTGCACTAATTAATTCTGGGGGGGTGGGGAGTCTCAGAATTATAAACATACTTAATTTATTAGTAGCAAATCAACTAAATTTTTTAACGTCCATAGCAAAAAGGTTTAATGATCTGCAAAGGAAATGCATGAAGCCTCAAACTAATTGGGCTTTGATGCTGAGGTATGATAAAATAGATAGTTAGCGCGTGTCAGCAACCTTGTTAGTAGATGTACACTTTTCTGTGGTTAATCAGAGAGTAACAGGTGTAGCATCTACTGGTCTACTCAATCTAAATACAGGTTTCTATTTAAGTAGCGTGAATGAATCTATAAATAAACGGAAAGGATGTGGATAGTATCTGATAGTATTTATTTATTCACTGTTCAAGTGCTGGTCCAGTTACATTGCAGGAAGTATATGAACTGGCAGCAAAATTCCACTATCCTGTTCATCCATACTCTTTAGCAGCATCCTATTGTGTCTATACTCCCATTCCTTGGAGTTGGATGGGCTACTTGCTGGGAACAGGCAAGACTTCAATTGAAACCAATTATAGTTACTGAAAGGATGTATTAAGGCTGGAGTCAAGACCTGGAGACCCCATATCTGGTTCCTGATCTTTATTAAAATCCAGTCCATTGTTTCTTCTTTCAAAATGTATCCATATTAAATTGTTCAGTTGGCTATTTCTGTCCTCCCTTTTACAGCTGCATTGGCTGTTTGCCAATATTAATGTTAGTGTCATCAAATAATTTCAATATTCTGTTTTCTATTTATAAATAATTGATACTCTAGGCAACGAGCCCAGAATTGACCTCTCAATGTTCACACCTTCTATTTCTATCTCTATTTACTTATTGTAACTCTTTGTTCAGAGTTACATCAGTCGGCTTTCAATCTACACTTCTGCTTTTATATCATTGGCCAAGATTTTGTAAAACAGTCCTCATCCAAAGTCTTCAAGATTAATAAATACCTCACATATGTTGTTGAAACTGTTCTTCCTAAAACTGTTAAAATGGTCAAGCATCATCTGTTTGGATCAAATCCCTATCGGTTACCCTTGATTATTCTGAATGCTCACTGATTTTGGCTTATACTCTGGAATTTAATAATATGGTGCAATGCCACAAAAGATGAGCAATATGTAAGCTAAAATGATTTAATTGGAACAATTTCTAAATCATACTGTCTTTTAGAAATAGTTTGCACATTTAAGGCGTACCACACATTAAAGCAAAATGCACCTGTGATATTTGTTCAAAATAAAAAAAAACCCATGTGTTTGTAACATTGTTTCAGCCAACTTTTAACAGTAGGCTGGTATCATCTTTAAATGAAAGACTGATGCTGCAGTTGCTGTGGAGTGTCTAGCCTTTGATTTTACATTAGCATTTCCATTGAGTGCTCTCGTGTGAGCACTTCTAATGTATGTCATTGGAAGTGAGTAAACATTGATTTTGTGAGGTAGAAGCAGTGAGTAATCCCCATTCTACCGTGCTCGCTGCTGGCCTTACTGCTCAGTCAGCTGTCTCCCAGCATTTAGTCGATAATCTGATGCATTTTAATATTTCATTCAACATTAAGTTAATGCAAAACTGATGCTGAAATATGAAGGCATTTACAGGACATTGCAGACAAAATGTATAAACGTAGCTTTTAGCAACATTTAAAAGGACAAATGCATTTTCTACCTCTGATTTGTCAGAAAAGCAACTTGCTTTGACAAACAAAGAAAATTTAGAAAATTGTTAATTTTGCTGTGATAGGTGAAGAATTATCCTGAGGGATGTACAATGCCATTTATATTTGTCAAAGACTTTATGCAAATAGAATATCTGTCAAATTAATAACAGAAACCTTTTATTCAAGCACTATCATTAAAAATGACTAATTAAATCACTATCAAACTATGCACGAAGTAACTTGCATCTAGTTACTGTGTGTTTTGATCATAATTCTTTAATCAGTGAGCCAGAAATAGAATCTATGAGAATAGAGTTAACAGTTAATAAATGATAGATGACACTAATAGAGGTAGCTTACACTATCTTTTCTGTGGAAGAGAGAAGGAACAAATATACAACAAATTTGAGAAATGAATAACAAGTATAGAATAATAATCATAATGGCTTTCAACTACTTTGACGTCAGTTGGCCAGAAGAGGTAAGAGAAGGGGAAAGGGGAATGTGGTGTCTACAAATGAGAGAATTTTGTGGAGGTATTAGAGTCTGATTGGCTGGCTGGAGAGACTATGAGAAACCTACGCTGCCCCTTTTAAGGAAAGACCCGCATGCCTTTTTCCAATCAAACTGTTCTGAAACCCTAGGAAGCCTTCCTCTGGGAGTGACTGGGAGACGGATCGCGCTGGGCAGGGAATCACAGACTAAGGCAGGGAAACCCTTTGCCTTGGCCTCCAAGGCCTCCGTTTTGTCCACTCCCAAGTCCCCACGAGTTCCCTTTCACTGACACTCTAATTCATTTGGCTGAACTGGGTCCTCACCCTCAACAATTTCTCCTTTGAATCCTCCCACCTCCTCCAGATGAAAGGGGTAGCCATGGACACTCGCATGGGTCCCGTCTACGCCTGTCTGTTTGTCAGCCATGTAGAACAACCTACCTTCCATAGTTAGACTGGCACCACTCCCAACCTTTTTCTCCGCTACATTGATGACTGCATCGGCACCATCTCGTGCTCCCACCAGAAGGTTGAACAGTTCATTAACTTTACCAACACATTCCACCCCAACCTTAAATTCACCTGGACCATCTCAGACTTTGTCCTCCCCTTCCTGGACCTCTCCATTTCCATCGACTGTGACCAACTGAACACTGACATTTTCTACAATCCCACCAACAACCACAGCTACCTGGATTATACCTCCTCCCACCTTGCCTCCTGCAAAAATGCTATCCCTTATTCCCAATTCCTCTGCCTCCATTGCAACTGCTCCCAGGAGGACCAGTTCCACCACAGAACATACCAGATGGCTTCCTTCTTTAATGATAGCAATTTCCCCTCCCAAGTGGTTGATGATGCCAGCGAGCGCATCTAATCCACTTCCCACACCTTGCCCCTCAAACCTCACCCCTCCAACCGCAAAAGGGACAGAAACCCCTGGTCTTCACTTTCCACACCACCAACCTCCAGACACATTGCATCATCCTCCGCCATTTCCACAACCTACAAATGGACCTCACTCCCCATTCCATCTACTTTCTGTAAAAGACTGTTCCCTCCAAGACTACCCTCATCAGGCCCACACCCCCCAGCAGCACACTGTCTCGTCCTGGCACCTTCCCCGCCACTGTAGAAATTGCAAAACCTGTGCCCAGACCTTCCCCCTCACCTCTATCCAAGGCCACAAAGGAACCTTCCACATCCATTAAAGTTTCATCTGCGCATCCACACATGTCAGTTACTGTATCCGTTGCTCCTGATGTGATCTCCTCTGCACTGGGGAGATGGGATGCCTACTTGCAGACGCTTCAGAGAATATCTCTGGGACACCTCCACCAACCAACCCCAGCACCCTGTGGCTGAACATGTCAACACCCCTCCCACTCTGCCAGGGACACGCAGGTCCTGGGCCTCCTCCATCACTACTCCCTTACCGCCCAATGCCTGGAGGAAGAACGCCTCATCTTCCGCCTTGGGATCCTCTAACCCCATGGCATCAATGTGGACTTCACCAGTTTCCTCATTTCCCCACCCCACCTTACTCCAGTTCCAACCTTCCAGCTCTGCACCGCCCTCATGACCTGTCCTACCTGTGCATCTTCCTTCCCACCTATCCGCTCTACACTCCCCTCTGACCTATCACCATTACACCCACCTCCATCCACCTCTTGCACTCTCAGCTACCTTCCCCCCAGCCCCACCCCATTCCCATTTATCTCTCCACCCCCAATTTTCCCAGTCTCATTCCTGATGAAGGGCTTGTGCCTGAAATGTCAATTCTCCTGTTCTTCGGATGCTGCCTGACCTGTTGTGTTTTTCCAGTACCACACTCTTGACTCTAATCTCCAGCATCTGCAGTCCTCACTTACCCTTGTCTGACATTCAGTCCCTGGACTGGACACTGAGTAACTTTGATCGGGCCTTCCCTCGGCCATCTGCTGAAAAAACAGCCCCACACGTTTTTTTTCCCTTTCTGGGGTCAGAGTATATCTGCATGTTAATACTTGTAAGTATCAATCAGCAGTCAGCCATCCTGACCTGCTGTGCTTTTCCAGCACCACTCTAATCTTGACTCTGATCTCCAGCATCTGCAGTCCTCACTTTTGTCTAATCAGCCAGGGATATCAACCATGGCCCTGTCACCTTGTCTTGAATTCCAATGTAGATAAGAAAGTGACAAGGATTGCACAATGATCTCATATGAATAAATGTCCTTCTCACCTTTAGTTTCACTAACTGTGAGAGCACAAGATTCCACCCATACTTTCTAAATTTGCAGCTCCCTTTGGAATTCAACACTGAAAAAGATGGCATGGAAAGTATGTATCTAAATGAGGCAGATATTGGTGTGCAAACCATGAGTTAATTGTCGATAGTATGAAAGAAGTGGAACTATCACTGTATTCTAACAGATGAAAGGCTTAACAGACAATCAATTTTTCAATGTATAATTTCAGTTACATCATACTGCAAATGTTTGCTATAAATTCTCTGTTATGATCGAGCCCTCCACAATCACCTGATGAAGGAGCAGCGCTCCGAAAGCTAGTGTGCTTCCAATTAAACCTATTGGACTATAACCTGGTGTTGTGTGATTTTTAAATGAGTTAATTGGGTTATAAAAACAGCAAACAAAGCACTGTGGCTTATTTATTGAGAGATAGAGTTCGGAAGCAGACAAATATGACAAATTTGTCTCAAACCCTGATTAGGCCACACTTTAAGCTTCATACATGATTCTGGAGATTGAGCAATACAATTGATAAAGAGCAAAATTGTGCAGATATATCCTTCATAAAAGGCATGATCTAATAGGACTCTTTCAAAGTCATGAAGGGTTTTGATAGAAAAGTCATAGAGAGAATGAGTATGATTTTATTTCATTCCAAACCTACTCAGTTGTTCAAAAATGGGCCCAGTGTCTCCTCTCCTGAGGAAGAGCAAAACAAGGGATTGTTTCTGTAAGTTAGTCATCGAGAATTAAATTAGAGAATTCAGGAGAAACCTTTTCGCCCATTGACTAGTCAAAATCGCTTTGTAGGTAGCCGTTGAGACAAATAGATATTTAAGGGGAAGTTAAGTGAACCAAGGAAGGAGAAAGTAATAGAGGGTTATGCTGATGGAAATCTCAAGGGGGGCTCCTCAGGTTTGATTGGGCTGAATTGCTTGTTTTCGTGACTTATTTCTGTGAAAATTAGAGTTGAGTAAAACATGTATTGGTACTGAGAGGAAAATAACAGGGGGTTTCCATTAAGTCGATTCAGACTCCACAACTGATGTTCCCACCCTGGGAAACAAAGAAAAGGTTTTAGATCACGTAGATTGGAAGCCAGTGAAATTGTTTGAAAAGTATTAGTGGTGAGCTATCAAACCCAAAGTGGGTTGGGTGTTTCACTAGTGTGAAAGTATCAGTAGAATGTGAAGCTTGAGCTGTTCACCCATATCATAGATCAATGGGAAGAAGAATGCCAGTGGGACAATATCACATGGAAATTTCTGTTAGGAGAAGGATTCCTGGTATGTGAAACATGAGGTGTGCAAAGTAACTGAGAACTCTGTTGAAACGTGAGAAACTAGGACATTCTCTTAAGGTATTTAAGAAGTAAATGATGAACAATGAGAGAGGCAGCCAGTGGAGACAGGGTTCTAAGAGGCTAGCTTATATCATGCTGAGCTGGAAGGTGTTTTCTTTCCCCCCTTTTCAGAATAGATTGTAGAAACTGTTGATTACAAACGAGAAAGAGTTTAAATTAGCCTGTGATGTCTGAATCCTGAAAATATGTGGAAATTGGTTTTAAGATCTTGTTCAACACCCATATCAAATTCCAGATTTGGCATAATTGACTCAGGGCTTAGCCTGTTCAAATTTAGGTTGTCATTGTAACCATGTGCAAACAGAGATTTTCTGTTAAACAAACCTTTTATTCATATTTGTGACCATGAATGAAAAAGTGGAGGATTTCAGAGAAGGGACCTTCTCTGTATCCTGAGCTCTTGAAGACTGAGCAGTTGAATTGTTCCACTGCATTTTGAATCTGGGCTTGTGCAAACAAAACCCATTCCAGGTTGTTTACTATTTAGATGGTTATCAATGTAATGGAATCTTCATCTGAGACTGAATATGTCCTCTCTATAGTCATGCTTACCTAATATCAGGGCAGACATATTTCTCAAACCTTCCACTGTCAAGACAGTCATGTTCTGAGAATTCATTGTGAAGCGGCATCTCAATTTATTTAGTGTAATAATTGTTCATAATTTCCTCCTTAAACACCTTAGACACCTTAAGAATAGTATGGGGCTAGTGCCCATAGTTAGGTACTTTAATGCTTGATAGTTAACGTGGCCCAATTTCAGGGCACAGGATGGAGTTAAAAATAAAGTTGGAGATAAAATTCCAAAAGGTTTCTTTCTGTGCATTAATGATTCTCTGATCCTGTAACTCTTGTGTGCTCCACTGAATCTGATTTCAGAATTGTGAAGCATTTGACCATAAAACACTTTTTTCTTGGTTTTCCTTATCATCCCCACTGTTCACCCATTTGGCATTTTCCTCATGATTCCAACACTGAAGTTAAATAATCCCTGGTACAGAAATCATTTCAATAGCCATTGACTTACCAGTTTGTGCTAAAAAAATACCCCTGCCTCTTCCAAATGTAGACTGCACCCTATGATGTGCTTGAAGTTAAAACTAATAAGTTTATTCTCAACTTCTGTGTTTAGCACAAATGTTTCTTGAGAAAATATGGATAGGTCACTACTACTCAGTTTTAGGTAGTTCCTTAAATTATATTATCATATCAAACCAAAAGTAATTGCTGAGGAGACTCATTCAATGTGCTATCAATTTGGCACATCTTCACTAATTTTGGACATTAATATTTCAGTTGTCAGGTCGTAGTATTTCTGCTTTTAATTTATTTCATATTGTGTAAAAGTGATGTACTCTGTCATGACTGTAAATTACTTATAATCTGTGTTTAGGTTTAATTGTATTTGTGTCAATTTGTAATTTGACTAGCTCCACAGTGACAATGCAAGTTAAAATTGTTCTGACTGGATTTAGCCATCTCCATGAGCAGTGTTGAGGTGGACTGATTTGCTAATTTGTTGCATGCCTGACTCTGGAAAATGTAGGAGAAAGTGAGGACTGCAGATCAGAGCTTAAAAATATGTTGCTGGAAAGGCACAGCAGGTCAGGCAACATCAAAGGAACAGGAGAATCGACGTTTCGGGCATAAGCCCTTCTTCAGGAATGAGGAGGGTGTGCCAAGCAGGCTAAGATAAAAGGTAGGGAGGAGGCACTTGGAGGAGGGGCGTTGGGAATACGATAGGTGGAAGGAGGTTAAGGTGAGGGTGATATACCGGACAGGGGGTGGGGCTGGAGAGGTCGGGAAGAAGATTTCAGGTCAAGAAGGCGGTGCTGAGTCTGAGGGTTGGGACTGAGAAAAGGTGGGAGGGGAGGTGGGGGGAATGAGAAAGCTGGAGAAATCTGCATTCATCTCTTGTGGTTGGAGGGTTCATAGGCGGAAGATGTGGCGCTCTTCCTCCAGGCATCGTGTTGCCATGGTCTGGCGTTGGAGGAGGCCAAGGACCTGCATGTCCTTGGCAGAGTGGGAGGGGGAGTTAAAGTGTTCAGCCACGGGGCGGTTGGGTTGGTTGGTGCGGATGTCCCAGAGGTGTTCTCTGAAATGTTCTGCAAGTAGGCAGCCTGACTCCCCAGTGTATAGGAGGCCACATCGGGTGCAGCGGATGCAGTAAATGATGTGTGTGGAGGTGCAGGTGAATTTGTGACAGATATGGAAGGATCCCTTGGGGCCTTGGAGGGAAGTGAGGGGGGAGGTGTGGGCGCAAGTTTTGCATTTCTTGCGGTTGCAGGTTTCTCCAGCTTTCTCATTTCCCCTCCCCCCACCTTTTCTCAGTCCCAACCCTCGGACTCAGCACCGCCTTCTTGACCTGCAATCTTCTTACCGACCTCTCCAGCCCCACCCCCTGTCCGGCCTATCACCCTCACCATATCCTCCTTCCACCTATCGTATTCCCAACGCCCCTCACCAAGTCCCTCCTCCCTACCTTTTATCTTAGCCTGCTTGGCACACCCTCCTCATTCCTGAAGAAGGGCTTATGCCCGAAACGTCGATTCTCCTGTTCCTTTGATGCTGCCTGAGCTGCTGCGCTTTTCCAGCAACACATTTTTAAGCTCTGGAAAATGTAATCAATGAGATGTGGCCCAAATACTTGTAATCTGCAACTTTCTCACTAGCCTCAATTAGCTAACAATGGCATCTCTTCCCACCTCAACTCAATTTTTTTCTCCCCTTGTCCAGTCCCTTACCCCTTATATCCACCAGTTTATGGGTGCTCGCCCCTCCTCTTTACCATGAACGTGCAATCTCTTTACGTGGTCAATCTCCACCAGAATGGTCTCTGGGCTCTTCACTTGTTCCTGAACAAAAAGCCTGAACTGCCCCATCCATTACCCTCCCTCCTCCATCTGACCAAGCTCATCCTCATCCTGAACAACTTCTCTTTTAACTCCTCTCATGTTCTTCAGGTCAGAGGGGTGGCCATGGATACTTGCCTTTACTCCTGTCTCTTTGTGGGGAACGTGGAACATTCCTTGTTCCAGTCCTATTTCGGCCCACACCCACAACTCTTTCTCCAGTTTCTTGATGACATCATCAGTGCTACTTCCCTCCCTCAAATGCAACTGGAAAGTTCATCAGTTCCCCTTTCAATTTCCACCCCGCTCTCACCTTCACCTGGTCTGTCTCAGACTCCTCCCTTCCCTTCCTCAACATCTCCGTTTCCATTTCTGGGGATAGTCTGGCATTCAATATCCATTACACCCCACTGACTCCTGCAGTTACCTTGACATCTACATCCTCACATCCTGCTTCCTGGAAAGACTATTCTATTCTTCCAGTTCCTCTGTTTCCATTATATTTGTTCTGATGATGCTGATTTCTACAAAGGAGACTCCAAAATGTTCACCTTCTTCCTCAACCAAGGATACCTCCACACCATGGTTGACAGGGCCCTCAGCCAAGTCTAACCCATCTCCTGCATTTTCACCCTTGCACCCTCCCTTCCCTTCCACAACAGGATAGGGACCACCACCCCCCTCCCCAAACCACCTACTTACCACCCCACTGCCATCCACATCCAAAAGACCATAAGTTGCCATTTCTGCCATCGTCAGTGGGATTCCACTACCAGACACATATTCCCCTCCCCTCCCTTGTCAGCCTTCTGCAGGGATTGTTCCACCAGGGACATCATGGTCCATTCCTCTTTCACTTCCAGCATATCCCCACACTCCTATAATACTTTCCTCTTCAACTGCAGAAGGTGTAAGAGCTGCCCATTTACTTCCTCCCTCTTCAAAATCCAAGAGCCTAATTATACCTTCCTGGTAAAGCAGCACTTTACCTATACTTCACACAATCTAGTCCACTGCATTCTCTGCTCACAATGTGGTCTCCTCTGCATTGGGGAAACAAAGCATAGATTGGGTGACTGTTTTGCAGAACACCTATGTTCTATCCATAACAATGATTCTGAGCTTCCAGTTGCCTGCCACTTCAACACACCTCCCTGTTCCCTGACCAATATCTCTGCCTTGGGGTTGCCTTGGGCAGCGAAGCTCAGCACAAGCTCAAAGAATGGCATCTCATTTTCAGCTTAGGGGGCCCTACAGCCTTCAGGACTCAACATCAAGTTCAATAATTTTAGGGCCTGAGCACCCCAGCCCCCACACACCAGATGTTGTCATCACATTGGCTGTTACCTCAAACAGCCCAATGTCATCCACTAATGATCCCTATTAGCAGCTATTCATTCTCCCAGGATGACCTTTATCTATTCCTTTATCTTCCCAACTGCTTTTCTCTCTCCCTGGGTTCCATCTCCATCTATTGTTTACGCCTCTGCCCTCCCCTCCACCCCATTCATCATATATAACAACCTTTTCCCAGCTACAATCAGTTCTGAAGCAGGATCACTGGACTTGAAATCTTAACTCTATTTTCTCTCCGCAGATGCTGAGATTTCTTTGCAATTTGTTTTTGTTTCTGATTCCTAATGTGCGCAGTTCTTTGTCTTTGTTTTTGTTGAATGGCATTGGACTGTTGAAGTGGGTTTTGTTTGTGTTGCTTTGAATTTAGAGCTGTCAAGAAAAGGAATTCTATTGTGAATCTGAAAATTCCTAGGTTTACATGAGTCTGTGATGATACAATGTCTTTAAGAGGTACATATTGTCCCTTTTTCTGTACGAAGAGAGGTTGAGATGGGGTGGAGGGGGGTATAGTTGCTTAGCTACTTGTTTCATGCTAATAAAGTAAACAGCTTATGAGGTGTTGGTGTTTTATTTTAAAGTTGGAACAATAGAAGCAGCCTGAAAGAGTGGGGTCAAGCTCCCACAGAACCAGGGTTTCAGTTTAACTTCCAGCAGTTGCTGGGGTCTTGAAGGTGGACATGGAAGTTTTTATTCTTCTATTTGTTACACATAAAACCTTGAGTTCTCTTCCTGCTGCTAGAGTTATGTATGAGACAATCCTTTTAACTGTATTTGCCTTTGCCAAGAATGTGTTTATGGGATGTTACTATGTTGGAATGTTACTGTTTAGTAGTTAAATAATCTATTCTTCTAGTAAGTTTTCTAAAGAGTTAAGTTATTCCAATTCTTCTTTCTTTTGTTTGTATTTTAACTATAGTGTAAGAATAAAGTGTGTTTTGCTTCAAGCCTGGTAGTTGAAACAATCGAATTACATTCGGAACACAATGCCTTACACTTACCTTTACGAATAAGATAATATTGGGGTCTAGGCTATCTTATTAATATATTTTGAGAGGATTTGGTCAGGTCCCTAACATTGCCTAACTAGTTGCCAAACTTGTAAATGTTTAACACGTTTCAGGTGATAATCAGGAATAATATTTAGTGCGGTTAATGTATCATGTGCTGTCAGTTCTGTCAGCCTTGAGCAAGTGGTAGCACATCTGTCTGTGAGTCAGAAATTATGATTTAAGTCTCAATCCAAAGACTTAAGGACAATATCTAAAGTGACACTTCAGTGAAATAAGGGGCTTGATGCAGTGCCAGAGGTGCTGTGCTTCAGTTAAAAAGCTAAATCGGCTAAATCTATTTGCCCTCGCAGTTGGTATAAAAGATCCCAATTCCAAGAAGAGTTGAGAGGCTGTCCCTGCTGCCCTGGTTGATATCACTAAAGAAAAGGACTCATTATCTTGGTGATGCCTTTTTGTGTGCAAATCTTCAGCCACGTTTCTAATATTATAACAGTAACTAGGCTTCTAACATACTTTATTGACTGTAAAGTGTTCTTGAGGTTGTGAATGATGGTCCATAAATGTGAGCATTACTTCTTTGATTTGATAATGAAAAATTCAATTTGTTTGAAGTATCACCATTGTTTGACTATTCCAGATTTTGGAAATGGATAAATGTCACAATTATTTTCTTGATTGTCTTCCAATAATTATTGTGCTGAATTGTTGTGTCCGTAGTAAAAAACAGGTACAAAATGATTTAATTTGTCAACTATTGTCTGAGCCTTGCAAATTTACTTTCCATTCAACTCACTTTAATCTTGTGTTCAAACAAAACCTTCCCTCAGGAGATTAAATAGGAGGACAAAACCAATTATAGAGTAATTTGTACCTGGTCTGTGGAAAATGTGGGATTGATTGGTTGAATGACTTTTTCTTCTTTCATGCTCTCTGGCGTTATGATTTTCCTCTGGTTTTTGACAATGTGTGAGAAGAATGAATCAAAGTCTATTTCTTTTAAAGCAGGTCTGCACACAGCAACAGAAGAATTACTGACAAAATCTAATTGAAATTCTGTTAACATCAGACACGGTGATCTGCGAATGATTAGAGAAGCACAAAGTCTGCTGAGTGGGTCCTTTGTGTTCTCAAATAGGTTGCCACTAGCAAGCAGGATAAAGCCTGCTCCTAGTCAGAGCACCAGTCATGTACAATTGAGCAGTTTCAGCTGAATTCAAACCTTCTGGAACATTGTGAAATTAGTAAGAGGAAAAGTGATGCGCAAGTCTAATTATCTCTGAACTGGAGCCTGGTAGATTTAAGTTTGACATTTGTGTGTCTTTTATGATATATGAATTAACAGAGCCAATGGAATTTAATGTAAAATTTCATTTCTCTGCCTTTCTCCTGGGACTTCTCTGATCATTAAATAATGTGTGCATTTAATGTCCATTATATGTGGGGGCATTTTTTTATCCATAGGGAGCAGTGTAAAATAATCACAAGTCCTGTTCTGCTAGGAATTGGATTGCTATTTTCTATATCTGTATTCATGAATGTTTGAGTCAATCCTGTGTGTTAACTTTGAGTGATTTGTTAACATTAAAGGGTTAGGCAGGATTGTGTGTATTGCACACACCCTCATTTGTTCGAATTGTTGTTTGCTTTCAGTAATTCAACTCTGTGAAATTCAAAGAGCCCTGCCTCTCCTCTGACACTCCTTCATTTCTATTGAGCATAAAATAAGGAGAATAGAAATGTAAATGCATATTCCGAAAAATGTCCTGTGTGCTTAATAGTTTGTATGAATTACATGAGATATGTGGCTACTATGCTATAAAACCTTCTGCTATAACTTATTTTGAGAACACAAATCATTATATGAATTTTATTGATGAGACAGCTTGCCTGAAAATGATCAGTTGGACAACAGTCGATCATTTGTGACAGACAGTACTTGTGTACGGCAGATCAATGGCAAACTAGGACACCGTGGATTGATCAGCCAATCGGGGGAGCCTGAAGGGTGGAACTGTTAGATTTGCCACTCAT
The DNA here is from genome assembly GCF_020745735.1 of Hemiscyllium ocellatum. Lineage (NCBI taxonomy): Eukaryota > Metazoa > Chordata > Chondrichthyes > Orectolobiformes > Hemiscylliidae > Hemiscyllium > Hemiscyllium ocellatum. Next base: position 54,676,067 of record NC_083404.1, read on the forward strand.
TGTCAATTAATGATGCAAGTCAGTCCCGTAACGAGCAAGGTGGCTTTGATGTGGTAAGTATTAGGAAAGGAGATAGGTTTAATAAGTTTGGACAGCACCTGCCATATTCTCCATGACAGTGTATACTGAGGGAAGGGTGTATTAGAATCAGAGGTGGGGGGGATGTGGGGAGCAGACACTTTTTCTGCTTCTCTTCTCTTGAATGATGAATCCACCAGGTTTTGCCTTGCTCATTAAATGTTCACTTTGCAAAAGGCTCAACATTTCAAATGAGAGAGCTTTAAAAGAGAATTTGGAAGACATCAGGAGAATTCAATTGAAGAACCATTGCCTAGTCACCCTTGTGTTTCAGGCAATCATCTCTGAGTGTGAGTGCTAGCAGTCAGCTAGCTAACAGCCAGTCAAACGGAAACAACCCAACAAAAGGACTGTCTCTCACTACAGTTCCAGGATTTTGACCACGCTGAAGGAATGATGATATATTTCTAAGTCAGGATGGTGAGTGTCTTGGAGGGGAGTTCATAGGTGGTGGTACTCCCATAAGACCATAAGACCATAAGATATAGGAGTGGAAGTAAGGCCATTCAGCCCATTGAGTCCACTCCGCCATTCAATCGTGGCTGATAGGCATTTCAACTCCACTTACATAGAACATAGAACATAGAACATAGAAGGATACAGCGCAGTACAGGCCCTTCGGCCCTCGATGTTGCGCCGACCGAGTCCTACCTAACCTATACTAGCCCAATAACTTCCAAATGCCTATCCAATGCCCGCTTAAATGAACATAAAGAAGGAGAGTTCACCACTGATACGGGCAGGGCATTCCATGAACTCACAACCCGCTGTGTGAAGAATCTACCCCTAACATCTGTCCTATACCTACCACCCCTTAATTTAAAGCTATGTCCCCTAGTAACACCTGACTCCATCATCGGTAAAAGGTTCTTAGTATCTACCCTATCTAAACCCCTAATCATCTTATACACTTCTATCAGATCTCCCCTAAACCTTCTCTTCTCCAATGAGAACAGCCCCAAGTGCCTCAGCCTTTCCTCATAAGATTTTTCTACCATTCCAGGCAACATCCTGGTAAACCTCCTCTGCACTCGTTCTAAAGCTTCCACATCCTTCCTATAGTATGGCGACCAAAACTGCACACAATACTCCAGATGAGGCCTCACCAGAGTCTTATACAACTGCAACATGACCTCAGGACTCCGGAACTCAATTCCTCTGCCAATAAAGCCCAGTACACCATATGCCTTCCTCACAGCACTATTTACCTGGGTGGCAACTTTCAGAGATCTGTGTACATAGACACCAAGATCCCTCTGCTCATCCACACTACCAAGTAGCCTACCATTAGCCCAGTAATCCATCATCTTGTTATTCCTACCAAAGTGAACGACTTCGCACTTAGCTACATTGAATTCCATTTGCCACATTTCCGCCCAGCTCTGCAACTTATCTATATCCCGCTGTAACCTACCACTTCCTTCCTCACTATCCACAACTCCACCGACTTTCGTGTCATCCGCAAACTTGCTTACCCAGCTTTCAAGTCCTTCCTCTAGATCATTTATAAAGATAACAAAAAGCAATGGTCCCAAAACAGATCCTTGTGGTACACCGCTAGTAACTGCGCTCCAAGATGAACATAATCCATCAACTACTACCCTCTGTCTCCTTCCAGCCAGCCAATTCCTAATCCAAACCTCTAATGTATCCTCAATGCCATACCTCCGAAGTTTTAGCATTAGCCTACCATGGGGAACCTTATCGAACGCCTTACTAAAATCCATATACACAACATCTACTGCTTTACCCTCATCCACTTCCTTAGTCACCTTCTCAAAGAACTCAACAAGGTTTGTGAGGCACGACCTGCCCTTCACAAAACCATGCTGGCTATCCCTGATCACGTTATTCCTACCCAGATGTTCATAAATCTTATCCCTTACCATTCTCTCTAAGACTTTGCCCACCACTGAAGTCAGACTCACTGGCCTATAGTTACTAGGGCTATCCCTACTCCCTTTCTTGAACAATGGGACCACATTCGCTATCCTCCAGTCCTCTGGTACTATTCCCGTTGACAATGACGACATAAAAATCCAGGCCAATGGCTCTGCTATCTCCTCCCTAGCTTCCCATAGGATCCTGGGGTAAATGCCATCAGGCCCAGGAGACTTATCTATATTCATCCTTTCCAATATTCCCAAAACCTCTTCCCTGCATATTTCCAGGGCATCCATTCTAATTATTTGTGATTCCATATTCACATCAGCAACAGTGTCCTGTTCCTGAGTGAATACTGATGAAAAGTACTGATTTAATGTCTCTCCAATCTCCTCCGCCTCCACACACAACTTCCCACTACTATCCTTGACTGGACCGATACCTACCCTAGTCATCCTTTTATTCTTGACATACCTATAGAAAGCCTTTGGGTTTTCCCTAATCCTACCAGCTAAAGACTTTTCATGTCCCCTTCTCGCTTCTCTTAGCTCCCTCTTTAGCTCCTTCCTGGCTACCTTATAACTCTCAATCGCCCCTACTGAACCTTCACGCCTCATCTTTACATATGCCGCCTTCTTCCCTTTCACAAGGGACTCCAATTCCTTACTAAACCACGGCTGCCTCACAAGGCCCTTTACACCATGCCTGACTGGTACATACCTATCGAGGACACGCAGTAGCTGCTCCTTGAACAATCCCCACATCTCACTAGTGTTCTTCTCTTGAAGCCTGTTTTTCCAATCCACACAACCTAAGTCATGCCTCACTGCATCATAATTTCCCTGCCCCCAGCTATAGCTCTTGCCCTGCGGCGCACGATTATCCCTCTCCATCACTAAAATAAAAGTCACCGAGTTGTGGTCACTGTCCCCGAAGTGCTCACCTACCTCCAAGTCTAACACCTGGCCTGGTTCATTACCTAGAACCAAATCCAATATAGCCTCCCCTCTTGTTGGCCTGTCGACATATTGTGTCAGGAAACCCTCCTGCACACATTGTACAAACACCGACCCATCTAATGAACTCGAGCTATAGCTTTCCCAGTCAATATCTGGGAAGTTAAAGTCCCCCATAACAACCACCCTGCTACCTTCACTCTTTTCCTGAATCATCCTTGCAATATTATCCTCTACTTCTCTAGGACTATTAGGAGGCCTGTAGAAAACGCCTAACAGGGTGACCTCACCTTTCCTATTTCTAACCTCAGCCCAAACTACCTCAGATGGCAAGTCCTCTTCCATCGTCCATTCCACTGCTGTGATACTGTCTTTGACAAGTAATGCCACGCCTCCCCCTTTTTTACCCCCATGTCTGATCCTACTAAAACATTTGAACCCTGGAACGTGCAACAGCCATTCTTGTCCCTGTTCTACCCATGTCTCTGTAATGGCCACAACATCGAAGTCCCAGGTACCAACCCACGCTGCAAGTTCACCTACCTTATTCCTTATACTTCTGGCATTGAAGTATACACACTTCAATCCACCTTTCTGGTTACAGGCACCCTCCTTAGAGATCGCTGCATTATTCCTAACCTCCCTACACTCAAGGTCCTGTACCCTAAAGCTACAGTCCTGGTTCCCATGCCCCCGCGGAGTTAGTTTAAACCCTCCCAAAGAGCACTAGCAAACCTCCCCCCAAGGACACTGGTGCCCCTCAGGTTCAGGTGTAGCCCATCCTTTTTATAGAGGTCCCACCTTCCCCAGAAAGGACCCCAGTTGTCCAAAAACCGGAATCCCTCCCTCCTGCACCATCCCTGTAGCCACGCATTTAACTGCTCTCTCTCCCTATTCCTCGACTCTCTATCACGTGGCACGGGTAACAAACCAGAGACTACAACTCTGTTTGTCCTAACTCTGAGCTTCCAACCTAGCTCCCTGAAAGCCTGTCTGACATCCTCACCCTTCTTCCTACCTATATCGTTGGTGCCAATGTGGACCACGATCTGGGGCTGCTCCCCCTCCCCCTTAAGGACCCGGAAAACACGATCAGCGACATCACGTACCCTTGCACCTGGGAGGCAACATACCAAACGTGAGTCCCTGTCGCCCCCACAAAACCGTCTGTCTGTCCCCCTCACTATCGAGTCCCCAAGAACTATTGCTCTACCTTTCTCCACCCTACCCTTCTGAGCAACGGGGCCAGGCTCCGTGCCAGAGGCCTGAACCTCGTTGCTTGCCCCTGGTAAGTCATCCCCCCCACAAGTATCCAAAACGGTATACTTGTTCTTACCCGCATTCTCCCTGCAGCCCTTAGACATCAAGAATTTATCAATTTCTGCCTTGAAGACATTTAGCGTCCCGGCCTCCACTGCACACTGCGGCAATGAATTCCACAGGCCCACCACTCTCTGGCTGAAGAAATGTCTCCGCATTTCTGTTCTGAATTGACCCCCTCTAATTCTAAGGCTGTGTCCACAGGTCCTAGTCTCCTCGCCTAATGGAAACAATTTCCTGGCATCCACCCTTTCCAAGCCATGCATTATCTTGTAAGTTTCTATTTGATCTCCCCTTAATCTTCTAAACTCCAATGAATACAATCCCAGGATCCTCAGCCATTCATCGTATGTTAGACCTACCATTCCAGGGATCATCCGTGTGAATCTCCGCTGGACACGCTCCAGTGCCAGTATGTCCCTCCTGAGGTGTGGGGACCAAAACTGGACACAGTACTCCAAATGGGACCTAACCAGAGCTTTATAAAGTCTCAGTAGCACAACGGTGCCTATATTCCAACCCTCTTGAGATAAATGAGAACATTGCATTCGCTTTCTTAATCACGGACTCAACCTGCATGTTTACCTTCAGAGAATCCTCCCAGATCCCTTTGTACTTTGGCTTTACGAATTTTCTCACCGTTTAGAAAGTAGTCCATGCTTGTATTCTTTTTTCCGAAGTGCAAGACCTCGCATTTGCTCACATTGAATTCCATCAGCCATTTCCTGGACCACTCTCCCAAACTGTCTAGATCCTTCTGCAGCCTCCACACATCCTCAGTACTACCTGCCTGTCCACCTAACTTTGTATCATCAGCAAACTTCGCTAGAATGCCCCCAGTCCCTTTATCCAGATCATTAATATATAACGTGAACAGCTGCGGCCCCAACACTGAACCCTGCGGGACACCGCTTGTCACCGGCTGCCATTCCGAATAAGAACCTTTTATCCCAACTCTCTGCCTTCTGTCAGACAGCCAATCCTCAATCCAGACCAGTAGCTCATCTCGAACACCATGGGCCCTCATCTTGCTCAGCAGCCTCCCGTGTGGCACCTTATCAAAGGCGTTTTCGAAGTCTAGATAGACCGCATCCACTGGGTTTCCCTGTTCTAATCTACTTGTCACCTCTTCAAAGAATTCCAACAGGTTTGTCAGGCACGATCTCCCTTTACTAAATCCATGTTGACTTGTTCTAATCCAACTCTGCTCTTCCAAGAATTTAGAAACCTCATCCTTAATGATGGATTCTAGAATTTTACCAACAACCAAGGTTAGGCTAATTGGCCTATAATTTTCCATCTTTTGTCTTGATCCTTTCTTGAACAAGGGGGTTACAACAGCGATCTTCCAACCATCTGGGACTTTCCCTGACTCCAGTGACTTTTGAAAGATCTCAACCAACGCCTTCGCTATTTCCTCAGCCACCTCCCTCAGAACTCTAGGAGTAGCCCATCGGGGCAAGGAGATTTATCAATTTTAAGACCTTTCAGCTTTTCTAGCACTTTCTCTTTTGTAATGGCAACCATACTCAACTCATGTATGAGCTGTCCTTGTTCTTTGAGGTAGCAGTGGGCATGGGTTCAGAAGGTGCCGTCTAAGAAATCTTGCTGAATTTTTGCACATAATTACAGTAAGGCCTGTTCTGGTGCCAACTTGAATTTTATCCTGTTTAACTTTAGTGAGGTGCATTACTACAACAACAAAAACTTGTGGTCATATTTTCACAAGCTGCTTCATAGGAATACTATCAGGTAACCATGTTCAGAGTTATTAGGGCAGATGACCACATTGTAGAGGTGGAAGAAGAATTATAAGGATGAGCTATAGAGCTTAATGTCGAGGAAGCTGAGAGAATAAAGTGTGGAACCACTACTTGTATTAATTTCTCAATCATTTGGCTTGAGAATGGTCATGTATGTGTGAGAGACACTAGGCTGACCAGAACAGAATGACTCTGATGGTGCAAAACTGACAGCTGATCTTGGTCCTCTATTGTCCTTAGATTAGGATCAGCTTAAAAGCCTAAAAGTGCAGAGCACAGGAGGCCATTCAGACCATTTTAACCATGCCTGTTCTATCAAACAAATAACAATTAGACTGACACCATGCTTACCCATTCAGTTATTGATTCAATATGATTTTGTAATTTACCATTGAACCTGCTTCTGCCCAATGAATTTTCATTCTGCAGTTTATTCCTCATTCACTTAATAAAATGGAGCATTGTCTCATCAAAAGGTATTTAATTTAGCATCAGTTTAAAACTTAAAATTCACTCTGTCAAAAACTAGCATGGTTCCAGCAGCAGGACGGAACCTTGTGATTGAACTTGTGCCATTTGAATGGGGACAGGTTCAATTTTAAGGATTTTAAGTTCATTGAACTCGACCAAGACAGAATCACCAATAAAATAATGAGTCACATAAGTAAACTAGAATTAATTATGTGGATCCATTAAAGAAAGTTAATTACTGCCATTGTAGTTGTAAGCATTCATGCTACCTTTTCTCTTAATTGTCTTTTTAATATTTTGCAGTAATAGTGAATTAAGAGAATCTGCTTGGGCTTTTCCCAGGATGAGTTGCTGCTCCCAGTCTGGCCATTGGGTATCTACATTACAACAGGGACTTTAGTAGCTGTAAAGCTCTTTGGGATGTTGTGAGGAAAGACGCTATACAAATGCAAGTCTGTCTTTATTGCTTGCGTTAAACACTAGCGCCCTCTAGAGTTTGGACTGTACCACAGAGATACCTGCATGAAAATGCAGAAAGAAGCAGAGTAAGACTTTATGGCACAGAAGGAAGCCATTTAGCCCATTTTGGAGTTAATGCCAGCTGCAAAAAGAACTATCCACTCTAACCAGCTTCTAGCTCTTGGCCTAAGCGCATATCCAAGTGCTGATCCAGTGAGGGTTTTTCTAATCCACCCACTTTTGCAGGTAATGGCTTCCAGATTACCAGCATTCCCTGAATGAAAGAATTACTCAGTTGCTCACCCTCTTATCCTTCTTCCAATGACTTGAAAATTTGGTCTCTTGGATATTGACCTGCTACTGAAAAGAAGCCCTTCCTAACCATTGTACGTGGAGGCCTGGCAGTGCTGTCTTAGCATCCATCTCTCTAAGCCTGAAGCTCTAGGTTCAAGTTTCACCTCAGCACTTGATGCCCAAAGAAGATCTGTTTATATTGTGGTCAAACAGTTTGAGTATCAACCTCCAAAGCCCCCCAGTGTACATCAATGGCAGACGGGAAGAGCAGAAGAGATTCCTGGTCAATCATGTAATTTAAAAGAACTTTGAAGTCTTTTTCCATCACTATCCAGAACGCAAAGTGTAGCATGCATGTAATAGTGTGTGTTGCCACAGTAACTGGGAAAACTAACACCTTTCATCCTGTCTAGTCATAATTTTATACACCTCTGCTTAATCTCCCATCAGCCTGCTCTGTTCCATGGGAAACAACTTCAGTCTACTTAATCTTTCCTTATAGCCGAGGTTCGCCATTCATGTTGACATTCTCATAACAATCTCTTCTGTACCCTCTCTCTTAATGATCACATCCTTCCTGTGTGGTAACCAGAATGACACACAATACTTAAGCTGTGCTCTAACTCTGTACGCTACTCCTTTGCTTTTCTCCTGCAATTTAATTTAAAGTGACACTCACTTCAGGCTTATATTTTACATTTATTTAATATTTTTAATCACGTACCTTGTTCTTTGACTTAATAATAGCAAGAATAAAAGCTGTTAACTTCGCCTTCTGCCATAACCTACTTAACCTAACCCCAGTCTCAGTCCTGGCTCCTTGTTCAGAGTAACACTGGAGATGAACGTGTTTAATGTAGCATTATGCACTTGAGCTCAATCCCAAGCTCTGTCAACCCCCCAAAACACCATCTTCCATGTCTAAAATATAAACTATCTCTACTCTTGATTTAGCTCACCATTATACTGTATACACATTTATCACTCCATGTTCCATTTAAACAACACTCTCCACATCAGCATTCAAGCTTCTCTGGACATTGTCAAACTCATCTAGATTTCTGCTATCCATATTGGTTCCGGCAATAAATGCTGCTAGCTTATTGTTGCTAATTTGCATTGGTCCCTGAATATAGCAAACACATAATTCACCCGTATTTGTTTATGGAATTGCCAATTATGCCTACTCATAGCCTCAGTTCTTCTGCCTCCCATCAGCAGTTTGTCCCTTCTCACTATGCCCTACCTTCAGTAACAAAGCTTGCTGCTGCCTCCAGAATCCTCTAACTCTGCTTCCATGTTAGCTCTTTCCTCACATTCAAAAGGATCCTGGAAATCTTTCTCTTTGACTATGCCTTTGGTCTCTTCCTTTAAGCCTACAACTAATATCCTTTTTTGCTGTGGTTGTGGGTTCAAACATTTAGAGTGACTCGATCCTCAGATAGTTTGGTGAGGAACTACATCACATGATATAACAATATGTTGTGAAGTTGAGGGAAGCAGTTGATATTCTCCAATTAACTTCAGGTTATTGGTGGAGGCAAAATGGAAATTAAGACTACATGCCTGTTTTAGATTGTGAGGTGCTTGTCAGAGCAACCAAACATACTATACTTTCTGCAGTCAAGCAAACTATTGACCTTATCTTAGATTGGCTCCCACTGTAGCATCATTTTGGTTGCCCTCAGTTTACCTCTGGAAATTTCCTTTTTTACATCTCTGCCTATTGTCTTCATTTTCCTCCTTTAAGAAATCCCTTAAAATCTCATTCTTTGATCAAACTTTTGGCCATTTGACTTAATGTCTTTGTATGGGACTGGGTATCATACTTTATTTTATAATGGTCCAGTGAAGGGTCTTGCGATACCATGTTGAGTTAAAGACAGGATATAAGTATAAGTTGTTTTTGTTGTTATTATTAAAATGACCACCTAGTTATATCTCAGCAACAAGCAGTGTTTCCCTTGGCAGAGTGGAAAACAGGAAAATAAAGGAATGATTCTGTACAATTTATTTCTTAGATTTAAGTATAGAATGCTGTGATAAGTATAAAGTTCTCAGTTTCAGTCTCAGTATGGCTGCATCCTGTACTTGAAGAGTCGAGATGAGATTGATTTAAGTCATTCATTTACTACTGGAGACTTGATGCTTTTTATTTCTGGTCACTTATTAAGTATATTGGTTTCAGTTGTCATCAGTGTCAAAGCTACATTCATTTAGAATAAATTTGTAACTGTTCTCAATTTTGAGAACACAGAGATGACTAATAAACAGCAATGTAAACCAGCTTATTTACTGGACTGAGTGAGGTGTTTGGGCTGCTATCTCACAGCTAATGAGTGTCATACCAGTTGCATCAGCTCCAAAGTAAACTCACAGCAAACCTTAAGGCTGCCTGCCAGGAACATGGGGAACCCATTGAACTGGCAGCGCAGACTTCACTTTGCTGAGCAATGTGATCTGCAGTCTGTCCACTCAGTGTTGCTCACGAAGATGAATGGGGCAAGGACCTTCTAATTCCTCTTGTTGTTCCCCCACCACCAGAAGGCAGACAGACACAAACTTGCTCCCACTCTTCTTGGAGGCTAGTCCCTCTTACTGCAATGAAACTTTTCTGTTCTGTCTTCCTTCTGGAAAGTGTTGATTTTTACTTCGGTGATGGATTTCTGCAGCTACCTTCTTTTCAATTGATCATATGTTAGTGGCCAGAATGGACTTTAGAAGGATGAGAAGTGACCTTATTAAATCATATAAGATTCTGAATGGACTTGACAGGATGGGTGCAGAATGGATGTTTCACTTTGTCAGACAGACAACAATTAAGGGTCATAGTTTTAAAATAAAGCATCTCCCATTTAAGTAATCTCAGTATTGGCTTTGTCACTCCCAAGCTTGACCCTGTTCTGGGTGAGCACATTTTTCCTTAGACTTCACTTAGGCATGTAATCTGACTGCGCATTCCTAGCCACCCACCCACATGAGAGCATGCTTATTTGGAGCAGGAGTAGGACATTCAGCCCCTCTAGTGTCTGCCAATCAATACAATCTTGGCTGATGTGATTGTGGTGTTAACTCTGTGTTCCCACCTATCTCTGAGAATGATTGTCTCCCATGTTAGATAAGAATCCATCATCTCTACCCTTAAGAGTATTGAATGACCCCAACTTCCCATCAGTGCCAGGGGAAAGGTGTTCCAAAGACTCATAAACTGCTGAAGAGAAAAACATCCCTTATGTTGCTATCTTAAATGGGAGATGCTTTATTTTAAAACTATGACCCTTAATTGTTGTCTGTTTGACAAAGTGAAACATCCATTCTGCACCCATCCGGTCAAGTCCATTCAGAATCTTATATGATTTAATAAGGTCACCTCTCATTCTTCTAAAGTCCATTCAACACAAGCCCTATTTGTTCAACCTTTCCTGTTACAATAACTTGCCCACCACCGACCCTCACTGTTCCAGCTATTCCAGCATGGAAACAACTAGTTCTTCTGCCTGAAATCAATTAACTCAGTATAGACTAAGAACTCAGCTCTAAGCCAGATGATGCCTTTATCAATGGAGTCAATGGGAAGTCTCTGTTACTCTTTACTCCATTAATGTTAATCAATCACGTGCAGATATTCTGTTATAAGTACGTGCAGTAACACCATGTCTGTTACTAATTTACTCCTGTGGCCTTAAAATGAGTCTTCCAGGGCAACTACTGTTGGAGTTGGAGGCTGGTAACTCTCCAAAAAGAGTTAAGAAGGAACAGAGGCTGGAAAGATGGGGGTGGCTGAAGAGAAACAGGAGAGTGTGGGGAACAAACTCAGAGAAGGGGAAGATGGCAGAGGTTTGGAGCAGCAGGAAATCTACCTCAGTGAAGGGATGTTACAGAAGTGTTTGATGTGGAGCTTCGTGGCCTGATTTTCCAACATTTTTAAAATACACTTATTTTAATTTTGTTAGGTTTAATTTGCTCCAATAAAGGTCCCGATATTTCAAAGTGTGAAGAGACTTTGATACAGGTTCATAGAAATGCTATTTGTTTTAAAGGCCATAGGCCTGCTGCCCAGTATTGAAAATGTGTTGCTTATGCCCGAAACATCGAATTTCCTTTTCCTTGGATGCTGCCTGACCTGCTGTGCTCTTCCAGCAACACATTTTCAGCTCTGATCTCCAGCATCTGCAGACCTCACTTTCTCCTCCTGCTGCCCAGTATTGACAATATTTCTTCATTTCTGAAGGAACTCTAATTTCTGTAACTTTTTTGGTCCCTCAAATAAGACATTGTGGTGTTACTAATGTTAGCTATGATTAATTTTGACAACCCACTTCACAATGCCACCTACAAGTGTACCAGGTATTGCAAACAAATGTGGGCACTTTAAACAGTGATTATTTTTCCTCTCAGCAGCATCAGGCTGGCCTAGGCATTTACAATGCATTTCTGAAACTGAATGTTATGAGCCTCCTGGTTGTTTCAATATTTGGTAAAGGTAGCTTTACTCCAGAACATTTCAATTTTTTTGTGTGTTTCTAGAGTCAGCTGGTTATACAGCTGATGCAATGAACAGTAAGCATCTGTTGGCTGCAAGAACATGAGATAATGCGACAACAATGAGATTTGAAGACCCTCAAGAGATAAGCCCCACGGCTTGCTCATTTTTCAGGATTCGGCCGTTGAATATAGTGCAGTAGTTACTGGAGATTGCATCATGCTACAGTGGTGCTGCAGACAGACGCAGCATCCACGACATCCATCAGCTGACTTCCCTGAATCAATGGATGAGGCTGCAGAGATCGACAAGGGCAGCTATATATATGACCTGAGCACTCAGCATCGAGTGTCTGACTCATCCCCGTCCATGCAGAATGACTGTCCCAGGCATTAGTGAAAGGCAGTTTGCAAATAAGGTCAAATCCTAAATGCAGTAGTCTGGAAAGAATTAACAAGAAAGTGAGTTGGGAAATCGGAAGCCCAGCTCATTTAGCATGAACAGATTAATTAAATGTAATTTGATAACCCAGGCAGCCTCTTGCAGCCTCAGCAAGAACACTGGCATTTAGCTAATGCATGCAGTAGTCATGTCCACCTTAAAGGACTGTCACAGAATATCTCTGGCTTCACAAATAATAAAATTATTGAGAGCTTTAGCATTTTGTTCAAAACAAGTAACTCCAAACCCCAGTTTAATGATTTTGGCCTGGTTTACAACACAGGTTAGATTTATCACAAGTGCAAATGAAATACTCCTTAAACTGCCAGCATTATTTCTAACCCTAAAATTGTCTCACTCGCTCTGTTACAACCCACCCCAGGCGCTCTGAACACAATGCTCGCCATCACCATTTAAAGCATTTTGCCAACTCCATTGTACGTATGCCAAACAACAAATCTTCATCTGAATTGTCCAATGCCACCCAAGGGACATAAACAGGAAGCTTAAATATTTGTGGATGCAAATATATTAATAATTTCATTGTGAACTTTATGCTCCTCTGACTCTAGTCTCTTATCTACCACATTCCCTCCACTTCACTGGAGACCCCAATGTCTGGAGATTCTGTCTGTCCCAACTGCCGTCTCCTCCATTAAGGGACCACCTTCCAATAAAATTTTTCAACAAGCTAGTAGTTTCGTCTCTGTCTTATGGCTTGACATTTGTTTAATTTCTAATTCTGACACTCTGCTGCTTTCATTTATTAGAAAGTCTCTATCAATATAAATTATTTCCCAGATATTCTTCCCTCTTCTTGCTTATATTCTGGCTCTGAATGCAATCTGCAGTCCCATGCAACTGGATATCTTTGCTGTTGGAGCCCATCCAGTGAGTGTCTGCAAGGAGTAGTGTCCTTGATTGGTAATCATACCCATGCAGTTCCCAGACGGTTCATTGGATAGGGACCTGGAGATGGTTTCCCCCTTTTTCCCACACCAAAAGTATTGAGGCTAAACAGAAACTGCCCTAACTAAAACCTGGTAATAGACTACCAAAGACTTTTCCCAAGACATATGGCATCTTATTAAATGTAGGCTGAATACCCAGTACAATATTCAAGGGCTGCTGCACAACAGTCTTTGGGTTAAAGGCTAAATATAGGCCTCTGTCATTGGAACCTGACCTGTATGTTAAAGGACCTTACCTCTTGATGTAGAAGGGCATTCAACACTACCGCAGAGTGGTGTTGGCTAGATTGGCAATAGGAACAGGATATGATATTCACCCTCTGATCTTTGGATTTCTCCCACCTTATTTCAGTTCTGGAAAAACCCAGATATCAACTCTACATCCAATTGTACCTTCCCATGGCGGTATGATTCTAGCACATCATGCCCAGTAGGATGGATCAATTGAGGATTATATTCCTCTTATTAATTTTAATGGAAGTTTATTACAATTTAGAATGCATTCTGCATGAAAGGTCTATGAAATCTTCCTCTGATCATCCTGGGAAGTGACATGATCGATTGACAAAAGACCTATTAACTAATTATTGCAATAAATTTCTACCAATTACTCTATAACAATCCAGAAAAGGCCCAAGAAATGTTCTAGCAATGGAAAGCTTTGGATACCAGGAATGTCACTTTTTGTTTCCAAAACATATTACATTTAAGCCACCTTGTGACAAGTTACTGTATCTCAAAATGCTTATTTTATGAGAGATATCCATTAAATTTGCACTCGAATGAATCTATTTCCATTTCTTTCTCTATCTTTTCAGGGAGCCTGTTCCATAGATTGCTGCTCACTTAGTGAAAATTGTTTCTACAAATTCATTTTGAATTTATCCCCCTCTAACTCAAGTTGTGCAGTGGACTTTGATATGCCTGTGTGTGGGAAATGGACTTTAAAGGCGCTGTACCCCAACATCAGCTTAGACACTTGAAAAGTTTTAACTTAATGTAAAGTCCATAATCATTCACTTATAAATGACCATCACCTCCTGCAATTCAAGAAACATTTAATCCTAAGAAAATGTGACGAGGCAATCATTTTTCAGTTTGTTTATAATATCATTTCCATGTAGCAGCAGCTTAGATTAAAGGCAGCTGCAAATGTGTTGCTGGTCAAAGCACAGCAGGCCAGGCAGCATCTCAGGAATAGAGAATTCGACGTTTCGAGCATAAGCCCTTCATCTTAGATTAAAGGCACCCAACTGATCCACAGTGTACAAACATTTCTACTTTTGTAGGTTAGTTTATCTACATTGGTATCAGCCTGTAGTCTCTTTCTCATACACTATCTCTGATGATTTAAATACACCAGTTACACGAACAATAGTGATGTCTTAAAGGGAAAACGTATTGTTAAAACAGGTTATTTGTTAAAATTCTACAAATGCTCTTGAAGGCAGGCTGGACAGAAAAGATAAGCAGCAATTTTTATATGAGTTCTTCGGATCTGCAAACATTGAAAGAACAAGTTGTCGAGAATCCAGTTTCTGGATTCATTATCCCAAAGTATTTTATAGATGTGGAATGAATACCAAACAGAAGTTGGAGAAGAGTTGGGAGAAATTGCCCATTGTGTTTGGGGATATACAGGCTAGCCGGGTTAGCCATGGTAAATGCAGGGTTACAGGGAAGGAGGTGGGATGCTCTTTGGAGGGTCGGTGATTACTCAATGGGCCAAATAGCCTATTTCCACATTATAGAGATTCTATAATTCTAAGAGATAATATGTTAGGTAACTGAGATAAAGATTTTAGGAAGTTTTTGAAGATGCATATAGAGGTTAAGCATATATAGGCGAAGGTTTCTTGGGCCGAAAATATTATCTGCAGGATGAAGAGGCCACTAGCAGTGGTATAAATGTGTGGAGTCAGCTCAAAGACACCATTCCCTGACTAAATGGATGCCAGTTCAAAACCTGAAGTGGGGGATTTCCTGGATCCATAAAACTAGATAGCCCCTCATTCACCAATTCTTTGGTTCTCCCATGTTGATCCATCCTTAAACAAAGGAATCTTTTATGATCTCTGCCCAGATCCCCAAGCATGCTCCAATTAGGGGATCAGTAACTTTTTGTTTCAAAGTAGACAAAATTAGAAATTGCCAGGTACTTACAATGATAATAAAGCCAGAAGGTTCCTTGGTTTCTAAAGAAACAAAGGGATATTTTGCCACACAGATCCCAAAAGGTAAAACAATCTGGAATATCTATCTTATACTCTAATATCTATGCTTAATGTGTCATGAGGGAGAATTAACAAGCAAACTGTGGACGCACATATATCAAATGCGGATATGACCAAGGTAGACCCCATGAATTTCTCAGCAACCAATCCTGTCATCAGTAATTACTGTGAATCATGGAAATCTCTTTAACAGTCTGTTTTTCACTTGAGTGTTTTCAGCCCCTTCCTTCGAAAAAGTCAGTCTCTGAATTTTACTTAAAAGCCATTCCAACTGTTTTGAAGTCAGCCATATTCTATGTAGAGTTGCATGTGAAAATTATTGTAGGCATCTTTCACTCAGGTCATGTTGGGTGTATAGAACAGTAGGTAGTACATGACCACTGAGTGAAATATAGGGGAGGCAGAGGTCAAGGGAGGTTGGGATTGAAAGACAGTACAAAGAACAGTACAACATGGGAGAACTACAACTGTAGTAAAAGGATCCCTAGGCTTCTTGTGAGTCTTGTTTCTGAATCTTGGCTACACCTGGGCTGCCCCTTGGCCTCTCTGGTCCCTAACTACATGGAACCTTCTAATATTGGACCTTTTTAGCATGAGTCCACTTTTTCTGCTTTTCTTCTAGTAGTTGTTCTTCTGATAGTTTCTCTTCCAATGGTTTCTTTTCACAGGATTCCTCCTTTTGGAGCCTCAGCACCACTTCTTAGATGCACTATTATCTTTAAATAATCAAACCCTCTATGGCTGAAAGAACACACAATGTGGTCCCTCATGTTACTCGACAACACTGTGACTCAAATATTTATCTCCAAACAAAATTTTTGAAGAAACACAGTATTTATTGCAATAAGATTACAATACAAACTCAAATTTTTATCATTTTCCAGGCAATATGACCTTGATGTTATTACGCAAAAACTAAAATCTGTTTTTTTATCTCTGCCTCTTTATTTCTTATTCTGTGTCAATGCTCTTGCTGTCTCCTGAATGGTCTCTGATCCTCTTCGACAACTTACTATGCATTATCCCATTGTGTACACAACCCTTGGGCATTGCTCCATTGTGTAGTGAGGAAACCTCGCTACTGTTTATAAACTGACTCCCTTAATGTGACAATATGCTGACAAACTTACATTTTCATGGATGTACATTATCATTAGCTTGCTGAATAAATACTATGCAGTACACCTGATAGAAGAGGACTTATGCATTACTGCTCCTGTTGAAACATAAAAATAAAGTTGGTTTCTTTCTCCCTCTTGCACTCTCTTGATGTCACACTGTTGTTTCCTTCACTTTCATTGTACTGTCTTTTAATCCCTATTTCTCTTGAGCTCTGCCTCCCTGTATTTCACTCAGTGTCTCATGTACTTACTACTATCCTATATAACCTGCTATGACACTGAGTGAGAGACACCTACAATAATATTCACATGCAATTCTATATAGAATATGTTTGACTTCAAAACAATTGGAATACATTTATTTTAGAAATACTGCTACTTGAATTTCTTTAGTTGACGATATGATTCCTTTTGATACAAAGTAATTCACAGTGCTATGAAAATGATATGATAAGACTTTAACTCTGGACTTTAACTCTCCTAGCTGCTATGATGACCTTAGCAGTCATCATTAAGAATGAATAAAGTTACAAACACAATGTAAAAATAAATTTAAATATAAAATATTTGCTTTGGAATTTTTCATCTGTTATCTGATAGTTCTGTTTTAGACACGAGAGTGATGCATGAATTTACTCTTCATTAATTTGTGACTAATAGGAGCTGCAGAAGGGAGTGACCATGTCCTGTGACTACAGACTCCCTTCTTTGACATCCCTGAACAAGGTCATGATTTATACAAAACTTTCTTGTTAATAAAAGCAATTTTAAATTCATGACTTCTTTGTTAACATTTGTGCATTAAATCACAAAAATACCTTTAATTTTAAAGCAAAATTACCCACCTCTCCATAATTTTCTCCTTTATTCAGGTGGCACTGACATATGGGATTATATGCACTGGCCTCAAAAAACTTAATGGTCTTTGAGGAGGTGGAAATGAGCCCAAACCAGCCTTGTCCACAATTAGTGCCCCCGTTTGCACTTTCTAACAGAAGTTGCTGGACAATGATTAGGAACGGAAACCCTCAGTCATTTAATCCTCAATCCAGGTGCGAAAGATCAGTTTTAGCTACTCTGGTTTAGGTCAACGGATTCAACATGGATAGACATTGTTTTGCATGATGCTGTGTTGCATTGTACAGTAATATTACCAACTGAACCATCAAGGGAATGATGGGCCCTGCTGGAATGCTATCTATATATGAATAAGTGAAACCAAACCTGGCTATAGATTCTCCTAAAGTCAAACTACCAGGTTCTCACTCCGTGGCATCATTTTTGAGCATTTGAGAGAAATATGGTAACTACCAATTTCCATCAAGTCATATCTTGTCTTTTGGATGACATGATATATTCAAGGGCCTTGTCTGTCCTGTCAGGTGGATGCGAAAGATCTCAGCACTATTTTGATGATAAACAGGGGAATTACTCCAATGTATTTTATGTATGCCTGTATTGCACATTTCTAAGGGTCCTAAAGTACACCTATTACTCAACAAAATCACTGAAATAAAAAAAAATGATTGTTTGGCCATCGCAGTTTGTGGAACATTGCACTACGTGACACTGTGACTACACTTCCAGAAGTATTTAATTGCCTTCAGTGAGTTTTGGGACGTCTTGAGGTCCTGAAAGCTGCTATAAAAATATAATTCTTTCTTTATCTCAGCAGGGACAAGGGAACATTGTGAGGGACAAAAACATGGAACAATGTCAACAGTTTGTTATTCATACTTGTCTTTTTGCCATTGGTGAATGTGTTGTGCCCCAGTTGTCAGTTGGAGTGTAAGGTGACTTGGGAAAGTTTTCTTTTGCACAAATGTGTCTCCACCTCACTCCAGAGTGTTGTTATTACAATAAGCAAGTGGAATCTTAGCACTTAACACCTGCTGCCATTGCACTGTGTTGTTGAAAATTGCAAATTGATTTTTATCTTATTTTGGTATGATAAATGAATGCCTGTTTGCTGGATAGTACATATTAAGATAATTGACAAAATGATGACAAGGAAGATGAAGAGAAATGTTTTTAAACAGCAAGTTGTTAGCATCCAGAATTCACTGCCTGAATTGATAGTTGAAGCAACAACTTTCAAAAGACAATATTCAATATCCATCTGAAAAAGAAATATTGGTCTGGCTATATGGAAGAGGCAGGAATGGGGCTAATTGCTCAGCTATTTCAGAGTGAGCAGAGGAAGGTTAGGTTTAATGACCACCTTTTATGTTTTATGATTCCATGAAATGCATCATGTGGAATTCATCTGTAAGGATGAAATGATCATAGCTTAAATCCCTCCAATGTTGGGTCAGTTGATTTCTGAGGTTGAGGAAGAATGATAATTGGAGTTTCTTTATAGGGCTTGGCAAGGACCAGTCAGTTCCTGTTTTACCACTCGTGAGTGAGTTTGTCAGACAAAGGTGAGACTGTCAAAGAGCTGCTAATATTCAGGCACAGACTGCTATTCTGCAAACACTCAGCGAGTGCACTCATACCTGAAGAAGCACATTAGACAAGATGCTAGAGGATTGCCCATGTCTCGAGGTTTTGGATTACCAATGTCTAGAGGTTGTGCTTGACGAAGATTCAGGGGAGAATATCAGGCAACAAAAAAAAACAGATTCTGTATCTTCATTGTTAACAGCAGTCAGTTAAATATGTAATAATTTTGAAGCTACTGTGTGAGGTTGAATACAAGTAAAGTATGTAGACATATGTAAAGAGCTGCCACCTATAGACTTTAAAGAAATTGTGTAGACGAATAGGTACATTGGAACAGAAGTGGGGTGTACAGCCTCTTATATCTGCTATGTCATCAATTAGATCACAGCGGAAGTGCAGCTTTACTTCAATATCCATCTTTGTATCTTTTAACTCATGCAACATAAGTTTATTCATTTGAGTTTTGAAATTTTCAGTTTACTTGAGCTTCACCAGGACTTTTGATGAGAGAATTCTTGAATTGGACTATCTTGTGGGGAGATGATTCCTTACCCCAATTTTAATGTTATTTCATATTCTATTTACTGTATCAACCCATGTTAAACACCTCCATTATATCACTCCTTATTCTTCTACAGTCAAAGAAATATCAACTGAATCTACCCAACCAAATCTCATAAGTGAACCCTTTTAGCTTAGGCAGACTCAGTCAGAGTGAATTAGCACGAAAATTTATTGCTGTACTGCAGCTGAACACCGACATCATTCCCAGTGCACACCCTGTTACCAAATAGCTTACTCCAAGATTCATTCAAACTGCTTTGTTTTTCATGTCTCATGCTTGGTTTAACAGGAACAGCCACACTGGAGTAGAGGATGCCACTTTGGGATTAATGTTTCCAGGTCTTGTGGAGTTGTCAGGTGGGACTGCACAAGCATTGGGATGCTGAAGCTAAAATGAATGTGACATTTATTGTTGGAACATTGCATTGAATTATAGTCAGATCTTTGTGGCAATTGATAGACAACAAAGGTTTCAGGGTTGCACTACCTTTATATTGCAGGATCACATCAAGACTCTGCATCTCCTGTTGTTAGTGCCTCTGTGGATTCTGCCCCGTTTTTATCATGGGATGGATTGAGTACCACTTGGGAAGCAAAATAATTGTGTACTTCAGATTTTGGCTATAACCTCTCCAAGTGACAGAGCATGTTTGACCAACAGATGCTGGCCAGAGAGGAGTTGGCTTTTTTCTATATTGATACGCCTTTTTCCCCACCACTTTATTCCTACCATTTAATAAAGGCAAATTTGCCATAGGCTGGCTCTCTGTTAGGGAGAGATAACTGGTGGTGGATAATCACACCTCAGATGAAGGGTGAAATTGAGAAGGCTGGTTCTCCATGGTAATCTCAAACAGTACAGGAATTGAACTTGCACTGTTGCTATTACTCTGTATAATAAGTCAGCTGACTAGCCAACTGAGCAAATCAACCCCTGATTTACATCCCTGTTGAGATACTGAGCGATACTGATGTGAAGGTTTGCAGGTATCAGATACCATGCAGTACCTTAAATAAGTGTCAATTCTTCAGGTATAAGTCTGGGCAGTAATGGGAGTCAATAGACTCTATTTTTTAAAGGGGACACGAACATGATTGGTGGCAACAATCACATTAGTTCCGCACCAAGAAAATGTGTCCACCCTCCCATAAATCAACTCATTAAGAGCTGACAGCCAAGCATGCATGAATCTCACAGAGGATCACAGTTTTGGGAGCTGGCTCCCTGGGTGGCCAGTAATGGCTAACCACTCAGAGGGTCCTAAAGTCCACTTGTCAAGGATACCCAGCGACAGATTCAGCGGTGAGAAGCTAAGTACTTTTTGTACTCCTCCCATGGGGTAGGGGTTGTAGGAGGGAGGGTTCAGAGGAAGTGCAGGGATTGGTTTTCAAAGACCACAGCCTTGCTTCAGTCCATGTCTTTGATTGCCCTCAAACTGACACAATCGAAAGCTCCAGCACAATCCAGCAGGCAGGACACTCTGATTTTTCTCCTGGGAACCAGTCACCCCTCTCTCTCTCTCTCTCTCTCTCTCTCCTGTAGAGAGGCAAGTGAGCTGGGAGCTAGTGAATCGAGGCCTTTAAGTGACCGTGAATTGACCACTTAAAGGCCTTGAGTAATGATGGTTCAGACGATTACTTATGGGCCTTCTCGCCTCGAACCTAACTAGTGAGGTGGGAAAGGGGATGGGGTTCTCTCCAGGGCCAACTCACCCAATTACTTCCCTTTCTTTCTACTTCCAGGGAGGGGGAGCATTACACCCTTTGAGGTTCAAATATGGAAACAATCATTTTGGTTTGAAACCGACTTCAATTTTTGTTGCAGTTAAGGATCATTTCATGAAAAAAATACATAAGATGATGGTGCTGTTTTCTTTGGAAACTAAAATAGAAAGATCAGCCTTAGGAACAGGAGTAGGCCATTCAATCCTTGAGCCTGTGCCGCCATTCAATAATTCAAATTGTAGTTTTGAACTCACCTTTCTGTCTAACCACCTCCTTCCCCACCGCCCCCCCCCATCGCGCCCCCAAACCCCCAACCCTAACTCTTGGACTCCCTTGTCCATCAATGGAAAAAAGTCTGTCTTGAATAGCTCTGTATTGAATCAATTCAATGATACAGCCTCCTTTGCTTTCTGGAAAAGAGAATTCCACAGACCTAAAGGTCCCCCGTGAGAGCGAAAAAAAAATCCTCTGTCATAAAAGAGAGACCCTGTATTCTTAGATTGCATCCTCTAGTCCTTGTCTCTCCCACATGGGGAGAACTCCTATAACCGATCCTATCAAATCTCCTCAGGAACTTCCATGTTTCAAAAACATTTTGGACACCTCATCGTAAAAAGAATGTGAAGTTATAAGGTAGAATGCACAAAGGCTTGGCAAAAATCATTCCAGGTATAAGGAGCTAGTATTGGCTTAAGTTTGGATCCAGGCATCTTTACGTGTGTGATACATATTATCACTCCTCGGTTTTGTAGCAAGAAAACAAAATATAAAATAACTATTTTCTGTAACACAACTTAACATTTGCATCTTCATAACTTCAAAAAGGGAGTTGAATAATTATTTGAAGGGGGTAATGTCTGCAGAGCTAACAAGAGAGTGAAACTAATTGGATAGCTGTTTCAAAGACATAGCAATAGATTAAGTGTTTTCCTTCTGTGTTGTGTAATTCTTTGAATCTATTCATTAACATGTCCCACAAATTAGATTGAGTTTTTTGAAGTAGCAACAAAGAAGATTGATGAGGGCAAAGCCGTAGATATGATCTATATGGAGTTCAGTAAGGTGTTCAATACAGTTCGCCATGGGACACTGATTAGCAAGGTTAGATCTCATGGAATATAGGAAGAATAGCCATTTGGATACAGAACTGGCTCGAAGGTAGAAGACAGAAGGTGGTGGAGGGTTGTTTTTCAGACTGGAGGCCTGTGACCAGTGGTGTGCTACAAGGATCGGTGCTGGGTCCACTACTTTTTGTCATTTATATAAATGATTTGGATGTGAGCATAGGAGGTATAGTTAGTAAGCTTGCAGATGACACCAAAATTGGAGATATAATGGACAGTGTAGAAGGTTACATCAGAGTACAATAGGATCGCAATTAGATGGGCCAATGGGCTGAGGAGTGGCAGGTGGAGTTTAATTTAGATCAATGCGAGGTGCTGCATTTTGGAAAAGCAAATCAGAGCAGGACTAATACACTTAATGGTAAGGTCCAGGAGTGTTACTGAACAAAGAGACCTTGGAGTACAGGTTCATAGTTACTTGAAAGTGGAGTTGCAGTTAGATAGGACAGTGAAGAAAGCATTTGGTATGCTTTCCTTTATTGGTCAGAGCATTGAGTATAGGAGTATAATGTATATAGAAGTTGACGTTTCAGTTGTACGTCTTCTTCTCCACCTCCTGATGCTGCCTGGCTTGCTGTGTTCTTCCAGCCTCCTCCCTACCTACTTTGGATTCCAGCATCTGCAGTTTTTTTGTCTCTAACCACTTTAGAGTAGACATACAATTCAAAGAGAACAGACCAGGGGTTTGAAGAAAATATCTGGCAAAGATGCAACCAAGATATTCAGGTTTCCGAATCCAGCTTTGGAGATTCTAGTCAACCTAAGGGCTGACTAAAGTTATAGGGCATTGAGAAGAGGTTATTGAAGAGATCAGTACCACAAGCTTGCCTTCCATGTCATATCTGCAAAAGTGGAACAACTTCAATGATCTCTCTAAGGTATGAGCTCTTACTTTCTCCTCACACCTCCAGGCTCAAATGCCGTAATACTTCGCTGCTTCATTAACTTTCACTCTCCTATGATTGTTGGACCACAATTCATTCCAGACTCAGTACTATTACAATACTCATTTTAGCACCCATACCCCAACTAGTTGGCTGTGATAGCACATTTTCCAAACATCTCCCTAGACTGCCACTAAACAGTACTTTTTGTGAAGGCAAAGATTGTACATCAATATATCCTTCTCCTGTGGAAAAAAACATACTGGACATAATTTTATTAATAATTTTACAATATGGAATTGCATATGAAATCGTATACAAAAATAGGGAGGTTATGCTTCAGTTATGAGGTAACTGGTGAGACCATATCTGGAGTACTGTGTACAGTAGTGGTCACTTTATTTAAGGAAGGATGTACCTATGATGGAAACAGTTCAGACAAGGATTGCTACACTAATACTTATAATGAGACAGCTGTCTTATAAGGAAAGATAGGGCAGGTTAGGCTTGTACCTACTAGAGTGTAAAGCAATAGGAGGTGACTTGATTGAAGTAAATAATCCTAAAGAGTCCTGACATGGTAGATTTGGAGAGAATATTTCTTTTTATGGCACAATCTAGAACTGGAGACACTATAGGAAGGATGTTGTGAAACTTGAAAGGGTGCAGAAAAGATTTGCAAGAATGTTGGTAGGATTGGAGGGTTTGAGTTATAGGGAGAGGTTGAATAGGTTGGGGCTATTCTCCCTGGAGCATCGGAGGCTGAAGGGTGACCATATAGAGGTTATAAAATCATGAGGGGCATGGATAGGGTGATAGCCGAGGTCTTTTATGCACGATATGGGAATCCAAATCGAGAGAGCATAGGTTTAAGGTGAGAGGGGAAAGATTTAAAAGAGACCTAAGGGGCAACCTTTTCACACCAAGGGTGGTGCACATATGGAATGATATGCCAGAGGAAGCTGGTACAGTTACAACATTTAAAAGCCATCTGGATGGGTGGAAGGGTTTAGAGGGATATGAACCAAATGCTAGCAAATGTGACTAGATGAAATAAGGATATCTGGTTGGAATGGATGAGTTTATCCAAAGGATCTGTTGCTGTACTTTACAGCCCTATGACTCTATTAAAAATTAAGGAGTTGTCCATTTCAGACTGACATAAGGATGACTTTTTTTTCTCTCAGTGGGTCGTAGGTCTTTGAACATTCTTCTTCAAGAAGCTGTGGGAATGGAGTCTTTGAATATTTTGATGACAGAAGTAGTTTGATTCTTGGTTAGCAAGAGTTGGAAAGCCATAGGGGTGGGAGGAATATGGATTTGAGGATACAATCAGCTCAGCCATAATGATAAATTTGAAAATCACACATCACCAGGTTATAGTCCAACAGGTTTAATTGGAAGCACACTAGCTTTCGGAGCACCCCTCCTTCACCAGGTGATTGTCCAAATCATAATGATAAATGGCGGAGCAGGCTCATGGAGTCGAGTAATCAACTGTGACCTGGTATGTTCAAATGTTCATTGGTATATATGATATGGCCGGAAGGAGGACAGTCATGGCCAGGTGAGGACCAATAGAGGGGGAGAGAGGTCATTGTCAAGTAGGGTGCTTTGACACTTTTTCCTCATTTCCTTCCATTTCACCTGCCTGTCACATTCTATATGTCAAACTGCAACACCCTTTGCCATCTATGATTGTTCTTTGCTGTGTTTTCATGCTGGCTGTAGCTCAGTTGATGACATATTCGTATCTGTATCACATTTGAAGTTCACGCCAGAGACATGAGCACAAATCTCTCGGCTGGCTCTCTAATGCTGTACACACAGCATACTATATTGTCAGAGGTGCTATCCTCTCAGACTAGTTGTCTAGCCAAAGTCATCTTTGGATGTAGAAGATCCCATGTTACTACTTCAAAACAGCAAGGAAATTAAATTGTGTTGGCCAACATTTACCCACCTATCAGCATTCACTAAAAACAAATTCTCTGATCCTTACCGCATTCTGTTTGTGGCAGCTTGCTGCGTGCAAGTTTGCTGTGGCATTTCCAACCTCACGACAGCAACTATGCTTGTAAGGTAGTTCATTGGTCGAAAAGTGCTTGAGATGCCCTGATGTCATGAAAGGCATTATATCAAGGCAAGTCTTCTTGTTTGTTAAAACTAAACCTTGATCCCTGCCTTCAACTGACTGCAGCAGATGATATGGCTTGATAATAGATCCTTTGTGAAGGCCTCCATAACCACTTTCTGTTTGAAGATCTCTGGGTATGATCTGCTTTCTGGTGCTCAACATCGTCCTCCATGCAAATCCCAAGGAGGGATACAAGGCAAAAGATTGGTGTGTGTGTGTGTGTATCACCTGTTTTACTGGACTCTTAGGTAGAATCTAAAGTAGCCAAGCTGCTAACTTCCAGACCCTGTAGCAATGTTTTAATAATCCAACAAAAGCTGTTGTCCATGTTTGCTTTCTTGCAATGGTCGTTTGGGCATTGTGGAGGGTCTTCTGAAACTGTGACACATTATCCAAAGATATTCAAGCTTCTTCAGGTCAAAGAGACTGAAAATTGGGCAAATAAAAATCTGCAGAGCAAGTCAGAGTCTCTCCAATGTGTCATTTCTCAGTGCATCTTGCTCTTTAGGGGCTTGCATGGCCTACAAGGGTCACCTCTTTCAGGTCTAATGTGAAAAGTCTGTAGTTTATTGTTTCTTTGCAATGATTTACATGTTATAATAGGCTCTTTGTTACTGCGGAGACTATTGAGTGAACCTCGTCTCAGCTCTGTCTCCCACGTGATCCTACTTTACTATCCCACCAATTCCTTTCAAACCATGGCATTGGTCTGCACATTATACTATTTACGTCGGTCCTTTATTTGATTTTGTCTCATCATGGTGTGTTGAATATTGGATTTCTCCATTATGAGAGATTTTTAATGAGTATTAATAAACTAGCTGATAATTCCACTATGAATCTGTCCCCTTGTACTTAACAGTCACACTTCCTGTTAGATATTAAAATGTGCCGAGATGTGCAACTCACCATCTTATTGGCCAAATCCATCCACATCTGAATTAACTTCAACTCCAAGTGAGGTGCTCCATTTTTTGAGAAAAGTAAGAACAAAGCATGGATATTTGCTTGATCTGGGCTTAACTCCAGGAGCACTCGCGAGGCACTTCCTTAAAGTGTGCTTTCCACATTTTCACTGCTTCACACTTTCAGTGTGGAAATGGCTTGAAGCTTGTTGGTGACTGGTGACTTTGAAAACAAAGGGCATTAGTGCTGCAGTGATTGAAGCAGGAAGAGGAGGGAGTAGAGAGGAGCCTTAATTATAAAGTCACATTCTGATTTGACTTTAATGTCTGCAGCTTGATGTGCAAAAGAAAGAAGGTTCTAAAAAGAGAAAAAGCTGCATGTGCTGACGAGAATTAAAAGCAATTCGCTATCGTACAATGTGTGTTCTTCATTCAAGCATGATGCACTTAATCTGTAACTAGGAGACTTTTTTTGTATGAATAATATATACTGAAAAAGCTTTACCTTGCCATTAATACTGACCTTGGTGAATAATTCATTATCTGATTTTATTCTCCTTCCTTAAGTGCACTAGTGAAATCTTCACCAATGAATCAAGGGAAAACCATCTTGGTTAGTCTTTCATTCTAATTCCCAATATATAAAAAAACTAGAATCTTTCATTCCCTTTCAATGTCCTTTTTCTCCAGACATATCAACAATGCCATGTTAAGGCTTCTGTAATGAATAATGAATAATTTTAAAACATTTTTGTCATTCTCTAATTGTATTAAAAATCATTGACTATTTCTGCTGACATTGCACAGACTGGGAATTGAACATTCTGCCTGTTTAGTAGAGCTGCTTTGTTCTCACGTACATTTGGTCATTTGCCAAACAGTCAACATTGAAACCTACATGTGTGCTGCGTATAAACTTCCTCTTTATCTCATATCGTCAGTGTAACCTTCTGTTGTATATGGCTCAGAAAAGGTTTGAAAGAGTTCATAACTGATTGAGCACAATCAGCCCCACCCACTGTAAAGATGTCATGAGGAATTGGTGGGATAGTAAAGTAGGATCTTATGGGAGCCAGAGCCAAGGCGAGGTTCACTCAACAGTCTCTGCAGTAATGTAGAGCCTATTATAACATGTAAATCATTGCAAAGAAAAAATAAACTACAGACTCTTCACATTATACCTGAAAGCAGCTACCGTTGTAGACCAAGCAAGCCCTTAAAGGACCCACACATGTCGAGGATATGAATGGCAGCATACACACTATCCTCCAGTCCTTTATTCCCCTTATCTTTACGTTTGTCTGTAAGGAAATGAATGTTCAGATTAAATTGAAGGAGTTAATGAGGTAATTATGCTATTTAGAATTCCCAGCAAAATTTCTGAGAGCTCCAGATAAGCAACATTGGGCATAGGCAATGTAATGATGAGCCAGCAGAATGGTAGTTTCTCTACTTCTGAGCTAGGAAACCTGGGTTCAGGTCCAACTTACTCCAGAGGTGTACAACACACCTCTGCCAGCAGGTTGATTAGGGACATATCTACAATGATGTGAAATGTATAGAGATCAATACAAGTTGCATTCTCCTGAAACTTTAGTGAAAAGTGAAAGAAAACTGCTCAACATCTATATTCACTGATACAATATAAACTCTAGACCATCTTCTTGGGACAATTTTGACTTGGAGAAATAACGTAAGATGAGAGATGTCCTCTTTCCTGATTGTCCATTTGTCCTAATTTTCAGCTCTGACTTCAACAGAGAGGTAAAACAATCAGTTGTATTTATAGCTCTTCCTCTACTCTTAACATTCAAAGTTGAAATTAATATCTTTGAACAGACCCGAAGTTATAAAGGAAACAAATCCCATTTTCCTCCTGCATCTCACTACTCTTGTGTCTGCAATCACTCCCAACCCCCTATAAACCTCTGAGATGTCACCAATTCTCTAGAATCATAGAATACAATCACAGAATTCCTACAGTGCAGATAGAGGCATAACATCCATTTAGTCTGCACAGTCCTTCTGCAGAACATCCCATCCAGACCCCTCCCCTTTCACATAAGCCTGTATTTCCCATGCCCAATCCACTTAACCTGCACATCTTTGCAATGTGGGAGGAAACCGGAGTACCTGCTAGAAACCCACAGACGTGGGGAGAACATGCAAACTCCACGTATCAGTCACCCAAGCCTAGTCTAGCTTCTAGTGTTTACCTGGTTTCAATTTCTCCATCACTGGCTGCTGTGTTTTTAACTGCCTGAGGCCTAGCCTGGGGAATAGCCTCACTAAACATATCCATTTCTCTACCTTACTATCCGTCTCTAATCTTTACTTCTTTAACCAAGCTTTTGCTGAGTTGACCATAATCAATTTATGTGACATGATGTTATATTTTATTTGATGACATATCCGTGAAGAGCTTTGGGATATTTACTGCCTTAATGGTACTGATATAAGCTATAGATGTTTAAAATGTGCTTTACAAACTATTGATTTATATCTGAACAGTTACCAGTAGCTGGGTAGAAATTCACACTGGCACTGGCATGAAACGTGCGGTAGTACTACTTCCAGCTGTTCTTTGTCCTTCTCACTACTGCATTCCCCACCTGCAACACACACCCCACTGTGCCTGAAACAATACTCTGTTCCCTTGAAGCTAAGTTCTATCCTAATTTGTCTAACACCAGAAGAGCGAAAATGCTATTGTTGCAGTTTTAAGAAACATGTTGTCTGAGCATTGACAAAATACTGCTGAAAGGTTTTCAAGAGCTTGATGCACATTTCTTGGATTTCAGTGAGGCTTTGACAAAGTGTCAAATGGAAGGTTAGTCCAAAAGGTAAGAGCCCATAGGATCCAAGGCAAGTTGGCAAACTGGATCCAAAATTGGCTTGCAAATTTACAGATTAAAGGAAAAATGTCTTCAGCCAGAGCGTGCTGAATCCATGGAATTCATTGTCACAGAAGGCTGTGGAGGCCAGGTCATTGAGAATATTTATGATGGAGATAGATCGATTCTTGAGTAACAAAAGAATCAGGGGTTACAGGGAGAAAGTGGGAAAATGGGGTTGAGAAACTTATCAGCCGTGATTGAATGGCAGAGCTGACTCAATGGGCTGAATGGTCTAATTTCTGCTTCTATGCCTTATGACCTTATAGTCTAAATAGGAGCAAAGGGTGATGCTGGAGATATGTTTTTATGACTTGAAGCTTGTGACCTGCTGTGTATTACAGGGATTGGTGTAAGGCCACTTGCTGACTGTTATGTACTTTAATGACCTGGATGTGAATGTAGAAGATATGATTAGTAAGTTTGCAGATAATATGAAAATTGAATCTCAATCTTTGGTCTGATATTGATCAGCTGGTAGATTGGGCAGAGTGATGGCAGATTGAATGTAATCCTCATTGGTTGTGATGTGATGCATTTTTGGCTGGTCTAATGAGGGAAGGTATACACAATGAATGATACTTCCTGAGGGACTACTAAGGCACAAAAAGACCTTGATATAAACGTTCACAGATCCCTGGAAGTGTCAGCACAAGTAGACAGAGCAGTGAAGAAGGTATATGGTATGTTTGCTTTCATTAGTCAGAGTGTAGAATTTAAGAGCATTGGGTAGGCAACAGATTGAATATTATGTTCAGTTCTGGTTACAACACTATCAGAAGGATGTAGAGGAGATTCACCAGAACATTGCCTGGGATGAAAAGTCTCAATTGTGAGGAGAGCCTGTATAGGTTGGTTTGTTTTCCAGAGAAGACTGAGGGGGGAACCTATTGAGACATAAGAAACTTAGGCAGAGTAGGTCATGAGAATCTCTATCCCATGACAGACATGTCCAAGAGCAGAGGACATACATTTAAGGTGAGGAGTAAGTTGTTTAGAGGAGATCTGAAGAAATTTTCTTTTCACCCAGAGGGTGGTGGGGTCCGGGTACCCTTCCAACATTTAAGAAGCACCCAGATAAGCATTTAAATTGCCAGAGTGCGGTAGGCTATGGACAAAATGCAAGTAAATAGGATGTTTGGTGTTGGTTGGCATAGACATGATGGGCTGAAGGGTCTGTTTCTGTGCTGTATGACACTGATTCTATGACTTGTCTTCCATTATGTGTTTACTATCCTGGTGTGCTGTTTACTTATGTATTGTTGCTGTTAGAAGTAGCAAAATAAGACCAAATGAGTGGACCAAAGATGCAATTGATTGGAAGGACTGTAATCTCTTCTTCTGATTTGTGATGGCAATTTTGTTTTCAATGGTTCCCCCACTTTCTTTAAAAATAAATTCATCTGGAATAAACCAGATTTGTGCCTTGAGCATTGATTTACACCACCTGGATATGCCTCAAAGTTACCCCGGAACTGGGTTATAATTTAGTTTAAATCAGGTTTTTCGATTGAACATTGAAGGATGAGGGGTGACCTAATAGAAGTTTGCAAAATTACTAGAGGTATGGATAGAATGGATATTTCCAGGGTAGAACTGTCAATTACTAGGAAATGTTGGTTTAAGGTAAAAAGGGGAAAGTTTAAAGGAGATGTGAAAGGCAAGTGTTTTACACAGAGGATGGTAAGTGCCTGGAATGCACTACTAGAGGAAATGGATACAACAGGATCATTTAAAAGGCTTCTTGACAGATTCATGCACAGCCAGCGAATAGAGGGATACAAACCACGTACAGGCAAAATTATTAGCTGAGAAAGGCATTGTGTGCCAGTGTAGACTTGTTCCTGTGCTGTACTGTTCTTTCTACAAAGTTGCCAAGATTATTCCAGGACCTCTCAGAATCAAATGTGCCCTACTGGGCAGCAGTCATGAATCTTCTTTCCATTGCACCTTGTGACACCTTGAATAACCACTCATATTCTCCTGCTCCTTGGATGCTGCCTGACCTGCTGTGCTTTTCCAGCACTACTCTAATCTAAACACTTCTTTTTCTGTTGCCCACCAACTGACTGAAGATAATTTTAAAAACCATCTAAGTAGGCGCAAATGCTGAACTCCCTCCACTTCTCCTTTGAAGGCAAAGTTTTTGTTAATGTATTAAGGAACGGGGTCGGCCACTCTGCTTCTCAAAGCAGTTCTGCTTTATCATGTTAAAGGGGAGAAAAACACAAATCCATGGGAACAGTTCAAAGGAATGAAACTAAATTGATCCTCTGCAGGTCTGTTGAGCAAAATGTCTTCCTTCTATCATCCATCCTATGATTTTTAAACAAGCTTGATCTGTGTTTTTAGTCTGTATACCTTCCTTCGTCCTTCATTACCATTTCTATCTCTGAATCACCCACTTGCTGTGGCTAAACCTTGACCAGAACAGAACTGGACCAGCCATATAAATACTGTTTCAAAAATAAGTTGGAAACTAGGACTCCATGGTGAATAATTCCCTTCGTTGCATTGTGGATCTACTTACATCAAATGGATTTCGGTGATTCAAGAAGGCAGCTCATCACCACCTTCTGCAGGACAACAGGGAATAAACAATATATGTTGCTCAGCTAGCAATGCCCATTTCCCAGGAAAGAATAATTGTTGATGTATTTGCTGAACAAAACCTCTGTTTTGATATTGTGATTGGTTAGAGTAACTGGTAAATGCAGTAAGTTCCTATTTTGATTGGGTCTTTTCTGTCTCCATGTGTATTGAGGATTTCCACAGGGAAGATGGGAGTGAACAGGTTCCTGGCAGTCTGCTTCTGATCATACTGTATATCAGGGGATCTGAGAGACTGGATTAATGTAAAGCTGGAGCTTGAAGTTTGCTTTATTATTGTGTTTAACAATTATTTGAAAGGGGGGGGTACGGGAATATTTGAGGATTTAACATAAAATGCCAACTCAGAATTTGCTTTATGATATCCCATGAAAATTTTGTTGGTATTGGGATATTTTGCCCACTGCATGAATTTGATTTCTTTTCTTTTCTACAAGTTAAGCTAAGGCATTGTTGGAGATGGGAATTCTGTTCTCTGAAAGGATTGCTCACCATGGCAACAGCGCTAGAATCCTTCAGAAGACTCTTGTCTAGTAGTGCTGTATAATGAGTGTGATGAGCCAGGGTCTGCAGTACATTGATAATGGTGAGTATCATGTGATCAAAGGTCTCATGATCATTCCTCCAGGAATACATATAATCAGAGTTGGCAACGCTAATCTCAGATAGTGCCCATCAGTCATTCCTGACAGATTGCTGTTAGCACCGCCAGAGAAATGAGTCTGAAGTCTGCAATTTGCTAACGAGTGATTTCAAATCTGCAACTTGAGGCTGCCTTCAGCTCAGAAATCACAGGTCTGCAGCATTCAGACTGAGAAAAACAGGGATGTCATATCTGTAATGACGAATGGTTCTCAGGTCGTGTTACAGCACTGTCTTGGGAATAACAAAGAAGCTTAGCCTGGATTGATATAATCTTGACACTGTGGTGCTTATGTCTGGCAATAGATGTAATAGGGGGAAAATCTTTAACTTAAGCCATTCTCATTCCTTAATCTAACCAGCTGTCTGAAGTTACCTCTCAACATTATCTATGAATAATCCACTTTTTGCTTTTAGTGGAATATCTAAGGAGATTATTGCACTCTCCAGAATGAAGCAGTTTTAATAAACCTTTCGACCACAAGGCAACATGTTTGGATTATAATGAAGTGTACAGTATTTTTACAATTAGAAATCTGCCCATCCTAAGCATTGGGATGATGCATTGGAATTGCTCTTGTAAATTGTTCTTTAAAACATTCCTTACATTGAAGCAAACAGGAGTAAAATGAACAAAGAACTATATCAGATCTTTCCTTGTGTATCAACTTCAGCTGAGTTGCCAGAAATTTTCTGTCTAACTCAGTATTCCAGATTCAAGTCCCATCCAGGATGTGAGCATTAAGATAAGACAGACTTTTCAGTGCAGTATTGAAGTGGTGCTGTCTTTTGAATGCGATGTTAAACGCAAGCCCATTGGCCTGCTTGGGTGGATTTAAAATATCCCATGGCATTATTTTGAAGAAGACCAGGGAGTTCTCCCTAATGCCCTGACCAATATTTGTCCCTCAATCTACATATCAAAAGAAGACTTTATCTGGCAACTGTTGCAATGCTGTTTGTCAGAGCTTGTCATGTGAATATGGGAATGTTTCCTACATTTCAACAATAACTACACTTCAAATGTTCTTCACTGACTATAAAACACTTTGAGATATCCATTGTTTGTGAAAGGTGTAAATGTAATCTTTTTTTCCCCCTTTCCCTGTTTTCTATAGATAAACAGAGCAGGCGATATATTTTTGATGAGTTTAGCTAACGTTTGGTTTTGAAATTGTAGCTTATGTCAGTATGTAACTTTGGTGGAAAATTAAAGTAAGTAAACTTTGTGGATTAAGACATAACCTACATCTTTTGACATGATTTTAGCTGCTCCCCCTCCTCTTATATCTCTCAAACGTCCTCTTAGTCTGTTTTGCAAACCCACCTAAGGATTTGCCTCAGGGCCTCTCTTGTCACACTATCCTATAACTTCCAAATTTAATATGAGTCCTCTGTGACTCGAATCTATTATCACAGTGACTATTTTGCTTGACTTGGATGTCAATTCCCATCACGTAGTGCAGAAAGCTTTCACCTATCCAAGGAATATGGGAACAGCAGGAAGTCTTTCAGCCTGTTCCCACTATTCAATAAGTTCATGATTGATCTTTACCCACCTATTCTCCATTCTGCTCTACATTTTGTACTTAATTAGTCACAGTTTTGAACATTTCAATAAAACCATTATCTGCAAACATTTGTGTGAAAATGTTACAGTTATCTACCTGCATTGTTTGTGGGGAAGTTCCTTTTGATTTTCCCCCAAATTGGACCTAATTCTGATCATAAGATTATGACTCCTTGTCCTGAACTTTTCCACCATGATCTTCCTTTTTAAGTGAGCCTTTATTTGGGCATTTCTCTTTGTTGTGTACTACTCCACCTTTTAAAGAAACTGAAAGACTTGCCTGTATTTTACATCTATCACAATCCTGCCTTAAAGCCATATGTAGCCAGTACAGTGTTGGAAACATAGTCTCTGCTGTAATGTTTAGAACATGGCAGCCAATTTGTGCACGGCAATCTCCCACAGCCAGCAATGTGGAAATGAACAAATATTCTGTTTCACTAATGTTGATTTCGAAATCAGGATGTGGAGGTGCCGGTGTTGGACTTGGGTGGACAAGGACATAAATCAGATGACACCACGTTATAGTCCAACAGATTTGTTTGAAATCACAATCTTTTGAAGCATTGCTCCTTCACCAGGTGAAGTGAGAGAGAAGCACACAGACACAGAATTTATAGGCAGAGAGATCAATGGACAGAGAAATAAAAAAATCATGCAAATGATATGAGTGGAGAGTTGAATAATAAGTCTCTACAGGTCATCAAGAGTGTCAGACAGTGTGAGCAAAGTGTCAACAGCTGAATAACAAGCGAAGGGAGTACATATAATCCGATTAAATGAAGCAGAGAGATAATTATGAAAAATTAAAAATAAAGTGGTGCTGGAGACAAACCAAATAACTGAAATAGCATAATAGGTATAAGAGTCACATACTGAGGGTCTAACCAAAATAAGAAGTATTCCAAAACCGTGCAAACTAATTAAGATAGAGATCATAACAACTTTTCAAGGTAATGGTGTCCAAACAGGACAGTAAGGAAGATTTCACAGATATAGAAAAGTGTAATGGGGTCACTTGTAGCACAACATGAATCTAAGATCACGGTTGAGGCCATCTGCATGGGTATGAAACTTGGCTGTCAGTCTCAGCTCGGCAATTCTGCATTGTTGTGTATTTCGAAGGCCACCTTGGAGGATGCTTACCCGAAAATCACACAGGCAGGAAGCTGGAAGAACACAGCAAGCCAGGCAGCGTCAGGAGGTACAGAAGTTGATGTTTTGGGTGTAACCCTTCTTCAAGACTGGGGGTGGGTGTGGGGGAGCTGCAGATAAAGGGAGTGGAGCGTGCAGCGTAGTGAAATGGGGATATGAGAACTCAGTAAGAGGGTACAACTTGGTTGGCCAATGGGAGGAATGAATCCGGTTGGTGGCAGGGAACAGTGGAAGGGATGGGAAGGGGCTGAGAAGGGAGTTGGGGGATGGAAGGGGAGGTTATCTGAAATTGGACAACTCAGTGTTGAAACCTGTAGTCAGTAGGCTGCCCCGATGGAAGATGAGGTGTTGTTCCCCCAATTTGAGCTGTGGTTCTTTTTGGCAATAGTGGAGGCCAAGAATAGAGTTCCCCTTGTCCTTGCCCCACCAGTCTCCATATCCAATGTGCCACCCTTAAACCTTGCGCCAACTTAAACTAGACCCCACCATCAAGAACATCTTCCTTTTCCCCACCCCTCTCTACCTTCTGCAAGAAGCGTTCCCTTTGACAGTCCTTGGTTTGCACCTGTCTCCTTGAACCCCAGGTACTTTCCTCTACAAGCAGAGAAAATGCAAAAACTGTCAGCACACCACCCTCTCACCTTCATCCAAGGGTTCCATACAGTCCTTCTAGGTGAGACAGTGATTCACCTGCCTCTCATCCAACCTAGTTTACTGCATCCGGTGCTCCCAATGTGGTCTTCTCTACATCGGGGACACAAAATGTAAACTTATGGAACGGTTCACTGAGCATCGCAGCCAGGCCTCCCAGTCATCGGTCATTTCAATTCCACTAACCACCCCCTTTCCAACATGACCGTCAATGGCCTCCTCCATTGCCATAACAAAACAAACCAGCACCTATTGGAGGAACAACACCTCATCTTCCACCTGAGCACCCTAAGCCTAGAAGATTCAACATTGATTTCTCCAATTTAAAATAACCTCCTTCCCCATCGCCCAACTTCCTTCCCAGCCCCCTTCCCATCCCTTCTACTGCTCTCTGCCAGCAACCGGATTTATTCTTCCCATTGACCAAACAGGTCTTACCCTCTGTCTTCACCTATCCCCATTTCACCACTCTGACCTGCCTCCCCCTTCATCTGCAGAACCCATTACACCCACCCGCAGTCACGAAGAAGGGTTACACCCATAACATGGACTTCTCTATCTTTTGATGCTGCCTGGCTTGCTGTGTTCTTCCAGCCTCCAGCCTGTCCATTTTGGATTTCAGCATATTCAGTTTATTTGTCTCTGCCTGGAGATCCGAGGCTGAAAATCCTTGACCTCTAAAGTATTCCCCGACTTCTGACCTTGTCCACCCCACTCCAACACTGGCACCTCCACATCATGGCCTTTTAGGAATACATAGGGACAGGGATTAAAAGTGAGCCTGACAGCCTTATGTTTGGAATAAAGTGCTTTGAGGGCCTTAACTCTGAGAATAGGCATTCAAACATCACTACACTGCAGTTAAAGAAAAGGCAAATATTATCCCTCACTTACAGTATTTCCAGTCAACCATGACAAAAGGAATCAAGAAAAAAGAATTTCAATCAACCTAAAAAGCTAATATTCTTGAAGTGTTCTGTTCAAAGAATAATGTCAATGTTATTTGTACTTTTTTATTCATTCAGCACTAGCTGCGCCAGCATTCATTACCTGTTCCTTATTTCCTTTGAGAAGGGGGGGTGGTCATCTGCTTTCTTGAATTGCTACATTCAATGTGCTCCTCTTGGACCCACAATGCTGTTAGGTAGGCCATTCCAACTAATGGAAACATCCGTTGCAAAGGACTCAATGTTTAGCTATCCACTCTTCATGAACAATTCAGTGACAGATCCAAATTTCTTTTTCCTAACTTTTATCCTTTTTGATTCTCTGTTTGTATGTGTGTTGTATTATTATTTCCTCTCTTGCTTAGGAATGAATAAGCTCACTCTTTTTGTTAAATCAAGGAAGCCTGGTTAAATTGGCTTTTTTAAAAAGCATTAGTTCATTTGGATCTGGAAGAAAGCCATCCACAACGTAGGGCATCCTTTTGAAAAAAATCTTATTGCAACCAAGGTGAATAACTAACAAGAGCCAATTCATCCTGCCCCACCTGGGAGCTGTGAGGTCCGCTATCTGGAGCTATAACTATTGGAGTTACATTGCCTGGGGCATGGTCCTAACAGAAGACACTTTGTTTGCAGCAGATAATTACATCCAGACCATTATCTATCCTGAAACTCAGCCATGTCCTCCTGTTAAAATATTAGAACCATTGTCAAACACTCTTAGTCTATCATGGTCACTTTCCTTGCTTAGACCCACAATTATCCATCTGTGAATTTTGGTCTACTCAGTGAATTATTTGATCATAGAGATAGTACAAATTGATGCACTCAGTGATCTATTTGGCCACTGCAATGGTGCATTTTGATCCACTGAGTGATCTGTTTGGTCACTGCGATGGTGCAGGTTGGTCTACTCAGTCATCCACTTGGTCAATACAATGGTCATGGTGTACATTACCCACAGATTTAAGGGAGGCCTTGGGCTTCCCAAGGGATGTGATGTGGGCCTACAGGTCACAGCCAACCTGGTACTTCAGCCCTGCTGTGCCATTCAGCTCCAAGTCTATGTATCTTCAGCAGCTTTGTCTTGGCATGATCCATAAACCTCATGAATCTCGAATTCCTTGCCAGTACCAGTGGAGACCAATGGCCTGGGCTTGTGGTTTTTCTCTTTAAGCAAGCAACTGGTCTACACAACAAGATGATTTTATGTGGACAAATTAAGGGCATGAAAAGCTGCAATCTCCTGATTGCATGCTCTGAGGGAACTAACCCATGGAACTCAGTTTGCACTGAGGAATGTGAGGCACACTTGGAGAAGGAGGACACTCAGTGTAAATCTGTGATTGGAGATAAGCAAAAGCAGGATGAGCACTGCTCTTACTGCTACTTTAAAGTAAACAAATGATCAGTATTGGTCATACTGTGCACAAGATCATTACTGAGGTCACATAAAGAAGTGATTCTATTGGATCCATGTAATCAATACTGACTGAAATGAAGCTAAAAAGGTGTTGGAAAAGTTCATGTTTGTTGAAAATATTGTACCTGTAGAATCAGCATTGAGCAGGATCTGCTGTCAAGTGAGAATCGATGGCCGTACTCCTGAAGAAAAGGAGCTGGAGTTCTGGCTGAGGAAGATGAGTCTTGAAGGGATTTATGGCTGAAATTGGTGTCACATATGCTAAGTGGGCTGCCTGATAAATTTGTGAAATCTATCTTAATTATATTTGCTATTTAACTAAGGTTGAAGGTGTCATTGACAGTATAGAGGGCTGTTGTAGGTTGCAGCAGGACTTTGACAGGATGCAGAGATGGGCTGAGAGGTGGCAGATGGAGTTCAACCTGGATAAATGCGAGGTGATGCATTTTGGAAGGTCGAATTTGAAAGCTGAGTACAGGATTAAGGATAGGATTCTTGGTAGTGAGGAGGAACAGAGGGATCTTGGTGTGCAGGTATATAGATCCCTTAAAGTGGTCACCCAAGTGGACAGGTTTGTTAAGAAAGCATATGGTGTTTTGGCTTTCATTAACAGGGGGATTGAGTTTAAGAGTTATGAGATCTTGTTGCAGCTCTACAAAACATTGGTTTGACTGCACTTGGAATACTGCGTCCAGTTCTGGTCATCCTATTATAGAAAAGATGTGGATGCTTTGGAGAGGGTTCAGAGGAGGTTTACCAGGATGCTGCCTGGACTGGAAGGCTTATCTTATGAAGAGAGGTTGACTGAGCTCGGACATTTTTCATTGGAGAAGAGAAGGAGGAGAGGGGACCTAATTGAGGTATACAAGATAATGAGAGGCATAGATAGAGTCGATAGCTGGAGACTATTTCCCAGGGCAGAAATGACTAACATGAGAGGTCATAGTTTTGAGCTGGTTGGAGGAAAATATAGAGGGGATGTCAGAGGCGGGTTCTTTACACAGAGAGTTGTGAGAGCATGGAATGCATTGCCAGCAGCAGTTGTGGAAGCTAGGTTATTGGGGACATTTAAGAGACTATTGGACATGCATATGGTCACAGAAATTTGAGGGTGCATACATGAGGATCAGTGGTCGGCACAACATCATGGGCTGAATGGCCTGTTCTGTGCTGTACTGTTCTATGCTCTAAATGTTGATTTTTCCACTGTTTGCTCGTTAATTCATGGTAATTTTTTGTTGATTTTGACTTGATTATTTAAATTGAAGCTATAAAAAAATTAAATCTTGTTCATTGCATTCTTTATTGTTGTTTGTGGTATTATGGCATAAGTTTCAAGCCAGCCAGGTCAGCACCCTTCATACAGTTACAAAACATCATGCCCAGTGACATTTTTTATAATGCTATTAATGTTGCTTCCTGACTGTGTAAAGGAGACAGTGTGTTAGTTAATATATGAAATGTACAGGAACTTCAAAAAGCACAGAATCTAGGCTATAATTGCCCATCAGTGGTATTGTAGCAGTGTAAATGGATGGTGTTGTAAATAAACTTCAAGATATCTGACTGAACTAGGACCTGAGTTTCTATTGGTGTGTTTTATAGAGACTAACATATAGAAGCCACAAAGTACATCTGTTTCATGTGGTAAACTGTAGTTTATTGATCTCCATGGGATGCACTATGCTCTGGTTAACTGAATAGGCAGATTTGAACATTAGTTTTATTGGGCAACTGATTGGTTGAAGTTATGCAACCTTATTGCACAGGCCAACGATTTCCTTGGGCTCCACAATCAGGAAAGTCAGTTTGACTCTTTACTGCATTATAGCAGATGGACACTTTTTCACACAGGCCCAAGGGGGGACGGGTTGAATTGGTGTGGGGGCTTTTTGGAACCTTGGCCATAACCTGGATGGAAAATCAGTGAAAAACTGGAAACGGACCTCACCAGGCCCATTCAGCTGTTTAT
Source organism: Hemiscyllium ocellatum (assembly GCF_020745735.1). Lineage (NCBI taxonomy): Eukaryota > Metazoa > Chordata > Chondrichthyes > Orectolobiformes > Hemiscylliidae > Hemiscyllium > Hemiscyllium ocellatum. Next base: position 54,716,190 of record NC_083404.1, read on the forward strand.
CTGGTGATTTCATCAGGCATACCCCAGCAGGGGCTCCAGGTGGAGACTTGTTTCCAGTCAGACCCACAAACAGTGTCTTAAAGGTGATGAAACACGATTTGATAAAATATCATCGATAATGAATAGAACCACAACGAGTACCCGAGCTACAAATCTCCCAAACTTTGAGCGCTATCTAACGTATTATGTCTCTAAGTCACCCACTTCCTGTCATTCTGTTGTCTCCATGTAGAGAATCAATGCTTTTGTCAGTGTATTTCTGGCTAGTTGACACTGATCAATGACAGTGAGGACATCAGGAGTCTGTGCAGTGACAACTTCTGATAACAGTCACGTTGTGCTGGATGCATAAAGGCCACTGTGACCTTGGGATAAGAGCATTTCCATGGGGTTGGGGCCTGTTGTCATATTGATCTCCGCAGATAGCTTTGGTTAATTTTCACCAAGTGTTTTATTCAGTGCTGCTTTTCATCAATGCAGATTCAGTTTGTGATTAAAGCCTTTATGAAAAGGTCAGTGCTGAACCTTGCACAGCACTAGGTGCGTCATCAGGGAAATCACGGAGTAGGATCGATTTCTGATTGCCCAATCAGTGATATTTGATGACTTGTTTTCTTGGCAAATGTTTTGTTCTGTTTATTTTCATCTGGTTAGATCTGGATTGGAATGTTCAGGCCTCTTGCCTGATGCAAAGACAGAGTGGGTGAGGAAAGAACCTACTGAGCTGCCAGTGCCATTGCCACAGCATTATTCCGGAGCCCTCTGAACAAGTAGTCAGGGCAACCTCTTGAAATAAGGTAACTAACTCTCATTGGGAATATTCCTGGATTCAGTGTGTGATCTTCCATCTAGAACAGCTCCAACTCTCACTCAACCATTGGTCTATCGTCTAGGAACATTGTTTTCTTACGCCAGGGGGAGAGGAACAAACTGTAAGGTATGCGATTCACCTTAATGAAACAGCTTTATGTCCCATCCCTACTGGAAGTAAGCAAAGGAGTAATTTGACAAAAACACAAAACAACATAGAATGGGAGAATAAGCAAACTCCAAGCAGATAGTCACCCAATGGTTGAATTAAACCTGAGTCCCTGGTGCTGTGAGACAGCAGTGTGGACCACAGAATCATTGTGCCACCCTTAGTTAGATGTTCACTTGTGGTACAAAGGCATATAAGGCTATGGGCCAAGTGCTGAAAAACTGAACTAGAATACTTCAGACCAGCATAGATTCATGGACAGAAGGCCTATTTTGCCGAGGGTAAGGGAGTCTGAAAGAGTTTAGATTAGAGTGGTGCTGGAAAAGCACAGCAGGTCAGGCAGCATCCGAGGAGCAGGAAAATCAACATTTAGGGCCAAAGCCCTTCATCAGGAATAGAGCTGAAAGAGTTCCTGACACAGTACGTAGATAGGCCAACTAGAGGGGAGGTCATATTGGATTTGGTGCTTGGCAGCGAACCATGCCAGGTGTCTGATCTCTCGGTGATAGTGATCACAACTCCATGACCTTTATTATAGTCATAGAGAGGGATAGGAGCAGATGGTATGGGCAAGTATTTAATTGGGGGCGGGGAATTACAATGCTGTTGGGCAGGAAATGGAGCATATGGATTGGGAACAGATGTTCTCAGGGAAATGCACAACAGAAATGTTGAGGTTGTTTAGGAAGCACCTGCTAATGGTGCTGGATGGGTTTGTCCTACTGAGCCAAGGAAGGCACAGTGGGGTGAAGGAACCTTGGGTGACAAGGAGATGTAGAACATCTCGTCAAGACGAAGAAGGAAGCTTACTTAAGATTGAGGAGGCATGGATCAGACAGGGCTTTAGAGGGTTACAAGGTGACTAGGAAGGAACTAAAGAATGGCCTTAGGAGAGCTAGAAGGGGGCATGAAAAAGCTTTAGTAGGTAGGATTAAGGACAAACCTATGGCATTCTACACTTATGTAAGGAATGAAAGGATGGCCAGAATGAGGGTAGGGCTAATCAGCGATAGTGGAGGGAACATGCGACTAGAGTCGGAGGAAGTAGGGAGCTCCTTAATAAATACTTTGCCTCAGTATTCACTACTGGCAGGGACTTTGATATTTCTGAGGACAATGTGAAACAGACAGATATGCTTGGACAGGTTGATGTTAAGAAGGAGGATGTGCTAAAAATTTTGAAAAACATAAGGATAGAAAGGTCCCTTGGCCCAGACAGGATATAGCTGAAAATGTGTTGCTGGTTAAAGCACAGCAGGTTAGGCAGCATCCAAGGAACAGGAAATTCGACTTTTCGGGCCAGAGCCCTTCATCAGGAATGAGGAGAGGGTGCCAGGCAGGCTAAGATAAAAGGTAGGGAGGAGGGACTTGGGGGAGGGGCGATGGAGATGTGATAGGAAGGAGGTCAAGGTGAGGGTGATAGACCGGAGTGGGGTGGGGGCGGAGAGGTCAGGAAGAGGATTGCAGGTTAGGAGGGCAGTGCTGAGTTCAAGGGAATCGACTGAGACAAGGTGGGGGGAGGGGAAATGAGGAAACTGGAGAAATCTGAGTTCATCCCTTGTGGCTGGAGGGTTCCCAGGCGGAAGATGAGGCGCTCTTCCTCCAACCGTTGTGTTGTTATGTTCTGGCGATGGAGGAGTCCAAGGACCTACATGTCTTTGGTGGAGTGGGAGGGAGAGTTAAAGTGTTGAGCCACGGGGTGGTTGGGTTGGTTGGTTTGGGAGTCCCAGAGGTGTTCCCTGAAGCGTTCTGCAAGAAGGCGGCCTGTCTCCCCAATATAGAGGAGGCCACATCGGGTGCAGCGGATGCAATAGATGATGTGTGTGGAGATGCAGGTGAATTTGTGGCAGATATCGAAGGATCCCTTGGGGCCTTGGAGAGAGGTAAGGGAGGAGGTGTGGGCGCAAGTTTTGCATTTCCTGCGGTTGCAGGGGAAGGTGCCGGGAGTGGAGGTTGGGTTGGTGGGGGGTGTGGACCTGATGAGGGAGTCACGAAGGGAGTGGTCTTTGCGGAACGCTGATAGGGGAGGGGAGGGAAATATATCCCTGGTGGTGGGGTCCATTTGGAGTTGGCGGAAATGACAGCGGATGATACGCTGTATACGGAGGTTGGTGGGGTGGTAGGTGAGAACCAGTGGGTTTCTGTCCTGGTGGCGGTTGGAGGGGCGGGGCTCAAGAGCGGAGAAGCGGGAAGTGGAGGAGATACGGTGGAGGGCATCGTTGATCACATCTGGGGGGAATCTGCGATCCTTGAAGAAGGAGGCCGTCTGGGCTGTACGGTATTGGAACTGGTCCTCCTGGGAGCAGATGCGGCGGAGACGAAGGAATTGGGAATATGGGATGGAGTTTTTACAGGGGGCAGGGTGGGAGTAGGTGTAGTCCAGTTAGCTGTGGGAGTCAGTCGGTTTATAGTACTTTTTACTCAGACAGGATATACCCTTGGTTACTACAAGAAGCAAGAGAAAAAAATGCTGTGCCTTTGGCAATGATCTTTGCATCCACACTGTCCACTGGAGTGGTGCCTGATGATTGGAGGGAGGCAAAAGTTATTTCCTTATTCAAGAAAGCGAATAGGGATAGTCCTGGGAATTACAGACCAGTCAGTCTTACATCTTTGATATACACGTTATTGGAGAGGATTCTGAGAGACAGATTTATGACTATTTGGAAAAGCATATTCTGACTAGAGATAGGATGGCTTTGCGAGGGGCAGGTCATGCCTCACAAACCTTATTGAATTATTTGAGAATGTGACAAAACACATTGATGAAGGTAGAGCAGTGGATGTGGTGCACACGGATTTTAGCAAGACTTTTGATAAGGTTCCCCATGATAGGCTCGTTCAGAAAGTAAGGAGGCATGGGATTTGGGGAAATCTGTCTGTCTGGATCCAGAATTGGCTGGCCCATAGAAGACAGGTAGTGGTGGTTGATGGGAAGTATTCATCCTGGAGCTCGGTGACCAGTGATGTTCCACAGGGATCAGCTCTGGAACCTTTGCTCTTTGTGATTTTTATAAATGACTTGGATAAGGAAGTGGGAGGGTGGGTTAGTAAATTGGCTGATGACATGAAGGTTGGTGGAGTTGTGGATAGTGTGAAAGGCTATTGTAGGTTGCATTGAGACATTGATGGGATGCAGAACTGGGCTGATAAGTAACAGATGGAATTCAACCTGGAAAAGTATGAAGTCATTCACTTTGGAAGGTCAAATTTGAATGTAAAATACAGGATTAAAGGTAGTGAGGAGGAACAGAGGGATCTTGTGATCCATATTCATAGATCCCTCAAAGTTGTCACCTGGGTTGATAGCGTTGTTAAGAAGGTGAATGGTGTGTTAGCTTTCATTAGCAGGGGTTTAAGAGTTGCGAGGTCTGGTTGGACCACACTTGGAATGTTGTGTTCAATTCTGGTCCCTTCATTACAGGAAAGATGTGGAAGCTTTACAGTGGGTGCAGAGGAGATTTACCAAATGCTGCCTGGACTGCAGGGCATGTCTTATGAAGAAAGGTTGAGGGAGCAAGGGCTTTTCTGATTGGAGCTAAGAAGGATGAGAGATGACTTGATAAAGGTGTACAAGATGATGAGGGGCATGTAAAGACTGGATACTCAGAGACTTTTTCCCATGGCAGAAATATCTGTCATGAGGGGGCATAATTTTAAGGTGATTGGAGGAAGGTTTAGGAGAGGTGATAGAGGCAGATTCTTCACACAGAGAGTGGTGGGTGCATGGAATGATCTGCCGGCAGTGGTAATAGAGTCAGATACATTAGGGACATTTAAGTAACTCTCAGATAGGCACATGGAAGTTAGTGCAGTGAAGGGATATGTAAGTTAGTTTGATCTTAGAGGAGGATAAAAGGCCAACACACATCAAGAGCCAAACGGTTTGTACTGTGCTGTACTATTCTATGTTCTATGTTCTACATTCTACGTTCTAAAACTAGAGCGCATAGGTTAAAGGTGAGAGGGGAAAGATTTCAAAGGAATCTAAGGAGCAAGTCTTTCACACAGAAGAAGGTGCGTGTGTGGAATGAGCTGCCAGAGAATGTGATAGAGGCTGGTACAATTACAACATTTAAAATTCTTTTGGATGGGTATATGAATAGGAAGGGGTGAGAAGGATGTGAGCCAAATGCTGGCAAGTGGGACTAGATTAATTTTGGATATAGAGTCATAGAGTCATAGAGATGTATAACATGAAACAGACCTTTCAGTCCACCTTGTCCATGCCAACCAGATATCCTAACTTAATCTAGTCCCATTTGCCAGCACTTGGTCCATATCCATCTAAACCCATCCAGATGTCTTTTGAATGTTGTGATTGTACCAGTCTCCACCACTTTCTCTGACAGCTCACTCCATACACACACCCCCATCCTTTGCATGAAAAAGCTGCCCCCGAGGGTTCCTTTTAATATTTCCCCCTCACCTTAAACCTTTGCCCTCTGGTTCTGGACTCCCTCAACACAAGAAAAAGACCTTGTCTATTTACCCTATCCATGCTCCTCATGATTTTATAAGCATCTATAAGATCACCCCTCAGCCTCTTGGACAAATTGGACTAAAAGGTCTGTTTCGAACTGTACAACTTTATGACTCTGTAAAGTCATAGTTTGGTTTACAGGTCATATCTCTTTCTTCCTAGGTTTAGTGCAGCAATGTCCTGGAAGATTAAGCCTTAACAACTAGATATTCCGGAACAAATATACCGGTTAACCTTCGCCCAAAGAGAGAGCACAACATGTTTGGATATTTAAATCAGAGTCCCACGCCAACAATAAGGCCTTGGTGCCAACTTGTGGAGTGCACTTGGTATTGCAGTCATGCCACATTCTGTTACCTGGCAACGAGTGAAGGAGGAACCTGGAATGGGGAATCATTGCTCACTTTTGTTCACAGGTGATCTGGCAGGCTCCATGGAAACTGTGTTGGGCCTCTGTTACACTGGCTCTTGGCCATCCTGAGACCAGGCCTACCCTCCACATGGTCCTATACCCTCCTATCCCAGAGTAGGACCAATGGCCTGATATTGCAGGGACCCTACTGACCTGGGAGTGCACAATATGTGGCTGCAGTCACTGGCTCTATGTTACTGAGACCCTGTCCTCAAAATGAATGGGATCTGCTGCTGGCCAGCTACCCAAGGACACTGTCAAACAGTCCTGCTTGTTTGTATGTATAACAATTAATATTTTCAATCAACATTCCACTTTTACAGATAAAAATAGGAATAAATTCTTGTTACCGCAAAGTACAAAATCTTGCTTTCCTGGCTTTTCTGCTGTTCCACAGGAAGTGTTGAGAACAAGATAGAAAATTAGATGGAGAGCTTAAAAAAAATTACTTCTCATCTCTGGCCCTTTGAGAGTTAAATGCTGCCGCATCTCATTCTGTGAATGGATTTTTCTTTGTAGATTCTCTGAAATTGAATTTCCTCATATCTCTCACAATCTCTCACCATCATTTCAGTAGAAGAACAGTGCATTCTGAGGGGCAATGGTGCAGGTGGGTGTTTTTTCCTGTTCCTCTAGGCACTGCTTTGGACTTCACTAATTAAGCTGGGAGATTGTGAAAACTTCCTCAGATCTTCCAGACAGTCGAATATGGAGAAACAAGGAAGCACTGGTAGAAGTCCCATTATATCCTGTTTAACCAATTTCAGCTAACTCACTGCAGTTCTGAGTTGTAATGCAAGCCATTCGTAAGGAAGTTTACATATCCTCCTTCATCAAAGAATTGTAAGGAAGAATCTAGTGATGCATGCATTCTCACTGTACAAAGATTCGAAATGTCAAGGTGCACATAAGTTGATAAAACTGATTGAGTTCAAGATATTTTCCGGGCAGGTTTTTTTCCCCTCATGGCCTCAAGCAGTGATTCCAGTTAGAAAATAAAAAAAAACAGTCATCATGGACTGAGGGAGTTGGGAAATAAATGTCTGGCAATATTTCATGATTGTTAATGGCATTGCAGGCAATGGAATTTTTTGGCAATCTTTAGAATAGAATAGTAATTTTTTGTTATTTATATTTTTACGAAAGATTTATTCAGAATTTCAGCATGTTTTTCATTAAGTTCCACATGAAAGGCTTCTTATAAATTTGAAAGGCTAACATTTCAGGGTTTAACATGGGAGTGAATGAGAAGCTGATTAGAAAATGAAAGTACTATTGTAAGGTACAATGTCAGGTTAGAAAATGTGTTGATTTGAATCCTGGCATGATCAGCAGATGGACAGTCCAATGTTCCATTTATGTAGTTTGTACCATTTTGTGCTTCCTACACTAATTCAGGACTGCATAAATAATCACAATCTGACAGAGTCAATTACCTAAGACACATAACGGTTAAACATTCAATGACTAAAATGTATGGATTGAAGTTAAGGCACATGTGCATACACGTCATTCACTGTTCCAAGGCAGAGCTCATGTGATTGGTTTGTGTTGTGCATTTACTAACCCTGAGGGAGACCTGACTGAAGGTCAGGCCTCAAAAACGTGTATCTAGTAATGTAAGAGAATGGAGATGATGATGATCTGGCGACATGCAACAGTGATAATAGTCTGTGCTAGTGAGAGACATACCTACAGGGAACTGTGTTATGTACAATAATGTAAATAACACTGTACAATAATGTAAATGAAAGAGTTTGCAGAAACCTATCTGATTCGGACTACAGTTTTTTAATACTAGGGAGAAGCCATTCCAGCTGTAAACATGGAAGAAGAGACAAGGAGCAGAATTGGACTCATCTCTTCAATGAGCAGAATTGGACTCTAAGCTGCAAGGCTTATAGCAACACGTACTAGAACTTCCAACAGGAAGAGATAAGGGACAGGTCTGCTGAGGTCTGGGAGTCATGGCAAAATTGAACAATCTGACTAAGCTCTGGGCTAGGGGAGAGGCTCCGACAGACAAAGACACTCAGCCTGTCAGCTCCCAAGCTCCTTCTTGTGGGGCTCTGGTGGAGCACTGCTGAATCCTTCCAGCCTGGGTCCAACAGAAACTGAATGAATGGGCTCTTCTCAACAGGGCTGTCCGGGAAGCCCTAGAATGGCAATAATCATGAACCTATGTCAATCGCAGTGAGTTTCTTCCAGGACTCGAAATAAACTTCAAAGTTCTTAGCTAAATCTGTCAGAGTGTCCATGTAGCATTTCCTTTAATTGCCATGGTAGTACACCCAGACTCAAGCTCACCACAGATCTACTAAGCAAGCATCAAGTGTTCTGGTTATCTGACTAGTCCAACTCAGTAATGACTGTCTCAGACTGATGTTGATGCTTGGCGTCTAATGCAAAGGAGGACGGCAGTGTCTGGTAGTTTTTTCTGTCACTTGATTTTCAAAAGCTTCTAAAAGCAATTCAGTTTTAGTCTTGCAACCAGCATGATGGAATCTAATGGGATTGTTGAGGCATTATGGTATTGTCCCTATCTTTGAGGTAGGAGTCCTGGATTTAAGACTAACCTACCCGACCTGTACAGTAAGACCTCCGAACAAGTTGATTAGAAAATATCTGAAGAAAACTGACGTAATAATTTGCTCCAGGAAAGCCCAATCTTGAGCCTAGGGTTTAGATCATAAGACTGTATGAAATAGGAACAGAAGTAGGGCATTTTGCCTCTTAAACCTGCTCCCCCATTCAATAAGATAATGGTTGACCTAACATTCCTCGCAATCACTTTCCTACATTTTCCCCGTATTCCTTGATTCTCCTACTAACCAAGAATCTATCTATCTCAGCCTTAAGTGTACACATGAACTCTACTGCACAGCTCTCTGTAAAAAATATTCTCCTTATCTTTCTTCTGAGACCATGCCCTCTGGTCCAAGATTCTCTCATGAGGGGAAGCATCCTCTCAGCATTTACCTTGTCAAGCCACTTAAGAATCCTATAGGTTTCAATAAGATCACCTCTACTTCTCTCGAATTTCATTGAGTAAAGTTTCAAAAGCTTCTAAAAGTAATTCTTTAACCTTTGCTCATAAGACAATCCATCTATACCGGGAAGCATCCTAGTGAACCTTCTCTGAATTTCCTCCAATGAAATGGCATGTTTTTGAATCCATGACCAGAGCCAGTCCGCAGTGGACAAGTTCACTTCTCTTAGCAACACAATTTCTCCAGCCGCCTATGTTAGCAGTGAGACACATGGAAGAATTGTCAAGGCAAGTGTAGCCTTCAGGCTTCAATCATCAGCCTGGGAAACATAATTTTATCTACCTAACTGCATGTTATGTGGTGTTTACACTATCTTCATTTTGCTCCATGTGGTAAGATCACATAAATAAACATTAACAGGTTATTTTATTAAACATAGCACATTACATCAGAGAGGGTATGAAGAGAGCCTGACTGAAACCCTATGTACTCAGGTTCCACTTCCATCTTTTTCTGGTATAGGTGCTCACACACATATTAAGCAGCCACTATTAGAGTGACAACACTTTTACACTGCAACAACCCACCTTCAAGTTTCTTCACTGTACCCCTTTCAACCATTTAACATGAGACCATTAATATTTAACTCCTTATTCTCACTTCTCCCTATCAAAGTCTCTTCAGGCCAAGACATCAATCAATATTCTCAGTTCTTTCTGAGAACAGATGGAAGAGATTAATTTTACATTGCATTCCTTGAAAGGATAAAATATTGGCAGATTGTGGTTCCTGCCTCACAAGAATCTAAACGTAAAGATTGTTGATACCATGTGACCACTTTCAGGAGTTTCAAGATGGGCAGCCGTGAGTGACAAGACTCTTGGATATCTGGTAAGAAATGCCCAGGCTTTAGATTGTAAGAGGTCAGTTGCATATGCTTTAACTAGAGACTGCTCCTTCTTGTAGACCAATGTTGTTCCAGGGACGTCAGGAAAAAGTGGGATTTCATTATCATCAACAATAGAAGACATCAGAAGAAGGGATTCCTAGGAAACAACACTTTAATCTGCAGACTTGAGGGAAGATTGGACAATAGGAGAAGTTTCAGCATTTGTCACCTCCCTGCTCGTCTGTCATTGGAGATTTTAGACAGGCTAGTTCTGAATCCTCATCCACATCCTTTTCTTGTTCTTTCTTCAAAATCTCATAATCATTCTTTCATTAATGAGGGCTTACTTTTTCAGGATAGCATTCTGTAAAATTTACATGATTACATTATCTACAGTGTGAAAACAAGGCCTTCGGCCCAACCAGTCCACGCTGGCCCTCCAAAGAGAAACCCACCCAGACCCATTTCCCTCTGACTAAAGCACCTAACACTACAGGCAATTTAGCATGGCCATCACCTGACCTGCACATCTTTGGACAATGGGAGGAAACTGGAGCACCCAAAGGAGAATGTGCAAATTCCACACAGTCACCCAAGGCTGTGAATCGAACCTGGGACCCTGGTACTCTGAGACAGCAGTGCTAACCACTGAGCCACCGTGCTACCGTGCAAAACCTAACTGGAAATTTTGTTCACGTCCTCTGGAGTTTCTTTTTCAGATGTAAAATCACCATCTGATGACTGGAACAGAATATTTTCCTCAGCTGATAATTCAGTGATCTTCCAACTCTGAATATTTCAGTGAAAAGGACTTTTTTTTATACCACCAGTACATCTCTTTTATTAGTCAGTTTCTCAAGATCAACACTTGTCTCTTGGCAGGACTTGTAGGAATTTTCTGTAGGTTTACTCTTTTGTTTATAAGTTCCCATTTCTCTCTAAGCAGTTGTCTATGAACTGTTAATCACGCTGCCTATTTATGAAGTAGTTGTGTTAATTTACATCCAATTACTTAATTGTTTCTTTGAATGTCTGTCAGCTGGTGACTGATGTTGGAGACTGAGACTTGGAGGTCTTCATTTTCTTCCATTATCTTATCAAATAGCTGTTGCAACTGTTTGATTTCCTGAAGAAACAGTCCATTTTCAGGCTCTGAGGCTTGATAGTGTGATTACTACTGCCTTGCAATTTCACAATCTCTTTTAGGTGGCCAGACAGCTCCAACACTTCCTTAATTTGAATATGTTTGAGCTCCATTTGATCCTCAACTTTAATCTTTTCTCAGACACTCCTCAGCTTGATGAAGTCTGGAGCTTGGACTTCTTCTTTACTAAATAAAAAATATTAAGTATTTCCATGGTTTGTTGATGTGACTCACTTGCAGAATTCAGTTGACATTTATGGAAATGTGTAGTCTCTAATGTTCAATATTACCCAGTTTGGACTTAAAGGGTCTCCTTCTCCCTGGATAGCATTTCACCAGTTGTTTTCAGTTGGTGGACCACCTCTTTGTGTGTTGTTTCTGAACTTTGAAAATTTTCTCTGATTGCATCTAGTTTGATGTTCTTTACATTTTAACACTTTTTGTACTTTGATGCTTTTTCCTCATCATGCTATGTTCAAAGCTCTGTGATGTCCTTTGTGTGTGATTGAAGATTGTGCTCTAACTTTATAACCTAAGACTGAACAGATATTATGGCTACATTGTTGGCTGGAGAAAATTCTGACGCTTCACTGCTGTTTGTATTTGAGTGAGCCACTGTAAGTTTCCCCTATTGCACATTGAACTGAGTGACATGATCAGCCATTTCAGACAGCTGTACTCTAGATCTAGACTCATATGTGGACAAGACCAGATAAAGGTGGCAGATGTTTTCTAAGAAGGATCCAGCTTGGATTTAACAACAATTGACAATTGTTCTGTCATTACCATTAGATTTGTGTTACAACACAGAGCCAAACTAGTGAACCAAATCAGTCTTTCTACCTCTGTATTCATAGCAAGGTAAAAGTAAACTGTTGAGGAACCTCAATAATCACTCCAATGGTTCCTAACTGGTCTTTTAAATAGTTGAAAATGTGTTGCTGGTTAAAGCACAGCAGGTTAGGCAGCATCCAAGGAATAGGAAATTCGACGTTTCGGGCATAAGCCCTTCATCAGCTCCCTCCCACTCCACCGAGGACATGCAGGTCCTTGGACTCCTCCACCGGCAGAACATAACAACACGACGGCTGGAGGAGGAGCGCCTCATCTTCCGCCTGGGAACCTTCCAACCACAAGGAATTAACTCAGATTTCTCCAGTTTCCTCATTTCCCCTCCCCCCACCTTGTCTCAGTCGGTTCCCTCAACTCAGCACCGCCCTCCTAACCTGCAATCTTCTTCCTGACCTCTCCACCCCCACCCCACTCTGGCCTATCACCCTCACCTTGACCTCCTTCCACCTATCACATCTCCATCGCCCCTCCCCCAAGTCCCTCCTCCCTACCTTTTATCTTAGCCTGCTTGGCACACTCCCCTCATTCCTGATGAAGGGCTTATGCCCGAAATGTCGAATTTCCTATTCCTTAGATGCTGCCTAACCTGCTGTGCTTTAACCAGCAACAGATTTTCAGCTCTGATCTCCAGCATCTGCAGACCTCATTTTTTACCCTTTTAAATAGTTGACCCGAGACTTTGCAAATAATCAGTTTTAAGAAAAAGTTTTGTACCTTAAACAAAAGATTTAACTATTTATTAAACACAGAGCAGAGAGAAAATTATTTTTTTAGCAGAGAGAAAATTAAATAACATGATAATCTTATTATTGCCTATGCTTTAGACCTAAAACATTTGTTTTCAGCCACCATTCCCTCAAAAGATAAACACAACAAAACAATGAAAGGATAAAAAAAAGAAAATAACAAAACTGGGCTGATTACATAAATGGCTTTCACAAGTCATTGTTTCAGAGCTGTGGACTCCTTGGCTACCCTTCTGGAACCGCTGATTAGGGTTAACTTCTCAGTTCTTCCAGGTATAGGTGGTAAAACTTCTAATTCAACCCTCAATCCTTCGGACTTCTGAAAGCTGGTGTCAGAGATTGTGCAGATAGCGCTCTGTTATCAACACCCAAGCTTGTTTCCCAAGGAAACACAGTTCTAAACAAAAACCTCCATTCTGGTTCCAATCTGTTAGACTGAGCATCTCTTCTCAAGGCCTTAATTACTGTTCAACAACTACCATCTGCTTGAGCACAGGATCCCCTCCAGATTTGCTCGAACCAGTTCCTAGTTGCTGACCCTTGTTATTAGTCAACTTCTGCTTTCTGTTTAAACACAACCCTCTTCCCAGAATCAGTGAGACTATTGGAATCCTTTTGATCAAGTCCCAGCCTGCAATTAGCCTCCAGACCCAGCCTTACAAACAAACAAAGCTTATTTGATTTGTTCTTCTGCCTTTTTTATTATTCATTTGTGGGACTTGGACATTGCTGGCTGGCCAGTATTGATCACCCACCTCCATTTGCCCTTGAGAAGGTGGTAGTGCGCTGCCTTCTTGAATCACTGCAGTTCATTTGCTGTGGGTTGACCCACAATGCCAGTAGGGAAGGAATTTCAGGATTTTGACCAAACAACTGTGAAGAAATGATATTATATTTCCAAGTGAGGATGGTGAGTGGCTTGGAGGAGTACTTGCAGATGGCAGTGTTCCCAAATACCTGCTGCCCTTGTTCTTCAAGATGGAAGTGGTCATGGTTTTGGAAGGTGCTGTCTGAGGAGTTTTGGTGAATTTCTGCAGTGCATCTTGTAGATAGTACTGAACGCTGATGATGGAGGGAATTGAACGTTTGCAGATGTGGTGCCAATCAAACGGTTGCTTTGTCCTGGATGGTGTCAACTTTCTTGAGTCTTATTGGAGCTGCACCCGTCCAAGCAAGTGGGGAGTATTCCATCACGCTCTTGACTTGTGCTTTGTAGATGGTGGATAGACTTTGAGATGTCAGGAGGTGAGTTACTCGCTGCAGTATCCCTAGTCTCTGACCTGCTATTATAGCCTGCTCTTGTGTGTATGTCTCTGACTTGCTCTTGTGTTTATGTGGTAAGTCCAATTGAGTTTCTGGTCAATGGTAACCTTAAGGATGTTGACAGTGGGGGCTCCAGTGAAAGTAATACAGTTGAATGTTAAGGGGTGGTGGTTAGAATGTTTCTTATTGGTTATGATCATTGCCTGTTATTTGTGTGGCATGAAAGTTACTTGCCACTTGTCAGCTCAAGCCTGGATATTGTCCATACCTTGTTGCATTTAAGCATGGACTGCTTCAATATCTGAGGAGTTGTGAATGGTGCTGAACACTGTGCAATTATCGGCAATCATCCCCACTTCTGACCTTATGATGGAGGAAAGGTCATTGATAAAGCAGCTCAAGGTTGTTGGGCCTAGGACATTACCCTGAGGGACTCCTGCAGAGATGTCCTGGAGCTGAGATGACTAACCCTCCACAACCATAACCATCTTCCTTTGTGCCAGGTATGACTTGAATTGGCCAAGTGTTTGCCCCCTGATACACATTGATTCCAGTTTTGCCAGAACTCCTTGATGCCATACTCGGTCAAATACAGCCTTGATGTCAAGAGCTGTCACTCTCACCTCGCCTCTGGAATTCAGCTCTTTTGTCCATGTTTGAACTAAAGGCTGGAACGAGATCAGGAGCTTTTACCACAAGCTATCCCAACATCCACAAGTCTTTTCCAGCTCTCAATTCCCAGTTCATAACTCTGAACCAAAATTGATAAAATAATAAAATAAAACATAAATCAGCCAAGGTTATAATACTTATTTATTATTCTATTTATGGAATTTAAGTTCTACCTGCTGCCATGGTATGATTTGAACCAAGGTTCACCTACAGATTGCATCCAACCTTCCAGACAACTAGACTTCTGATATTACCACTGTGGCACTATCACCTTCCAGGTTAGTGAAGAGCTGGGCCATGGTCTTCTAATGGATTGAATCATGCTTATATGTAAAGGATTGCAATGGTTAGCCATTGCCTTCTGAAGGATAGTTGACTATGAGAGTCTACTGCTCTTCATGTCTGCCATCAGGGGTATTGGGAGGACTCACAGGCTGATAATCAACCTGCTGACCATGTAATATTGTAGTAGTCACTTGTTATACAATATGCCGGACCTCACTTTCACTGAAGTCAATGGGATTGGAAATCAAAGTGTTTGATGGATGATCGATAGGATATCCTCCATTTCACAAAGTTAACTTTACTCCTTCCCTTAAACACCTACAGTGGAGCATTAAATAGCAGACATGACATTGGCTATCGCAAACATTTTCTCAGCTGAAATGTCAAACAGGCAAGACCTGTTAGTCAAAGTGTTGCACATGTTTAAAAAGAAAATAGAGTGTTTTCCATAGACTGTATGCAAAGTATTGAGATACAAGTGCAATTTTAACAAAATTACAATTTGCTTCACACTTTGGTGGAACTGGTATAACCTGCTAAAACATGTTGGAAGGTAAATGTAATCAGCATCCATTTTATGGCCTGATAAAGCCTTTAGAATACAACAGAATGTCATGTGCACATGACTTGGCTTGTGCCTTTAGGCCTTTTAAAAGCATTTAAGTAGTTCCCACCGGCTGGGCGTAGAGCCAAGAAGCTATAAAGTATGTTGCCATAAAAGAGTAAATTATTTGAAAAAACTCCTATTTTATGCGTATGTCCATTTAAATTGCTTTTTGCAGAGAGCTAGAAATATTAATGGGCATTTGTGCTGTCAGCTTACCTGAATCAGGACAACTGTAAAGACGCTATAATAGGTCAGCAGCCCTCCCAGTTTGAGGAAGGAGTAAAAACAATTAGGTTTATCATGGGTAGCCACCATGTAGAAATGTTGACTGGCAAAATACATCTGTGGGCACAAAGTAAAAACTGGATCGGGTGCCACCATGATGGTGTATCCGTACTCACCACCGAGGCTCACGCATGAATAATAACTGCCTGGGTCCAGTCTGGGAAGTCAACCAGCAACACCCTCTGCTCCAGGTAGTGAGTCAACATCTTCAAAGAGCATGTGCGGTTAGGAGAGAAGAGTTATTCTTGTTTAACACTATATGAGCTGTCACTAAAAAAGGAGGCATTGGCTTTTGCCCACTTATCAAATAAGACCAATTTCTAGGCTGCTAAAGACTCAAACAGTGATCAAATTATGTTTTGCTGATGCTTGATTTGCAATGCAACATGATACTAAGAGTGTGGGTTCAATTCCCGCATTGGCTGAGGTTACCACAAAGGTCCCATTTTCCCAAACTCTCCCCTCAACTGAGGCATGGTGACCCTCAGGTTTAACCACTACTAGTTGTCTCTCTCTAATGAGAAAGCTGCCCTATGGTCAGATGAAACTATGACACCGTTACTTGGTTCTCTGTAGCAGCCTTGTGGCAGAGCTGAAGTAGTGGCCATGATAAAAAGTAATGTTTGCTGACATCAAAAGATTTCTATCCCTTTCCCAGACCCAATGATAGTAAATTCACCCAGATTGTTGTTTGATTTATCTTGTCATAAACGGGTAGCATCTGATTAATTTCTTCGAATTTTCATCCAGCAAAGCTTGCTTCTTTTATGAATCAGCTTCTGATTGCACAGTCGGTAAAATGTAGCCCTGCAGAAAATGTGTTGCGATTATGGCTGCAAATATTTTATGAATGAATCTTGGATTGTGTTACATGCCTAACCCAATAATTGCCAGTGTTTAGAATGCCAACGGCCTGCTTTCATCAGTAAAAGAAGCTTGGGCAATGACCCAGTTCCATTAAAAAGATAAACAGATGTTATGGAGAACGGAACAAGAAGAAGCAAAGAGAAGCAATATTATACTAGATTTCTTACACAAGCGTCAATAAAATTTTATAGGGTTACAAACTTCTAACCATCAGTCGTTAAAGATAGCGAGAATCTTTGCTCAGTTTGCCACCTTTGTGCATTGACTGCACCTTCCAGCCATTTTGTTCCAGGATTGTGATTATGTTTGTACATTCAGGGAAAGCTGGTGATTATCATTCCACTGACATTGCCTCTTTGTTGTTATTTGATGAACAGAACAGATCCTCTCCCCTCCCTGCGGCAGGCGAGGAAGTCAAAAAGTGGGAATGGAACATTTTTTAACTGATAAAAATGGATTGTTAGGTTCATCTTTCCAATAAAAGTCACTGTGCAAAATTTTTATTCCCAAACTCTGAAATGGATTAACATTTTACTCTTTCTTTGAAAGGCTGAAGAGCTGAAAATTGAAATATTCTTTTCCTCTGCAGTTAGTACAAACAGGACAAGAAGCAAAAGCAAATGATGGACTTGTGGGAGCAGCTCATTTTTTGCAATTATTCTGCCTAGTTTTAAACAAGATCCCATTCAACATTTGTTTGGGTATTTCAGCTTTCTTTTTTCCTTGAAATTATTTGTTAATACAGCAGTATCGTCAAACAGGTGCCTGAGTTAGTACATCCATCAATCTTCAGATTTTGGAGGCAGACCAATGAACATCAGCAACCTTTTAAAGCTTGGGCACCAAAGATCAAATGTGTTGCTGGTCAAAGCACAGCAGGCCAGGGAGCATCTCAGGAATAGAGAATTCGACGTTTCGAGCATAAGCCCTTCATCAGGAATGAGAGAGAGTAGCCAAGCAGGCTAAGATAAAAGGTAGGGAGGAGGGACTTGGGGGAGGGGAGATGGAGGTGGGATAGGTGGAAGGAGGTCAAGGTGAGGGTGATAGGCCGGAGTGGGGTGGGGGCGGAGAGGTCAGGAAGAGGATTGCAGGTTAGGAGGGCGGTGCTGAGTTGAGGGAACCGACTGAGACAAGGTGGGGGGAGGGGAAATGAGGAAACTGGAGAAATCTGAATTCATACCTTGTGGTTGGAGGGTTCCCAGGTGGAAGATGAGGCACTCCTCCTCCAGCCGTCGTGTTGTTATGTTCTGCCGGTGGAGGAGTCCAAGGACCTGCATGTCCTCGGTGGAGTGGGAGGGAGAGTTAAAGTGTTGAGCCACGGGGTGATTGGGTTGGTTGGTCCGGGCGGCCTGGAGGTGTTCTCTGAAGCGTTCCGCAAGTAAGCGGCCTGTCTCCCCAATATAGAGGAGGCCACATCGGGTGCAGCGGATGCAATAGATGATGTGTGTGGAGGTTGCAGCGGATGCAATAGATGATGTGTGGGAGACAGGCCGCTTACTCCTCTATATTGGGGAGACAGGCCGCTTACTTGCGGAACGCTTCAGATCCTCTATATTGGGGAGACAGGCCGCTTACTTGTGGAACGCTTCAGAGAACACCTCCGGGCCGCCCGGACCAACCAACCCAATCACCCCGTGGCTCAACACTTTAACTCTCCCTCCCACTCCACCGAGGACATGCAGGTCCTTGGACTCCTCCACCGGCAGAACATAACAACATGACGGCTGGAGAAGGAGCGCCTCATCTTCCGCCTGGGAACCCTCCAACCACAAGGTATGAATTCAGATTTCTCCAGTTTCCTCATTTCCCCTCCCCCCACCTTGTCTCAGTCGGTTCCCTCAACTCAGCACCGCCCTCCTAACCTGCAATCCTCTTCCTGACCTCTCCGCCCCCACCCCACTCCAGCCTATCACCCTCACCTTGACCTCCTTCCACCTATCCCACCTCCATCGCCCCTCCCCCAAGTCCCTCCTCCCTACCTTTTATCTTAGCCTGCTTGGCTACTCTCTCTCATTCCTGATGAAGGGCTTATGCTCGAAACGTCGAATTCTCTATTCCTGAGATGCTGCCTGGCCTGCTGTGCTTTGACCAGCAACACATTTGCAGCTGTGATCTCCAGCATCTGCAGACCTCATTTTTTACTCGCACCATAGATCAAATCAAGTCTGCCCACACTAATTCACCAGTCAGCCACACTGCTTGTTGCACTTGACCAGTTGTTTGCAGAGAGCTTCAGAAAACAACTCCTGGGATACCCGCACCAACCAATGCAATGTCTCGTGGCCAAACACTTCAAATCCCCTGCCCACTCTGCCAAGGACATGCAGGTCCTGGGCCTCTTCCATCGCCACACCCTAACAATTTGATGCCTGGAGGAAGAATGCCTCATCTTCCACCTTGGGACCTTCCAACCACACAGCATCAACGTGGATTTCACCAGTTTCCTCATTCCCTCCCCCCACCCTATCCAAGTTCCAAACTTCCAACTCGGCACCACACTCATGATCTGTCCTACTTGTCCACCTTCTTTCCCACCTCTCCGCTCTACACTCCTCTCCAACCTATCACCATTAATCCCCCACCTGCATCTACCTATTGCACTCTCAGCTGCCTTTCCCCCAGCCCGACCCCATCCCATTTATCTCTTCAACTCCTTGGCTCACGAGCATCATTCCTGCTGAAGGGCTCTTGCCTGAAACATCAATTCTCCTACTCCTCAGATGCTGCTTTCCACTACCACACTCTTGACCCAGTTGCTTGCACATCCTACTGAACTGAGTTACTCACTTGCTACTGTACTGAATCAGTCACTAACACTTCCTTGTGCATTTGATCATTCACTCACATTCCCCACTGCACTCAATCACTCACTCACACTTCCTACTAAACCCAATCACTCACTCACACTTACTGCTGCTACTGATTACTTGCTCACACCTGCGACTGCACTCAAACACTCACTTACATTTCTTACTCTATTTGATCCCTCATTCACTTCACATCACTGAATCACTTCAGGGCAGAGTCATACAGCATTGAAACAGACCCTTCAGTCCAATCAGTCCGTGCAAAACCTAATCCCATCTGCCTGCTCCTGGCCCATATCCCTCCAAATCTTTCCTATTCATTTTCCTATCCAAATGTCTTTTAAACATTGTAATTGTACAACATCCACGACTTCTTCAGCAAGTCCTTTCCAAAAGCAAACTCCGCTCTGAGTAAAAAAATTGCCTCTCATGTCTTTTTTTAATCTCTCTCCTCTCACCTTAAATATGTGTCCCCTAGTCTTCAAATCCCCCATCCTAAGGAAAAGACAACCATCATTAACTCTATCTATACCTCTCATTATTTTATAAACTTCTATCAGGTCACCTCTCAACCTTCTATGCTCCAGTGAAAAAAGTCCCAGCCTATCCAGCCTTTCTTTATAACTCAAACCTTCCATACCCAGCAACATCCTGGTAAATCTCTTCTGAACCCTCTCCAGGTTAATGATAACCTTCCTAGAACTGGATGAGCAGAAGTGGACATAGAGGCATCGCCAACATCCTGGACAACCTCAACGTGATTTCCCAACTCCTATACTCAAAGGACTGAGCAATGAAGACAAGCATGCCAAATGCTTTGTTAACCATCCTGTTTATGTGATGCAAACTTCAAAGAATTATGTACCTGTACCCCTATGCCCCTCTTTCTACAACACAATCCAAGGCCCGATCATTAATTGTATAAGCTCTACCCTTGCTAGTTGTACCAAAGTGCAATATCTTGCATTTATCTGGATTGAATTCCATCTGCCATTTTTCAGCCCATTTACTCATTTGATCATGATCCCTTTGTAATCTTAGAAAACCTCCTTTTGCTGTCTACTATGCCACAGATTTTGGTGTCATCTGCAAACTTATTGACCATTCCTTCTATATTCTCATCCAAATTGTTTATATAAACTGATCACTGTTTTAAATGGCCAGGCAGGAAGGAAAAGTTGGTTGGGTAGCATTTGTTAATACAGGATAAAATAAGTATGATAGCTAGAGGTGATCTTGGATTGGAAGATGTAGAATTTGTATGGGTTGTGGTAACAAATAAAAACAGGAAGACAACACTGATGGGAGTATTGTACAGGCCCTCTAACAGTAGCTATATGGTGGGGACAGAGAACAAATCAGGAGATAATGGGAGCCTGTAAAATGGTAGTACATTAATCACAGGTGACTTTAACCTTCATGTATTTTAGAATAGTCAGTTTGGCACAGATAATCAAGAGGAAGAATTCATACTTCAGTGTATTTGGACAGTTTCCGAGAACAAAATGTAGTGAATTCAACCAGAGATCAGGATATTTTGGATCAGGTAATGTGTAATCAGGCAGATTTAATAAATGGTGCCAGAGAAACCACCCCCTAGGAAACAATGACAATAACATGGCAGAACTTAGTATTCAGTTTGAGAGTTATGAACCTAGGTCTAAAACGAATATGCTAAGTTTAAATAAGGACAATTACAAATAAATGAAGGCAGAAATAGCTGGAGTGAACTGGAGAAGATATTTAACAGCAAAGATGACTGATGGAAAATGGCATATATTTAAGAAAATAGTTCATGGCTCACAGCAAAGATATATCCCAGTGAGAAAGAAGGATTGTAGGAAGAGGGTAACTGAATCACAGTTAACCAGTGAAGTTAAGCATAACATTAGATTGAAAGATAAGGCATATATTGTGTCAAAGATTAGTGATAAGACAGAGGATTTGGAAAGTGTTAAAAACCAACAAAACATGAACAAAAAATAGTAAAGAGGAAGAAGTTTAACTTGTGGGTAAAGTTGCAAATAATATCAAGATGGACAGAAAGAGCTTCTTTAAATATATAAAAAGGAAGAGGCAGACCAAAGTAAACATACGCCTTTCAGAGTCTGGGGAAATAATAGTAGGGAATCAGGGAATTGAATAAATTCTTTGCATCAGTCTTCATAATAGAAGGTAATTATAGTATTCCAGAATTACTCAATAAATAAGGGGCAAAAAGAGAACTGGAAATAAATAGAATATCTGCCAAGTGAAAAAAGTGCTTGGGATAAAGACTGATAAGACACCTGAACATGATGGGATATTAAAACACATAGTTACAGATTTAATGAATGCACTAGTAATATCCTTAAGTTCTGGAATAATCCTAAAGGTTTGGAAAGCTGCCAATGTAATATTTTTATTTAAAAAGGGAAGGAGACAAAAACTTGGTAACTATAGACCAGTTATCTTAATGTCTATTATTGGGAAAATGTTAGAATCTGTTATAAAGGACATAACAGTGGAGCTTTTAGAAATACATTAAATAATCAAGCAGAGTCAGTATTGCTTCACAAAGAGGAAATCGAGTCTGACAAATTTGCTAAAATTCTTTGAACAGTTAACAAACAGGATAGATAACAGAGAAGTATTAGACGTAACATATTTCTTGTTAGATTTAATAAGACAAGAGCCCATCATTTTGGGGGTAGGTTATTAGCATGGATAGAGAATTGGCTTATTAAAAAAAGATGAGAGTTGTGATAAAATGAGGTGTTTTCAGGATGGCAATCCGAGGTAATGCACTTTGACAAGAAGAATGGAGGAGGTAAATATTATTTAAATGGAAAAAGACTGTAGAAAACTGCAGAATAGAGGGATTTAGGAGTTCTTGTACCAGTCTCCAAAAGTTGGCCTATAAATCCAAAGAGAATAAAGTGGAATGTTGATTTTTATCTCAAAGGGAATGTAGTGTAAAATTAAGGAGTCTTGCTAAAACATTAGAAGGCATTAGTCAGACCACAGCTAGAATACCATGAACACTTTGGGCCCACTATCTAAGGAAAGATATATAGGCATTGTAGGCACTTCAGAGAAAGCTGACAAGCCTGATCCTGAATGTAGTCTTATGTGGTGAACATAGAACATAGAACATAGAAGGATACAGCGCAGTACAGGCCCTTCGGCCCTCGATGTTGCGCCGACCGAATCCTACCTAACCTATACTAGCCCAATAACTTCCAAATGCCTATCCAATGCCCGCTTAAATGACCATAAAGAAGGAGAGTTCACCACTGATACGGGCAGGGCATTCCATGAACTCACAACCCGCTGTGTGAAGAATCTACCCCTAACATCTGTCCTATACCTACCACCCCTTAATTTAAAGCTATGTCCCCTAGTAACACCTGACTCCATTAGCGGTAAAAGGTTCTTAGTATCTACCCTATCTAAACCCCTAATCATCTTATACACTTCTATCAGATCTCCCCTAAACCTTCTCTTCTCCAATGAGAACAGCCCCAAGTGCCTCAGCCTTTCCTCATAAGATTTTCCTACCATTCCAGGCAACATCCTGGTAAACCTCCTCTGCACTCGTTCTAAAGCTTCCACATCCTTCCTATAGTATGGCGACCAAAACTGCACACAATACTCCAGATGAGGCCTCACCAGAGTCTTATACAACTGCAACATGACCTCAGGACTCCGGAACTCAATTCCTCTGCCAATAAAGCCCAGTACACCATATGCCTTCCTCACAGCACTATTTACCTGGGTGGCAACTTTCAGAGATCTGTGTACATGGACACCAAGATCCCTCTGCTCATCCACACTACCAAGCAGCCTACCATTAGCCCAGTAATCCATCATCTTGTTATTCCTACCAAAGTGAACGACTTCGCACTTAGCTACATTGAATTCCATTTGCCACATTTCCGCCCAGCTCTGCAACTTATCTATATCCCGCTGTAACCTACCACTTCCTTCCTCACTATCCACAACTCCACCGACTTTTGTGTCATCCACAAACTTGCTTACCCAGCTTTCAAGTCCTTCCTCTAGATCATTTATAAAGATAACAAAAAGCAATGGTCCCAAAACAGATCCTTGTGGTACACCGCTAGTAACTGCGCTCCAAGATGAACATAATCCATCAACTACTACCCTCTGTCTCCTTCCAGCCAGCCAATTCCTAATCCAAACCTCTAATGTATCCTCAATGCCATACCTCCGAAGTTTTAGCATTAGCCTACCATGGGGAACCTTATCGAACGCCTTACTAAAATCCATATACACAACATCTACTGCTTTACCCTCGTCCACTTAGACTTAGACTTAGACTTACAGTGTGGAAACAGGCCCTTCGGCCCAACAAGTCCACACCGACCCGCCGAAGCGCAACCCACCCCTACCCCTACATTTACCCCTTACCTATCACTACGGGCAATTTAGCTTGGCCAATTCACCTGACCCGCACATCTTTGGACTGTGGGAGGAAACCGGAGCACCCGGAGGAAACCCACGCAGACACGGGGAGAACGTGCAAACTCCACACAGTCAGTCGCCTGAGTCGGGAATTGAACCCAGGTCTACAGGCGCTGTGAGGCAGCAGTGCTAACCACTTCCTTAGTCACCTTCTCAAAGAACTCAATAAGGTTTGTGAGGCACGACCTGCCCTTCACAAAACCATGCTGGCTATCCCTGATCACGTTATTCCTACCCAGATGTTCATAAATCTTATCCCTTACCATTCTCTCTAAGACTTTGCCCACCACTGAAGTCAGACTCACTGGCCTATAGTTACTAGGGCTATCCCTACTCCCTTTCTTGAACAATGGGACCACATTCGCTATCCTCCAGTCCTCTGGTACTATTCCCGTTGACAATGACGACATATAAATCCAGGCCAATGGCTCTGCTATCTCCTCCCTAGCTTCCCATAGGATCCTGGGGTAAATGCCATCAGGCCCAGGAGACTTATCTATATTCATCCTTTCCAATATTCCCAAAACCTCTTACCTGCATATTTCCAGGGCATCCATTCTAATTATTTGTGATTCCATATTCACATCAGCAACAGTGTCCTGTTCCTGAGTGAATACTGATGAAAAGTACTGATTTAATGTCTCTCCAATCTCCTCCGCCTCCACACACAACTTCCCACTACTATCCTTGACTGGACCGATACCTACCCTAATCATCCTTTTATTCTTGACATACCTATAGAAAGCCTTTGGGTTTTCCCTAATCCTACCAGCTAAAGACTTTTCATGTCCCCTTCTCGCTTCTCTTAGCTCCCTCTTTAGCTCCTTCCTGGCTACCTTATAATTCTCAATCGCCCCTACTGAACCTTCACGCCTCATCTTTACATATGCCGCCTTCTTCCCTTTCACAAGGGACTCCAATTCCTTACTAAACCACGGCTGCCTCACAAGGCCCTTTACACCATGCCTGACTGGTACATACCTATCGAGGACACGCAGTAGCTGCTCCTTGAACAATCCCCACATCTCATTAGTGTTCTTCTCTTGAAGCCTGTTTTTCCAATCCACACATCCTAAGTCATGCCTCACTGCATCATAATTTCCCTGCCCCCAGCTATAGCTCTTGCCCTGCGGCGCACGATTATCCCTCTCCATCACTAGAGTAAAAGTCACCGAGTTGTGGTCACTGTCCCCGAAGTGCTCACCTACCTCCAAGTCTAACACCTGGCCTGGTTCATTACCTAGAACCAAATCCAATATAGCCTCCCCTCTTGTTGGCCTGTCGACATATTGTGTCAGGAAACCCTCCTGCACACATTGTACAAACACCGACCCATCTAATGAACTCGAGCTATAGCTCTCCCAGTCAATATCTGGGAAGTTAAAGTCCCCCATAACAACCACCCTGCTACCTTCACTCTTTTCCTGAATCATGCTCGCAATATTATCCTCTACTTCTCTAGGACTATTAGGAGGCCTGTAGAAAACACCTAACAGGGTGACCTCACCTTTCCTATTTCTAACCTCAGCCCAAACTACCTCAGATGGCAAGTCCTCTTCCATCGTCCATTCCACTGCTGTGATACTATCTTTGACAAGTAATGCCACGCCTCCCCCTTTTTTACCCCCATGTCTGATCCTACTAAAACATTTGAACCCTGGAACGTGCAACAGCCATTCTTGTCCCTGTTCTACCCACGTCTCTGTAATGGCCACAACATCGAAGTCCCAGGTACCAACCCACGCTGCAAGTTCACCTACCTTATTCCTTATACTTCTGGCATTGAAGTATACACACTTCAATCCACCCTTCTGGTTACAGGCACCCCCCTTAGAGATCGCTGCATTATTCCTAACCTCCCTACACTCAAGGTCCTGTACCCTAAAGCTACAGTCCTGGTTCCCATGCCCCCGCGGAGTTAGTTTAAACCCTCCCAAAGAGCACTAGCAAACCTCCCCCCAAGGATACTGGTGCCCCTCAGGTTCAGGTGTAGCCCATCCTTTTTATAGAGGTCCCACCTTCCCCAGAAAGGACCCCAGTTGTCCAGAAACCGGAATCCCTCCCTCCTGCACCATCCCTGTAGCCACGCATTTAACTGCTCTCTCTCCCTATTCCTCGACTCGCTATCACGTGGCACGGGTAACAAACCAGAGACTACAATTCTGTTTGTTCTAACTCTGAGCTTCCAACCTAGCTCCCTGAAAGCCTGTCTGACATCCTCACCCTTCTTCCTACCTATATCGTTGGTGCCAACGTGGACCACGATCTGGGGCTGCTCCCCCTCCCCCTTAAGGACCCGGAAAACACGATCAGCGACATCACGTACCCTTGCACCTGGGAGGCAACATACCAAACGTGAGTCCCTGTCGCCCCCACAAAACCGTCTGTCTGTACCCCTCACTATCGAGTCCCCAAGAACTATTGCTCTACCTTTCTCCACCCTACCCTTCTGAGCAACGGGGCCAGGCTCCGTGCCAGAGGCCTGAACCTCGTTGCTTGCCCCGGTAAGTCATCCCCCCCACAAGTATCCAAAACGGTATACTTGTTCTTGAGGGGAATGACCGCAGGGGGTCCCTGCACTGGCTTCCTCCTCCCACTCCCCCTCACTGTCACCCATCTATCTTGAACGTTCGGAGTAACTACTTGCCTAAAGCTCCGATCTATGACCTCCTCTGCCTCCCGAATGATCCGCAGTTCTTCCAACTCCAGCTCCAGTTCCCTAACACGGGTTTGGAGGAGCTGGAGATGGGTGCACTTCTTGCAAGTGTACTCAGCAGGGATGCTAATGGCTTCCCTCACCTCATACATGTTGCAAGAGGAACATTGCCCTCTCTGCACTGCCATCCCTCTAAAAGTAAGCTTTCCTTAAAAAAAACAACAACAAAACCAACTAAATCTAAAGAAACAAACAAGGAAAATGCAGCACTTACCCGCTAGTCACAATTGGTCTTATTATTAGGTTAGAGGAGGTGGAAGGGTGGGAGGAGAAAAAAAAAACCTTACCCAAGTAACCTAGCGCGCCTTCCGGGTCTGCTACCGCTATTTTTGAAAGAAAACTTTAAATTTTTAACTATTAAATAAACGACCAAACTTACCCACCAGCCGTCGCGAAGTCTTCCGAGAGACTGAGGCCTAAAACTCGGAGCCCGCGTT
Organism: Hemiscyllium ocellatum; assembly: GCF_020745735.1. Taxonomy (NCBI): domain Eukaryota; kingdom Metazoa; phylum Chordata; class Chondrichthyes; order Orectolobiformes; family Hemiscylliidae; genus Hemiscyllium; species Hemiscyllium ocellatum. The sequence continues at coordinate 54,743,091 of NC_083404.1, forward strand.
TAAATAAGGGGAGAAAAAAAAAACCTTACCCAAGTAACCTAGCGCGCCTTCCGGGTCTGCTACTGCTTTTTTTGAAAGAAAACTTTAAATTTTTAACTATTAAATAAACGACCAAACTTACCCACCAGCCAAACTTACCCAACTTAACTATGAAGTTAAGTTAATTGGGCCTGTACTCCTGAAAGTTCAGAAAAATTAGAGACAACCATGTTTAAACATACAAGACTCTGAGGGGACTTGACAGAGTAGATGCAGATTGTTTTTTTCCCCTCTTATGGGAGAGGTTTGGACCAGAGAGCACGATCTCAGAATAAGGGGTTGCCCACTTAAGGCAGACTTGAGGAGGAATTTTGTTTCGCAGAGGGGTGAGAATCTGTGAAAGATTTTACCACAGAGGACTGCATCATTAAGTATATTAATGCCCGATATAGGCAGATTTTTAACCAGAAGAGGAAGTAACTGTTATGATAAGAAAGCTGGCACAGGGAGTTGAGCAATGTCAGATCAGCCATGATATCACAGAATGATGGAGAAGTCTCGGTGAGTGAGAATGGCTTATTTCTGCCCTGACATTTTCTGGTCTCATCACCCCTCCTGCTGCTGTTGATCACTTGATCACAATTACTACTATTTTGTAAATCAGCATAATAATGTTCTTATGTGAAACAGGAGCTTCTGTCAAGAAAACTATGTTATTACTGCTGCTGCATTTAATTAAAGATTAATTAATGCAGGATCTTATCAGTGATGGTGTATCTCTGGCCTTGCCTCAGAGAAACGTCACTATTCCCATAAATTCCATCTTCAACCTTTCCAAGTCCACTGGACTGTTTCATTGTTTTTACTTTTGAGCAATATGATTTACTAATCTGCACTCGGAATACAGTAATGGAGGTTTAGTTTATGTGTATTGGTAGATGTAAACTATTGAACTATTTTCTGAAGGAGCATGTTTTAGGATCAGTTTTGACTGGTTTGATTTTTTTACCCTTTTAGTATGCCTTTGGCTCTCTTTCTATGCAAATTCTCCAAATGCTGAGTTAAGTTGAGGCCATTCTACCTAGCATGCCCATGCCACCTCTTTGAAAGAGCTTTCCAATTAATCCCTCTCCCCTAAACAGGGTGAGAAATCCTGCACCTCCTGGCACCATAACTCTCCCAAAAATGGTCTTGACAGTTTCCAGTGCCCCATTTAAGGATCACTGGCCCAGCCATTTACTTCCTGTTAGAAACTGGAAGAGTATGCACTGAGCATTTTCAGTCTTGCCTTCATTGGTAGCACACTTGCCTTTAAATCAGAAGGCTGTGTGCTCAAGTCTCACTTCAGATAATTGGGTCTCGATTTGATTAGTGGTGAGGTCATGATGCCCTTGGTGGCAAGTGGGGGAGATAGCTCATGAATGGGCCTCCTCCAGGCTGCTGTCTCTCTACTAGTGGCCAATGCACTGTTAGGGCTGAGTTCCCAATGAGTGGATTGCCATCAGCCCTCTTCTGCAACACTGCCATGACAGCGTGTGGTTCCTGAACCACCACAACAGACTCACCACCACAGAACAACCCATTGTTTTACCAGAGGGAAAGCTGCCACCAGACACTTTACCAATACCTCATAGACTGTGATGGCCTGACTTTGTGAAAGCATGTTCTTTCTCTTTCATATTCACATCTACAATTTAACATTGTGAACTGCAGTTAGCCTGGGACTCTTTTTGACTGAAGTAGGCAGCCTCTCATCTCTTATTTGCAGGTTTGAGTTGCATTGATATTAAATAAAATCTTGGATCACAACACCTGGATCAATGATGAACACATAAAACTTCAATTTCAACATGTATTTTTTAAAAAATAGAATGGGTATGTACAAATGTATGCAGAAGAACAGGGGTTAAACTTCAGTTCAATCTTAGTTTATGCTGGTGGAATGAAGTGTTTTAATGAGCTGATATGCTCATGTACAATAATTTGGGTTTGACTGCTAGTGTACTGAGGAGGTCACAGTCAGAGAACCACCCACTGGTCACCCTGCATTACAGATACTTAACTCTCTTATAGAGTCATAGAGTTGTCTAGCATATAAATAGAATCTTAGGTCCAATTCATCCCTACTGACCAGCTATCCTAAACTGATCTAATGCCATTTCCAGCATTTGAACGCATATCTCCCTGAACCCTTCATATTCATGTAACCAATAACCATCAAAATGAAACAGGACAAAAGATTCTTAACTAACCTACATAGCCAAGAATATCAAAATTGACTATCAATGTTTGATTATCAATGTTCCACTAACTATTCTTCCTGAATGACACAAATATTAATCTGTACATCTTTTGACATTTATCATTTTGTGGAGTCCTCATTTCTAATCTGTGTGTATCTGTGCTGCATTGTTAGTTCTTCTCGCATTTAGTAACTCACTCTTATACCAGTTCAAAAAAGCCTTGTCAAATTGGCTCCTGTTAAAGTCAATTTGACCTAGGAGAAAGCTATCCACAAGGGAGGAGGTCTTTTGGAAATTAAGCCTCTTATGATCAGCCAAAGATGCACACCCAGTCCATCCCTCCTCACCTGGGAACTTAAGAATTCAACTCTCCTGGAATCTGGTTGTAATAAAATGCCCAGTTGAATATTGTACAAGGTGGATTGTGGATGATCTATGGAGAGTAGAAGTTCAGGCGATAAATGGGGTCGTGGAAGTTAAAACATAATACATGGTAACTCTGTTCTCTGCACAAACTAGCTGTTAAACATGGGTATTAGGCTGAATCAATTGAAATTGCTCAGTACTACTCTCCAAGTAATCGTATAAAGTCAGTACCTTTCAACACTAAGTGCCTTTGAAAGGGAGAATTATTTGTCTGGAAACCTCAATTACGGGAGCTATATTGTTTCCACAGCTATTTATAAAAATGTCTCAGCAGCAAATAAAAGCTAGCCATAAATTAAACTGTCAAAATCGCAACTGAATCTTATAGCTGAGTTTTATTGGGTTCTATTGTGAGGTCTGAACAAACTCAGTCCACATCCTAGCAGAAGATTGCTCTGCCTTCATTGAGGAAGTTCATTTGCTGTATAAAAGATTATCAAAGTAATAAACATGAACCATGTGGCAAATGCCACATTATTTACTCCTAATCTGATTAATGTCGATAACCTGTTATCGCTGCTTTCACACATTGGCCCTGACATTCCAATGACGTTACAGTGACGTGGCACCTTATGTCAGTAAAAAGTTGAGACTTAACCAGGTCAACAGTTTATTGACTGGATAATACAATTTAGAAAAATGTAGAGGTATGTGCTATCTTCTTGACATCAGATGTAGAATTTATATTTTGTAACTAAAGGCTGAATCTTACTAGACTTCAACTCAGTGTCATTTTCGTTGAGTTTAATGGAAGGCTTCTCTCTGTGAGGGTTCTTGCACTATTAATCTTAAACTCACCTCATTAACTAGGTACCATGACTCCATGGGTTCCTCTTTCCGCTGATGTTAGCCCAATTTTCCTGCTTGCCATAGGCACAAGTACCCCCAACTGCTAGAACATCCCAGGAATCTTGGCACCATCTTTAAAAGACCATTATTCACCTATTTAAGTAATGTCAGGATATGCCCTGAATGGTTCATGGCATATGTCCTGAACATGACAGATAAGGGGAAATATGGGCCCATGTTTCAGACTGGAAAGTATGGTTGTCAGGGTGGTACAGAGGAGGGCTAAGCTCTTCCACCAACACCAACAGAAGAGGCTTCAAGACAGGTCTCTGCCAAGCTGCTCCAAGATTGCCATCTGGCCAGTCAGGTCTCAGGATAAAGTGAGGACTGCAGATGTTGGAGATCAGAGTCAAGAATGTGGTGTTGGAAAAGCACAGCAGGTCAGGCAGCATCCAAGGAGCAGGGGAATCGATGTTTCGGACACAAGCCCTTCATCAGGAATGAAGTGGGCCGGCAGCTGAGAGATAAATGGGGTGAGGGGGGGGTTAGCTGAGAAAGCGATAGGTGGATGAAGGTGAGGGCGAAGGTGATAGGTCAGAGGGGGGAATGATTGGCAGCACGGTGTGGAGTTGGAGGCCTGGGACTGGGATAATACGGAGAGAGTGGAAATGAGGAAGCTGTTGAAATCCACATTTATCCTGTGTGGTTGCAGGGTCCCAAGGCAGAATATGAGCGTTCCTCCTCCAGGCGTCAGGTGGTAATGGTTTGGCGGTGGAGGAGGCTGAGGACCTGCAAGTCCTTGACAGAGTGTGAGGGGAAGTTGAAGTGTTCAGCCATGGGGTGGTGGGTGCAGGTGTCCCAGAGATGTTCTCTGAAATGATCCGCAAGAAAGCGACCTGTCTCCCCAATGTATAGGATATCACATCAGGTGGAACGGATGCAGTAGATGACATTGGGAGAGGTAAAGGTAAGTTTCTGATGGATGTGGAAGGATCTCTTAGGAACTTGAACGGAGGTGAAGGGAGTGGTGTGGGCCCAGGTTTTACACTTCCTGCGGTGGCACCGAAAGCTGCCTGGAGTGGGGTATGGGCTGGTGGGGGGCATGAACCTGACGAGGGAGTCGCAGAGCGAATGGTATCTTCGGAACACACTTAGGGGCAGGGAGGGAAATATACATTTGGTGGTGGGGTCAGTTTGGAGATGGCGGAAGTGGGAGAGGATGATATGTTGTTTGGAGAGGTTGTTAGGGTAGAAGATGAGGACCGGAGGGTGGTGGGGTGGGGGTGTGTGGTTCTGTCTTTGTAGCATTGGGAGGGATGGGGTTCAAGGATGGTGGTATGTGAGGTGGAGGAGATGTGCTGGAGGGCATCATCAACCATGTGGGAAGGGAAGTTGTGATCATGGAAGAAGGAGGCCATCTGGGATTGTATATGGTGGAATTAGTCATCCTGGGAACAGATGCAGCGGAGGTGGAGGAACTGGGAATAAGGGACCTGCACCCACCAACCCCACCTTCCCGTGGCTGAACACTCCAACTTCCCCTCTCACTCCATCAAGGACATGCAGGTCCTCGGCCTCCTCTACCGCTAAAATGTTACCATCTGACACTGGAGGAGGAACCCCCATATTCTGCCTTGGGACCCTGCAAACATATGGATAAATGTGGATGACAACAGCTTCTTCATTCCTTCCCCCCTCCCCCACATTATCCCAGCCCCAAGCCTTTAATTCGGCACTGGCTTCCATCATTTCCTCCTGACCTATCACCTTCACCTTCACTTTCATCCACCTATCGCTTTCTCAGCTACCCACGCAACCCCCCTCTCATTTATCTCTCGGCTCCAGTCCACAAGCCTCACTCTTAATGAAGGGCTTATGCCTGAAATGCCGTTCTCCTGCTCCTTAGATGCTGCCTCAAATGCTGTGCTTTCCCAGCACCACACTCTCGACTCAGTCAGGTCTCAACCAACTGAAGGAACAGCCAGAAATGGCACAAGACAGTCAATGATCTTCTCTACCACTATCTGTTACCTCATACTCGCTGCACCTCTCCCACTCTCACTGTCTTATGCAATATTTTCCCTCACTCACACTCACCCACCAAATTTCCACCCCACCATTCCCACCCCGCAACTGCACCTCATACTCACTCATGCACTGTCACTTCACAACATTTCCCCCTCTCTGCACTGACATCAACAACTGTGCTAGCCATTTTCATTTCACTCAATGATTCCCTTAATCTCATTCTAGGAGAAAGTAGCCCTCAAATGGGCAAAAGGAGCCAGTTAGGCTGGTGTGTACCTGACATTCACAAACGAGTCGTGGACCCTGACCATGACTGTCCTGAGCAGCTGATTGACCATGCCCAAGTCCCTGCACAGATATCAGATGATGTCCTTGGCTGGCGGTGCTGGGACCATGTGATTGAAGGGTGTCTCCCTTGACATAACTGAGGAAAACTCTTCTTAGACTTGGAGACTTCCCCATTTGCTTGACGCATACGCAGTTTGTAGCTAGCACATAATGCAGGAGAGGGATTGACATAGCGAGATGCCCTACAACATGTTCACCCTCATGAAACATTACTGCTGACAACCAGGATAAGCTGCCTGGCTTTGTGATTGATATAAAAAGTAAGCCAAGATGGAAATACTGTGAGCCTCTTACCAATGGCTGAGGGGGGAATGTGCAAAGAGATGAGGCAAGGCAGCGATGTTGCAAACACCCAAATAGGCACAAGGGGGATGAGTTCAAAGAGAGAGTATGAGGGTCACTGAGATACACTCTGGTCCAATCTATGAGATTGGAAGTGCTATGCCGATCCTTGTACCAGCGTTCCAAAGAAATTTGCTGGTGTGCTCCAAAATGGCAGGATTGAAGTGCAGAAATGTACTATAAGTGGATCGTAGATGTGCCATGATGATATGGTGAGGCTGGGACATGTCATATTGCTACCTCTTAAATCTGGTTAGACTGCCCAGTTATACTACCACATGCAGACATTCCTGATGAAGGGCTTATGCCCGAAACGTTTTATCCCCTGCTCCTCGGATGCTGCCTGACCTACTGTGCTTTCCTAGCACCACACTTTTCAACTCTGACTCTCCAGCATCTGCAGTCCTCACCTTCTCCTAGTACATGACAGGCTCACTGACCATGAAGGGTACCTGAAGATACTAGTGATTGGTGTTCAAGATGGAGATCCGGAGGAGCAAGTGATGAGCTGGTACTGACCCTGAATTCCGTGCCTTGGTTTCAAGTTTTTATCTGGCTGTTGTGGAGAATAGTAGACTGTATATTAATGAGGTGATGCTAAGTACCATTGGAGGTGGTGATGAGCAATAATTCTAATGCTAACATACCTCTCTCTGCTCAATAGTGAGAATCTCAACTCGAAATCCAGGACATGATTAGAAAATGTGATTGTTTTTATTTTGATGCTGAGGAGGGCTGAATGCACTTTTCCGATTTTTTTTCCCATTGCCCATATCATTCAGGTGTTGTGATGATTCTGCCCTAAATTTTCAACCTCATTTATATTCCAAGCCCAAACCATTTGAGGACTAGAAAATTACCTTTTCATAAGCATTCCGTGACACAAGTTTCCCCTAGTTTATAGTTTTTGGTGATATTTTCCATTCATTAAGCTCAACAAGCTCAAGTAATGCAAAATCAAGGAACACTCTGACATTGACAAAGTGTTGTCAGTGACAGCTGTATTAACACTCTGAGGATGAGTTATTTGATGGATTTTAAAGCTGATCTTAGTTTTCACTGACTAGATGTTTGCTACAGGTCAGTTGGTAATGCTTTCTCTTCTGACTCAGAGGGTTATGTGTTCAAGTCATCTCTCTAGACACTTAAGTGTGCAATCTGAGCTGACATGAAGCACCAAGGGGTGTTGCACCATGAGAGATGCCTCCTTTTAGATGAAACTTTAATTGAGGCCCTGGCTGTTCACTCACATGGAGGTGAAAGATCTTGTAACATTGTTTCAAAGATGACAAGAGAGTTCCGCCTAGAGTCCTGGTCAATGTTTACTTGTTTATGGGAAGTCATGTGCTGTTCCTTATGTCAGAAAGATTCCTATACATTTTATAAATACCTTCTTGACTGTCAAATGCTTTGGTGTTCTGAGGTAGTGAAATGCTAGATAGTATCTCTTATTGGGAAGATTATTTTTGACGAGCAGTTGCATCACTATAATTAGCAGAGATGTGCCAGCTCTCCACTTAAGCACTACTAAGATCACTACACCATTGCTTGAGGTTTCATTATCATCTTCAGAGTGATGTAGCTTTAAAAACCTAGTGTGGAAATGAGCCAAGGACCTGGATATAATCACAGGATCCACAAGCTGTCTGCATTGTATTCTAGCATTGAAGCACAGACTGTGTCTGGAGATGTTTTTTTTGTGTGCTGCATGTATTAGTTTAGCTGTAAATACATCCACTAGAGATCTTCAAGTAAATGGAAGCAACATACCTCATCCCTTATAACTGGATAACACAAAAATATTATTACATGGTGGCAGCAATTGGATATTAAAATAAAGAAGAAGGGAAAAACAGCTTTGCAAGCTTGAAAGCGAGAGAACAGGGCAAATGAAACATAACACCACTCCACAAGTTCCACAGTAGCGCAAATGGAAGGAAATACATTATTTTATCTTGGAGATGGCAAGGTTAGTGTAGGCAGCCAGCTGATTGAAGTCCCATCCATGTAAATCTATTTTCAATTGGAATGATCATTGGGTGTCAGCCCCATGTTAAATTTAGGACCTTTCTAAAGTTTGAACAATTAATGTGAGCTGCATTCGCAAACAGTGCAGAAAGCTTGTTCATTTGAATATTGAACTCTTCAATGGATCATCACTCCAAAGATAATAACATAATAAAAAATAAAAGACATTCCATTTCCAGCACCCAATTTAAGCTGGTGTGAACTTTTTGTTTCATTGATGGGATATGGGTGATGCCGACTTGACCAGAAATTATTGTCTATCCCTAATTACTTTTGAAAAGGTGTTGGGGAGCACCACTTCTTGTACAGTCCCAGTCCTTGGGATATGGGAGCATAATTTGAGGGAAATTTCAGGATTTTGACTCAGTGATATCCAGGAGTGGAGATATAGTTCCAAATCAGAATGACTTGGAGGGGATCTTATGCATGGTGATGTTCTCACATTTATATTGAAGAATGGGATTTGCTGGGTTATTTGTACATTTTCCATTGACCACAGTTTCTTCAAACAGAAGCATCTATAGAAAAAGTGAAGTTACAGCAAAGAACTTATTACAAAGTAGTTATATCATGTAAATATACATGCCATCCATCTAGTCTTTAGTGATGTTTATGATTCCACTTCTCGCTTATCAGCTAATACTATCAATGCACCCTACCCTTTTCCCCCTCATCTCATTATCTAGTTTCCCTTTAAATGTATCTGTTCAAGTTCAAGTATATAACAAATTTCACATTCTACCCATACTCTGAATGATGGATCTCCCCCTCACTTTCCAGCTGGATTTATTCATGATCTTTTTTTTGATGGTCTCCAGGTCTGGTCAACCCCACAAATGGACACATCAGAAGGAAACTTGTGCCTTTACCTTGAGTTTGGTAATGAAGGGACTTTTAATTTATCGGGACCTTGCCACCATTAACCCAATTAGGTTCATGGCTGAAGGCCCATGGATGGCTTTCACACTACGCCCCCAAGTGGTCAGTTAATGCTCTGTCATTTTCTTTCTATTAGTATTGACACAGGACAGGTAGCGGGCTTACCAGGCAGGGAGAAACCCAAGGTATTTCTGTAAGCTTCCATGAAGAGCCTAATTGAGCGACCTAGTGTTTCTGAAATGGGGGCAGATAGTAAGCCTCCCTCCTTCTCTTACTGCTGAAACCCCTCTCTTATGATCCCAAACCCTTGATCCTGTTCCTGCCATTACTGTCTTACCTAGACATCTCCTCAATCAAAGATGGGTGTAATACTGGGAGCAAACATCATTACCCCAGAGCACTGCTGAGTTCATAAGAATTGGCTAGTAGCTTTTGTAAGACAAGTCTTCTGCTCCTATGCTCCTTTATCCAGGGCTAACACCACTGTTAGCCCATAGTATCTTATTGGCACAAGATGGAGATAATTTAGAAAAATGTGAGGTGCTACATTTTGGAAAGGCAAATCAGGACAAGACTTATACACTTAAAAGAACGATCCTGGGGAGTGTTGCTGAACAAGCTGACCTTGGAGTACAGCTTCATAGCTCCTTGAGAGTAGAGTCACTGGTAGATAGGATAGTGAAGAAGGCATTTTGGTATGCTTTCTTTTTTTGGTCAGAGCATTGAGTATAGGGGATGAGAGGTCATGTTGCGGTTGTACAAGACATTGGTTAGGCCACTTTTGGAATATTGTATGCAATTTTGGTGTCCCACCTATCGGAGGATATTGTGAAACTTGAAAGGGTTCAGAAAGATTTACAAGTGTGTTGCCAGGGTTAGAGGGCTTGAGCTATAGGGAGAGGCTGAATAGGCTGGGACTGTTTTCCATGGAGTGTCAGAGGCTGAGGGGTGACCTTAAAGAGACTTATGAGGGGCATGGATAGGGTAAGTATCCAAGGTCTTTTTCCTGGGATGGGGGAAGTCCAAAACTAGAAGGTGTAGGTTTAGGGTGAGAGGGGAAAGATTTAAAAGGGACCTGAGAGACAACTTTTTCACACAGAGGCTGGTGCGTGTATGTAATGAGCTGCCAGAAGAAGTAGTGGAGGCTGGTACAATTACGGCATTTAAAAGGCATCTGGATGGGTATATAAATACGAAGTATTTAGAGGGTTATGGGCCAAGTGCTGGTAAATGGGACTAGATTAGGTTAGGATATCTGGTTGGCATGGACAAGTTGGACTGAATGATCTGTTTCCATGCTGTACATCTCTTCAAATCTATGACTATATGCAGCACACCTTCTATGAAAGACTGGCGAAGGGTCTCACTAGTTCTCTAACAGCTGAGACCACCCCTTCCAAGTCCATCCGTATGATTACCCACCCTCTCTATATCCACCATTAAACCGTTCCATAATCTTGAAAACCTCTAACCAGTTATTCTCCTGCTTGCATCTCTCCCGACCCATATTTCTTCTAAGTGCTCTAATGCATGAGGTGTCAGACATTTAGCTTGCAGATACAACATATAATCAGGAAGACTCATGCTTATGAATCCATGCTGTAATAAAGACGCACTGAAACACCTTTCATTTTAAGTTCTCAGACCCTACACACAGTGGCATGACATCCGCGATGGTTAGGGGCAGATCTCTGATTCAACACAAAGCCAACTCGGTTAAACCATCATGTTATTGGCATCAATCTGATCCACAGCAACTGTGCAACCAACTGTCACCCTCCATAACCTTGTCCCGTCCGCCCTCACCAACACACCAAATTCAAACTGCTGTAGCAACGCACTGTGATGCATGCATGTTGTAGCCCCAGCATTATAAATAATGATGGGAGAAGGCTCCAATTTTGGTCCATCAGATGACTGGCCAGGAATCTCCCCTCTTACCAGCTGGCATTGTCATATGTTGGAAGGATTTATAAGTTGATACTGTTGAGGTAGATTATTTTTAAATATCGCACTAGTCACTGACAGTAGGCATGCAGCCTAGAATGCAATTCTCAAACACTTGGCCACATTACAAATGTGTCTTCCTTGCTCAACAAGTCTAAGAGTGGGAATCAAACCTGGAGTTTCAGATTCACTGACAGGGAAGTTATCTGTTGCACCACCAAAGTTACTGGAAACACCTTCTCTTTCAATTAACTGGTTATATAATTTTAAAATACAAGCAAGGATCCGTTTTATTGCAAAAGATCAGTTGAAGCTTTTAATAAAATTATAGAAAGGTAGGTACAGATACACTTGAGCCTGATTTACGTTTATTTCCCCAGTTCTTGGTGAATTAGAAACATAGCACTGTGTGGCTTGTTGCTCCAGAATATTCCTGCCTCATGGTTGTCTCTGCACAAAGTTCACAGATAAATGGCTAGCAATTACAAATTTGCATGTGCAATGCAGAGCTTTAGATGATGGGAAAGTTGGGAACTGAATTGAATCTTAAAAGTGGGGTGACTTCACTGTCCTGTGAGCTTGATGCTACATCGGATGTTGCAGTTAGCAACTGTGCCTGAGACTGTGTTGCATAGTCTTTGATCTAGGTGCAGAGAGAACCATCACCCTGATAGATTTGACAGAGGCATCACTGGCTGAGGATTTCCTTCTACAATGATATTTTTGGCATTCACGTCCTCCTGAAAAGGAAGGACAAAATGGGCAATTTGTCGCAGAACAGAGAAAAGCCTTGGTTTACTTCAACAGAAGTCACGCTGTTAGCATTTTGAGGAATCGTCTTACTCTTCACTCAATTAAAATTACCACAGTTCTTTGAACACCTTAGTTTTTGAGTTTGAAGTCTTAAATTCAGAACCACTGTTCACTTCTTTTGAAAGTAACATCCACAAATTTACTTTTTATACGTCAAATACATTCCTATTGATTTAGACAGTTTTAAAATAACATTGCTGAATCAAGTTAGCCTGGCAATGGATTCATATTTTGTTAACCAGATAATAAATTCATTTGTGCAGTCAATGCCTTCTTGGGTTCTATCACTAAAGAATCTCAGCATTTTGCTTTGAGATATTGTGAACTATCTCGTCTTTACTTGCACATCTCAAGGATAAACCAAATGCATGGGTTTAGTACTAGATACTTCTGTCTTTCACACATGTACTTCTTCATTCTGAATGAAAGTATACCTGAACACTTAGTGAATTGAGACCTGATCCACTTTAAGAAATTGCTGCATTTGCAATAAGATCAATGTGCAGACTAATAGTTATAATCCTGTTTTTTTAAAATTCTAACAACATAATGTACTCATGTATAGTAAAATAAAGAATGTGGTCCCTTGTTTCAACTCAGTAGGCCTTCTTACTGACTTGAAAAAGATGCAGTCTAATGGTTTCTCTAGTATGTATGACTTTCTGAGACTTAATATATGTTCTCCAGCTCTCTGTCTAAACCCTCAATGCCCTTATAGCTTTCTTAATTCAACAAGTTATTCATTTCCTGTGCGTCTACATTTTTCTCCTTTCAGTTAGCCAAAGATTGAAGGAGTTTGCAGTGCAATGGATATGAAATGTTATAGACTAACCTGATGAACTAATACATTGTTTAGTCTTTGGGGAAAACAACTTCCGTTTAACAAATTTACCACAGTTTATCTTGGTCCTTCCATTTTAAACTTGAGAAGTTATACCAGAAAAAAAAACACTTAAGTTAACTCTTCCTGTTAAATTGCTTCTGTCAGAAAAGATTCAAAGTAATCCTGGCTGTGATAGTGACAATCTTTTTGATGAAAACCTCATGTTGCTCTCTGTGAATGATCAATAATCAATCACAGTAGCTCCTATTCCTTTTCATTCTTCACATATTATGCATCCAAATCTCATGTTTCTTCCACTGATCTGTGTGAGTTTACTGATCCAGAGACACAGAATCACTTCTAATAGAATTTGTTCAGTAATTGATTAACTAAACAATTCAGCTAATAAATTGATTAATGGTAAGTCTTCAGTTTTGGTCTAATAACTTTCTATCTCAGACAATCCTCTGAAATATCTATACTGCTCCAATTCTAGTGACCCCTGATTTTAATCCGTTCACCTTTTACGACAGTGTTTACAACAGCCTAGACCCTACATTCTGAAATTTAAGCTTTCATCCACATCACCTCCCTGCTTCTCTCGCTCACTCTCTCATCTGATCTAAAACCCCTATGGGCAGGGTTTTAGTTATCAGTAATCCTATTGAGCACCTTGTGCCATCTTATTCCATTTAAAGCACTACATAAATGCAGGTTGTTGTTATCCTTGTCCAATTGCTTTCTGCTGAACGTCTCTGTTTACTCTGTGAAGCACATTCTGGACCAGCGCCTCATAGCTGAGGAATTAATATTGATGTTTTTGAGAACAGTCACACTTTTTTTGGCATGTATAGTCAGTGCAAACTGACTCTCTCCTTTCTGAGGCATGTTCACACGCCTTAGTAATTGCCGAAACCTTGGGCAAGACTTTGTGTTTGGGGTTAGACCCTGACAGAAGGATCTAAAGTGATTCTTGACCTTGGACCACGTGACAGATATTTTTACGAGATTAGCTAATTAGAGTCCTGAGGGTGCACACACTGCCCATTTACAGATGGAACAATAAAAGGCTGCAACCTACCTTTGCGGGTAAGAGAATGGGAGGGAGCTTTTTATCTTCAGCCCCCTCAGCACTTTTCACAAAAATGCAGAAAGATATTGACCACAGCTGCTGTGAAGAAGCAACAGCAACTACAGCTTGAACAGGTAGAGACGTTGGCAGCACAAGGTCCTCACAGTGACTCTAGTGCATTGGCTCTCTGGTGCTTCCAGGCAGTGCTGGCCAACCTGAAAATTCCAGTTGGTTTCTGATCATCAATTTTCATTGACCTCTTGATTAGGTCCCTCAGTATCTACGGCAGTGGTAAGCGCGGTGAGATTGAACCCAGCATGGAGGATATCAAATCTTTATGGAGTGTGCGAGCTCAGCAATGTTAGACTTTTAACTTTATTTCTTTATTTTTCTACTCTATACTAAGAAAGACTTAATGTTAAACTTCTAACTATATTTCCTTATTTTTCTACTTTGTAGTAGTGTTGTATCTAAAATGGTGAAATTGTATACTTTTCGCTGTTCTCTTGTATCCCTGTACTTGAGTACACACGACAATAAAATCTAATTCTAATTCCAATTAAAAATCACACAACACCAGGTTATAGTCCAACAGGTTTAATTGGAAGCCCACTAGCTTTCGGAGCAATGCTCCTTCGTCAGGTGATTGTGGAGGGCTCAATCGTAACACAGAATTCATAGCAAAAATTGATTCTGTGTTCCAACTAAGCCCTCCACAATCACCTGATGGAGGAGCGTTGCTCTGAAAGCTAGTGTACTTCCATTTAAACCTGTTGGACCATAACCTGGTGTTGTGTGATTTTTAACTTTGTACACCCCAGTCCAACACTGGCATCTCCAAATCATAATTCCAATTAGTTGTACTGAGAAGCTTCACCATGGTTCAATGTGATCAATCTACCCTCTAGGGCAATGACTGGGAGTCAGGAATATTACGCAAACACAGCATGCCAGCAGGCATCAGGGAAGGCCACACCCTCTTGACACACGTACGACCATGTAACAGCACCAAAATCCTACTCCATAGTCTTGACCTGCGCCAATGAACTAAGGAGGAAGGGGAGGGGGCAGGGCATCTTAGCTTAGTGGGTGCAGTCAGTATGCAGTTCAGCTGGTGGCAGCCTTCTGAACCCAGAGGGCTCTTTGCCCCTGAAGTCTCACTGCCCAAGATGGCAAAGTCATGGATTGCCCTTTGTGATTCTGGGAAATCGACATTTCAGGCAGGAGCTCTTCATTAGAATTCCTCATCAGGGTTCCCATCCAAAACATCAATTTTCCAGCTTCTTGGATGCTGCCTGACCTGCTGTGCTTTTCCAACACTACTCTAATCTTGACTCTAATCTCCAGCATCTGCAGTCCTCACTTTCACCTTTGTGGTTCTTTCTCTGCTGTCAGGAGTTGGGTCTGGGTGTGTCTGGGACTGAAATCTGGGTGTGTCTCTATATAAAAAGCAGGAGGAACTAGAAGCAGGAGTAGGCAATTCAGCCCCTCAAGTCTGCTCCCCCATTTGATATGATCATGGCTGACTTTGTCTCAGCCTCAACTCCACTTTGTTACCCACTTTCGAAAACCCTTCAACCCATTACCCATCTGCCTACTGCCTCAAATTTATTCAATGTTCCAGCATCCACTGTACTCGAAGGTAGTGATTTCCAGAGATTCATGACCCTTTGAGAGAAATAATTTTTCCTTGTCTTTATTTTAAATCTCCTCCCCTTTCTTCCAAGATTTTGACCTGTCATTCTACATTGCCTGACATAGGAACCATCCATTCTAAGTCTGCTTTGTCAATCCCATTTAGCATCTTATATACCTCAGTATAAAACCCTGATGTAGCATCCTTATCCATCCTGAAGCTGGATATTCTGCTGCTTGGACATTGTAAGGGTTTCAGATCATTCCATTTCTGGGCTATCTCCTCATATTGGGGTAGTCAGAGGCTGCATTTTCTCTGAGTATGATCATTATTCTCTGCTGGACTTTTGATGTTTTTTCAAGCTGACACTGAGATTAAATCTTTACCAGGATTTGTTCAGCCTTATTCTCCATGTTTTAATATATGTTCTCCCAATTTTTCACAATGCCTTGTGTTTTCCAAAAGACCTGCAGGGGAATTCTTGAGCCCAGAGAGGATGTTTGTTACTTGCAAATGGGACACCAATTTAGACACTCATGTTACATCGATAGGGAGATCAAGGTGGTTGAGAAGCTTGTCTTGTCTGCTAATCCTTTGTGAAAAGTTTCATGAAATGCAGCAAACAAAAGCAGAAACTGTTTGTTTGAAACTCTGTATTTGTTTCTTTTCAGCATCCACAGTTCTTTACGCATTTCATGGGGAAAAAAAAACTATTCCTTATAGAAATGGATGGCTTGAATGTTCAATGGATAAATGAGTGGAATTTCCAATTGTCGTGCTGAGGTGTCTGAATCAGTGAGCAGTGATCTTACACACATTGGCCTGGGCCAAACTCAAGCCTACATATTATACATTGATTTAGAGCATATTGTGGGAAATAAGGTTTTGGCTACAGTTCCTACAGACTGCCTCATTATGATGGGCGAAATTGTAAAGGACTGAATGCTTAGTAGCCTTCTCTTACAATGTCCCTTTGTAAAAGCTCCTAGAATCATTGCAGCTTCAGAAGATTGTACTGTAACAGTCCCAACTGAACCTCCCCTGCAGCAGAGCTGTATACTGCTGGGTAGGGTTAGTGCTGGGTCAAACAGAGGATAGGTGAGCAGATTATTGTGTCCAGGGTGCCTGCCATTAATTCGAGTATGTAGATAAATTGCACGTGCAATAAAGCCTTTCCTCTCCAACCATACCAAACCACAGTGCACTTCTCTAAGCATCACATATTGGCTGATACTGCTTCATCCTAGAGCAACCTGCAGTAATCATTTCACGAAAAGTAAGCTTTAGCACTGCCTATCTCACCCTGACCAGTGAAGGAAAGTGAAGCAAATGAATCAACTCTGTTGCTTGGCCATGTGACACCAGATCACATGATACTGGCACACCTTGGTTTAATGCCTCAGCAACCCCAAGGGCTTCTTTAAAATTCCATTCTCAGGGTGTGAAGAAAAAAGTATTTATTGTCCATCCCAAGCTGCATGTCAGAATAAGCAATTACGAGTAAATTACATTGATGTGGAGCTGGAGTCACCAAACTGCATGTTTCCCTCACTGAAGGACATGAGTGAACTGGTAGGGCTTCTACTATAATCCATCAGCTTCAAAGTTGCTTTTACTGAAACCAACTTGTCCAGATTGTATTTTAAAGTTAAGTCAAATTTTCAAATTGCCAGTGGTGTAATTTCAATGTTTGTTTGCTGGAATATATGTCCAGTGTTCTGGATTATTAACTCAGAAGCATGAAATGTATTGCACCCTTTAGTTTTGTAGGATACCAGATTTTAGTCAGATGAATTGCAGCATGATTTGTGAATAATGAGAGATTAGAAGCTTTGTGCATTTAAAGATGTTTAAAAAGACTTTTAAAGTTATGTTTTCAAAGTATCAACAACAATGAGAAACACTATGTAAATTCCACTTATTCATTGCAAGTTTAATTGATAGTTAATTCTGACCAAGTTTGTGTGGAATTTTATGCTTTTATTTGAATAAAATTAGTAAGTTGTAAAACTTGATTAAGTTATAAAAATAATCAAAAGAAAAACCCAGAACAAAACTTAATAACTTACTGGCTTTCAAACCCCACAACAGAAATCCAGTTTTGAGGAGATGAAGGTTTGTCCTCTGAGAGAAATTCCCTTTAATAGGACATACTGAAGGGAATTTAATGGTCACTGTCAATCTGAGTCAATTTACCCGACTGCGGAGAGGGTTATTAGTGTCTTAAAGAGAAGTTGCTCACTTCCTGATGGATAAAAGAAAGCAAATATGTTAGCCTGTAGTACAAAAAGATTAGAATACAGGAGTAAAGATGTCTTGCTGAAATTAAGAAGAGGCCACAGCTGGAGCACTATGTAGAGTTTTGCTTTCCATTTTTGAGAAAGGATATACATTAGAGAGGGTGCATGGAGCATTGGATTGATCCTTAGGGTGAGAGTGAAAGACAGAGGCTAATGAGCGGCCTGATGGAATTCTACAAAATTATGAGAGGCAGAGATAGGGTGGATAGTCAGAGACTTTCTCCCAGGGTGAAAAGGTCAACTACAAGAGGGCACAAGTTGAAGGTGAAAAGGGGAAAGTTTGGGGGAGAAGTGCAGGAAGGATTTTTCATCCAGAGTGTCATGTGTGCCTGGAATGCACTGTCATTAGAGATGGTGGAAGCAGGCACATTGGCAACAATTAAGGTGTATCTTGATAGAAATGTGAACTGGAGGCAAACAGAGGGATAGAGACCACATAAGTGCAATAAGTAGAGGGTCTAAATGAGGATTAGTGCAGGTTTGGTGGGCCACAGGATCTGTTTCTGTGGTGGATTGGATTGTATATACTGAGGAGAGATTGAGTAAAATATTTGCTACTGGCTAGACGAATGTGACATGACCTTATTGAAACTCATAAAAATCTTAAAACAGTTTGACAGAGGAAATGTTCGGAAGATTTTATTTCAGAATTCAGCTGTCGTCTCAGGACAAGAGGGTGGCCACTTATGGTTGAGGTGGGGAAGATATATTTCAATTGTGCATTGTGAATTCTCTAGCCCAAAATGCTCTGAATGCATTAGGTTTGTTGAAGGCGGAGATAGGTAGGCATTTGATAGATAGGAGAATCAATGGATAGTAGGTTGGGGCATGTCAAAGTGGAGTTGAGCTCAGCAGTTATCCATGATTATTTTGATTGGCAGAGCATTCTCATAGAAAAGTATGGCCTACTCCTACCCCTGTTCCTTATGTTCATGGGTCTGTAAAACTTCAGTTGAAGGAAGGAACGGACATGGCTGTCATTTCCCTATGGATGTACATCTGTCAGACTGACACAAGAAAGTCGTCACTCAGGTGAGACATTAGAAAATAGCTGGTGCCTATAAAATTGCATACCAACCAGTGTCAGCACTTGCAAGAGAAGAGGGGAGAACATTGGATGAGAAAAATGAATTAACTGATTGGGAAAGGCGGCACCTAAAATAGAAATCAGATACATTCTTCAGGCAACAGCAGGATAAGCTTCCTTTAACTGTAATGACTTTCATGTAGAAAAATAAATTTGTGAAGGGGCAATCGGGGGCATAAAAAGATACCAACCTAAGGAAGAGGTGACTAGACACTTGGGGTAAAGAAATTTGCTTTAACTAGAGTCTTAAAGCAGTTGTGAAAGTGGTAGAGAGGGAATTCCTGGTGGCTCAACAGAAGGGTTGGATTATATACTCAGGCCATACAATGTGAAAGGAGGTGATCGGTGCCATTGTGTTTGTACCAGCTCGTTGCAAGAAGGATTTGACCAGCTCCGCACTTCTGCAGTGTTCTGCTCTGCAATTGAAAGCTATGATTAGATCTGTTTCTGCCACCATTTCAAATGGTGCTTTTTAGATTGTAACAAAATTCCACCTAAGAACATCGCTCTTTCTGATCCCCCTTTGCATTTTTTGACGATGATCATAGATTGCGCTCACAAAACTAATGCTGGTGCAAACACTTTCTCCCTATCTATCATCATTTAAAACAAATCTTTCAAACCTCCTCTTGAGTTCTTTTACACTAAAGAGCTTCACTAATCTCGCCATATGAACGGAAGACCCTCATCTTGGCAAAGCGCCTGAACATCTTTGTGAAGGTGGGATATCTTTCCGAAAGGCTGGTGCACAGAATCACACACTGTACACCAGCTGAGGTCTAACCACTGGTTTATAAGTAATTACAATAACCGATTTAACCAAATTTTCTTGTTATATTCCACAAGTTCTTTAAATAGATGTTACCTCTAAATATTCTTGCTCAGCTGTGTGACCATGTTATGTAACACAGAGAAAGCGTTGCAAGGTATCTTCTACAGCTCTGTATGTTAATTGGATTCTGAGACAGGTACAAAAAATGAAACTAGACGTAAATTGTTTTCTTACTAGCTGGCTTATTTTCAGAATGCGGTATTACCTCCTAATCACCAATCACAGCAATCTCTCTTTATAAGTGATTGAAATTCGACACCGCCCTTCGCCTACATATCCCAACAAGCCACACTGTTCATGCATGCAGTTTAGTAGAACCATGGTCTGCAATTCTGTTCTTTTCTTTGCTATATGACTCTATTTGTAATGCCAAGCACCCACATGCTTTTTAATGTCCCTATCAATCTGTCCTGCCATTTGCAAGGATTTATTTCTGTGAACATTTCGATCTTGTGTTCTATTGCTCCCTTTACAATTTGGCAGCAGGTCTGAAGGTGATAGGCAGGGGTGAGGCAATGAAAGGATTTAAATACCTCATATAAAATTACCAATTGCTCAAATTATGATCCAAGCCTGAACTGCTGTGCTCTTCCAGCACCACAAATCCAGAATCTGGTTTCCAGCATCTGCAGTCATTGTTTTTACCCAATGTAAAATATCAGTTGACTGCATGGGTTGCGACAGCGCAGGACTAGAGTCTGAAGAGATGTGTAGTCACAGATATTGGATTTGCTTATCTCTGTTCTGCAGATTACAAGTCTCTTCTGACTTTGGCTGATACTTGGACTTCCCTCTTGAAAACCCTGTACTAGACTTTTTTAAGTCACAGCAAGGCCTGCAGCATGGGTGTAGGAGGTTTTCGATTTCCCCAGATTTGAATTCCAGGACTGCACATTAACAAAAAAGGAAACAGTAGACTAGAGGAGAAATAACCTACATTTACATAATGCCTTTCCCAACCTGAAAGCTCACACTACTCATTCACTTTTGAAATGATGGTTATACTGTGGGAAACACAGCAGTCAATTTAAACACAGCAAGCTCCCACAAATGAGATAAATGACCAGATAATCTATTTGCAGTTTTGTGCAATGAGGGACAAATATTCGGCAAAACATCAGGGAAATCTCTCCTGTTCTTCTTGAAATGTTTCCATTTTTTGCCCAGAAGGGAGATTGACCTAGATTTTATATCACTTCTGAATTACCAATCACTTAAATGTTACTGTTGTTGCAGCACTTATTGTCCTCTTGGTCAGTGTTAAAACCTAGTGTAATGTTGTTAAGGTGTATTGCAGGTGAATGGAGATGTGTTTAAATTATGACTGCTTTCCCTCTCTTAAGTTTAAGGCTATGAGGTATTACTTGATTTAATCCTCTTCCTTTTTACACTCGTCTCTTACTGAGATATTTCGAAGGGTATTTGATTCCAAATCTTTGAAATAGACTAGCAGCAGCAACCTTTAAGATGAGAACACACACACACACACACACACACACACACACAAGGATGTACATGACATGTTTCAGTAAATCCAGAGGTCTTAAAATCAATTTATGTGAGTTACAACTTGTAGGCGATCATTGTCGTAAAATCATGTTCTAAGGCCAGTTCCAGTTGTTTTCATTGTTGCGGGCAAAGTCTCGGCCTGTTTTCAATCAGCAACTTGAAGATATAAATGAAGAATTAGAGGAAAATAATCAACTCTATCTGGCATTCTCTCTCTCGCGCTGGAGGTCAAACAGCAACTAACTTGGAATCCCAGGGACAAGTCAAGAAGCTCAGCTTTCAGACATGTGACAAAGACACACATGTTAGTGTTAAAGAACCATCAGGAATAATCCGAAGTTTATTAAGCTAACAGCTTTACCTCTCCCATCAGAATTTCGATAGTCAGATGACAAAGTAGCTGTGAAAGCATTACTGCACATTTCAACATCCAGGACCTTGATGTTTTCCTTTATCCAGTGCTGTCCAGAGGCTGAATGTACATCTCCAGCCCTTTGTTTCAGTTTTTCAAACAACGTCTATACAATGCAGGGGGGTTGGGGGGGAAGGGGGGTGCTGCTGAAGCTTCTGGAAATATGGTCAGCTTCAGATATAGGAGGCCAATGATCTTAAACCTGAAAATATAGACGACATACTACATTTTCTTTGGGATTTCTCTTCATGCCCTTTAGTCATGACACAGAGGATATTCCACTGGAATTATGGTTACATGCCTTCTCTAGTTTCCTGTGGATCTTGTGCTAAAGATTTCTCACAGAAATTCAACTCCTTAGCTCTTTAAGCACCAAAAAAAAAGTCATCATCTATCTTTTTCAATTTGCTTCAACCTCCACAAATCTATTTTCTTGCCCTAATCCCGCAATGCCTCCTTTTTGGAAAATATACAATCTCCTGAGCCGACATACTTCAATAAATCTTCCCCATAACTTATTCCACAGAGGCATTTGTCGTTGTTTGACAGTGTAGCACTTGAGTATTGTTGAAAATAGATACATTTCATTCAAGTTTTCATGTAGCAACCATTTGAACAGTTGGCAAGAAATATCAAAATAAAAGTTAAGAGACGCTTATATTCTGAGTTTGCTAATTGGTAAGCAGAGGAATTTGATTAGCATTGCCATGGAAAATGCACCAGTTAATGATGACTGACAGTTAACTATTGATCTATTTTAAATTTTGCACCAGGCAGGTTGACTCTGATTGGTCATTTCATTGTCCTAAGAAATGAACCAAAGAATGGCTGACACCTTTTTTGTTGTACTAAAGCAGGACCAGTACATGTATGTGGATTTATAGAGTCATACAGCATGGAAACATTAATTGGTCCATCTTGTCCATGTCTACCAAGCTTCCCAAACTAAGCTAGTCCTGTTTGCCTGCGTTTGGCCCATACCTCTCTCAATCTTTCCAAAATTCTCATCCAAATCGTTTAAATAAATGACAAACAACAGAGGACCCAGCACCGATCCCTATGGAACACTACTGGTCACAGGCCTCTAGTCCGAAAAACAGCCCTCCACAATCACCCTCTATCTCTGTCAAACAAATTTTGTATCCAACTGGCAAGCTCTCCCTGAATCCCATGTGATCTAGATTAGATTAGATTAGATTACTTTCAGTGTGGAAACAGGCCCTTCGGCCCAACAAGTCCACACCGACCCGCCGAAGCGAAACCCACCCATACCCCTACATCTACCCCTTATCTAACACTACAGGCAATTTAGCATGGCCAATTCACCTGACCCGCACATCTTTGGACTGTGGGAGGAAACCGGAACACCCGGAGGAAACCCACGCAGACACGGGGAGAACGTGCAAACTCCACACAGTCGGTCGCCTGAGTCGGGAATTGAACCCGGGTCTCAGGCATTGTGAGGCAGCAGTGCTAACCACTGTGCCACCGTGCCGCCCATTTTGCTAACCAGTCTACCTTGCAGAACCTTGTCATAGGCTTTACTAAAGCCCATGTAGACAAAATCTATCACTCTATCCTCAACTGTCTTCTTGTTCACATCCTCAAAAAACTCAATCAAGGTTATGAGATATGATTTGCCATGCACAGAGCCAGGCTGAATTAGTCCTGGCCTCTCCAAATGCATGTAGATCTAATTTTTCAGGATCCCTTCCAACAAGTTTCCCTCTACTGATGTCAGACTCACTGGTCTATAATTTTCAGGCTTGTCCTTGCAGCCTTTCTGAAATAAAGGTACAACATTAGCCACTGTCCAGTCCTCCGGCACCTCACCCATGGCTGTAGATGATCCAAATATCTCTGCTAGGGCCCCTACAATTCCTTCCTTCGCTTCCCACAATATCCTGGGTTAGACCTGTTCAGGTCACAGAGAGTTATCTGCAATAAATCCTGACATGAAATGTTCATATTCATCTAAAGAATAGGAACTTGATTATTAATATATGTAGCTTCCAGCACAAAGATGTGCGCTATACTGAAAACACAACTGGCAATCCTAAATTGGTTGTCAGCGAAACTCGTTGCACATTCAAGATTATGGAGCAAATGTTGTTCAACTACAGCATCACACCTAATATTGAGCATTGCATTGTGTATTTTGTAGTCATGTGCTGGTTAGGCACAGTCACTACCCTGCTTGTTACAAATAGCTGAAGAGATACCTTAATGGATCATTTAATCCCTAAAGCATGAAAGCAGGCCATTCAGTCCATTGAGTCCACACTGTCCCTCTGAAAAGCATCCGACCCAGATCCACATCGTCCTCTGTAATCCTGCATGCCCATAGCTAATCCACCTAGCCTGTACATCCCTGGACACTACGGGCAATTTAGCATGGCCAATCCACCTAACCTGCATATCTTTGGACTGTGGGAGGAAACAGGAGCACCCAGATGAAACCTGCACAAACACATGGGGAAACTGTGCAAACTCCACACAGAGAAAGCCCTGAGGTTGAAATCGAATCTGGGGCCTTGGCGCTATGAGGTAGCAGTACCAACCACTGAGCCACCGTGTCACTTGCTTGACTCTATCCATCAGTCTTTGGGACATACAGCCTACATAACTAACATTACACTCACACTGAAATTCATTTCCAGCATTGCTCATTTGTGGGATAGGAAAATGTCTTTTGGCTTGATGGCAGCGTCTTGTTTGTCACAAACGCCACTCATGCTGCTGCTACATCGTAGCTGCATGAAGCAATTAGCTTCACCTTTTACTCAAACTATTGAGGTACCTTGCCCTTCTAGGATAAACTGTGGTAGTCTGGGCTGTCTTCAGGCCTAAATCAGATGGCCTTCGGCCTGATCATAAGCTTTGTGATTTACAGTAAGAAATTATCCAATCAGCGCAGCCACTATCCTGCAGGATGGCTTTGAAACACCAGATTTCAGCTTCAAATTTGTATGGTGAGCATATGACTGGGCATCTATTATAAGTTTGCTGATAAGGCCAGCCTTATAGAGTGTGTAACTGTGTATTGACCAATACAGGACGCAATAGTAGAGAACACTTGGCCAATTCAATTCAGACATTGAGGAAAGGGAGCTCATTTGACAGCTCCACCTCAAAGGTGAATTTGAACCAAAGATGGAGTCAATTAAGACAGGGAAGAAAATTCTTCTGTGTAATTGTTCATTCAAATGTAGCAAAAGTATCATTTATGTACTGCAAATATGTGAGAGTTGGGAGGTTAAGTATCATTCCATTGGAGACACATTTCTCATGGAACCCAACAAAGATGTTGGGCATTCCATGGTTTTCTCCACTCACATGGTATAAATATTGCTTTTCCTTTACTATTTCTTAAAAACTGTATTGACAAGTACAAGACTTTGATTAAAGTGTAACGTTTTCAGCAATTCATAAGCATAATTTGCGTGGAAAAGAAAATTTCCTCTTTCTTCTCATATGGATCATGTCCTTTAATACTGAAAACAGCCTGCTGTAATGTTCAAGTTGTGACATCAAAGAAGCTGTAGACCAATTTATTTTACTCAATTGAAATTGTACACTTTAATTCTTTATTTCCAGGAGAATGTACACAAGCTCTAATAGTTGGCCCAAGACATTTAATTCTTAACGAGTGCAGGAATCTGGAGAAAAGGAGCAACTTTCAATCCATCACCTCTACCATAAGGCTGTTGGAGAGAAGCTTCTCCCAGTTGTCATGTGAATTTACGTCCTGACCCATTGATGATGTAAACTATCTTATTCATATATTCACATTAACTCTCTACATTATAGCAATGAAGAGCCAGTTAGGTGCTTGATCTAGGCCTGAAAATGTAATGCTGCAGATTGATCACCAGATTGCTGATGATTTGGCCTTTGCTGTGCGTGAACAGCCTCCTATTTCACAGGCCAGGAGGTGAAATTGCTTTTGACAGAACTGAGAAGAGATGGAATATACTTAAAAATTAGCAACCACCCCCACCACCCCCCAAAAGCCCCTCAAGACACTGTACATAGGAAATACTAGCTGAATGCAGACAGCACTCTTCATCCACCACAGTAAAGGATGCGGCAGGTTCACACATAGGACCCTTGCAACACCCCAGGTTTATATCAGCTCTCAGGTTGGTACTAAAATTGCTCATTATTTTTACACCCACGTTGTGGTGTTTTACTGTTCCACATTTGCAGCGTACTGCCAGGAAGACAGAGTGTCAGCTGTTCATTTTGTTGCTGAAATAGCTGCCACAGTAATCCTTTACATTGCCTGTAATTTATAGGCTGAACTCCCCAGTATGTGACTTTACACATAATAGATCTTGGAGTAATATTAGTCCCACATTCAGTTAGTATTCTTTTTCTTGCTATTTTAATGAATGTTGTAAAATTAATGGGTTGACAAAGTTTCATTAGCTCAGCTGAGAGAATTTCAGGAAAGTATTAATATATTTATTCTGAATGTCATTCAGTAAGTTTCACTTCCTATTACAACTACTAACATTGATATAATTAAACAGTAAAAATGCCCCAAAGAGTCATAATCTGAAAAAAAACCCCGTGACACTGAATCAGCTAATGAAATATTTGAACAGGTGACCAAAAGATGGTCAAAGAGGTTAATTCCTCAGAAAGATTTCAAAAGGAGGTGAGACAAGATGGAGAGTATTTGGGAGGGAATTCCAGAATTACTAATCTAGGCAGTTGATAGCTGAAGGTGTGTAATTCTGGAAGAGCAGAGGTGGATGAGTGCAGAGATCTCAGATGGTTGTAGAACTGAAGAGAGTTACAGAGATGTGTGTCTGTGGGGAATAGGGGGCATGGTATTTGGATAGGCTTTGGTGGGAATTGAACACAATTGTAACATGGATGTCTTGACTCTCAGAGTGAGTGAACCACCAGCAGAGCTTTGGATGAGCTGATGATTATCAAGGGTCGAAGCTAGAAGGTCAATACCAAATGAGTACGTGAATACATTGTAATGATTATTTACATCCTCATCTACAACAAACTATTTTTTTTAAAAAAATTCAGTTTCTACAATAAACCTTCTAACCACCATAGCCAACAATAATGAGTGGAATGAGAAATTGTGGCTGGAAAGGTGAGGGTGGATCACTGTCATTGACCTCAACTCATTCTCACTCACAAATAATCTCTCAGCTCGCCCAATCTACTCTTGCGTGAGACTTTCCAGGCCTTCATCATCCTACATCAGTATAAGGTTGATAGCATGATGTAAGTAACTGTTTTTAACAATGAAATTAAGTCGTGCCTTTAAATTGTCCACAAGTGAGATTAGCATTCAATATGTTCCTCATTGTTAGGCCTTCTTCACCCAAAGGGTTGTGAATCTGTGGAAAACTTCCTGCCCAGTGAAACAATTGAGGCTTCCTCATTGAATGTTTTTAAGGCAAATATAGATAGATTTGTGAACAATAAAGGAATTAAGGATGATGGTGAATGGGTGGGTAAGTGGAGCTGAGTCCATAAAAAGATCAGCATGATCTTATTGAAAGGCGGAGCCAGGTGGCCAGATGGCCTATGGCCTATTCCTCTACCTATTTCTTATGTTCTTACATTTTTATAGGCAGGTTGTGTTTAAGAGGAGATTTTAAAGTAATGTTTTTATGAGGAGTACAGTCCAAAAATAAATATATCTTAAGCTTTGAACTGGTGAGTACTGA
Organism: Hemiscyllium ocellatum; assembly: GCF_020745735.1. Taxonomy (NCBI): domain Eukaryota; kingdom Metazoa; phylum Chordata; class Chondrichthyes; order Orectolobiformes; family Hemiscylliidae; genus Hemiscyllium; species Hemiscyllium ocellatum. Next base: position 54,770,286 of record NC_083404.1, read on the forward strand.
ATTTATCACAGTGCTTTTGGGCATGGGGGAGTGCATCAGTTGTTTTTCCATGTATTATTTTGAAAGATACTTCATTACTAAAAGCAAAAATCTAGATATGAGATGGCAGTGGTTTGTCTTGTATTTTTACCATTTGGGGGAGGGAGGAGATGATGAGATGGCCAAGACTGGTTCAACTGTATTGGAATAGGACTGCTCAGTGGCTATGTGGAAATGCTTTGGAGAAACCTGTCTTTGCATGTTCTAACTCAACACAGAGGAGGCAGTGATAGATTAGTACTGCCAGCTCTATCTGACCTGTGGACAATCTCTGTCAGTGGATGGAGCTTCTAGCAGTCACCAAGGCCATTGCAGCCTGAACTTTTATACCTCAGGCACATTCCAAGTGATTATCAGGGAATGTCAGCAAGTGATCAATCAATTAAACTAGTTACAGATAACCTGTTCATTGCTGTTCCCTTATTTTGCTCAGGAAAGCATGCAATAGAATAAGAATATCTTGTAAATTTCTTTTTGCATTAAGACATGGCTCAAAGTCTGAAAAAGGTTGCAAGAATTGCTCCTCTCAAAACACTGAATGCTGGGGCAATTGAACCTTTTAAGACTGAGATCGTTTGATATGAGTTTGATTGAAGTATCAGGAAATATAGAGCTAAAGCTAATAAGCAGAAATTTTTTGCTCCGTCATGAGATGGGACCATCACTTAAACAGCATTTATTATCCATCTCTAGTTGCCCTTGAGGAGACAATAGCCTTCTTTTAATTCTGCAGTCCATCTGGTGCAGATGCATCCACAGCACTGTCAAGAAGAGAACTTCAGAATTGCAACCCAGCAACATTAAAGGAACGGCAATCCAGTTCCAAGGCTGGACTTTATGTGGTTCTGAGGAGATCTTGCAGATCATAGTGCTCCGATTTACCAACTTTTTTTTAAACCATTGTTATCCTTGGTATAGGTACGCTCACAGTGCTGTGTGGCTGCTATCCTTCTTCTAGCTATTAGAGGTCACAAAATTGTAAGGGTCTCCAAGTAGTCTTGGTCATTTGCTGTAATGCGTCTTTTATATAATGCACATGGCTACCACTGTGCACTGACAATGGATGGAGTGAATGTTTAGGTTGGTAGATGAGATTCCATTTAGTATGTTTAAATCAAGTATTCTGGAGGCTAGCTTAAAATTGGGAAGGAGAACCAGCATTTGGTAAGTTAGTGTTTGAAAACATAATAACAGGACCTGCAGGAGATAAATTTAATTTGTAGGTGACACAAAGAGTTGATGCAGAGCAATAAGGACTGTGGAGGGAAATTGCTCTCAATCAACATAGACCTTATAAACAGGCATTGTCTGCTGCTCACAAGCCTTGTCCTATCTTTCTGCCTCTAACCCTGTCAGTATATGTTTGATTCCTTTCTCCCTCAGGTATTTACCTAGATTTCCCTTAAATGCAAATACGCTATTTATGTTAAGTAGTCTGTGTGATGGCAAATTCCACACATTATTCCCTCCATTAAATATTTTTACCTAACTTTCATTGGATTTATGAATCATGTTTTATATTTATGGCCCCTAATGCTACTCTTGTCCAAAGTAGAAACAATTCTTTAAATTTTCCTTATGATCTTAATAAATAATTTTGAAGGTCGAACCTTCTCATTTCAAGGGAAAAGAGGCCTGAGCTTGATCAGCTTTTCCTGCTGGGAATAACCTCTTGGTTTGGTATCATCCTTGTACATCTTTTTGCACCTTCTTGCAAAACGAAAGGTTTTGAATTACACTGCATATTATCGACAAACCTTTGGGCCCTTATGGAGGCAGATTTGAACATAGGACAATAAGTAGAGCCTGAGGGAATCCAATTACAAGTGCTTGGAAATAAATATCTTTTAGGGCTGGGTGAAAGAGTAATTGCAGGCAAGATGCCACTACCAGCATGATCTTATCCATGGGCTCCATTTTAAACCAGGCGTTTATCTGGATGACACCTGCTCAATCCCAGAATTATGCAATCACTGGGGCAGGAAGGCCACAGCCACAACCAATGACAATCCTGTACAGGGGCTCCCCTTCCATACTATTGGTCTTGGAGTAGTCTTCAGTAGTATTGAAGTACTCATGCTGCTCCCTACACGCATCAGCAATATCTATCTGTCCAGTTTGATTGCCAGTCAACCACATTGTCAAATCTTTTGAGTGGGCCCCAAGAATTTGCCTGCTGTCTTTAATTGATGGTGAATGTAAAAGTGGTATCTTAATTGTCTTAGGAAATGTGCACAAGGGAACATAGAGCAATTAGTTCAGGTCTCCAAAACTGACTTTTTCTAAGACATAAAGCATTCTCACTATGAAAACTATGGAGAAAATAAGTCATTGCCAGTGTATATGTGATGGATAGCATGGGTGAAACAAAAAAATGATGTGATAATTGCAGCACAGATGAAGGCCATTTGCTCTACTTTGTTTGTGGATGTTCTCTGAAAGCGCCACCTATTAAAATTCCACTTCCCCATCCTCCGCATAATCTTCTGAATCATTTTATCAGGCACTCATCCAATTCCCTTTTGAAAACCCACAACTGAATCTGCCTCCCCCACCCTCTTTGCAGTGTGTTACAAATACGAACCATAAAAACAATTTTTCTCTTGTTGCCTTTGATTCTTATGGCATTCACTTTAAATGGATTTGCTGCGGCTCGCACCTCTCCCTATCTACTCTGGCTAAACTCCTTGTGATTTAGAACAACACCCCTGTAGAATTTCTTCACAACTTTTCCTTATTTTATTGCTCTCTCCACATAAGTGAACTCCCTCATCTCCAGAAATATTTTTGTAATTCTTCTCTGAATCATGTAGAACACCTTTGGATCCTTCCTGACATGCAGTGCCCAGTATTGGGCATAGTAACCCATTCAAATCTGAATGTGCATTTTACAGAAATTCCTCTTTGCATTTCTATCTTTGCCGCTATTTTTGAAGTCCAGAATTTGGTTTAAAAACCTTTCTCAATCTGTCCTGTCACCTGCAATCATTTACACACACACACACACACACACACACACACACACACACACACACACACACACACACACACAGTATTTTGGTATGCTATGCATCATTCATCCTGCTAACATGAATCGTTTCACATTTCTCTGCACCATCTGCCATATTTTTGCCCATTCCAGCAGTCTGTCTCTCACCTCAAGAAATCTATCAATGTCCTCCTCAATTCACAATGTTACCAAGTTCTCTGTTTTCAGCAAATGTTGACATTGTGCCCTGCTCCCCCAAGTCTAGGTCAGTAATACATAATAAAGAAAAAACACTGATCCTTGATTATACTAATTATAAACATTCCTCCGATCCAAAAACCATCAGTTGAGTATTCCTTTCTGTTTCCTGTTTCTCTGCCTCTCAGCCAACCTTCTATTCAAGATGTCTCTGACTCATTTAAACGTTGCTGGCACATCAACACATTTTGGAAGTCAATGTACACCACATTGACTGCAATACCTTTATCACATCTCTCTGTTACCTCATGGAAACCTCAAGTTGGGACAACATGAATCATCTTCAGGAAATCCCTGCTGGCCTTTCTTAATTAATGCATGGTTGTGAAGTAAATTTAAACTTTTCCTTGATTGCCATTTTGAATCTTTTTCTTACTGCTCAAATTAAACAAACAGGCTTGTAGTTTCTTAGTTTATGCTTTCAACAAGGGATTTGCAGATAAGATACATGGATAGGAAAGGTTAAGAGGGAAATGGGCCCAACACAGGCAAGAAATGGGCCCAACACAGGCAAATGGGACTAGTTTAGTTGGGAATCTTGGTTGGCATGGACGGGTTGGTCCGAAGGGTCTGTTACATGCTGTATGACTATGTGACTCTATCTGGTCTGGACTTACCAACATTAAATGCAGTCAGTTTTTCTATCATCTCTGCAGTAACACTTTCTAACCCATTCAGAGTCTCAACTATCTCTTCATTCATTATGAATTCGCCAACAACCTCTTCTTAATATGTTAGTGTGATATGAAAGGCTTGAGGGCAGAACAGTGTGTCTGTCAAAGACATGGGGGAATTGAAGAGAAGGTAAGCTACCAAGGACACAGACAGTGCATTCCATACCAAAGCATGTTGCGTTCGAAGCAATCAGTGTCCTCAGCAAGCACTCACAACTATCAAATGGTTAGATGCAGAGTCATCCTCATATCTACCCAAACAATCTCTACATGTCAACAAAATAAAAGGTATTTCCACAAAAACAGTGTGACCAATGCAACTGTTATTTCAAACCTGTAGACCTATGTCTGTTCATATATTAACAGACCCTTACAACTAGGGAGAACTCCCATTGTATTGTTCTGGGGCATACTTTTATATTCATAGGTTAAAGGCAGAAATGCCACTGTTGTATTGCCCAGTGCTCCAGTGCCTAACACTGGAAATGTTATTTCATAGATATGTGCGTGCTGGGAAGAAGCTGCAGTATCTGCCAGCTGCTAAAGCAGACTGTATAAGTTCCAGTTTGCAAGGTAATCAGCAATCGATATCTCCGTCTAGACCCATCTAGTGGATTTGATTGAATTTTAATTTCCCACAAGGCTGAATGACCTGACAAAACAGCTGGCCCGAAGCAGCATCAGCAGACAGCAAGGTGAAAGACAACAAATGTCTTTATAAGAGCAGGATGTATGATTAAAACTGCTAATGGATGTACTGACCTATTGTGTAATGCTGCACTTCCCAGTCTATGCATCCTAACCTCAGTGGAAAGAGTGACGTTCCTATTCCATGCTTTAATGAGTTAATGTTATCTTTCAAACAGTTTAAATTTATATTTAAAAAATTACTTTATTTGTACTCAGTCAGTCCATTCTTGTGTATTCCTTGTACATTATAACAACAGAATCAGGGATAACATGAAAACAGATGGCATTTTTGGCTCCAGTTCCTTGATAAATAAACATAAGGGTTTTTTTTAAAAGGGGTGCGAGATTTAATTTAAGTACAATATAGAAAAGGGTTTGCACATTGATAAACAGTGTGCTGTCAAATCCATACGGATCCTATTAATAAAAAAAAATGAAAAGCTGAATACGTACTGTGGGCCGTAAAGGTTTCCTTTTAACATGAGAGGTCACAGCACATGTATTGATTTTTTGTGAATTAAGATGTTAATATATCCATAATTGGATAATGGGGATTGTTTTTTTCCCCCAGTTGGTCGATAACTATGTTTCTTCAATGTTATTCTGGGTGGCTTGTCCATTATTTCTTAATCTTACAAGTGAGTGACCTTTTCCTTCAGTGTGCATGAATGTTATGAGCATACAAGTGAAGGGTGTTCTTGCTAGGGAATGGAATATTTTTCAGTGTGTCAGCAAGAGGCACTCCCAGGACAGCTGTAGACATGCAGAGTTAAACTCCCCTTAGCTAAATCACAACTGCTTAGAGCAGAGTAGGTGAAGAACATGTTTGACCGAGGTGTTTAAGTCACAAAGCATTTGGATGGAGTAAATTAAGAGATACTGTTTCCAATGGATAAAGAGCAGATAACCAGAGAGCGTAAATTTCAGGTGATTGACAAAGGACCAGAGGTAACATGAGGAAAACAATATTTTTTACATTGTGTGGTTTGGATCTGCATCGGGCTGCCTGATAAGGTGGTGGATAGAGATTCAGTAGCAACCTTCAAAAGCAATTGAAGACTCAAAGCAGGAAAAGAATTGCAGAGTTCTGAAGAAAGAAAAGAAGAATGGGACTTGATTGGATGGTTCTCTGAAAATGATGTTTCTGATCCCTGTAGAGAACAATCACTTTTAAAAAAGAAAAATTGAACTTGCAGTTGATTGCTAATAGGATGATATGACAAGATTTTATCTTTTAAAATGATTACTACAACAAACAGATTAATAGCACTCTTGACTAAGCACAGTTCTTGTAGCGTACAGCCATGCCAAGGTTCCGTCATCCGAGTTCTGGTCTCCAAATTTGAGGAAAGACATTCTGGCTATTGAGGCAGTGCAGCGTAGGTTCACAAGGTCAATTCCTGGAATGGCGGGACTACCTTATACTGAAAGACTGGAGCGACTGGGTTTGTATACCCTTGAGTTTAGAAGACTGAGAGGGGATCTGATTGAGACATAAGCTTATTAAAGGATTGGACACTCTGGAGGCAGAAAACATGTTTCCGCTGATGGGTGAGTGCCGAACCAGAGGACACAGCTTAAAAATACGGGGTAGACCATTTAGGACAGAGATGAGGAGAAACGTCTTCACCCAGAGAGTGGTGGCTGTGTGGAATGCTCTGCCCCAGAGGGAAGTGGAGGCCCAGTCTCTGGATTTGTTTAAGAAAGAGTTGGATAGAACTCTCAAGGATAGTGGAATCAAGGGTTATGGAGATAAGGTAGGAACAGTATACTGATTAAGGATGATCAGCCTTGATCATATTGAATGGTGGTGCAGGCTCGAAGGGCAGAATGGCCTACTCCTGCACCTATTGTCTATTGTCGATTGTCTATTGTCATGCTCATCTCCTGGATAGCTTCCATTACCGGACGTTTCTGCCACACACGAACCTTGAAGAGCCACACAGCTGGAATGAAAATGAGAGGAAATGCTGATTGTAGACATCTTATTTTTTAAATTACGAAACAGAGCATTCTACTTTTACTTCTAACATAACTGAAAATTCCATTTCACCGGTATTCTGTGCACTGTCTGATTAAGTTATCGTTTGATTTTCCTGAACACAGTCTAAAGTGGTTTTCAATTCCTGAGGGTTTATTTTTGTTCCTTTCCTCACCCAACCTGGCAAATTTTAACCCTAGAACTAGTGAGGGCATTTTCTGATGGTTCACCCTCTAGTGCAAGGTAGGCAAATCTTTCATCCTCATTTCATTTCCTCACCAAATTTGGCCTTTTACATTTCAGTTTGAGTCCGCACCCACATTCCTGAATGGTGAACCATAGAAACCTTTGACAAAATCTAAAAGAGAGAAAATAGCTTGAGACCATTCAGCAATAGGCTTCAGAAATCTGAAACATAAAGGGATTCAGGAATCCTCATTCAGGATTCTTTTAAGGTTAACATACAGGTTCAGTGGCAGTTAGGAAGCCAAATGCAATGTTAGCACTCATTTTGCGAAGACCAGAATACAAGTGCAGGGATATGGTGTGGGTTCAGGTGATTGAGAATATTTAAGACAGAAATAGATAGATTCTTGATTAGTATGAGAGTCAAAGGTTATGGGGAAAATGCAGGAGAATGGGATAGAGAAACATATCAGCCACGATCTAATGGTGGAGCAGACTTGATGGCCAGATGGCCTCATTCTGCTCCTAGATTCTATGGTTTTATGGATATCCTAGAAACCTTTTCCCTCTCAAAGCCTACACCTGCACTAACATGAAAAACATAGGTCTTGTATCCAGGAAAAAAATGCTGATTAGCTATTGTTGAGACTCAAATTTTTTATCTTAGATGAAAATGGACAAGCATGTCAGGATCTAAAGCATAATTGTTTACAATCTGGCATTCTTAACATCTTCCTGGGATTTTGGAGTCGACCAATCTGTTTACTGTATCTGCTGGGACAGTCTCCAAGTGTGAGCTCCTTACATGTATCTTTTAGCAAAGCAATCTGTGTCTTCCTTTAATCTTTAATAGACCTCTCAGCCAGGCATGTTGTTGGTAAACTTTGGAACACAGAATGATAGGATTTTATGTACAAAAGGTGGCCATTTGAACCATTGTGTCTGTACTGACTACTGAAAGAGCTACCTAACTAGTCCCATAGATCAGTTGGGGACATGGGCAAAAAATGGCAAATGGAGTTTAATCCAGACAAGTGTGAAGAGATGCATTTTGAAAGGTCAAGTACAGGTGGAAATTATACAGTGAAAGGCAGTACCTTTCGGAGTATTGATATGCAGAGGTGTCTGGGTGTGCCGGTGCACAGGTCACTGAAGGTGATAGCACAGGTAGATAAGGTAGTAAAAAAGGCCTATTGCATGCTGGGCATTGAGGAAAAAGCTTATGCTGCAACTCAATAGAACTTTATTTAGGCCATAGTTGGAATATTGCATGCAGCTCTGGTCACCACACTAATGGAAGGATGTGGATGGTTAGTAGAGGGTACAGAACGATTTTAGCAATAAAGAAAGGTTGGATAGACTGAGTTTGTTTTCACTGGAACACAAGACATTGAGGGGCATTCTATTAGAAGTTTATAAGATTGTGAATGGCATAGGTAGAGTGAAAAGTATGAGGCATTTTCCCAGGGTGGAGGGGTCAATTACTAGGAGACACAGCTTCAGAGTGCAGGGGGGATGTTTAAAAGAGATGTATGAGGCAAATTTTTCACACAAAGCATTGTGAGTACTTGGAACATGTTGACAGAAGAGGTGGTGGAAGCATAAAAGCAGCATTCATGAAACACTCGGGCAAATACATGAATAGTAAGGGAGTAGAGGGATACAGATCATGTAAATGAAGGTAGTTTTAGTATGGAAGGGCAAAATGTGGAGGTGCAGGCCTGGAGGGCTAAAGGACCTGTTGTGTGCTGGATTGTTCTTTGTTCTCTTTATTCTCATTCTCTAGCCCATGAATTTTATTATTTTACCCTAGATTAGAGATGCTATCCCAAAATGTAACTTGATAATTTGACAGTAACTTATATGATTGAGAGCCAGGAGAAGGTGAGGACTAGCTTTGATTACCACCCACTAGCTAACCCACCTTACCCCCTCTGCCTTCAGAACAACTGTGTGCTCTTAGTTGTTGACCAGTGCTGAGGTAGTCAGATGGTACTGGCTCTGTGGGCCTGAACAAAACTGACAAAAGTGAGGAGGACTGTAACAAATTAGGAAGGGAACAAACTTATTCCTGCATTTTATGAAAAGGGGAATGAGTAAATGGCTTGTAGTTAAAGTAAAAAAATCAATAAAGAATATATGAGAATAGAAGTGTCAGGTAAGTGCTCTTTCATAATGAAAAGAGGCTGTAATGAATTAAAATTCATAAATGATCCTAATGGTGACAATCTGACTAAACTGAAAATGCAAGAAGGATTTCTTTGGCCCATGCACTGCTGAATGACAATGTGCAACTTTCACTGATTCACCACATGGCCATATTTGTAATATGACTATGGGACAGGCTGACATGTAGTAATGTCATTGTGCAATTCAGTTCTGAGCTGTCCCTTCATAGACTGCAATCTAGATATTTTTGGGGACATTTCCTTGTCAACATTTTGGATGGTGCAATGGAATTTCTGTCAGTACAATAAAGCCAGCCTCGAAAGAAGTCTTGTGTCTGCATCAACTTAGAGACAGAGGACAGGATTAGATCATCAGGGCTCCAAGTCTGTCTCATCATTCAGTTAGATGATGGGCAATCTGTACCTTAATTCCACTTACCAGGACTTGCTTTGGAAGTTTTGCCATTCTAATTGATCTTGCTTCAGAAGCTCACAAACTGTACAGAACATTTGTTGGTCTTGGAATGACTACATTAGAAGGCTAGAAGGTTTTGGTACAGCTCAGGGGTTTTGGTGGAGAATCACAGGATTGTTATGGCACAGAAGGAAGCCATGTGGCCCACCATGCCTGCATTGGCTCTGCAAATGAGCTTTATTACCCAATAGTCATCTCCTGCTTTTTCCCCAAACTCCCTGAAAATTATTTCTATCCAATTGATCACCCAATACTTCCTTGATGCCTCAGTTGAATCTGAACTATATTTCCAGGCAGTGCATTCCATGCCCCAACTACTCACATCACCCTTACTTCACATCTCTTTAAATCTATGCCCTCTCATTCTTGTACTTGTTGCAAGTACGAACAGCTTCTCCAGATATAATCTATCCAGTTTGCCCATGATTTTAAAAACATCTATGAAAGTTCATTTCAGTTGCCTTCTGTGCCTCCTGATGAAGGGCTTATGCCCGAATCGTTGAATTTCCTATTCCTTGGATGCTGCCTAACCTGCTGTGCTTTAACCAGCAACACATTTTCTTCTGTGCAAGACCCAACTTCTTCCGTTTATCCCCATAACAGAAGTTTCTCATTCCTAGATCTATTTTTGTAAGTTGCTTCTGCACTCTCTCCAATGCATACACACCTTTCCTGTAATGTAGCACCCACAACTGCACACAATAGCTCAGCTGAGGTCAAGCAAGTGTCTTATAGAAGCTCAACATCACCTCCTTGCTCTTGTAAGCTATTAATACAGCTGATTGTATGCTTTATTAACTGCTCTCAACATTTAGTCCGCCACCTTCAACGATCTCTGCCCAGCTTCCACTGTTCCTGCATCCCTTTTTGCATTTTAAAAATGAAATGCAAGAAAAATTACTGGGAAGAATCTGAAGGCCTGATTATCCCTTGCCCCCAAAACCGACACAGTGCTGACACACAGTTACCCCCCGCCATCTAAGTCTCATCTCCTTCTCTTGCTCCATAAGCCAGTGTCTCCCTGAAACCCGGCCTGCAGACTCACTTGCAACTCAGGGGTTTTGACGGAACACCTCAGACGGGGAGAGGGGTGGTGTTTTGGTGAAACATCTCGGAGACGGCAGGTTTGTTGGAGCAACTCAACGGTGGAGATTTGGTGGAGCTCAGGAGGTTTTGGTGAGTCTGGGTGTGTTTTGTGATGGTTCGGGTCAGCAGAGCGGGAAAGAGTTTCTGTGCAAAATCCTTGCAGGGAAATTGTAATCACATTTCTGAAATGATGTTTACAATTGCCTAGCGGATTTAATGGCCCTGGATATTTTGTGACATTTCCTAGAGATCTCCTGGGCACTGGACCCACAGATAAAGAATGATACACACTTACTTTGGAAAAGTTCACAGTGAGGAACTAAATAGAGTTCAATCAACTCCTGAAAATACTTAATGGGAGAATTTGGACAAAAGTTTGTGACTCTTGCAAGTTTTGGCAGCCTTTTACACCGATTGCTTTAAAAAAATGAGTTGCATTGTTAAAATACATTGATAGGTTTTTTGTGAGACAGATATTAAGGTTTGGGAAAGCAAATGGGTTATTAGAGTTAAGATAGAGATCTGTCATGATCAATTCAATGACAAAGTAGAATTAAGAAGTGGTTTATCCACTCCCCCTGTTCCTCAGGTCACTTCTTCCTAAAGCTCGGTCATGGAGAATATTGCCGACCAGGATTTGTCTGATTTGAATTAAAATTGGAAAAATGAAGCACTGACATCTTCTGACAATGAATAGAACCAAATGGAGATCCATTGAGTGGTTTCCCAGAGATGTATTTGGTAATTTTCAGCTTCATCATCTGAAGATCATCGCTCCATTCAACTTTGTCCTCCCCCACACCCCCCACCCCCAACTCCCATTTAAATTATTTCCCCAATTTCATTTTAATATTATCTGGAGAGTTTTCCTAGAAAAATGGATATGCCATTGCTGAAAGGTCACATGATGCAATTTACAATCTGTACTGACTCAACTGATCTCGGGTACAGTGTTGAATTTGGGACTCCCCAACTTAGAAGAGCATAGTGTTCCCATTCCTGTAGTTGGATGAGACGTCTGACAAAGTTTTGAATTAAACTTAACTTGCTTAACTACAAAACATTTTAATACCCAATATGTGGGCTTGTCCTTTTCGAGAGGTTTTGGAGCACCTTAAACGAGGAGCGAAGGGAAGAAGAGAAAAACTGCAACAAGCTAAAATCTAGACAACTTTGAAAGATCAATGAAAGCTCTAGCATCAGAAGGTTAATTGGCCCAGTCATACAAACACTATGGCTGTAACCGCTGATCAGAAGCTGGCAGTTCTATATTATGTAGCTCACCTCCTGTCTCTCATGAAAGCCTGGCCACCTACATCGAAGAAGTCAGGAGTGTGTTGGAATACTCGCCACTTGTCTGAATAAGGACATTACCTACAACATTCAAGAGGCTTGATTCCATCTAGGCCAAATTGTTACGCCGTGATGAGAATAGTGTGCTGGAAGTCAAGCCCCACAATTCCATAGTCATCACAAATATGAAATAGGACCAATTTAAACACTAGGATGCTTAATGGCTGACTGTGATCACCATCTAAGATGATAAAACCTGCCAGGTTTCATCATTGAGCAACGAAACAAAAATGTTTTGATTAAAAGAAACTTACCATCTCTCATTTGGCTAGATGGATTACTACTTACTAATATGTCAACTTAAATTTAATACCCTTTAAATCGAAATACACAAATTCATTCACAAAATAGATGAGACAAACAGCTTTTCAGGAATATCAAGGCTGGAAAATATAGGAAACTGTAATAAAACCTGTGGATCAAGAAGCCAAATCAAAAGGGATTGAATTAGGTGAAGTTTTCACAGTTTTTCTTTTTACTATATCACATTGTTGACTGTGGACAAACTTTAATTTAGTAGTTGGTTCAGTTGGATCTATGTCTTCACATGAGTAAGAAGGTTTCTTTCTTTGCCAAGTCTTTTCAATTCACAGAGAATAAGAGGGAGAACAGTCTCACTCACTTGAAGGCTTTCAGAGGTCTCAGTCCAAAATTCCCTACCACTGCCCCCCTACCCCCCCCACACCCTAGTTCTGTGACAATCTGCTATTGCTGGGCAGTCCTCCACTGCCTAAACAAACCTGTAAACTGGAAAATGGAGAAAAGACACCTCATCTTCCACTTAGGAAGACTACAACCATATGGCCTTAATATTGAATTCAACAGTTCCCAAATCTCCCTTCCTCCCCCAACCCCATCCCAGATCCAACCCTCCAACTCAGCTCTCCTACCTGTCCAACTTCCTTCCCATCTATCAGCTCCACAACTCCCACTGACCTATCATCATCATTTCCTACCTTCGCCTATGTATCGTCATTCTACCCACCCTTCCTCTAGCCCCACCCCCGCTCTATTTATTTCTCAGCCCCTTTCCCTCTCCCCAGTCTTGATGATGACTCTCTTGCTGGTCAGATGCTGCTTTACCTGCTGTACTTTTCCAGCTCCACATTTTATAGACTTTGACTCTTCAGCATCCATAGTCCTCATCATCTCCCAGTTTTGTTTTCAACCCAAAGACATCTGGTGCCAGTTTGTGTCTCAAAAGTATCGTCAAGTTTCTTCAAAAAAATTGCATGCTTTTGAGTAACCAACAAATGTCTGCACAGTTCTATTTTTCCTTTGAGTTCCAAAATTTCATTTTCCAGTGTACTTTGCAAATAAAGTATATGCAGGAAGTGACCATTTGATTGGTACCTCCAACCACCATATTAAACATCTAGTCCATCCATCATCAGCCCACAGTGATAGCAGCATGTACCAGCTGCAAAGTATAATTGCAAGAAATTGCGATGGTTTCTACAACAGTGTCTCCCAAAACTGCAACAGATGGATAGGAACCTGACTGATTGCAAATTCTCCTCCAAATCACACACTATTTTGACTAAGAAGAGTATCACTGTCCCTTCACTGCTATTGAACGAAAATCCTGGAGCACCCTTCCCAACAGCACATCCCACATGCATCGCGGGGATTTGACCATTGACTTCTCACGGGCAATTAGGGATGGGCAATAATGCTAGCCCAGCCAGTGAAACCCTCCAAGGAGAAATGAAAACAAAAATTAATCTATGACTGGATATAACTTTATGAGTCATTTATTCATACACATGAATATCAACTGGGAATTTTTTAATAAATTAAAATATTCACAATTGGAGTATGCAATTTATTGATCAGGAATGTCCTGGCTTTACTGTTTCACTGTCACACCACCACTATATAAAACCCATTACATTCTATAGAGTGATCCATCTATGCATCTATGCATTTCATTCAAGCCAAAACATACCCTAAACAGCTTGTCTGTATTTTTAAAAACATTTGGCAACTGGTTCTTGAGTACTTGTGCCATTATTTTTCCGCAGAACCAAAACAGAACAGTAACATTAGATACGCAAACATTTTGTTTTTAGATCCAGGCTCAGAAACAAAAGTTTCAGTTTGGACCAAGAAGAATCAGCAACTCTAACTTGTCTGTCATGTTCTTAATGTCAGTTGTACACTCGATGAAGTTTAGCTGCAGCTGTGGGTCTTGCCCAAATCCATTTTCAGATGAGAGGAATCCTGCTTGGTGAGCAAACCCATTTCACTATTCACCGGGTTTTAGGATTATTTCTGCTTCTGTCAATCACTCGCTGGAACCAATGGCATTATCCAGAAAGCTGGTATCAGTTTGAAGTTATCAATAAATTAAAACACATAGTTCTACAACAAAAAGTACCTAAAGATTCTTTGAAGGGAAAGAAAAGTCATGAAGATGACATGATCTTGTCCCAACAATATATCTCCGCTACTTGTGCAGTGATTACCAACAGTGGCTCTAAAACAGTAGAATCTAAAGCCATCGTACACCTGTTTATGATAATGTATTGACTGGTCCTGATGTTAAAAATGAGTCTATCCATACTTTCTCATGAAGACCTTTTTAGCGATGTCCATACCTTCACGTAGACTCTTGCTGACATATTCACAGCAAACCCACTGTGCAGCATTGCGATACATAAAGGATGGCTGGGTTCAGCATGCGCCCTGATAAAGCCCCCCATGACATAGTAAAGTGAGTGCAGAGACCAGGTATCTGAAAAGATGAAGTGGCGAATTCTTTGACACTTGGTTGGCAACGTACTCAACTCTGATTTCAAAAATTTAAGTCCCAGAAGAGAAACTTGAGCACAAACTCCACATTGAAAACCGAGTGCAGTACTGAGGGAAGGCTACATTTTCAGAAGTGTTATCTTTCAGATGAGATATTAAAACAAGAGCCCATCTGACCTTTTGGGAAATGAATTGATCCTGTGGTGTAATTTTGAAGGAGAATGGCATTCCAGACCACTATTCACTCTTAGTCAATATCATTAAAACAGATGATTTGGTAACTATTTCATTGCTGCTTCTGGGAGTTTTCTGTGTCTTAACTGTCTGCCCATTTTTCCTACAACAGTGACTATGCTTTGAAAGTACTGCATAATGCGTAAAGCATTTTGGGATGTATCAAAGTCATACAATACGAAATAAAAGTGCTTCCTTCTTTCAACCTTCTCGCCATGAGCTCTGTAATACAAGTGCCAAACTGGTGCTGAGGAGGACCCCCATCAATCACACCTCTTAACCAGAAAATGTCTCCCCTGCAGGATACTATTTTCAAAGTGTCTAGCATAATGGAAAAACTGAGTCCGTCAGCAATCTGACATCTTAAGGATAGATTGGAGAAAAAAAATGACTTAGTTGCTGTCAAAATATATTCATTAAAGCTCCACAGAAATAGGAGCTTAAGCGTTTAACATTAGCATCTTTTGTTACTTTTAAGTGAGAACAAGTCACTGTTAAATTCGGTGCTATGTTTCAGTCCCCATAGACATACCGGGGCTGATGGATACCAGATATTGCACTGTGCAAATGTCTGGGACCTGGTCTCTGCATTGACTTTGCTGTATCATGGGGGCTTTAATCTGACAGCAGATTCCAGCTCCACATTTTCTCAGGCCTATAGCGCTGCCAGTTGTCAGTGGCTCTGCAGTCCATTCATATTTAGGAACACAGCCAGCATCAGAAGAACCAAGCATCTGCAGTCAGCTGCTCTGCTCTGATGCAAACGTGCCGTCTGCATTTTTTCATTTCTGGGTCTGTTCCCGGGACACACAAGGAGACAAAAATCAACCACTGATGGAAAAATCAATCAAGCAGTCTACAGGACGAGAAAAACAATGTCGAATGCAGATTGCGCAGAATATGATACGTGGGCCAGCTTGAGTGTGTGCAGTGAAGGCTACAGATGCATTGCACGAGCCATCCAGGGTGAGGTTTAAAGTGCGGGTCTTCAGTTTTAAAAATAGACACTTGAATGCAAACAATGACAAGTACTTGTGCACGAAAATACAGAGGTCATTTCTCTGGAAAGGAAAGGTGGCGTAGACCAAGATAAATTCACGAATACTGGTTAAGTTGTGAAAGGACGGGGAAGCTGGTTGGTTGCTTGTGGTGAGTCAGTGCAAGTCTGAGTTGACCACCATTTGAATTGCTAACTGGAGAAGGCTCCCACGAGGGAGGAGTTTTGTGACCTCTGCTGCTCAAAGTACCTAACCTGGAAATGCAAAATCTGAGCAGCTTGCTATCTATCTGCTGAAGCTTCTTCAGTAAGCATCAGTGGCATACTTATCTGATCATGAATTGAAGAGAGGTTGTTAGAATACTATTTCATCTGCAATCTAACAGGAAGCAACAGATATAGGCTGATGCAAAATGAAAGAAGATGGTCGGTAGTTTCTTAATAAAGATTTATATTCTATGACTTAACTTTTTTTTGAAAGACTATGTCTTGTAATGTAGTGATTTTATTCAATCCTTCAATTTTAGTCCCCAGGTCAGAAATTGCTGTGTGCAACAAAGCAGATATATAACATGGTAAGAGTATGGCATGGCTGCATGTTTTGTTTTAAAAGGGACAGACTCTAGACCAGTAGGCTCAGACTCGGCATATGTTCGTACAAATTGTGTTTTAAATGAGATATTGTACATGTTGAGTTTTTCTACACAGAATATGTTATAAAGCTACAAGGATTAGACATCGGTTTTCCCTTACAATTGGTTTTCCAATTGGTATGTAATTATTATGTCTTTCACCTCAGAATTTTTAATCAAAACTAAAAATGATTTTTATTTAGCTCACTCTGTAAAGTAATGTGATTTGAATGCCCATAACTCTCTCTCGTCCTCTCTTCCATAACTTCTCATGATAAAACCATCTCACTTTCTATTTCAGAAAGCTATGAACAGTCTGGGGTTTATAGTCATCTTGGCTGATGAACAGCAAGCTGCTGCCTTGGGGAAGTAGGGTGGGGGACATATCAAATGTTTTTATTTGAAGTTCTAAAGTCATCCCCTGAGTGAGGCAGTTCCCGAGTTTCGCTTGGGGCTCCACATAGTCATCTCACTGACACCTGACTGCCTTTCAGCCAACCATAGCAGACGGCTTGTACAATGAACAACCCTGAGACTTCAGCTCACAACTGCCTGGTTGGGAGTCAGTGCTCGATATTCGACAGCCCAGATCTAGTGGATGTTACTATCTGACAATTGTTAACTTCGCCATAGTCAGAACTAGGATAGAATCAAAAAAACTGTGCAGAGCGGGAGGACACTGAAAGAAAGGAACTGTGCAGTACGCTTTTTCTGCAAAATGAAAACCTCAAAGGGTAAATATGGTGTAAAGCAATTTGAATAAAATGTAGAATATTCTTATTAGTTCATTTGATTAGCACTTTAAAATGTAACTTGAATTTCTGATCACAATCTTGGATTTAAATTGTTTTCAATAAAAATTTTAAAGGGTTGTCTTAAATATAAGACAAAGACTGATGGCTGTTTCTACTCTGGGCAGTTTAGTTATGTGTTGTATCTGAGTTCTGATTCATCATTGCTCAAAGATTCCTTTTTTTAACAGGTTCCAGAACATCCAGCTTACTACAGATTCTTCCCTTTTTATGCCCAAAGCTAGGCTTAGATATGAGGGAAAGAGTGAATTGACTTAGTGAAATCAGTTGCCTGATGCAAATGATGGCAAGCAGCTGAATTATGCACATTAGTTAAAGCTGAACCTTAGATTAACAGCAGCCAGTCAGTCAGCAGATTTATACCGATTGATGTCATGGTAATAAAGATTCCAGTTCAGTACATCATGCTCACAATCAAATACAAGCTCCTTGTGAAGTACATTCCTGTGTTATTGACATTGGGGCTCAGCCAGGGGAGGTAGCCTTCAGCAAGTGAGGAATGTCATAGTATTACAACGTTTATCAGTAAGGTGCAGAGGCTATGATGAGAGGATTCTCTATTAAATAAATGATACACAAGGTGATGGGTGGAGGAGCAGTACTGACATAAGGCTGACCTGATTAACTGTTACCACACACTTTAGACATTAGCATTTATAGTACTCTACCAAATGTCAGACTGCTCTGTTCACTTAGATTGTTCATAGTAGTTATGTTATACAATACTGGGTTTAATATTTATTAGTGTCTGCCTATGTGCATGTTACTGAGCTCAACCAGTCATGGTATCCAGCATTTGGATACAGTCTTCATAAAATGGCTTATCTATTTTGTGGCTTTATTTTTCCTTCTCTAGCATCAGTCCTGTTCTTCTGAAGCCCATAATTCCACAGATGTTGGCAATGTTTGGGTGTAAGTGACTACCGCGGATGTGTGCTCCTGGATTGTTGAATGTTGGCAGGCACAGTTGGGAAGGAAGATCCCGAGCTGTGATCCAGAATGAGTTTCCCGTTGTTGCATCCCATAAGCTGCCTCAACATATTTACCTAACTGTGGTTTACTCTCTAACACTAGGCTGTATTTAACAAATCATACACAGGAAAGACCAATAAAACCATCAAATGATGCATGATGGTCCGACTCATCTTGTGCACTCAAAATGGAGCACCACTATAACCACTACATTAATTTCCAAGTTTTACTGTTTTTTTTTAACTGGAGCTGTATCTCTAGTTTCACACTTTTCAGCAAAGTCACAGAAGGGTCGCATATCTGCAGAGTAACCAAACATGTTTGCTGAGCATCAGATTGACTCCGGGGGAATCAGGAGTCACAAATGTGGAACAAATAATCAATACAAAGCCAAATGTATAAACCCATTCAACCCTTGCTTTCAGTTAGAATCATCCAAAGCAAGCAGAATTAACAAGTTTGCTTTATTTGATTTGTTATTCCTTAATCAAGCTGACTGCACAAATGTAGAAAGAATAGTATATGAAATGATGCACTCTAAAATCTTTCAGCTCATCTTTAGCTGAGCCCTTTTTTGGGCATCTGTCCAATAGATATTGCTTCTTTATCTTTATTCTTTGTGAAAATGCGCTATCTTTGTTCTGCTGGTGGCTTTCCCACAATTTCCTTTGATGTGGAGATCTTCCTTGTATTCAAGCAAATGTTTCTAAGTCTTCATGCAATTGTAAAGTTTGGGTCTCACAAGCCTCTCTAGTGCCAGTACATATTAATTAGATTTTTATTTTCTTTGGGATAAAGGTCGCTGTCAAAGCCAGCTGTTGTTGGCCATCCTTACCTGGCTGGAGCTGAGTGGCTTGCGATGCTATCTGAGAGTGTGGTCAGTTGTCCACTACATGAATGTGGATCTGGAGTCATTAGTTGGTCAGATGAGGTAAGAATGGCAGGTTTACCTTGCTAAAGGACCTTGGTTTTTGTAATAACAGATGATGGTTTCATGGTCACCATTACTGAGAAAATCTTGCAAATCCAGATTTAACCATAAATTGAAATGAAATCCCACCAGCTTCCAGAGTGAGATTTGCACCCACATTCCCAGAGCCTCAACCTGGCTCTCTGGCTTAATAACCCATAAATCATTAATATTTCCCAACTCAGCATTTATACCTTGGGAGGAAATTGCAGTAAATCTTTCATTCTGAGGCTGTGGGTGACAATACCACCCCTTAAAGAGTTCAAAGATTGCTTGTTGCTGTGACAGACTGTTTCAAAGGCCCATTTGGGTGCTCTAGGATTTCATTCCCATTGTTATAATAACAAGGAAACAAAGAAGAGCCCTCCAGCATCCATCCTTCACATCCTTACAGCCCCCATGCACTCACCAGTTCTCCAGCCTCAATAATGCCAATGCATGCCACCTAACCTTCCCAACAAACCTCCACACACAGTGGTTCTACAGAGTATGTAGAGGATAATGACAATTCCATGCCCTTTCATCCTCTACATACTCTGTAGAATCACTGAACATTTAGTAACAATGGTATTTGTAAAAACAGTTATTCATTCCTAACTTTTAATTTCTTTAAAAATATAGCTTTGCCACAGATCTTGATTAAACCAACCAAAATTTTTTGAAGTATCAGTAGCATTAACTGCAAGCACCTGACATCTCTTTATCTCGTGTAAAGTAATGATTGTGCAAGCCTCCTCATCCTCTCCCTACCTCTGCCTCACCTTCGCATTGCCCTTAACAGCCTTTGCATGTAGATTAATCAATTAGAGAACACAAATGATTTACTCTAGGTGGTTAAGAGGTGAAAATATGCAACAGGCAATTTTGTGACGAAAGGAAAAAAACATGCAAGAGTACTTCTGGATATAAGAAAGAAAAGAAAAATAAATGTGCAATTGATAGATAGAGTAGATTGTTGAGTAAGAGCTATCAATCAGGCAATGTTCTCCCTGGGACATAACTTTTTCAACAGACTGACAGACATCTGGCCTTGAAGACATAAGGCATGTGTTTATTCTTTCTGAATGAGTATGAAACTGCCTTCACGTGGCATGAAGTGTGGACAGTGCCATAGAGGATGGGTAAGACTTTTGAAACTTACTAATGGGACTGATGCTGGCTAGACAACATTTATTGTCTGTCCCTGGCTGCCCTTGAGAAAGTGATAGTGAGCTGCCTTCTTACATCACTGCAATCAATGTGCTGTTGACCCATAGTGCTGTTAGGGAGGGAATGCCAGAATTTTGATCTAGCAGCTGTAAAGAATTGGCAATATATTTCCAAATCAGAATGGTGAATAGCTTGGAGGGATGGTGGCATTCCCATGTGTCTGGTGTCCATGTCCTTCTTGATGGAAGTGGTCATGGGTTCAGAAGGTGCTGAAAATGTGTTGCTGGAAAAGGTTTCCCGAAGAAGGGCTCATGCCCGAAACATCGATTCCCCTGCTCCTTGGATGCTGCCTGACCTGCTGTGCTTTTCCAGCAATACATTTTCAGCTCTTGTAGATGGTGGACAGGCTTTGGGGAGTAAAGAATTGGGGTACTTACTACAGTACTAGTAACATCTGACTATTTCTTGTAGCCAGTGTCTTTGTGGAAAGTCCGGTTGAGTTTTTGGTCAATGACCACTCTAAGGATGTTGATAGTGGGGATTCAGTGATGGTAACACCATTGAATGTCAAGAGCAGTGATTGGATTATCTCTTATTGGAAATGGTCATTGCCTGGCATTTGTGTGGTACAGAATGTTAGTTGCTACTTGTCAGCCCATGCTGGATATTGCCCACAACTTGTTGTATTTGAACATGAACTTCTTCAGTATCCCCTGTGGAGTCATGAATGGTGCTGAACATTGAACATCAGTGAACATTCCCACTTCTGACCTTATGGTGGACAGAAGGTTAGAGTGAGAGGAGAAAGAAATAAAAGAGACCTAAGGAGCAGCTTTTTCATTCAGAGGGTGGTACATGTATGGAATGAGCTGCCAGAAGAAGTGGTGAGGCTGGTACAATTGCAACATTTAAAAGGCATCTGGATAGGTATATGAATAGGAAGGGTTTGGCGGAACATGGGCTGGGTGCTGGCAGGTGGGACTAGATTGGGTTGGGATATCTGGTCAGCATGGATGTGTTGGACTGAAGGGTCTGTTTCCATGCTGTACATCTCTATGACTCTATGGTTGGGCCTAGAACACTAGCCTGAGGAATTCCTGCAAAGATGTCCTGGAGCTGAGAGGACTGACCTCCAACAACCACAACCATCTTCCTAGGTATCATCCCAGCCAGCGGAGAGTTTGCCCCCAATACTTTGCTAAGGCTGCCTCAGGCCACATTCAGTTGAATGGGGCCTTGATGTCAAAAGTTGTGACGCTCAATTCACCTTTGGGATTTAGCTCTTTAGTCCATGTTTGAACAAAGGCTATAGTGAGATCAGGAGCTGAGTGGCCCTGGTGGAACCCACACTGGGTGTCAGTGTGTAGGTTATTGTTGAGCATATCCTGCTTGATGGCACTGTTGATGACATTTTCCATGAATTTATGATGATTGAAAGTGAACTTAGGGAGCAGTAATTGGTTGCTTTGTATTTTTCCAGGTTTTTGAGTACAAGACATTCCTGGGCAATTTTACACATTGTTGGGTAGATGTCAGTGTTGTAACTGGACTCGAAGATCTTGGCTAGGGGAGCAGCAAGTTCTGCAGCACAAGTCTTCAGTATTACTGCCCAAATGTTGTCCGAACCCATGGTCGTTGCAGTATCCAAAACCTCCAACTGTTTTTTGATATCATGTGGACTCAATTGAATTAGTTGAAGTCTGGTCTCTATTATGTGGATGCTGGGAGGAGACTGAGATGAATGACCCACTCAGCACTTCTGGCTGAAGGTTGCAGTGAATGCTTCAGCTTTCTATTTTGCACTGATGGGTCTGACTCTATCCTGAGAATGACAATATCTGTGGAGCGTCTCATCCTTCAGTGAGTTCTCTAATTGTCCACCATCAGTCATGACTAGATGTGATAGAGCTTAGATGTGATCTGTTGGTTACGGATTAGCTCTGTCTATCACTTGTTGCTTATGCTGTTTGGCATGCAAGTAGTCCTGTTTGATGGCTTCACCAGATTGACACTTTATCTTCAGGTATGCCTGGTGCTGTTCCTGGCTCTCTCCCCTGAACCAGGCTTGATGGTAATGTTTGAGTAGGGGATTTGACGGGCCTTGAGATTGCAGGTTGTGCTGGAGTATAATTCTGCTGTTGTTGATGGCCCACATTGCCTTATGAATGCCCAGTATTGAGTTGACCGAGTTGTTTGAAATCTGTCCCATTTAGCACAGTGATAGTGCCACACAACACAACAGAGGTTATTCTCAACATGAAGGTGGGAGTTTGTCTGCACAAAGACTGAATGGTTTTCGCTCTTACCAATACTGTCATGGATAGATGCACGTACAACCATCAGATGGGTAAGGATTATGTCAACTATATTTTTCCCTCTAGTTGGTTCCTTCATCACTTGTTGGCAGACCTCAGTTTGGCAGCTATGTCATGTAGGACTCAACCAGCCCAATCAGTAGTGCTGCTGCTGAACCACTCCTAATGTTGGACATTGAAATGTCCCAGGCAGACTACATTTTGCTCTCTTGATACCCTTGTTTCCTCCAAGTGTTGTTCAACATGGAGGCGTACCAATTCGCCAGTGGAGGGAGGGTGGTTCATGGTAATCAGCAACCTGAAGCCATGAGAATTTATGGAGTCCTAAGTGAATGTTGAGGACTTCCAAAATAACTATATACCAGTCTATACTACTTCTGCTGGATCTGTCCTGCTGGTGGAGCAGAACATATCCAGGGATAATGCGAACTGGGAAATTGTCTGTCACATGTGATTCCACGAATATGACTATATCAAGCTGTTGTTTCACTCATCTATGAGATGGATCTCCCAATTTTGGCATTAGGCCCGAGTTGTTCATAAGGAGGATTTTGCAGGGTCATCAAGGCTGTTTCTACCATTGTCTTTTCTGGTGCCTAAGTCAATGCCAGTTGATCCATCCAGTTTTATTTCTTTGTTGAAAGTTTGTAGCAATTGATACAGTTGAATGGCTTGCTGGGTCATTTCAGAAGGCAGTTGAGAGTCAACCACATTGCTGTGGGTCTGGAGTCACAGTTAGGCCACACCAGGTAAGGATAACAGAGTTCCTTTCCTAAAGGACATTAATGAGCTAGATGGGTTTTTCTGACAAATAACATTGGTTTCATAGTCATTAGTAGATTCTTACTTCCAGACCCTTTTTCCACATCACCTTTGAAGAGGCCTGAACCACAAGTCTTCCATAAGCCAGCTCAGCTCGATGAGAATCTTATCCTGGAATGAAATTGTGCAGATCCAGAATGCAGGGTATGGACTCATGATCCACACCTGTCAGCTCCTTTAAACCAGGTCAGTATAAGTTGAGTGTGCTGGGAATTGAGTTTGGAATCTTGGAATTGGGTTCTAATGGCTTTTCTTTCACTTCCAAACAGTGTTGTCAACTCCATGAGAACCCAGGCCATTACCAACGCACCACCATATCCCCATATTGCTTCCCTGTAACCTACACCTAGATGGTTGTATATTTGTTTGCGTCATTTAAATAAATTTCTGGCAGAAATTGTGAAAGTTTGACATGAACTAACTGAGCTCAAATGTGATCTTTTTTTGGGTAGAGTAATGAGATGTAGTGCAAGCCTAGTGAGTTAGCAGCTTCTTGCATTGTTGAAGGAGAGGCAATTTCTCCCGGGGGCATTTTGATGGAGAACAAACTGAGTCATTCCACTGCATCTTGTTGTTTCTGCTTTTACAATGGGTCACCTACACATCTTTCTTGACTGCAGATGGCAAGAAGTGTTGGAGCAACTAATGTTTTAAGATAGCTCTCTATTTACGTTGAACTTCGTTGATGCATTGGATAAATAATTAGTGGGGTGTATGATTATCAGACTCATTTCTTTCTTCCAGGAGCTGCACAGTTCAGGTTTCTGGTTTTTGGTTCAGGGTAACATTATAATCATTGAAACTTGCAGCTTCAACAGAGCTTGTCTGGGCTGTCATGTGCGAATCAGCTCATGAATAAAGCTGTTCTGTTGAGTATCTCATCCCATTTTATGTGCATAAACCTGTAATTTTAAGTCCCTGTAACAATCTGTTAAAGCATCTTCTATAGAATCAGTTTCCACCACCTTTATCATGTAATGTTCCAGGTCTTCAGAATTTCTGACTGAAAATATTCCCTCTTATCTCCCCTCTCAAAACTTGGTTTTCATAAACAAGGAATGCTACCTGAAATGAGTGACCTTTTACAATGAAACTGTCTGCATTGCTAGATTCCCCCACAATGGAAAACATCTCCAAATCTCCACTGTCAAGCACCCCCAGAATCTCATACATTTCAATTAGATTCAGTTTTCAACATCAGTGGTGATCAAGTTGTTGGAGGGAATCGTGAGGGACAGGATGTACATGTACTTCAAGAACTCATAGGGATAGTCAGCATGGTTTTGTGCATGGGAAATTGTGTCTCACTAACAAGATTGAGTTTTTTGAAGAAGTAACAAACGGGATTGATGAGGGCAGAATGGTGGATGTCATCTATATGGATGAGGTGTGACAAAGTTCCTCATGGTAGACTGGTTAGCATGTTAGATCACATGGAATACCGGGAGAACTAACCACTTGGATACACAACTGGCTCGAAGGTAGATGATAGAGGATGGTGGTGGAAGGTTGTTCTTCAGGCTGGAGGCCTGAAACCAGTGGAGTTCCACAAGGATCAGTGCTGGGTTCACTGCTTATTGTCACTTATATGAATGATTTGGATGTGAACTTAGGAGGTATGGTTAGTAAGTTTGCAGATGATATCAAAATTGGTGATGTAGTGGACAGTGAAGAAGGTTACTTCAGAGTTCAATGAGACCTTGATTAAATGGGCCAAAGAGCCGAAGAATGGCAGATAGAGTATAATTTAGATAAAAGTGAGGACTCCTGCATTTTGAAAAGGCAAATCAAAGCAGAATTTATACACTTAATTCTAAGGTCCTGGGGAGTGTTGCTGAACAAAAAGACCTTGGAGTACAGGTTTATAGTTTCTTGAATATGGAGTCGCAGGAAGAAAGGGTAGTGTGGAAGGCTTTTGGTATGCTTTCCTTTATTGGTCAGACTATTGAACACAGGAGTTGGGAGGTCATGTTGTTGCTTTAAGGACATTGGTTATACTGCTTTCAGAGTATTGTGTGCAATTCTGGCCTCCTTCCTATATGCTGGGGCTATTTTCCTTGAAGCATTGGAGGCTAAGGGGTGACCTTATAGATGTTTCTAAAATCATAAGGGGAATGGATAAGGTGAATAGCCCCTGGGGTGGGAATGTCCAAAACTAGAGGGCACAGGTTTAAGGTGAGAGGAGAAAGATTTAAAAGATATCTAAGAGGAGCTTCTTCATACAGAGGGTGGTGCATGTGTGGAATGAGCTTCCAGAGGAAGCAGTTAAGTCTGGTACAATTGCGACATTTAAAAGGCATCTGGATGGGTATATGAATAAGAAGGAGTTTAGAGAGATACGGACCAAATGCTGGCAAATGGGACTAGATTAATCGAGGATATCTGGTTGGCATGGACAGGTTGGACTGAGGGTTTGTTTCCATGCTGTACAGGTCTATGACTCTATATGACTCAATGACACATTCTTCTCATCTCCAATCTGTATTTTCCTGAACTATTGATCCATTCTTCATAGAACAAATCTTTCATCCTGGGTATCAGCCAAGTGAACCTAAGTATTTTCTTGTGTCCTTTCTACTCTCTTCCCTTGAAGCAACTTGACCAATGAATTATGTGGATTAATTGATCATGTTGGATCCTGGATCAGAACTACAAGTTACAACTCCCAGCAGAATGCACTCATTCATTCACCCTTCTGAAAGTGTTAAAGGAGTATCAAAAAATCAAATCTGGGATGGACTTTTTGGTCAAATGAACTTTGTAATTCATTTACTCAAGAAACTAGATGCAGCAAGTAAAATGATGGGGCATGATCGATTTTTAACTTCACAAAGTCATGGTCTCTACCACAAACAATGACAAGGGCAGCAGGCACAGTGAAATACCACCATCTCTAAGACACCTTCCAAACTGTGTGCCATCCTGACTTGAAATTACTCAAATTAATCCTTTACTGTCATTGGATCCAAACCTGGATCTCCCATCCTAACAGCACAGAGGGGCATCTACACCACATGGACTGCAGAGATGAACAAGGACAGCTCACCACCACCTTCTCTGCGTTAATTAGGTACAAGCAGCAAATGCTGGCTTCGTCAATGATGCTCAAATCCCGCAAAAGAAAAATGAAAAAATTTGATTGAAAGATGATCTCTCCTGGGGTAGAATTAGGACCTTTGTTTTCAGAAAAATTCAATGAAGTTGGAGGAGAGGAAGGAGGAGGCATGGCTGAGTTAAGTTGTTCCAATTATACGAAGGATACCTCGCACGTTGAATCTCAGTCTTAAATCCCCGCACAGTGGGAAATAAAATGTGAAAAATATAAAGGCAACTTAGAGAAGATTGTGCAATGTAACAGAGTTACAATAATTGGGGGCTACAGTATTTCAAGGGAGACTGGATAAGACAAATACTGACAGTTCAGTGAGAAGTTCTTAGAATATGCCAAGGTCTCTTTCTGTACTAACACTGAAAATTCTGAAATGGGCATTAAACACCTTGCTAGTTTGAGGTTCCTTGTGCATAATTCAGATACTCCAAACATGCATGGTCTGGAGTGGAGAAGCAGCCTGTGTTCACAAAAACATTACATAATCTATCAGAGCCCTAATCAGTGGGCTTTAATCAGCCAAAAAGCTAGAACTAGTGTAAATTTGTTTAAAAATGCATTAATAAGCTAGGAGATACAACTGCATTTCTGAAAATCCCCTATTAACACAATGGAATCTCTGCTTTCCAATTCAATCCAATCATTGCTTCGATGTCCTCCTCATGCTTTCATCTTAATGTCTTGATTAATCCTGTCATAGTCACCCACAGCCTCAATCTCATCCCCTTCCCCTTTAAGGGCCTACGCCAGGGCTGTTGCTGGTAAGACCTTACCTGGTGACTAGATTAGACTTACAGTGTGGAAACAGGCCCTTCGGCCCAACAAGTCCACACCGACCCGCCGAAGCGCAACCCACCCATATCCCTTACCTAACACTATGGGCAATTTAGCTTGGCCAATTCACCTGACCCGCACATCTTTGGACTGTGGGAGGAAACCGGAGCACCCGGAGGAAACCCACGCAGACACGGGGAGAACGTGCAAACTCCACACAGTCAGTCGCCTGAGTCGGGAATTGAACCCGGGTCTACAGGCGCTGTGAGGCAGCAGTGCTAACCACTGTGCCACTGTGACCTGCCTGGAGAGTCCCAAGAGTCCCTACAGTGCCATAGTCTCATGTTGAGAATGTCTCGGGCCTACCCATTCAGGAACAGGGATAATTCACTGTGACACGTTGTTGAAGTTTTAGGCCCAAACAGGAGCCAAATGCTGGACTTCCAAGATTGTAGACTCTGTTTTCTCAACAATAATGTTGCTTGTTTTCTTCATATGCAACTGTACAGAACTGAACTGTGTTTGTGTCTACGTATACATATAAAGATATTTTTTATGAATAAAGTATATTTTTGAAACTAAGAAAAGGGTGGGAATGTGTACCTTGAGTCGGGCAAGTTTGTGTTGTCTCTCCTGCTTTGTTTGTATTTAAGGAACCTTTACCTGAGTCCATTAGGAAGGAGAGTGAGAACTGTTTCGGATAAGACACATTCCTTTCAGGAGGAGCCAGCAGCAAGAGCCAGAGGAAGGATCCTAGAAGGAGAAGATTTAAAGTCAAGCCTGGGGGTTCTTGGGCCTAGTTTCAATTCAGGCACATTCCTTTCAGGACAAGCCAGCAGCAGATGCTGAGAGCATTCCTGATCACTATATCTCCAGGATGTGTACTGGCTTCCACTGTTCACTGAATGAATGGACTGGCTTGACCATCAGTTGGAGACATGAGGACCACACCAATGGTGGAGAGCATTATGGATAATAGTTATAGAAAAATGGTCACACCCTAAGTACAGAAGATGGATGGGTGACCACTAGACAGGACAGGAGGTCAGTGCAGGTGTCCCCTGCAGCTGTCTTCCTGTCAAATAACTATTCAGTTTTGGATACTGGTGAGGGGGTTGTCCCATCAGGTGACAGAAGCAGCTGCAGCCAGTAGCACCACAGCTGGCCCTGTGGTGCAGAGGGGAGGGACAAAGCATGGTAGAGCAATAGTAATTGGAGATTCGATAATCGGGGGCACAGACAGGAGTTTCTGTAGCAGCAACAGAGACTCCAGGATGGTATGTTGCCTCCCTGGTGCCAGGGCAATAGATGTCTCTGAGCAGGTACAGAGTATCCTGATATGGGAGAGTAAACACACAGAAGTCATTGACCACATTGGCAAAGGATAAAGGAGGGAAGTTATGTGTCGAGCCAAAGGAAGTGGATGGGATCTTTAATGAGTACTTTACATCGGTATTCACAAAGAGAGGGATGCGAGGGATGTTGAGGTAAGTGAAAGATGTATGAATACTGTTGGACAGGTCAACATACCGAAGGAGGAAGTGCTGGGTGCCTTGAAATACATGATTGTAAACAAGTATCCAGAGATGGACCAGATCTATCCCAGGATACTGTGGGAGGCAAAGGAGGAAATAGCTGGGATCTTAACAGATATCTTCGCATCCTGTTTGGCTTCAGGTGAGGTTCCAGATGACTGGAGAATGACCAATGTTACTCCTTTGTTTAAAAAGGGAAACAGAGATAATCCAGATAATTACAGGCTGGTGAGCCTGACGTCAGTGGTGGGAAAGCTGTTGGAGAAGATACTGAGAGACAGGATTTATTCACATTTGGAAGCAAATGGACATGTTAGTAAAAAATGAGGTCTGCAGATGCTGGAGATCACAGCTGCAAATGTGTTGCTGGTCAAAGCACAGCAGGTTAGGCAGCATCTCAGGAATAGTGACAGGTAGCATGGATTTGTGCAGGGAGGGTCATGTCTCACCAACGTGATTGAGGTTTTTGAGGAAGTGACAAAAATGACTGATGTGGGAAGGGCAGCGGATGTTTTCTACATGGAATTTAGTAAGGCATTTGATAAGGTACCTCAGGGAAGGCTGTACAGAAGGTAGAATCTCTTGGGATCAGGGGTTACATGGCTAAATGGATACAAACTGGCTTGGTCATAGAATTTAGCAAGTAGTGGTGGAAGGGCACTTTTGGAATGGGAAATCAGTAAGTTGTGGTGTTTCTCAGGGATCAGTGCTGGGATCTTTATTGTTGTAATATATATAAATGATCGAGAGGAAAAATGGAGGTGGTCTGATTAGTAAGTTTGTAGATGATAACAAAATTGGTGGAGTTACAGATATTGAGGAGGATTGTCACAGGATATAGCGGGATATTGATAGATTGCAGATTTGCACAGAGAAATGGCAGACAAATGTGACTTAATGCTTTTTTGGAAGATCAAATTCAGGTGCAAATTATACAATATCTGGCAGAAACCTTTAGGAGTATTGACATATAGAGAGATCTGGGCATACAGATCAACAGATCCCTGATTGCAGCAACACAAGTGGAGAAGGTGGACGGGAAGACATACATTGGCCGGGGCATCGAATAAAAGGGTTGGCAAGTCATGTTACAGCTATACAAAACTTTAGTTAGGCCACATTTAGAATTGTGTCCAATTCTGTTTGTTACACTACCAGAAGGATATGGATACTGTAGAGAGGGTGCAAAGAAAGTTTACCAAGATGTTGTTTGGTTTGGAGGGTTTTAGTTTCGAGGAAAGGTTGGATAAACTGAGATTGTTTTCATTGGAAAGGCAGAAGCTGAGGGTGCAACCTGATAGACGTCTACAAAATTGTAAGAGGCATAGATAGGATGGATAGTCAGGGCTTTTCCCAGTGTTGGAAAGGCTGACTACAAGGTGAATGGGGAAACTGAGGGGAGAAGTGCAGGGAAAATGTTTCACCCAGAGGTGGTGGGTGCCTGGATAACATTGTCAGTGGTGGTGGTGGAAGTGGACATGTTAACAATATTTAAGTCCTACCTTGGTAGATACATAAACGTGTGGTGAACAGAGGGGTAGATACTGTGCATGGGCAATAAGTAGCGGGTCTAAATAAGGATTAGGAATCAGTGCAGGCTTAGTGGGCCAAAGGGCCTGTGTCTATGCTGTATTAATTGTATTGTGTTGTATTGTACAAGAGTGTCTATCCTGGGCAGTAGAAGCCTGCAGGTAAAGGCCTTCCTGTATATGGATGATGTCATGCAGACTTCTGAACATTTGCAATCAGATCAAACTGGCCTTGGGAACCAAGACCGAGGCCATGTTCTTTGGAAACTGGACAAAATGATCCTTTTTCTCCTTTATCATCAGGTCAGCCTGTAGGTGTTGGACATATGGTTCATCACTTGGGTGTGCAAAAACTTGGGAGGAGTGCATCGTCACAGAAACTATTCATGTGGGAACACCACTCCCTCTCTGTTGTTGGTAAAAACCTGGTCACCAAGTGTGAGTTACTGTCTATGTTCCTGTATGTGGTATGTGGTGCTATCCCATTCCCCAAGTCTGCACCACAACAGATGAAGGGCTCTGGCCCGAAACGTCGAATTTCCTGTTCCTTGGATGCTGCCTGACCTGCTGTGCTTTAACCAGCAACACATTTTCAGCTCTGATCTCCAGCATCTGCAGACCTCACTTTTTACCACAACAGACACCCAAGCATCTTCGATTTCATCTGGAGGTCAAAGATGAGTCATGCCTGCAGGGGCATAATGTACAAATCTCTGGATAGAAGGCATATCCAATGTCACCCTCATCCTTATGGCTGCCTTTGATGCCTTTATGGCTGCATCAAGCTGTATATAAATCCTGGTACAAAGTATCACTATGTGTTCAGGTTCTATCTGTCCCCTGGTGTTACAAAGGATGGGTCTGGCCTCATTGTCAGAGATTACTCCAAATAATTGGACTTGACCATATCAGCTGCCTGTCATGGAAACATTTGTGCCGAAAACACTTTGGACTACAAGTCCATTGGACAGTGGTCAGCATGTAACATCCTAAAGGTTCTATAGGAAAAGGTGAAGGTAATCCTAATGAATAGTTCCTGGGCAGATTGCCAATGTCATGTGGCAGAACGCTTCATTACCAGAACCTTCTAACAAGTGCTAAGATGTGGCTTGGCTGTTGGTGAGATGTTTCATGAGCACCTGGACTCTCTTTCTCAGTGCGCTCTGCCCCCAAGGTGACTGTGACAATGAAGAGGTCGTTGTACGTCTTCTTTTAGAATGTGCCTTTGCAAACTGGAGGGAAATGCAGTGGTTTTTGCAAGGGTTCATCTTAAGCAACTCCGTGATGTAGGACTGTCCTCTTCAGCTTGTTTGCTGGACCCACACACTGAGATAAATGTCAATTGCGCCTGGAAGGTCATCAACTTGGTTTAAGATGCTCTTTGGTCTGCCTAAAACATGATGATCTTTCAATGCAAAGAGTTGTCCTCATCTAAGTGTTGTAGACGGGCACATTCTGAGGTTCAGAACTACACACTGATGGACATACCAAAGCTTCAGACAACCACTGCCAAAGTGATGGGCGGAAAGGGCCACCACCAGGCCTGTCAGCCATTATATCCTGAGAGTCTGTTACTTTACAGAAACTCTTGTAGCTTGGCTTGAAAGATACAAAATTTCTTATTATATTTTATTCAGTGTTTCAATTTTGCACATGACACCTAAAGATGCAATACTGAAAGGAGAAATTTGATATTTTTTATTGTACTTAATGCAATGTATGACTTGAACTGCTTTGTAAAATACTTACAGTAAATCTATGAATATATTACAAAAAGTAAACTCACCAAGAGTTGTTGAACAGCACTTTCCAAATCCATGGCTTTTAACAATCTGGAATGACAAGGGTAGCAGACACAGGTTCCCCTCCAAGTCACCCACCATCCAGACTTGGAACCATCTGGCTGTCTTTTCACTGATGCTGGATGAAAAGTCAGGAACATTCTTTCCTAACAGGGTGCAAAATACTGAGGATGCCAGAAAGCAGAAACAAAAACACAAAATGTCGGAGAAACACAGCAGGTCTGACACCATCTGGAGAGGGAGAAACAGAGCTAATGTTTCAAGTCTAATATGACACTTTTTCAATTCAATGAAGACTCACATTGGACCTGACACTATAATCCAGAGAATGAGCACCAGTCAGCCTTGTGGGGCAATTGCAAGCAGTCAGGGGAATTGCATATTGTCAGTCAGGGAACTGCATTCACAGCAGTCAGGAGACTGGTCAGTCATGTCTAGGGACTACTTGTCAAAGTTGGTCAAAGCTCTGGGTGATTGCAGTCACTCCCTTTTAAATGTAACTCAGTCAGCGTGGTACCTTGGCCATTTTGCTGCAAATGCTGTGACCAGGGCCATGGTGGGGCAGATAAAATGTCTCCTACAGCTTGGATTAATCCGGGGCTAGAGGTTCCTATATTCTGAGCTCTGTATAATTGGAGCTGGCAATGAGGTGATGTGATGAGTGTTGCGGAATTGGAGGGAAAACAGCAAAATACATTGTCTGACCAGAGGTGTTACCTCCTTTATGTTGGTAAAACCTGAACTTATCTCGGGGCAGTGATATGAAAGAAATTCTGGAATTCGCATATTAATCGATTGAAACCTGCATTGCCATCCAAACTGATTAAGGATCTAAGAGCCATCTTAAGTGTGTTCAATTCATTTGCATGAGTTGTATGACCCTTTGATCTTTTCCTTTTACAGTCTGTGTCTAAGGTCTTTCTCTCTCACTGGCACCTGATGAAGGAGCAGCACTCCGAAAGCTAGTGTTTTCAAATGACTCCATAGATCTATAACCTGGTGTTGTGTGACTTTTGACCAAGGAAAAAGAATATTCAGCCCAACTTGGTTGACTGTAAATTGCCTCAGAAATGGTCACTAAATCACTCAACGGCAATTAGGGATGTGCAACAAATGCTGGCCCAGGCAGCAACATCCAAATCCAATGGGACAATAAGAAAAAGTCTTCACCAGATAGACTGCAGTAGTTCAAGAAGACAATCACCTGATGAAGGAGCGTCGCTCCGAAAGCTAGTGTGCTTCCAATTAAACCTGTTGGACTATAACCTGGTGTTGTGTGATTTTTAACTGTGTACACCCCAGTCCAACACCGGCATCTCCAAATCATCAGTTGTTCAAGAAGGCAGCCTTTCACCACCTTCTCAAAGGCTAATGGAGATGGGCAATTAATGTTGTCCTGACCGGTACAGGAATCCCTGATTTACCAATGTCCAACATACGAGCAATTGAACTTCCAAACACAATTCCATTCACGGGTGTAATTTTAAAGATCCAACATACAAACAGTTCCTGTAGTTATGAATGGCTCTTTTATATTGTCCCGCACTAAGTTCCAATTGCAAACAAATCAACTTCCGAACGGACTGAAGAACAGAACCTGTCTGCAACCAGAGGACTGCCCATGATGCTCACATTCCATGAATAAATAAAAAGAAAACACAGTTTCATTTTTCATTAAACCCCTCCTACATCTAGCCCCGATGTTGTTCATTTGAATTCACTGCTTTTTGCAACTTGTACTATGTAGTCCTCCTTTTCAGGAAACCAAACAGGTGAGAAATTGATGCAGAGAAACCTGGCTATAGGTGCTTTGCCTATAGTTAGCCCTGAACCACATCCTGTATTTTGATGCAAAGACACTGATGAGATATTGCACATGCTGAATATAGTTCCTTCTGCTTGCAAATTAAGCTAAAACCACTTCCTTTCAGAACGTGTAGAAATTTAAATTGAGATAGTGGCAGTGTCTGGCATTTTTAATTGCTTGTCAATACTTCAATAGCATGAAATGTCTTAGATCATTTTCTGGAGTAAGCTATTATTATGTTTCCTCTTTTATCACAGCTGATAATTTCTCTGGTTATTGTTCAGTGCCATCAGGTAGACCTGCGTAAGTTTTCAATTGTCTTGGTACTTCACAACTTGCACTTACCTGACATCTTAAATGTAGTAAGATGCTCTGAGGTGCTTCACAGGAGAGTCATCAAACACATTTTGGCACAAAGTCAAACAATGGAATATTTCTACAGGCAGCCCAAAGCTTGGTCAAAGAGGTATGCTTTAAGGAGGGCATTTAATGGCGTATGGAGAGACACAAAGAGATGTAGAGAACAGGTGAGGTCAGAATTAGAGGAGAACAGATGCAGATATAGAGTCATACAGAGAAGCAGGCACTTCATGCAGGTGATTTCATTTCTATTCGTTCATGGCCATTACTATCCAGGCCAACATTTAATTCCCATCCCTAACTGTCAACTACATTGCTGCAGATCTGAAGTCACATGCAGGCCAGATTAGGTAAGGAGGGAACTGCTGCAAATGTGTTGCTGGTCAAAGCATTCCTGATGAAGGGCTTATGCTCGAAACGTCGAATTCTCTATTCCTGAGATGCTGCCTAACCTGCTGTGCTTTGACCAGCAACACATTTGCAGCTGTGATCTCCAGCATCTGCAGACCTCATTTTTTACTCTTAGGTAAGGAGGGAAGTTTGCTTACCCAAATGACATTAGTAAATCATATGGATTTATTCAACAATGAACAATGATTTTATGATCATCTTAGAATTAGAGGGGGGTCAATTCAGAACAGAAATGCGGAGACATTTCTTCAGCCAGAGAGTGGTGGGCCTGTGGAATTCATTGCCGCAGAGTGCAGTGGAGGCCGGGACGCTAAATGTCTTCAAGACAGAGATTGATAAATTCTTGATGTCACAAGGAATTAAGGGCTACCGGAAGAATGCTGGTAAGTGGAGTTGAAATGCCCATCAGCCATGATTGAATGGCGGAGTGGACTCAATGGGCCAAATGGCCTTACTTCCACTCCTATGTCTTATGGTCTTATTAAACTCCTATTTCGAGATATTTATTGAATTCAAATTCCATCTGCCTCAGACCTTAAATGCATTGTCTGAGCTGAGGTGTCACTTTTTTTTAAAATAAAAACTTAAGTTATCTTGAGAATGTGATCAAAAACAAATTCTGAGATTTACATATTAATGAACCAAAGTGGAAGTGCCAGTGTTGGACTGGGGCGGACCAAGTTAAAAATCACATAAGACCAGGTTACAGTCCAATGGTATTATCTGGAAGTACAAACTTTCAGAGCGCTGCTCCTTCATCAGGTAGCTGGCAAGCAGGATCATAAGACACAGAATTTATAGCAAAAGATTACAGTGTTATGCAACTGAAATGATATATTGAACAAACCTAGATTGCTATTAAGTCTTTCATCTTTTAGAATGGGTTGCAGGTTTTGGTTCATTGAGACGTAAATCCTAGAACTTCTTTTAGATCATATTCTCGAGATAACTTAAGATTTTATAAAAAGAAGATGACATCTCAGCTCATACAATGCATTAAAACTTTGAGGTTAGAGTGTGTCTGTATCCCAATCTTGAGTTAGATTGGTTCAATTTCCAAAGTAGGAATTTATAGAAGGTTACATGGATTGACTGCCTGCAGATTGCATGCTTTTTGTGAAAAATAAAATGTGTCTACAAATATAATTCTGCAAATGCAAATTCACCCCATGGAATTATATGTGTGTGTGTGTGTGTGTGTGTGTGTGTGTGTGTGTGTGTGGTGCATGAGAGAGAGAGAGTGTGAATGTGTGCATGTGAGTGTGAGTGCATGTGAAAGTGTGCATGTTTGCATGTGTGTGTGTGCTTGATGAACCAAAACCTGCAAACCATTCTAAAATATGAGACTTAACGACAATCTAGATTTGTTCAAAATGTTGTTTTAGTTGTATGACACTGTAATCTTTTGCTATAAATTCTGTGTCTTATGATCCTACTCCACAGCTACCTGATGAAGGAGCAGTGCTCTGAAAGCTAGTGCTTCCAAATAAACCTGTTGGACTGTAATCTGGTGTTGTGTGATTTCTAAGCATGTGCCTTGGCAGGATTCAAACCAAGGTCCCCAGAATATTACCTGGGTCCCTGGATTGATAGTCTAGCTAAAATGCCACTAGGAGGCAACAGCATAGTGGTAAATTTCACGAGATTGCTAATCCAGATAATGTTCTGACATGGGTTCAAATATTGCCAGGGCAGTTGGAAGATGAGTTTGATAAAAATCTGGAATTAAGAGTCTGATGATAATTATGAATTCGTTGTTAGGAAAAGCTTATGTGGTTCACTAATGTCCTTTAGGAAAAGAAACTGCCATCCTTACCAGATCTGGCCTACATGTGACTCCAGGCCCACAACAATGAGATTGACTCTTAAGTGCCCACTGGGCAATTAGGGATGAGCAATAAATGCTGGCCTAGCCAGCGAGACACGCATCCAAGAGTGAATAAAAAATGAAAGGTCATCATTCCTCTTGGAGAGATGAGGCATGTTGAACAAGTGGAAATAATATTAATACAACAGGCCATGGATCTATAACAGTCTTACTGTCCAATTTCTGTCAGTTCAGGGAAGGGTGGCACAATGTTCACTGAGAGGAGGGACTGTTCATACTGGCGATAAGGAAAAGTGCTGTAAAATGTTCCAGTCATTTTTTTGCATTGATGAATACTTTTAAGAAAAGGTCTCAATACCAAATATTTGACACGATATTTCACAATCATAAACAACAGCATGAAAGAGATATAAAAGGACTACCTCTCACTCTCAATGTATGGACGTTGATAGATACTAAGCTGATCATAGATAAAACTGCACAATAAAGATTTGAAACAGCAGTGTAAAGGGTTAGTGTCAATATGTAAATAAAGTAATCCTCATCAACAGTAATATAAGATCACACAACTAATAAAATTACAAAGACGGTTCTAAACTAGCAGGCTATATAGAACCTTATCCTATATATAGTACATTGCATTTGCTAGGGCTCCTTTGGTATGTATAAAGGTAATCCTGGATAATGTTAGCAGAAAAACTAATGAGTTTTGAGCAGATTTGTAGATCAGGTTAAGGTTCTGGATGTAAGTTTGCTTGCATAGCTGGAAGGCTCGTTTTCAGACGTTTCATTACCATACTATGTAATATCATCAGTGAGCCTCCAGTGAAGCACTGGTGTTAGTGAACCATTTTCTATTCATCTATTGAGGTTTCCTTGGGTTGGGGATGTCATTTCCTGTGGTGATGTTATTTCCTCTTCTTTTTCACAAAGGGTGGTAAATGGGGTCTAAGTCAATGTGTTTGTTGATAGAGTTCTGGTTGGAATGCCCTGCTTCTCAGAATTCTCATGCATGTCTCTGTTTGACAATCTTTTTTGGTGTTGTCAAGCGTCCTTTGTCTGCAGGTAGGATAACAATTATTTTATTTTTTTTTAGTCCTCCTAAGGCCTTCCTTTCTTGTGTATTAAGTGTGTTTTTTTTTGCTTAATGTTGGTGTGACTCTCTGTCTAATTGTTTGCTGAGTTTCTTATGTGAGTTCATTGTCTTTCAATATTATTTCTAACGCTGCTAAGAAATCTTTCTATTCTGCACCCAGGAAGTTGTAATTTAATCCTCTTACTAAGACGGCTTTTTCAGTGTCCGTTAAGGGTTGGCCAGATAAGGTTTTTTTAAATCCACGCTTCTGTGTTGCCTGTGTCGTTATCTTGTGTGAGTTTGTCTTGTCTATTTCTGCAGGGCTAGTTTTTTCCATTTTCATTTTCTGTGTTTGTCACTGTTTAATGTCTATGGCTCATTGTACTATGTCTGTCCACTCATGGTCTGTAGAGTAGTGAGTAAAGTTTTTTGGCGTGTACTTTGTACTTATGGAGTCTGTTGTGGGCATCTCAACCATTTCTCTCAGCATTCTGCAGACTTGCAAGATACCTAGCAAGAAATGTAACAAACACTACATTGGACAAATAGAAAACTGGCCACCAGGATACATGAACATCAACTTGCCACAGACAGACATGACCCACTATCACTAGTATTCTTACATACAGATGAGGAAGGAAACCACTTTGACTAGGACAACATATCTATCCAAGGACAAGCCAAACAGAGACACGCTCAAGAATTCCTAGAAGCATGGCATTCTAACCGGAACTCTGTCAACAATTTGACCCCATTTACCACCCTCTGAGAAAAAGAAGAGAAAATGGCATCACCAAACCAAGGAAACCTAAACACATACATAGAAAGTGGGTCAGTAATACTGGTGCTTCACTGAAGGCTCATTGATGATGTTACCTAGTATGGGGACAAAACATCTGAAAACAAACCTTCCAGTTCAGCAGTAGGAAATCTATTTACAAACAGAATTAGATGAGTATAGATGATTATCCTATACTGATTTTATTGTCCACTTTGCTTCAAATTTCATCTGTAGCTAATTTAATCACTCTTACCACTTTTGTGCTGTCTGCACAAGTTCAAATTTGCCCCAGGAGGTGTGAGGAATCATGCAAATGGGGCACTCCATGGACATTTTGTGATATTTGCCTATTATTATCCTGACAATATTGGCACCAGTTCTTAACCATTTAGTTTAAAATCATTTGAGGTTATAG
The DNA here is from genome assembly GCF_020745735.1 of Hemiscyllium ocellatum. Classification (NCBI taxonomy): domain Eukaryota; kingdom Metazoa; phylum Chordata; class Chondrichthyes; order Orectolobiformes; family Hemiscylliidae; genus Hemiscyllium; species Hemiscyllium ocellatum. The sequence goes on from NC_083404.1 coordinate 54,809,268, forward strand.
TCCAACAGGTTTATTCAGAAGCACTAGCTTTCAAAACACTCCAAAAGTAGTGCTTCCAAGTAAACCTGTTGGACTATAACCTGGTGTGGTTTGATTTTTAACATTTCCCCTCCCCAGTTCAATACTGGCATCTTCACATTATGGTTAAGCATTTAGGGTTGACTTAAACAAAGTCTTCTTTCATAGACAACTAAAAGGATACAGGACAACATTAAACTAAAAGAAAGGGTGGACAAAAATGCAATAAACAGCACAGAACCTGCAGAATAGGAAAGATACAAAGACCAGCAAAGGGCACGACACAACTTATAAGAGTTACTGAAATAGATTATGAAAAGCAACTTGCAAGGGACAGCAAAATTAAAAAGAAGAAATTTTATATTTACATACAAAGAAAGTAAGTGGTCAGGAGCAATGTTCAGTCACAAAAAGTGCAGATATTGTCAATGGCTATGCGAAAAACGTCAAGTATAGTGAATAATAACTTTGCCTCAGTAATTACAGCAGAAAAATAGGATAGTATGCTTGAATTCCCAAGGAAATTAATAGTGGATTGTCAACAGAGGCTGAGTATTGTTTACATAAATAAAACAGCGATAATGAGGAAATTAATGGGATTAAAGATTGACAAATTCCCAGGACCTGATGGTTTCCAGCCGAGGGTGATAAAGAAAACAGGGGAGCACTAACTACAGATGCCCTAACTATAATCTGTCAGAGTTCCCTAGATGTTTCCCCCTTGTTTGGAAAATTGCACATCGCTCCGTTTTTTAAAAGGAAGGAAGAGGAAAACCAGAGAAGTACAGATCAGTTAGCCTAACATCTGTGGTGGGGAAATTGTTAGAATCTATATTCAAGGTTACAGTAACTGAACATCTCAAACAGTTTCAGTTAATCAGGGAGAGCCAGCATTGATTCATGACAGTTATGTTATGTCTGACTAACCTCATTGAATTTTTTTTTGAAGAGTTGACTAAGCTAGTAGACAGGTGAATGTTTATGGATATTGTTTGTATAGACTTCCGGTAGGCATTTGATAAAGTCCTGCATAAGAATTGTTAACTTAGGTATGAGCCGCGGAATTGAGGACAAATTGCTGACATGGCTGGGAAATTGGTTGAATGGCAAATGATAAAATGATGAAAATTAAGATAATGGCTAGGTACTCAGGTTGACAGGAAGTGAACAATGGTATCCCATAAGGATCTGTGTTAGGGCCTTAATTCTTTGTATTATTTATTAATGACTTGGATAAGGGCATAATTTATCAGATATACAAATTTGCCAATGACACAAAGTTAGGCAACATTGCAGACAATATAGATGGTTGCATAAAGTTATAAAGTAGTACTGTTAGACTAACTGAATGGGAAAAACTGTGGCAGATAGAATTCCATGTAAGCAAATGTGGGATTATCCACCTAGACTGAAAGAGGATCGCTCAGGGTACTTGCTAGATGGAATCATGTTAAATTTGCATATGCCCAAAGAGACAGAGGCAATAGATCTTTAAAATATCACAAACATGTGTAGAAAATAATCAAGTATGCTAATAGAATATATCAGCCTTTATATCTGGGGGACTAGAGTGACTAGGAGACTACAAAAATGCAGAAGTTATGCTGCAGCTATACAAAACCCTGGTTAGACCCTGTTGGAGTACTGCGAGTATTAGGGCACCCTGTCCCTTGGGAAGGGTAGGAGAAAGTGAGGACTGCAGATGCTGGAGATCAGAGTGAAAGAAAAGCACAGCTGGTCAGGCAGCATCCAAGGAGCAGGAGAGTTGATGTATCGAGCATAAACTCTTCATCAGGAATGTAGGGGTGGCCCAAGGGGGCTGAGAGATGTATTGGAGGGGGGATGGGGCTGGGCAGAAGGTAGCTAGGAAGGTGATAGGTAGATGAAGTTGGGGTGAAGGTGATAGGTCAGAGAGGAGGGTAGAGTAGACAGGTGGGAAGGAAGATGGACAGGTAGGACAGTTCAAGAGGGCGGTGCCAAGTTGAAATAAGTGGGCGGAGGAAAATATCACTTTCCCAGCTACCTCCCACCCCCCCCAACCCATTTATCTCTCAGCCCCCTTGGGCCATCTCCATATTCCTGATGAAGAGCTTATGCTCATAACGTTGACTCTCCTGCTCCATGCATGCTGACTGGCCGGCTGTGCTTTTCCAGCACCACACTCTCCAACTTAGGAAGGATATATTAAGCGTACAATATATACTTACAAAAATAATACTTGGACTTTAGGGGGTTAAACTATGAGGAGACATTATACAAATTGGGCCTTGTTTCTCTAGAATTTAGATGGTTATGGGGTGATCTGATCACAATCTTCAAAATAGTAACCGGAAAAGACTGAGGAGATAAAGATAAACTATTTCCACTTGTTGAGGATTCTAGACTAAGGGGCAGAGTCTGAAATTAGGGCCAAGCTGTACAGGGGAGATTTTAGGTGCACTTTTACGCACAAAGAGTGGTAGATGTTTGAAACTTTCTTTCACAAATAGCAGTGTAAGCAGGATCAGTTGTTACTTTTAAATCTGAGATCAATAAAGTTTTGTTCAGCAAATGTATTGAGGGGTATGGGCCAAAGGCAACTAAATGGAATTAGGTCACCGATCAGTTTCATTGAATAAAGGAACTGGCTTGAAGGATTGAATAGCCTACTTGTGTTCCAGTGCTCATATGCCTATTCTGCTTCTTATGAAAACTGAATGACTGATATTTAGAAGAGTTGTGACATGGCTGGTCTGGACAGGGCCTTTTTTAGAGGAATATTAACTGGGTTCCCACTTATTTACACAGTGATTGATAGTGACATGATACTCACTGTCTACTCATGGAAGTGGAGAAAACTATGAGTTTGAGAAAAAGTTTGGATGGGCACTCATGGGAAATCAACTTGCAAAGGTATGGGGCTAGAATGGGGAAATTAGATTGAAGGAATTTCTCTGAGAAGGCTTCTATGATCTTCGTGGCCTCTGCCTGTTTTGTATAGACTCTCTGACTTGTGCTCAATGGAATGAAACTAAACCTACTATTAAGTTCCATCACAGTTAGATGTGTTCAGGAACAAGGCAAGGCTTGTTTTTTCTCACGTTCTCCTCACTTTAAAATGCTGACTCATGTTCCGCTTCCACAGGACAGGTGCTGAAGCTTTCCCAAGCCTCACCCAGGTCTCTAAAATAATGGATGGGTTGACTGCAAAAGGATGCGGGGCAGTAGATAGAGGAGAAGGTGAGTGGGAGGGTGCACAGGGAGATCATCATTGCCAAGCCCAGTTATCAATCAACATTCACACGTATATTATAAAGCAGCATATGATATTTAGGAAAGAGGAGTGTGGAACAGTGCCTAATTTTTTTCTCCTCCTGCTTAGCCCAGAGCATTGAAGTTATTCAGAGTATGGTTGCATCCTCCTTAGTTTGATGAGATGCTCTAATTTAGCACAGATCAGGGATTTTGAAATCAGGACAGTTCAGGCCTGTTTGATTCAACTCCTCCTTCCTTAACTGCTGAGATAGCTCCTTGAAGTTTTTATTCGGGGGCCAATGACTGGAACTAAGTGATGTTTCCAATACAAGCCCATGAGTTTGCTTTCTTAATTAGCCTTTGGTGAAAGGATTTGCAATTTGGCTTCTTCCACTTACTTAGTCAACTTTGTATTTCCTGGGATTAAAACTTAACCTGATTTTTTAAATGAGTAATTTAAAGTACAAATTTAAGGCCTCTCAATAAATATATTTTTAACTAAAGTGGAGCATTATAATGTAAAGTTGACACTATGTTACTGTTAGTTGCAGCTTTAATTTCACAGAAAATCTTTAATGGCTTATGTTTTATGAATAGTCTTTATACATCAAACAAATATTCACATATCCTTACTTAGTCAGTTCCAAGCACTCTCATCATAGTTACAATGTCTATTTACCTTGTAGTTCTCAGAAATATGTTTAATGAGACTTGTCAGGTAAACAGTTAAGGAAAGCTGATTATGCAGACATTAAGCTTTGTTTGAATAGCCCTGTATTAAATTGTTATTAAATTGAAATGAAATATGACAAGGGATTACTAAAGTAAATTTTCTCACAAAATTTAAGGATGGGGAAGTGAAGGATTGGCTGAGTCCTTTCTCTTAACCAAAAAAAATCCTTTTCTAAAAAAAAGGATTCTAAAAAAGGCATCATTTGAGTATTCTGGATTACCTCTCACAATATCCCAACCTATTATTTGCTCGATTATTGGGGCCAATGTGTCTAAACTACAAGCTCTGGAATTTCATTCTTAAACCTCTCTAATCCTTTCTTCTCAATTAAGACACTCCTTAATGTCAACCACTCTGATCAAGGATATAACCACCAGTTTTATTGTCCCTTCCACTGGTCTGGTCTCAGTTTTTATCGTTTGTCTGATATTTGTCCATGAAACATGTCAGGATGTTTTGCTACATTAAAGGTGCTGTAAAAGTGCAAGTTGCTGTTATTGCTATTGCCCTCAGTCCATCAACAATGGTTCTTGATTAATGAAGTGATCACTAAAATTCTCTCAGTGTGGTCATGTTAGCTGATCTCATGAAGGACAGGTCTAGGGGGCATTACAATTTTCCCCACTACCCTCGAACAGAAGGAAGAAAATCAGCAAGCATTCTCATTCACAATTCTTATCCAGAAATCCTGCTTGTAAGGACATTTGGCAACACTGTGGTTAAGGATGGGTTAAAACTCAGCATGGTGTCACACCTTGGAGTGCAGGTTCATAGCTCCTTGAAAGTAGAGTCCCAAGTTGATAGGATAGTGAAGAAGGTGTTTGGTAGCTTTCCTTTATTGGTCACAGTTTTGAGTACAGGAATTGGGAGGTCATGTTGCAGCTGTACAGGACATTGATTAGGCCACTTATGGAATATTGCATGTAAATCTTGTCTCCTTCCTATTGGAAGCATGTTGTAAAACTTGAAAGGATTCAGAAAAGATTTACAAGGATGTTGTCAGGGTTGGAGGATTTGAGCTATAGGGAGAGGCTGAACAAGCTGGTGCTGTTTTCCCTGGAGGCTGAGGCGTGACCTTATAGAAGTTTACAAAATCATGAGGGGCATGGATAGGATAAATAGGCAAAGTCTTTACGCTAGGGTCGGGGAGTCCAGAACTAGAAGGCATAGGTTTAAGGTGAGAGGCGGAAGATATAAAAGGGTTCTAAGGGGCAATGTTTTCACACAGAGGGTGGTGCGTTAATGGAATGAGCTGCCAGAGGATGTGGTGGAGGCTGGTACAATTGCAGCATTATAAAAGGCATCTGGATGGGTATATGAATAGAACGTGTTCACAGGGAAATGGGCCAAGTGCTGGCAAATGGGACTAGATTGGGTTGGGACATCTAGTCAGCATGGATGAGTTGGACTGAAGGGTCTGTTTCTGTGCAGTACATCTCTAAGGCTTTAAATCTTTGGCTAGAACATAGAGAGGATTCCCTATTCATCTAAATAGCAAATATCTTTGACCTGGCAACATTCTGGAAAATCATCCTTGGCTCCCTTCAATTTTTCATTTCATGTTCTTGCAAAGCTTCAAGCTTAAAATTAACCTTTTTTCTAAAATTCCTCCATGGTTTTATCAATTCCTTTTTATATATCCTCCTCTCAGCCTCCATTCCTCCAAATACTCTGTGCTCCTTTAGTTCTGGCCTTTTCTGCACACACCATTAGTGGGCCTACTTTCAGCTGTTCTAACTCTAGACTCCAAAATTCCTTGTTTTTTAACATCTCTATTTTCCCTTAAGACATTCCTTAAAACCTAATTGTTTGCTGTTCAGTGAAGAACCTCTGACAGCCTCACTATATTACAGGCACTGTATAAATAAAATGTTGTTCGGTTAGTCTTAAGCTCTAGAGTAGGAAGGCCACATGTCACTAGGAATTGCCTCTGACATTCAGAAGCACTGCACGGAAATTCTGGCTTAGTTTCTGAGTTCAGGCGCTGGACCAAGTCTGGAATCAACTTGGTTTGTGGTTTATTGTTCTGCTTATGGATGCTTATATGGCTGCCTTTTCAGATTAGTTTTGGCCTGGTATACATTAGTAAACGTTCCTCTACCTAACGATGACAATAGTCTGGCTGCAGATTTCTGCAGTGTTCCCTGCATTTCCGCTGTTATACACTTTTATTCACTCAGAGATTGTACATGTCTCTCAGGCACAGACTGTTCCTTCTCTCATCTCAGAGTCTAGCACATGATGATTGTTATATCTCCATATACACTACTATCTCATTATTTGACAGAAATCAGTAATAAGCTAGTGCCTTTGATTTGTCACTTGTATAACTTGGCACCAGAGAGGACCTTAACCATTAAGTGTTTATAATTCAATCATAGATATCTTTCACAGTGAGACTAATGCTACCATTCACCTGTGCATTTTCCAAAAGGCGATCATTTAATAGCTAATGTGAGTGAGAATTTTGACTTTTTTTTAACTGAAATTACTAAGGCAAATTGTAACCTGTCATTCAGATGAAAGGTCACAGATCTGAAATGTTAACTCTATTTTTCTCTCCACAAGATACTGTCGAACTTGTGAGTATTTCATCATATTTTGTTTTACTGCAACCTTTAACTGCTGTTTGACCAACCCATTCAGTTGAACAAGAGTTATATAACGGAATCTGCTAGTCTGTGTGACTTATTTCAAAACGTCACTCACAATGTTTTTACCCAAAGGACATTGGGGCAACCAAATTATTGTTTTAACATGTTATTTACTTTCTTTTCATATTTATAAATGTTCCAATCCTACATTATCCAGTTTATCCAGAGCCTGTTAGAGAGTGTGGATAATTATTCCTTGAAATTCTAGTGAAATAAATCCAATAAAACACTAGCCTTAGAGGAATTCAAAGATGGCCCTTTGCTCATTGGGTTTCTTTGCCTTCCTTTCTACAATCTGCTCCAACTTATCTGTCAGAGTCCTTCCTGAAAGCTGGTAGATCCGTTAGATTACATACAGTGTCGAAACAGGCCCTTCGGCCCAACAAATCCACACCGATGCAACCCACCCATACTCCTACATTTACCCCCTTATCAACACTAGGGCAATTTAGCATGGCCAATTCTCCTGACCCACACATCTTTGGACTGTGGTAGGAAACTGGAGTACCCGGAGAAAACCCACGCAGACACGGGGAGAACATGCAAACTCCACATAGTCAGTCACCTGAGTTGGGAATTGAACCCGGGTCTCTGGTGCTGTGAGGCAGCAGTGCTAACCACTGTGCCACCGTGCCGCCCACTAACTGTTAGTGGTGAAAGTTATTGGACCATATTGTTGCCATCTGAATCATTTAAATGGAGTAATAATGACTCCTAATAACTGCAACATTTAGCTGAACAGCGATGTCCTGCTCCAAGCAGGACAACAGCAAGGTTGAAAAGAGTATGAGAGAACACTAGAGACATCAAAGTATTAAAGTGTGGTGACTCCAAGTATGTTTTTAAGCTTGTGCACAATGTAAGAAGAAGGAAAAATGGATGTTTTGAGAAATGAATTGCAATTCTGATGTTTTTTTGATTGTAGATAAATGGGTGATTTGCAACACTTTCAAAAGGTGTTATCTGTGTGTGGCCACTTTATGCAAAATAATGAATTTTTCATTTTTTTTATCAGGTTGTACGCATTGACTGGTTAGGTTAAGCAAAAATTGCCACCCTGGGAAGGAAAAATAGCTGCATTACTGAGTGAAAGCAAATGACCTCCTCTGTGACAACAGTGACTTTACTTCAGAAAGTTAGCTTGGGACATGCTGAGGTTGTGAAAAAGCACTATGTAAATGCAAGTACTCTCATTCAGAACACAAAGGAAATTTGAGGATGGGTATATGGCCTTGACAATTGTTTATTCAGCGGGGATGACATCAGGTTCTTTGCAGTCCTATTGAAATGGAGAACGACATTTGCTCTTGATATAACCTGATGAATTTAAAAAACAACAGGAAATTCATTTAAGAATGAAATATCCAAGGTAATATAACAAGAATGTTGAAGCATTGTATCATTATGATGTAACTTCAAGCAAAATGTGTTGATGGTACATGAAAGACATGTTTAAATCAAATTTGATACATTTGATAATTCAAAACCAACCGTCTCCCAGGATTTAATTCTTTAATCTCAGAGATTGTGCAATTTCACAAGCAATATCAAGTCAAATAGAAAACCACACCCTACCAGATGTGTTTTTAATTTTTGACAGATTGAGTTGTATTTACTAAATTCGTAAAGGTGAGAGTACAACAATGTTTCCTTTATTTATTGTTTGTACTCACTTTGTAAAATAAGTTTTTACCATCTTGTAATCTCTATTTACATTGGCACAGTGATTTTCATAAGGTAAAATCATAGTAAGATTGTATCTTCTGTGAGAACCATCCCGCTCAAAACATCATTAAATCTGCCATTTTTATTTTGAAGGATGCATTGACATTTAGAATTGCATTAGATGTTTGCTATCTTAACAAATATGTTAGGGGTGAAATTGGTTCTCAAGAGCAACATTAAATGATGTCGAATTGTCAGCTTTTTTTTTGCTCAAAATCTGCATGAATCCATGTTATATTCTGTAAATCCCTTTTTAGAAATAGAATCAGTCTGAACATTGGGACACAGACAGCCAGACTTTAACCTCACACCTTAAATGCATTATCTGAGCTGACAGGGCACCTATGGTTAAAGTTCATCTGAGAATGTAACTTTTTAAAAAAGTTCTGGGATTTACATATGAAAGAACTGAAACCAACATGGTCATTCTAAAAGATGAGCGACTAAACAAACAATTGCATTTGCATCATACTGTAAAGTTTTGCTATAAGTTCTGTATCCTTCGATCTGATACTCCACAACCACCTGATGAAGGAGCAGCCCTCCAAAAGCTAGTGCTTCCAAATAAACTTGTTGGACTATAATGTGGTGTTGTGTGATTTGTAACTAAGAATATGGGGTTAGCCATTTAGGACAGAGATGAGGAAAAATTTCTTCACCCAGACAATGGAATTCTCTGTCACAGAAAGCAATTGCAGCAAAACCATCAAATGTTTGCAAGAAGGTTATAGATGTAGTTCTTCGGGCCAAAGAGACTTACATAGCAGACAGAATATTTTATTTAATTTGTTAACATTAATATTGCGGATGACGACTGATGAACAAATTACTTATGAACAGATGCAAATCCATCAAAGACTGATTTTGTAATGGATACCTCTAGTTACACTGAATTATTAAGCTATTCAGACTATCAAAAAAAAATACAAGTTTAATAGTGTGTACTTCATATAATTATACCTCAATAAGTTCCAATAATTGCTATTAAACTGTGTTTTGAATGACACAACTACCTTGTTCAAGCTTTTCCACATGCAGTTAATGACATTATAGTCCTGCGGCTTTGCTTTCATTGATAGGATACCTTTGCACCTTTGTACTTGAACAAATAAAGAAATACCGTGTTCCTGTCATTTCACAGCTGTAAGACACACCCATGAATGAAGATTACAAACTTCAAATAAAAACGCTAACAAATGCATTTGGCAATCACCTCATTGACCGTAACAGAGTGTCTGATGGATCAAAATGTTTCCAACACTGCATGATATGCTTCTTATCACAATCATGCCTGACTTTGGGATTTGCCTCTGATTGGCAAAACATGGCACAAAGGGGAACTGAAAAATAGTGCAAAGCCAATTGATGCAGCGGATTGGACATTTGGTTCTGTGTGAAATGTGGACCTCTGGCCTTGACAGAGCCTTAACACATCAGTACCTTTCTCAGTCAGAGACCATTACTCTGACCCAAGTGTCAATTAAGGTCCATTCTTGTTCACTAGTCCAATGTTAATAGTTTTTCAGATGACTATTCCTGTTCTCCGAGCTCAGCTTTGTTAGTGATTTAACACCAGTGGCTGAAGCTGAATTTAGTCAGTATATGATAAGCCTGAAGTACTGCATGATACTTGATACTGGAGCCTGCAAATGCTTCATGAATTCAAGTCCAGCTGCTTCACTCTGTCCACAGGCTTCAGTTTGTACTGAAAATGAAAAATGTAATTTATAACAAGATTTTGTTGGGCGTACAATTGCTTTGACAATGGGCTGCAGCTGTCTTAGACATGAAGCTATATATATAATTTCTAAACAATAAATAGTATTCCTGCATATTAGAAAAAAAATCCACATCCGCTAAAATGAAACGACGTGTTTAGTCTGTGTTATGATTGTGTTTAGCAAAGTGGCTATTTCGATGTTGGGGGTTCTGATGGGAGGAATGATTGCTATGAGGTTTGAATAAGGCAGCATTTGTCTTCTTTAGGACAGAATTCTTTGTTGCTTCTCGGAATTGGCTCTTTTGATTGATAGCTTGTCCTTGTCTCAGACACACCTTCGGCAAAATTGATTGCTGAGTATCATCCATGAATAAAAGGTCCTCTTTCTACAGCCTCCAGGGCTTTTTCAAGTAGCAGATCACTCTGCATTAATCCCGAGAGCTGAAGCTTGTCCTTTTCAATGGATTCCAATGGATTGAAGTGTTGGGTTCATGTAGTTTAAGGGCAAGACAAGCTATCTATCTCTCGCATTCTTTACAAAAGCCAATTTAGAGCTATATAAATGGAAACCTGAGAACAAGGTGTATGACAGGGATAGAATAAAACACACTTGATTTTATTTATTTATTGTCACATGTACCTAGGTACAGTGAAAAGTTGTGTTTTGTGTACAGTGCAGGCAGAACATACCATACAAAGTGCTTTATGGTAATAGATCACTTGATCACTTCATGAGAAATAAACATGGTAGGCATTTTCTGCATACCAATAATCTTCCAAGCAGCAATGAGGATGTGAAGTGAACAAAAGCAGGATAATTCAAATATAATGGAAATTTGAAATAAACAGAGAATGCTGGAAAAACTCTGTAGGTCAGGCAATGTATATAAAGAGAGAAACTGATTTCAGGTTGCGGTGACTTCTCATCAGAAGATTCAAGCAACTAGCAGGGCCATTTGGGTCAGGAAGAACAAAACAGAAGGTTTGCAAGATGTTGAACGACAGGAAGTAGTAAATGACAGAAAGGCCAAGAGGAGTAGAAACGAATAAAGTGTAAAAAAGAAAAGATGTGATGTGAATGACTGGATAGCAACTGTCCAACTTCAAAGTGAAGTTTAAATTGTCCAATATGAAGAAAGAAACCAGTAAGAATTTAACAAACATAAATACAATTCCAAAAAAAAATGAAGGCAGTGGTTATGCTCCAAAGTTGTAATACGTACCTTTAAGTCAAGAGAGTTGTACAGTATCAAACAGAAAGATCGGGGCTGTTCCTTGATCTTTCATCGATCTTCATCAGCACACTATGGCAGACCAAGGAGAGAAAGGTTATAGTGGGATTGAGTTAGTGAAGTGAAACCATGGACAACAGAAAGAACAACGACATGTTTGAGAGTGAGAGATGTTCCACACAATGGTACGCAGTGTGTGTTTGGTATCCCAGTGTGGATGGAATTAATTCGCAAGCAGTGAACACTGTTTTCCAAAGTGAAAGAAGTAAAAGGAAATCATTACATCAGCTGGAAGGAATGTCCAGGGCCATGGATAGTGAGGCAAATGACTTGCTTTTGGTGTTGGGGGCTGAGGGAGGAATAATGATTGGAACAATTAAGGAATTCCTTACTGCTTTTTGACGAGTGTCATGGAATCCATTACATCCATGTGAAAACTATTATAGCAAGCAGCTGAGAGTTTTCCTCGACTTTGTCAATAGAATAACTGCGTCTAATTAGAGTTAAAAATCACACAACACCAGGTTATAGTCCAACAGGTTTATTTGGAAGAACTAGCTTTCGGAGCGCTGCTCCTTTATCAGGCAGCTGCGGAGCAGGGCCATAAGACACAGAATTTATAGCAAAAGATGACAATGTCATGCAACTGAAATGATATATTGAACAAACCTAGATTGCTGTTAAGTGTTTCATCTTTTAGAATGGGTTGCAAGTTTTGGTTCATTGACATGCAAGTCCCAGAACTTATTTTAAATCACATTCTCGAGATAAAGTAAGGTTTTATGAAAAAAAAGTGACATCTCAGCTCATACAATGCATTAAAGGTGTAAGGTTAGAGTCTTACTGTATACAAATCTTGAGTCAGACTGGTTCTATTTCCAAAGTGGAATTTATGAAATTTTACATGGACTGACTGCCTGTATTGACTATCTGCAGATTGTGGACTTTTTGAGCAAAATAAAATGTATCTGCAAATATAATTCCGTAAAGTGTAGTTATTTTGCCAGAGTCCTAGCAGAAATGCTCCACTGAACAGCTCCTTGGAAATTGTCGATTATTAGGTTATAGTACGTGGAGTATGAGACACTCTTTCATATCAAAGTCAAGCTGGAAGAGTTGTCTTTGAGTTCAATGTTAGGATCGCTCCTGTTTCAAAAATTATATCGATGACATTGCAATGGAAACTCAAAACAAACTGAATCGATTTGCAGGCAATACCAAACGAGGAGGAGCTTTTGAATTTGAGAAGGTAGCTTGTGAACTATAAAATGAACTACCAAAAACCTATCAATGGACAAAATGATAACAGATGACACTGAATATAGTTAAGTGTCATGTAGCCATAGAGGAAGAAAAATCAGGTTACTCACATGCTTCAACTCGTTAAAAAAAGTCAAGAATGAAGTTTGCAAAGAAGTTACATTTGCATCCTTCTTAGTCACATCTCTCACAATGACCCCAAACTTATTTTCTTATGCATTCTGTAGGGGAGATGGGTGTCATGGTATTAATGACTAATAATCCAAAGGCCTAGACAAATGCTCTGGGAGGATCAATACCCGGTACACATTAATTAATGTAATATGCAAAGATACTTTCATGACCAGCAGTGCTGAGACTATCACCGACTGTCACAAAAAAGATCTCATTCACTAACGTCAATTTAAGGAAGGTAATTTGCTGTTCTAAATTGGTTCTGGCCTATCTGTCACTTCAAATACACAGTAATGCCCTCCAAAATGGCCTTGCAAGCCATTAGCTTCATGGGCAAATAGGGATAGACTACAAGCCTTTCCAAAATACCCATATCCCATGTAAGAATAAATATAGAATCACATAGTTTAAGCTAATTATTCTGACCTATCCACTGGAAACTGGGTGATTGGTTTCATGGTCGTCAGGGTCAAAGTATGCTAAAAGAAAACAGCACCCCAGTTCAGCTTCTGCCTTCCTGAAAAACCTTTGGTTTGAGGTTGGTGCTAGAACTGAACTTCAGATCCAGGTGTTCTCTTGAGGAGCATCTGAAAGAATTCTTCCTGACAATTCCTGAGAAAACTGCATCTGCAGAGGTCCTAGAGACAGTTGTATATTTTTGCGAACACTGATTGACATGTCTGATGCTAACCGAAAGCCATCTCGGAGGTTTCATGCTTTATTCTTTTGCCTTTTGAGAACTAATAATTATTGGCCAAGTAATTTTTCACGAAGTCAATTTCTGCAGGGAATATCATTATTTAGCTCTCTATCTGTTGTGTATGTACTGGATTATTTAGAGGGATAAATATTTATACTTTCATATGTCAAATTGAGTACATTAATCAGCTTTTTATCTTTACTAAATAGTCTTTGTATTGTAGGACATAATTTTATTGTTTTTTTCTTAAAGAAACCTTGGTGATAGATGGTTTTATTCTGAATCTGATAGAGTAGACACTCATGTTACCTGTGGAGTAGTGGATCTAATGACAGGAAGTGCACTCCTCTAAACATTGTCAAACATAACCTTTACTCTACTTTCCTAATAACTTGCACCAGTTACTGCATGATCAAGATAACCATTGACTTTTAAGAACACTGAATTTCTTTGTAATTTCAGCCACTGTTGTTATGTCATATAAAGGTTTCAGTGTGCTGGCATTCAACGTGTCCAACCTGGCAGAAACAGTATAGTATAAATCAGCAGGAAGTCTGTTATCATACTATTGTCAGACCACACCTTTTTACTAGACGCAGTTCTGATCACCAAAACAAAAGGAAAACATTGAAACCATGGGGATAGTACTGATATAAACCACAAGGTTAATTTATAATATTGGAAAATAAGTACATTTTGCTTTTCCAATCTTAAGAGAGCCAACACACGATCTGCTAGAGATGAAAAATATTAGACAGAGTTATATTTGGAATATTGTATGGAGAAGAAGTATATCCAGTATGGTGAACATTTTGGGTGCTCCAAATTGGTTCCAAATTGATTTCTGTGGCATACACATGCATCTGACCCGAAGTGTACCAGATGCCATATTGGTGAAATGGTTAGCACCATTAAGTATATACAGAGCAGATTGAGCATGATATGAGCCAGCTTACTGCACTGATTTGACACCAGCCCTATCATTTTGGAGGTCTATGTTTTAGCCTAAGCCCTCTTTTACCTTGTATGACTCAACGTGTATTCAATGGCTTGAAAAACCCATCTCTTCCACCCTTACTACATTCTCCTAGCATCATTGCAAAGAATCATTAACAACTTTTACGTAGTTCGCATTTTCATTGCTACTGCAATTCTATGCATCTTGGGTGTGCTTCTACATGATCAGGGGCCGAAGCTTTTTCGGTGATGCACAAACCAATTGTCTCCATAGATGAATGAGCTGGTAAGGTTTCCTCCTGGAAGATAGTTTAGGAAAATGAACAGAGGTTATGTAAAGCAGGACAGGCTACTCAAAGATGGAGAAAAGGAAGGGGAGAAAGGTTTTAAGTAGGAGCCCATATCTGCAGATGGTTTTTAAGCAGGAGATGTCTTGGCAAACAGGTTATGTGATATTCTTTGCACGATCTTCAGCCTAAGGTCCCATTGCAAGGATGTTCAGTGACATATCCTTGTGCTGGAATGCCAGTGTTATGCTTAGCTCCGAAGTTTTGTTGATGGAGGTGGCCACCCATTCTGTGTTAGAAAGAATGGAATCTAAGCTTTAGATGGTCCGTGCTCCTTGACACTGAACATAGACTTCCTTACAGGTTTTCATCTGCACCAAACAGTTAGGTCTGTGCACTCACGCATGCTCTGAATCAGTTATTGTTGCCAAGGTTAACCTGAGCCTTTAGTAGGATAGTGTGTGGCATTAACTTCCAGCCAATTGGCACCAAAGATGTTCTTTTCCCCTTAATTGGCTGCAGACCACTTGTGCCTAGCACCTCATCATGTGTGCAGATACCATCTCTATTTTGACCTCAAATTATGTCAATATCTGAGCTGATGTATAAAAACATGTGACAGCATGTCTCGTTGTCACTGTCTTCTTTGTCTACTTCCTGGCCAGGTTTTAGTTTACAAGCTCTGAAAGAATAAAGAAAGGGCAAGGCTCAGTTAGTGGAGAAGGGAGAAGAGAAATATAGAAGAGCATGCTAACACCAGCTCCTCAGTCACAAGACAGCATGTGATAAAGGGCTAGTTAGCTGTGGGAAGAAGGATTAGATATGAAGATAGCATCATCCTCCAACATTCATGTCAGTTGCTGGTCCTAGTAATGGATGGCATCGCCTTTTACTTGGGGTCAGGACGCATAGACAAGTTCCTTTCATTCTGGTAAGCTCCTGCTGTCTCTAGTTGTCTGTGGCTATTTCCCAGTGAGAAAGAGGAAAGTGTGTCAGTGAGTGTGATACAATCTGTTCAGATGATATGACCATCATTGTCGAATAGCTGCCAGGATGATCAAGCTGAGAGATCTTATTTTGAGACCTTTGCAATGGTGAAAAGTATATGAGATTGAAGTGAAGCATATGAATGTAAAGTATGGGTTCTGATTGACTAAGGTTGTCAGTATGTGCGGGAATATTGGGAATATGGTGCGGCGGAGACGAAGGACCTGGACTTGCACTACACCTCCTCCCACCCTGCCTACCTGGACTACACCTCCTCCCACCCTGCCCCCTGTAAAAACGCCATCCCATATTCTCAATTCCTTCGTCTCCGCCGCATCTGCTCCCAGGAGGACCAGTTCCAATACCATACAGCCCAGATGGCCTCCTTCTTCAAAAACCGCAGATTCCCCCCAGGCGTGATCGACGATGCCCTCCACCGCATCTCCTCCACTTCCTACTCCTCCACCCTTGAGCCCTGCCCCCCCAATCTCCACCAGGACAGAACCCCACTGGTTCTCACCTACCACCCCACCAACCTCCGTATACAGCGTATCATCCGCCGTCATTTCCGCCACCTCCAAATGGACCCCACCACCAAGGATATATTTCCCTCCCCTCCCCTATCAGCGTTCCACAAAGACCACTCCCTTCGTGACTCCCTCGTCAGGTCCACACCTCCCACCAACCCAACCTCCACTCCCGGCACCTTCCCCTGCAACCGCAGGAAATGCAAAACTTGCGCCCACACCTCCTCCCTCACCTCTCTCCAAGGCCCCGAGGGATCCTTCCATATCCGCCACAAATTCACCTGCACCTCCACACACATCATCTATTGCATCCGCTGCACCCGATGTGACCTCCTCTATATTGGGGAGACGGGCCGCCTACTTGCGGAACTCTTCAGGGAACACCTCTGGGACGCCCGGACCAACCAACCCAACCACCCCGTGGCTCAACACTTTAACTCTCCCTCCCACTCCACCAAGGACATGCTGGTCCTTGGACTCCTCCTTCGCTAGAACATAACCACATGACGGTTGGAGGAAGAGCGCCTCATCTTCCACCTAGGAACCCTCCAACCACAAGGGATGAACTCAGATTTCTCCAGTTTCCTCATTTCCCCTCCCCCCACCTTGTCTCAGTCGATTCCCTCAAACTCAGCACTGCCCTCCTAACCTGCAATTTTCTTCCTGACCTCTCCGCCCCCACCCCACTCCGGTCTATCACCCTCACCTTGACCTCCTTCCACCTATCACATCTCCATCACCCCTCCCCCAAGTCTCTCCTCCCTACTTTTTATCTTAGCCTGCTGGACACACTTTCCTCATTCCTGAAGAAGGGCTTTTGCCCGAAACGTCGAATTTCCTGTTCCTTGGATGCTGCGCTTTAACCAGCAACACATTTTCTATCCTGAAGAAATGTAAGTTCTTATCAAGACTGTGCCCCTTGCAGATGTTTGCAGTTTATGCTGGAACCTATGGTTGCATACAGCAAATGAAATCAGCTGGTAGTTCATCTCCCATCCAGACACCAATTAATCACACGCATTGTGATCACTGCACCCATTTAAAAGGACTAGCAAATTTAAAATCCACTATTTATTAAAAAAAACATGTTTATTTCATATCTGTCTAAGTGCTCGTTTCAAACAATATAGTTTTTCTTGTTCCCATTTTAACTCTGTCACCTTTCAAACACCTCTATAATTTTGCCTCGAAAGAATTTATGGACTGTTTCAACAACAGCTGGTGGTAAGAAATTCCACGTTCCAAACCCACTCTGTGTGCAAAGAATTCTAACTTCCCTTTCAATTGTTTTATGGGTTCACTAACTGGAGGGAATCGTCTATCACTGTTAAAATGATTGTGGCTTTCATTGGATCACTATCAGGTCACCCTGTGTTCTCTCTGGATAACACTAACTCCTCATTCCTGGTAACATTTAAATGAATTTACACCTTCTATGTTTATTTTACATTCTGCTTATGAACAGTTGTTCAAAAACCATTCGCTATTATCTAAGAGTATTGGAATCAATGTTTTGGACAAGTTCAATTTTGCCACTTTGCTGCTCCGTTTTATGTCTCCAAGTGTAGTTCTGTGTACTTCCTTTAATCTAACTAATGAGTTTAGTAACACACCTTGAAATTGCACCAAGGGGTGATGCAGCAATAGAATTATCATATCTTGAAATTTGTTCATTAATTAATGAATCCAAATTTGATTTTAAAAAATCCACAACATTAGAATAGTCTCACGCTCAGTGATGTGGAGTGTTGATTTCTATAACAATTCTACTTTAAGGCTAGCACCTTAAAATATACAGAAGTAATTGCAAATAAATCCTTCAGACTTTGGCTTGTAAAAAGCATTAAGTCAAGTTCTGTTAAAACATGACAGCAAGAAATGTGAATTGCAATGTATTTACATCTTGCAAGTTGAGAACATAGCTTTACCCTGTATAAGAAAAACAGATGCCCGACCTTGAGGGGATCTTTGCCCTCAGTAGCAGTTCAAGTTGTTTTTGCCTGACACCAGGCATATTTCTCTGGGGTCATAGAGTGTAACCTATTGGAGTCCTTGAAACGATGGATGTCAGGAGAAAGGAAATGAGCACCTGCATGTCAGGCACACACAGCCAATGTCAGATGTTGTTAACCAATTGCTGATAGAGATGTGGCAGAACATCAAAGCCAGAAAGGAGAGTTAAATTGAAAGCTTGTAGATATGTAGTCAAATGTCTGTCCTTGGACCTTGGCCACTCTTTATTATGTGCGTTTGTAGCTTTAAATTTTATTTGTGAAAACCACAATAGGAAATGATGTCTTTCAGAAACCATACTTCCCTTGGAAGCTTATGTGTCATTCCAAGATATTTCCCAACATAATCATAAGACCACAAGAAATAGGAACAGGAGTAGGCCATTTGTCCCCTTAAACCTGCTCTGCCATTCAATAGGATCATGACTGATCCAACATTCCTCAATCCCTGTAACTCTTGATTTCCCTACTGATTTATCATCTATCAATCTAAGCCTTAAATATACAGAAGGACTCTGCCCCCACAGCTCTCTGTGACAAGGAGTTCCAAAGATCCACACCTCTCTGCGAGATGAAATTCCTTCTCATCTAAGTCTTAAATTTGGACCTGTTAATTCTGAGTCTATGCCGTCTGGTCCTTGATCCTCCCGTGAGGGGAAACATCCTCTCGGCACTCACTCTGTCAAGCCCCTTAAGAATCCTGTATGTTTCAATAAGAACCTCTGTCCTGAATGTTCTTCTGTGTTATCATACAAAGATTTTGCATGTTTATATCAAAACCCACTTTGTTTTAATGGTAATATTATCAGTTTCATTTTTTAACAAGCTAATCTCTCCATTAAAGTAGTGTGCTAAAGGATTTGACAATATGTAAGTTTATGAGTCAAAATATTACATAAGTTTATGTCTCAAAAATTACATACCATTCTTACTGCTGATCAACTAATATGTTTATCTGTTTATTCTAATGAAGTAATAATATTCTATAGAAAAGTCATTGATCTGAAATGTTGGGCAGAATGTCATGTCACTGCTCCCTGCCTGACAGAGAGTTAGAGACCGGGAGCAGGAGGATGTTACTGAGTGAGATTCCACTGCCTTCCCACCCACAGCTGGTGAAATCCAGGTTGCAAAGGTTGATTTTTCCAGCCCGGATGCTAATTCAGGCTCTCAAGTAGGGAATTAAGAGTGTAACCCCACAACCGTCATTTATCTGTGATCATACAAGAAGTCTGAGAAGTAAACTGTCAAATGCTTTTGGTTGGGGTGGGGGGGGGGGGGGGGAGGTGGTAGAATGGGGTGTGCTGGGGTTGACGTTAGGGATTACCATCATTTCCTGATGAAGGGCTTTTGCCTAAAATGTCGATTTTCCTGCTCCTCGGATGCTGCCTGACCTGTTGCGCTTTTCCAGCAACACTATAATCTTGACTGTAATCTCCAACATCTGCATGGCCCTCTTTTGCCTGTTGGGGATTACCATGTTCAAAGCCACTGAGTGCTGAAGACCTTCAGTATTGAGAATGGCGGGGGAGCAGTGGCAGTTCTTCTGAAAGTCACCTCCTGACCCTACATCCAAACCTCCTCTCCACAACCCCACCCTCTTCCCCCATCTCAACACTCTCCTTTGAGCCTTCCTTGCAATGTAAGTCAAGTCTCAATGGGATTCTTCTTTGATTTTTGACCTCTGATGGGTGCATTACTGACAGCTGCCACTGCCACTGGTGGTGATGGTGGCAATGGAGGGTTATTTGCTGAGTGGCAGGCAGGTCTCTAGGGGCAGGATTTCTGCCGCTCGAGTCCTTACTCCAGAGGAAGGCCTGACTGTTCCACTCGAGCTTCTGGTGGTCTCAGCCCAAGGTGGGCCTTCACCAGCAGAGGGAATGCGAGACTCCAACAGATTATCCACTTGGCAAGGGGAGAATCCTGTCGCAAACATTACATTTTGCCCATTAACTCTTTGTCTTTCTATCAGTGCTGCTTGTCCTGATGAGTATTTCTAGTATTTTCAGTTTTCATTTCCAGTCTAGCAGCCATAGCATTTGTTTTTTTTAAAAAAAACCTATTGATAATATGTTTTAATTTGCTTTCAGCACGGGTATTTTCTTCAGTTGTTTGGTTGTGTCATGAGCAATAGTTCAGGTGGGCATCCCGCTGCTGGGCCTGCTCTGAATCCGGTCACAGTGAGTCATCTTTACAAACAGTACCTCTGATAATTTTTTACTGCTCTTTTCCTTGTAAAGCAAATACTTAACCTGTCATATCTTAGATTGGGCAACTGTGCCAGAGCAGAGATTGTTGACATCAGTTTCAGTCCAACCATTCCCTCTTACCAGTTGGAGGTCAGACGAGATATAAGTTGTTTGATCTTCAGCGATCACTTTGACTCAGTGGTGTAGATTGCGGCACTGTGTGACAATATCAAGCTGTTATAGTGAACAGGCAGTCTATTCTTCTCGCTCCTTATTTTTGCTCCCTTTGAAGTCAGACTGCTCAATTAATGTTATCGCAATCTCCTCTGTTGATACTGTATGCTGAAACAGTCTTGGACTCATGCTCTCCACCTCAGCGCTTGCTTTATACCAGGGCTGACTTGTTGGTAAATTATGGGTGAGGTATTTAATCACGCATTCTCACAATATTTTGGGTGAGGGACTAACATCAGCATCTAGAGCACATGATCCAGTTGTGATATGTATACGAACAAAATATAACAAGCTTAACTACAAAAGCACCTTGGTAAGTCGGCTGTGTAAATGGAGTAGTGCAAATGAATGTGACATTGTGGATTCAAGTACAGAGCCAACACAAAGCTGCTGGGTTTGAGAATAAACAAGATTAAAGGCAACATTAAGCCTGGGTTTTCTGCGTTTATTTATTGTGGGGTGACATTGATATGAAAGTACACAATTTCAGTGCATTAGTATTTAACAAACCTTTCTTGTCGTTTGCTTAGTAACCCATAATGGTCTGAATGTAATATCATCCCCATTGTGAGTTGGGGAATCGGATAAATACAGTTGGGGGAGAGGATGATTTTGTATGAGTTGCTAGTCACGATGAAGGTGGCTGCCACCATCATCTTCAATTGTAGTAAACTGCATGGCGACAGAGGAGACCACTTCCTGTTTCTTGTAAGTAACAAGATGTAACTTATTTCACATTAGTAAGTAGTTACAGGTTACATTGATATGACAGGCAGTGTTAGAAAGATGTCTCACACCTTCAAGTTCTTAAACTGTCCCAGGGATATAATGAGTGCTTCTAATGGCTTCTCAGTATTAATATCATAGAATTCCTACAGTGTGGAAGCAGGTCATTCAACCCATCAAGTCCACACTGACCCTCCAAAGACCATTCCACCCCCACTCCCACTTCCCCCTCATATAACTCTGCATGTCCTATAGCTAACGTACCCAGCCTGCCCATTCCTGGACACACTGGGCCATTTAGCATGGCAAATCTACCTACCTAGTTGGGGCCACCTCTGGATTATTGGTGCATATGCCATAAATCACAGTGAATTAACACAAACAACAGCAAGTTATCTTTTAACATAGCAAAATGCCCCAAGGTGCTTCACAAGAGCAACAACAAAAAATAATTGACAACAAGTTGCACATTAGGCCAGGTGATCTGAAACAAAAATATAGGTTATAAGGATCATCTTAAAGGAGAAAATAACAATTTGGAGAAGGTGAGGGGGAGAATTTTAGCTATTGGGACCCAGGCAGTTGAATGCAATGCTGTCAATGGTGGGAGTAACCAAGGATGTGCGGAGAACCACGATTGGAGGAATGCAGAGGTCTCAGAGGGTTATAGGGCTGCAGGACATTTGGAGATAGGGAAGGATGAAGCAGGGAGGGACTGAACATAAGGATCAATATTTTAAAATCAAGATTAGCAACTTTAGGTGGAGACCCATCTTTTTCCATGCCCCAACCATTATGGGTAACTAACCTTCTATGACTATCATGCAGCCTTGTCACCTGCACTAAAGAAGTTAACTTCAACAATGTTTCATTCTCTTTGCAAGGCAGGATTTCTTGAGGCTGTATTCCTACTTGAGTGAAACGAATCTCTTTGTCAAGGAGAACCTTACTGGAAATTGTAATTACTGTGGTTCAGTCTGACACTTACCAGTATACCTGAAACTCAGCAGCCAATTTACAGCAAACGCTGAAAATGTGTTGCTGGAAAAGCGCAGCAGGTCAGGCAGCATCCAAGGAGCAGGAGAATCGACGTTTCGGGCATGAGCCGAAATGTCGATTCTCCTGCTCCTTGGATGCTGCCTGACCTGTTGGGCTTTTCCAGCAACACATTTTCAGCTCTGATCTCCAGCATCTGAGTCCTCACTTTCTCCTAGAAGAATTTACAGCAAACACCTACAAACAGCAATGAGACAATTATTAGGTCATCTATTTCAATGGTGAGTATATGTAGAGCATTCTCTTGTACTTCTATGAATTACTGGTGTTTTGAGGGGCCAGAGAGACTTTTGGCTTAGCATCTCATCATGATGACACACAGATATCATTTGAACTGGAGTGTAGCCTGTGCCTGCAACCTTGTGACACAAAGGTGACAATGCTGGCACTGAGTCATAGCTGATGCATTGACATTATAGCATCGCTCATGTTCAGCTAGACTGTAATTCTGTGAGCTTGCAATTAGTATAGATACAGGTTCCATTGTAATGATAGGACCAGGCAACTATTTAGGACAATTCCCAGACACCCATACGACTTATACTTGTGTTCCTTGGGGGTATTTCAGGCCTCCACATGCTTGTTCACAAATATTGTCACTGGATTCTTTGACCCTCACCAGTTGACCTCTTGCTGCAAGCTGTTAACTATTTAAAGGAGCTACGCTATTCCTGTTGAAACTTGGACAGATAGATTCACTTCTTCACACTGCTTCCATGCCGATATTTTTTTAGATTAAATTAGATTCCCCTATAGTGTGGAATCAGGCCCTTCAGCCCAACAAGTCCACACTGACCCTCTGAAGAGTCACCCACCCAGACCCAATTCGGTCTGACTAATGCACATAACACTGTGGGCAATTTAACATGACCTGCACATCTTTGAATTGTGGGAGGAAACCAGAGCACCCAGAGGAAACCCATGCAGACACGGGAAGAATGTGCAAACTCCACACAGACAGTCGCCCGAGGCTGGAATCGAACCTGGGTCCCTGGCGCTGTGAGGCAGCAGTTCTAACCACTGAGTCACTGTGCCACCCTCTTATCTCAGAAGTGTGAATGATCACACGAGTTAACCATTAAAAGTTATTTTCTCCAGAAAATGAGCCAAATTCCACACGATTACGCAGTCAGTAATTCGGTGACAGCTTTCCCTTCCAGAGTGGAAGATGTAGCTTCCTGGTCCTCTTTGTTTACCAGTGATGGCATTTCTACACATCGTTTGCATCTGCTTTCACTTTCACATTTGCTCTTGGCCACCTGCCATTTTAGTACAAGGTGCAATTTTGGAATGCAGCCAACTGCCATTTCTTTTGGCTGGTAGGCCATTGCCTGGGGCTGGGGGTGGTCTCACTCCACTTTTGGTTGAGGAAGTGAAATGACAGAATGGTGTAAGAGCAGAGGCTGGGTTGCTACTACCGAAGCTAGCTTTAAATAAATTAAGAGTCTGTCAACATTATTTAGTACCGTTACTCCCATGATTTGTTGCAAAGTGAAGCTGATAAAGAATTCAGGTTATGTCACGCCATGAGGGCAGGTTTTCTAAAAGATTCAGAACCTTTTTTTAAAAGGAAAACACAGCAGGCAAAAATACTTGACCTTCATAAGGTATCTGCCACTTTTTTATGTGTAGCAAACATAACGACAAAGGGAATATGCATTAAATTCCTATTGTGGCGGACCATGTTTGTGGAATTCAAGATGAAAAATCGTCAGCGCTCGTTCAATTTCTCAGAGTATGCTGCTGAAATGTGAGGGCTTATCTCAGGGAACCTATGTAAATTTATCTCAATGACGGCTGATTCTGGGTTTGCAGACTTCTTCCTGAAACTGGGAATAATTGTAGGTTTAGATTTTACCTCTTCTGCACTGAGGTGTTCAGTCAGGGCACTAACACCAGGAAGTTAGCATTTAAGTAAAATTTGGCCACTGCTGCCCCTACACAACATAAAGAAGAGGTCAGCTGTAGTTTTCTCTTCTCCCATCTCATCAATAATCCAGGAAGTTGCTGGAAAGTACTTGCATAAAATGACAGAGTTGGCCACCAGAGATATGCTGGTGCTTCTGTGTGGATGGCCCCTTTTTAGAGACATGGTATTGCGTGCACAAGCTAGTAAAAGCCACAGAGGGCCGTTTTCAGCTGAGTGATCGCTTAATCAGCTGAAAGCAAAAGCTTGGACACTTCAAAATCCTTTGTGCGCAATAAAAGATGTCAGCTTGATGAAACACGCCACTTTAGTATTGTTCATAAAGCAATTGGGGTGGCGAGTCCCAAACAAATTGATTTTGTGATTCTCAAGTCATTACCAATATTAAGTTATTGAACTGAAAATCGACACATTTTGTCATGCCTTTTTCCTGCTGCTTTCATTTAATAGTTTACAGGTGATGAAGTACCAGCAGGATGGCTATATTCTCACAGTGGAGAGTACTGAAATATTGAAGGTAATCAGGGTACAGTCAAAAACTGTTGAAATATAAGTGGCTTCTGTGATATCTAAATTCATGTTTACCCCATTTCCCCACTTTGTCTAAGTTACTCTACTGTTCCCTAGGCAATGGAAAAGTCATTATGTGCAACCCTGACCCAGTTTTACTTGGCTTCCAAACTTATTTTCTGAGTCAATAACAACTTACTTGAAATAGCCCCTTCACCACAGTAAAACATCTCAAGGCTCCCCAAAACATTGGGACACATATTGTCATATTAGGGCCTCTGACCCAAGTTTGGTCAAGGAGTTAAGTTTTAAAAAGTCCTTACAGGAAGAAAAAGGGAGGTGGAAAGGTTTTTGGAAAAAATTCCAAAGTCAGACTGAGAATGGGTGCCAGATTTGTGAATGGTTGTTCAGTTCTGGATGATATTGGGCAGTCATTCTTTGGAATGCCTCAAAATAACTAATATTTTCATGGGCACTCAGATCCTTAAGAGTGCAAATAACTTGTATTTCCTTATATAGAAACATAGTAAGTAGGAGCAAGAGTAGGCCACTTAGCCTTACATGTCTGCTCCACCATTCAATCAGATCATGGCTGCTCATCCAACTCAGCACCCTGTTCCCACTTTCTCCCTATAACCTTTGGTCCCCTTAACCATAAGAATTATATTAAACTCATTCTCGAAAGCATTCAACGTTTTGGCTTCAATCGCTTTCTGTGAGAATTCCATAGGCTCACCACTCTCTGGATAAAATTTCACCTCATCTCAGTCCTAAATGGCCTACCCTCTATCCTAAAACAGTGTTGTTGCTGTACCAAAGCATGGTGAGCAAAAACAACTTCTATTTGTATAGCATCTATAAGATGCTACATAAAAAAGTCCCACTGTAACATTATTAACAACATTTGGCACAAGTCCCACAATAAGGATGACCAGAAGCTCAGCCAAAGAGGTAGGTTTTACGGTGTGTCTCAAATCAGAGAGCAGTAGAGATGCAACAGGTTTTAAGGAGGGCATTCTATAGCTTAAGACCTAGGCAGCTGGAAACAGTTCAGAGGCTGAAATTAGTGTTATGCAACAGGTCAAAATGAAGGTGTGCAGAGATCTTGGAGGGTTGGAGGATGCTCTGGAGATAGAAAAGTGAATAGAGTTCAATGGAATTGGAAATTCTGGACAAGATGCATTTACATGTGCATTACAACTTTACCACAGACATCGGTATGGATTCTATCACTTAACAGGCTGATCTTCTGGTGAATTACAAAGTACAGGAACAGTTGTTCAAGATGTCTCAAGAATAAATAACATGTATTAATGCATTCTTTAAAGTACACACTTGCCAAGTCATAGAGATATGCAATATCAAAACAACACTCAAAATGGATGAATGGATGGCTAGTGCCAAAGTCAGGAAACATCACACCAGTACAATTGAGGTATCCTGCTGTAAATGTGAGTTAAAACTGGCAAAAAAAAATTCAAAGCTGGTCTTCCAAAATAGAAGACTAACAATTTAAAGTTGGTGGCATTAACCTGGACTCAGGTCTGTATTTAAGCACACAGTACCCTATGCCCCCAACAGCAAGCTAGGATGCTATGTCTGGTTCTGATGTCCTGATTGCAGTTTTAAAGAGACGTGGGTGGAACGTGTGCAATGCATACTGAGTGCAGTTCTTCAGGTATTGACAGAAATTACATAATTTTAAAGGCAATAGACAATAGGTGCGGGAGTAGGCCATTCTGTCCTTCGAGCCTGTACCACCATTCATTATGATCATAGCTGATCATCCTCAATCAGTATCTTGTTCCTGCCTTATCTCCATAACCCTTGATTCCACTATCCTTGAGAGCTCTATCCAACTCTTTCTTAAACAAATCCAGAGACTGGGCCTCCACTGCCTTCTGGGGCAGAGCATTCCACACACCCACCACTCTCTGGGTGAAGAAGTTTCTCCTCATCTCTGTCCTAAATGGCCTACCCCTTATTTTAAGCTGTGTCCTCTGGTTCAGGACTCACCCATCAGCAGAAACATGTTTCCTGCCTCCATAGTGTCCAATCCTTTAATAATCTTATACGTCTCAATTAGATCCCCTCTCAGTATTCTAAACTCAATGGTATACAAGTCCAGTCGCTCTACTCTTTCAACATATGATAGTCCCGCCATTCCAGGAATTGACCTCGCGAACTTAGCTGCACTCCCTCAATAGCCAGAATGTCTTTCCTCAAATTTGGAGACCAGAACCACATACAATATTCCAGGTGCGGTCTCACCAGGGCCCTGTACAGCTGCAGAAGAACCTCTTTACTTCTATACTCAATCCCTCTTGTTATGAAGGCCAGCATGCTATTAGCTTTCTTCACTACCTGCTGTACCTGCATGCTTGCCTTCATTGACTGGTGTACAAGAACACCCAGATGTCTTTGTACTGCCCCTTTACCTAACTTGACATCAATTTAGGTAGTAATCTGCCTTCCTGTTCTTGCCACCAAAGTGGATAACTATACATTTATCCATATTAAACTGCATCTGCCATGCATCTGTTCACTCACCTAACCTGTCCAGGTTACCCTGTAATCTCCTAACATCCTCCTCACATTTGACCCTGCCACCCAGCTTTGTATCATCAGCAACGGTGAGGTCAACCCAAAATAATGGGAGATGTTCTGGCATAGGGACCTGGGAAACTCCAATCTGAAATTACTCTTTGGTTGTGCTGTTCACTAACAAAATATCAATGACCAGGAAGCGGTTCAGGCCACCTAAACAACACATTGGGTGAATATGGTGCACATGTGGCTATTCCGGTATCTGCTTGTGACACCAATCAAAATTCCATCCCACAGGACAGCCAGGGTAAAGAAGACATTACTTAGCAACTGCTTGTAGAAAGAAGATGCAATGCACCACCACTGGTTGTGGTGAAGTGCACAATACATCTAAGGGGAAGCTAAATAAACACATGAGGAAGAAAGGAATAGATAGACACGTTGATAAGGTTATATGCAAAATGCAAGATCTGCCATGATCATATAATGGAGCTCAACAGGGCATATGGTCCACTCATGTTTCTTTTTCTTCTGTTCTTGTGGAAAGGGCAACAAAAGGAGCATTAATACCAGCAGAGACCAGTGGTGTCAAATGGCCTGTTTTATGCTGTAAAGTCTATGTAGATTTTGATGTTTGAGAGTAACATTGTCCGTCCTAAGTGGGAAACCATCCTATCCTATGTCACTAACATGTCTCTATCAATACCTCTCACCTCTTTCACCAAATAGAACCGTTCCTTTGCTTCAAAAGAAAAGCCCACAACTCTAAAACTAATGGTTGCTTGCATATCCATTGACAATGTGTACATTTCTTTACTTCTGATCTCAAGAACTGACAGCAGAAAAATTGGGTGCCTGGTTGTCCTCAATGATTTAATGCTCACATTCTAAAATGTTGAGCCTGTATAAATAAGCATCACAGGATGCCCACTCTGGTTAAAGAATACATTCAGTAATCCATTAGTATATGACTCATTGGTATTCAAGTGACTTCCCTGGCGGAACAACGCAGAGTGATGAAATCTTTCAACTGAGCTTCTGGTGAAGGCTATAAAATTAAAGACATTTGGGTGAGAACATTGAACTATTTTTCACATTGCCAAACACTATATGATTCTCTCTTTTTCTTATGTAACGCAGGCAGCAGTACACTTGCAGATGTGAAATGTTTCACTTGACCTGAATTATTGGGAAACAGGTACTTTCCCAAACTAGCTTCATCATGCACTGGAACCCCATGAGTAAATCAAGGGGCTGCCCCCTTTCACACCCACACCCCTTTGAGCTGCACAGCCTGAGACAGAAATTATCTGGGCTGGGGGGAAAAAAAACCCCAAAAGAAATTGAGAGCTGACTTGGAGTGAGAAGAGTTTAATCATTGTGACTGTTCTCAAGACCACAACACTTA
The DNA here is from genome assembly GCF_020745735.1 of Hemiscyllium ocellatum. Classification (NCBI taxonomy): domain Eukaryota; kingdom Metazoa; phylum Chordata; class Chondrichthyes; order Orectolobiformes; family Hemiscylliidae; genus Hemiscyllium; species Hemiscyllium ocellatum. Next base: position 54,838,085 of record NC_083404.1, read on the forward strand.
AAAGCAACCATCAGAGGCCAAATTGTCATTTCTGAGCTTTTTTTTTAAGCCATAGTGTCTCCAATAAATGGCGTTAAGAGCAAAACACATTATGCTGATAATGTGATACTGAGACCAAGGAAGCCGATGGTCGCTTCAGTGCTCATCTCTGCTAAGTTCACTCGTATTAGTTAGGTTAGGATCTGGAATGAAGTTATGATATTGAGCATCAGAACTGGAAAATGTCAGACCTCACTGGGGTAGTGCATGCTAGAAATCAGGCTCTGCTATTCCCATGTTGTCACAAAGTTACAAATGTTTTAAAAACTTGCAGAATACCCTAATTTATCCAGCTTTTAGACCAAGACTGACAGAAAACACAGGCTAGTTTCTGTACTTCACAAAAATGACTATTGCAAATGGGTCATTGCTAGCTACAGGTGATTGTGAACCATCAACATAGCTTGACTCATCAAAACTCTAATCCAGTTGTAGAACACCCCCTACACATACACATATGGACAGACACAGATAGACACAAAGAAAACGTGGGTGGTATGCACAGCGGGAAAGGCTGAGAACATAGTTCAGTGTTCCCTGTCCACATGGTTTGCTGAGATTATCTTTTTGCTAATCAGATTGCTGACTCTCAACCTTTTCTCTGTATATGTTTTTACATGTTTTCAGGAGGTACAGAGTGCTTGGTTCACACTTACAACTGGTCACTAATCCACAGACCAATCAATTACTTGTTGCTGATTGAATCTCCTTTTGTAAACAGCCCCTTGGCTCAAGCTCATCTGCAACCAGACTTCAACTACTGCTTGAGCAAGTAGCTGTGTAAACAGTACTTACAATGAGTATCAGGAAACTTGCGTTTAAAAAATGCAACAACCCTTCAACAATCCTTGGTTTTTAAATTTTCCCATTTTAGCCCACAATAAAAAATACAGAAATATAAAACTACTTGGTCTTTACAAAAGCTGGAGATGAGTTGAAAATCCAACTTTCAGGAAAGTCAAACTTTCAAAATCTATTTTGCTCTCAGGCACCTGGTTAGGTTCGTATGAGCAGTAACTGCTTAATTATTTCCATTTATGAGAGATAATGGACATAAGCAAATGATAGGTGTGGTGGGGAGTGTATGAATGCTTCATTTGATGAATCTCTGCTGATGATTTTGAAGGCCATTTCTTGAGAGACAGCTTGTACATCATGCACATGAAGCTGCCATGTGACAAAACAAATGATTGTTTTCAGCACTGGTGGCTGTCACCAAGCTGCTGTAGTCACTAGTCATTGTGGTAGTAGACAATAGTCACAGGAGTTATGGACAGTTCCCTATTAGCCATGAGTGTGGTGCTGGAAAAGCACAGCAGGTCAGGCAGCATCCAAGGAACAAGAGAGTCGACGTTTCGAGCATCAGCCCATCATCAAGAATGAGGTTTGTGGGCTGGGCAGCTGAGAGATAATGTCATCTATTGTATCTGTTGCACCCGATGTGATCTCCTCTACATCGGGGATACGGGATGCCAGTTTACGTATTGTTTCAGGGAACATCTCTGGGACACCTGCACTATCTAACCCTACAGCCCAGTGGCTGAACACTTCAACTGTCCCTCCCACTCCACTAAGGACATGTAGGTCCTCCATTGCCAAACCCTTACCACCCGACACCTGGAAAAAGAATGCCTCATATTCCGCCTTGGGACCTTGCAACCACACAGGATCAATGTGGATTTCACCAGTTTCCCCATTTCCCCTCCTCCCATATTATCCCAGTCCCAAGTTTCCAACTCAGCACCACCCTTTTGACCTATTCATCACCTTTCCCATCTATCCGCTCCACCCTCCTCTCTGACCTCTCACCTTCTCCCCCACCTTCATCCACCTATCACATTATCAGCTACCTTATCCCCCAACCCCACCCCCTCCCATATGTCTCAGTCCTGGCCCACAAGCCTCATTCCTGAAATGCCTGAAACATCAATTCTTCTGCTCCTTGTGCTTTCCCAGCACCACACTCCCGACTCTGCTCTCCAGCATCTGCAGTTCTCACTTTCTCCTAGATCTGTCTTAGCACCATCTGAAAACTCCCTAACGCAATATTTGATGTTCAGGTCTCATCCACCTGCATGCATCCTGCAAATGGAGTTTTATGTGCCCCACTAGCTAACTATTCACTCAGAAGATCCTTGGGTATGTTTCCCTTCTGCAGATATGCCCAATCCACTGAAGCTACTCCTGTTTAATTAGTGCCAACACATTTAGGAGCTCTGCATCTGAGAGGATAGTTACACTTGTGATTCTGCCTCGTCTGCTTCTGCTTCTGCCTTCACTGTGTTGGCATCACAGACTAATAGCTTGTTCTGCTGGCAGGATAGTGTGATACAGAGAGCAAAGTTAATGGCATGTGGCTCAGTGGTTAGCACTGCTGCCTCACAGCACTAGGGTCCCAGGTTCAATTCTGGCCTTGTGTGACTGTGTGGAGTTTGCATATTCTCCCTGTGTCTGCGTGGGTTTGCTCTAGTTTCCTCCCACATTCCAAAGATGTGCAGGTCAGGTGAATTGGCCATGCTAATTTGCCCATAGAGCTAGGTGCATTAGTCAGAGGGAAATGGGTCTGGGTGGGTTATTTTTCGGAGGGTCGTTGTGGACTGGTTGGGCCAAAGAGCCTGTTTCTGCACTGTAGGGAATTTAATCTAGTCAAACAATTATTGAGCTTCTTTTCCTGTTAGCTATGGGTGACTCACTTTACAGTGAGGTGCTGAGAACATAGGCTTTACAAGGTATCGTTTGGCCCCAGAGGGCAGCTTCTTGTTATCCTATGCCAAAGATAGTAGGTCCTTTCCTGATGCATGTATTGAGCTGTGTATCAAGGAATAGATTGTTACTATAGACTCAAGGTAAAGCAATTTCCAATGGGATGTTATTTGGTGTGATCTGCAACAACTTTTCCCACGACCATAGTTTCTTTAACATTTATCATCAGGAAGAACAAATCATACAATCTTTCTGCTGAGTTTCTAGCACAGCATTATTTGTACAGAGTTCCCTGATCCAGACAAATGTGTTTTTATCATTACTTTCTGCCATGATATGCAGAGACCTTACCATCTGACTTCATACACAAGTAGACTCCTTCCATAGGGAAGATGAAGATCAGAAGTGTGGCGGGAATGATACTAAACCAAGGTGGCGTGGAGAGGGAGAGCTAGGACACAATATTCAGTAAGCAGGGACAGGTTAGATGATAGTATTTAGACAGGGGATTGTGATGGTGTGGAAAAGTCTTCAGATATAAATAATAAAGCGATAGTGTGGTGAAATCTTACAATTAAGGAAAGAGTGACATTACCATTGCCTTTACAGTTCAGTTTTAACTCAGTGTTAATTATTGCATTTACATCACAAAAAGGCAAAGCTAAAATTTCATCTGGAGATCGAGGCAAGTTTGGAAGCAAGAGTGCCAGTGTTTTCTTGTCACTGGCCTGTGTGCTAGTCTTTCTCGATGTTCCCACCTCTGGCCTTTTTCCAGTATGATGGCTACCCACCTGCCAGTGACAGCTGGCTAGTTAAGGTGCCAATTGCAGGTACTCTTTACGTGCTGTCAGGATTTTCCAGATGGCAGACTGCCTCCCACTCTCCCCCTCCCCATTGTCCTCCCCTCCACCCACAATGGTGACTGGAGCTTGCAGAAAATAATGAGAGGAGTCTCCCAGCAGCGTTGAACGTGAAATGTTTTATACCATTTTCAAGTCTTCTGAGGGAGTCTTGCTCCCGGATTCAGGCAGGGCGAAGGGCTGCCCATAACCTCGGGTGCTCCCATTGTCTTGGCCTCCAGGAGTCCCAGCCATCATTCTTCATTATCAAACAGGGCTCCCAGATGTAGCCTTTAATTGCTTCATCATAATTTCCTCCAGGGTACCAACATGGCCACTTCTAGGATCCGAACTCGCTGAAAGAGGATTGCACCATATGGAGGCGGTGGCAGTGATTGAAGATCAGATGTACTAGGTCAATTCTTTCAGTGGCAATTGTCAACTAGCAGAACAGCAATTAAAAACACTCAGTTGAGTAATTATGTAAATATGTAATTATGGGTCAATGACTACAATACTCACAGACAGAAAATTTAGCATACATGCACTTTCCCCTATTTCAGAGATAATCCAAATCCTAGCTCTTCCCTTTCCCAGTTACGGGTCATGCTGCTTCCTGGGGTGTTCACTTTAGAATATTACTCAGTCAAACGAACTTGTAAAGATTTTGATGACACTGTTACAATAAGTGTGTTATAAAAGGCAGGGGCAGACCATACTTTCAGCAGTAGCTCTATGAATTTTTTAAATTACAAAGTTCGATAATCCATCACCATTTTTGGTAAAACATCATTGAAAGACAGCAATAACTTTAATAATGCCCTTCAAACCAATTCTGGCATGTAGTATTTATTTTATCATCATGGTGCGGCACCTTCTCTGTCTGGAAGTGATTATTATAGGGTGAGCAATTTACTGCTTATTACTAAACAGGAAGATTAAACTAGCCTCTGTTCCTGTGCCAAGAAAGTCAACTACTTCCTATGATCTAGTAAAGAAATGGGTAAAGTGGTCCTTTGAGAATGATACTTATGTTAGCTCCCGTAATATAAGGGCAAAGCAATGGCATAGTGGTTTTATACATCAGAGAATCCCTGCAGTGTGGAAGCAGGTCATTCAGCCCATCGAGTTCACATTGACCTGCTGAAGTGCATCCCACCTAGACCCGCCCCCTACACATTCCTGGACACTGCAGTTAATTTAACTTGCCAACCCACCAAACCTGCACATTTTTTGGACTGTGGGAGGAAACCAGAGCACCCAGAGGAAACCCGCACAGGCATAAGGAGAACGTGCAAACTCCACACAGTCATCCAAGGCTGGAATCAATCCTGGGTCCCTGGTGAAGAGAGGCAGCAGTAGTAACAGCTGAGCCACCATGCTGAACTGCTAAGCCAGAGACCCAGGTAATGTTCTGGGAACCTGGGTTTGAATCCTGCCAATAGGAGATGGGGAAATTTGAATCTGAGATTAAGAGTCTAATGATGACCATGAAACCATTGCCAATTGTCAGGAGAATCTCATCTGGTTCACTCATGCCCTTCGGGAAGGAAACTACCACCTTTACTTGGTCTGATCTATATGTGACTTCAGACCTACAGCAATGTGGTTAACTCTTACCTGCTAACTGAGCAATTAGGGATGGTTAATAAACGCTGGTCTAGCCAGAGATGCCATCATCTTGTGAATGAACTATAAAAAAGCAGACAAATGAGAAGTGTTCACATATGAACTCAATGAACTTTTATTAGAGCACCTGGCATTCATGTCAGTAATATGAATAATCGTGGATACCTGCATATCTGGACTCAAAATTAGCAATTCTGATCTATTGCAGCACACTTAGGCGGCACAGTGGCACAGTGGTTAACACTGCTGCCTCACAGCGCCAGCGACCTGGGTTCAATTCCCAACTCAGGTGACTGACTGTGTGGAGTTTGCACGTTCTCCCCGTGTCTGCGTGGGTTTCCTCCGGGTGCTCCAGTTTCCTCCCACCTTCCAAAGATGTGCGATTCAGGTGAATTGGCCATGCTAAATTGCCCGTAGTGTTAGGTTAGGGGTATGGGTGGGTTGCGCTTCGGCGGGTCGGTGTGGACTTGTTGGCCCGAAGGGCCTGTTTCCACACTGTAAGTAATCTAATCTAAAAAACTTCCTTCAGCATTCCCTGCTACAAGAGGACAGAACACTGTAAGATAAAAACTGAGAGCTTTATATTATTAGATCACATGTCATTATTGGGTGATGGCATCACAAACATGCCCCCTTAAAGAAATGCAGTATCTGCTGTATGACGTAACATAAAAGAGGAGGAATTTCTAGCAGGGCCTCAAGACAGGGAAAGGGAGTTGGTGTGGTCTAGGTCAGGTAGAGTATTATGTGTTGCACTGAGGATGACTAATGTGGACACACAGCAGGTAGCCATTATTGAGCTATTTACACCTCTCCCCACAGTGAAAGGAACAGAAAAGGATGACAAAATGATGGAGAGAACAAAACGTTCAGTGCTAGCAATGTGCAAGAAAGAACATAAAAAGTAAAAGTAAGGGAAGCCATTTGTCGTCTTCCTGCCTGCCATTCCAATAAGCTGCAAATGTGTTGCTGGTCAAAGCACAGCAGGTTAGGCAGCATCTCAGGAATAGAGAATTCGACGTTTCGAGCATAAGCCCTTCATCAGGAGGGCATTTTTTACTCGAAGATTTGCCATTCCAATAAGGTCATGGTTGATCTGATGTGGTTGGAATTCACTCTTCTGTCCTTCCCCATAGTCATTGACTCCTTCATAAATCTAAAGTCTTGAAGACATTCAGTAATCTGGCCTCCATTGCTCATGGAGGAGGAGGTGGTAAGGATTTGAAAATTATGTGAGTGTGTGGAACTGCAGGCAATGAAGGAGAAACTAAATGTATAAACATCAATAAATCCCCAGAATCCAATCAGGTGTATCCTAGAACTCTGTGGGAAACTAGGGAAGTGATTGCTGGACCCCTTGCTGAGAGATTTGAATCATTGATAATCAGTCATAAGTGAGGTACCAGAAGACGAAAGGTTGGCTAACGTGGTGCCAGTATTTAAGAAATGTGGTAGGGAAAAGCCAGGGAACTATAGATCTGTGAGTTTGAAATCAATGGTGGGCAAGTTGTTGGAGGGAGTCCTGATGGATGGGATTTACATGCATTTGGAAAGGCAAGGACTAATTAGGGATGACGACTGTGTGCATGGGAATTTGTGTCTCACTAACTTGATTGAGTTTTTTGAAGAAGTAATGAAGAGGATTGATGAGGGCAGAATGGTGGACATGACCTACATGGATTTCAGTAAGGCATTCATGGTGGACTGGTTAGCAAAGTTAGATCTTATGCATTACTGGGAGAACTGGCCATTTGGATGCAGAACTGGCTCGAAGGTAGACAATAGAGGCTGTTGGTGGAGGACTGCTTTTCAGACTGGAGGCCTGTGACCAGTGGAGTGCCACAAGGATTGGTGCTGGGTCCACTGCTTTTATATAAATGATTTGGATGTAAACATAGGAGGTATAGTTGGTAAGTTTTCAGATGACATCAAAATTGGAGGTGCATTGGACAGTGAAGAAAGTTACCTCAGATTACAAGGGGATCTTGATCAGATGGGCCAATGGGCTGAGGAGTGACAGATGGTGCTAAATTTACATAAAAGCGAGGTGCTGCATTTTGGACAGGAAAATCATGGCAGGACTTATACACTTAATGGTTGGGTCCTAAGGAGTGTTGCTGGACAAAGTGACCTTGGAGTACAGATTCATCTTTCCTTGAAAGTAGAATTGCAGGTAGATTGGGTAGTAAAGAAGGCATTTGATATGTTTGCCTTTATTGGTCAGTGCATTGAGTATAGGAGTTGGGAGGTCATGTTGCAGCTGTACAGGACATTGTTAAAAATCACACAACACCAGGTTATAGTCCAACAGTTTGAATTGGAAGCACACTAGCTTTCGGAGCGACGCTCCTTCATCAGGTGATAGTAGAGGGCTTGATCATAACACAGAATTTATAGCAAACATTTGCAGTGTGATGTAACTGAAATTATACATTGAAAAATCGATTGTCTGTAAAGCCTTTCATCTGTTAGAATACAGTGATAGTTTCATTTCTTTCATGTGTAAATCACGAACTTTTTTTTTAGGTTGCATTCTCGGGTTAACTGTTAACAATGGTGATAGCTAGACAATATGTTGAAGGTGTTAGCCCCCTGTGTTCTCTGTCTATGACCTGATGTTTAGATTGATTCTAATCTAAAAAGTGAGATAACAGAGTTTTACATAAATTCATGCAGTTTTTGAGCTCAGAGTTCTACATGAATGTATGCAGTTTTTGAGCAAAGTGCAATGTAACCCTGCAAGTACAAATTCACCCCACAAAATATATGTGTGCATGTGGGTCTTTGTCTGTCTGTCTGTCTGAGTGGGGGTTGTGAGTGTGAGAAAGTGTGTGTTTGTGTGTGTGTGAGGGTGTGTGTGTGAGGGTATGTGTGGGTGTGTGTGTGTAGTGACTGCAGAGCGTCTTAAGTCTGTGAGGGGGTGCATGTGTGAGTGTGGGAGTGTGTGTGTCTATAAGGGTGTGTGTGGGTGTCTGTATGCGCGTCTGTGTGTACCTGTGTCCGTGTGTATGTGAGAGTGTGTGTGTGCAATGGTGATCACCTGTAATGTGACATGAACCCAAGGTCCCGGTTGAGGCCCTCCTTATGGGTACCGAACTTAGCTATCAGCCTCTGCTCGGCCACTTTCCTCTGTCCCGAAGTCCACCTTGGAGGATGGTCACCTGAAGGTCCGAGGCTGAATGTCCTGGACCACTGAAGTGTTCCCCAACTGGGAGGGAACCCTCCTGTCTGTTGATTGTTGTGCGGTGCTCATTCATCCGTTGTTGTAGCCTTTGCTCAGTTTCCCCAGTGTGCCATGCCTCCGGGCATCCTTGCCTGCAACGTATAAGATAGTGTTGGACTTTGGCTCAATCTACCAACTTACTTTCTTCTATGTGTGAGCCCAGTCCTGCATGTTCTTTAAGTGAAGCAATAGGAGAAGATATTCAATCTCACACTCTTAGTTTTATTTTAGCAGTAAGTGGATAAAGTATACAGAGCTCTGGGTCTAAACCTTTCTGTCCCTGACAAACTACAAAATGTGTCAGTTCAAAAAGAAAGCCATATTCCTGCCCCCGACCCAGTCTTTTATACAATAAAAAAGGTCATGCAATCACTGAGGTGGGATTGTCTTCTGATTGGCTGTTGATCTGACTCCATTCTCCGCTTCCTCGCGTTCCCTGATGTCCGACCCCACTTGACCTTCTTTTGCCCACAAAATGGAACATCATGTGACCTCCTTGCCCGCGAAATGGAACACCATGTGACCTCCTCGCACTCTTCCGGGGCGCAAAACAGAGCATTACGTGATCTCCCTCTGCGCACGCAATGGAGCATCACGTGACCTCCGAACACCGAGCACATCCACACTCGCAGCCAGCCATCCACTCTACACGTAAGCCATATATTTACAATAGACAACGTTGGCTGAGTGACATGAGTACCTGCCATGTACAAGGTGGGAGGTGTTCTCACGCGTACAGGACATTGGTTAGGCCACTTTTGGAAAACCATGTGGAATTCTGGTCTCGCTCCTGTAGAAGGACGTTGTAAAACTTTAAAGGGTACAGGCAAGATTTACAATGATGTTGCCAGGGTTGGAGCATTTGAGCAATAGGGAGAGGTAGAATAGGCTGAAGCTTTTCTCCCTGGAATGTCGGAGGCAGAAGGGTGACCTTGTAAAGGTTTATAAAATCACGATAGGCATGGATAGGGTGAATAACCAAAATCTTTTCCCTAGGGTGGGTGAGTTTCAAACGGGAGGGCATAGGTTTGGGGGAGAAGAGGAAGTTGTAAAAGAGATCTAACTGGCAACTGTTTCATGCAGAGGGTGGTGCATGTAAGGAATGAGATGCCAGAGGAAGGGTGGAGGCTGGTACAATTACAAAATTTAAAAGGCATTTGGATGGGTACATGAATAGGAAAGATTCAGAGGGATATGGGCCAAATGCTGGCAAATGTGTCTAGATTTATTGAAGATACCTGATCAGCATAAACAAGCTAGACTGAAGGGTCTGTTTCTATGCTGTATATCTTTATGACTCTGTGATGCTTACAGCTATTATACCTCTGAGAGAAGAAATTCCTTCTCATTTCTGACTTAAGCAGACCCTTAATTTTGAAACTGTATTCCCTGGTTCAAGAGTTCCCCACAAGTGGAAATGCCTTCTCAGCATCTACCCTATCAAACCCCCTCAGATTGTTATGTTTCAATAAGATTACCTCTCATGCTTCAAGACTCCAGTGGGTATAGACCCAACCTGAATAACCTTTCCTCATAAGACAATCATTTTATCCATGGATCAGCCACATGAATCTTCTCTGAACTGACCCTAGTGTAAGAATTTCATTACTTGAGTAAGGTGACTAAAGGGTGGCATGGTGGCTCCTTGGTTAGCACAGCTGCATCACAGGACTAGGGACCTGGGTTTGATTCCAACCTTGGGTGATTACCTGTGTGGAGTTTGGACATTCTCCCTGTACCTCTGTGGGTTTTCTCTGGGTGCTCTGGTTTCCTTCCACACTCCAAAGATGTGCAGGTTAGGTGAATTGGCTATGCTAAATTGCCCATTGTGTTCAGTGCTGTGGAGGCCAGGTGCATTAGTCAGGGGAAATGTAGAGTAATAGGGTTGGGGAATGGCTATGAGTGGGATACTCTTCACAGATACACTGTAGGGATTCTTATATGCAACAAGCTTAATGTGAATCTCACCAGTGACCTGCACTGTTGTAGCTAGACTTCCCTTCAGCTTTTCCTTCTTCATCTGCAGAGAAATTTGTAGTGGGAAGGGAAAAATCTAGTTGTCATGGTCTACATAGGTACTAATGAAATAGGTACAAAGAGGAATGAAGTTCTGCTGAGGGATTATGATCAGCTAAGGGCCATATTAAAAATCAGAGCCAAACACCTGGATTACTACCTGAGTCACCAGCAAATTGACACAGGGTCAACAAGATTAAAAAGGTAAACACATAGCTCAAAGCTTGGTGTGGGAGAAACAGGTTCAAATTTATAGGACATTGGCTCCAATACTGGAGATGGAGGAAGCTTTTCTGATGGGATAGGCTCCATCTTAATCATGCTTGGACCACAGCCTTGGCAAATCACATAATTTGAATTGCAAATAGAGCTTTAAACTACTTTAAACTAAATGGGGAGATGGAGAGACAGGTAGCGTTGAGGAAGTGGAAAGGCTACAGACGGCCTTCGATAGGCTTGGAGAGTGGGCAATAAGGCAGCAGATGCAATACAATATGGGAAAATGTGAAGTTGTGCACTTTGATAGGAAGACTAGAGACTTAGATTATTTTCTAAACAGGGAGTGGCTTCAGAAATCTGAAACATAAAGGGACTTGGGATACCATGTTGAGGATTCTTTTAAGGTTAATGTGGAGCTTCATTTGGCATCTAGGAATGTAAATGCCATGTTATTATTTGTTTAATGAGCAGGGATGTATTGCTGAGGCTGTATAAGGCTCTAGGTAGAGCGCATTTGGAATGTTCTGAACAGTTTTGGGCCCCACATCTAAGGAAGGATGTGCTTACCTTGGAAGGTGCGCAGAGGGCATTTACAAGAATTATCCTGGGGATGTAGGGCTTGTCATATGAAGAGCAGTTGAGATGGAGTTTAGAAGGATGAGGGGAGCTTGATCGAAATGTACAGAATACTGAGAGGCCTGGATAGAGTGGACCCATGGAGAAGATGTTTCAACCAGTATGAGAGACTAGAATTCCTGGGCACAGTCTCTAAGTGAAGGGCAAACCTTTTAAAACTGAGATGAGTAAGAATTTCTTCAGCCAGAACTAGGTAAATCTATTGAACTGAATACCACAGCAGGCTGTGGAAGCCATCATGGAGTGTATTTAAGACAGAGATAGATAGGTTCTTGATCAGTAAGGGGATCAAGGGTTACAGGGAGAAGGCAGGATAACAGGATTGAGAAACATATCAACCATGATTGAATGGTGGAGCAGACTTGCTGGCTTGGATGGCATAATTCTGTTCCTATGTCTAATGGAATTATGATCCTCTAGTACTTGCCAGCTTTGGGAGGATAGCTTCAATGGCACGGTTATTTTGTGTTCTTGTTAAATGACTCCAGGCTATTTTTGAACCTTTTTTGACACTAATGCTATTTAGCACTTGAGTGAGCTTCATGGGAGTTTCCTTTGCTTTACCATACTAAACAAATTTATGACTGGGCCTGTATCAACATCTATCAATGATTCTTAGCAGTAACACAGGTCGTTACTAAATTACTCTGTTTTTTTTTCAAAGTCTACTCCCCATGGGTGAACAGTGCAGTGCTAGAAAGCAAAATGTTTCTTAATAGGAAGAATAAATTAGAGGTGTCAGTGTTGGACTGGGGTGGACAAATTTAAAAATCAGACAACACCAAATTATAGTCCGACAGGTTTATTTGGAAGCACTAGCTTTCGGAGTGCCACTCCTTCATCAGATTGCAATAACACACAATAACATAAAATTAGCTTAGATGAACAATATCAATGTCCAAAACATTAGCAAGGATGGAGCTGCAAGTCTTTGCCTCAGATCACAGTAGCCAGTTATTCCTGGATACATCCACGACAACTGTGTTGTGCCTTTGATTACAAACAATTAATGCGATGTCCTTCACCGAAGTCGTACCATATCAGTGTTCCCTCCTACACAGATAATCAGGAAGGTCTGATCAGAAAGAATAGCTTGTCTCCCAAGCTAGGCAGTAGATTCTGGAAGGAGATGCACAGGACCTATGATAGCATGCTTCAACAAAAGCATCAGTTACAGCTAACAAAAGGCTAGGAAACATCCTGAAGAACCTCAGATCCCAGGAACTCCATAAATTTCAAGGGGTGCATCTCACTGAGTGTAGCCACTTGAAATCAGGATTGTTATAGGAGTGTTCATTCTTCTTGCTCCCCTTAAAAATTAGGATGCTTTTATTGACCTTACATGGTAATATTAAACAAGCGTTCATTTATTCCTGAATTGACATTCGCTCATCCACACCTGGATCAGAACAACAGTTTTTATAGGACAAGAACAAATAATTGCCTTCTATGACTCATCATGCAAGGAGGTACATTTTCACCTTCACTGTGTGAGCTGTAATCTGTCAGAACAGATCACCTTTCATTTCTACATTAGAGCTATAGAAATGAGTGGAATAGAAATCAATTGCATTTTATGGTGGTCAGGCAATCAATCTATTTTGATAAATTACCAACCATGAGAGAAATGAAAGACATTGGTCTAAGTTAAGTGGAGTTAACATATTGGGTCTTCAGTGGTTTTGTCAAAACCAGTTTAGTTTTTCATTAGCCCTGTGCCAAATTTTCAGGTTTGAGAGTGATACGTGCAAATTAGCAGTGGAAAGGAGAGATTGTGTTATCTTTAAAGCATGTTTATTTCCCATGTAGAAACAATTGTTGCTCCTATTGAAATTTGGCATTTTTCCATCTATCCTGACAAGTGCAAGATGAAACATTTCAACAGCAATGTAAATTACTTTTAGCTAATTTAGGGAGGAGAGGGTAATAATAATTAAATGGTATGTGGAGGTTACCATGAAGGTGATTCTGATCTTTGAATGGCCAGTATCCCATTTCCAAGATGAAGAGGTGCCAGCCTCATTTATGCTGGATCATCAAGATTTGAGGTTCCAAACAGGTGTGGCCAATGCCAGACTCACCACCCCGTCAGCTGCCAATAAGTTAAGATTCGGGTGTGGGTTGACATAATGGAATGAAACATCCTATGGTGGTAGCAGTCCATGTTACGACTGAGGAACACAAGGCCACTGATCCTGTTCTCAGATTGTTCCCAATCCATTAGTAGTGGTGGAATCAGTTATAGATTAGAATGGTGCTGGAAAAGTACAGCAGGTTAGGCAGCATCTGAGGAGCAGGAAAATCGACATTTCGGGCAGGAGCCCTTCATCAGAAACTTCCTGATGAAGGCATCCTGCCCGAAATGTCAATTTTTCTGCTCCTCGGATGCTGCCTGACCTGCTGTGATTTTCCAGCACTACTCTAATCTTGACTCTGATCTCCAGCATCTGCAATCCTCACTTTTGCCTGGAATCAGTTATAATCAATCCTAATGAATATGTCTCTAAATGTACAATCAGAACTGAATCAGCCTAACAGAGTCTCTCCTTTCCACTGCTAACACACACCAAATTATTAATCTGCATCAACAAAGTATTTGTTGCTTTGGATCTGTGCATTCTCAATGCTTTATTAAAGTAATTCCATTGTAACCAGAAGGGAAATTATTTTGTCGCTGTTAGATAACGAAAAACTGCAAGAACTTTCTGCATCATCAAGTATTCTGTGGGAGTCAACATGAACAATTCAGCCTTGCTTACAGCTTTTGGGGGCTGGGCTAAGGTTGTTTCTCTCTTTTCACAGCAGGTTAGTGAAGGAATTTATGTGAAACTATCCAGAGCCAAAGCTGAAATTATATTGTGGATCCACTCCAGCACCCAATTCATCTTCTGCCAGTACTACCCAATCCCGCAAAGAAAAAGCAAAAATAATAACTCTCTATTGCAAATCATCACAGAAGATGGCAGATGTAATGCAGAAGCTAGAAGGATAGATGTGGCCAGAGGTAATTTTATGAAGGTGCAAGTTGCGTTAACAATAAGAAAACTCAAATTTGTAACATGGTTTGATCCACATTCCTGTTTGCCTCAGCAACCTTGACATTAAGTGAAAAAAAAGGCCTTTGAAATGTGGGTGCTGCTAAAAACTCCATACATGGACCATAGGATAAAGGCTGCATCTTCTGACATCCATGTGCAGTAGAAGCAATAAATGTCAAACAAACTTTTAAAAAGAATGATTAAAAATTCGTAAAAACACAAAAATGAAACAATCTGAATGAATGTATAAATTAGTACATGTAGTGCCAAGCAAAGTAGAATCTTGTAATTTTTTAAACAAATGGCTTTTATATTGTGCATGCAGAGAATTTTAAATATCAGAATGATCTTGCACAGTCGGAACTCATTGATGGACCATTAGTATCAGCAAATATTTTGCAATGAAAAGGTGCCTGAAATTAAAAGAACTCCAAATAGTGATATCCAGAAAAGAAAAAGCCAGTACTTCAGCCACTTGATCAGAGCTGAGCAGCTACCGAGACTTTTTTTGAGGTGGCAAAATAGTCAACAGGAATTAAAGAGGTCAAACTGGAATAGTTCTTTGATGGATGTCATAGAGTAGTTACAGATGAGATGGAATGGATGTATGAGGATGGTGCAAAACAGATGAGTGTGACTTGTGATGCAGCAATGTCAGCTCTGTTACTGTTAAACTTCAAACCATGAACACCACCCTCTTGAATTACAGGCCTCTCCTTGTTTGAATGCACTTTGATTTCCAATTTAATCGGGTAAGCTCCTTTAATGCACTGGCACAGAATTGACATACTAAATTGCTTCTCTCTTTGCTTTAAGATTCTATAACAAAACAACGAAAAATCTTTGGGCTTCTTCCTGATTAACTCCAGTGGACATCATCCATCTCTAATGATGGCCTGAACGTAGATGGGACTTGTGAACAATTTGTGGAAAACTGTGATTTAGTGTGATTGGCTCACATTACGTTACCTATAAAACACTTATACATTCCACAGAATTCCTGATGCTATTTTTGGGGTTATGTTCCTCTTGAAGTTCATTTAATCATGCTCCTGAATCATAGAATCAATTCGTACAGGGCTGTCATTCTAATCCAGGAATCTAGGAGTTGGCTTTCCAAAGCCATCTTTGGACATAATTAAACTTGTTTGTGAAAATTGATGATTTCACTCAGGGAAATTTGCATAACTGTTCTTGGCTGGCAGACAGTAAAGTAATTTCCTTCAAGTACTGAAACTCAATTCAGGAACCCAGACCCAGCCAGTAACTCCTGTCCACATCTTGATAAGAGGACTTTGTCCATGTACAAGCATTCTTAAGCATATTTCCTACACATATTTGGCATGTATTAAGGCAAAACTTTAAATAAAATTATTTAAGTTAAAAGCTTTAAATTTTAACCCTTTAAACTACTATGTGACA
Source organism: Hemiscyllium ocellatum (assembly GCF_020745735.1). Classification (NCBI taxonomy): domain Eukaryota; kingdom Metazoa; phylum Chordata; class Chondrichthyes; order Orectolobiformes; family Hemiscylliidae; genus Hemiscyllium; species Hemiscyllium ocellatum. Next base: position 54,853,849 of record NC_083404.1, read on the forward strand.
CTAATGACAAGACTTACCTCACTTCTTTCATGGCCCGGTTTGACAGAGTGATATTTTCAGTAGCAGACAGTAAGGACATCTGTCCTATGCCAGCAGTCACCTATGCAGTTCAAGCTTTGAAGACATCAAAATGATCAATTCATTTATGATTTTGCAAAATGGCATCAATTCTGTTTATTCTCAGATTGAATTTGATTTTAATTAGAGTCAGAAATGCAGACCAAGGAATTTTACACACCATATAATAGACATGAATGTGTTTGTTTTAAGGAAAAAATTAGCTGAGTGTTATTCGTGTTAAACCACATGTTCATGCACGTTTAGTAATATTGTTTCATTAACACTACACTAATGTCTTGTTAGCATTCCATTCCTTTCACTGCACAGGAAGAGGCACTAGAGTAGCGTAAAATCCTAGGATTGGCAGCATCCCAGGTCAGAAGAACTTTCATGGCAGAGAAGCTGCAATGCTTACTGTGGTTAGATGGTGCTCATGACCTTAGATTACAGATAGAGAATGGCTACACAGCAAGGTTCTTGCCAGCTGCTAATACTGAAGATATGGTACCTTAGCATGCCCCTTGAGGGCAGGCTAAATTGTGAGGATAAAAAGCATTAATATTCTTTGCCTACACAAAGCATTACATCCTTTACTGAAAATCGCTGTATATTAAACATTTATCTATGTTGTCAGTTATCACCATCTCCAATTGGAATTTAACCCAAAAACCTCTCTGAGCATTTTGCATTCCTGCAATTCTCTTCCCTGATCACCTTCCCTGTCTAAGCCTTAAGCACTGGAACTTTGTTCTTTAGCTTCTCCACCTCATTATCTCTCTCTCTCTCCATTTAATAAACTTTTTAAAATCTATTCTCCATACAAACTCTTGGGAATCTGTTTTAATATCTCCTTAAGTGACTTACTGTCAACTCGATTCACTCCACAAGATATTAGGCCAGCCCTGAAGGCATTGACTACCAAGGAGATTGTGGGCTGTGAAAGCATTCTGGCAATAGTACTGAACACTCATGTTCCAGACTTAGCTGCAGCACTAGCCAAGCTGTTGCAGTGCAGTGACAACACTGGCATCTACCTGACAATATAGAAAATTGCTCAGGTATGTCCTTTCTACAAAAATTGCAAATGCAGTGACTACTCAATCAATCTACTTGCTACTATGAGCAAAGTGAAGGGAGTGGTCACCATCAGAATTGTCAACTAGCATTTGCTTCTCACTGATGCCCAGTTTGGGTTCTGCCAGGGTCAGTCAGCACTTGACCTCATTATAGCCTTGGTCCAAAAGTGGACAAAAGAACTGAACTCCAGAGGTGAGATGACAATGACAGCACTTGAGATCAAGGCTACATTTAGCCAGACATTGCATCAAGAACCCCTGACAAAGCTGGAGACAATGAGAAGTGAGGGTGGAGAGGGATGACTCTTTGTTGGTTGGAATCATACCTAGCATAAAGGAAAATGGTTATGGTTATTGGAGATCAATTATGTAAGGTCAATGACATTAATGCCAGAATTTCTCAAGGTAGTCTCCAAGGCTCAACTATCTTCAACTGCTACATCAATGACCTTCCTTTGATTATTTATTTATTTTTAATGGGATGTAGGTGTCACTGTAAAGGCCAATATTTTTTGTTCATCCCTAACGTCTCGTGAATTGAACAGCCAACTGGACCATTTTAAAGGGTAATTAAGAATCAATTACAGTCCTGTGGATGTAGAGTTTCAGGTAGGTCAGACCAGGTAAAGACAATATATTTCCTTCCCTCAATGACATCAGTGAAGCAGATAGGTTGATGATAGTTTCATGGTCACCTTCACTGAAACTATCTTCCTGTTTCAGATTTATTAATTGAAGTTTAATTCCACAAACTTCCCTAATGTCCTGAACAACATTAGGCTGAACCTCTGGATTACTAATCCAGTAACATTACCATTACACCACTAACAATACAAAGGAAATAATAAGGTACAAAGTGGGGATGTTTGCACAATCCGACTTAATGAACAATTTTCTATTAACTAATTGACAAAACAAATCTTCACTAGTCGGCAGAGGATAAATTGTATTCTTCATCATTCTATTTACTGTTCACTTATAATCTCCATTGGTGCAGTCTATTTGCTACTCTTCACATTAATTGTCCCTATTCTTTTCAGACTATCCAGCTGTTCACTTCTTGTTCCTAATTTTGCAAAACATACTGACCTAGTCTGTGCGATTGTTGATGATATATTGTCTTTCACTCTGACCTCTGCCTTGTTATGCCTAAGTTTATCATTTGGTTCTCCTTGCTGAAAGACTTATTTGTGTCCTCAGCGCTTCCTCAATATCACACATTCACTTAGAGACCCCTCCTCCAAATAAGTCATCTCCTTTAACCACATTTTCTTAATTTCTTCACATCAGAGAGATATGACTGCCTTCAATCACAACCAAAAGCAGTTAATAGGATGCATAATTGCATTCCACCCTAAGACAAACTTGACCTTTTATTTGGAAAGCTCTTGGAATAATGGATGGAATCTTGTTGAGGCATCATGGATCTCGCTTGCTGCTGGATGCTGGGCAGAGATCGATGTTGCCTCTTTTTGAGATAGTAGGTTGAACCATGAAGCACTCTGGCAATGACAAGGCCAGTGATGGGCTTTTCAGAGGATTCAAGACCCAGGGGCAGAGGTCCCAGCAACCAAGAGCTGCTGGCCAAACACAGGCTTCCATTGGGTAGCTATTACTGATTAAATTAGATTAGATTAGAATTAGATTAGATTAGATTACTTACAGTGTGGAAACAGGCCCTTCAGCCCAACAAGTCTACACCGACTCGCCGAAGTGCAACCCACCCAAACCCATTCCCCTACTGCTGCAAGAAAGACAGGCACAGAATCCTGGGACTGACAAGGGCCCAAGTCACATGTGAGTGTAGGCAATATAGGAAAATGGGACACCTATAATCTATTGGTACTTGTTCCAAGCAAGTTCTATACTGTGCTTTGTGGACATGGCAAACATCCCAGTTCAGAGAAAGTGAGGACTGCAGATGCTGGAGATCAGATTTGACAGTGTGTTGCTGGAAAAACACAGCCAGTTAGACAACACCCGGGAGCAGAGGGATTGACGTTTCGGGCATAAGCCCTTCATCAGGAATGGTGATGAAGGGGTTATGCCCAATAAACATCCCAGTTCCTGGGCATTATGCTGTTACCAGCTGGTCAAGAGTAAACATGCTGGGACTAGCTACCAGGGGACCAGATTTAAAAAGAAACCAGTTTGCTTTACTATGATTGAACTTGTTAAAACACACAATGCCAGGGGCAGATTCCTCAAATAGTAGAAGGCATGCATTCATCTGCCAAGCATCCCTTCACTGTACCTGAAAGCATTCACAAGCTGTGCTCTCATGAACCATCTGCTTAAAGTCAATACAATGCAAAAGGCTTCTCACCTGTCGCACTGCTATCCAATCTACTCTCGTCACAGATAGAGGCTTTGGCAAAGTTCTCAGTGATTGATGTGTTTTGCAGTTTTCTTTACTGACAGCACCCTTCTCAGTTTATCTCTTTGTTATGGCTACCTTGTAGATTGTTCAGAAGCCCTGTGTCATGCTCAGTTAATCCTTGATGTAGAAAGATGATAATAAAAGTCAGATTAAAGCTACACAATATCCCAATGTATGCTCTGCAAAAGAGTCAGTTCTACAAAAAGCACTTTGATTCTTATAAAGATGGCCCTGAGCATCTGACGACATGCCACATAAATTCAAGTTTTGCTCTTCAGCACCAATTTTTCTTTTTGAACTTTTGTTTATTCATTCACAGGATGAGGGTGTCACTCGCTAGATCAGTATTTATTGTCCATCTCTAATTGTCCAAAGGGCAGTTAGGAGTCAACCACATTGCTGTGGGTCAGGAGTCACACATAGACCAGACAAGTTAAGGATGGCAGTTCCCTTCATTTAAGGACATTAGTGAATCAGATGGGCTTTTTTTCCAACAATGATTTCATGGTCTCATTAGATTCTTAATTCCAGATATTTATTGAATTCAAATTCCACCATCTGCCGCGATGGGATTTGAACCCATTTTCCCAGCACATTATCTGGGTCTCTGAATTAACAGTCCAGGCTAATACCACAAGACCTTCACCTCCCCATTCATCCATTCATACTTGCACTGTACTTTGTGTATGCTACATTAAATTGGTCTTTTTGCATTATATATTCTCCCTTTCATTTCCAGTGTTTTCTGGATGACATTTTATTTGAATGGTCTCATTTGTTGTTTGGAACATAACCTCAAACAATTTGCTGTAACCTTTCTGAATGTATCCCATATTTGTTCCCTAAATTACATCAGTAAACTAGAAGGGTTTTTTAAACAATGTCTGATGTGGCTACATTTGACCATTGGGTCAGGCCTTTATTGAATTCAAACTTCACTACCAGCTATGGTAGGATTTGAACCTACATTCCCAGAAGATTGCTCTAAGGCCGCTCAATTGTTAGTCTAGTGACATTGCTACTATGCAACCTCCTTCCCTAGTTGGTGATAAGACAATGTTAGGAAACTAATCCTCTCCCCATGACACCGCACTAGTGTGTCACAAAAATGGGACTGAAATACCATTTCAGTTTAAGGTATATGCTTGATAAGAATGTTTACTGAATCTGAGTGTGGAACTTTCAGAGAAAGGTTCCCTTATTAACCTTATACTGGCACACCACTTTATATACTCTTATCAGAGTGGGATGACGCTAAATGCAATATTGGCAAGTTCCTTTGTTTTCGAAGCATATTGAGTTGGGTGGTTGGAATTGAAGGTTTCGGCTGTTGGTTGGGACAGTTGTATTGGGGAATTGATTAGATTACATAGTTGGAACCTAGGAACAAGAGTAAACTATTTAAACATTTAAGGATCTTCTACCATTTGTGTAATCAATTGGATTGGGAGAGTTTGTAGGGCAATTGTGTTGAAGTAGTTGGGATTAAACGGGGAAAAGTGAAGTTGGGAGTTTGGAGATTGAGTTGGAGAATTGAGATTTGGGGTTGATTGGAGACAAAATTAGGATTTCGGGGTTTGGACTGAACATTTGAACTGGGGGTGTTAGGGTTGGATTTGGGATAAGGGAATTTGAGATTGAGGAGTTAGTTATAAACTTTTTCTTCAGTTTACAATTATGTTAAAAATATCTTCTTGCATGCCATGAAAACAGGTGTACAATAGTTTGCTTTATTCATATTGGGGTCCTGATTATCTCCATACTTCATGCTTCTCTGAGGAACCGTTAACAGCCGCTGTTACCTTCGCCATGAGTCTGTTTCCATAACTTTTAGAATTTTACTGGAACAATACTGTTTTATGAATTCACAGCTCAGTTATGTTCTTAAGGAAAATAAACAGCATACATGAAAAGATTGTTTAAATACCCAACCAATTAACAACAATAATACACATTATTGTTGTACTTGTGGCTTTGATGGTTAAGTATCATAAGAACCAATGCTTCTGTGTTCAAACCTCATCCATCAGTTTAGACGACAGGGCCAAGCCCCCGTGACCTCAGGGTATGAACTTCCGGTTCAAAGAACTTCCAATGCTTTGATAATATCTTTGCTTTGTGTGTCTGACACTAGTGCCTCATTTCAAAAGGGTTAAGAAAATATATAAAAACTTCTCTGCTTAAGGCCCACAGAGACTTGCAGCTGAGTTTTTGACTGATGCCTTCGGATCTCACTTCCCATCAAACTGTTTTTTTTGGTTCTCATGGGAGATCAACAGTATGTGTTGCTATTGTAGCCTGCAATGTTCATTTCTGTAGTTTAGATATGACTCTTGGTGACATCAAAGCTGAACGCTGAAGGAGGTTCCAGCCTCTGTTGTCTACTTTCTCAGTAGCCATTTTGATCCATTTGAAATGTTGGATTGAGTAAGTGTGTTAAAAAGGTGGGCAGATGTTACATGAACATGTTCAACCATAAACTTTAAAGATTCGTCATTTCTAGGCTATCAGGATATTTCCTGTTTAAGTGTATTAGACAACAGCGCACTGAAATTGGTAGCCATAATATAGCATAAGGAGAGGCATGTGTTTAAATTTGGTCTTGTGTTGCTTCAAACAACTTATATATTTGGGACGGGTCAACTGACTCAATAGCATTACTGGACGATAAAGTTCCGAAACAGCAAGCCGTGCATTTGTTATACGCTACAAAACACTGCACACAACTACAGCTTTAGAGCATAGATTTAATTAACATGTGTAAAGCAATCATCTTCACTCTCCTTCCATAAGACACTAAGTTAAACGTTCTGTACTGATGTCATGGACACCTTCTCCTGTACTCTGTCCACTTTCCTGGATGAGTGCAGCCTCAGCAACACTCAAAGAGCTCAATACCATCCAAGACAGAACAGTCTGCTTGATTAGTGCCACATCTATTGCCATCCACACTCTCAATCACAGGCAGAGTGCACCCCAACTAGAGGGACAAAGGCTGCAGATATATGGGAATAACTTCACCTGCAAATTCACCTCCAAGCGGCATATCATCCTGACTTGAAGAAGTATCGCCGTTCCTTCACTGTTGCTCAGTCAACTCCCACCCTAATGGCTTTTTGGGCATGGGGGGGGGAGTGGATTACCTTCAGACACGGACTCCAGCAGTTCAAGAAGGCAGCTGACCTTCTTGAGGGCATCTAGGGATGGGAAAAAAGATGCTGGCCCAGACAGTGGCACCCACATGCCATGAACTTATTTTTAAAAAGTCCCTCTCTGTGTGCTGCAGCTACTATTGCTAGTGAGAAGCACACGCTAAAGAGTGATTCCTTGAGATGCTACATCAAGAATGCTACAGAGATCTTTGACTGAGGAGAAAAGGAGGAGAAGGATAAATACAATTGTTCCTAGCAGTGACTCCATCTTCATTTGCAAAGTGGGTGGATATGTCAGTGCCACATAGGCCTGATTAGCAGCCAGAGGTTCTGCTAAAAATGCTTCAGAAATTCTTCATCCATATAAAAAAAAATGCCAAGAGAAGTTGCTTCAAGCACTTTCAAAAAATCTGCTTTGGGTTGGCCTTTCATACAGAGACCTATCATTGCTACCACATTGCACATGATGGAAAGATATGATTCACTAGCCCTTTTTATAATCGATGGCAGAGCATCCATTCATCTGTTGCTAAATGGAACTGAAAATAACACAGAATGGGCTAGAAGATCCCCTAGACTCATATGGTAAATACATTGCAAGACGACAGAGCACAGCCACACAGAGCATGGACAGATGAAGGTTTAGATATTACTAGAAGAGTAAAGGAAACATTTCTTTTCCACGTAAGGGTTTTCAGAAGTACTAATTGCTAAAGTAGGCCCTGCCCCTGAGACTGTAACAGTGAGTATATATTTGGCATGTAAGAATATAAAGAAATACAGGAAAAAAACTGACAAATGGGATTAGATATCTCCAGAGAAGGAGCTAGCACTAGGGTAGGCTCAATAGTGGAATAGCCTCCTCCTGTGTTGTAATTTCTCTGAGTGTTACAAGGAAATGTACGATGCAGTAGATAGCAGTAGGTAGCCAAAGGTACCACAATACTCCAATCATGGGAACGGATTGTATTTTAACTAATCACCATGTTCTTGTTACTCTTTTTCTTGATTTCTCTTCCAGTGAAACATGTTTTCTCAGTGTCTAAGTTCATTTTGCAGCAAAAGCGCTGGGCTTATTTCCCTGTATGTGCAGATACAGGCAACCTGAACTGTGACAGTAACAAGACCGCTACGATTCTATCATTGGAGCATTAATCAAGGAAAAGAAAATTGCATGAGATTTCTGTTGCCCATCATTAATCTGTGCCTCCAATTAGAAACTACATACACATGAATATTTGTTGGAGATTGGCTAGATTTGCTTGTGTTAATTGTGTTTAGTATCTAGACTTATTTTTAAAGAAATGCAACATTGGAAGGTCACCGTACAGTACGGGGCTAAACTCCAGCAGGACTCATCAACTGACCAGTTGTGCACAACCACCATTCCTCCCATTTCCGATTCTCTGTCGCTACTACCTAAACCCTGGTATTTTGCAGAGTTCGCTGCTGACTACTGCAAGTAACCTCTGCTAAGCCTTCCCCATTCTATCTCCTATCACCTCACCCCAATAGGATGAATGTGTTTTGGTTCTTGAGGACTATAACAGATGCTACAATTGTGGAGCTTTTTCCCTACTCTTCTATGGTGGCAGCTACCTCTTATCCAGAGAACAAGTAAATGCGTTAGCAAGTCTGTGTCTGTACAGACAAAAGCAAATCCATCTCTTGTCACAGACGGGCAGGTACATAGCCTGATTGATATTGATTGAGTGTTTGTCACTGTAGAAATGGAATGTTTGCTTACATTATTGGACCAAAATGAACTCACTAATCCTTCCTTGTTCACTTTCTCAATCATTTCCACGGTAATGGTTTGAAAGGCCTTCTCTTGGTAACAGATGTGACCATGCAGATTGACTATCCTGTCAACAGTGAACAGTATATATTGGTTGCTATATGCAGCTCTATACATTGAGCAGAAAAGAAAGAGACCCTTTGAACATCAGAACGTTTGAGGTTTTTAATACCCTGACTTGAAACTACCCTGATAATTATGCTCCAATCAATTTTTCATTCCAAAAGTTGACTTATGACATCAAGTTTGAGCAATTTGTTTGTTACACGTCAGATCTTATTCAAAATGTGTTTCAAAGTCAATAATTCCCTCTATTAAAAAGATCAGGACACGAACATGATATAAACTGACTGAAACATCAGTTGCAGCAGCCATGACAAAGCAGTTTCTGTTTTCATTATACAGCAGACAGATTAATTTTGTTTTTATCAAATATCGATCCAAAATTTAGATCTAATGAACCAGAGTTTCACTGAATAAGGAGTCCTTAAAAAATGGTGACAAGGAACTGACTCCATGATTTCCAACCCCATTCCTCGGATTTCTAATCATCACCATTGTCTTGTGGACCTTGATCTAGGCATTACCTAACATTCCTGACATTCCTGACAGGCCCAGGAATTCCATCGTGGGATAGTATTCTTCTGTAAATTTCCTGTCGTAAGGCCAATTTTTATGGGACTGTTCATAAATTCAAAAGGTCCTCCTCATGTCCTCATATTAATGTATGTTCATTGCAACCGACCATGCCTTCCTATATTGAAGACAGTACTTCAATGTCCATTCACTGACGACACATTGTGAAGAAGTAATGAACTCAATTATGGCAGTAGCATGTGCGGTATAAGGGTAACAGTTCTGAAGTGATTCATATTAGAGACTGGATTAAACACCACCTAATCGGATGATATTCTGGTTTGAATGGGGGTAGGGCAATCTCTATAGAGCAGATAGAGGTTTTTCAACCCATCAGGTCAGCACCAACCTTCTGAAGAGTGGCCTGCTCAGACTCAGCCCCCCACCCTATCCAATAACCTTATATTTCCCATGGCTAGCCCACCAAGCCTGCTCATCCCAAGTCACTACAGGGCAATTTAGCATAGCCAACCCTGCAGATCTTTGGGCTATTGGAGGAAACCAGAGCACCCGGTGGAAATCCACAAAGACATAGGGAGAATGTGCAAACTCCATAAGGACAGTCACCCAAGGCTGGAATTGAACTCAGATCCCTGGTGCTGTGAAGCAGCAGTATTAGCCATTATAAGTGTTATATAATAATATCTAATATATTATCTTATAATCTTAGGCAATCATGGAGTGAAGATCAATATCCGTAAGTTTCCTCATATTTTTAGAAACAATGTTTCTCATTTGAACTTGTAGCTGATTGCTATCATGCAATAAACTACATCTTCTCATTAAGACTCACTAGTGGTTGTCCTTCTACTACTATACGCTAACTAAGCCCTTCACCCCAGTCAAGGAAGAAAGAATGGCTGCAACCTTCTTCTATCTGCAACTACAACAAGATATTTTTAAAAATTAGAAGTAATTTATTCATAGTTTCTCAACATGTTTACAAAATTACTCGTTTCTACTAGAGAACAATAATATCAATCCAACTCTTTAAAGTCTCCCTACTTGAAACCACAAGGCTTTTGACTCCCCCAACTTCTGTGAACAGATTTTAAGAAACTGGAAAAGATCAGACAGATGGAGCTGTCAATCAAGCTGGGGCTCAGGTATTTCTGTTTTCTAACAAATATCTGGGCTCTCTCCCAAGAATTGATGTCTGGGAGTCAAGAATGAAGACAGAATAGGCATAGATTAATAATTGAAGAGGTGGGGATTGGTATGGCATGAGGGCCCATAGAGGTTATCTTGGAATATCTTTGCAAGGGGCAGGGAGACAATGAAGAAGTTAAAGGAGAAGGAATACCTTAGCTTGAAGGTCATAAACTCATGGCGTCATAGAGAAGTACACCATGGAAACATACCCTTCCATCCAATTTGTCCATGCCAACCAGATATCCTTAATTAATTGACACTATTCCCTTTTCATCTATGTGTTTATCCAATGACCATTTAAATGCTCCTAAAGTTGGCAAGTCTATTACTGTTGCAGGCAGTGCATTCCATACCCCTACTACTCTCTGAGTAAAGAAACCACCTCTGACATCTGTCTTATATCTATCACCCCCCAATTTAAAGTTATGTCCCCTCATGTTAGCCATTATCATCCGAGGAAAAAGGCTTTCACTGTCCACCCTATCTAACCCTCTACTAACCTTCTGCTATAGACTTCTCTGGCTTTGATGAGCTCAATGACACCTCTTATTTCTCCCCTGCAATTTTGTCTCCTCATCACCTGTACGTCCTACAGGTACCGACAATGCTTCAGGGCCCTATTTAAATGTCCAATATTTATATGTAGAGCCTAGGGAGCAAGTTGTCTGTTCAACCAAAAGAAAATAAAACAGATTCAAGCCTGACCCTGTCCTCACTCACTATCACACATGCATTGTTCAGCAAGGGTCATTGGATAGTAATCAGGGATGAAAATTGTGACTGAGCTCATTTTTCTTTCTCCATTCCCTGGCCTTCTGGGATTAATTGTTACAAACCCCCATATTGTCCTGCAGGGGATTAACTAATTCAACGTAGCCTGGGATCTTTCATGGCACAGTATCACACCAGACACGCTGCTGCATTTATACACTATTTTGGGAAGCTATTTGTCACTTGGCTTAAAATTACAATTAAAAGGCTAAAGCCAGAGACTTTTAAGAGTCATCTATTGCCATTCAGTCTCCATTATAAAATGCTGATCAGCGCAATGGAGCTTAGAAAGACAATTTGAGGGGGTGCTGAATCGATGGAAATAAATCCCTTCATGAATGATGAAACAGCAGATCTTGCATTTAAAGATAATCACAAACAACAACAGCAGGTACAGTAGGTTTGATATTAAAAATACGTGTACAGGACAGAACCAAAATTACTTCTTCCTTTATGAGAGCTTTGGTTTTGTGCCTGAAATTCCAGCTCACATTTCCCTTGCAGGCAATGTAAAAGTCAAGCTGCTGTGTACAGTACACACAATGGGAGAGCCTAGCATCTGGCCAGCAACAATTTATCAGAGCTGACACAATGAGCCTAAAACAAAACTAAGAGGATCAGTTCTGGTCCAAACAACTTCCCTCACAATAAGTCGTCATTGTTGGCTCAAACAAAAGCACTTTGAAAACTTTCTCTTTTTTTTAATAGGAGCCAAAGAGAGGTATTCCTGCTTGCTCGCCTCCACAGATGAGCAGATGTTGCAAACATTCCATTTTGCTTCCATCGGCCAAAACTGGATCCCCAGATTTTAACCCATTCCTATGAGTCTGTGAATACAGGCTGAGTTTTTTTTTGTTTATTGTCCCAACTCCAACGTCTAACCTTAAGAGACTGCTTTCTCTATATTAACATTCTTGTTTTTCTTTTCCTTTCCCCCTCTTTAAATTTAAAAAAAAATTGCTTTTTGTTGAAAGAACAAATACATGACAATATATGAAAGCCTCTGCAGTCCTCACTTTCTCCTAATATATGAAAGCCTGGCTTGAAGGAGTCACTGAACTCATTTGCAAAAAAGACAGATTTTTGGATGAATGTGTACTGAAGTCCATTTTAAGCTGCTGAATCGTTTTGACTATGTCTACTTTATTTCTGCTGAGGAATAATATATACTTCTTAATTTTAACATACTTGTATCATTTTTGCTTTTTGAATAAAATGTTTTTAAATGTTCAGTGCTGTTAATTTTATTAGAATAACTAACAAGGAAGCTGCTTAGACTATGCTGTGTATTAATACAATGGGAATGTAGTGGGGGTAATTTTAACCTAATTCCCAGTGTGACAATTCCACAAGATTGGTTGGAACTTCAATGGAGAGTAAAATCAAGCAATATGTGCAGAACACTGCCAACTTCCTGATAAACAAGTTGCATTCAAGTTGAACCACAGTGCAAACAAATTGATTCAGTTCACTTGTGTTGTCAGCAACACCTCCAGCCCAGAACACGTCTTCTTAACTTTTGTTTTTGTTCTTATTGGTACCAGTTTTGCCTCTGAGTTTGACGTTTGTGGGTTCTGTGTCCTACTTTAGGCACTTCAAAGCACAAATCCGAGGCCTGTATTCCAATGCAACACTGAGGGCCTGCTGCACTGTGGGAGGTGCCAGGCCTTGATGGATATTAAACTGAAGCCCTGTTGTTCTCTCAGGGAAATTAAATATCCTATGGTAGTATTTTGAAGAACAATGTGGGATTAAACTGGAGCACTGGTTCAAAAAGCCAGCACTAGCATGACAGGCTGAATGACCTCATTTTGTGCTACTTGATGTTATGATTCAATTGACAGGAATAATAAGTTCCAGACCTCATGAGTGAAATTACTAAGGATGAGATCAGTGAGATCTTAGTTTCAAATGGCCCTGACACATAATGTGTACAAATACAAAGCAATAAAATAAAACTATAAAACATTTTCTTGGCCTCAAGATGTCCCAAAGCATTTTGCAGTTGTTGAAGTATTTTTGAAGTGTTGTCACTGTTGTGATATGGGAAAATAAGGCAGCCACTTAGGCCCAGCAAAATCCCACAAAGAGCAAAGTGATAATGGTCTGGCAATTTGCTCCAAGTGATCCCTGGAGGATGAAGGTTGTTTGGGTTGCTGAACTGATCTCTCTGCTCTTCTTCAAAAAGTTTTGTGCAGACTTTTGAGTCTACTTGGGGTGTTTAATGCACCATTCAGAGATGGCACCTTCAATAGTGCAGCCTTCGTTCAACAAGGCACTCAAAAATAAGCCTGTACAATAAAATATTTAACATACTTCCTCTATGACAAGGTAAAAGTTGAGGGAAACAAATAAACCCTGAGTAATATTTGACAAACCCAATACGGACCAATACCGATTTAACAAAATGATTATTGCCCAGTGACTGTGGAGGGTACCAAGCCAGGAATTCACAGTTTAAGACTTTTACTGTAAGAAAAGAAAACTAAAATGAATTTAAATCAAAAATCACTTAGCAGACAACTAATGCATAAAACAAAAGCAAGGCCATTTTCTCATTCACTAACCAATGCATTTGGGATATGTTTTACAATTCATTTCACTATGCACCACACCTCCAGAAAATGTGCAGCACTACAAGAAAGAGTTTATAGTGGTACTGGCTGACTAGTTGCCTTACATTGCCCTGCCCTGTTGGGTCAAAACTTACGTGTGCTTCAACATTGTTCAAAACATCCTGTATTATATCTGACTTTCATAAGTGCATCTCGGCAACTCCTTGTTCCTTAAATCTCCAAATGCCTGTCAGTCTGTACATTTCATTACAGACACAAAACAACCTCTTAAAAGCATCCCGATCCTTCACAGCAGTAGTTACCTTGATGCACTATACAGCAGTATATAGCCTTGTCTCTGTCTCACAAAGGCAGCTATGTCTGTACTGAATTCCAGTATACAAATGTGAAAACTATCATTTGGGGTAGAATTTAAGAGGGGTGATGAAGAATCAATAAACTTCACAATGTAGCTTTTTGGAATGACTATCTTTATTTAATTTTGAAAATATATTTAATTCATAAAAATATTTTTACATTCTTGCATAATCACTAAAGCAGTTTAGTTCTGTGCAGTAGCATATGAAGGAAACAAACAAACATTTTTTGGAGTTTGAATCTATCTACAAACAAATCAAAGATATTGCTTACTTGAACCAGACTATACTTACATACATTTGAGGCACCAGGAGGGTTCGATAACTGAACATACCCCCATTTATCTTCAGCAGAAAGACTTTAGATGGTGGCCTTTCCCCACTCCACCTTAGTGGCAGCTGCCCAAACTTAAGCGTCCTCCTCAGCACATAGGCCTAGACCTTGGATTGTGCCAGTCTGTAGCACTCAGTTGAGATCAACTGGAAGATCATTTTAGGTAAAAAATAATTTTTACAGTGAATATAGCCTTAAACATGCCACGTGGCGTTGAAGGAACAGAATTGTCTTATCTACCATATGGACTTAAATGCTGTGACCCAGAGTTGATGAATTGATCTGTTTAAATATCCTGTCAGAATAGAGGGAAGGGCAACACTCAAGAACTACATTAAACATTTGCTAATATCTCCAGGGAAATGCAAGGGTTAATCTTCACTTGTGATCAATGGAAATCAGCAACATCTCACAGATCTGCTGAGCATGTCAACATGACACTCTGGCTTTATCTGTCTGGCTGTGTTGCTGCTTTGTTGGACCATGTTTCAGAGTTTATTTCCAGTTTATGTAAGTCAGCAGTTTTTAAAATCATGACCACAGGGAGCTGACCTAGTGGGACTCGAATGTTTGTGTACAAGGCTTGTGTTTAGATTTACAGTTAAAGGCCTGCCTGAACGAAATAAAATCTGAGGATCATTGAAGTGTTACCGCACAGAAAGAGGCCAATGTTCAAGCTGGCTCTCGGTCACGGCAACTCAGCCATTTCCACTTGCCCACCTTTTCCCTGGAGTCCTGCATTTTTTTTCTTTTCAGATAGTTATTCATTTGGCATTTGAAAGTCTTGATTGAATCTGCTAGTGCTGCACTTTCAGGCACTGTATTCTATATCCTAACCACTCACTACGTTAATAAAGGGTACTTCTCCGAACACTACTGCAATTTGCCACTCACTTTAAATTGTTGCCCTCTGATTCTGTATCACTCTGCTGATATGAACAATTTCTCCCTGACTACTGTCACAAGATTCCAAGTGATTTCACGTACTTCTATCAGATCTCCACGGAACCTTGTCATTTTCTTAAGACCATAGGATGTAACAACAGAAGTGGGCCATAGCTGATTAAAAATCTATATATCCCAGCCTTGAATTTATTTAATGACGCAACCTTAACAGCTGTCTGTGATTAAGAATTCCACTGATTCACTACCTTTTCAGAGAAGAATTCCTCTCCTCATCTCTGTCCTATCTGGGTGCTCCCTTTCTCTGTGATTATGCCCTCTGGTCCTAGACTCATCCATAAGGGGAAACAGTTTCTTTGCATCCACTATGTCAGACCTTCTAAGAATTTTATATGTTTTAGTGAGGTCACCGCTCATCTAATGATACCTTATCTGAATTGCCTCCAATGTCAATACATCTTTCTTCAGATAAGGGGCCCAAAACTGTTCACAGCATTTCAGCTGTGGTCTGACTACAGCCTTGCATCGTTTTAACAAGACTTCCCTACTTTTATACACCATTCCCTTTAAAATAAATTCCAATATTCCATTTTGCTTTCCCTATTACCCACTGAACTTGGGTGCTAGCTTTTTTTGTGATTCATGTATGAGGACGCCAAATCCCCTAGTGCTGGAGCCTTGTGCATATTTATTTCCATTTAAACAATATTTAGCTCTCCTATTCTTCCTGCTAAAGCCAATAAACTCATAATTTCCCATAATATGTTCCATGTGCCAAATTTTGCCCACTTATTTAACCTTTATAAACCATCTGTGGACCGTCCACATCACTTTCCAACTATTGTTGTGTCATCCACAAGCTTGGTGATAGTATGTTCATCATCTAAGTCATGAATATATATTGTGAGTAATTGTGATCCCGGCACAAATCCCTGAGGCACACCACTGGTTATCCCAACTCTCCGACTTCTATTAGTTAGCCAATCCTGTATCTATGCTAATACAATGTCTCCAAAACCATGGGCTCTTATCTTATTAAGTATTCTTATGTGTGGTATCTTACTGAATGCCTTTTGGAAATCTCAATGCATCACATCCACAGCTTTCCTTTCCTTCTATCCTGCTTGTTACCTATTCAAAGAATTTAAGTAAATGTGCCAGTTATGATCTCGCTTCATTAAGCCATCTAAACTCTGCTTGATTTATATCATGCCTTTCTAAATGTTCCTCAATTACATCCTTTACAATCAGTTCTAACATTTTTTCCATGATGGATGTTAAGCTGACTGGCCTTCTTGTCACCCTACCTTTTCAATAAAGCTGTTAAATTGGCATTATAATCAGCTAAGGATTCTTGAAAGATTATTACCAGTGCATCGACAGCTATATCTTTTAAAACCCTGCAAAGCAACTCATCAGGTCCAGGGGATGACTAATCAACGTTTAGTCCATTAGATTTCCTAGTACCTTTCTTCTAACCCTTTGATTATTTAGTATTTTTGGAAATCTGCTATTGCCTTGGATTCCAGCTTGGGGACACCTTGGATTTTAGGAAATACAGACTATCATGTAGGAAGCGTACCTAGACTCTGTCTGTCTATACTATGCCTTATGAAACTAAATAATAACATTTTTGCCACATTTTCCTATTAGAATATAAGACTTCTGAATATCTAAGGGGGGGGGGGGGGGGGTGGGGGTTAAGGCCTTGCTTTGTACCTCCAATAGAAAGCTGTCAAAATCTCAAGAGAATTAAAGTCAATGATTGAAAACAGTCATTCACCTCATTTCTTTGAAGGTTCCATAATTTTGAACCAAGTATGTCATGAGCAAGTTGAAACTGATGCATTTGTACTCCAAGTCACCGTGAAAATGTTTTGAAGAGGGAATAATGATGAAACAGTCTCCACATGAGACAAGAACAGAAGACACTGTCTGTACAAATGTGTGCGGCTGTGTGTAAGTGTGTGTGTGTGTGCGTGTGTGCGTGAGAGAGAGAAAAAGTACAGAAAGTAAATGTTAGTTCAAGGGGAGTTAAGATTCTAAAATATAAATCTAACAGATTTTTGATGTAATGAATCTCTTTGGTTCAGATATCTTGACCATTTGGCCTTCGATACATAACTTGAATGAGATAACAAGCAAACTGCGAGGGAAACGAGATAAGGTTTAAAATGAAGCACCTCATTATCTTTAGAAAAGGAAAGATTTAATTCACAAGAAAGAAACAGCATTGTGATTCTGAATCAGTTAAAAGTCTGTGTTGTTGTTTTTCTTCCTGTGTTGCCACCCAGGCAGGTGCAAGACCCAACGATTAACGTCCCATATGCTGGGCAGAATGCACAAACAAGGCAGTGAATTGTTCCCCTGGCTAGCTGCCTTCCTTCATTGGCAGTGGCACAGTAGACAGGACGTGTATTCTTCAATGGTCTGTCTTTGGGCTGTGGAGGGATTATTGGGCAGTTAGAAGTTGAATCCAATTACCAACAATACGAGTAAACAAAGAACTGTGGTAAATTGAAGTTGCACAATGCGAATGCGAGGGCATTGAAAAGGCTCTGATCAAAGTCATGATTTACATTTTCGGTGCCTATCTTAATTTATCCTCTTCGATATCCTCTCCAACTTTCAATAAGATTGAGTATACCATTCTTCTCCAACAGTTCCCCACCTAATCCAGCATTGTGACTCAGTAATCATGTGGTTCTATATTCCTAAACAGAGTTATTGTTTATCCAGCATTGGCTTCTCTTTCTTGGCCTCCATTATCATCTCCATGTTCCAAAGGAGCTATTCTTTGTCTCTCATCTACATGCTCACTGACATCAATTGAAAGTGTTTTACTAGTTTCTCACATGTATATCAATGATATCTAGTTACCTTTTCACCACCTTTTGCAGCACGTTCAATGGGAATCATTTCCAGATTATCAAATCCAACTAAACATCAAAGCAAGATTTTTCAGAGTCATTCCATTCACCTTAGTGCCACTGTGACTAGCGACTGATTGAGTGCAGAAGATGGAAATGGGAAAGTGGGGAGAAACAGCAGAGACCGGGAGAAAAGTAGAGACAGTCTGGACTGGGAGGTTTTATAAATAGGAGAAAGTGAGAACTGCTGATGCTGGAGATCAGAGCTTAAAAATGTGTTGCTGGAAAAGCGCAGCATGTCAGGCAGCACCTCCTGTTCCTTTGATGCTGCCTGACCTGCTGTGCTTTTCCAGCAACACAATTTTAAGGTTTTATAAATACTTAGGGTAGGCCAAGTTAGAAACTCCCAGTCCCGCATTTGTCAGGCCTCAGAGTGGACTCAAACTCCCAGCCTCAGCCCATATTCGAACTCCTGGCGTCAAGGTGAGGCCTGGTGCAGTCTGGGTCAGAAGGACGGTTACTCTGAACTATTATTTTTCTATTTTTTCAATTTATTGCTGGACTTTTTATTGCTTTGTATTTCTAAAGTTCTCTTCCCTAAAAATTCCCTCATTCCTAAGATGGCACCGTAAGTGATAACTTGTAAACCTTTCACTGTTCTCATGTGAGCACATGTGACAATAAACACAATTCTAAATTCTTTCTTGCCTACATAATTGCTAACCTTGAATGAATCACACCATCCTCCAACTCAATGATAGGAAGCCTGAAGCATCAGATTTTGATTCTGCTACATGCTCCTCTCCTTCACCATACTGATTCCACCCTGCTTTCCAGTCATTCAGCCTCACTGGCCTTTCCTGTTGCTACTGGTATCACCAAATGTAATAACTGCAACATCCCATTGCTCTTCATAGAACTCAGAGACTGATTCATAGATCTTTAACGTTTTCCATTTTTGGACTCACCTCTTATTTCTAATTTGTGGGTTTATGTTTTGCACTGTTGATATAGTAACTAATAAACCCACTCTTCCATTAACATAAGAAAACCTGGATAAATTAGCTTCTTTCAAAACATAAATGAGTTTGGTCTGGGAGAAAGGCATCTGCAAGGGAAAGGATTCTTTTAAGTTCATCTCAGCCGTTCCTCTAAAAAGTTTTCAAATCTTATTTTGATCACCAAGGGTTTGATTAGCAATCTTAATTTCTCTCTTTGTTTGGCAAGTTATCTGTCTCACTGCTCAATATCTTGGGACATTCCTGATATCAAAGTCACTGTAACAATTCAAACAGCTCTTGTTTATCATGGGTTTGGATGGCCGCACTTTCCAGGAAGACTGAAATTATGCAGAAACCTCACAGGGGTCTTCAGAGTGGTCCAATGTTGAATTTTGTTTAAACAATGGACGATGGGCAAATGAGCTGGAAAGCTGTTATGAGCAGACTTCCAGGCCTACTTGCCTAATTGCAGCTCATGTGTGAAATTATTTGAAGATAACTTTATTTTCTTCTTGTCTGTCAGGGAGAAATAATGGGAGATCTTGCAGAAATTGAACAATTCTATATTTGCTATTGTGTTAATACAGCAATCAGAAAGAACTAACTCTTTGCATTGTCCACAATTTTGGCAAAAAAGCAAAATAATGGAAGAGATACAATTTACTCTGGGTGTTTTTGATCGTATTTGTTTCTTGTGGAAGCTTACTGTGCACTAATTGTGTTTCCTACATTTCAACAGTGGCTATGCTTCAAACAATTCTGTGTTGGCTTTAGGGTACTGTGATGTAATAAAAGCTGCTGTATAAATGAAAATATGTTCATTTGTAGTGAAGAAATATGCTGAGACATTGAAAAATATTATATCATTCGTAGTTAGCAAACTAAAAACCCATCAAATGCTTTTTGGCATTTTCGAGTTAACATATTCCTGATTTTACTTTTCAAAAGCGAGATGAACCTGAGAGAAAACTGGAAGTTAACTGTGGAAGTTAAAATAATTAAATCAAGGAATATTTTATAAAGCTTCTGAGATAGTGTCATGTTAATAAAGCCAATATAAACATGCATTGTGACCGTAACAAAAATGGAAAATATTGGAGAAAGGCTGCAGGTGTGGCAGCGTCTGTGTAGAAAAAACAAAACTAATGTTTCGAGATCAACGAATCTTCTTCAGAAAAGTTTGAAGAGGCATTACATTGAACGCAAATGCTAACTCTGCTTCTCTTACCACAGATCCTATTTCCAGTGTCTTTTGCTTTTATTTCAGATCTGCAACATCTGCAGTATTTTACTTTTGTTTTCAGTTTTACTGTAATGCTTATTAACAATAAATTAGGCATCGAAATCCTAGAACGCTAATGATTATACTTTACCAGCCAAAGTATTTAGTCCAATGTACCAACTGGATTAAAGAAGTGCAGATCATTTTGACCACTGATACTGGTGGACACACTTTGCATCCTTGTGTGCAAATGGAAATGTTTGTCATCTTTGTCCTGCTTTACAAATTGGCTTCATACACTCAACAACTGGATTGGTTAACAATTTAACCAAAAGAAAGAAAAATTTGCATATATATAACTCTTTTCACAACCAGCAGTTGTCTCAGAGCAACTGAGAGTAGGTGAAGGACTTTTGAAGTGGGATCGTTGATATGTTGTAGGAAATTTGGCAACAACTTGCACACTATACGTTTCTTCAAAAGGGAATGTGAATAATTGCCTGTTGATTAAGAGATGAACGTCTTTATAACATTGGAGTCACACTAGGACCAGGTGGGGGCGCTGACCTGACCCGGGCCTGCATATTGTGATCCGGTGGTCCCCCTCCACACTCACCTGACCTGACTTGACTCCCTTCCCCCAGAAGCTGTGGGAGCTACTGCTCCAGGAAGCTGACCAGGCTCTCACCTTCTTCATGTTCTGGGAGCCCCATTATCCGTAAGTTTCTCCTTCCACCTCGATTCTCGAGGTCGTCGACCTGGTCCAGCAGGGATCGGAACTTGGCCTTCCAGTGTTCAGATCTGCGCCTCCGAATTCTCCAGTGTGGTCTCCGATGCCAAACTCCAAGACTAGATTCTGCTACTCCAACGGGTTCAAAGACACCACTGTGGGAGTTGGGGCTGCGACTGTGGGTGTACCCGGCACTATAGCAGAGTGCCTTGCTGGCTGTGATCCTATCACTCCCTTTCCTTTATTTGTCTTCATCTTGTTCCCAGAATATCAGAATCAGAATTTAAAAGGTTCAAGATATTTTATATTACTTTGTTTTATCAATTTTTCTTATGGATGAGTTGTGGGGGAAGGGTGAACACTTGGGCTTTGGTGCAGAGCCCAGCACAGCAGACCTCTCAGACCGCAGCCATCTTGGCTCCCTCAAAGATGAATTTCAACAATGACATTGAATATAACTCCCCTTCTCTTCTTCAAAACAGTGTTACTATTTCATTTTCATTCAAGAGCAGACAAATGGGACCTCAGTTTAACATCTCAACATAAAGGCAGTAGCTCTGACAGTGCAGCAATTCCTTACTACAGTGTGGTAAAAGGAGCCACACACACGGAACCAAACTCAAACAATAAGAGCTTGAAAGTGAAATAAACCAAACTGAAGATTGAAAAATGCAGGAGGAGGCATAAGGCAGAGTGGACAGTTGAAACAAGAAAAAGCAAAATCAATCAGCCACAATCAACAAAATATGAAAATGAAAATATTTACAGTGATGGAAAGATACAAACACTTGGAAAATACAATGACAGTAAATATGAAACAGACTTCTGATGGACTTCAACCTGACCAGTCTAATAGGGAGTTGTGAGTGCACAGCCATGGTAATGCAGCCTGCATTAATCCCTGGAGTAGGGGGCATCCAGTGGTAGGATGAATACCTCCTGATGGAATTGATGGATCCACATCAAGATTTCAACTTCCTTAATAATATGAACTCACATGATTAATTTTAGTCTGCAAAGATTAAAGTAGATGGAAGAATATCAAGTTTCAAATTGGATAGTGGAGCAAATATATTGACTCTTTTAGATTCAAAACTAGGCTGCGATCAGTAAATGCAGTAACTAAGGCCAAAAGAAGAAGCTTGTTCCACAGTGGAAAACTGGGCTGCTCGCTGCTGAGAAGCAAGAGAGTAACTTCGCATTCGCACAATCACCGATGAATGCAGACAGAATTCAAAGATGTCTACAGCAATAAGATTATGGGAGCATCTGAGACATCAAGAACTCTGGAGTTAGAAAACCATCTTGGATGAGGGAAGGAAGAGATCTCAGAACTTCAAAATAAAGTCAGGATCATTGAAGATTCAGTCAGAATAGATGGGGCCTACACAGTCAGAAGCAAACATTGCAATCATGCACAAAAAACAACAATGAGAGCTCAATATAGTTCAAGAAAAGCATGGATCCTCAGAAAAGATCCATTGAGAAGAAAACAACAACTTTTAATAGCCAATAATAAACCTTTCAAAGAGAAAGAAATATGTAAGGTCAAAACAGCTCATGATAATATTTTATGTGCAGAAATCATTGATTTGTGTAGGTGGCAGCAGGATACTGAAAGAGGTGCCCATCAGATAACCATGGAAGCACAGTTCATAAGCTGCACCAATGTCTAAGGAAATACAAGGAATTGTTTTCAGCCAAAGCTTGTAAGACCAGCTTACAGAGCTCATGGACACAGGAAATGTCTTTGTGAAGATTAAAGTTGAATATAGAAATGAAGATTGGTGATAGTTCTGATGTAGCGCTTAGCATATTTAAAGGCAGAACTCATTGATAGAAGAACCACTTTGCATGGCAGCTGCAGGAAGAGAGTGATATTGGTGTGGACAAGTCCCATGGGCTATTTAAACTGTCTGCCCATCCAGTTTCTGACAGGCTGGCAGGCTGACAATCGTTACTTAAGCTTTCTCTTGTATATTGCCTGAACAAATATAAAATCCATGTCTTGGTGTGGCAATCTTGAAAAATATGACAGTATCACTATTCTGAAGGAAAACAATCAATCAACAAAATCTTTTGTCAATGCCTATCTGTAATTCGAATGTGAATTAGTATAAATGTATTTCCTTAGACATTAGTGCAGCTTATGAACAGATTGATGTTTTCATTCCAATGTTCATAAGAAATATAAAAAAAGAAGTATGGCTTAATTTCTGCCTCGTTCCTTTCAACATTAAAATTGTGGTTGATGGAAGCAGCCTTTCTAACTCATGACAGTTCTTTTCTTGGATTTACTGGAGTAACCAATCTCCTGTAATGTTGCATTCAAGTAGGACAAGGTCTGGAGCACAGTGCTGGTGTTAGCCTGGTCTGTCCCTTTAAGGGAATTAGTCTAAGTAGGTGCATCAACTTAAACATAGTAACCTATTAAAATGCTAAGTCAGTCAGAGGGGAGTTGTGACCACTAGTGAATTTTATACCTCCAGTCAATAACCGAACCAGGCCAATTATGTGTTCCCTAATGATTTGACCGTGCCCCACGATTTGAGGTCAGCTCAATATCATTTTATAGCTCTATCAGTACAAAGTACATGACATTTGGGAGCAACAAGGCCTTGAGGCTGGAATTTCAAGCATCAGAAACCAGTCAAAGGCTGCCCATCAAGCATGGTCAGCACTTCCTGGAGTGACCC
Organism: Hemiscyllium ocellatum; assembly: GCF_020745735.1. Lineage (NCBI taxonomy): Eukaryota > Metazoa > Chordata > Chondrichthyes > Orectolobiformes > Hemiscylliidae > Hemiscyllium > Hemiscyllium ocellatum. Next base: position 54,877,562 of record NC_083404.1, read on the forward strand.
AGGAATAGCCTGGATGTCACAAGTGTTGAGAGGACATAAGAACAGCATTGGGGCAGAAATGACCAGAATGTACACAGGGAAAGGATGATGGAAAGGTTTTTGTTTGTTACATTTGCCTTCATTATGGTGCAATGGCTAATTGCTCAAGTCACTGTGGGGAGATCAACTAATTCAATACCATAATACACCTTGTTCACAGTTTATGGGCAAATTAAAAAAATGTTGTTTACCCTTGACAGATACATAGGACCAAACTAAGAGCTCTGTAGACACTGCAGACCTCAGATCTATGCACAAAATAAAGCAGGGGAGAGTCCTATTGGTCATAATGGTTGCAAGACATAGCTAGCAGATCCTCTATGATATTTCTCAACAATAAATTGGAGTATACACTGGTTTATAAGGCTAAGGACATTATACAACATACTTTGCAACAATGAATCAAAAGCAGAATTGTGTTCCTTGTGAAAGGTGGCTAACTGTTAGTCAGTGAACACCAATTCTCATTGCTCTGACTTGTTATGAAACAGCAGATTACAACATGGATTTCACAATCATGCATAGCTCACAGCTGCACAGGCTGAGATCATGGATATTCCAGGAGCTGGATTTTTCAGATGGCAATGTTTCCTGCCCTGCCACCAAAAATGTTGAAATGAGAGTACCCATTGCATGGAGCACTACACAGCCAGAGAATGGCTTTTCTGACTCCCTTTAAGGAAGGAAAACCTGCTTAGCAGAACTACCAGCCATCTAATTAGCTGGCAACTGCCTCAATGTAGCAGTGCTTATTCGGGCAATGGTGACATCTGGAACTCCTTCAAGACCCAGCTAGTTAAAGGTGAGTATTGAATATGTTCTTACCAATACTAAAGCAGGAATCCCCTGGGGGACCAGAGGAAAGGCGTATAGGTGGGGTGGAAAGTTGAGTCAGGTTAAGCTGCAGGCTACTCCCCCTCCACAGTTTCTCATTTCCTCCCACAGATTGGAAATTGGAGCTGTGTAAGGTGACCAATAATTGGCATCTTAAGGTCCTCTATTGTGGCAGGTGACCCAGATTCGGCCATGCTGAGCACCCATAAAACAACTTGATGTACTTGGGGGGTGCAGTTAGTGGGTAGATGACAGGAAGGACATATGGATGGGTATCCTAAACCTACCCAAAGGAAACCACAAAATTGTGAACTTGATATATATTCATCGGATCCATTCTGGACTGGTCCATTTGCTAACAGGAACATTGGAGGAACCTTCTCTAATTAATTCCATCCCTTGCACTGGGGCACATTCAAAGTAGTTAAACCAATGATAGTATTAGCTCTTGATAATTGTTTTATAGAACATAGAACATTACAGTGCAGTACAGACCCTTCGGCCCTTGATGTTGCGCTGACCAGTCATACCAATCTGAAGCCCATCTAATCTACACTATTCCATGTACGTCCATATGCTTGTCCAATGACGACTTAAATGCACTTAAAGCTGGCGAATCTACTACTGTTGCAGGCAAAGCATTCCATACCCTTACTACTCTCTGAGTAAAGAAACTACATCTGACAACTGTTCTATCTCTATCACCCCTCAATTTAAAACTATGCTCCCTCGTGCTTGCCGTCTCCATACTTGGAAAAAGGCTCTCCCTGTCTACTCTATCTAACCCTCTGATTATCTTGTATGTCTCTATTAAGTCACCTCTCAACCTTCTTCTTTCCAATGAAAACAGCCTCAAGTCCCTCAGCCTTTCCTCATAAGACCTTCCTTCCATACCAGCCAACATCCTAGTAAATCTCCTCTGCACCCTTTCCAAAGCTTCCACATCCTTCTTATAATGTGGTGACCAGAACTGTACACAATACTCCAAGTGCGGCCGCATCAGAGTTTTGTACAGCTGTAGCATAACCTCATGGGTTCCAGAACTCAATCCCTCTATTAATAAAAGCTAAAACACTGTATGCCTTCTTAACAACCCTGTCAGCCTGGGAGGCAACTTTCAAGGATCTGTGTACCTGAACACCGAGATCTCTCTGCTCATCTACACTACCAAGAATCTTACCACTAGCCCAGTACTTTGCATTCCGGTTACTCCAGAATTTTTAAATAATGCCTTCTTTCTGGACATGTCACTGGCTGGAAAAGTTTTTATCACCCATTTCCAGTGACTCTTGAGAGGGTGGTTATAAACTGCTTTTTTGAACCACTACAGTTCACAGCTGTCGATTGATCCATGATGCTACTAGGGAAAGAGTTCCAGGATTTTGATCCAGAAGGAATAGCAATGTTTTTCCAGGTCAGGATGTTGAGTAGCTTGGATGGGAACTTGCAGGTGTTTACTGCTCTCATGTATCTGCCACCCTTATCCTTCTAGATAGTAGTGGTCAGGTGTTTGGTAGGTGCTAACCAAGGACAATGTTGAGTTGTTGTGGTGCATCTTACAGATGATACGTACTGTTGCTACTAAGTGTTGTTTGTGGATGGAACTCATAATATATAGTGGAAATACCATTCTTAAAAAAAAATTTAAAATTCAACTGGCAGTAAAGCATTGTGATTTTACCATTCACCGTAATAGTTGGATGTTATAAATGATCTGCTTTAGTGAACCTTTCTTCATAAATACCAGCACATGATTTTTAGGTTGTTACTTTGAACACTGTTATGAACACACATGCTCACCGCCAATGTGATTTATAATTAATCTGAGCAATATACAAAGTAACAATAGACTGTCAACTTTTTCTCTTACATGGAACATGTATGTTCTGCCTTCTCTATCTTCTCAGTGTATGGGTTCTTTAGGGGTTCATTAGTCTAGTATTCATAAGGGGAACCTCTATCTAGTCGAATGAAAAGAGACTTTTAGAATAAGCAAGATGCTGTTTACTGCTCTCTGCAACCATTTACAGATTATAGTAGATTCCATATTACAACAAAGACTGTTGGGAGGATCAAGGCTTGGATCAGAGACCCAGGTGACCATACTTTGCTCTCGCACCAAGTTGATGCAAAATTATCACAGTGCGTGTTACTTGTCACACTCAATCAAGGACTAACCCTTTCAGACCCATATACAATAGGACACTTTCTATTTCTCCATTTTCCTTTTGCTCAGAAAGTTCTGAATCCTCCCACTTCACTTTCCAAAGGGGCTAATTCATGTTTTGCATGTTCTGGTCCTTTGACCAAGATGTTGAACGTTATGCTCTTTAACCACAGGGTCCTCATAGTCAATCCAAATTCTGTACTCAGCCACCATCTGTGCTTTGGAGAGGAATTACTGCACTGCAAATGGAGAACAGGACGTTAAGTTGTTGTTTCTCTTTTCCTTAGAGCCTGTGGGATCCCCACAGCAAGTCAAGAAACCCAACAGAGTCTGGAGTAACTTTGAGACCTTTCAGTATGTGTTTGGTGTGGTTTTATCCCAGACTTTACAATGAAACTACTCGCAGAGCCATCAGTGGTTGAAAGGGATATACTGGTTCAGTTAAAATCATTTGGATTATTTGGCCAGCATAAATTTACCTTTGAAAATTACTCCTTATCATTACTTGAGAAAGAGTTGAAGTATAAATGGAATCACTGGAAATGTGGAATATCAGGAACACTTAGGTTGGTTACAGAAAACAATCCAATAAAGGAACTATATCTGGAAGCTTAATTTGTCTCCTGTCCACATCAAGTACTTAGCATTTTCTGACCAGTTGTTTCTGTCCATGTTAAAAAAGATATGGAGCTGTGATGTTGCATTCAGGGGTTTCTGCTTCATGATGGAGTTTACAAATAATGTTCTTGGTGCAGACAACATCAAAATGGAATGCATTTTTACAACAGCCCCGTGCATTTACCTAGCATCCTTCGCATAGACACTCATCTTAAGGCACCTATAAGGAGCATTACCAACTGAACTTTGCCAAATTGGGAACTATTAGTGCAGGCAACCAGAAGTTTGGCAAAGAGGTAAGTTTGTAGTAGTGATTTGTAGGTAGAACGTAGTAAAGAGAGAAGAGCTTTAGGCAGCGAATAGTAAAACTTATGAACCAGGCAGCTGAAGGCATGACTAACAATGGTGGAATGATGGAAATTGAGAATTGAAATGTTTGTAGAAGACAAGTGTTTTGCTGAGAGCTGTTAAGTCATATAGTGTGTAACATAGAAAGTAAAGAATCCAGCAGTGTGCACGCAGGCCATCAAGTCATGCTGCCCCTCCGAAGAATATCCCACCCAGATCCTATCCTGTAACCTTGTATTTCGCATAGATAATCCACCTAACCTACACATCCCTAGATGCTATGGACAATTTAGAATTGTCAATCCACCTAACCTGAACATCTTTGGACTGTGGGAGAATACTGGAGCACCCAGAGGAAACCTAATTTACATTTACACAAACAGTCTCCTGAGGCTGGAATTGAACCCAGGTCCCTGGTGATGTGCGGCAGCAGTGGTAACCACTGAGCCACCACGCCACTAAATGTAAAATTTGATCAATTAATTTAAATTAGGAAAGGAAGAAGAAATGAAAGTTCAAACAAATTTAACAGTTGCCCTCTGTGCACCTTGAGGACACCCAGGCCATGTTCATGGAATCTGAAACAGTATCCTGATCAGTTTGTCTCAAAGTAGAGGGGTTTCTGACAAGCCTTGTTTGGAGTCATTGTCATAAATAGCTTTCGTTTGCCAGTTGAAACCTGCAGCACCTCTTTTTTTCTCTCACTCTCTCTCTCTCTGCCAGTGAATATGCTGGGTAATCACCCACTCCTGAAAGAGCAGTGTCCGGGCACCAGCTGCTCAGCCTCGTTCTTTGGCAAAGCCAAGTGTTGCTATTACTATGGAGACAGCAAAGCAGCGGATGACATCTTAAGTTGGAAAGGTGCCAAGGTAATCTGATGGCGCAGGTTTTTGTGTGTGTGTGTATTATGTGTTTTAATAGAAAGAGTAAGCCATCCCTTCCAGCCTGCCCTGTTGGCAGAGAAACAAGTTTGAACTTTGAGCCAATTGTAGACCACCAATTAACTACCAGAGCCAGCTGTTGTTTGTGCTTTGCCAAGTTTCAGTATCTGGCAATATTAACACTTTAAGGGGCTAACAAGTATTTTAGCTGGTGTACTACTTAATATTGCCTTTCCAAATGGCATTAATATTCACAGTGTTCCAAGAACTGCTTTGTCAAGGACAGCATTTGTGGTATACCTTCAGTTAACCCATCTTATATCTCCTCATGTCACCAAGCTGAGAGATGATCATAAAGGGAACCGTTTTATTGTCAATAATGAGTGTTCATATTGCAAGTTATTTTTAGTTGATTGCTCTTTTGCTGTTTCAGTCAAAATTCTCAGTTGTGTTGAGGTTTCACTCTTGCAGTTTGAGTGTGAAAATACTACTTTTTCTTCACTTGTGTATGGGACAACTCTTGTTTGAGTGCTGGGGGCCAACTAGTGTCTGCCACCCTCGAGTCTGTGCCAATTTGACCTAGTCAATCATTATTTGCAAACCAATGAATGGCACAGTCACCAAGACCAACCAAATCTTCACTTGCCTTTTCCATGCACGATCGAGTTTAAAGAGAGGTGGCTGCACAACAAGGAACAAAGACTAACTTTGCTCTTCCCTCGCCCAGTAGCAATAAAACCCAGTTGTGGCACAGTTCCATAACACCCTGACCTAGAAGTTTCAATCTCCATGTGGGCTTTTTTTTTTCCCTTATGAGCATGAAGACACAATGGAAAAAGAGCAAATGTGTTTTCTGGAGTAATACTTGCCAGTTTTCTTGTGATTTATTGACTCATATAGAAGCCAGTTTACAAAAACAGGGTGCTATTTTGAAACCACAGCCAAGAAGTAGGTTTTGACAGTCAGTTGTGTGAGGCAAGGTGGAAAGACTTGGAGGAAGGGTGGAGGAGGTGCAGGCAGTCATGGGGTCACTCTTCATTGCAGACAGGGCTATTCAGACTTAAGACTTCTCACCCTACTTTCAGTTCCTTTTTCTTCACTGTGAACTTTTTACAGACATCTTTCTCATTTAGTGCACTGATGTTGAGATTGGCATTAACAGTACAGTTACAGTCCCAGACTATGGTTGGTGGCCACATAATCCTGGTTAGAGCTGAGGCTCCATCTGCTTTCACAGGGACTTCCCATAAGATGGCAAAAACTCTGGAGAGAATTTTAATACGGAAATGCATCATCAGGTCTATGAAGGACCAGACTGCCATTTTATGACTCGCTTTGCCAAACAATGAAAAATCCTGAGAAATTAAGTATTAAAGTATTTTGGTTCTTCAAACCTGACCAAAATAATCAGAGCAGCTGAGGCCCTGACTTTCCTGCTCTGGGTGACCTCTGGGGCGATCAATATTATGCTGGTATTGAAATAGCCTGATGTATGCAGCTATCCACTAAAATTAGGCTTAAAACACATACCGTCTCTATAACGCAGTTGCCAGGAGGTGGTGGCCTAGTGACAATGTCTCTGAGCTAATAAACCAGAAGTGAAAGCTATTGTTATAAGGACAAGTGTTCTAATTCCACTGTGGCAGTTGGTGAAATTTGAATTCAATAATAATCCAGAATTAAAGAAAGAGCTAGTTTTATGGCAACCATGTACCCATTGTAAAATCCTTCTGTTCACTAATGTCCTTTAAGGAAAGAAATCTGCCAACCTTACTGAATGTGGCCTACACATTCAGCTTCTAGTTGGTTGACTCTTAAATGTCCTTTGGCAGTTAGCAATGGATGATAAATGCAGCCCTGGCCAATGGTGCCCACAACACATGGACAAATGAAACAAAAGTATTTCCTCCTTAAATCTCTCTGTATCTTTATGCTTACTTCCTTCCTTTTACCAGCTCCTCAGGAACCTATCTCCTCAGCAAAGACCTCTCGAACACTTGTGGCTTGGTGTCATGTTTAGTCTGATAACACTCAAATGATGTGGCTGGGGACAATTATTGAGAAAAAAAGACTTGCACTTATGTAGTATCTTTTACGATCACCACGTGCTGTACAGCCAATGAAGTATTTTTGAATTGCAGCCATTGTTATAATGCAGCAGTCAATTTACATGTGACAAACTCCCAGAAATAGCATTGTAATAAAGACAGATAATCTGGTCTTTTTTAGTGATCTTGATCAAGGGATAAATATTGACCAGTTCACCAGAGAGAATATTCTTAGCAATGGTACCATGGGATTGTTAACATTTACCCCCTTGCTTTCAACCATCAAATATGGCCTTGATTAGGTGTCCCCCATCTAATACATTAAAGGCGCTATATAAATGCAAGTTGCTACTGCTGCTGTCCCTAAATTGATTTCATCTTCATATGAATGGGGCTTCAGTGTAAATGGATTTGGGACGGAAATAAAACAGCTCAGAATTCCTGCTCCTGGCTTTTACCTAGTGAACCCTATCAGATCATACACAGGAGTAGATGGCAGCATGAAACAGGCATGACATACAATACTCACAGTGTGAAACATGTCCACTTGAGGGATTGAGGCACAGGGATGCTAGCATTACCTTAAAACATGACAATGAGAAAAAGAGCAGCCCTTTGCCCAGGAATCTTCATCTTGTGATTACCCATAAATTGCCACAGGTTGAACTATTAAACTTTGCAACACCAGTCACTGACATAAACAGGAGGCAATACGTTTAATTGGAGAAATAGCAACCTATCAAGGGAAGCATGGAATTAAAGTGTGAAGAGAGCATAAACATGTTAGTGTTGTGGGCAGAGGAGAAGGGAGAAGGGGAAGGACCATCCCTCAACAATCTCCCCAGTAGCCGTGTCCTTATATTTAACGAAATTGAGAGCTTTCTGTGCAGACAGTATTAATGATTAATTCATGATGCAAAACACCACTACCGCTCCTCCCCTCCTTCCCCCAGCTTCGATCATCAGCAAGCCCTTGTTGGTTGTTATTATTTAATCATCAATAATGTGGAGGACAGGGGTCAATGGCAAGCAGATCAGGAGCTCCGTGTGCCCTGACTCCATGCTCTTGCCTTTTTTGGATTCAGAATCGTACGAGTTAAATGCACATATTCAGAGCATTTCCCTCTCTCATTGTGTGTGGTTTACTTAGATTTCACCTCAAGCTGCCCTTTTGAATTGGCCTCAGCGGTCCCAGCTGTCCCGGCTGCCTCTAGCCTTTAATAGAAGTTCATGTTACTCATTGACCGGCAAATGAGTCTTTCACAGATCTCTGGCAGGGAGCCAAGTGGGAAGTTGTACCACCTATAAAACGACACAAGCGGCCCAGTGTTGTGTTTTTATTGCTCTGAGCTCCCTCTTTATAGCTTTCCAGCAGAATATTTGTCGAAGCAGCCGGTGAATTATACATCCGACAGCTCACAGCTCAGATGTCAGGTGTTCAACACTTCTGTACACTCATCTACTCAGCGGCTGGGTTTGTGGGGAAGGACATCATGTGGCAGCAGGAGGGATAATCTTTATTTCAGCCCACGTCTGTAAGAAAGATGAGATGACTGGGACTAAACCAGGAGGAATCAGTGCTTTATTTGTTTCTCCCTCTTTGGCCTTGTGATATACACATTAGTCCCATACTCTGTAGAGTTTAGAAGAATGAAAGGGACTGAAATTAAGATGGTAAAGGGGATTGACAAAGTAGATGCTTCCCTATCTAACATGAGAGCTCATAGTTTTAGGATAAGGGGTTACAGATTTCAGACAAAGATGAGGAGAAATTACTTCTTCTATGGTGAATTTGTGGAAATCAGTGCCTGACAGTGCAGCAGATGCCAGGACACTGAATATATTTAAGGCTGATTTTTAATTAGTAATGGGTTGAAGGGTTTGAGAGAGCAAGCAGGAAAGTGGAGTTGAAGCTGAGATGCTCATATCAAATTGTGAATTGACTCCTCCTGTTCCTAATTCTTATGTTCTTACACAAGGATGGAGATCAACAGAGTAAAAAATGCGTGGTTTCTACGTCAGGGAAGAATTCTGCTCTGCTACATTTGACAGTTACCCTCTATCACAGCTCCCCACCCCTCCTCCTCCCAGTGAATTATGAACTGAATCTGGTCCATTAGCCTTCATCAGTCAGAAATGAGTAATGGCATTGGGTGCAACAATTTGTCTTAGTGTCCTTCAGATACTTGGAAGGGGGAAGGAGTTCAGTTTTCTGTTCTTCATTGGCCATCGGTGTCCCTTGAGAATTTGTGAATATTGCCAGGTTAATCATCAGCTCTTACATCTCTCTCAAGGTCAAAAACATGGCTAGCACTCACTGTTCAAGGTGCACATGTGAAGGATGTTTCTAGTTTGTACAATGAGTAAACACTTTTTAGAGGGGAGTTCAGAGTTGGCCATGTAAGTAAACACAGCTCCACGTCAATGGCAGCTCAAGTCTCAAACTAAAGACAAGGGCACAAATGTCAAAGTTGACATGCCACTGTCATACTGGGGGAGGGCTGCATAGTTGGAGGTATCATCCTTCGGATGAAAAATTAAAGAGTGGCCACACTAACCAACTCAAGTGGACCTAGAATGATTCCATAGCACTTTTTTCAAGAGAAAGCAAGTTGGCTTTGGGTGTCTTCACCAATATTTATCCTGGAGCATCGTTAAAATTGTTATTATCTCATTGCTTTAGTGTGAGCTTGCTACAATTAATTTGGCTGCTGCATTTCCTATGCTGTAATAGTTAGTCACCTACCTTCTAAGAGTTTAGGAAGGGAATTAGGAAGCATGATGGGGAGCAGGAAGCTGAAGGTATGGCAGCTATTGCATGGAATGAAGGATTTTTACCCTTTATGGATGTCCTGACGTTGCTTTGGTGTAGAAAATAAGGTGAACATTTTTGAAAAATATTTGTTGTTAATTGTCTTAAGTTTTTATTCTGTATTGCTCTCTCAATGATGCACAGAAAAAACACGGTTCAAAAAGTAATCATTTGCATCCTTGAAGTCTGTTTTGCCTATACAGCAGTCCCCGGGTTATGAGTGGATTCCATTCCTGAGTATGTTTGTCAATCAAGTTATATAAAAGTTGGTACACAATACAGTACAACATAAAATAACTATTGGTAAGTTCAAGCAAATGTTTGCATTTTTGATCTTTAAAATAATATTAATACATCCTGTAGGGGTTCTTGTACATAAGTATTTGTCAGTTGAATGTTTGTAAATTAGGGACTGCCTGTACTATCTATCTGAATGTCAATATGAAGATAAGAGTTTGCCAATGTTTAATAAGAACTCTTCGAGACACCAGAATGTTTCAATCTTTCCATAAATGTGTTTCGTTTCCTCAAATGTATAATTTCAAAATCTAAACTTCTAAACCAGTTGTTGAGAAAGAAACCTTCTACCACAGAATGGAGAATCTTCACTGGAAGGGTTTGCCATTTCTAAAGAAGCCTTCACAGCCTCAGAGTATCCCAAAGTTCTTCAATGAAACATTTCTGAAATGGAGCCACTATTGTAATGCTGGGAAAGGCAACAGCCAAATTGTGCACAGCAAGATCCCATAGCATAAATAAGATAGTGACCAGGTTATTTGTTTTAAAGGTGTTGCTCAATAAGCATCAGCCATAGAATTCCTTCACTCTGAATCAAGTAATACCATGAGATTCTTTATTCCTGCCAGAGAGCTCAGTTAGTTTCATGCTTTACTAAAGACAGCAGCATTCAGGACTCCCTTAGGACTGCACTGACGTAAAGAAGCACAGATTAAGTATTAGTCAACAAATGACATGTCACTTTTAGCTTCATTGTAGAAACAATTCAAGCCTGTCATGACTCAAACTGGAACAATTAGTTTCTTTCTTAAACATCCAAGATTTTCCAAGATCAAAATCAATTCATTACTTACTTAACGCATACTAACTAAAATATTGAGAGCAGAAAGTGGTTGCAATGGGAAGGAATGAGAAAATAGACAAAAATAAATAGCAGATCTATACGTGCAGTATCGATGCATTTACTGTATAAAATGCATTTACTGGACATAAAACGATCTTAGAGAACTTCTCATATGAAAAACGGATGCCAAACTCAGAAGGACCTATTGTAAGGGATGACAAAAAGCTATGTTGAAGGAATGGGTTTTGCGAATGGATTTAAGGAGGATATTAAGGATGATGGATAAAGCAATACCATTTAAATGGAGTGAGATTAATCAACTTAGTGATATAGCAAGATCTAAGTGTCCTGGTATATGGATCACAAGATGTGTATTATGCAGGTACAGCAGGTGATTAAGAGGGCAAATGGGAGATTGGTATTTAATGCAGGAGAAATGGAATATTAAAAAAAATGACATTTTACTGCAGCTGTACAGAGCCTTGTTAAGAGATTGAATTCCTGTGCTATGTTCAGCTTGGGTCTCCTTGTTTCAAAAGGATATAATTACAAGGAGGTCATTTAGGAGAGGTTTACTTGACTCATCTAGGACTCATACAGGTTGGACCTGTATCCCTTGGAGTTTAGAATCATGAGAGGTAATCTTATTGAAACATAAAAGACATTGGCAGGGCTTGAGAAGATCAATACTGAGCGGACATTTCCTTTTGTGGGGCAAACTAAATATAGGAACAAGTGATTTTCCTTTTAATACAGAGATGAGACCTTTTTGATTTCTTCTGAAGGTTTGTTAGCCTGTGGAATTCTCTTCCAGAAAAAGTGGTGGAGACTGTATCATTCAATATATTTAAGGCTGTGCTGTTGATAGATGTGGGAGGGAGTCAAGAATAATGGGGACAGACAGCAAAGTGGGATTGAGGCAGAAACCAGATAGGCTATGGTCGTATTCATTTGTTGAACAGCCGGGAAGGATCAAATTGCCTTCTTCTGCTCCCATTTCCTATTTTGTTCCATTTCTAGGACTTTACGGATGGAATTCTGGAGGAGGGTGGGTGGCACAAAGCTGAAGACATGGCTAACAATTGATGGAATGGAAGAGTTGAAACAGAAGGGTGAGGATTTACATTTGAAGTTTGGGAGGATGGGAAGTCAGTGTAGGTCAATGAGGTTCAGTTTATTAATTCAATGAGTATCATCATGGGATAGGACATGAGCTGTGGAGTCTAAATGATTGTGAACAATGGAGGTTGGAGGACAGGAAGCTATCTTGGAGAGCTTTGGGTTTGTTGTGCCTGGGGTTGATGTGTGCTTGAGGGTTATGGTAGTGGGATGCGTTGGAGTGGGGTGATGTCATGAGGGTAGAAAGGGGCAGTTTTGTGAAAGAGAGATTATTGGACGGGAAATTGAAGTTAATCTATGACATAGAAATAGTGAGCAATGGGCTCAACTTGAGCCACTGGGCTGGATCCTCGCTTCCAAGCCCTAGCAGGAATCAGAAAATCCCCTGACTTTGCATACCTACCTCATGAGTAAATATGCCAAATGGTAGGGTTTTTGATCTGTAAAGTGGGTGCAGCATGCTAAATACTGAGTGCGCTGTTTAACAGGCACGCCTCAGTTCTCTGGATCTTCTGAACTGTTCTGAAGAAGAGTCACTGGACCCACAAGTTTAACTCAGTTTCCTCTGTACAACTGAAAAGATTGCTGATTCAGAAGTGGGAACTCAGAGCTGAAGAACAGTCAAATGCTTAACATTCAGAGTTGCTAGCTGCATAAGCGCACTGCTGCCTGAGATAAGGAGAAAAGCAGAGGGGAAAAATGAAAGAGTTGTATTAGCTTTGTGTGGTTTTCTATTTTGTAAGAAATGACCTTTCTTTTTACAGATTTGGGGATTTATAGGGAAATGCAACTCTTTAAAAAAGAGGTCTTTTATAGAAGCTGCATTTTAATAAAGGTTTACAACCACAGGAAGGATTTGCATATTCTTTTTCTAGCATTACGTTACGATGCCAAAAAAGACTGGAGTAATGTTCATTCTAAATGGGCACTGACCTTTCCCTATTTTAAGAATACATCTGAAAGAACAAATGACATTCTTCAACAGAAAACAGAAATTGCTGGAGAAATTCAGCAGGTCTGGCAGCATTTGTGGTGAAGAAAACAAAACTAATGTTTTGCGTCCAGTAACTGTCTGAATTGGAAGCAGTGCCAATGGAAAGAGAAAGAGGTCAGGGGTTGCCATGTAGGGGTATGTTGCATCAAGTGTGCATCCCATGATGTGTGAGGAGAATAGTTGTGCGAGGAGCATTCTGCGTCATGGAGTTACCCATGATCCTGGGTGGATTCAAAACACAAAAAATGAAGCTTTAGTTAGAATCCATAGGTGGTAAGTCTGAGCCCAAAGCAGTAACTCAGTAAGGAAATGTGGCTGTGAAAGTGATTTTGGCAAACATCTCATCAAGCACTAGTAGGGAAAACAAAAATAATGAAGACAAGTAAGAAGAAAGATTTAAATGGAAATCCTGCCAAAGAGAAGAGCAGGTGGGCATATTCAGAGGAGTTGTATCAGTGAATTAAACACGAGAGTAAAACAAAGAACTGTGGTCACTGAAAATCTGAAACAATAAAACACAAAGTGCTGGAGAAACTCAGGAGATCAGGCTGCATTCGTGGAGAGGCAAAGAAAGTAAACATTTTGATTCCAATATGACTCTTCCTCAGAACTGGAGTGGCAGTCTTCAGTGACACTGAGACCTCCCAGGGCTGTTAGTGACTGTAAAGGAAAAAGGTGTCCAGTAGGAAACTTCTGTAACTCACAAACTCTCAGGATTCAGGTGTCATTAAGCATTCCACAATAACTCCAACATAGGTTTATACAGAGCCATTAATGTAGATAATTCCTCAGGAAATTCACAGTAGCATAATTAGACAAGATATAATTTATGCTGTAGAGAACCTGGTGTCAATAACTCTAAGGCCATTTTATACTTTTGATTCTTAAATCAAATTTAATGAAAATCAGGATGGGGTGCAGAAGGGTCAAGCTGTCATCATATGCACCAGTGCACAAATTCCCTCTCACTGTATCGGTGAAAATTCAGCATCCCATCATTTGTGAGCTGAGTATTTGGAACCTGTTAAGTCTCCCCTCCTGTTTCTTTACTGGTGTCTATGATCTGTTTTGTTTTCTCTCTGGAATTTACTCAGCTTTCTCAACATAAGGCCATGTCCCAGCTGCCTCATCCAGTTGCTTATTTATTTGGATGTGCTTGCCTTCACCTCCCCTCCACTGTCATTGCTTTTAAAACAACATTAGGCTTCAGATATCAACAGAAACATTCCATCAAAGCAGCACACCTTTGCCCACCCACATCAGGTGGTCAAACTTTCTCCCAACCCTTTAAAGTATTACTATAATTCCACAATATTTTACCTCTTATGGAGCTTCTTTGAAATGCTTTTGTTCTAATTCCTGATTGTCAGCGAACGCTTGTTACAAAAAATACATTATCTCATCATTATCACATTGCTATTTGCTGGAATTTGTGGTGTAAACATTGTGCCTCATTTTCTACATGAAAATGATTGGAGTCTGTAAATGAGGGTAATACAGTTGATATAGTCTCCTTGGATTTCGGTTAGGCTTTTCACAAGGTCTCGAATGGCAGACTGGTTAAGGAGTTATAGGCCCACGAGATCCAAGGTAATTTAGCAAATTGGATTCAAAATGGGCTTTGTGGCAGGAAGCAGAAAATGAAGGTAGAAGGGTGTTTTTGTGTCTGGAAACTTGTGACCAATGGCATACCATAGGATTTGACATTGGGTCTCTTGTTGTTTGTTGTTTACATTAATGACCTAGACATGAATGCAAGAAGTATGATCAGTATGACATGAAAATTGATGGTATAGTAAATGGCAAGGAAGATAGCCTCAGACCACAGGATGAGATGGACAGGTTAGTCAGATTTGTTGACAGCTGAGAAATGCAATTTAATCCTGAAAATTATGAGATGATGCATTTTGGGAGGATGAACAAGGTAGGGGAGCACACAATGAATGGTAGGACTGGAGGAAGTACAGAGGATCAGAAGATGTTGGTGCGCGTTTTCATAGATCCCTTGAAGACAGCATGACAGTTAAGAAGGCATCTTGAATGCCTATTTTTATTAGTCAAGGCATTGAAAACATTAATAGGGAGATTATGAGTTCCCTCATAGCACTGTTGATGTCCCCACAACCCAGGAACTGCAATACTTCAAGAGGCAGCTCACTACCACCTTCTCCAGGACAATAAATGCCAGCCAAGCCCATATCCATGAAAGAATAAAAAAACGATATGAAATTCTGTACCCACAGATTCTTGCTGTTTTAATGTTGACAGGGAAAATATTAAGCTGCTTTCTTGTGAACACGTCACTTTAATTTGTTACAGCCTGTTTCGATTTCATTCTTGAACATGTCACTATAAAGTGGTTAGCATAAGCTCTGCAATTAAAATGTCTGGCTAGCTTTGGAACTGAAGGACTGATTACAGTATAGTGGCAAAGGGACGATTCCATATATGTCTTTGAAAAGAAAATGCAATAGCACAGCTGTGAGTGCATTGATAACTTGTGTATATGTACCTACACTCAGCACAGCAACAAAAAGAAAAGTTCTTGGTTAGTCATTGCTGAAAGGGTAACAGTTATTTTCTTTTCATTCTGTGGGAACAAGAACGCTAAATTATGCCAGTTCTAGTTGCTGATTCTAAGCTGTGATGCTGTTGATGATTACATTAGGAGCTGAAGATTTAAATCATATCTTTTCACTATCCGATGAAAGGTTAGAAGAAAATCTCGCATCTTGTTATTAGGACTACATTGTACACAAGACTTACTTCCATTTGCAGCTTCTGTGATCAGATGGCTGCACCTCACATGGAAAATACCAAGATTGTACAGTCCATTTAAAATTCGCAATAAACTCCTTCCCAACTATGGCTTTGTGACATGTTGTTGTATTTGAAAGCAGGTCTTCTTGAGAGAGAATGAGGGCTCTATTCACCAAGATGGACTTTTTTTCCAATCTTGTTACATTCAGTTAAGTTTCTTCCTCAATCGCAGTTAGTGAAGAGGGCAAAGAGGAGAATTATAGTTCTAATTTCAGCCATTCCAGGTCTCAAATCTCAACTACTGCCCAGCTGGACTAGCTCCTTAAAGTTGCTTCCAATGCAATTGTCATATTCAGACCAATTTGTAGCTAAATTCAAGTGAGAATAAGTGCGCAGCAACCGAAGGAAAAAATGTATTGCTTTGAACCTGGAAGACATAAGGTTTGGGAGGGGGAGTAGACAAATAACATTTGGGGACTCACATAATACCTGTCAATGAAAGTTCCTGTGAACACTGATAGATTAATTAGATGATGGAACCTTAATCTGACCAGAATCTGCCTTGACTTCTCTTACTCATCATATTCCACTGCTTTAATAGCTCTACATACAGGGAAGTTCCCTGATCAAAAAATACAGCTTTAGATCAGAAAATACATAGGTGCGAAAATGTGTCTCAGGCTGCTTTGGTCTGCTCCAGAGATCACAGAGGCAGAAAATGTAAGCAACCACAATTTACATAGATATAGTGCCTTCAAATTAATAAAATATCTAAAGGTGCTTCACGAGCAACATAAAGCATCTTGTGTAAGTCACATCTCTCGGGAGCTGTGTTTTTGGCTAATCTTCAGTTTAACATACTGCAGACAACTGGGAGAATTCCAAGGAATTTCATATCCCACGTTCAAGTGACAAGACAATATTATCTCTCTCTCTATATATGGTGGAAATGAAGTGGTCAAGATTCTATGTTTGCAGGTGGTCAATGTGTTGTTGTATACTTGAAAGTGGGTAGCAGTATTGAGAATTTACTGTGAATTTACTAAAAATGGAACTCATCCTGATGCTTAGGGTCTCTCTTGGGTAAAGAAAGGTAGGAACATCTCTCTTTCAAAGGTGTTCAGTACCTGATTGAGAGGCCCAAAAGAGGATGGCGGTTATAACAAGGGAAAACCACCCCTATGCCCTTGCTGCCAATCCCTCAACCCCTCCTCTCTGCAAGACCAAGAACCAATGATTGTCCAGATGACATCACTCAAGTGTGCCCCTGTGTCCACCCCTGATTTAAAGCCCTGAGTGGTTTTACTTCAGATTAAATTAAATTAGATTCCCTACAGTGTGGAAACAGGCCCTTCGGCCCAACAAGTCCACACCGACCCTCCGAAGAGCAATCCACCCAGACCCATTCCCCTGCACCTTACACTAGGGGCAATTTAGCATGGCCAATTCACCTAACCTGCACATCTTCACACTGTGGGAGGAAACCGGAGCACCTGGAGGAAACCCACTTAGACACAGGGAGAATGTGCAAACTCCACACAGACAGTTGCCCGAGACAGGAATTGAACCAGGTCCCTGGCGCTGTGAGGCTACAGTGCTAACCATTGAGCCAACAGAAACCATAATGGCTTTGGTGAGTATGCCCTACAATGGAGATGATAACCCATGTTTCGTCAACATCTCTCAGCAGGCATAATATCAGCCTCAGGGTCCTTGATCCCAAGAAAGCCCAAGAGTTGCCTGAATGGCATTTCATTCTGTGGGTTTTCCCGAAAAGAAATGATATGGGTCTCTTGCTGGTTCACCAGAGGTCCAGCAAGATGCAGTCACCTCCATTATGCACTGGTCCATACATCAACAGCATTTCAGTTTGTAGCACACTTCCCTCTGTGTAGCCATGTTCTGGAGTCAACTTCAATATCAGAGATTTAGCACATAAATTGAGACTCACCAATACTGATACAATGTTACACTTGCAGAGAATCTGTCTTTTGGATGGTTATATAATATTCCATGTACTGTAAGAATAGGGGCTGGTGTGCTGTCCAAAACTTATCCCTCAGTCAAGATCACAAAAGAAAAGGGTTACTTGGATATTATGGCTTTGCTGTTTCATGGAGATTACTGAGCGCCAACTATCTGTTTTGATTCCTACATTACAATGGCAACTACACTTCAGAAATATTTCATTAGCTGAAAAGCACTTTGTGATATTCTATTGTAATGAAAAACACTATATTAATGCACAAAAACAGAAATAGCTGAAAAAGCTCAGCAGGTCTGGCAGCATCTGTGAAGAGAAATCAGAGTTAACGTTTCAGATCCAGTGACCCTTCCTCAGAAGTGTTTTTTTGGTTTTTACTATATTAATGTAGATTTTTCTTTTGTTCTTTGACTTCTATGATGGATTATATCAGATTTGAGCTTGCATTTTGAAGAGCAAATAATTTCACTGCCCAAAGTTAAGATTTACTTGGATTCTCAGCCTTACTTTGAGACTTTCTTGACATTCATCTCCTATACTCCTCCAATGGTTGAATGGCTTATTCCATAATGAGGTACGTCACTGAAAAAGAGACTGTTTGGATCAATGATTCACATCAGACCAAACTTAATTTTTCATTGACAGCATGGTCAGTGCTAGAAGACTGCACATAGCCTGAAAAATAGAGTCATAGAGCTTGACAGTACAGAAAAAGGTCCTTCAACCCATTGAGTCTGCACCAGTCAAAGACAATCACTATTACAATCCCATTTTCCAGCATTTGGTCCATATCTCTGTACGCCTTGAATCTTAAGGGAGGAGATGGAAAAATAGTCCAAACTTTCTGTAATCCACTTCTGGTCTTTTCTTTAACCAGTTGGCCATAAGCTCTGGAGTTGTCTCCTCAAAAGCTTCCAACTTGTGTGTTGATCTGAAAGGATCTTAACGGATTATGTCACAGGGACTTGGTCAGAGCAAAGAAGCAACTTGTAGGAGACAGACCTGGGGCTAATGTTCTTTTAACAGTCTCTGTAATAATGTAGTTCATTTTCATGTAACCTATAAGTAGTCATAGTCATGCAGTAATGTGATAAATGTTCTATTGTTTGCTGAAAAAGACTTGAGGGTTAGACCAAAAAGATAGATATCTTTATTCACAGAAGGCTGCTTCAAGCTTGATGGAACTTTTACACAAAATAATTCTCTTTTTCTCACTGCCTCGCTCTCTTCATTAAAAATGCATCAAGATTTTGCTCACCTGGGTGAATGTCTCCTTCCTTTTCCCGGTGTCAATTTTAAAATCTGGCCACCTTCCTGTAACTTATACATGGTGTTATACCAAACTAAAGGTGCTACACAAATGCAAATTGCTGCTAAGCGTGAATGTGAGCTATGGAGAGGATCAAGTTGAAGGCATCCCTTCCAGCCTCCCAACTGTTGGGCTGTCTGGACTCACAGGAAGAGCAATCATTTGGCTGAAGCACTGGAGACTCGAACCATACATTAACATGAATCAACAACTGGAGGTTGGGAATACAGAGCTAACAGTCACCAAGGATAGTTAGAACACTTAAAGTTGTTGCATCAGTCTGCCTGTCAAAAGTTTAAAGCTGAATACTTACATTTAGAGTTTTGAGTCACTTTCAGGTACATTAATAACCATTAATTCACAATTCTATTCAATCAAGATACCAAGATTAAAGTCTAAAATCCAAACTCTAGGGCATTCCAAGCTATGAGTAAACAAAGACACACATCTATCACTGTGATGTCTGAATTTTACAATTCCCCTGGCTCAGACTAATGGTGGTTTGCCAGAGATTCTAACTGAGAAATCAACACAGATGGAAAGGGTACTCTACATCTGCACTGCGGTCTAGTACTCCCCCAGGAATTAGGATTCCCTTCACTCAAGCTAATGGTTATTTTCAAAGAGTCTTCAGGAGATTACTTAGGCATTTGAAAATACCCGGCTTCAGATTCTTTGACAGGAAAGGAAAATAAAGATTGC
This sequence comes from Hemiscyllium ocellatum, assembly GCF_020745735.1. Classification (NCBI taxonomy): domain Eukaryota; kingdom Metazoa; phylum Chordata; class Chondrichthyes; order Orectolobiformes; family Hemiscylliidae; genus Hemiscyllium; species Hemiscyllium ocellatum. The sequence continues at coordinate 54,897,258 of NC_083404.1, forward strand.
ACATTATTCCTTAATTAATTACATTATAAAGATGCAGGCCAAACAACATAACAGGACTAAATGCAGCTCTTTGGGTAAAGAAATAACACAACCAAGATAAGTATGCCATACAAGAGATAAATTATTTCTGACTCTGTCTCTTTCTAAAGCTACAGGTGATATTTTCTGAAAGATGCTACTACAGCTCAGAGGACAATGATAAGGGTTAGGACCTTGAAACAACGAGTGTCGCATATATATATATATATATATATATATATATATCTGTAAACATATGAATTAGGAGTAAGCTGAAGCTATTTAACTCATTTGGTCTGCTCTGTCATTTAATAATCACACAGCTGATCTGACTGTGAGCTCAAGTCTGCATTCCCTTATAACCCTGATTACCTTGTTAGTTAAGAATCTAGCTACCTCTCCCTCACAAGTGTTCAATGACACTTCCTGGCAATTTGGAGGTGGGCATAGTGAGCACAAAATTAAGAGTGATTGGCAGGAAGTAAGAAGCTTGGAAAACAATGAAGAGGACTATAACAAATTTGCGGAAGTCATGGACTAGTTTATGGATGGGGCAGACAGGTGGCAGATGTACAGAAGCATGAGAATCTGTGTTTCAGACTTGAAAATGATGCATGAGAGTACATAGTTTATAGAAAAATGCTGAAGGAACAGGATATGGGTTCAAATGCATCATTCTGCAAAAATGCACATCCATGTAGGTCAAACTGTTAAAAATGTAAATAGTGTATGAGATTTTGTATAGAGTATTAGAAAATACAAGATGATGAAAAATTACATAATATATTTGTTAGGCCTCAGTTGGCAACTTTTAGGTGATGCAAAATGGACAGGATATTAAAGTAAGTGTACAAAATAGGTTCATCAAATAACACCAGTGAGTTAACAGGGAACTAACAGTGAAGTCAAAGTTAATCAGGGTGATAGGGGAATTCAGATTTGACCCCACAATGTTAGCCATAATAGAGCAAGCTAACAGGTTGAAAAGCTTGCTCTTGCTCCAAATACAGATGTGTATGTGGAATACTGTTCACTCTTTCAAGGCCTTAACCCTTCCCATTGTCCTCTGAATTGTAGCAGCACGTCCTTCTATCTTTCAGAATATACCACTTGCAATTTTAGGGCTATTTCCATGAGAAAAAGAAGGAAAACAAGAGATTTAATGGAATTTTAAAAGAATATATAAATGAACATTGATAGACTAGATAGAGAAAGACAATGCTTTCTGACTGAGAGTCAAATCACCAATCTGTGATTGTCATTAAGAGAGTGAGGTGCGAAGTTAAGAGAAAGTTCATGGAGTTGGAAATGATTAAATTGAGAACTGGTCTATCTTTGAAGGGAAAGTTGGTGAAATATTTAGATAATATCAAGATATTGTCTAGATATTTTCTATACCTTATTGAAATAATGCAAAACATGAGAGAGAAATAAAATAGTTGAATGTAGAATGAGGTTTTACTGATCCACATTCTACTACATTATATTCCAGCTGCCAATTTTTTTGGCCAGTTACTTAATCCATCCACCTTCTTTCGCAGACTTTTTGTGTCATTATCAGTACTTTCCTTCCCACCTCTTATTGTGCAATTGCAACAAGGCTCAAGTGATCTTAAAGGCCACTATATAGAGAGAATAGACAGTCCAGTAAAGAAATCTGCTAATGTATCCATTCCATTCAGATATTGTCACAGAATTGTGCTCCATATTGAGTCACACAATTCAGGTTGTCAATCCACACTCAGAAGGCAAGATTTAATCACTATCCAGTCATTCATCACAGCCAGATTAAAAAGACTCCCATTTTGTTTTCCTGCAGGTTAAAGATGATGGAAAAGCCAGGTAAATGTCCTTGAAGGAATACAAATCCTTTCCTAATTGAGATTAGATGAGAACAAAAATGAGTGACTTTGATTCTTGTCAGATGGAGAAGCACATTATTAGAACATCAATAACACAAACAAGAAAATCAAATGGAAAGCACCAGTGGGCAAAAAGAAAATAATTCTTTTCTGGAATTGCTTTCACTGAATTATTTTTGAGTTGTGTCTTGTTTTTAACTTCAGAAGGATCAAGATAAGAAAATCACAAGATATTCTTCAAGATATTGTGGAACACAGTATATCCAAAATGTCGATACTGTTATGTGTTTGACTTATTGGCACTCTCACTTGTTTATCATAAACCTTTTATTGACCAAAGACATAAAATAATGTGAGGAATGCAACCACACAAACCTGTGACACATTATTACTAAGTTTTCTGTATATTTCTTAAGTCTGTAAGAATTGAAGTAGCTTAATTTTGATCTCATAAACATAAAAGATAGGCATGTGATACAAACATTCAAACAGTTCGATAATATCACTCTCAGCAATTTCCATGTTTATTTTTTCCCCACATTGTAATCTATAACCAATATGGTACAAGCTCTGTATATCAATAATCCTGCAGTAGTGGAGAATGGTAACTCCATTCCTCTAGTTGACAATGATGCCTGTCTTTACAATAAAGTCTGGGCTCAGGGCTGGGTTCAGTGAATTACAGAAATCAGACGGGCAATCATGTCAATGCTGGGTTTCTTTTTGGGGCCAAGTGGAGTGGTGTGCAGAGGAAATTGCAGAATTAGTTTGCAAGTTCAGTGACTATTCAAATCAGTGAGTCAATTTTACCATGCCATCTTTAACCTTTCTGTGTTTCCAGGCCACCATCCCTGTCATGTTGTCATCACCCAATTCATGAATGACTCAGGAGGTGAAGGCAACACAAAATCTGATCATGGCATCATCCCATTTTCATCACAAAATGGAGATGAATGGGATTGGGGTCGCACAGAAGTCAGTAAACACATGCACTAAGAGAAGCCCTGCCATGCCTCACCACTAGAGCTGGAGACCCAGCTACACATTTATGCTAGCTTTTTATTCCCAAAGACTCCCAGGTCTTTCTAAGCTGTAACTTTTTGCAGGTATTTCACCATTCAAATAATGTACACTTCCCTCTATACTTCATGCCAAAGTGCATAACCCACATTTCCCACATTATATTCCATCTGCCAATTTGCTTAACCTGCCCATATTCCTCTTCAGACTCTTTCTGCCAATGTCAGAATTTTCCTTCCCACCTAATTTTGCGTCATCCACAAAGCTGGCAATAGTACATTCATTTTCTTTATCCAATCATTAACATACATTGCAAAGCACTGATCTTTATAACTACAGCACTAGTCATTGGTTGCCATCCTAAAAATGCACCCCACCCATCCCAACTTCCTATTTTCTGTTGGTCAGCCAATCCTGTCTAATAGATTACCTCCAACACTGCCTTATTAAGTAGCTGAATGCGTGGTACCTTATCAAATACCTTCTGAAAATGCAAATACATTACATTCACTGCTTCCCCTCTATCCTGCTTGTTTTCTCCTCAAAGAATCCTAATTAATGTGTCAAGCATGAGTTTCTCTTCATGAACCTATGCCAACTCTATTGAGTCATTTTGTGATTTTCTAAATGCTCTGTTATTATAATAGACTTTATAATAGGCTTAGCATTTTCCCGATAACAGGTTTTAAGATAACTGACTTATGGTTATCTGTTTTTGTCTACTTCCTTCTTAAAATAAAGTTGTTGCATTGGTAGTTTTCCAATTCTCTTGGATATTTTTCAGTATGCATGGATTCTTGGAAGTTTGCTACCAGTTTCACCGACTAACATTGTAGCTACTTCTTTAATATCCTTGGATACATTACATCAGGTACATCTGACCTATCGGTCTTTAGCCCATTAGTTACCCTAGTATCTGTTCCCTTCTGATAATTACTGTACTTATTGTATCTTCTCCTTTAGTCTCTTGCCAATGGCCACCATGGGCCCTCTTCCTGCCAAAATTAGCACATCACCAATGACCCTTCCTCCTACATTGGTCAGTGACTGACAGTTAAACTTTGTTTGCTTCCCTGTAGGCTAGTGGGAGTGATGCAGGCCTTCCTGATCATGCAGCCTGTGGTGCATGGAGCGATCTGACAGGAATCCATTGCCATGACAACTCCCCACCCCCTTGTAGGGGCCCGATTGATTGAATGCACAGAAGCCTACAGCCATTTACATTCTTCCAACAGAAGTGCTCATGCTGCTTCCTCTAGTTGGAATGTGTTAACCAGAAATGTAGCTTTGATTTTAAATGCAACAGCCTTTGGGGTGTGCCTGCATTGGTGATGGATGCTGGAGAAGCAGGGAATGGTGTATCCAGTGGGTCACTAATGCTACTGTCCGGGGATCTTGACTCTTTGGTCCCTGAACATGGCTGAGACCATGGGACAAGGAAGCAGAATGCAAGGTAGCACGTTAAAGAATCCACAACAGTCTGTGACTACAGCATAGTTGCTCATGTAATCTTTAATGAATTCTCACTCTGATGCTTTGCAACTCAAATCTTGGCATAAACAATGGATGAATCACCTTGTTCTCTCATTATCTTCAATGTTTCTTCCTCAGTACAAGTGAGGATGATGGATTAGGGTACTACTCAACGCATTTTTGTTTTTCCTTCAGGCTATTTGTTCTTCAGGAGAGATTTGGAGACTTGACAATTGATAAAAGTATTTTTTGATGCCAGTACGGCACCCTCATATGGATCAGCATCACCAACGTATTAATTCCCCATTGTATCGAAGGATCTTCCAATGGAAGACCATCTCACCACATAACTGCATGTGTCAGCACTTATTATTGACCTATCGATACGCTAGTTTGAATCCAACAGTGCAATCAAATCAAGCTGTCACATGCAACAAAAACAGAAATAGCTGGAAAAACTCAACAGGCCTGGCAACATCTATGGAGAGAAATCAGAGTTAACATTTCGGGTTGAGTTACCCTTCTTCAGAATTGATGTAGCTAGGAAAAAGTTTGAGTATTCCTTTGCCTCATGAAATGGGATCAACATATTAGAATTAATTCTGGCTCACCATCCCCTCTCATTTTGGAGCCACATTGGTGACAAGGAGGGACTGATATCTGGTTTTGAACCTAATTCAAGTTAAAAGAGCACATGAAAGTTGTGTAAAGTGTATTAAAAAGAAGTAATGTTCATCTTCTGGTGCTTTATTGTGATTATTTTAATCAATTTTAAATAAGATGTGAATGCATGTGGTCACATGCTCACCATTTAAGTGCTTGGATACTGAGGGGTAGAGCGAAGGAAGTAAATGGGTATTACACCTTCTATGGTTGCAGAGGAAGGTGCCGGTAGAGCTGTCAGTGGGGGGGGGGGGGTGGATGTTGGGAATGAAGGAGGAGTGGACCAGGATGTCCTAGATGGAAGGTACTCTCTTAAAGTCAGTCAGGGAAAACATTACCCACCAATTCCTGACAGCTCAGTGGAGAATCTGCAGAGAGAGGCATCATTGAACAATGGTGCTGGTCTCTGTGTTAGCTTTGATATTTCCAGAGTGGTGCGGGAGTGGGAAGTGGAGGTTGTGGGTGGATGAGGGATGTGCTTTCACAGCACAACAGTTGGGAGAGGTGACGGGGTGAGAGGTTTGATAGACCTGAGGAGGTCAAAGGGAAACTTGGAAGAAAATCAATCAAACTTCTGACAATAGAGAGATAGACAAGAAAGTTTAGTCTTTTGTTGAGCCCACCTGTTTGTCTGGGCAGCTTTTTCATAGTCCTTGTCACTGTACTGCACCCCTCCACTCCACTCCCCAGACTTGTTGTACAGTCAACTGATGATGGGATCTGCTTGTTGCCTGCAACAGCTGTATCTGTCCACTGTTCGACTGCCATGGACTCATGCATGCCCTCATTCTACCCTCATAGATTCTACCTACAATGGGGTCTGTGTGCTGGGTGTCTGTAATCTACACTTGACGATGCTGTGCCTATTTTTTAAATTCATTAACAGGATGTGGGTGTCACTGGCCAGGCCCGGACTTATTCCCCATCCCTAACTGCCCACAGATTAGTTAAGTGTCAACCACATTGCTGTGATTCTGGAGTCATATGGTAGCCAAACTAGGTAAGAACAGTAATTTCATCCCTGAAGGACATTAATTGAGTTTTTATGACAATCAACAATGATTTCATGGTCATCTTTAGACTCTTAATTGCAGATATTAATTGAATTCAAATTCCAACATCCAATGTGGCGGAATTCAAACCCAGGTCCCCAGAAAGTTACCAGGGTGTCTCAATTAATAATCCAGTGATACCTTTACTTGGCTATCTCCTCCCCGAGGTATCACTTATCCCCACTGTTCCCACTCTGAATTTGTTACATTTCTACCTTTACCATATCTAAGTATAACTTTTGTTTTGGTCTCACTACATTCTGTCTACTCTTTATTTGTAATATACACAATACTGATTATTAATCTTTTAGAATATTTCTTAGATTCTCAGGATCATTTGGCTGTTGATGCCAGAAATGCATTGTCATCTTTAACATATTTATTTCCCAAAGCATCAAAGGATCCTCTGATGGAAATCAACTCCAACATGTAACCTTGCGTGTTTTGTTTGCCTGCTGCTGGTTCCTGACCCTGGATTACCCCAACACAAAAATGGAAAAGTCACCCACTTCGTGTTCCACTGTCAGCATTCGACGTCACAGTTTAAATTCCAGCTGATTGACCCTTGCAGGTTGCAATGACCCCTCACTTCATGTGGGTTGTTTATCTGTATTTAGCTTGATTTCCTTTTTTTTGACCCTAAGGAATAGGATTCTGAACAAGGTTAAAGAAGGGGAGCCATCAGATCAATGGAGGATTGCAAAACCAAGATGTTTCCACACGAGGCAGAGTAACCTAGCCCTCACCGAGCTGCAATCTCTGATAAAACCGAGGCTGATGAAAATAGTCAAGTTGTGCAATATCAGTGAAAGTCAAGACAAACGCTGTGTTGAATTTCTGCACCAACAGCAGATCCCCAGTCACATGAAAGGCTCAAACAAAATCAGTCACTGGTTTATGATTGGCATACTGAATACAACTGAAGTTTCTTAATCAGATGACATACACGTTAAAGAAGTACAGGGTCCCACACTCAGTTAGTGAAATCTTTATTTCTCTCCTCTCAGAACTTTTCTCCCTCAAAGCCATTGCAGTCATAAGAAATGTAACAAATGGGTGTGGTTGCAAAATGAATGTCCAATTATCTGCTTCAGACATTTTTTATTCAGTCACAGGATGAGGGTGTCGCTGGTTGGACTAGCATTTATTGCCCATCCCTAATTGCCCAGGGAACAGTTAAAAGATAACCACATCGCTGATGTATATTTACTACATATATACTAAACCTGGCAGGTTGATTGATACGTTTAACTTTGATTTAACAGAGCCAATGTTCAACATGGCCTATGTTCTCTTTTAGCAGAGATGCAAATACCCAATGTTAAGGGAGATCGAATCACTGAGGATTTACATTGCTGCAGATGAAAAATTTGCATGCTCTTGGTTTGGAAAGATACTTTCATTGGAAGGAGCTTGAACTAGTACTTTATGGCTGATGTAGGGGCATTTTGACCGATCTACATTTCTGGCAGCAAGTGCACATGCTTGGAAAGTTTGAAGAATCTACATTCTACCCCAATTGGTTCCAGTGGTATCAGCTGTGGCTCTGTGGGTAATGGTTCTCATTAAATGTGAACTCCTGCCTCATGAGAAACTGAAACTTAAGGCATACTGCAGCACAGTACTGAAGGAATGCTGCACTGTGCTATGCTGCCTTTCAGATCTGACCTTCTGGCACTGTTCAAAGGAGACCAATGGAATTCTCCTCATGTCCTGTCCAATATTTTCTACTCAATAAACACCACCAAAGCAGATTGCTTGGTTATTTATATCATTGCTAGAAATCACATGGCACCAGGTAAAAGTCCAACAAGTTTATCTGAAATCATAAGCTTTCAGAGCACTGTTCCTTCATCAGGTGGAATGACGAAGGAGCAGTGCTCCAAAAGCTTGTGATTTCAAATAAACCTGTTGGACTATAATCTGATGTCATGTGACTCCTGACCTTGTCCACCCCAGTCCAACACCAGTGCCTCTGCATCATTTATATCATTGCAGCTGCATTCAATTTAACTGCCTGGTTTCCCTCAAGATAGCTACAATTCAAATGTGAAAATACTTCAAACGTGTGCTGGGATATCATGTAAGGCACTATGTAAATGCAGTTTGTTCCTTTCGGACCATTTCTTTTCCCTACTTCCCCTTTGAGATCTGCAATTTTTTGACTAAATGGTTATTAATACTCTGAAAATCCAGGTATACCAGTAAGAGCATAATGTTTGCATGTCTCCTATTTTTCATAAAGAAATGTATAGAAAGCAGAATATTGCACAGAAAAGAAATGGCTCATGCAGGCTTTAGTGCCTTTTCATGCAGTGGTAAATCACTAGCTTTTGAATGAGGTAAAGGAAGCCTGTCACCTCCATGATAATGACTTACTGTTCACTATGATTACCAAGGAAGGAAGGGAGAAAAAAAGACAAAGTTAGACAGGGTCAAGAAATTGCTGCATGTGAATATCTGTCAAAAGTTGGCTTGTCGGTTACGATAGTTAATAGTGTAGGATGTTATAAACTGTCACAATAATAATACTCCTTCACAGGCTTCCTGCTGTGTTAAGAATGTTCCTTTAAGTTGTTAATTCTGTCTTGGTGACATTGAGAGCAAATTTTGTTTATTTTTAGTCAAGTGTTACTTTAGAATTTTATTACAGTAACAAATGCATTTCACATCCAGACTTTAAAAGGCGGATTTACTAAATCCTCGCACAGGGAGAGGGATTTGATGTACAGGTATAGATATCTGACACTGGGAGAGGTATCTGACATTAGGAGAGCCATAGAGTCATGGGTCATACAGCACGGAAACAGACCTTTCAGTTTAACCAGCCCATACCAGCCATGTTCCCAAATTAAACGAGTCCCACCTGCCTACATTTGGCCCATATCCCTCCAAATCTTTCCGATTCATGAATTTACCCAAACATCTTTTGAATGTAGCAACTGTACTTGCATCCACCACTCTTTTCTGATAGTTCATTCCACACATGAACCAGCCTCTTTGTAAAACAATTGCCCCATATATCCTTTTTAAATCTTCCTCCTCTCACCTTAAAAATATGCCCACTAGCTTTGAACTCCCCCACCCTAGGGAAAAGACCTTTGTCATTCACCTTATCTATGCCCCTCATGATCTTATAAACCTCAGTAAGGTTACCTCTCAACCTTCTACTTTGCAGTGAAAAAAGTCCCAGCCTTTTCAGTCAATTCTTATAACTCAAACTCTCCATCCCTGGCAACATCCTGGTAAATCTTTTCTGAACCACCTCCAGCTTAATAATAACCTTCCTATGTCAAGGCGACCAGAACTTCACGCAGTACTCCAAAAGAGGCCTCACCAATGTCCTCAACATGACGTCCTAACATCTACACTCAAAGGTCCCTGACAGAGATATCAAGAGAGATATCTGACATTGGGAATGATACCTGCCATTGGGAATTGTACCTGACATTAGGAGAAGTATCTGACATTGAGAGAGGTACCTGATAAATAGAGATACCTGAAATAGGAGACATGTCTGTTGTAGGGAGTGGCACCATCAGACCAAGTATTTTACAACAGTCAAATAGTTTGTTTCTTTCTTCCTGACATTCTACAAATGGAGACATGGAAGGATTGGGTCTTATTAATTAATGTTCTGCACAGCCTATCTGGCTGATCCTTAGCCTGGATGCCCTGACAGTTAAATTGCAAACCAATTTTCATCTGAATTCAAACCCTATCCCTTTCGCCATGTACATCCGCCCCATCACTAACCCTCCACCACATGCCAACCACTACTAAATCTTCAACAAAAATGCTATAGAGAATAATTTTGTTGCAACACAACACTCAATCTTTGAAGGAGGAACCAATCATCTATCCTATTTTATGGAGATTTTGTTTCAGAGGGACAGTGTGGAACGGCCTCAGCGGTTGTTATAGATAATGTCTATGTGCCAAATTAACTGTTTATTTTGGCAGCAGCTCTATGACAGCTGAAATGTAATAATAGGGGTTCAACAAAGGCTAAAATAGAGTTAAAAAAACAAATAGGAAAAGGACATTTTGTGATTCTTGGAAATAAGTTTTTTGATCTTGTGAGGTGTGGTTTTAAACCATAATGCATGTACTACATTGTCATTTCCTGCATGAGTAACACACACAAGCAATGTTAGATTAAAACTATACCCAATACAAAATTAGTCAAAGCAGATTTGGAAATATTCTGACCTTGTCGGTTTAGCTCTTTGTAGCTTGAATCTCAAGCTTTCCACATCAATTTGGATAGTAGGTCAGGATTGCTGGATATAAAGATGTGAAAATAAAAACAATGCCTAATTAATCTCAACATTTTAAAGTGCTGAATTAGGGAAAGTGACATTTTTTATGCATGGAAAGGAGAGAATTGCATTTATCTGCACTTTTCACACCCAGCAGATATCTCAAAGCACATTAGTGCCAATGAAAGACTTATGAAGTGTAGACAAGTTTTGAAATTGCTGTTGTAGTGCTAAATGTACCCTCAGCAATCTCCAAACAGCAAAGCAATAATGATCAGACAAGCAGATTTTTTTTTGTGATTTCTATGATGTTGATTGAGGGACCAATATCAGTCAGGACACCAGGGAGAACACAAATGAGACCAGGAATTGCTGGAGAAACTCAGCAGGTCTGGTGGCATCTGTGAGGATGTTAACATTTCAGGTCCAGTGACCCTTCTCCAGTACATTTAATGGTATAGTCCATCAGTACAATATCTTGCTTTCAATTCTGCACTGAAAACCTGTAGTTGAACTTAAAGCTTTGAAAGATAGAAGTTACAGTGCTGCCAATTGCCTATAGATCTATTAAAACATTGGTCAGGTTTGAGGAACTTTCGATTTCAATCATCAGAACAGCTTTGCATTTATGTACTACTTTTAATCCCACAGAAGGCGGGTTATCAATTAAAATTTGAAAGTGAGTCACATTCGGGGATGTTGGGACCTTGTTTGTTGGAGTGACATTAAGGAGGAGAGAGAGGCAGAGAAGTGAAGAGGCTGAGACAGGAAATTCTATAACTTAGAGCTGAAGCAGCAAAGTTTGAAGGAGTTATTGAATTTGACTGGTGAATTATCAGTGAGGTGAATGCATTTAATTTAGCAAAATATAGGCAATTTCTATTAAGATGTTAATTTAAATGCTGTACCCTCAAAAGTTAAACAAACGATGTCATTTTTGGCTTTGTCGAACAGCCTGTAAAGGACTATATTGATTTTGACACCAGATACAGTCTTCCTCCTTACATTATACAAACCATTGTCAAACATTTTTAGGATGGCATAGGACTTCAAAATTTAACAAGAAAAAAGACAATTTTAAAGTTGATTTCTGCACTATTTAGCCCTCCAGGTGCTAAAATTGAATTGAAGGTGGGTAGAAATGGAAACAATGAGCTATAATAAGAGAAGAAAGTGTTACCTGTAAAATTCCCAAAATAAATCTGTCTCCAAGTTGTAAAGGTTGCACCGTGACCAAGCAACTGGAGTTTTCACCTCCTGGGTTGATCACGTGCTAAGTGTAGGTGTATTGAACTGCTGAAGTAAAAATATGTTACTTTAACCTTTCAACATTACCCACAGAGTTCACACTCAACCAGAATTAACTTTTGTATGAACAAAGTGCACTATGTCAAAGGTCAGTGGATTTGTCTCTTTGATAAACCATATTTTAAACTCTGCCATGACATTTCTCTTTTAATTAGTGGAGGTACTTGGGTTAAGGTTGAGCTTCTCATGGCCTGATTTTATAATTAGAGAAGGGACTGAAAAGGTATCATCGAAAGATGATGCTGAGATTTGGACTTAACTGTTGCAGGCAGGCATGTGGAGGAGAGGATGGCGGTTGACTCCTTTGTTGGAGGAGATGGGAACTGAGTAATCACTCTCATTAGTACTGCTTTGGAATGAGGACAATCAATCTTCCACCCCCAGTCCCTATAAAAGGTGAGTTTGGAAACAAATTCCTCTCGTCTTTTGGTTGGGTCACAATCTTGCTGTCTAAACTTGCCAGAGCATGTGTAGTATACACTGCGTCTGGTGAATAGTGCAGTTGAGTACTGAAACAGGCCTCCTTTGTGTATTAGCGTGTTTTGAGAAGATTTGTAACTCAGGTTGAGGTTCTGAATGTAGGTTTGCTCACTGAGCTGGAAGGTTCATTTTCAGATGTTTCATCACCATACTAGATAACATCTTCAATCAGCCTCTGGACGAAGCACTGCTGATGATTCCTGCTTTCTAGTTGTATGTATGAATTTCTTTGGGTTGGTGATGTCATTTCCTGTGGCGATGTCATTTCCTGTTCTTTTCCTCGGGGGGGAGGGGTTATATCGAGTCTGATTCCTGCTTTCTAGTTGTATGTATGAATTTCTTTGGGTTGGTGATGTCATTTCCTGTGGCGATGTCATTTCCTGTTCTTTTCCTCGGGGGGGGGGAGGGGTTATATCGAGTCCAAGTCAATGTGTTTGTTGATTGAGTTCCGGTTGGAATGCCATGCTTCTAGGAATTCTCATGTGTGTCTCTGTTTGGCTTGTCCTAGGACGGATGTGTTATCCCAGTCGAAGTGGTGTCCTTCCTCATCTGTATGTAAGGATACTAGTGAGAGAGGGTGATGTTGTTTTGTGGTTAGTTGATGTTCATCTAGCCACAAAACGACATGACCCTCTCTCACTAGTATCCTTGCATACAGATGAGGAAGGACACCACTTCGACTGAGACAATACATCCATCCTAGGACAAGCCAAACAGAGACACACATGAGAATTCCTAGAAGCATGACATTCCAACCGGAACTCTATCAACAAACACATTGACTTGGACCCTGATTTGCCATCCTCTGAGAAAGAGAACAGGAAATGAACATCACCATAGGAAATGCTATCACCAACCTAAAGAAACCCAACATACAAATAGAAAACAGGAATCATCAGTAGTGTTTCATCCGGATGCTCACTGAAGATGTTACCTAGTATGGTGACAAAGCGACTGAAAATGAACCTTCCAGCTCAGTGAGCAAACCTACGTTCAGTTAGGTAGACGTTGTGTTTCCTTCGTTACAACAGTGGCTACACTTGGAGAGTATGTCACTGCCTGTAAAATGCTTTGAGGTTTCCAGTGATCGTGGGAAGCACTACATTAAAACAAGTCTTTCTTCTTTAAGATCTTCTGCTCCTTCTTCCTTTCAGATGATTTGTCTAAAAACAAAGTGTGCTAACATGGGGGTGGGCTTACCAGTGGTTCCAATTGGTGGGGTTTTGTGCTCAGGAATTGTACACTATGCCCATTCTACATTTTCACCCACTCCACTATGAATGCAATGTATATGGATTTCACCTAACTGTGCTTTTAGGCACAATTTAAAGTATTTATTCATTTTCAGCACATTCAAGGCTTCATAAGAAACTTCTTTACCCAGAGACTAGTGTAATATTTGGATTGGATTGTGATTACCTAATTTCTCTCAGTGCAAGGCAGAGATGTTTGTATTTTTATCTTCAAATGATTTATTTAACTTAATTTTTTTTAAAAAAGGCCAGCATTTTCATAATAACTGAGAGCTTCTCTGAAAATGAGATTGAGAATAGAAGTCCCTCCCTATACCTGACATCATTTTCTAATGGAGAGACTGGGGACATCTTCGAAATTACACATTTTGTGGTTTACAAGGCAGCAGCTCATATATAATCTGCCTCCAGTCTGATTATTGTTAGTTTGGAATGTAAAAGTTGTGCTGCAAAGATTACACACAATAGGAGCAGATTTAAACTTTACACAGTTGTTTGAATAGGTAAGGTACTTTTTTGAAGAGGTAAGATATCCCTTTGGACATGAGCCCAGGATGCATTTGGGTGACGTCAGATACCTTTTGAGAGAATGCATGTTCCTTGCAGACAAATAATGTGACCTTTGGCAATGTTAAAAATAGACATGAATGTGTACAAAACTCATTGGGACTGATAAGAGAGCTATCAAAAAGAACAGTCAAAAATATCCCGGAATGCTATAAAAAAGTCTACAAAAGGAATTAATGAAAAGAAATATCAAAAGTAGAAAAAGGAACAATCAAAAAAATTAAAATTGATTGCCAAACTACCAAAGCAATTATAACTCTTTCCCTTTGAATGTTTGAAAAAATAGTGTTAAAATCATTGCTTGCTATTTTCTCTATTTCCCTGAGCCCCTTCTCTGTAATGGATTGCTGTTGCATGAATGATTTTACAATCTTCTATTGTCACAATGGGGTGGCTGTCATTTCACCGTTTGATTGACAGTTATAAGTAGTTATAGATTATTTGACATGAGACTATGAAATCCATTGTTCATTTCTATAAGGGAATTCAGCATTTGAATGAAGAGCTAATAGAGGCTGATAAAATCATGAGAGCATAGATAAGGTGAATAGCCAAGGTTTTTTTTTCACTACAGTAGGAGAGTTAAAAAGTAAAGGGCATATTTTTAAGATGAGAGAAGTAAGATTTAACAGTGACCTGAGGGGCAACATTTTCACACAGAGAGTGAGTTGAACATGAAATGAACTGCCAAAGGAAGTGGCAGATGCAAGTACAATTGTGAAATTCAAAATACATTTGGACAGACACATGAATAGGAAAGGTTTAGAGGGATATGGGCCAAATGCAGGCAAATGGGACTAGTTTAGCTTGGGAAACTTTGTCAGCATTGACAAGTTAGAGTGAAGGGACTGTTTCTGTGCTATAAGATTCTATGGCTGTATGTTTGTCTAACGTAGGATTATGTAATTAAGGAACGTAAATGTAGTGAACAAGTTATTCTGAATCAGTTAAACAAAATCTGCAATAGTCAATTGGAAATGCATTTTTTCATCTCCGCATGAGTACTGATATCTGCCTATAATTGTTACTGGCTGCATTTGGATGGTAGGTTTGCAGGCAAACAAACTATCAGAAGGAATTAAAAGAAGGGGAGGGGCATGCATTGGCAAGAGTTAGGTCTATATTGTCACATGGACCATAAAGGGCCATGGGAATAGGTAAAGGGCCAGAGGTTGTCATGGAAGGTATGAGGGGCCATGGAGATGAACACTGGGGTATGCATTTGCATTGACATTATAAAATGGTATTTAGAGAGTGAATGGGATGTATGAATGACATTTATTTGGCAGCATGAGGGTTATGTGGAGGCATGAGAAGTGAGGACTGGAAAGATGCTTCATTCTTTTTTTAAATCTGGATCAACTTGCCCGTACACCAAGATAGGTCTTCCGCCCAGCTCACCTTCGCACCATCGGCACTATTTCTGGGGAAGTGGAGTCAACTCCCAGAAACCCTGGCTCCATGAAAGGTAAAGCTGACACTCCCAGGTGCTTCCTCCCAGATTGGGTTTGTGGAACCAGAAATTGTCCAAGTCTGGGTTTCTGACCCTGGAGCAAAAATACAGGCCTCAGAATGATGTGCCTGTCTCATTCAGAACGAGTGCAATTGCAGCTTGACTCTAAAACTACAAGTTCCTTAAGGCTTTAAGGAATAAGGCTATATTTATAATCCTGAATACAAAATGATATATTAGTGTCGAGTGGTCACTTATTCACAAATAAGATTTTGAGTCTTTAATGTTAAAACATCGAGCTCTTATAATGTTGTTGAGCTTGCATAATCACTTACTAAGAACTATAAATGACATCTTAAGTGCTACAGGAAAATTGTCGGAGGTTACTTTCACTTAAAGCAGAAGGTAACTAGCCATAATGGTTCATAAGGAAAGTGTGCTTACAGCAACAGGTGAAAGTTTGTATTATAACTAAGTACAAATACTTATTCGAAAGCAGAACTATATTTAGACTTTACATACACTAGAGATTTTGCATGCTAGTTAGCACTTTCCAATAACAAGCTAGCATGCAGCCTCTTATGTATCTTTATCTTTTCTATCAACACCAGATGCAAGATACAGATGATTGTTTTCTGTTCTCTGCTCTCGTTTCTTGGAAGATACTACGCCTCGCCTTTCGGAAGTTATTTAAATGCTGCGGATTATGTAATAAACTTCATCTGACCAAAAAAAAAACTCTCCCCGATGCATTTTTCCACTGTCACTGTAGAATTTTTCTTCTTGATGTTAGCAAATGTAGGGTGCAAAAGATACATGTTGCCTCAGCAACCAGCAAGCGCCTCAATAAAGGGGCTTTGGCTTGTCTTTCCCAGCCTACATTGAGCTATACTGCCCTTCAGTTATGCTGTGGTGGTGAGCAGATGTCAGTTTCTGTTTTCCCAACTCCTACCCGAGCAGTGGTGAATCTTGTAGCGATCGCAAATGAACCAGAAATGTCACAGGCTTGCAGTGATGTAAGCTGCTACTGAATTGGACAAGAGCAGAACTGGAAGGGGAAGGGAAACAAATTGAGACATATGCAGTTTCAGGGCAGTACTATGATGCTGTTAATATATAATGAATTAGGATTGCACATTAGCCAAACTGTTGAGTTTCTATTACAACTAAACACTGCTTAATTCAATAAATATGATAATCTACTGTTCACAAATTTTGTCATAGAGTCACAGAGATGGACAGCATGGAAACTGACCCTTCGGTTCAACCCATCCATGCAGACCAGATACCCTAACCTAATCTAGTCCCGTTTGGAACCACTTGACCCATATCTCTCAAAACTCTTCCTATTCGTATACCTATCCAGATGCCTTTTAAATGTTGCAATTGTACCAGCCTCCACCACTTCCTCTGGCAGCTCATTCCATATACGCACCACCGTCTGTGTGAAAAGGTTGTCCTTTAGGTACCTTTTAAATTTTTCCCCTCTCACCCTAAACCTATCCTCTCTAGTTCTGGACTCCTGTAACCCCGGGAAAAGATCTCGTCCATTTATCCTATCCATCCCTTCATGATTTTATAAACCTCTATAACGTCACCTCTTAGCCTTCGACTCTCCAGGGAAAACAGCCCCAGCCTATTCAGCCTCTCCCTGTAGCACAAATCCTCCAACCCTGACAACATCCTTGTAAATCTTTTCTGAACTCTTTCAAGCTTCACAACATCCTTCCGCTAGAAGGGAGATCAGAATTGCACACAGTATCTAAAAGTGGCCAAACCAATGTCCTCTACTGCTGCAGCATGACCTCCCAACTCCTATACTCAAAACTCTGACTGATAAAGGAAAGCACACCAACTGCCTTCTTCACTATCCTATCTATCTGTGTTTCCACTTCCAAGCAGCTATGAGCCTGCACTCCAAGGTCTCTTTGTTCAGCAACACTGCCCAGTATCGTACCATTAAGTGTATAAATCCTGCTCTGATTTACCTTTCCAAAATGCACCACCTCGCATTAATCTAAACTAAACTCGATCTGTCACTCCTCAGCCCATTAGCCTATCTGATCAAGATCCCATTGTACTCTGAGAAACCTTCTTTGCTGACCACTACACCTCTAATTTTGGTGTCATCTGCAAACTTACTAATTATACATCCTATATTCACATCCAAATCATTTATATAAGTCACAAAAAACTGTGGACCCAGCACCAATCCTTGGCACTCCATGAGTCACAGGCCTCCAGTCTGAAAAACAACCCTCCATCACCACCCTCTGTCTCTACCTTCAAGCCAGTTCTGTATCCATATGGCTCGTTCTCCCTGTATTTCTTGAGTTCTAACCTTGCTAACCAGTCTACCATGAGGCATTACATTTATACTGTTGTGCTGCCTTCAGTCTCAACACTGACAACAGCCAGCTGATCATGTCTGGCTGTCTACTGACCCACCGATGCATCACCACCATCTGTAAAACTGATTTAAGGAGTGAGGAAGATTAATACTCACCTTCCCACTCCTTCTCTGATACCACCTCCCTACCTAGCTGCAACACTCAAGCAGCTCAATACTACCGAATGCTGAGTGGTTCGATTAATCTCTACTCAAGCCACTGAACCTTGCCTCACCCATCATCATTCCTGCTGGGTGGGAATGCATGGTATGCAAAGGCCCAGCTCATTTCACTGAACCTTTCTTCCCTGCAGCCTCTATCTATACGCTGGACAAGAAACAGCAATGCTATATGAAAGCGTCGTCATCTCCAGGTCAATAAGCTGTGAAAAGTTTAATTAACTTCAATATTACCAAGCTCATGTGCATTTGGCATCAACAGAAGGTCTGAAGTGGGCAATATTTTTAAGAAATATTTTAAATGGTTAGAAAGAATAATGTGCTACCTTTCGTAAGGTTCCATTTTTCCTGTCAGAGACTACTCCCAAGGAGATAAAATTTGCACAGTCCATTAAGTCCTTCCTAAATACCACAAATCCTAAGGTCCCTCCCCTCCATCATAGCTTGTGTCTTACTTCTGCACATCTTTTGGTTTTACATGACAGCATTTCTTTGTCACGTCTAGGCATCATCTAAATCTGAGGCCTTATTGACCACAGCAATGACACTGGCTGTTACTTGAACATTTGATATTTGACTTATCCTCAGTGTTGGAACATGCCTCTTCAAAGTGCACACTGTTACGATTCCAGTTGATTTTATAACTGGACAACTAAATTCCTAGACTTTATTTTGATTTGTTTCATTTTAACAATGTGATACCTCACTGAAACATAAGCACCACGCAAAGTTACAGATTTTCTTTAGCTAATAAAGCGGAAGTTTATCAATAAAAAGACATTAAGATAAAATGGAATAAACCAAACAGTTCTAAAATAAATCCAAAGATTTTTAAACACATAGAAGTATAATTCCATTAATTCTAAATCACTCCTTTATAAACTGAAAAGAAACAAAACAGTTTTTATATAATAGGTAAAACAAATCCTCAGTACAATATCCAAAACATCATTCATACAATACTCACAGAAGCGTCCCTGCAGCTAACACTTTGGTATGTTAAGTCACTTGTGACTTCAGTTTGCAGAATAAAAACTGTAGATAACATCTTCCTGGAGCTATTATATAGCACAACTTTAAGTAACCACTTTAGGTTTTTTTCCAGAGCTAATACTAATTTTTCACTCTACACTAAGCTATATCACATGTTTTCCATTTCAGAAGCTTTAATCCATATACCTATCCTCATCCAAAGAGTTTACAGGACTGTCCCACTCAAAGTAAAACTGAATCCAGTGGTTTCCCTCTCTAACGTATGGGTGTTTCCCTTAAGCTTAAAAAAAGTTCCAAAGTCTTTAACAAACCTTGAGGCCCCATTATTTATTTTGATTGATCATAAAATAATCCAAAATCAGCAAAAATCTAGCAGTAGTGCACAAAATTTCATTCATTGTAAAGCCAGGCTTCAAAAGCTGTTTCAACAGAAATAAGCATGCTTACAGAAACACAAGTTAATTATTAACATCAGGCAACAGAAAATCTACAGGTTATGAACTTAAAATCCGGAAACCTTAACTTACAATAAATAATCTTTAGAAAAATAGAAATCACACAGTTGCATCACAATATGTTTTAAGTGAATAGATTCTGAAGCCAAGATGGAGTTTTGCAACCTCTTCACATGTAAAATTAATGTTTTTCTTCCTTTAATTGTCTAAGATACAATGTACCTTTCTGTTCATATAAATTTAGTGGCTGCAATCTTTATTAATCCCTGACCAAAATCAAATCAATTATTTAATTAATTACATTCTCAAATATTTATAATAATTTGAAGTTCTTAGGAAGATTTGAAACTCAGGTTGTGAATGAAGTTGCTGACTTGCTCATTGTGCTGGTAAATATGTTTGCAGACATTTCGTCACCATACTAGGTAACACCATCAGTGTGCCTCCTTCAGTGGAGATGCACTGATGATGTTATCCAGTATGGTGACAAAACAGCAGCTCAGTGAGCAAGTCAACAATCTAATTATAATACTATTCAAGGCTGGTGTAAAGATTTATAGCTCGGGTGCTGGTGGTCATGTTTGTGGGTATGTTCGCTGAGCTGGGAAGTTGATTTGCAGACGTTTCATTCCCTGTCTAGGTGACAGCTTCAGTGCTTTGGAGCCTCCTGTGAAGTGCTGCTGTGCTGTGTCTTCTGGAATTTATTTGGTTCCATTTCTGCTGCTTCTGGTTGCTGATTCTGGTTGTTCGTTCTAGTGGCCGATACATTGGGTCTAGGTCTATGTGCTTGTTAATGGAGTCTGTGGATGAGTGCCATGCTTCTAGAAATTCTCTGGTTGTCATCTGTCTAGCTTGTCCTTTGATCATTGTGTTGTCCCAGTCGAATGTGTGGTCTTTGTCATCTGCATGCGTAACTACTAGGGACAGCTAGTCCTGGCATTTAGGGGCTTGTTGATGTCCGTGGATGTAGATTGCTAGTTGCTTGCTTGTCTGTACTGCAGGCTTTGCATGGAATCTTATTAATTACGTTTATCTTGTACGTGATGGGTATAGGGCTTTTCGTCGTGGTGAGTTTTCTGAGTGTGGCTGTCGGTTAATGGGCTGTCATGAATCCCAGTGGTTGGAGAAGTCTGGCTGTCAGTTCTGAGATGTTTTTATGTAAGGTAGCGTGGCTAGTGAGTTAGGCTGTGGCACGTCCTCGTCGTGTTGTTTGTTTGTTAGGCATCTGCAGATGAAGTTGCAGGGATATCCATTCTTGGCAGATACTCTGTAGAGGTATTCTTCTTCTTCTTCCCTACGTAAGTCGGGCATGCTGCAGTGTGTTGTAGACCTTTTGAACTGGCCCCTATGCAGCTTCTTTCGTATATGTTCAGGTGGTTGCTGTTGTAATTCAGGACCTGTGTGTGGCTTTCCTGTACATGTTTGTGGTGCATTCACTGTTCTGTGTTCTTTCTACCATCACATCAAAGTTTGGGAGTTGATTGTTGGTTTCTTCCTCTCTCATAAATCTGATCCCTGTGAGTGTGGTGTCGATGATCCAGTATGTGTTCTCAATTTCTGTTCTCTTAATGATAACAAAAGTGTCATTCACGTAGCTGATCCAGAGTTTGGTTCGGATTTGTGGGAGGGCTGTTTGTTCCAGTCTTTGCATCACTGCCTATGCTATGAGCCCAGAGATGGGTGAACCCATAGGTATCCCCTTCATCTGTTCATATATTTGATGGAGGTGACGTATGCCTAGTAGTATGCAGTCCTTGTTGTCCACGAACACCAACTAGCCATTAAATGCCATGACCAGCTCTGTCTAGTAGCCACACACACAGATAACAAGGATCACAAATTTGACTGGGACAACACAACAATCATAGGGCAAGTCAAACAGGGGACAGCCTGAGAATTTCAAGAAGCATGGCACCAGAAGTAAGCACATAAACTTTGACCCAATATACCGGCCAGACAATGATCAACCGGAACAGGCAACTGGAAGCAGCAGAAACGGAATCAAATAAATTCCAAAAGCCACAGGACAGCAATGCCTCACAGGAGGCTCCAAAGCACTGAAACTGCCACCTAGACAGGGGACGGAACATCTGCAAATCAACTTCCCACCTTGGCGAAAAAACACACAACTGTGATAATTATAATAGTAATAGTAATTTATTCAAAAACAAAAACAGTAATTGCTGAAAAAGTTTAGCAGGTCTGGTAGTATCTGTGCAGAGAAATCAGAGTTAACATTTTGGGTCCGGTGATCCTTCCTCAGAATTGGTAGCATTTATGAAAATATCGCAAAATTTATATAAGGTGCCATTTTAATTACATGAATTATAAAAGAAAACATACAAAGTTAGGACAATTTTCATTTTTTTTTCGATACACAGCCACACTCAGTGGCTATGGGGTACTGCCACACTCCGTAGCTATAAACTATTCCCTGAGAACATAACATCAAGGAGGAAGCAGGCTGAAGCATCTCCCAGCCGCCGCTGACCAGATCCAGAATGTTACCTCTGCCAAGTTCGCCTCATCGCTGCCGGTAGTCCAGTTGCTGCCATAGCCAGGAGACAGTCCTGACTCTCGAGGACCGGGCCCACCACAACTTCCAGGAACTGACTGACCATTCAAATTAACTCCAAGGACCAAGATATCATTCACTCCAGAAGGCATCCACTCTGCTGCCATTGTAGGTGCTACCAAAACATCAGAGGAAAAGAATGGACTCCAATTCATCGTTGCTGGAACAGTTGTTCAAGTTGTGAATGAAATGGCCATGAGGAATGGGCTAGATTCACCACTCAATAGCTCCCTGCAACATCTCTCCACCACCTCAGACATAGAAAGAAGAAAAGATTAATTTGATTGAAAAATATTGAGCCCTGGTCCTTTTAAATCTTAAATTTCTTCTGACCCTTTTTTTCTTCTGGATTCTATGCCCAACTATATCTAAATTGCCTCTTTTCTATCTTAAATAAACTCTAAGGCCTTTCTGATGCTACAGCCACAGCATAATTCACTTACTTTGGCTCTTTCACCATACATATGTTTGGGTTAATGGAATTTCAATTTGCACTGCTGCTCACTGTGTTGCATTTTATCATACCATACTATCAGATTGTAGTTTGGGCAGTGGTTTCTGGTTCGGGTAGTTCTATGCCACCAGTCCTCCTTTTGTATTTGGAGTCTAAGACCTGTTTAATTATCAGCGGTGGAGGATAGGCTACTAGTTAGTCTAAAAAGAAGAGCACCTGCTTTTGTAGCTTATTATGTGATAGTAATCATTACAGCTTGCATGAACTTCCTAAGTCTAACTGTTAAGAACCTTTAGGATCTGTACAGAATTACTCTGCTCCCTTTGGGTACTCATGCAGAACTCAACTATCTCCACCCGAATACTGAGTGTAATCGTCAGATTAGATGGTGCTCAATATAATATGAACATTAACTCCCTCGGAGGAGATTTGGTAGTAATTTGTTAATGAGAGTGAATGGCAGATGTGAAGGTAGTCTTGGCCACAGTCCAATGAGGTTGGTACATTCAACAGTCTTATTTACCCAGTCCTGCTTCGCTTTTCTACTTTTCCAATACAGAATAAAAATTAAGTGGAGCTCTGAACAAATGGCTGATTTGCCATCCCTAATCTTGAACTCTCATTGGACAATTTCATTTGCTCAGTTTTCAGTAGTCAGGCGGACTTCCTGCAGAGGTCCCCAACATCACAAATATTGATCTTCAGCCAATTTGATTCAGTCCACATGACATAAAGACATGGTTGAAGACATTGGATACTACAACATTTGTGGGTCCTAACAACATTCCAGCAATAGTATTGGAGATTACAGCACCTTAACTTGATGCACCTTAGGCCTGCTGTTCCAGTACAGCTACAACACTGGCATCTACCTGACAATGTGGAAAATTGCCCAGGTATCTCATATTCATAAAATTGGCCAATTTACCACTCATCATTCAAACATGATTATAGCAATGGAAGGAGTACATCTGTAGTTCTATGAAGCAGTACCTGCTAACAGCAGCAATAACTTGCTCTCTGGTGCTCAGTTTGGGTTCTGCCAGGACCACTCAGTTCCTGACATTGTTACAACCTTGCTTCAAACAAGGAGAAAGCAACTGAATTCTGGGGATGTGTTAAGAATGACAATTAAGAATATCACGACCACATTTGGACATGTGCCTCATCAAAGAACATCAGCAAAATGAGTTAATCAAGTGGAAAATTCTTTGCTCATTGGACTCTTAACTGGCACAAAAGAAGACATCAACGAGATGCACTAAGGGAATTTTCCAAGGTTAATTGGACAGCACCTTTCAAATCCCCATCTAGCACCGCATCTATGAGCATAAGCATACATGGGAACACCATCACCTGCAAGCTCTCTTCCAAGCCACTCATCTTCCTGACTTGCAAATATATTGCTGCTCCTTCGCTGTTAATCTGGAGCTCCTTTGATAACAGCATTGGAGGTATAGCCACACCAAATGAACTGCGGCATGCTAAAGCAGGCAGCTCATAACCATTTTCCTAGAAACATTCAATAATGAGACCCACATCCCGTAAGTGACTTTTAAAACAAAAATCTAATTCTGGACATTGTGACAAGGAGAGACCCCTGTTGGTGAAACTGACAATCCATTTTCCAACAAATTGTTTTTTGTTAATTTATTGCTTCCCCATAGCCTTTCACAATCTTATCTCTTCAGGACTGCCTTCGATTTTGATGCAGCCAAGAAGATGGTTCAATGCCAATGCAATCTGCCCATACAACATTTTATAATGGGACTCAATGAGCTGTACTTGTAGCCCATGTAGGGATACGAGTTTGTGGAGTTTACAGTCTCACAAACCAGAAAACAAGTGCTGGCTTATATATTTGTCTAAATAGAGTAGCGCTACACTGAGTAAGTACCATGCTGAGCCATACTTATATTCTAGAGTCCTCTCTGTATCCTGGCCAATTAGCTTCCCTTATCCAACACAACTGGAAACTCATAATTATCTATTGGACAAATTGTTTGCCTTCCAAAAAAAGATGGTGACTGCATTTATAAAGTAATTCATGGCTCTGCAGCACTTTGGGATATCCTGAGGAAGTGATACAATGTCAATGTGAATAAGAGTTTCATCCTTCCTTCCTTCTTTTCCCTTGCACACAGCAGATGTATCCAGTTGTTGAGTAGTCAGCGGAAATAACATGTTCCATTGAAATCATTATGAATGGATGGTAAAGCAAGCCCAATAGTCGTTTAAGACAAGTGTGTTACATCAGATACTGTTTGCTGAGCAGTCATTCATATAAATTATATAGCTGCCTTTGCACTTCGGCTACTGGCTCCATGCTTGATTGCTTTATGTGATGGTAATATTAATATCACAGAATTACAAATAGCCAAACATCCAGAATAACTATATCACTGAAAGATTAATCTAGTTGCTTCACATTGAAAATATAACTTTATATAAACCATATAAACAGTTTAACCTGTCTCCTTTCAATTTTAGTTTATTTTTAGTTTCATCTTTTAACTTGGTCCATTATTTTTGCTCCAGTCTGTCTTCTGTCACTTATTAAAATTTGAGATATTTTGCTTAACTTTGTTTTTCAGCATTCTCCTCCAGTTTGGAGATGGACCTGACAGAGTCAGAGAGTCCTAGAGCACTGAGACAGGCCCTTCAGCCCTAAATGATCCATGCTGACCAAAATCTGGTAAATACTTACCAAATGATGTGGGCAGAATGTGGTTTGCACTCAGAACCGAGCTTGTAGTTAGCAGAGTAGTTGATCCCATATGTTCAGCCAGGACCCAAGCCACATTCAGCACTTTGTCTCAATTGAGAGCAGCTGGCATATTGGGGTGGAATCCAAGCAGCTGTGATGCCAAATGGGTTTTTCGGCTGGTATGTTCAAAGAGGAGAGGTGGCCAAATCCAATGTAGAAATTGCAGAGTGGCAGTGGCCTATGCTGCTTATTTGTCAATGAAGTGTGAGCTCATTCATCTGTTCACAAAGCTGAGATTGCACAACATAAATTCCATCTACGTGAATTTTATATCTATCACCATTTGCAAAACAAATTTCCATCAAGTAGATGGACTGTTCACCCATTTGACAAGTTAATACATTTTTTTCTTTACTTTATTTTATATTACCCTTCAGTTGTATCCCAGAATGAGGCCATTTGGTCCATTGGCTCTGAACCAGCTCTCTCCAAGAAAACAATTCACCCTACGCAGCTGCAAATTGTCATAAAAAGAAGATTGCAAGTGTTTTTTTTGATATCTAAAAGTGAGAGGCAAGAGTGGACATTGAACTATTGGAAAATGAGCCTGGAGAAATAGGAATGAGAAACAAAGAAATGGTGGGAGGAATTATATATCATTTATTAATTATCATTTATGTAAATGAGTTGGATGTGAGCATAAGAGGTACAGTTAGTAAGTTTGCTGATAACACCAAAATTGTAGGTGTAGTGGACAGCAACGGGATCTTGATCAGATGGGCCAATGGGCTGAGAAGTGGCAGATGGAGTTTAATTTAGATAAATGTGAGGTGCTGCATTTTGGGAAAGCAAATCTTTGCAGGACATACACTTAATGGTAAGGTCCTGGGGAGTATTGCTGAACAAAGAGACCTTGGAGTACAGGTTCATAGTTCCTTGAAAACAGAGTCATAGGTTTGGTATGCTTTCCTTTATTGGTCAGAGTATTGAGTACAGGAGTTGGGAGTTCATGTTGAGGCTATACAGGACATTGGTGAGGCCACTGTTGGAATATTGCATGCAATTCTGGTCTCCTTTCTATCGGAAAGATGTTGTGAAACTTGAAAGGGTTCAGAAAAGATTTACACGGGTGTTGCAAGAGTTGGAGGACTTGAGCAATAGAGAGAGATTGAATAGGCTTGGACTGTTTTCCCTGGAGCATCAGAGGCTGAGGGGTGACCTTATATTATTGAATAGGATAAATAGACAAAGTCTTTTCCCTGGGGTGGGGGAAGTCCAGAGCTACTGGGCATAGGTTTAGGGTGAAAGGGGTAAAGTATAAAAGAGATCGAAGGGGCACTTTTTCACTCAGAGGGCAGTATATGTATGGAATGAGCTGCCAGGGGAAGTGGTAGAGGCTGGTACAATTCCAACATTTAAAAGGCATCTGGATGGCTATATAAATAGAAAGGGTTGGAAGGATATGGGCCAGGTGTTGGCAGGTGCGATTAGATTGCGTTGGGATATCTGGTCAGCATGGACGGGTTTGACCGAATGGTCTGTTTCCGTGCTGTACATTTCTATGACTCTATAAATTGAATAGCTTCTTTGCAGTAGTTTTCACAGTGGAAGACACCAGCAACATAAATATTTAGGGGGCAGAAGTAAGTGTAGTGGCCATCCCGAAGGAGGAGGTGCTCAGGAAGCTGAGAAGTCTGACGATGGATAAATTATCTGATTTCTCACATCCCAGAGTTCAGAAGGAGATAGCTGAGGAGATTGTAGAGGCTTTATGGGTGACCTTTCAGAAATCAATGGAGTTAGACAGGATGAAGGGCTTGTCATTTGAGGAGCAGTTGAGGGCTATGGATCTCTACTCAATGGAGTTTAGAAGGATAAGATGGGATTTGATTGAAACGTACACAATGTGAGAGGTTTGGATAGAGCAAATATGGAAAAAAATATTTCCACAAATAGGAGAGACTAGGACATTGCCTCAAGATGAAGGGATGGAACTTTAGAACTGAGATGAAGAGAATTTTTTTCAGCCAGAGGGTGGTGAATCTGTACAACCCATTGCTGCAGAAGGCAGTAGAGGCCAAGTGATTGAGTGTCTTTAAAACAGAGATAGATAGGTTCTTGAAAAGTAAGAGGATCAAGGGTTACAGGAGAAATCAGGAGAATAGGGTTGAGACCTGGCCTGCTGTGCTTTGACCAGCAACACATTTGCAGCTGAGAAACATATCAGTCATGATTGAATGGCAGGGCAGACTCGATGGGCTCAATGGTCTAATTCTCCTCCTATGTCTTATGGTCTTAAAACCCATCTATATGTCATATCATCCCCAGTGGAAGATTCATGCTGTTCCAGTCTAATTTTCAATTACTGCCTGTTTCTGAGATGTAAGTTTGAGAGCTGAACCTCTGAATAAGGTCTGTGTTTTGTTTTATAACAAGCCTACTTGATAGTGTAACTTCTTAACAGAATTCACTACCACTGAAAGATTTCCTGAGTGATTCCTGAAATGTTGTATCTTGTTAGCTGCCTAGAAAGGTTTCAAAGAGCAAGACTACAAAATGAAGGGGTACAGTAAGATAATAGCTCCTGTGAGTTATATTCCAGACAGTGGATATGATTTTAATAAACTGTTTGTGTTTTATCCTTCTAGGAATATACAAAAAGAAGTGTTCGAAACAAAATACAACCCTTTCCTGATGAAGTCACCATAGTCCTACTCTCATTACAGAGGGAGGACAAATGGTGAGTCAACACACCTCAGGCGAAGGGAGAGTCCTCTGTGGTAATCTCAACCAATGTGGGAAATGAACCCGTGCTGGTGGCATCACTCTATCAGAGAACAGCTTTCCAGCCAACTGAATTGACTGACTCTCAGTGTGGGTTAGTGTGTTGTGAAGGTCACACTTTGAGGACAGCCATTAGACATCGTTGCACTGCAGGTAAAAATAAACATAACTATCTTTCTCTGAGTACAGGATGCCAATCACCATTGAAAAGGAAACTTGTTAAAAAATTCAGCCAACCTGCAAAGCCAAGAATCTGGAAATCAACTGTTCAACCATCAAGATCAAAGCTACCACTTTCACCCAACACGATGGCAATATTATTCTACCATCCACTCTTCATGGACAAGATAAAGACTGACCTGTATAGCTTTTAACTTTTTTTTAGATTCACTTCTCATTTCTAATCTTCACAGTACATAAAGTATAAACGTTGAACTATTACTTCTTTTAGAATCTAGTAAGTAAGAAACTCACTGTTTCTTTAACTCATGAAAGCCTACTTAAACTGGTTCCTTTTAAAACATGATTCATTTGATCTAGGTGACAGGTATCCACAAGGAAAGGGAATATTTGGCATTAATCTTATTGTGATCTATCACGTAGATGGCTGAATAAAGAAGGGAGGCCAGTTCATCTCTCCTCACCGGTGAGTGTTAATAATTTGGGGTATCCTAAGTAAAACCAGAATAACTTGGGGAACAGCGTCCAGTAATTGGTTGTAGTGGGGTCGATAATTTGTTGTTGAGCATCACTGGATAATTATCAGGAGCTGGAACCCAAGCTGATTTTTCACTTCCTGATTACTCGAAACGGTTTTCCGAAATAAAATCCAAATTCTCTTTTAAACAGGAATTAAGTTATAAATTCACGTTATTTTCAAATATTCAAAGGAATGGTGATCACAGAGAAAGTGATTGGTCATGATGTCTTATTTGGAATGAAAGGGTTCAGTCTTAGTGTATTCAATATCCTGTTTCTGTGGTTGCTACATTCTGTAATTGGGAATTCAACCTAAATCTTTTTCATTCAAATAGCTTAGAGCTTTATCTGCTATATAGTTCATCATAATCTGGCCAATAGGTTAACTATCAATGAGCAAATCCTTTGAATGCAGCGAGCAGTTAAAAATGAGAGAGTTTCCTGATTATCTATGTAATGGAAAGAAAGTGTGGGTAGGTACCGTCACTATCTAGTGTTGCCACAGCAACGTGGACATCCTGAATAACCTGTGACGCAACACCATACCGCCAAGAATGGAGCTGTCAAACAGGAAGTTCTAATTTCAGAGGCTGGAGTTCAAACTATATTGTTGTGTTAAGCAGAACAAAATGAGATTTAATGATGTTTGCTCTCGAGACAGTTGCAGAGGGGAAAGATCACAAACCACCTCCTTCGAAAATATTGCCGAGCCTGTCTGGAAAGAGATGCAGTGGTTTTTGTTGAGGTTATCAACAGCAGCTCCATAACAGAGGACTCTCTGGTCTACTTACTGCTACCAGGGATGCACATCACAATAAACAATAACAGCTGCTGCAGGGCTGTCAACATGGTAGACACTCTTTGCTTTGCCCAAAACTGCGGATCTTCAGGTGTGAAGAGCTGTTGATGATTGAGTATTGCAACCTGACACGCACCAAGGTCCAAGAATATGTGCTGAGAGGTGCACCGAAGTTTAGGAAAGTTACTGCAAAGACAGAGTGGGGAAAGGCCTTTTGTTAAGGCCACCAAAGTGATGGAAACCACGTAGAACTACTTGGATTGAATATTTAACATGAACTTGGCGAATATAAGCTGCACTTCAGAGTATTACATTTTTTGAAATAAATATTTTTATTGAAAAGCTTTTTTAAATCTTTTACAAATCATTTATATATATAAAAAAGACCATCAGAACAGAAAAAACAAACAGTACAAAGAACAAGGCCGTAACATAGTACCATTGTTATTAAACAACCCAATATTCTACCAAAACAAACCTATCTGCTTAACCAAAACTAAACTACAAACATATTGAATAAATACAAGCTTAAATTACATTCAAGTTACTTAAATTATATAATGTCTTACTGCTTTGTTCTGTCTTACTCATCACACCTCCACTGAGGCTTATCCCTGGGAATACCCCCTACAGTACCCACATTCTTTTCTTTCCAGTCTCCTCCTCCCAGAGCCACATGAGGTATCACATGTTTTATTGAAAGAAACTCATGTTGCACTTCATTAACTTTCGATTGTCATGTTACTTACTTTCACAATATTTTACAAATAAACTAGAGTTTTGGAAAAATAATGTGATTACCATTTAGTAAGATGTTGTCACCTATCAGTTTAGAGATAGCCAAATGATGTCAAGTGTTCTAATATTCTTGTTCCTGCTTTTGTTAATTCATAGGATGTGAGTGTCACTGGCTAGAGCAACATTTATTGTTAGTTAAGAGACAGCACATTGCTGTGGGGGATTCTGGAGTCACATTTAGACCTGATTTGTTGAGGAAGTTAGATTACCTTAATGAACCAGGTGGGTGTTTACAATTCACAGTAGCTACATTGTCACCGTTAGGCTAGGCATTTTACTTCAGATTTTTAAAAATTGAATGTAAACCTCACCATCTGCCGTGCTGTAACTCAAACTCTGGTCTCCAGGATATTAGCTTTACATTTCTGGATTACTAAACAAATGACATTACGACTACATCACCACCTCTCTATGTGTGTTGTGTCACTGGAGAATATTTACAGAGTCTGCTGAGTTCAGAAAAATATTTACATTTATTTAAGAATGATATCAGACTGGTCTTATAGATTCAGAGAGTCATAGAGATGTACAGCACAGAAACAGACCCTCCAGTCTAACCCGTCCATGCTGACCAGATATCCCAACCCAATCTAGTCCCACCTGCCAGCACCTGGCCCATATCCCTCCTAACACTTCCTATTCATATACCCATCCAGGTGCCTTTTAAATGCTGCAGTTGTACTAGCCTTCACTGCTTCCTCTGGCAGCTCATTCCACACACACACACCACCCTCTCTGTGAAAAAGTTGCCCCTTAGGTCTCTTTAATATCTTTCCCCTCTCACCCTAAACCTATGCCTTCTAGTTCTGGACTTTCCCTCCCCAGGGAAAAGACTTTGTCTCTTTATCCTATCTATGCCCCTCATAATTTTGTAAACCTCTATAAGGTCACCCCTCAGCCTCCGACGCTCCAGGGAAAACAGCCCCAGCCTGTTCAACCTCTCCTGATAGCTCAAATCCTCCAACCATGGCAACATCCTTGTAAATCTTTTCTGAACCCTTTCAAGTTTTACAACTTCTTTCCGATAGGAAGAAGACCAGAATTGCACGCAATATTCCAACAGTGGCCTAACCAATGTCCTGTACAGCCGCAACATGACCTCCCAACTCCTGTACTCAATACTCTGACCAATAAATGAAAGCATACCAAATGTCTTCTTCACTATCATATCCTCCTGTGACTCTAATTTCAAGGAGCTATGAACCTGCACTCCATGTTCAGCAACACTCCCCAGGATCTTACTGCTCCGTGTATAAATCCTGCTAAGATTTGCTTTCCCAAAATGCAGTACTTGCATTTATCTGAATTAAACTCCATCTGCCACTCCCCAGCCTATTGGCCCATCTAATCAAGATCCCGTTATAATCTGAGGTATCCTTCTTCGCTGTCCACTACACCTCCAATTTTGGCACCATCTGCAGACTTACTAACTACACCTCTTATGCTCACTTCCAAATCATTTATATAAATGACAAAAAGTAGAGAACCCAATGCCAATCCTTGTGGCACTCCACGGGTCACAGGCCTCCAGTCTGAAAAGCAAATCTCCACCACCACCCTCTGTCTTCTATCTTTGTCATGAGGTATGCCAGTGATATCAAGATCATGAAAATGACGTTACTTCCTATGATGATAAACACCACGTCATTAGTGTATCACACAAGCAGATTTAACCCTGTTATCCTACCTAATCTTCAAAATCCTATTGGACATATTACCAGACAGATGGAGAGAGCTAGATGCTGCAGGCATTAATATTCTGGGATTCTATGTAGAGAAGGATACTTAGGAGAAAGTGAGGACTGCAGATGCTGGAGATCAGAGCTGAAAATGTGTTGTTGGAAAAGCACAGCAGGTCAGGCAGCATGCAAGGAGCAGGAGAGTCGACGTTTCGGGCATGAGCCCTTCTTCAGGAAGGGCTTCTTCTTTCCTGAAGAAGGGCTCATGCCCGAAACGTCGACTCTCCTGCTCCTTGGATGCTGCCTGACCTGCTGCTCTTTTCCAGCAACACAGAGAAGTATACTTACACTTGTTTTGAACATACACAAACAAAAGGTAAGGTGAAGTTCCAATGAAGCCATCTATCATGACTATCTTGGTTTTAGTGTTTACATGAAGTTTACATTAAGCACTGATTTTCATATCCCCGAAATTCTAAATTCCAAACTCGTTCAACCTTATTTTTGCCATTACAGCCTGATCCACAGGTGTAAAATGTTATTATTAAAGTAGACACTGGGGATAACTTTGCAAATAAAAATTTGAATTTATGTTTACCTGAAACATAAGCTTGTCCAAAAGTAAATAAAGGCTTGTGGTGATCAAAATGGTAAATGAAACATTCAATCTCTTTTCTTTCTCTGACAACGATACCTTTGTATTTGGACTGATAACTCAGCTTGTCTCAAATATTGACCCCCTGTAGCTAATGTGTAGTGTATTATCCAGGTTGTTCAAAATATTGACCCAGAGGATAAGCATTTAAATTTGGAGATGGGTAGACTTTGTAGAAACCTGATATCTTGCAAATATGTCTCTTGAATAAAAGTACAGAAATATGCAGAATCTGCTGGGAATTCAACGTGTGACAGGAAATAGGAATAGGCAGATGGGAAACGAAAATTGCTCACAATATTGCTTGGCGCTAGCTGTTACTCCGTACTGTTACTGCTGAGCCAGAACTTTGTGGATTCATGTGAGACAAACTCAGAGTTGATAAGTTAACGCAGTGCTGAGGGAACTCAACACTGAGAGGTGATGCCAACTTTTGGGAAATATGTTAAACTGAAGTCCCATGTGCCCACCCAGAAGAACGGAAAAAACCCAGAGGCACTGTTTCAGAGAGGAAGTGAACAGTTATTCCCAGCATTATGCTTGATATGTATCCATCTATCAACATTACAAAAAATATGTAGTCTAGTCATTACCGCATTGATATTTGTGGGAGCTTACTGTGCTATGTTTCTTACATTTCAACAGTGACTATGTTTCACAATAACCTTCTGATCATAAAGCACTTTGAGAAATTCTACCCTGCAGCTATGTTAAGTGCGACATAACTGCAAATCTTCCCTTTTTGTGGAATTGGATGAGCATGTGCTCAGGTGGTAGAGGGATCACTACCTAAACTTGATAGCCTACAACACTCAATGGTCTTTCATACCATAATTAAAGAAGCAGATTCAGACTCTATTGTATTGGAGGTTAGATGCCATCATTCACCATGGAATATGGCTGATTCAGTACACCTTTGGCCTTAAACCTTTGGAAACGAATGTAGTGGAGATCCTTGTGATGAAGAAACAATAGAGATGCAACATGGTTGGATGGCAAAACCTCAATCAGGGTTTCATATAAATCTTTGCAACTCATATGTAAAGATGCAATTGAGCAGCCCGGCTGCTCCATCCTCACTTCCATGATTTTACAATTACTTCATACATAAATAGCTCCTTAACTAGACACCTTTAGCTTTCTCATTGGCATAACCCTGCAACCTGTAAATAAGGCCAAGGGGCAATGAGGAGCAGATACATATATCGGTCAGAAAATAAAATACAACCACCATGTTATTACATTGTATTAGTCCTTCCATTGCTAATTAGCATTTTAATTTTATGCTGTTGTCTGTTACAGCTTAAACAACGTACAGACAATTCTGACCAGAATGTTATAAATGAATTTGCCCAGGTGTCTCACAATACCGAAGCAGTGAAATCAATATGAACATAAGCCAATACCAAAGCAAAACAATTCCACTTTAGTAGAAC
This sequence comes from Hemiscyllium ocellatum, assembly GCF_020745735.1. NCBI lineage: Eukaryota > Metazoa > Chordata > Chondrichthyes > Orectolobiformes > Hemiscylliidae > Hemiscyllium > Hemiscyllium ocellatum. Next base: position 54,931,272 of record NC_083404.1, read on the forward strand.
AAAATTACAGTAATCTTTACTACTAAACATACTATGCCTAATCCCATTTGGCTCCTTAAGGTTATAATACTTCCTGAGTCTTTTTCAGATTTATGCAGCCGTGCTCTGTGTGGCTCTGTCTCTGGGTCTGTGAAGCTGCTTTCTTTCTCTCTCTCTCTCTCTCTCTCTGGATGGTCAGCTGATCTCTGCCTCTTGCCTTGCTGGTCTCCTTAGAAGGCCTCAGATGATTCCAGAGATCCCGAGTGATTCCAAGAGAGGTCTGCAGGTGAACCCATGTTTTTATACCTTTTAGTTGGTTTTCTGGAAGTTCTATAATTCTGGCCAATCAGAGAGATGCCATTAATAGGTTGAACCAAGAGTCAAACATTTAGATGGCATGCTACTGTCAGTTTGGTTGTGTAGCAGGACCCAGTACCTTTCTGTCTGGGTTCTCCTGTTTAGTGGATAAATTGTTGGGGCATGTGTTTGTTGCCTTGTACATTATGTTTGTACTGTGTCTGGTGGGTGAGTTTTGTGATCTCAGAGTTTCACTTGGCCAATGTATCCAGAACCCCTTGCTATTTGGTCAAGTTAGCGATCTACAGAGGAACCTCGATTATCCACGCCCACCCCACCCACCCCCACTCCCAACCCCGTCCGCACCCACACCCCTGCCCACCCCCAACTTCGTCCATGCCCACCCCATCCCCCACCATCTCCCAACCCCGTCCACAGCCATGTCGCCCACCCCCAACCCTGTCCATGCCCACCCTGCCAAAACTCCATCCATGCCCACTACGCCCCAACCTCCATGTCGCCCCCTCCTTCCCAACCCTGCCTGCCCCCACCCTGCCCCCTGCCCGCCCCCAACCTCATCCGTGCCCACCCCACTCAACCTCCAAACCCATTTGTCCCAGCCCCCAACCGTATCCATGCCCACCCTGCCTGCCCCCAAACCCTTCTGAGCCCACCCCACCCCCCTGGTCGCCCCCATCCCACCCTCCAACACTGCGGCTAACCCGCCCACCCCGCACACTCCCAACCCATTCTGCCCCCACCTCACCCCTCTGCCTGCCCCCAACCCAACCCACCCCCAACACCGCACCCTTGGGCAACCCCTCCCCACCTCCCGGGCAGCCAAACTGGGCACCAACAGTAAGGCTGCTGCTGTCTTTGTGGGCTAATTCTCCCAATATCGTGTGGACACACACGCACACACAATATTTTACTGCAACCTTTTGACAGGTTCCACCTCTGCCCTGTGCAGGACAATGTTGGAGAGATTATCTGGGGAAGGGGGGTTTAGGGTACACCTCTGTGTAGAACTCCAGGAAAAATATGGGCGGAGAGAGAGCGAGAGAGAGAGGAGGGCGTGATATCAATCATTTGGAGACGGTGCCTGGACTGTCCAGGACTGTTCTTGGCAGCATTTCAGTAAGCCAAGTTCATTTTTTAATCATTGTACCTGTAAGCAAAAGACGCAATCAGGGTTGAAACAGCTCTTTGATGTAACGTTTCTGTCAGGACCTTGAGATTACCTTTGGATAATCCGAAATTCGGAAAATTGATATTCGGATAATCGAGGTTCCTCTGTATTTGTGTTTTAGCAGTCAGGAGACTGCTACAATAGTGACCAAATAAACAAACATTCTATTTTTATTGCAGTGATTACAGGATTTTCATGCATGCTTTGGGAATTGAAGGCTGCAATTCTTTCTATTTTCAACTGCAAAACATGCAAACTGGTGGCCTTGTTAATTTGGGGCTCGGAACTGTTGACTATGTGGAGGAAATCTGTACACTTGGGAGATGCTAATTGTCGGTTCTGACTCCTTTGACCCTTTGATTCAGCTGTGGGAAATTTCCCTTCCTCTTTTTGCCTGCCTTGTGAGATCCACTCTTTGCTTATCCAGGGGCTTTGTAATCAAAGAGTTTGCCAAGAAAGCAGCGTTGAGTTACAGAAAGCACACAAATTAATCACAAGGAACAGTGAAAGCTAGGATAATAAAAGGAGTTCCTTTGTATTCCAATTTTCCACTTAGCTCTGTGAAGACTATTTTTTGGGGATAAGGACACACATCTGATATGGTATCATCAGGATATAATTAAGAATTCATGGTAAAACAGTAGAGAACGCGTTTTCATTACACTAGATTTTAACTTTGCATTTAACGAAATATCTTGATATTTCTGCCTTAAAGTAGAAACTTACATACATAAATCATGCAAATACTTTCTTCAGATGAAGAGAATAAGGGGGAATATGCATTCACAGGACAATGGGAGCGGGAGCAACACAATTGATTTGTTTGAAAGAAAAAAGGACTTTTCAAAATGTGGGCTAAGAAACAGTTTATCTCTCAACCTTCCACTCTGTGCCAGCAGTTAAACTCTTATAGAGCTTAATGCAGATCGGTCACATGTTTAAATTTCTTCTGCGCTGACCTGAACTCACAGGAGTGAGTGACCCCATCTCAACTCCCAGTGCAACAGCATAAAATTTCCAGAGCAGCCCTCCTTCTGGCCTTTCTCCACAAAAGTAGTCAATTGATCTTGAAGTATGTGAGGTATTACCCTGTGCAGCCTGGAGCCTAATGTAAACCAGTAGCTGTCAAAATCATGAAACTTTCATTCAATCTGCCTTGTCTGAACTTAGATCCGAACATAAGTGCTACATTGAATATTATCCTAAACTTCTTGTGTAGCAAATTCAGCTTACTTCTAAGTTTGTACTATCATTTCAAAATTGTACGCAGGCAAAAAATTAAAATCACATTCACATGACTTGCCCATACTTAGAGACTGGGTCATTTTCAAGGCCACACGTATATGAATATGATCAGTCACTTCCCAACCATAAATGAAATTCTGAATCTAAAGTCTACAGATATGAACTTGTGACCTCAGAAAAGTGAAACCGAGTGCCTTCCGGCTTTGTTTCAAATTAATTTTCTGATAAGGCGTGCACTTAAGTTTGTTTTAAAAAAAATGAAAGCCATGCCAGGTACATTCAGAAAAAAGTACTATGAATGACAAGTTACTTTCTGTAGAAGCCTATTCTTCAAATGGAATCACCATGAAAGGAATCCAGCTATAATCCTAGTGAAGGCAGATTTGTTTGTAAAAAAAAACCCTCGAGGTAGAATTGATAAACTACAATAAGCATGGCATTATTGGAAAAAGATTACTCTTATGTGTGAAAACAGTCAGTCTCGTTAGTCTATAACAAGCACACTGGAAAGAAAATCCTGCAATATTTAGAGCCTAGATTTAACAGGAACTTCATGAACATGAAATAAAAGACTCGGATTAACTTTAACATTTGGGAATGAGAAGCACTTCTTGAGAGCAAAAGAAATAAAAACACAAACAAAATGGAATGGTCCAACGAGTGGGGGCTGACTGGCAAAGGTTCAATTCTTCTGGAGTGGGCCATGCTCTCTGCTCAGTCAAGATCTACAATTGTGTCGGGTTACTAACTAAGGTGTAAGATCACAATGTGCATATTGTAAGTAAGTTCCCCTGTTGGCTTCTCTTCCCAATTCTGAACTATTACCTATTGAGTCACCTAAGGATCTATTCTTGGTCCCCTCCTATTTCTCAAAAGAATGTGCTTCTTCTCAAAAACACCATTCAAAATGAACATCGGTTAAACACTGTTGATACCCAACTCTACTGCATTATCTCCTTTTGTGATCTTTACCCTCCACTGATTTATCTTGTAGCTCGGTGCTGGGATAAGCAGAAACATCACTTCATTAAACACTGGGACGTTTAAAATAATTTTCTCTGTTCTTGTCCCAAATTCTATCACCTCTTTGCTGCCCACTGCCTCAGACCACACCAAATTGTTTGCAATCTTTATTCTGAGCTGAGCTTCTGACTTGTAGCCTCTACAAGACCATAAAATTGGGTAAACACAAGGATTACAGATGCTTGAAACTAGAATCTAGATTAGAGTGTTGCTGGAAAAGCACAGCAGGCCAGGCAGCATCTGAGAAGCAGGAAAATCGACATTTCGGCCAAAAGCCCGTCATCGGGAATAGAGGCAGGGTACCTGCAGAGTGGAGAGATAAAAGAGATGGGGGTGGGGGTGCGGAGAAAGTAGCATAGAGTACAATAGGTGAACGGGGGTGGGAATGAAGATGATAGGTCAGATGGGAGGGTGGAGTGGATAGGTGGAAAGGATGATAGGCAGGTAGGACAGGTCATGGATACGGTGCTGAGCTGGAAGGTTGGAGCTGGGGTGAGGTGGGTGAAGGGGAAATGAGGAAACTGGTGAAATCCACATTGATACCATGGGGTTGAAGTGTTCTGAGGCGGACGATGAGGCGTTCTTCCTCCAGGCATCGGGTGGTGAGGGAGAGATGGTGGAGGAGACCCAGGACCTGCATGTCCTCGGAGGAGTGGGAGGGGGAGTTGAAATGTTGGACCACAGGGTGATGTGGTTGATTGGTACAGGTGTCCCAGAGATGTTCCCTAAAGGGCTCTGCGAGGAGGTGTCCAGTCTCCCCAATGTAGAGGAGACCACATTGAGAGCAATGGATACAATAAATGATAATGGTGGATGTGCAGGTAAAACTTTGTTGGATGTGGAAGGCTCCTTTAGGGCCTTGGATGGAGGTGAGGGAGGAGGTGTGGGCACAGGTTTTGCAATTCCTGCGGTGGCAGGGGAGTGTGCCAGGAAGGAAGGGTGGGTTGTTGGGGGGCATGGACCTGACCAGGCAGTCACGGAGGGGACGGTCTTTGCAGAAAGTGGCAGAGGGAATGTAGCAGAGGAAGAGGTGGGGAGTGGTATTGGTGTAACTACGGAAGATGGACTGTTCTACGTAGTCAACGTAGACAGGCATAGCTGGGGCACACACGGGTGCCCATGGCTACTCCTTTGGTCTGGAGGAAGTGGGAGGATTCGAAGGAGAAATTGTTAAGGGTGAGGACCAGTTCAACCAAATGAATGAGAGTGTCAGTGGAAGGGTACTGTTAGGAATGTTGGGAGAGGAAGAAACGGTGGGCTTGGCGGCCCTGGTCATGGTGGATGGAGGTGTAGAGGGATTGGATATCCATGGTGAAGATGAGGCATTGGGGGCTGGGGAAACGGAAGTCTTGGAGGAGGTGGAGGGTGTGGGTGGTGTCTCAAACGAATATGGGGAGTTCCTGGACTAGGGGGGAAAGGACAGTGTCGAGGTAGGTAGAGATGAGTTTGGTGGGGCATGAGCATGCTGAGACAATGGGTCAGCCAGGGTGGTCAGGTTTGTGGATCTTGGGAAGGAGATAAATTAGGTGGTGCGGGGTTCCCAGACTATCAGGTTGAAAGCTGTGGGTGGGAGATCTCCTGAGGTGATGAGGTTCTGTATGATCTGGGAGATGATGGTTTGGTGATGGGGAGTGGAGTCATGGTCAAAGGGACGGTAGGAGGAGGTGTCTTCGAGTTGGCGTCTGGCTTCAGTGGTGTAGTGGTGTAGAATATTCCCCTGGCCTCTGGCACTGCTCGGACGCCATTTGCCATGCGGCTGCTGCAGCTACCATCCCCACGGTGATGGATGACGTGAAATATGTGAAAGAACTTGCAAAATTAACAGCAAAAGAATTTTTAAAAACATTAAAGATGACAAAAAAATTGCAAGCCCATTTTAAAAAGCACACAAAATTATGCTGGATTATAAAGGAATAACAGACTTATTAATCATGTTTTTCATGCTGTTAATTAGAATGGGAGGAGGGTGTTGTTCAATGTAAATGTCAGTAGCAGCCACAAACACGTAAGAAATAGGAGCGGCGCTACCTCATTTCACTATTCAAGCCTCTGCTGCCATAATACGATCATGGCTGCCTCACCGATCCATCTCCAATAATTCTTGAGTCCTTTGTAAATGAAACATCTGTCTACATCAAGATTAAATGGCCTAGGCTCCATTGCCCTCTGAGGTAGATCATTTCGAAAAATAATATTTCTACGGGAGAAAGCAAAATCCACCTCATCTCCATGTTAAATTAAACGTCCGTTAATTTTTAAACAATATCCCCTAGTTCTAGATATCTTTTCAAAGGGAAACATCCTCTCTGTATCTACTTTGTCAAACCTCCTGAGGGAAGGGAAGAGACCCACATTATCGTGGGTCTGGAGTCACATGTAGGCCAGACCAGGTAAGGATGGCTGTTTCCTCCCGAAAGGATATTAGCAAACCAGATGGGTTCATGGTCATCATTCGACTCTTAATTCCAGGTTTTTACTGATTTCAAATACAACTATCTGTCAGGGTGTGAATCGAATTGGGCACGCAGAACATTACCTGGTCTCTGGATTGACAATGCAGTGATGATATCAGGAGAAAATGAGGACTGCAGATGCTGGAGATCAGAAATGAGAGAGTGGTGCTCGAAAAGCACAGCAGGTCAGGCAGCATCCGAGGAGCAGGAGAATCAACATTTTGGGCTTAAGCCCTTCATCAGGATGCTGCCTGACTTGCTGTACTTTTCCAGCACCACACTCTCAACAGTGATAATATCACTAAGCCATCACATCACCTAAAAGTAATGATATTACTTTTATGTTGCAGTTAAATACATAAAAAAATGTTAGTTTAAATAATTTTTCAAGTTTATTTCATGCGATGGGGGCCTGGCTGGTGAGACCAACCCTTATTGCCCATCCCCAAATGCTCTGGAGAAGTCAGGGATGAGCTGACATCTTGATCTGTTGCTGTCCAATGACCAACTGTACCTACATGCTAACAGGTTGCAAATCATATCTCTGCATACAGAGTCTGCTGCATCATTCAATAAGACCATGGCTGATCTGATCATCCTCAACTTCACTGTCCTGCTTTTTCCCTATAACCCTCAATTCCCTTTCTGGCCAAAAATCCATCTACAGCTGTCTTGAACACACTTCGTGACATAGCCTCAATAGCCCTCTGCAGCAAATAATTGCATAGATTCACAATTTTTTGAGAGAAAAGATTGCTCTTCTGTCTTAAATGGGTGTCCCCTTATTCTGGCATTATGACATCTAGTTTTAACTGTCCTTCAAAGTGAAGCAATCTTTCTACCATTACCCTGTCAAGGTCCTGAAGAATCTTTTATGTTTCAATAAACTTGCCTCTAATTCTTCACAGTTCTAATGAGTACAATCCCAAATTATTCAACCTCTTATGAGACAGCGCCTGTATACCTGGATGTGGAGGTGCCAGTGTTGGACTGGGGTGGACAAAGTTAAAAATCACACAACACCAGGTTATAGTCCAACATAGTTAAACATTTTGTGTCCTATGATCCTGCTCCACTAGCTACCTGATAAAGAGCAGTGCTCCGAAAGCTTATACTTCCAAATAAACCCGTTGGACTATAAAGTGGCGTTGTGTGACTTTTAACTCTGTACCTGGAGTTAGACTAGTAAACCTTCTCTGGACTGCATGCAAAACCAATATGTCTTTCCTTAGCTAAGGGGATTAAAATTATTCACAGTATTCCAGCTGCGGTCTGACTGGCATTTTTTTTGGTTTTAGCAAGACTTCCCTACTTTATACTCAACTCCCTTTGAAATAAAGGCCAACATTCCATTTAAATAGTACATTGTTTTTCTATTCTTCCTGCTAATGTGGACAACCTAACATTTTTCCACTTTGTAGCCCATTTGCCAATTTCCTCCCACTCATTCAATACCTTTTTAGACTCTTTTTTTTTGTCATGAGCAGCGCAACCATGAAAATATTACGTTGTTTTAAGAGCTATATTTTAAAAAGTGGACATGAAAAGCATTTGATAAGTTTGTTGGCAGTGTCAGTTCCAGCCACTTATGAAATTCATACATCCCTTGTTTAAGGAAGGACAGTCAATAGAAAGGACTCTCATATAGATTCCATCATGCCTTTCTACTTCATGGATAAAAGAGGTACTGAACTCGTTGACCTCATTGACCTTTCTCAGTATTGTGATTACTCTTAACCCAATATAAATATCTTGGCTGTCTCAAACTGTTAAAGTGTGAAAAACCACAATGCAGAGTGTGCATCAATGCTATTTAGAGATGGACTTTGAACTTCCATTAGATCACAAGGGTAAGAGAGTCATGTTTATTATCCACTTTTACAATTAATAGCAGAAGCTGTTCAGGCAGAGAGACCATCTAAAAGCCATCAAATCAGGTACAAGACAACAACATAGCCACAAAAATAAATTAATTATACTTTGAAAGTGGCTGAAGAACTTTCTCCACAATGAATTCTCAATTCAGGTTTCCTTGAGATTCAACATCCTAGTAATTCAACTACAAAATGTTTTGCAGCATACTGTGGATGCTATGCTTTTACAAAACCTCCACTGTTTCTGAAATATTAAGTCCTCTAAGAAAATATGAACATGGTATGATAGGGACTGAAATTTTTTCAAATTAGTTTTTGCATAAGTGATACAGTCTACAATTCAAGTGAGTGAAATATTGCATTTTTAAAAATGTCCTGAATAATTAAGGCATAATCACGAAACTTCTTTATTTTAAACCCTTAACATTGTGCAGCTATAATTACTTAGAAAGGGACAAATCACCCTAAAGACACATGAACACGCACACACACACATATACACATGCACACGTGCACACGTGCACATACAAACACCCCTCACATATTAACGCCCTCTGATCTCAGACAATTAGAAAATACCTAAATTCTGTTCTTGACACTCTCCTCCACACCTAATTTTGTATTAGCAGCAGATTTGGCTATAGTGCACTCAGTTGCTTCAGCCAAGTCATTTATATAGTTTGTAAATAGTTGAGGCCCAGCACTGATCCTGTGACACTCCTCTAGTTACAGTTTACGAAGTTGAAAAAGACCCATTCATTCCGACTCTCTGTTTCCTGCTAACTAGCCAATCCTGCAACCATGCTAATGTTAGTCATACACTATGTGTAATAATGTTTTGGGCGGTACCTAATGAAATACCTTTATGGAAATCCAAACACATCCTTTATCCACTTTTCTTGGTACATCCTCAAAGAATAAATGGGTGGAACATGACTTTTCTTTCATTGAACCACATTGACTCTGATTGATTGTTTTATGATTTTCTAAACACCCAGCTTCTACTTCCTTCATATTGAATTCCAATGTTTTCCAAATAACAGATGATAAGCTAACTGATCTATGGTTTCCTGCTCTCTGTCTCTTGCCTTACTTGATCAGTGGTGCTACTTTTTCTGATCTCTAATCCATTGAATGGAGTTTAGTTAGCTAGGTTGCTTGGATGGCTAACATGTGATTCAGAATAACATTGACGATACAGTTTTAATTCCCATTCTGGCTGATAGACTTAGGACCTTCCTCTTTGTCCTGTCCTACCTTACTTGGGTTGTTTGCTGAAAATCAAGCCCTGCTATTGCTAGGAGCAAGACCAAAATTAAAGAAAACTAAAGAAAATACATTAAATTCTCAAACTATCACACTTTTAGACCCAGGTTGACAGAAAAAATGAATCTGGCTTGTACTTAATGAGGAATCACTATTTATTAGGTTCTAGCTAAAAGTAGCATTTAAACTAAATTAAGGAATCTCTACAAATTAAAACTGTAAACTCCCTATAAGTTCCACTCTCTCTCTCTCTCTCTCTCTCTCTCCATCTCCCTCACACACACACACAAACACACACGCACACAAAAACACAGACAGACAAACATAAACAGAGAATAAGAATACATTGATAGAGGGAAAACTGGGAAAACAGTTCTTTAGTTTTTGTTCACAAGATATAATAGATTGGCTCCTGCTGATCTAAAGGTTTCTCCCCAACGCTTTTCCAAATACTTCCACTAGTTTACAAAAGACACAGGGTGGCTGTTTCACTTGAAAGGTCCTTGACTTATTCAATTTAAAGTCACATGTTTCACCATCTGCTCAAGGAAAGATAAGCTGGTTTTCTTCAGATTTAAATTGGCTTACTGCAGAGAACTGAGGGAGACAAAGAAAGCACGAGAGAGACAGGTTTTTGTGACTGTTGCAGACCTGCTGATTTCACTTCTGGTCTGAACTAACTTCTCTGTTTTACTCATAGTCCAAGATATTCAAGTAACTGACAACCAATCGCATAGTTGCTGGCTGGCAGAGGACTTTTGCCATTGATAATTAGTCCATAGTCCACAAAACAATCAACTTCATTTGTAAGCAATCCCTCAGAAGCAGTTCATCTGTGCATTGCTAGAATCTACCATGACAAAAATGTTCTTCCTCATTTCAGCACATGATTATGCAAACACTCACAAAAATAAAAAGACACTACCACTGATAAAACATGCCAAACAGGGCCTCACAATAAAGCATGAGCCAACAATGAGCTAAAGACCTGCTTTTGGGCAGAGCACATATGAACATAATGAATTAATGGATAATTTTGAAAGATTAAAACCATTTCTTCAATTATCTCTTCCTTTGAGACCCTAAGATGGTGATCATCAGGTACCATCATCCCATTAGTTTCCTTAGTAATTTTCTTTAGTGATAGCAATAATAATGATTGTTTCAATGTCATCTCTTCTGTTCATTCTTAGGGATTATCTTAGGGATGCTTTTGTCTCTTGCAGCACAAAAACAGATACAAGAAACTTGTTCAAAGTTTCTGCTTTTTCCTTGTTTCTCATTACTAAATCCTCTCGCTTACTTTTTAAAAAATTTATTTTAGCTACTGATTTCCTTTTTAGATACTTGAAGATGCTACTTCTATCCATTTCCTATTTCTTTTTTTTAATTCTCAAATTATAATTTCTCCTCTATTATTTTAAAAGCTACCTTTTTTCTGGTTTCTAATTACTTCCCTCAATTTTCTGGCCTAGCACCTTGTATCTGCAGAATTGCACATCTTATCTTTCAATTTGATGCTATCCTTAACTTGTTAGCAAAGGATGATGCATAATTCCCACTGATTTTCAGTTTCATAATTTAATATGTCTTTGTTTAGAGTTATGAAATAGTTCCTTGAATGTCAATCATTATTTCTTGACAATCTTACCTTTTATCCTATTTTCTGTGTCCGGTTTAGCCAACTCTGTCTTCATAGCTTCACCAATACCTTTTTAAGTTTAAGACACTGGTTCGAACTGCAAATTCTTCTTCTCAAATTGAGTGCGAAATTTTATCATCTCATGATTACTCTTACCTTGAAGACTCTTTACTATGAGATCATGAATTAATCCTGCCTCATTATACTGCACCAGATTTAAAATGGTCTGTCTCCTTGTTTGTTCGAGAACATATTATTCTAAGAATTAGCATGGAAACAGAAATAGTCCACTGAACTTGCTGAGTTTAATTTGCCATTGAATTAGATCATTTCTATCAACACTTCTTTCCTGTGATATTTACATTACAGGACATTGGTTAGGCCACTTTTGGAATATTATATGCAATTCTGGTCTCCCTCCTATTGGAAAGATGTTGTGAAACTTGAAACGGTTCAGAAAATACTTATAAGGATGTTGCCAACTTTGGAGGGCTTTATCTATAGGGAGAGGCTGAATACACGGGGGCTGTTTTCCCTGGTGTGTCGAAAGTTGAGGGGTGCTTTTATAGAGGTTTATAAAATCATGAGGGGCAATAATAGGATAAATAGGCAAGGTATTTTCCTTGGGGTGGGGGAGTCCAGAACTAGAAGGCATAGGTTTAGGGTGAGAGGGAAAGATATATAAGGGACCTAAGGGGTAGCTTTTTCACACAGAGGATGGTGCATGTATGGAATGCATGGCCAGAGGAAGTGGTAGAGGCTGGTACAGTTATAATTTTAAAAGGCATGTGGATGGGTATATGAATAGGAAAGGTTTAGAGAGATATTGGCCAAATGCTGACAAATGGGACTAGATTAGTTTAAGGTATCTGGTTGGCATAGACAAGTTGGACCAAAGAGTCTGTTTCCATGGTGTATATCTCAATGACTCTATGACTTTATGACCTGATATCATTAGTGAGCAGGAATTTACCAAAGAACAAAGGATAAGATAAATCTAACTCAACTATCTAAATATCACCAGTTTGAAATATTTTAAAACCAAGGGAAAATCAAAACGCCATCTACTTTCCAACACCATTACTTTATAATTAATCAAAATCCAGAGAAATTTATTCTCCATCAAATCTGCTGGTTTTACTTAAATGTTTCTTCTGAGTTCCAGTCCTGACTACTCATGCAATATGAGCTTAGATTTCCTGTCTTTATAATCAAACACTCCTAATCTAGACATTTCACAAATTGCACTCTTTCATGAAGATAACTGATCTCTTTTTTTTTATCTGACTAATCTCCTTTCTAGGAGAAACTAGACTTGTATCTGATCCCAGTTAGATCTCCTTCAAATCAGCCAGAAACTTGTTGATCTCTAGATTCTTCCAAGCTACAATCAATTCTTGATCAATCTAAACCAAAAAACAAGCCAATGTCTCTCAATGTTTTACCTCTTCAGTCAAAAATTCCCACAATGTAAGTTTCATCAACAATCCAGAAGCACATAATGGTTTAAAAGTCATGGTTCTGGAACGACTGGTCTTACTAATCATGAAATCCTTTCAAAGAAATAGACAGACATGCACATGCTCCTAGTCTGAAATCCAAATGCTAATAAAAAAAAATTACATTAACACATATACATCACATATCATTCACCATATCATTTTGTTTATGAACCCATAACTCTAAGTTTGTTTACTAACAATCTTTGAACGCATGCTCAAGGTTAAATTTGCCAATGTAATTTGTTTAATCTTTATGAAGGTTAAATTGCCCATGATTATGATCAATACTATCTTACAGGTGCCATTGTTAACGGACTCATACAGTATAGTTACTGTGAGGGAGCCGATAAACTAATCCCATGAGTAAATTCTTCCATTTGAAATTTATAATCTCTACCAAACTGATTCAATGATTGTGATTTTCTAGATTTGGAGGTGCTGGTGTTGGACTGGGGTGTACAAAGTTAAAAAATCACACAACACCAGGTTATAGTCCAATAGGTTTAATTGGAAGCATTAGCTTTCGGAGCGCCGCTCCTTCATCGGTTGGTTGTGGAGTATAAGATCATAAGACACAGAATTTATAGCAAAAGTTGACAGTGTGATGTAACTGAAATTAAATATCAAAAAAGACCTGGATTGTTTGTTAAATCTCTTGTCTTTTAGAATGATAATGTTGGTTTCAGTTCTTTTATATGTAAATTACAGAACTTCTGTAAAAGTTACATTCTCAAGTGAACTTTAGTAATTAGTGTCATGTCGGCCCAGATAATGAATTTAATGTGTGAGCTGCACTGTGTGAGACTGTCTGAGCCGCAATGTTCAGACTGATTCGAATCTAAAACTGATTAACAGCCCCAATCAGGGAACCCCTTTCTTTGAGGCCTACCTGGCTGACCTCGTTACATCCCTCCCTGTCTGAGTCTGAGAGCATAAGCAGATCCTTTTCCTTGGAGAGTCTCCTGGAGTGTTTAGCACTGGATCAGATTCCTCCTACTCTGCATTGGAGACAGGCAACATGCAATGTACAGGAGCTTACCTATTGCACTAGGAACACCTCAATAGAATTTTAATTTCTTCTTCAAAAATACACAGCACAAAGAAAATTATAGCATAGCAACAAGCCCTCTAAGCCTGTGCTAATCCAGATCCTCTATCTAAACCTGCCACCTATTTTCTAAGGATCTGTATCCCTTTTGCTCCCTGCCCATTCGTGTATCTGTCTAGACACATCATAAATGATGCTATTGTTCCCGTCTCTACCACCTTCGCTGGCAACGTGTTCCAGGCCCCCACCATCCTCTGTGTAAAGAACTTTCCACACATATCTCTTCTAAACCTTTCCCCTCTCACTTTGAACTCATGACCCCAAGTTATTGCGTTCCACTCTGGGAAAAAGCTTCTTGCTATCAACCCTGTTTATACCTCTCATGATTTTGTAGACCTCAATCAGATCCCTTCCTCAACCTCTGTCTTTCTAATGAAAAAATCCTATTCTATTCACCCTCTCTTCATAGCTAGCATCCTCCATACCAGACAACATTCTGGCAAAGCTCCTCTGCACCCTTTCCAAAGCATCCACATCCTTTTGGCAATGCGGTGATCAGAACTGTATGCAGTACTCCAAATGCCACCAAACCAAAGTCCTATACACCTGTAACTTGACCTGCCAACGCTTATACTCAATACCAAGTCCAATGAAGAAAAGCATGCGTATGCCTTCTTGATCACTTTACTGACCTGCGTTGCCACCTTCGGGGAACAGTGGATCTGAACACCCAGATCTCTTATATGTCAATTTTCCACAGGACTTTTCCATTTACTGTATAGTTTGCTCTGGAATTGCATCTTCCAAAATGCATCACGTCTCATTTGCACAGATTGAACTCCATCTGCCATTTCTCTGCCCATCTCTCCAATCTATCTATATCCTGCTGTATTCTCTGACAGTCCCCTTCACTATCTACTCCTCCATCAATCTTGGTGTCATCTGCAAACTTGCTAATCAGGCAACCAATACCTTCCTCCAAATCATTTATATATATCACAAACAATAATGGTCCCAGCACGGACCCCTGTGGAACACCACTGGTCACTAGTCTCCATTTTGAGAAACTCCCTTCCACTACTACTCTCTGTCTCCTGCTGCCTAGCCAGTTCTCTATCCATCTAGCTAGAATACCCTGGACTGCATGCAGCTTCACCTTCGCCATCAGCAACCTTCATGTCATCTCCATCCCTGATTCAGAAGTCACATCAACACTTGATGGAGAGGGTGAACTCATGGATTCCTGTAGTCTTTCTGACTGTTCCAAGGAGAAAGTGAGGACTGCAGATGCTGGAGATCAGAGCTGAAAAATGTGTTGCTGGAAAAGCGCAGCAGGTCAGGCAGCATCCAAAGAGCAGGAGAATCGACGAAGGGCTCATGCCGGAAACGTCAATTCTCCTGCTCTTTGACTGTTCCAAGGGGCAGGATATGTTTTGCCCCCACACCGTTTGCGAATTTGGCAGCTTGCATACAGCCCACATATTTGTTCATGATCATCGCATGTACGTGAACTTTATATGTCACTGGTCCTGACCTCAATCTCTTACATGCTAGACCATTCCTGTGGTTCCTACACCACACTTTGTTCACTGTATCAAACCGTCTCTTTTGCTTGGTGGAGTCATGTGTCCGACATTGGTATTCCTGATGCCATTTCACCCTGCAAACTCTACCCCTATCCAAGTCCAGGAAGATCATACTTAACCAGGTGCATAATCTTCTACTCATGAGCAATTCTGCTGGAGCTAGCCCGGCAGTTGCATGGGGGATTATCCAATAATCAAATAAGATCCATACCAATTTTGTATCTAGTGAGGCTGTAGGCTGTTTCTTCAAGACTTATCTTTAAAATTTGGACTGCTCTTTCTGCCAGGCCATTTGATGATGGGTAGTCTGGAGTTGACCATATATGTCGAACCCCATTTGACTTTAGGAAATACCTAAATTCCATGTTGGTAAACAATGGCCAAAAATGGACCAACACTTCTGAGATGATGTCTGTTGAAAATGATACACATAGTCTTTCTATTGTCATTTCTGTGTTTGATGAATGAACTCTATGCACGTCCAACCACTTTGAGTGGATGTCTACATGACTCAGAACATTGAGCCCATGAAAGGCCTGAATAGTTGATGTGTAACTGAGTCCAAGGTCTACCTGACCATTCCCACAGATATGGGGGGAGTTTCTGACAATAATTTGTGCCCTTCCTGGCATGCTGAGCACTTTCCCACCAAAACAGCTGAGACTGCATCCAAGCCAGGCCACTAGACATAACTTCTCAGCATCTGGCAGCAGTCTTTGCTCAGGACAATCACTCTTGCTCTCTATAACAATATGCTGACCATTACAGTGAACTGGTCTCTCTGGGTCCAAAAATGTTGCAATTTATGTTGTGACGGCCCTTTCGTTTCCCCCATCTTCACCAGTTATTCAGTTTTGACAGGACTGGATCCTTTGACATCAAAAATCTGATATCAGCTGTGACTGGGACTATGTCCGGAAAATTTAATACAATTATCGACTCTATTGGGTGTACCATTGCTGGTGTATCTGTTAAAAGGAGGTGGCTCAAGGCATCCACATTTGCTTCTCAGGCTCCCAGTGTTCTATCATGTAACTTTAAACACCTAGTGTTACAGCCCACTGTTGAATGCAGCCCGTAGCTATGGCGGCACTGCCTTGTACTCTTTAGGCAGATGATGTCTAGGTTTGCGTTCTGTTATTATCACAATTTTTCATCCATAAAGGTATTGGTGGACCTTCCAAATATGACCACCAATCCTTCTTTCTCAATTGGGTACATTTATGTTCTGCATTAGCCAAGATCTTAGATGCATACATTATTGGACATTCCTCTCCATTAGGCTACCAATAAGCTAATACCACCCAATGCCATACAGGGAGGCATCGCATGTCAAGACCAGATCTTAGAGCTCTCTTGGAATCATAGTGTACCAACACCTGAGAGGATGATAACTGTTTCTTTATTTCCCTGAAGCATAGGGCTTGGCTGTGACCATTTCTAAGCTCTGGCATAGGTGAGCGAGCCAGGGCATCTTTGATCGCCCTCACTTTGTATTGCAACATTGTAACCTGGTCTTGTCAACTCTGTAGCCCATGTAGGTCACTTGAGGGGCCTGGAATACACATTTTTCCTTTCTTAGGCGTGTGCCCACCTTGGAAAAGACACCATAAACCTTAGTCTAAATTTTCTAGTTGCTCTGTATTTGTTTTCCCTAGACAAGTGGTCATCTAGATAAGTTATTACCTGACAAAGACCTTACAAAGTGTTCTCCAAAGATTGCTGAAAGATTGAACAGGTTGATGATACCCCAAATGGCAGTCTCATATATTGGTACAAGCCCTAATGGGTATTAATTGGGAAGTTGAGTTGGCCTTTAGCTAGTAGGCACTTTTGCATAGTTACATCATTAAACCCACTCTCATCACCACTGAGATAACTCCATAGGGGCCAGTATCCCGTCACCAAGTCACCCTTTGTTTACACATGAGAAGTTCTTGACTCTAGTAGTACTGCCTCTTCAGAGTCAGCTCTCAGAGCGTCAGACTGTCTTAAACTCCTCTTTTATCTGTCAGTCAGGGCTCTCTGATTGGGTCAGATTAACTGCCCCAATCCGGGAACTCATTTTCCATGAGATCCAGCTGTCTGACCTTGTTACAATCACTTACAGTAGCTTTAATACTTTACCTCGATGATCTATAATATAACACAGTATTTATATCTCCATGGTATTAGATTTGGTCTGCCCAGTTTAAAGAAAAAAAGAGACACTGTAGAACTTATTCAAAGATTCTGCTTCCACCACATTTTCAGAAATAGAACTTCAAAGACTGATGACATTCTGAGAAAAGAAAAGCATGCCTCATCTCTATTGTAAAAAAGTGACTCATTACTTTTAAATAGTGACACTTAGTTCTAGATTATCTCACAAAAGACCCAAAGAAATGCTGACATAGCTCGGATCCTTTTCCAAACTTCAGACATAGCGATAAATTCAATGGACATTTGAACAGAAAAACCATTAATGATTGAGATGAAAGATTGCAGTAAGGTGTTTTTGAAGACTATGCAATCTAATGTTGCTCAGTCTACAAGAATTATTCTTCCATCTCCATATCCTCTCTTCACATCTACCCACATTGCCATCAAGGCTCTTCAGGATCTTACATGTTTCAATTAAATTGCCTTTTAATTTTCCTCATAAGACAACCAGGCCCATAATAGGTATGAGTCAGTAAACGTTCTCTAAATTACTTCAAATGTATGAATATCTTCTTTAAATAAGGCAACTGAGAGTGCACACAATATTCCAGATGTAGTCTCACTAGTGCTCTGTATAACTGAAGCATTACTTTCCTACGTTTTGTATTCAATTTCCCTTATAACAAGTTATAAAATGCTATTAGCTGTCTTAGTTTCCCGATATGCACACATACTAGCCTTTTGTAATTCAAATACGAGGACATTGTCTGCATTTCAGTGCTCTGCAATTTTTTACCATACAGGTGATATGGGGGTCAAAAAGTGTGACGCTATAAAAGCATCCGGCAGCATCCAAGCAGCAGAAGAATCAATGTTTCAGGTATAAGCCCTTCATCAGGAATGTCTCCAACCTCCACCATCCTTAGTCCTCATTTTCTCCATACAGGTAATAGGTTTCTTTTTCATTCTTCCTACCAAAATGGACAATTTCGCATTTTCCGACAAAAGACCCCATTTGCCAAATCTTTGCCCACTAATTTAACTTTTCTACATTGTTATGGAATTCCCTTATGTCCTCTTCACAACTTACTTTTCTGTCATTGCATTATCTTCAAATGTGGCAACCATGCTTTCTATCCTTTTATCAAGTCACATCTATGAATTGTAAACAGTTGAGGTCCCAGCATTCCATGTGGCAAACTGGTCATTACATCCTGCCAAACAGAGAAAGACTCAGTTATGCCTACTCACTGCACCCTGTTAGCCAGCCAATCTTCCATTCATGCCAAGTCCTACCCTCTCCACCATGAGCTTTTACTTTCCACAATAACATATGACGTGGCTTTTAATCAAATATCTTTGGAAATCTAAGTATGGTATAGTCATTTTATAGTCAGCTCAAAGGACTTCATTTGATTGGTTAAGCATGATTTATCTTTTACAAAATTGTGTTGATTTTGCCTGATTCCCTTGAACTTGAACTTTTCTAATTGCAGTGCTACAATGGTTTTATTAATAATTTTTTAACATTTTCCCTATGTTAGATGTTCTGCTAACTGGCCTATAGTTTCCTGCTTTCAGTGTCCCTCTCTTTTTTTGAATTAAAACGTTACGTGTGCTATCTTACAAACTAATGAGACCTTTCCTGAAATTAGGGTGTTCAGGAAGATCAAAACCAAATCTCCGGTGATTGCAATTTTCCTGAGTTTGTCCCTTTCATCCATTTCCTGATTCTTAGTTGTTTCTGGGATGTTCTTTATATTCTCTAAAGTGAAAGGTAATGTGAAATACCATTCCATTCACCTGACATCTCCTTATTTTTCCATTACCAGTTCTCCACAATCAAATTCTTCAAGATCAATCTTTATTTTGATATTTATTTTCTTTTTTGAAATATTTATAGAAGCTCTGGCTTTTTAAAAATATTTTTGGGCAACTTCCTCTCGTGCTCTAATTTATCCCTTGCCAGTTTTGGAAGGGGTTTAGATTTCATATGTCTGCAGCAGCAATCAGCTCAATTAAATCAAATTCCTGCTTGCCCTCTATAGAATAAAGCCAATGCCATTTTAATCATCCACTCACATTCACATAACTTAAGGTAACTTTCTGCCAAACAGAAAAGATATTGGTAAAACATCACTGCTGATCTGCAGACAGTGGGGCCGTACTCGCTCATCTGCTAGTGTTCAGGGTAAGTGAAAGGACCAGAATAGGGAAGGGTTTCCGTGCACCTGATGGTAAAGAAAGGAGCAAAATATGGAACAAGGCATCTCTTGCTTATTCTGCACACAAGCATTGCAAAGAAAAACAGTCACTGAATGCTATCTTCAGCATCCAGGCAGTTTCTACTTTGTGTTCACCTGGACGGAAAGCCAAAATGACTACTTACTCCAATCAAAGTTCCATTAGCCTGGATGGAACCTGCTGTCCATTTGGATCAAAGTCCCATCTCTCTGTCAGTTGTAAGGGCATAACATAATATTCCTTTAGACAGTGATTACTGGCAATTCTGCACAAAATGGCATTGTCTATCCTGTTGACTAAAATTACAGGAATGTAAGTCAATGAACTAATAATTATTATATTTGGGGTGTTTTTTTTTGGAGTTGGGATTAGGCATTTTATGGTTTGTTATGAATCTTTTCATTCAATGAATGACCAGAGAGTGTCTGATACTGACACTCATTCAACATGTGAAATGAGGGAAAGAATTTAATTTAGAACATAAATCTGAAATGAGAAGTGTGGCAATAAAACATATTAACAGCCTCTTATAAATTAAGTGCTTGGCTTGAAGTGTTGGTGAATAAAGCTGTTTTGTCCACATTCTCAAACGTTTGACTCAGAATACCTCTGGTAGCAACAGAAAAATGCCAAGTGACACATTTGCCAGAATGAACACTATACTAAAAAAATTGTGGATATTGAAAATTAATGATGTTTGTACTCATTCTGATAAACATTAGACTGTCATACTTTAGGCCCATAATAAATGAATGGGGCTAGTAAATGGTCCTTCTACTTCTCCCTAGACCATATATCAACTGATTTAAAGAGAAATTATAGGTGAATCTCTAAAGGATGTGCTTCATCAGCAAGGTGCAGTGAAGCACAAGCTATTCAGAACGTGCAGGAGATGTCATTTGCATGTTTGGAGTGGATGAAACCTCCTCGAAGACAGTATCAGCATGGCCTGAGAGTGTGGTGCTGGAAAAGCACAGCAGGTCAGGCAGCACCCGAGGACCAGGAAAATCGACGATTTGGGCCGGAACCCTTCATCAGGAATGATGCAGTCCTAATCATTCAGAGGGACAATGTACAAAATTAGTTTGCACATTCTTGTGCTATCAATGGAGGCCTGAATGGATTCATCAGCCACTGTTGCAATGAAAGTTTTGTTCCAAACATAAACATCAAGCCAATTTTGAAGTACTTGTGGTACAATGGATTTGCTTGAAATGAGTCAGTCTTGCTTACTGTCAGAGTGCTGGGTATTAAGTTTCAGGAGTATGTAATTTCTGGGGGAAAGCACATGGATATTTCTATACCGCGGAGAAAATGAGGACTGCAGATGCTGGAGATCAGAGCTGAAAATATGTTGCTGGAAAAGCGCAGCAGGTCAGGCAGCATCCAAGGAACAGGAAATTCGACGTTTTGGGCATAAATTCCTGATGAAGGGCTTATGCCCGAAACGTCGAATTTCCTGTTCCTTGGATGCTGCCTGACCTGCTGCGCTTTTCCAGCAACACGTTTTCAGCTATTTCTATACCGCACCTTACTTTGTGACACTAAGGAGTAGGGTCCTGCATGACAACATGCAAATTATCAGACAGCCTTTACCTTGGGGCATCTGGACAGGATAGATACTGGAGCAGCAAATTGAGAGCTTTGACAGCTATGCCTTGATGTTATGTCAGAGACTCTATCATCCATGAGTTAAAGGCAACTGCTATCTTGATAACCAATGAAGGTACAGCTCCTGTGTCCTATAATCAATTTCCAGATCCTTAATTTTTTGCTGCATGCTCTCCCTTCCAGCATGGTTTCCTTTGTGCGACAGAATATCCAGCAAGTGGTGACAGTGACAGAGGGTACTGAGAGGGGAGTCGAACAGTTCAATGGACACTCTCTGGAAGAAATGGTTTCTTTTAGTGAAGGATGCCTCATGGGGAGAAAAATCAGAAAAACAAAAGATTTCCTTAATCAAACATAAACCAGGGGCTTAAATCCATGATTTATGTGTCTTCCTTTTTCAACCTTCATTTCATGCATGTTTGTAGTAACCTGATGACAGTGGAATAAAGAATCCTTGCTTCATGACCTTTGGGCTGTCTTGTTTGTTCAATTCTTATGTTATTCTGGGAAGTCAGTCTCCGCACAGATTCCTTTCAGCAGGTATAAATCTCAACCATAAACCTGGCTAATAGTGTTAAGGCAGGTCCAAACCAACAATTCAAGGCATAGAAAATACCTTTACAGCATATACTGTTTGATGTTTCCTCCACAATCTGCTCAGAGGCATAGCTAAAGATCTTGGATGGCACACAAAAAAAGAAAAATAGTATCCTGGTTTAAGATGTTTTCAATTACTTCTGGAAAGAAGAAAAGCTGCAAGAAGTGTTTAACATAAACAGTAAATAATTAGGTGGAAAACTTACTTAAAATCAGTTGGAAAGAAATGAGGCACCTGGAGAGAAGTTTAGAGGAAACTCTCTCACCCTTGTCCTTACTTGGACTGGGTTGTTGATATTGAGAGTACTGTGAAGGTGCAATAGTCAGAAATTTCCCCAAACTACTCTCCCTTCTTTATCATCATTTTGCTGAAGTACTTGGTGTGAGGTGGCAACCGCATAACTGAGAACCTCTGAGGAAAGTCTTCACCACAATAAGTCTATCTTTAATATGTCTATAATATAAAAGGTGTGCAAACTTTCAATGGCATTGATATTTCAGGACCACATCATAATCCACTCTCCATAATAAGCTCTGGGTCAGATACAAGCTTTTGAAACAGGCAGCACTAATTTGCAACCTGTACTGAAACTGCTAAATAGTGTATTGTTGGTAATTATCAGGTAAATGCTATCTATACCCAGAATCACGAATTGATATAACAGAAGATTGAGCCTTCTAGATCTTAGCTCCATCACACAAGTTTAATACCTATTAAATTTATCCTTAGTCACACCAAATAGAGTGTACATAATACTTAGGCTCAAAGAAAAATTAAAAGGTACTCTCAGTGACAGGAAATTCATATGGAGAAAATAAATGACCCTTTAAACTTATGGTTGGACTTTTATTTTCATACATTACAGCGCCAAATTGAGGTATTTAGCCATTCTCTTCATCCTAAATGCCAATTCTCTTTAACTTTGACATCACTATCAATGTTACCAGCTCTTAACATTTCAGTAGAAAAATCTGCCACATTTCATGTTTTGTTAAAAATCCCATAACACCAGGTTATAGTCCAACAGGTTTATTGGAAGCACTAGCTTTCGGAGTACTGCTCCCTCATCAGGTGGTTGTGCAGCTGAAAGTGCAATGCTCCAAAAGCCAGTGGTAAATCTGTTGGACTATAAAGTGTTGTTGTGTGATTTTTAACTTTGTTCACCCCAGTCCAACACCGGCACCTCCAAATTATTCCTGTTTTGTGTCATTGTCCAGTGCCACCTGAGGGAAATTACACTGAAGGAACATGCAATTTTTCTTTTTTTTAATTCATTCATGGGGTATGAGCACTATTAGGTGATATTTATTGCTTAGCCAGAGTTGCCCTTGAGGAGGTGGAGCTGTGCTGCCTTTTTGAATTGCTGTAGTCTTTGTACTTTACTTGCCCTGCAGTAACATTAGAGAGGGAGTTCCAGGACCTTGACCCAGTGACAATGAAAAAATGGTGTTGCACTTCTAAGTCAGGATGGTGTAAGAATGGATCAGAGACAAAAACAGAAATAGCTGGAAAAACTCAGCAGATCTGGCAACATGTGCAGTGAGAACTCATGGCTAACATTTCAGGTTGAGTGACCCTTCCTCAGAATGGAAAATGGATCATTCTGTTCTGTGAGAATGGATCAGCTCTACAAAACCTAGGAGGCCCATTTTCTGATGCTATTAAGGTGAAAATATCCTCTTCTGAGTTCAGAAAAAGAGGGATGTGTAAGGGAAGTTCTGTGACCAGAGGAGACAAATACTGAAAAGCATTTGAAAAGGCCCCATCTTCCCAGATATGCAAAGCACACTTCTTAATATCTTTGGAGATAGAAATGTATTGTCCCCTGAGGTGTTCCAACATTTGGTTGCATGGAACTTACATAGGGCAGCTAAAGATTGGGATATTGTGAAATCGTGGGAATAATTAAAAAAAAACATAGAGCGATCTCGTTCACATAAAAAAATTGTAAGACAACAACCTGTAAGTGTTTTGAGGAAAGCAACAAGAAGTTTCTCTATGGTTGAAGGTTGACTGCAAGGATTGCAAGCATATTATTAGTGCAACTGCTTTACTTGGGAGGAGGAGTCAGACACTGCTCTTATTAACTTAAAGATTTTAAGTCATTTTGTTCCTCTGTTATTTGTTGTGCATTTTTTTGATAGCTGCTAATGTTGTGGTTTATGTGTTGCGATTTGAAACAGGTGTGGAAAGTACTCTTGCATTTGAAGTGTAAAGTTGCTACATTTATATGAAAAGAAGATATGAGAGGCATGATTTCTCATAAATCAGCCAAATATAGTTTCCCCTTGCCTGGTCACCACCGTTTGAATTGCAAGTTCACTTTTGAAAGTAGGATGTTGTATTGGGTGTTAATTTATAGTAAAATAGTACTCACCATTCACAGTTCAAGCAGCAAATTCAGACAAGTGCATAGCTACATGTGAGAATCCAGAACTTGCTGCCTGAGGTATTCCACTCTGCCATCTGGCTTCCTGCTTCTCCATACAAAAGTAATGAAGAGCTGAAAATGTGTTGCTGGAAAAGTGCAGCAGGTCAGGCAGCATCCAAGGAGCAGGAGAATTGACATATCGGGCATGAGCCCTTCTTCAGGAAAAGTAATGAAGAGCCTTACATCACTGATGATGAACAAACTCACCACAGAAAGTTGAACTCATCAATTTCAATCTAAGGACCCTGTTTAAAGCTGTGATAATCCAAATTACTGCCAAACAATTCTTTTACTTTCTAAATGGATTTTTATAAGCATTGAGGTTTGCTTTTTGACAGGAGGCCAGAGACCAACAGTGTAACACAAGGATTGATCCTGGGTCCACTGATATTCATCAACTGTATAAACGATTTGGATGAGAATTTAGGAGGTATGATAAGTAAGGATGACACCAAGATTGGTGGACAGTGAAGAAGGTTCTCTGGGAATGCAGTGAGATCTTGGTCAACTGGACCAGTCGGCTAAGGAATGGCAGATAGAGTTTAGTTGCGATAAATGTGAGGTATTGCGTCTTGATGGGTCAAACCAGGGCAGGACATACACAGTCAATGGCAGGGCCCTGGGGAGTATTATGGAACAAAGAGATCTCAGGATACAGATTCATAACTCCTTGAAAGTGAAGTCACAGGTAGACAGGGTGGTGAAGAAAGCTTTCAGCAAGCTTGCTTTCATCTGTCAGAGCATTGGATATAGGAATTGGGGCATCTTGTAGCAGCTATGTAAAACATTAGTGAGACGACTTTTAGAGTACTGCATGCAGCTCTGATTGCCCTTCTAGAGAAAATATACTATTAAACTAACAAGAGTGCAGAAAAGATTTACTAGGATACTACCTAGACTGGAAGTTTAGCGTTATAAGGAGACTGGGACTTTTTCCCGTGGAGCATAGGAGACTTTTAGATGTCAATAAAATCATAAGAGGCATAGAAAAGATAAATAGCCAATAGTTTTTCTCCATTGTAAAGGGGTCTAAGGCTGGAGGAGATTAGTTTAAGGAGAGAGGGAAAGATACAAAAGGATCCAGAGGAGCAATTTTTTCAAACAGAGGCTGGAACAAGCTGCCAGATGTAGTGGTAGAAGTAAGCACAATTTTGTCATTTAAGAAACATTTAGACAGGTACATGGATACAAAGGTATGGAGAGCTGTGGATGAAATGCAGACAAATGGGATTAGGTTAATTGTGTAAACGAGGTGGCATGGGCAAGTTGTGCTGAAGGGCCTGTTTCCATGCTCTAGATCTCTCTGATTCTATGACTATGACCTGCAGACCCTAATTTTCAGACCCTTCATTAGAAATATTCCATTTTCTTTTTGTCTTTTCCTTCTGTCTTATTTTAGCTCTCCCTACAACCAACTACCCTTTCCCTCTTTTTTAAAAAAATTCTGTACCTGATTTGACCTTGATTCACTGCTGTATCTCACACATGTTCACACTTCTGGTTCACACTTTGCGATGGTCATTAATACATCTTCCACTACAATTAGCTTTGTGGTCCCCTGAATGCCTTGAGGAAGGTGTCACGTCATTTAAATCTCCCACTTGCTGAAAATTGTCTTGCAGAAAACTCATAGGAACTGAAATGGGTCAGAGAAGTCTTAAATGACAAACGCCATAGGTTCACTGCATGTGGTTTGTCCCATTATTTTATTGTACTCCATGGCTGCCAAATGTCTAAAAGCTGCTGCAAAAGGACTGAACCATATCAACTGGATAGACAGACCCCAGGTTTAGTTATCAATTGGTGGTGTGTTAAATTCTGCCAGTTATTTGGGCCCTCACTTTCCATCTACAGTCTAACAGCCAAACATGAATGAGATATGATCCTCAAAATCTAAATTGCCTTTTCATCTGGGCTGTTAGGTGGTTGTACAATAATATATAAAACAAGACCCTATATTCTCTCACTGGTGGATCCCTGACAGGCAATGGTCTTCTTCTTACATCCTACCTAATGATTATCCTTTAACCAATGTCACTGAAACAGATAATCTGATAATTATTCACTGCTGTTTGTGGAAGCTTGCTGTTTATGTACGGGTGCCCTGATGTTTCCTACATTACAAAACTGGTATAGATGAAATGCACTTCTTTGGCCATACATTGCTTTGAGAACTTCAGGCTTGTAAAAGCTACTGTGTACAGTTGATGCAAATGTTTCTTTCTCCCTCCTTTCTGTGTCTTCTCAGAGCACAATGGAGTTAATCTGACATTGTTCACCTCTGGAGTGCCAGGCCATGCTGATAGGAGACAGTGAGGTCTGCAGATGCTAGAGATCAGAGTTGAGAGTGTGTTGCTGGAAAAGCACAGCAGGTCAGGCAGCATCCGAGGAGCAAGAGAGAACACAGTTAGTGAGAAAACACAAAGTATTAAGGAGCTAATCCACTTTAACAAATACAACCTCACTCATAAAACTGTGCTTCAACAAATACCCTTTCTGCACATTATTAGCTATAGACTACCTAGGCATGAATATAGCTGCACTAGCACTTACCACGGTTGGATGTCTTGATGTAGCATGCTTTAAGCAATTGAATGAAGTCAAAAATTGGATTTGAATAAAGCCGGTTATTGGATTCGAATAAAGCTGGTTATTGGATTCAGATGTTTCTTCCTTGTGCACAACTAAAGGAGCGTAAGAGGAAAATTGTCATCGTGTAGACGCTTTATTTTTATTTGCTCACCGGACGTGGGCATTGCTGGCTGGGCCAGAATTTATTGCCCATCCCTAGTTGCCCTT
Organism: Hemiscyllium ocellatum; assembly: GCF_020745735.1. Lineage (NCBI taxonomy): Eukaryota > Metazoa > Chordata > Chondrichthyes > Orectolobiformes > Hemiscylliidae > Hemiscyllium > Hemiscyllium ocellatum. The sequence goes on from NC_083404.1 coordinate 54,958,201, forward strand.
ACAAAGGGGATGATGAGCTGCTTTCATGAATTGCTGCAGTCCATGTGCAGTAGATTGACATACAATATCCTTATGGAGGGAATTCCAGGATATTGACCCAATGACACTAAAGGAATAGTGCTATATTTCCAAGTCAGGATGATGAGTGGTTTGCAGGATAACTTGCCGGTGGTGACATTCCCATGTATCTGTTGCCCTTGTCCTTCTAGATGGAAGTGGTCAAATGTTTTGAACATGCTATCTAAGGATCATTTGTGAATTTTTACTGTGCATCTTATTGATAACATACCCTGTAACTACTGAGCATTGAAGGTCTGGTAAGTAGATGCTTGTGGATGTGGCTCCAATCAAGTGGGTTGCTTTATCCTGGATGATATCAAACTTCTTGAGTGTTGTAGGAGCTGCACCCATCCAGACACGTATTCCACAACACTCCTGACTTGTGCCTTGTAGATGGTGGACAGGCTTTGGGGAGTCAAGAGGTGAGTTACTTGCCACAATATTCCTCACATCTGTCCTGGTCTTGAAGCCACTGTGTTTATGTGGCAAATTCAATTACCCATGTGTATGGCAATTGGGTAAGTCCCTTAAATCTACATGTCTTGTTACCTGTCGAGGCTCTGTTTTTTTTACATTCGCTCATGTGATGTGGCTATTACTGGCTCATCCTGTTTCTAGTTAGCCTTGAAAAGGCAGATCACCCATATCTTCTCAAGTGCAACTATGGGCAGCACGGTGGCACAGTGGTTAGCACTGCTGCCTCACAGGCGACTGACTGTGTGGAGTTTGCACATTCTCCCTGTGTCTGCGTGGGTTTCCTCCGGGTGCTCCGGTTTCCTCCCACAGTCCAAAGATGTGTGGGTCAGGTGAATTGGCCATGCTAAATTGCCCGTAGTGTTAGGTAAGGGGTAAATGTAGGGGTATGGGTGGGTTGCGCTTCGACGGGTAGGTGCGGACTTGTTGGGCCAAAGGGCCTGTTTCCACACTGTAAGTAATCTTATAATAAATCCTGATCCAGTCAGCGATGCCCACATCCCGTGAGTTTTACTTTAAAAAAGACATATACAAAGCAACTTGAAAAGAACTACTGAGTATTAGAATTACCCATATGCCCAATCACTCTGTTAACAACCTATGAAGTACAAATTAGGAGCAGGACTCAACAGTTCAGCTCTTTCGCATCTGCTCCTTAATGTAATGAGATCACGGCTGACCTGAATATCGCCTCAAATTCACTTATCCAGCTATTCCGATAACCTTTATTCTGATAACCATTGACTCCCTTTCGCTCAAGAATCTACCTACTCCCGTCTTAAAAATATTTAATGACACTGCCTTCACCACGTTCAGAGGAAGTCCACTCCAAAGATTCTTGAGTCTCTGACAGAAAAAAATTGCTCCTTAAATGGGTGACCCCTCAATTTTAAGTGATGTCTCCTAGATTTAGTCTGTCCCACGAGAGTCAGTCCTTGTCAATTCCCCTCAAGATCTTATATGCTTCAAAAATTATGTTGCTGGTAGTTATTACAGTTGGGCACAGGGAAAATATGTTATTGAAACAATTTTATGGTCAAGGTGGAAATCACATGAGCGATTATCAGAATATTTTTTGACCTCCATTTATTAAGAAATATGTTTTACCAGAATTGCCAATTAAACAAGATATGAGCAGTATATACTGTGATATACTTCCAAATGTTTGCAGTTTCTTCAATGACATCATTGACAGGGGCATTGTGAAATTTCTTGTGTTGTTCGGAAGTCTATGGCAAGAAAGCATACCCATCAAATTCAGACCAGGTTATTGAGGGGAGAGGATAGGAAACACAATTGACAGGGACTGTAAGAAGCATTGAACTTCTTCCTACCTGAAGCAGTAGATGTGTGAAAGAACGACTTTTGCTGGTCAGGGTTATGACGGGATAGGCAGCCGAGTTGGGGTAAATTGGATTAGGATGCAGCTCAATCATGATCTCATTAAATGGTGGAAGGGTCTAGAGTGTTTGAATGTCCTACACCTGGTCTTCTGCTCCATACAACCCTAACAATATGCAGCAGCTCTTTCTGAGCTGTTGTGCCAGTCCTCTCACGCCCAGCATTGCACTGTGTTTTGATGTCAACTCATGATCAACCTCTTGCATTCAGATCCATATAGTGCTCATATGTAGTACTGGCCTCTGTAACTGGCTGAAACCTCATTGGCTATTTGAAATGAATTCCTGAACACAGCAGGCTTGCCCCTAACCAGTTAGTGCCTCTCTGCATCTATGTGAATGATGGTGTTTGACCATTTGACCAGAGACCTGAATGGATCACATACCCTCATGGGATGCAGGTTAACTATACAGAACTGGTCCAAGGGATGGCTTTGTAACCACAATCCAGTACCCTTGCTTCTTAAAGATTTGTAGCCATGAAATTTTTATACAAAACCTCATAGCTGTGAGCTGCACAGGTCATCATGATAGAAATGAGCTGGAGCTTATGCCTGTCAATGGGAGTTTGCAGCACTTTGGGCACACTGTCTTCATCTGGTAACTAGCGTTGGAGGAAGCAGAGAACAGCATAGCTACTTATGCCAGGAAGGTACCACTCTCACCACACAGTTGCCATTTCCCTCATGTCCCTGAACCAGCACCCCGCAACACCTCCACCGTTCCTTCCCCGGTCGTCTTCTGCCTCTCTAGTTGAGGACACACCAGACTGGTAAAACTCTGGGTCAGCGGTGGAACAGCTGGCTTGTATTGGTACTGAATATGATAGCAAAAGCAGCTTAAGAAACAGACACAGATGCCTGCAGAGATTCTTAATCCTCTTATTAAATGTTGGTACAGGACACTAAAGCTTAAATACGCTGCTGCTTATGCTGAGGCTAGTGAATGAGCAGACCAACTCATTCACGGGGCAATGAGGGTTTGGCAATTTCTGAACGAGTTTTCTCAGCATGTCAGTGCACTTTGCCATGTGGTAGACCAAGCCTAACAAATGAGAATGACTGAAAGTTTGATCTCTTAACCCTTAAGCTAGCTAGTCTCGACCAGAGATCGGCTGCAGCCTCAGCGATTAGTTACATGCTGATCCTTCTCAGGTTATCCAGCTGGGCAGATGGCCACTCCTGACTCCTGTGCTAGAAAGTGTTGGCAAGTGTTGGCTGTATCTGAGGCCAGCATGGTTGGACACTGATGTTTAATGAAATGAGCTCACACATGGAGAATGGCCAACATTCTCTCGGGTGGGGCACCGAAGAGTCTCTGGTTTTGCTTCTGTGTTAGTACATTATTGCTAAAATAAATGAGATGGAAACTAAACACAACTGGGGGAAGGAAAGGTGGAGGTGTTGCAGGGTGCTGGTTCAGGGGCATGAGGGGATTGGCAACTGGGTGGTGAGAGTGGTATCTTCCTGGCATAAGTAGCTATGCTGTCCTCTGCTTCCTCCAATGCTGGTTGCCAGATGAAGACAGTGTGCCCAAAGTGCCTCAAATGCCCATTGACAGGCATAAGCTCACAGTTTGAGAAAAGTTCCAACGTTTCCTGAACTAGCAGGACACAGGGTAGCAATTGCCAAATTAATGAGTAAATCATGACCCAGCTAAGGCAGCTGCAATAATTCTTATGATCAGTTGGCAGTTGCAAGTATGTTGCACTCGGTCTGTGTTTTTAGGATGTGACTCAGCTTTAAGATTTATCCACAATAAAGAAGCATTTGATGTTAATCCAGCCTTCATCAATTCTTCCCTCTAGGCATTGCCACCATGGGACTAGTTGCTTTTGTTGTGTTCCCGACATCAAATAAAAGTGTTTACAGCACTTTATAAAGTCCTGACCAGGGAAACAATTAAGGTTTACAAACGCATTGCGCTGTGACACATAGCTGAATATTGCACAATGATTCAACTATTTAAACCTTCTCAGGTGATCAAAAGTGTCAAACAGTGTGAGTAAAGTGTCAACAGCTGAATAACAAGTGAAGGGATGATGTATGATCTGATTAATTGAGGCAGAGACATAATTATACAAAATTAAAAATAAGATGGTCAAGGACATTCAGCCTCTGATCTTCAGGTAAGCATCCTCCAGCGTGGCCTTTGAGATACACAACAACGCAGAATCGGTGAGCAGAAACTGATAACCAAGTTCCATACCCATCAAGATGGCCACATCCTTGATCTTGGGTTCATGTCGCACTACATGTAACCCCATTCCACTCTTCGGTATCTGTAAAATCTTCCTTACTATCCTGTTTTGACACCATCACCTTGATACTTGTTATGATCGCTCTACCTGAATGAGGTTGTATAGTTTTAGATTACTTGTTACTTCGGTTAGGCCCTCGGCATGTGACTCTTTAGCTATCATTCCAGCCATTTGGTTTGTCTCCAGCACAATCTTATTTTTAGTTTTGTGTAATTATCTCTCCGCCTCAATTGATCATCCGTTCACTTGCTATTCAGCTGTTGACACTTTACTCACACTATCTGACACTTTTGATCACCTGTAGAGATTTATTATTCAGCCTGTCGACACTCCACTCACATCATTTGTAGGATTTTTTGATCTCTCTGCCTTTAAATTCTGTGCCTGTGCAGTTCTGTTCACTTCACCTGATGAAGGAGCAGCACTTCAAAAGCTTGTGACTTCAACTAAACCTGTTAGACTAAAACTTGGTGTTGTGTGACCTCCGACCTCGTCCATCCCAGTCCAACATGGCATCTGCACATCATATTTAAACTTGTTCACTCTATATAAATGAGTTAAAACCATCTGAAAACAACACTTAGCATTGCTTGTAGAATAGCATAAAATAGATTAACTGAACATGACTGTGAATTTGGTTATGGACAGAACAATTGAATTACGTATTGTGCTTTCAACACATTTTTCTGATTCTTTCATGGGATGTGTCACTGATAAGCCCAGCATTTGTTGCACAGCCTCAATTACCCTTGAATGGAGTGGATTGCTAGACCATTTCAGAGGGCAGTTAAGAGTCAAGCACATTGCTCTGGAGTCACATGTAGGATTTACCAGATTATAATACTCATAACCTTCCATTAAGAAAGAACATGATTTGGTTTAAGCAATGATAATTATCATGATCACCATAATGGAGACCAGATTTTGTGACAAAATTGAAATTCCAGCTCTCATGGTGGGACTTGAACCATGTATTATTTGGACCTCAAGATTATTTGCTCAGTGACATTACCACAATGTCACAAGGGTCCAACAATAATTTTTCTCTTTTTTTAATCATTCTTTCCCACATACTAAATGCAGGTTCCTTGATCACGGATAACCCTAAGTTACCTGACCCTAAAAGCTCATACTTCACATGTGAAGCATGACATTGATTGCTGGGATGGGATGGAGTCTTGTTGGAATACAATTTCATGAGTGCTATCATGAGTAGCCATTCTTTGAAAGTGAAGGCTCCCATGTAACTGTCAATGTCCTACAAAAGAGTAGAGCTGATAGGTTTAGAAGGTGCTGTTAAAGGAGCCTGGATGAGTTGCTGCATTGCATCTTGTAGATGGTACACACTGCTGCAACTGAGCATCACTGGACAAGTGAATGAATGATGATCTGATATGGTCCAGCTATTCATATTGATCTGGAAATGGAAATGCTTCCATAACTTGATCAGGACATTTCTGCATCATTTCCCCTTCCACACAGTTCAGTCATCACCATCCTGCTCCTACCTGACGGGTAGTCAATGCAGCAGACAGGCCCTAATCTTTTCATAGTCTAATCTTCTCATGGTCTCAGCCTGCAATGCTACTGAGTGTATGCTGTATACTCCAGTAAGTGCAACATTTAATGAATGGATGCACCCATTATGTGGAACTATGTGAAAAGCAAGAGTGGGGTCTGTTTAGTGTGTTTGATCAATATGAGTGACGAGGGGATGAAGTGAGATGTGGTAAGGAGGATAAAACTACAAGGGGCAGGAGTGGATGGGAACAATGCAAAGGGAAAGCATCCAATAGGGAGTAATAAAGATTTTATCAAGGGAAAAAATGGATCACCAAGGGAACTGAGGTCATGCTAATTAAGTTTGCAGACAGTACAAAGACTGGTAAAGGGGCAGATAGCATTAGGGAGGCAGGGAGGCTGCAGAAGGATTTGGATAGGTTAGGAGAGTTGGCAAAGAAGTGGCAGATGAAGTACAAGGTCATGCACTTGTTTGGAAGAATAAAAGCATGGACTATTTTCTAAATGAGGAGAAAATTCAGAAATCTGAAGTTCAGTTTTGGGAATTCTAGTTCAGATTCTCTCAAGGTAAACTTGCAGGTTGAGTCTGTAGTTAGGAAGGCAAATGCAGTGATGGCATTCATTTTAAGAGGACTTGAATATAAAAGCAGGGGTGTACTTCTGAGGCTCCAAAAGGCTCAGATTAGACCACATTGGGAGTATTGTGGGCTGTTTGGGGGCCTATATCTCAGGAAAGATGCACTGGCCCCGGAGAGTGTTCAGAGGAGGTTCATGAGAATGCTGCCAGGAAATGAAGACCTTAACATATGAGGAATGTTTCAGGACTCTGGGTTTATATTTGATGGAGTTTAAAAGGATGAGGGGGAATTTAATTGAAACTGAATGGCTTGGACAGAGTGCTCGTTGGGAAGATGTTTTATTGGTAGGAGAGACTTAGATCCGAGGGCATAGCCTTAGAGTAAAGGGAAGACCTTTTAGACTGGAGATAAGGAGAAGCTTATTCAGCCAGAGAGTGGTGGATCTATGGAATTCATTGCTACAGAAGGCTGTGGAGGCCAGGTCATTGAGCATATTTAAGACTGAGATAAAAAGTTCTTGAACATCAAAGGGATTATAAGGCTTACGGAGAGAAAGTGGGAGAATGGGTTGAGAACATATCAGCCGTGATTGAATGGTGGAGCCGACTCGATGGGCTGAATGGTCTCATTTCTGCTCTTTTGTCTTATGGTTTTATGGTCTAAATAGAGGCTGTCTGCCAGGGAAATAGCACAGACAGTGTGCTAGGGGAACAAGGAGGTAGCATTGACAGGGGAAGTGGGGAGAGTGTGTCAGTGGAACAAGGAGGTAATGCCAGGAGAGGAAAGTGTTCCAGGAGAGCAGGGCAGCATGCCAGAGGAACATAGGGAGTGACAAAGGAACATGTGGTCAGGATGGCAGAGAAGGAAGTGAATGTATTATGAGGAGAGGGCAGACAAGCGTGGCAGGAGGAAGAGCTTGTAGCCACAGAAAGAAGGAAGGTTTAGGAATGGAGAAGGGGAAATGGAGTAGGTCGATGACAATGAAGGAGAGAAAGAAGAGAGAGAACAATAAATGAGTGAAGTAAGGAGGAAAGAGAAATCTGTTGTAATGAAGGGAGGGGAAGGGGCAAGAACCAATGCTTTTTAATGAGTGGTGTCACTCAATATGAGGAATTCCTCCCTCTATTTTTGACTGCCCACTGACCAATGAGTGCATTACAATTTCAGATTACTTACATGTGTGACTTTACTCTTCATTTTAGAAGAATGAGGTGGGTCAAATTCCAACAGGACTGGACTGGATAAATGCAGGAAGGATGTTCCCAAGTTCCAGGGAGTTTTTTATATTATTTTATGGGATGTGGATATCACTGGCTGGGCCAACATTTATTGCCCATCCCTAATTGCCCAGAAGGCAGACAAGAGTCAATCACATTGCTGTGGGTCTGGAGTCACATGAAGGCCAGAATGGGTAAGGATGACAGTTTCCTTCCTTGAAAGACATTAATGAGCCAGTTAGGTTTATCCGACAATTAGCAATGGGGTTGTGACCATCAGTAGACTCTTGACTCCAGACTTCTAACGATTTCAAATTCCACCATCTGCCGCAGCAGGATTTGAACCCAGACCCCCAGAACGTTACCTGGGGCTATGGATTAACAGTCCAGCAATAATATTACTGGGCCATGTTCCTGAGGACCAGGGAGTCCAGAACCAGGGTCACAGTGTAAGGATATGGGGCAGACCATTTAGGCTCGAGAGAAACAGAAACCTCCTCAGTAATAGAGTGGCAAGTCTCTGCCACAGAAAGTGGCTGAGGCTAAAACAATGAATATTACAAGAAGAGTGAGATATAGTTTTTCTTTAGGGCTAATGGATAAGGTACAGGGTATTGAGTGGAATTTTGATTATTGGTGCTGGAAGAGCACAGCAGTTCAGGCAGCATCTGAGGAGCAGCAAAACCGACATTTCGGGCAACAGCCCTTCATCAGGAATAAAGGCAGAGAGCATGAAGCATGGAGAGATAAGCTAGAGGAGGGTGGGAGGTGGGGAGAAAGTAGCATAGAGTTAAATGGGTGACTGGGGAGGGGATGAAGGTGATAGGTCAGGGAGGAGGGTGGAGTGGATAGGTGGAAAAGAAGATAGGCAGGTCGGACAAGTCATGGAGACCGTGCTGAGCTGGAAGTTTGGAACTAGGGTGAGGTGGGGGAAGGGGAAATGAGGAAACTGTTGAAGCCCACAGTGATGCCCTAGGGTTGAAGTGTTCCGAGACGAAAGATGAGGCATTCTTCCTCCAGGCGTCTGGTGGTGAGGGAGCAGCGGTGAAGGAAGCCCAGGACCTCCATGTCCTCGGCAGAGTGGGAGGGGGAGTTGAAATGTTGGGCCACAGGGCGGTGCGGTTGATTGGTGCGGGTGACCCAGAGATGTTCCCTGAAGCGCTCTGCTAGGAGGCGTCCAGTCTCTCCAATGTAGAGGAGACCGCATCAGGAGCAACGGATGCAATAAATGATATTGGTGGATGTGCAGGTAAAACTTTGATGGATGTGGAAGTCTCCTTTAGGGCCTTGGATGGAGGTGAGGGCGCAGGTTTTGCAATTCCTGCGGTGGCGTGGGAAGGTGCCAGGATGGGAGGGTGGGTTGTAGGGGTCGCATAGACCATACCAGGTAGTCACGGAGGGAACTGTCTTTGTGGAAGGTGGAAAGGGATGGGGAGGGAAATATGTCCCTGGTGGTGGGGTCTTTTTGGAGGTGGCAGCTGATTTGGTTTATGCGAAGGGTGGTAGGGTGGAAGGTGAGCACCAGTGGCATTCTGTCCTTGTTACGGTTGGAGGAGTGAGGTCTGAGGGTGGAGGTGCGGGATGTGCACAAGATGCGTTGGAGGGCATCTTTAACCACGTGGAAAG